>NW_020874439.1:1250000-2500000 GCF_003935025.1 Abrus precatorius | reverse complement strand
GTGTTAACTAGGAAGTCTAATTTTACCATTGGTAGATCCCCGTGCTATAAATCTACCTAAAGTCAGTCCCATGTGTGGAAGGGGCTATTGTCTGTTTGGAACTCTTCTATAATAGGTTAGGTTGGATCATAGGGGATGGTCAAACTATTATGTTTTGGGAGGATACTTGGATGCAAAATCTTCAGAGGCTTTCCACCTATGCTCTCCAACCTATCCCTGAGTATCTTTTAAATGCACCTATTGCTTTATTTGTTTCTCAGAACAATTGGGATTGGTCTAGAATAAGGCCTCTGTTGCCAACCAATATCTGTAATACCATCTCCTAAATTTCCCTTGTTATAGGGTTTGGGGGTTAGGATCTCTTCTTTTGGAAACATGCTAATAATGACATATTTTCCATCCAGTTAGCTTATACTCTGATTACAACCATTGAGGACAGTGAGGAGATCAATAATAATGTTTTTAAAATGATTTGGAAAGGGGGAGGTCCTCCCAAAATCTCTAGTTGCCAAAAGCGAGAGAAACTCCATCCCTCTCTTTCCTTTTTTTTTCACCCCCATGTCGCCCTTTTGGAAGGTTGCTCATGGTAGGCTGCTGACTAATGTTGAAAGATGCAGTAGAGAAATGGCTAACTCTCCAGATTGCTTTAGGTGCAGGGAGGATGTCGAGTCTGTCATTCATACTCTTAGGGGTTGCTGGTTTGCTCAAAGAATTTGGAATTATCTTGTTCTACCTGAAAATTGGGTCCCTTTCTTTAGTTCAGGATTGCATAATTGGCTAGATTATAATTTGGATACTCAGAATTTTAAAGGTACCCTCACTGGAATATGTTGTTTGGGATAGCAATATGGATGTTATAGAGAAAAAAGGAACAATGCTATTTTCCAAAACATGCATGTTACTGCTGAATCTCTGTTGCATGAAATTTTACATGAATTTTATTTTTTTTCCTCTTTTGTGTCAGGGTTAATAAGGTTTTTGGTGCAATGGGTTTATTGGGGGCTTAAGATGGTTGTGCAACAGAATATCCAATTGATTTGGATCAAATGTGATTCTAAGAAATCTATCTCTCTGCTCGTCAACTTCCCTAATTGTAATCATCCTTTGTTTTCTATAATTATTGAGATTAGGAGTCTGCTTAAATG
This sequence comes from Abrus precatorius, assembly GCF_003935025.1. Taxonomy (NCBI): domain Eukaryota; kingdom Viridiplantae; phylum Streptophyta; class Magnoliopsida; order Fabales; family Fabaceae; genus Abrus; species Abrus precatorius. The sequence goes on along the minus strand of NW_020874439.1, from coordinate 2,498,855 downwards.
TATCCAATTTATCAGGTTTAGCCATGTTTTTAGAGAGACTAATCATTATGTTGATTGGCTAGCCAAGTCTGGAGCTGAGTGGGGGCTACCGTTTTGTTGTTTTGATATAACTCCCTTAGATTTACTTCCTTTAGTAACTTTGGATGCTCTAGGTTCATGGTATCCTAGAGGTACTACCTAGGTTTTTGTTGGTGTTTAGGCTCTAAGCCTCATTTATTAGCAAAAATAAAATAAAATAAAAAATTAATTTAAATTTAAAAAATAAAAAAAATTATACAAGGTTTTTAAAATATGAGTAGTATGTGTGCATAAGTAAGTATGTATATAAAAAGAAAAACTTATATTAAGACAAAAATTCAAATTCATTGATTATATATATAGGGAATGATGAGAATCAAAGAAGGCTCATTAAAGACAAAAGCTTGAAGGCATTAGAAGGACTTCAAGGACCAATGATAAGGGTAAGAGCAAAGAGAATAAATGAAGAATTAGAAAAGATGGTTCTTGTCCTATTTGAAAGAGAGCTTAATTTAGAGTTAGAAGAGCCCAAAATGGTCAATTATATATGCTTAGAGAACTTGGACTCCAATGAGTTTCATTATAATTTAATTACTATGTTTAGTTTATTTACTTTAATATTAGTCATTACTTATTTTGAGTTTTTAGTTATGATAAAAGTTGTTATTTTATTTAGTTTACTTAAATTTGGGCTTGTTGCCACAAGAAGGGGTTGTGTTTGTGTTAGTTTATGAGCGTTAGACATATATATGCTCTTATATACACATTTTTAATTAGTTTTGAATACAATTTGAGATTGAACACTCTTGTGAGAGTGTGTGACTCAAGATTCTTGAGTAAGCCAGTTTTCTTTGATCTTATCAAAAGGTCAAGACTCTTGTGGCAATCGTTCCTTGACTTATCAATCTTGTAATTGTGGTGCCATTCTCCATCTCTATCCTATTTCTACATTTATTAATTTTTTCTTGTTTCAATTTCTATTTGTGTCCTAATAATTTTATTTTTATTATGCGAAATCTAATTTAAGATTGTTTAATTCGACAATACATATTGTGATTGTCATCAGGGAAGGATCTTCTCACACCAATGTAACTTTAAAAACTTTTACACTCAATCTGAGCTTTTATTTAACTTATATCTAATGGTTAGTGAAGTAATAAATTATAACCCGTTAGATGTAAATTAAATGAAAGACTCAAATTGAATGTAAAAGTTTTTAAACTTACACTAGTATGAAATTTTGCCTCTCTCTCTCACACACACGCACACACACACATATATAATGGTAATACTACTACATAAGTGACCCTTTGATAATCTACAATAATCTTAGTAGATTAGTTATAGAGGTTTTGGACACAAAAACAATTATAATTTTTTTCACTATCATAAAATTATTAGATTTTCCCCCATTCTATAAAAATAATTTTTAGACAGACTTAATTAAAGAACACTCTTAAAAATGTTAATTTTTTGAAAATGTTTTTTATTTAAATATTCACACTATACATGTAAATATAATATTTTTAATTTAAAATTTTTAAAAAATTTAAAGGATTTTCTTACTAAACTTCCTCCAATTTTTTTAAAAATATATATTATTTATAATGATAAATACATAATTAATATATTAGATTTATGCTATATATTAATTTATATTTATATTTTAAAAATATTAATTTTAAATTTATTTTTTTAAAATAAAAAATGTGACATGCTCACCCTCGAAAATCTCCTTCCAAAACATTATCCTTTCAGTGTATGCACAGATAACACGTCTAAGAATTTCTCTCTCAGCCTCTATTTTGCTTGGTATAGAAGTACATGAAATTGGTTTTAATTCTTATTTTTTTAATGTACACTCAAACTTTAAGGAGCATTCAACATCAACGACAAAAACATTAGGATATTATGTATCCTATTTTATTGGGGAAAGGCACACATAACATGCGCAAGTACTCACTGCATCAAATTCAATCCTCTGGACGAGATCTACAATTTTGTAAGATAGGTATGATTGAGCCACGGAAGGTTCCTTAAATATTCACACACAAGTTATTGTATCGTTTAACTTGGCTCAATCTTTTCCTAGAAAATTTGAGTCACCAAATAGCAATAATTCTGGTGGGCTAGATTTGTTTAATTACAACATGTACGTAAAGAAACGAATAGTTTAAACTTCTGATACAAATTAATTAATCTCGTTTGCAACTTCATGTAAAATTAACATTTACGCGAGATATATAGTGCCACTGGAAATTATGAAATATGGAAAACGGTACCCTACTTACTCGGCATTTTTCCATTTATTCTCTTTTTCTTGATTTTCTATTACGGCCTTTTATATTCTGTGATTAGGTGATTTAAACTACCCGGGTGCTTCGTTGGTAGGGCATGTCCTTTCTCTTTCCATGGTTCTTATTAAAGAAAAATTGCCAATAATTCAGAGAGTTAAATTAAGAACAATAAGTGGCACGGAAGACATCATAGTGCCCGAACAACTCTTACCGAATATCTGCGAAATCTACCTATTTTATATTTGAGGGAGTTCCAACAACTGTTCCAAACTATTTACAATGGCAATATTTCTTAATTATTTATTAAGTTTAGTTGAATTGGGTTATTATTTTTTATACTTGAACCAAGGCCTAAATTTTCTTTTTATATTAATAATTTTAGTTTCATTATGTCATTTTTTATTTTTGAAACTATAATCTACAAAGCGTAATAATATAACTGCTATATGAAAGTGTAATTCTTTTCTAAAATCACTTTAGAGAGAATCACACTTTTAAAGAGCAGTTATATATCAACTGTTCTCTAAAGTCACTTTTAGATAACGTTTATGTATTAACAATTATTTAAAGTTACTTTTTAAGAACAGTTATATGTTAACTATATATAATTACTATCACAAATTAAAATTTTAAAAAAATTATATTTTAGACAATAAATTAATTTTGAAATTTAGACATACATATTTAAGTTTAAATATAACAATAAAATGGGAATACTAAATGGGAATATAAAATGTAAAAATAAAGTAAATAGAAATTAAAAAAAAATAAAACATAGAACACAGAGCAACAGTAGAACTAGCTCAAGACCGGTGGAGGGAGAAGTAAAGAAAATTGGATGACAATAGTTTGAACAGAATCAGCTGGAGGGACAAGAAAGAAACAAAAATAAAGAAACCATACTTTTATATAAATAACAAACAAGAAAAGATTACAAGATTATCTCTGGCAATGCTTCTCTCTCTAGTATCTCTCACTAGAATTGGTAAATGAAAGGCTACTTCATAATATGCTTGAGACCTTCTTATAAATTTACTATTTCTATAGTTCAAGTCATTCCTACTAGAATTGTATCAACAGTACAAGGAACTTTTTAATTCATTTAAATTTATATCAAAACAATCATCTTTATTTTGGTAGAATGCATTTGAGGGTACTTTTGAAGACAAGATTATATTTCTTCATCTTTTTGGAGTAATTGAAGAACATCCTTTAAGTTGTTCTTAAGGATTTCTTTTGAGGTGCATCCTGCAAGGAAGGCTGCAATATGAGATTTTTGATAGAGAAATTTAAATGTGTTAGGATTAGACACCCTAAGAAATTGTGGAAACATGCTAAACCAATTGTAAACTTCTAGTGGTCCTTCATGAGTGGTGTAACACCTTAAATTTAATTTCAAATAAACAATAATTTCGCAAATTCAGAATAATAAAAGTTTCATAAAATATTTTGAAAAAGGAAAAGGGTTACAAGTTTATATCAAATAACTGCTACAAGACCATTTCTAATACAACCGTCTCAAAATAACATGCTAAGCCCTATAGCAGTTCCATCCAACCCTTCACTGAGTCTGGTGTTGATCGTCTTGATTACCTAAAAAATGAATGTAAAGGTGAGTACTCTACACTATCAAGCACACAAACAAGCATAGAGTCTTACCTTGCACCTATTCTACATCATTTCTAACACAATTAATAAAATATATTCATAGGCAGCAATACTACTCCATTCAATTTAATTCAAACACCGATGCACTCACGGCATCAAATAGTTTACGCACATACAAAATTAACAAACAATAATCTCGTGCACTCACTGCATGCCAGCCACGCTCACGGTGGCATTGTGATCACAAACTTTCACTATGAATGGTCGTCAGTTACCCTTGCCTCACGGATACCATGTGGGCAGTCACGGGTCACTCAGCAAAGGTAGTAGTAAGAGGTCTAGTTAGGAAGAAAGTGTGTGGCCCGTGGTGCACCCGCTCCCACAGTCAATATCACCACCACTCCCTCTTTCTCAAGGTATTTCTACCGTCCTCATCTTCCACACCTCTAGTGTATCGCTGAATCATTCATAGCACGTTAAACCGGCATTAATCACGCCCCATTCATATACATTGTAATATTCATTCTCAGTATACGGCATAAAGCTCACAGTCATGCATAATACACGACACTAAGCCATCATTCGTTTTACGGTACACGGCACAAAGCCTATATCATTCATATTACACGGCCCTTGGGCCCATACTTGTTCGCAATAATCATTCTCAATACACGGCATAAGTGCCCACATGCATTTACAACATAATTCATTTCAACCATACACACAATATTCACCATTATACAAGGCTCTCGGCCTACACTTATTCACATTACACGGCACACACATTGCCCTTATTTACTCACACAATACTTTCAACATAGTTCACATTTATAGTTCTCATTCATCAAGTATTAACATACTCACACCACATAATCATCTATCATGGGTTTCCACATGCTATCACACCTCACAACACACAGCAAATTCCATCAATTACCTATTTCCTACCCTATATCTCACTTGTAAGACCTTATATTTTAATTTCTAAATAAATAGATTTTTACAAAAATTCAAAATAAAGAAGTTATCCATTCAGAAAGTTTTCAAGCCAAAGTTCCATAAAATGTTCAAAATAGGGTAAATTACAAATTGCATCAGTAATTGCCATAGGACTTAGTTAATATATCAGGTTTCACAAAATAAGTTCCTAAGCCCTATAGTACTTTCATCCATCCTTCAAGGGTTTCGGTGCTAATCGTCTTGGTTACTTGAAAAATAAGCGTAAGGGTGAGTCCTCTACTCTATCATAAACACACAAACAAGCATAAAAGCTCACCTGACCTATTCCACATGTTTCTAATCTTGTTCAAATAACACGATCACAAATACAATTCATTCCATTTCTAATAACAACGGATGCGCTTATTGCACCAACAACCAAATCCACACACATACAAACATACGTGCGCTCACTGCACATAGCCATGCTCACTGTGGCACTGTGATCACAGATTCCTGATGCCCTCAACCTCAGGGACTTACTCCGTTATACAATGAATGATCGCCCGAATAGGTCTCGCTCCACGGATACCCGTGTGCAGTATTGAGCCCCCCAGACAAAGGTGTTAGTCAGAGGCCGAGTCAGGAGGAGAGTGTGTGGCCTGTGGTGCACCCACGCTCACTGTTGGTGTCACCATCACCCTCTCTTCCCCAAGGTATTTCTACCAACCCCATCTTCCACACCCCTAGTGTATCTTTGAACCATTCGTAGTTCCAACACCCAAACACATTATCATTCATTCAACATGCCATCCACACTCATTTCCAACCATTCACATTATTCAATTAGCAATCAAGGACATGTCAACACAATTTCATCCACGTTGCAACCAACCATTTCATCACAATAGTCACACGTCATGCTCAACATATTCATAATCACATTTCTATTATACACACATCATTTCCTAGCATCCAATGACAACCAACACAAATCACATAACTCAATTTCACACAATGTGCCGGAGGTCGGACACCTCCAGACTCAACCCAATTCGTATAATTCATCAATACATATATCTCCCGATCCCATTTCTATCTCATTGCCATAAATAATCAAATAGACCTATTTCTAACAAAGATAATTAAAGTCCTCCCTTTACCTTAAAACAAAGATCCGACCCAAAGTAATGGTAGAAATGACTCCCTACACAGTTTTCAACCCTAAAGCACACAAAAATTTCATGGGAACTCAGAGAGAACATCGGAAACAAGAGAGAGGGACCAAAAACCAAAACCCTAGCCATGGAAACTTACCTCTAAGAGCTCCAAATGTGTCCCTCACCTTCAATCTAGCTTCCAAACGTCCTTGGAGGGGTTCTAATCGGTGAGAAAGGGTTGGGTAGAGAGAATCGTGGACGAGGGAAGGGAAAGATGGGGAAAAATGGCCCCTTCCTAGAACCCTAACTCTTCAAATACCCCTCTGATTGCGACACGCTCGCTACAACAGCCACTCTCGCTGCAGTGATGCCCTCTGTCACTACAGCAAAAAACTTAGACCATTCTGCAATCTGGTTTATGCAAAATCTCGCCACAGCGAGGCCCTCTCGCTACAACGATACTGCATCCAGAATTACACCCTAAACTGTCGCTCTGTTATTACAGCAAGAGGGCGACAGACGCATGCCTTTCTCCCAGGAACCTCTCGCTACAACGAGAATGCCCTGCACCAGGACTTAACCTACTTTTCTCAATCTTATCTCAGCCACAAAACAATATATGTATGTGTGTGTGTATATATATATATATATATATATATATATATATTCAGACAATATAACATTTTTCGGGACGTTACATCATTTACATTGCAATATTCATCAAAATACACGATAATCAAACCCAAAGAGATAGGGTAGAGTCCCCCCTTATCTTGGATTGAAGACCCACACCTGAATCCAACCACGGAAGTACTCCCCACACGAATTTCAGCCTCTAAGCGTTCCCCACACGGATTCAACCTTCAATCTTACTCCCGAACGACTTTGGAGCCAATTTAATCAGTAGAATAGGATTTTGTGTCAAGAGAATTGAAGAGATTTGAAAGAAAAATAGGGAAATGAAATCTCAATCCCTAAACCATTTTTTAAAACCCCTCTGGTTGTAACACTTTCACTGCAGCGAGGTCCCTTTGCTACAACAACTCCCTCTCTCGCTACAGCGAAAAACTTAGACAAAACTGCACTTTGGTTTCTACATAATCTTGCTATAGCAAGATCCTCTCACTACAGCGAGATTGCACCCAGAAATGCAACCCAAACTGTGGCTTTGTCACTACAGCGAGAGACCTTTCGCTGTTCTCTCGCTGTAGTGATAAGGCGATAGTTTCATCCTTCTCTCCCAGTGCCCTCTTGTTACAGTGAGAAAGGCACAGTTTCATGCCTCACGCCCAGGGGCCTCTTGCTACAGCGAGAATGCCCCACAGCAGCATTCACACTTAGCTTGTTTTCAGCCCAATCAATCTAATCCAACTATATATATTTATATACACACATCCATACACATTATATCCACAAACATCATCATTATGCATTCAAATGCAAATTACATTTTTCACATTTACACGTACATATAAACACATATACATATATCAATAATAATTAATATTACAAAAATTTAGGGCATTACAAGTGGCATAAAAATGTTTCCACTATTTTACAAAGGCATGCCTTTGAAACATAGGAGGAGTCTTTGGATTTTCTTGTTTCTCATATTTTTATTGCCAGGAGAATACCCAGGCAAGTGCAAAGTTTGAGAAATATTTTAGATTCCCTAGAATTCTTGAATAGAGCGAGTATCCTTTGTGAAATTAGGTAAACCCTTCTTTTACTAGAGAAGGAAAAATTGATTCAATAAGTCCAAAAAAGTCCCACCATTAAAGAAATCACTTCCTAATTTGGACAATTATAATTTAGACTTTTCTTAAATTAGATTAACCAGGAATGTCGATTAAGTTTATTTTGTTGCAAATATAATCTCAATAGTTATAAGCAGTTGAGTCAAAAGGTTTAGAGAATTTTTTATATCTATTCAGATTTTTTTCAAAATCTTTTGGAGTAAAGACCTTAAGGATTTGGATTGTTGAATATGTGATAATAAAATGATCTTTTTGGTCCTTGTAATGTTTGACTAAGACAAAATTTGAATCTATAAATATAAATTCATAAAACTGTCTTGTTCTATTAAGGGTTGTTGGTTTGAAGTGAAAGCTTGGTGAGAAGACTTTGGAAAATTGCTTTATAAGGATTTTTGTCTCAAAATTCTTGTTCCATTTGAATGATTGAAGAGAATTTTTCTTTAGGTACATAATGGGATGAGTTTTTGGTATTGGTTATTTGATTTTCTTTTGTTATGTTGACTGTCTTGTTTGGTTCTTTTAGTGTTTGGACACTAGAGTTTAGACAGATTAAGTCTAAATCTGCTTCTTAATTTGAATTATCTTTAGATACTGTGTTCACCCAAGTTTTTTGTGGGAGTTAGTTCAGGCTTCTTTGTTAGAGAGCCAAAAAGGTACTAATTGGAAGGGCATAATCTACTTTGGTTTGTTTACCTATTTTTGTTTGAGTTTGTGAATCAACTGATTTATGGTTAACTTGTTGAGTTAATGACGCAACCTACTGGATTATTTTCTGGGTGGATGACCCAATCAGCGTTGATGACTCCGAAGTTGCTTTTGATCTATTTGAAAGAGTCTGAGCAAGTTTGACCCCTTTACCTCTACGACCCCTTGAAGGGGCTACTATTGCCTCTCTAGTCTTCTCTTGTAAATATTCATGAGTAAGGTAATCAAACAGAGAATTAGAAATGTCGTTGAGATATTCAATTTTGAAATAAAAAGGACTACAGTTTGCTTGCTATTTGGCAAAAATTTGTTTTGATGCAAGGTTTTTTACATTCTTTTGTAAAATTTCTTTTGTTGATTTGTAATCAACTCTCATAAGAAATTTTTTATTGAGAAGATCTGATTGAAATTTTAAAACACATAAAACAATTACTAACTTCTTTTTTAACAATTGAATAATTCTATTGTATAGTTGTACATAATTTCAATGTTTTGATTATATGCAATAGCATTTTCATAGGAATTTATCCTTTGTTTCAAAATACCACCATAACCAATGTCAAAGGCATCTATTTCCATAATTTTAAAAGGTTGAGGGACAGATAAATAAAGTCATTTTATAGATTGAACTTTAAGCTTAGTGTCTTTGACTACGTTGGTATGGATATGAGATCAAGGAAGAGGATTTTTCTTTAGCCTATCATGTAAAGGCTTGAGAATATTGTTTAGATGAAGGATGCAATCCCCAACATAGTTGAGACAACCCAAAAATATTTATAATCAGGTTTTGTCAATGATTTGGTTTGAGAATTTATTTGCAAATTCAATAGATCTACTAATAGATATAATTGTTCCCTTATGAATAATATAACTAAGGAATCAAATTTTAGTTTGTCCATCAGTCTGAGGATGATATGCTGAACTAAGCTTCAACTTGATCCTTAATGTTCTTTGCAAACTTTCCCAGAACTTGGAAGTGAATCTTGTATCTCAGTCAGACACAATGCTTATTGGTACTCCATGTAGCCTGACTATCTCTTTGATATGCATTTTTGCAAGCTTCTCCATCTTTTACTTCATATTGATCAAAAGAAAATGAATGGTCTTAGTCAATCTGTCTACAATCACCCATTTTTCATCATGATTCTACTTGGCCTAGACAAATTGGACACAAAATCTATAGAAATACTATCCCATTTTCATTCAAGAATTTCTAACAGTTGTGATTCCCCTGTCATATGTTGATGCTCTGTCTTTAATTTTCGACAGGTTAGAGATTTCGTCACGTACTCTGCTATCTCTTTCTTCACCCCATACTATCAAAAGTTCTTTCGTAAATTTTGATACATCTTTGTTGCTCCCAGGTAGAAATTTAGATCTTAAGTGCTTCTTTCAAAATCATTCGTTCCAACTCTTCATTCTAAGGAATATATACACTCCTTAAATTTTATTAGCACATTTGAATCACGATTAAAACTCTAAATCCTTGCATTTATCTTTTTGTCGCATAATCTCTTGCAAATACAAATTCTCTTGTTATATAATTCGAACTTTAGATGCTTTGCTTATTAATGTGATCATTTGAATACTAAATCATTGTATCACTTCATGAAATGGGTGTTTATATCTAGTTGAATATAATCTTTTCAATCTTGATTACTTTTTAGCCTTTCATCTATTGTCCAACAGAAAAGAATATATTTTTGAAGGAATTAGCTTCACATTCATTATTTTAAAAACTTTTAAACCATGATTATGACTTTCACAAGCAACCTTTTGTTCCGTAAGATTCCCCAGTACTTTTTCTTTTCTTATTATTACATTGATTTGTAATAATATAGAACCCTTCTTTAAATTCTTTTAGGCAAAAGTACCTTTATATTCTTAATATCCTCTTATAACTCCTACAACTTTTTTGGATTGTAAATGTTTCCAGTGCGTTATTCAATCATTTTCAATCTATATGCAGCTTATGTCTTGCCTCATAATTGACTTTTGACTATTTTTTATTTTTCATTGCTAATTCTTTCAAAGTGTGTGAAATAACAATAATCAAGTTTTATCTTACTAAAAGAAGTTAACTATATAACTTACACAATGCTATTAAATTTAATTAAAAATTAAATTTCTTTGAAAGTATGTGAAAGATTGTACCAAATTTAAATCCAATTTCAAATAGTTTCACAAATTAGTATCAATGTTATCACTAAATTGATTATATGTGAAAGATTTTCAAACATTGTACTTAAGAAGTGCATTACATGCATTAAAAAAATGTAATTATTGGAATAAAATTCTTATTTAATTGTGTATATTTTATACCTGCAGTAAAAAATATTAAACAAAAGAATTGTCTATTTCTTCTTGAGAAAGAATAATATCTAGTCATAAATCATCAAAGGCATTATGCTTAATAAAGCATTCTATGCGTTCAAAATTGCTCCTTCGTCTTCATGTTAGTCAATGCATGCTTTCAAAATCTAAGCTAAAAGATGAACCCTTTTGATATAGATGGTTCACAAGCCTTAAGGCATTTTCTCTTATATGTCATGTGCATAAGCGACATCATGTTTGTGACCTAACTAAACAAGTAACTTTAGCCATTGTTGCATCTTGATTTGTTAGAATGATTTTGTGCTTTTCTCTACCCATTGCTCCAAGAAAATTTTAAACTAACCACTGAAAATAATGAATTGTTTAATTATATATAGCAATGTCCCCTGCCCCTATAATGTTTGCCTGTGATTATTGATTCCAACAAATACTCTCAATGCTCTCAATGGTTGATATTCTTTATTGTCTTGTATGTGGCATCAAAAGTGACGATATCATCACCAAAGTATCCATTTTGTGCATCTACAAAAATATATTAGTTATTTGCTCTTCCACCTCCATTTGAAAGTCATAAAAGAATGAAGGACTGTCACTTTATTGTTTGAAATACATTAACAGTGCACCCACTTCATCATTCCTTAAGGACTTTTCTTTTAGTTTAAAGGTGATTCTTATTTTTGTCTTCTATAACCAAGAGTGTCTATTATTTCACGAGTTTGTTTGGACATATATTCCTATAAATCTTTTGATTTTAGTTGGTATATGTTTGTGAGAGCATATCATATGAACATATTTTGGTGGATGAAGAGGGTGATTATGTTGAGCTACAAAGTCAACAATTTAATTAGTATTCATGATCTTCTAATAAAGGAAAATAATCATAAATGTTTTACATCATGTTCTGATTTCTACTCTAGTCTTTTTAATCAAGTGGTCTAGTTTATCAACACCTTGCTTACCCTCTTTGATGCATGCGAATCCTCTTGAAATCAAAATTCCATTTTTTTGCTTTTATCAGCAACACCCTCTTGACCATGTTGAAAAATATTTTCACGGATATTGTTGACCTATTTCTCTGCACCTTTGGCTATTGGAACTGATGTCATGATCATGCTTTTCGAAAAATAATAAAGTTAACATGTTAATAATCAAAGAAAAACATAGGCTCAAATGTATTTATGAAATGTTGAATCAAAAGAGGAACGGATTGTCAATAAAAAATGAGTTATAAGGACAAATATGTTTTTAGTTGAAATGGGTTCCAAAAGGAAGGAATGGATTTCTTACCCACAACAAGACGATGCAAGAGAGTTTGTGTATGAAATACATTTTCGCTCTCTCATCGCGGAAGGAAAGTTTCAAAAGTTTTGTAAGAAAACTAATTTTCAATATTTTTTAACTTTTAAATCAAATATAACTGAAGTTAAAATATTATTCATAATAGATTATATTTAATCGATTTAATCTATATAATGTCACTATAAACTTATATATAGATCAAGATTATAGATTGATTTAATTTGTCCTTGTTAGATTTAATCCGTTATATGATTTCTATCTTTAATTTTATTATTATCAAATTATTTTTTTATTGACCTTGAACTTTATGATTCTTACACAATATACAAGATTTCACACAATTAAAAATTTAAAAAATATCTATTATACTTATATGTGATTTCTCTTTAATGTTCTTGAACTCTTAAGTATTTTTTTCAACTCTTACTCCTTATTACCATAATACTATAAAAATGAGAAAGAGACACTAATCCCTATTTTAGTAATCATTCTCTTATTTTATCTGAGGGAGAGAGAAAAATTTATTTATAATTATATTTACAATTATACTTCCACTAATTATATATTATATTTAACAATTATTACATTAAATTTTTATTCAAGTCATACTATAAATTACTTAGAACACTTTAAGATAATCTAACAATCCCAACAAGATGATGATTATCATTCATTCAGCAACACAAGCCTTGTTTTTAACAACAATATGTTTCTAAACTTCATTAATAAAATTGAACACATTGATTCTTTTGGAAATCAACCCGAATTTCCAGTTTTGACTACTTTAAATGAGTTTTACCAACACCCCTTTTTATCTGTCAATAAAAAGTAATTGGCCCAGAAGAATAACCACAGGCTTTGAAACTTTATTGTAAAAAACAAAGCCATTCATTTACTATGAAATAATGAAACAATGAAACGCAACTTGTTGTAATTGCACTGAAGAGTCCACTTGAAGTTTCATATGTTTAAAAACGAAAGAAAGGGTGCATTTTTGAAAGCGAGTAACGCATGATTCCAAGAAGTAAGCAAAAAATCCACATAGCCCTATATGAAATAATCATGTTGATTTTCTGGCCTGTGCAACTTATCAATGTAGACCAAACCCAAAATAGACTGTGGGTCCTAAACTTTATTGTCACCCCGCGTAAGATTTACCCTTTCTTGGTTCATCTCACGCCTCTCCTTTCTCTCGTCCAAATTAGCTCTTCACAATTGTCGAGTAACTACACAATTTTCTTATTCTTTTTTATTAATATTATATTTCATACTTTATTTTAACGTGTATTTAAGGAGATATGTTAAGAGTTATTAAATATATTTTATTAAAAAATATATTAAATATTTTTTATGATATTTGTTATCATAAATATTATCATTTTTATTTGTTTAACATATATCTTGGACACACATGTTAAAAAAATTAATTATATATTTACTTCATTACTTGCTTGCTGCTGCTGCTGACTACTGAACTTGCCTGTTTTGCTCTCTCTTTCTGGCTCTGAAGCAGAGTAGTTGGACCTATTGAAATAGCTGTTGAAGCAACAGGCAAGGCAGCCACATTATTTGTTTTATTGTCGCAATTAGTACATGACCTCTTTTAGAAAGTGTTTGATTATGCAAGCTTATAACAAATCTCCCTTAAACTCTTTTAAGCTTCAGATCGAATATTCAAATGGTAAAAACTATAGTTACAATTCTACTACTATCAAATGAAATTAAAAAAAAAAAAGTATAAAAACACAATATGCAATTTCTCACACCAATTACGCCGTGCATGTGCGCAAGCCGCCTCAAAAGTCAGCTTCCTTTGTAGCAACTTATTACTATTGTCCTTATTTCAATTTATCTGTTTAGGAAAAAACATATAATATATTAATTAAAATTAGTTGTTAAATTTTTTAATTAATTTTATTAATAGGTCTCATTTTAATTTTGAATTATTCAAATAATATAAATATTTTATATAAAAATATAATATTTAATACAAATTTGAACTTACACTTCAACAAATAAATAAAGATTTTTTTTCTTACACCTTTCTTTAGAGAGAGAATAATGGGAATGAGAATAATTAATTATAGTGTTTGTTTATAAATATTCAAACAATTTTAATACTTATTTGATGTATATTATCTCTTCTAATTTCTTTCATTGCTACATCAAATCATTTGTCAATTTTTTTTAGATTTAACTAAATTACGTCATTACATAAATAATAATTTCATCTTAACTAGACTAATAAAATGTTGTTTATAAAAAAATAATATAATATTTTAATTGGATTAATTGACTTAAAATAAGATTAGTTATCATGTGAAGTGACTTAAGAATACTTTTTTTCTCCTTAATTCACATGTCTCGCAAAATATATACACACCAAACAGTTTCCAATTAATTAGCTTTACTCGAAGAAGGAGAGATAAAAAGACAAAAGGGTTCAGCTTTTAGAGGGGGAAAGTGAGGGAAAAAATATAGCTAGCGAGAGATAGACTTAATACACACGCCATTATAGTGTGGTGGAACGAGGAGAAAAGAGCAGAGAGGCAGAGAGGCAGAGAGCCAGTTATAGGTGTGTGTGGTTAAGTACTTGGCTCAAATTAGGTTTTTGGGTATCTGAAACCGAATCCCACTTCCTTCTGAATTCCACACTACCATACTTCATAGTTCAGTTCCTCAAAAACCCTTCCAAACACACAATTCTTTTCACCCCAAAAACCAACACACCATAAAATTAACAACAAAAACAAACAATTGCCATATATAGAGAAAGATGTTGGACTACGAATGGGGAAACCCATCAACGATAATACTCGCCGGAAATGAAGGCGCCGCCGCCACAGACACCGACCAAACTCACCGGCAAATCTTCGACCACAACTACACCTCTCTATCTAACCCCTTTCTTCATGGTTCTACACTAACCGCCACTCCTTTCTCCCATCACCATCACTTCAACCCCCCACAACCGCACCAGCATCAGCATCACCCCTTCTTCGACCCACGCGCCTTCTCAGGCGCGTCAGCCACTTCCTTTTCACCATCACCTTCCATGCTCTCACTTAACCCAATCCCACCCATCTCCGCCTCCCACTGCGGGCTGGGGCCTGGTTCTGGGCTTGGGCTTCTACTCATGCCCAAGTCCGAAGATTTCACTCCGCCCGTGGACTTCCAGGCTTCTGGGCTTGGGCTTAACCTGGGAGGCCGTACTTACTTTGCCTCTTGCAATGACGACATCGTCAACCGGCTCTGCCGGCGTGCCAAGACGGTAGAATCGGTTCCAACGATGCTGTCGAACTTACCCCGCTGTCAAGCACAAGGATGCAATGCGGACCTTTCTGATGCGAAGCACTATCACCGCCGTCACAAGGTATGCGAGTTTCACTCCAAAGCCGCCACCGTCGTCGCCGCCGGGTTGACTCAGCGATTCTGCCAGCAGTGCAGCAGGTTGTGATGGCTCTTCATGTTTGGAAAATGTTATACAATGACGAATTTGCCACTGGGTCTTGTGGTTTGGAGCCAATCATTGGCTTCCAGTACGCGGGGGGATCCCGAGGGCATTTCCGTCCCGTTATGGAAATTTCCCTCTTCATTTTTCTTTCCGTGCATTCTGCCTTGCTTGTTATGGTAGTGCGGTTTTCAAAATCTTGATCACTAGGCACTTCGATGATACACTGCCATATAGTAATTATTTATTTTTCATAAAATACATAAAATTATAATATACATACTTCAGAATAACTAAATTGCCTGTGTTTTTTAGTCTGTTTTAACGTCCTCGTCTAGGGCGTGAGTGATTTTCTTAAATTATTTAGGTAAATTAGAAAGAAATTCTCTACTTTTTATAGAAAGTTCAGTATTTTGATGCTTTTTCGAATATTATTAAATATCTCTTGTCACTTCAGAATTAATTATTTTCGGCATAAAAACTCATTCTATATTCTTTTTGATAATTTTGTCTCATAAAAAAAATTATACCGTTCAAACGAAATCTCTACTGTAAAATCTTTTCAGTATTAGCATATTAAATATTAATAATTTTTCTCACAATTCGCTTACTTAAAAACCAGTTATGCTCATAACATTTTTTAACAAAATATCTTCCCTCTAATGGGGGGTAAGGGCAACCTCATGTGGATGCTTTCCTACGATTATAGATCAGTACATTCGGAAATCCCGAGGGCAATTGAGTCTTTAAAATTTCACATCTCTCATCCACTTTCGTCAGTTTACGTACTAAGTTCTGTTTTGATGATATATTGGTAGCATTAAATTGAAACCTCAGCACATGACATTTTCGTTTTATAAGTTGCAATAATTGGAATCATACATTATCAGTATTTGCTTTTAGAAAATAAACTAAATAGTTTAATATATGAGAGTTTAATTTGAAATTTTGCAGATTCCATCTACTTTCAGAATTTGACAATGGTAAACGGAGCTGCAGGAAGAGACTTGCAGATCATAATCGTCGTCGAAGAAAAATACAGCAACCAACTCAAGAAATCCAGAAATCTCAGCCTCCTTTGGACAATATTGCAAGTACAACCACTTGTTAGTTCTTTATATTTCTTTCTTTTGGTTCAATTAATTACTTGCGGAATATTATTTATTTAATGATTTTATCATTTTGTTTGCTTTATACTTTAACTAAGTAATGTACAATTTTTATTTTGCAATTATTTTTCATAAGTGAAGTTTTTAATTTGAAAATTAAGCAATTTGATTATGTCATTTTTCACTTTAAATTATCGTTTTCTTATCAAAATATTTGAAGATTTATGATAGGATTGAGAAATAAAATGATTTTCAAAGTTTGTAATTAAGAAACTTAATAGAACTTGATAAAATTTTAAAAATTATAGGATATTAAATTAAGATTTGAAGAGAGAAAGTTTGATTTTTTTTAATTGTAGGTGTAATTTGATATTTTATTTGTGATTTTAGTGAAAGATGATTTAATTTGAATATATTGAGTAAAAAAAATTATAATTTTAGGTAAAATAAAATTATTATGGTCCTATTTTAATTAATTTTAAAATTAGAATAATTTAATTAATTAAAAAAACTAAAGAACCAAATTGTTAATTTGAACTAAATAAAATATTTTTTCTGTTATCTTACACTATTCTTTCTCTCTCTTTTTATCATTTTGGTCAAAAGAAAACATA
Organism: Abrus precatorius; assembly: GCF_003935025.1. NCBI lineage: Eukaryota > Viridiplantae > Streptophyta > Magnoliopsida > Fabales > Fabaceae > Abrus > Abrus precatorius. Next base: position 2,481,564 of record NW_020874439.1, on the reverse strand, counting down.
TAGACAAATTTACAAATATGATTTTTCTTGTTGTTTTTGCCCATGATAAATAAGAACACAATATCTTCATTTCTCCTGATATTTTTTTTAGTCTTCACTTTAAGCAAGGGAAGGAACTATTAGTAATATAGATGATCATGGGATTCATTACTCTCTTGTTGAATGACGGGATTTCAGTCAATATCTTCTTCTAATTGTATTAATTCTGCATTTTGATGCATAAAATGCATACAGATTTTTAAGCTGAAGTTGAATAAATTGCAATATTATAATCTTATTAGATTAGATGATGTCATGTACTAGAGAAAGCAGTGAACTTCTTTAAATATGAATTTGGCAGGGTCCTCATCAGAGTCTGGGATTCAATCTTCATCGTCAGTGAAGGTTGGTTTGTCACCGCCAGATTATTTCCGGCGAAGTCCATACCAAAATAGAGGCTCTTCAACATCATCATCAGGGTCATTGCTTTTCTCTAGCGGTTAGTGCATATGAGAGCAATTTGCATGGCTAATAGTACCCATGACAGTAATTAATCGAGGAGGATCAACAATAATGTAATGAACTTCCACTCGTAACTTTCGCCCCAAATTTTCTTTGACAGCTTTATCTTGAGGTTGCTAATTTGTAAGAATAATTTTAAGCGTTTATATATACATATCCTTTGTTGTATAAAATATATAATATAATGTCACTTTACTTTATCATCTGTCCAGTTTTCACTGCCATGAAATTTCTTTAGGGTAGATGGCAGAAAGTAAAATCAAATATTGAACCCCACTTTGGATTTTCCCGGAAATAGTGCCTGTTTGGGTATCAGAAAAAGTTGTGGCAGCTGAGGCCAAGTGTTCAGGCTACTGGCCTAGACAAACTTCATTGTGGGGCATTGACCTAATTTCCTTTTGTCTGGATTTTCCTGGAAAATGCAGGAATTGTATATATTATGAAATGTAGCCAACATAATGTTAAAATCTGAGTGTTTCAATCTTGGTTTGTAGCTGGGAACATTTATGGAATGCCAAACCGTCAACCTCCTCTATGAAGGCTACATAGTAAACGTTTAAGCCATTATTATTACCAATAAATATCCTCCTGCAGATGCTCTCTCTTTCTCTCTCTCTCTCGTAACTGTTACAAGTTGGGTCTACCAAAAAAACGTCAGGTGTAGATTCTAAGACAAAATTTTGTTTTACAGATCTAACTTAACAAAATACTCAGTCATTTTTTAAAATTTATTAAAAACTATATAGATTTTCTATTTAATTTAACACTTTTCACTCATAATTTTATAATTTTTAATCATTTTATTTAATAACTAAGAATGTGTTGACATTTCTTTATCTAGAAGTTTTAGTAACATTATACAAGCACGAAAACTCCCCGACAGTTAACAAGTGTTTTTTTTTTCTTTTATTAATGATCAAAAAGAACATTGAATAGAAAATAAAGGTTCAAGTATTTAGTGTATCCAATATAATAATCTTTATTCTTTCATACCCAAAAAAATAAAAATGTATCAAACAAACATATTGGCAACTGGCAAGAATTGTATCTTTTCATATTCTGTGAGCTACTTTCGTATATGCATCTATCATTTCTCATCTTAATTAAGCTTTGAGGTGAGCGTAGGATTTGATTGTACGAGGCAGTTCTGTCTTTCGTCTTTCTGTTCTAAAGTACGTGTAGCCAGGCTTGATTGGGTGTGACCGATAGTAATGTGCCTCCAAGGTTCTGATGATGCAAGTTGTTTTAGATCACACAACTGATGTATATATTTAATGGATGGTACAAATAATAAAACAGTGAATAAGCATTTTAGTTTGTGACATTATAAGCGTCTTATTTTAGTTTTCACTTTATAAAATTTTACTTTAACGTCTGATTTTACAAAATGATATATTTATTGTTCTCTCTTTAAAAACAATAATAAAAAATATAATAAAAATAACTAAAATAAGTAATTTTTAAAATATTAAAAGCTAAAGAAAGAATTTTATAAAACTAAGGATTAATTTAATTGAATTTATAATTTTAAGTACTAAAATAAGTATTTAGGTCTAGTTTAGATATATTTCTACTTGAATTTTTGTAAGAAAAGAAATTAATATAAATAGTGAATAAGGTCTAATTTGGATATGGTTTATAAATAAATTTTTATAAGAAAAATAATATAAAAAATAAATAAAAATGTATATTTTATAAGTTAAAAATAATTCATCTCTTCAAGTGTTAGATAAGTTAAATGAGAGAATTTTTAAAAAAATAAAAATATAAGTTGATTTATTTTACCTTTTATTTTTTTTACTTTTATAAATTGTTTATCTAAAGTGGAGCTAAAGTTTTTTTTTTTTATAAGTTAAAAGTAAGTTATCTCCTGAAGTTGTAAATAAGGTAAATGAAAATATTTCTAAGAAAATTAAATATGTATAATTTATTTTAATTTTTGAGAGAAATTTGTTTTTATATAAGAATTCATTAAAAAATTTATTTAAAATCAATCTTAATGGTAAAAATTAGCAAGCCTATGTACGTCATCATACACAATTCTTATTCTGTGTATTAAACCGAAAACATGTTCTCCACATTTTTTTTTATTTTCTTTTTCCACCACAAGTAGAGTAGCTAAATGTTCGACAAAAAAGATATATAACAAATTTATCTAACAAAAATGGTGGAAAGTGACAAGTATAGACCTAGGCCTATACTTTCCATGCACCTCAAAGAATATGGTTGGCCACATTTTAATTTCATTGGATCTGTAGTTTTGCTTTTGCTTTAATTGAATTGCACGTCTAGATGCGAATTGCAACAATGTGGTTAGCCATATTTGGGGGAGCCATGACTCCCCATACCACACTTCAGTTTTGCCTCTTGTTTTTAACTACGTAAAAAAAAAATTATAACATTTTTGCATGGCTTTAAACTATTTTTAAGGTATTATTTTACACGTAAATGCTATGATAAATAGATTACTTTATATCACTTCAAAGCAAAACTTATATAATGAATATATTATTATATATCGCTTCACAGCAAAAATATTGTAATACACAGAATATATTGCCTCAAATTGGAAGTACCATAATAAAAACTGACCTAATTTTGACCCCATTTCAAATACTAAAGTGCAGTCAAAGTATTAATATTATTAGCAAATAAGTATACATACTAATAGTTTAATTTTGATTATATAAAAGTTAATTCAATGTCAATTTTTAGTATATATGAAACTTTTATTATATAATATTTTGTAAAAATAACCAAGATGAAAAATATAATACAAGAAGGAAGTCCATAACTGAACAAAAACCAAGTCGTTGGCATAAAAACAAAGGTTTTGATCTTAGACTTTGGTTCACAAAAGTATAAAATAATACAAGGATCGAGTAGGAAACAATGAACTCAATGAGTACCGTGATGAACCTTCGCTTTTTCACCTTTTCTTTAATTGTTTTCTCTATATATAAGTTAGAATTCTTGTTTCTCTAAAATTAACTAGACACATCGAAGTAAATAATAAAAATCGAAAGGGGCAAAAGTACATAGGCTTGATAAAACGAAAAGTTACGTGAAACAAGAAATTTAAGCATGACACGCCTGTTAATTTAAATAGATGAAGGTTAACAATATTTTTTAATATATATTTGACTATTGAGTGATATTTATATAACATAATAAATAGGTTGAAATAAGAGAAGGGGATTGAATATGTTTGTAAAAGATCTTGCAAATGTTTCAAAAGTAACTTTTTTCATATCTAGTTAGAAAAATAAACACACAATATTTATACTAGTTTATCCTTTAAATTAGTGAGTTATGTCAATTCTTATCTCAATCAAAATTTTTACTATTTAAAAACTTTTTAGACATGTATTTTACCATATAATTCAAGTTGAAATAAATTTCAAGTATTACACAGCTTCTTTTGAAAAACAAACACTTCTCATATATTATCGTTCAATCTCTTTAGATTAATGCCCTTTCTATAATAGAAAGAAAAGACTTATGCACATAAAAAAAAAAAAGTTGAATAATTTTTTGTTGTAGTATGTTCATGCATACTTGCTTTCTGCACGAAAATATCTTCAGTTTATAGTAAACTTATCCAAATTTTACATTCAACATTATCATATGTTTGTATCCCTTAATAAACTTCATTGCTAAAAGGTTTTTCAAAGGGTTTAAAGATTTTTTTAAGTCTAGAATGCTTCTTATCCTATATAATTTTTTAAGGCGTACGGATGAAAAGAAAAATGTATTTTTATTTTTCATAAATAGATATTAAATTGTTTTTCTTGATGAAATTTTTGTGTTCATGGTCAATTTTTTCCAGTGTTAGTGCAACTCTAATTTTAAAATCTTCAAGTTTTTGCACTTGCATATTTGTTTTAGAATAAACTTGTTTTTGAATTAGTCTTTGCATTTGGACCGTCTTATGAGTCTACCGCGATATTGATATCATTTTTCTGAGTTGTCTAACATAAATGATGTATCCTTTTTTTTTTATCTTAGATGAAATGTTTAGTATTATTGACTGTTTGAACATATCATCTTACAAACACTACTGAAATAGTCAAACAAACAAAGTAGTAATATTAAATATTTCATTTAAGATATAAAGTTCTTCATTCATTAAAATTCAGACTTTTAGTCTCTTTAGAATTTTGATTTAACACATACTAAATTATATGTTTACTAATTGACAAATTAACAATAACTTTTTTAACAAATTTATAATTTATAACAAATGTGGATATAATTTATTATAATTTTAATTGTTATTTTGTAATCTAGAATTGTATCATTGCAAGAAAATTAGTCATAAACAACCAATTTGTTTTTGCTCAAATGAAGCGTTAGGCTGCCAAATAGGTTAGAGATTGATTTTGTGATTGAATTTTTTGACTTGCTACATACATAGTCATTAATTATTAGCAATTGATTAAGAAAGTAATAAATTGTATCAATGATCTATTTTAGAGATTGATTTAATGACTTCCTAATGATTGAATTTAGATACTGTAACGTCCTTATTTTCTTTTTCTTTAAAATATAATAATTTATGTTAAGATAAAGAAAAATTTTCAATTTTATCATGATGCAAAAATTTCAAAAAAATAAAAATTTACTTTGACATGGAGAAAAACATTAAGTGTATGATATGAGTAAACATTTTTTTTATCTAGTTATATATGTATATAATAAAATGAAGTTATACTTTAGCATTAAGAAAATATGTACATTTGATATTAACTAAAAACAAGAGTTTAATATACACAAGTCATTACTCAAAATATATTACACTACGCCAAAAAGGAGTTGTGAGAGCGGTTCCATTTTAAATTAGAGAGCGTTTAGAACTGCTCTAAAATCTTGCGCTATCTAATGTGTTGCATTTAAGAGAGTGGTTGTTTAAATCGCTGTCAAATGTTAAGATTAGAAAGCGGTTCCACTCGAAACTGCTCTCAAAAGTATGTGTGTTAAGATTAGAGAGTAGTTCAACGCAAAACCGTTTTCCAAAGTATGGGTGTAAATCACAAATTTAAAATTTATTTTTTTGAGTTTTCTAGACCTGTTGCAAACTAAAATTAATTTATTATTACGTTTAAATTTTAATTTATAGGTCTGACATTCAAAATTTCTTCATTTTTATACAAACCAAAATTGAATCTTGAGTTTATACAGTATTTTAACCAAACAATCCACATCTGCATGAATCAAATACAAGTAAGTAGAGAAAAAGAGAATAAATTAGTAGGATGATTCATCGTTAATAAAGAGAAAAAGAAAGAAAGAAAGAATGGAGAGAATTGTGAAAAGGTACTTGTAGATGTGAAAAAATAACAATTTATTAGCGCAGAGGAGATGATGAGAGCATAGAAGGCAAAGAAAACCTACATATGTAAAAGAGATGAAAAGAACTTATAGAAATAAAACAGACTAACTTTGTTAACAAGACGAAAAGTAAGAGATTCATGAGTTGAGCGAGCTTTATTTATAAAAGTTAAAGACTGGAGTGGTTCTCTGTTAACCGCTCTTCAAGAGTGACTTTAGAGAGCAATTAATAGAGAACTGCTTTTAAAAGTAAAAATATAGATCTGAGAACAGTTCAACGCTAACTGCTCTCTAAAGTATAACTTTGGAGTGCAGTTAACAAAGAACTACTAGATTTGAGAGTGGTTAATAGAGAGGGGTTTCTACTAACCGCTATCTAAGTTAGCACTCCAAAAACTCATTTTTTGGCATAGTGTTAGGATTTGAAATTACATAATTACACTATCAAAATAATCTAAATCCTAATGAGTAGTATGGATCCACACCAAAATACTAAGGGTATGATCCTGACAATCGTCGTCAAACTAACCCTCTATCTCTGCGAACTCTTCTAGAGTCAGGTCCTCATAGTAAATGTCTTTGGTATCAGCGACAACTTCTATATCAATGATCTACTCTCGATGAAAGTAGTTGGTCTTTCCCTCTGGTCATGGCTATGAAAAGTATACACACACTACTACAAAACCTGCAAATATAGATGGATTTTATAGACATATTTTAAATGATTATAGACAGATTTTAGTGTTACAGATAGATTTATAGATGGATAAAATCCATCTGTAATTTTGGCATCGGTAATTCATATAGACAAATTTTTAAATCTGTCTGTAATTTACAGACAGATTTTTCTGTCTGTAATTTACAAACAGATTTTTCTGTCTGTAAATTTATAGATGGATATTTCTATCTGTAAACCTGTTTGTGAATTTACAAACATATTTTTTCCATCTCTAATAAATATATCTATTACAGATGGATTTTACCATCTGTAAAATTATAGACAGATTTTTTTTTTGTCTGTAAATTTATAAATGAAATTTTCTGTCTGTAAACTCATCTGTGAATTTACAGACTTATTTTTTCCATCTGTAATAAATTAATTTATAATAATTATTTCATTCTTAGTTCTTATATCACCCCATCAAATGCATCTTCTACCACTTTTCTCATTTCACTCATCACTTCTATGAAACAACACTTGCCATTCTCAAACACTCTTTTTTCTCTCACACTCCAACACTTCTTCTCCTTTAGCTCTAACCTTATTGTCCTTCCACAACTCCACTTTTCTTTAATTTGATACATTCATGGCGACTTTTCCTCCTTCATTGTTGCCAAGTTCACTGCAGATTTCAACCTTCTCCTAAATCGCAAGACGTTCAAAATTGGCACCTTTTCTTGTATGATCTATCTATAATAAACAATTTATAACAAATAAGTCTATATCTTATACCAAAAATAGAAAAACAAAATTGATTAAAAAGAGTATAATACAAGAAACACAATGGCGCGATTTGTTTGCAAAATGGAGGCTCAAACCACTAGCAATGCGCAAGGAAACAAATATGCCAAAGAGAGATCAAAGAGAGAGAGAGGAAAATAGAGAAATGAGGAAGAAGAATAAGAAAAAGATGTACTTTTATACTATTCTGTATATTATAGATGGATTTTTCTATATATAAGTGCATTGATTAAATGTAGCATTTTATTAATTGACTTATAGGTAGAAAAATCCTTTTGTAACTCCATTCATGGAATACTGTATTTTATTTATGCAGTTACAAACAGATTTTACCGTTTTAGTTTGTGCATAATATTTTCCCACTAAGTTTCAAATTACAAACAGAAAAATTAGTCTATAAATCCGTCTATAATATAGATAGAAAAAAATTAGTTCGTAAAATCTATCTATAAAATTACAAACTAATTTTTTTTGTCTATAAATCTGTTTATAAAATTATAAACGTATTTTTCTATTTGTAAATTCATTTGTAGTACAAAAAGAAAAAAAATTCTATATTTATAGACAAATTTTACAGATGGATTTTTTCTGTCTGTAATACAAATGAATTTACAGATAGATTTATCCAAAAATTTAAAAAAATCTAATTTTTTGATTTTCTGTCTATAAATTCGTCTGTATTAAAGATGAAAAATATCCATCTGTAATTTGCATATTTCTATTAGTGACATAGTTCATGGCATCAGGCGTTTGAATCGTACCTCTTTATACATATAAACACAGAGTGTGGTGTATTCTACCACAAGTAGGAAAATTAAAAGGAGTATTATATCCTACAATGAATTCTATTGTACAAACATCACCAGGTTCATTTTCATTATGTGTTATGAGGGCCTCACTAGCTTGGAGAGCTTGAGGCAAGTGAAGGATGCTTTGGAGGGACTTTAAGGCCCTATGACTAGGTCAAGGGTTAAGAAGACTAAAAAAGCCTTTGGCAAACTTGTGGGCCTAGTGAGTCACCTTGGGCCCAAGCCCATAGAAGGCCACACTTTGAAGACCTATTCCTATTTCTCTTGTATCATTCATGATTCTTAGGTCTCATAATATATTTTGTAACTTTGGGCTTTTTCCTTCTTGTGTAGTTGGGCCTAGCCTAATAGCTAGTGCAGCTTGTTGCTTATATAAGACACTCTCCTTTTATATTTTGTTAACTTTGGTTCATTTTTTAGATTTTATGAAATCTATTGAGTTTTATGAAACTCCTCTTTCTCTCAAGTGATCTAGGTAGAGAACTTAAGTTTACTTCTAATTGGTGGATCCTTCCATCATGGTGAAGATTATGTGACTTATCTCCCTTTGAGAGTGGTGTCAATTTTCATTTCAATCTTCTTCCATTTTTTTCTTTGAATTTTCTTGTCCAATTGCATTGTTTTTCAAGAAAGCAAGGATTGGTGTTTAAAGTTGCTCTAGGAACGATCCGCACATTCAAAAGAATCAAGCCATTCCTACATCATTTGGTATCTAGATCTTGCTCCTAGAGGTAACAAAAATTTTAGATCTACTTTGTTTTCTTGATCTTTTTTGAAATCCAAATCCACATTCTTCATCTACACCTTCTCCTTCATATAGATCCATTGGTTGATCATCTCCTTTTTTTTCAATTTCAATTTTGGTGCCAAACTTAAAACTTAGATCTATTTTAAATTTTGAAAATATGATTGTAGATCCTTGATCTACATTCAATTTTGATAAAAACCTTGCCATCAAATCTTGGATCGTTTGAGTTTCAATTTTTGGAGTCAAATTTGTTCAATCAAATTCAAATTTTCAAATTTTGTGTTCTTACTTCTTTGCCAAATCTGATCTGATTAAATTATTTCCTAGTATTAGATAAGTGTGTTAATCGGTTTAGAATTCATAAATCATTGTTATATTGTTCTAATCTTTAGTTATTGTGTTGCAAGTCTTTGCACCATTTCATCTTGTGTTTTCCATGTTCTTGCTGAAATTTTTTTGTTAGATCCATATGTTTTGCAATTGTAAAGGCAAAATTGTTGCTATACACTTCTTTCTCAATCTTAGGTCATTGATCATTATGAATTACATGTGCTGGACAATTTTGTGTTTATGTTCTTGGTGTTAATCTGTGAATCCTTTTAGCATACATTATTTTCTTGCTTTCTAGTTCCATTGTGTGGTGATTTTCTTGTTCCAACCACTTCTTTCTACTTTTCTTTTTCTTGTTTGCTATTCTATCATCTTGCTATAGTTGTTATTTTTGTTTATTATGATAACTTGCAATGGTGAACTAAATGTGTTATTGTTGACAATAGTATTGTTAGTGTGTGGATACTTGTGTAAAATCAAAGATCCATTGAAAATCTTGAAAATTAGTGATATAGAAAAAGCCAAAACAACAAGAAAAAAGAAAAGAAAGAAAGAAAAGAGCAAATACAAGAGAAAAAGACTTGTTGGTAAAAGTTGTAAGGAAAAAAAAGTAGTGAAAACAATGAAAAAAACAAAGGTTAAAGAATGAATTTGAATATCATGAGATGTGCAAATGTTATGTGTTGAACCATGAATGCATGAATTAAGTATTTTGAAGTGAAACTGAAGGCTAATTTTATGTGTTTAACTTGAATCTAGTTTGTATAATCTAGAGTTCTAGGTTTCTTTTGAGTGCTTGCTTTCAAAAGTCTATAATTCTAGTTTGTCTCTTTCTTATTCAAATTTGTCATACATATAATATTTTCTTTGAGTGTGCTTAATTCTAATTGTACTTTTCTAGTTTATCTTTCAAACTTCTCTAGTTTTGTCTTAGAGTCTCATCTTTTTTAACTTCTTTGAGATAAACATAGGACTCACTATGATGGTAGCATATTAGGTGCTCAAATTAAGAGTAGCTTGACTTTCTACCTTGATTTCCTTGTTAGTTAAGGAGTAGAGAGGAAAAAGGCAAGTGTGCACACTATTGAAAAGGTCTATAAAGAGAGTAAATGCGAATTGAAATTTAAGTGAAACACGTGAGAAGAGTGATGAGGTCCTTAGTCTAAAATTTACATATTAATTGTCATTTTCCACTAACCATTTCTTGTCTTTTGATATTTGTTGACTTGGAACTGCACTTCTGATATGAACCCCATTTGCACAAGGGCTGACTTAGGATCTTTAGGGTTAGAACCTTGTAGAAAAATTTGAAAATATAGTGATGAATTTCTGGGCAAATTAGGTGTTGGTCCATCGTGTTAAAATGAGTGAAAAAGGAAGCAAAAATGCTAGTTTGGTGGTGGCTGGACAGAATTTTAAAAATGACGGTATCTCGAGTTATAGAACTCCAATTGAGGTGATTCCAAAACGGTATCCCGACTCCTTTTAGAGGGTTGCTCTTGAGTTTTTAGAGGAGTTTTTGTTGGTGTAGGCACTGCACTAGAAGTGGTAGCCCCTTTTCTCTTATCCTTCCAACTAGAAAAACCAAAATTAGTGGAGCTCCTTTTGGCCACACCTTTCCTTTTCAATTGTTGCTCCACTTGGATTGCTTTGTGAAGCAAGTCCTCCATTTTAACAAATTCCTGCAGTTCAACAATATCAAGAATATCATTATTCAAACCACTAAGAAATCTAGCCATAGTTACCTCCTCATCCTCTTCTATCTTGGCTTGAATCATGAGCACCTCCATTTCCTTGTAGTACTCCTCAACGCCTTTGCTACCTTGGGACAATTTTTGAAGTTTGAATTTTAAGTCCCTAGAATAGCTTGCCGGCACATATCTCTTCCTCATGATCCTTTTCATTTCAACCCATGTATCCACCAATGGCTCCTCATTCCTAGCTCTCTCTTTTTGCAATTTGTTCCACCACACAAGAGCGTAATCGGAAAACTCCGTAGCTGCAAGCTTTACCTTTTGGGCCTCTTCATAGGTATTACAAGTGAAAATATGCTCTATTTTGATCTCCCACTTCAAATAAGCTTCCGGGTCACTTCTTCCTTTGAATGGAGGAATAGAAATTTTGACTCCATCAATTCGGTTTTGTCTAGGAGCACCGTCATTACCTCTTCTCCTCCTTTCTTCTTCATCATGACCTCTATTCTCCAATTGGTCCAATCTTTCATGGAGCTCATCATTTTGTTGCCTCATCAATCTCTCCAAATGTTGTGTCAAGGCTTGCATTTGGAAAGGAGAAAGTCCTCCTCCTTGATTAGGATTTCCTTCAGCCATCACAAACAAACAAATTCAAACGTAACAAGCAAATAGAAAGTAGAATTTGAAACCTCACCACACTCAAGTGTATCACACAATTATGGCTTTTTCTCTAATGAAAACACTCTTGCCTTTTACCACTCAAATTCTCCTTGGGTTCTTAGGCAATTCAAGATATTATGGCCACAACAAAGAACAATCCACCAATATGTGCAAGGTAAGGCTAGGTAGACAAAGAAAAGGCTAACAAATCACAAAAACAAAGGGGTAAAGGAAAATTGGTAAACAAGAGAATTAACAACAATCCTTTAAGAACACCAATATATTACCTTATAACAAATTGTTGAAAAGCATAAATCATTCAGCCCAAAATTTTCTTCTTTTTTTTTTGTTTTTTTATACGATTTTTTTTTTGGAATTTTCACAAGGGCCTAACTTTTGCAATGATTCAATACAATCACAAATAATATGAACAATAAGGTAATCAATTGGCAAAAAGAGAATGAAGGAAGGATGTTACCAATTTGACGTTCAAACCCTTAAACCGGAGCTCTGATAACCAAATGATATGAACCCCATTTGCACAAGGGCTGACTTAGGATCTTTAGGGTTAGAACCTCGTAGAATAATTTGAAAATTTAGTGATGAATTTCTGGGCAAATTAGGTGTTGGTCCATTGTGTTAAAATGAGTGAAAAAGGAAACAAAAACGTTGGTTTGGTGGTGGCTGGACAGAATTTTAGAAATGACGGTATCTCGAGTTATAGAACTCCAATTGAGGTGATTCCAAAATGAGGTGAAAGTTCTCGTTTTGAAATTCAATTTAGGCTCAAGAATCACTCAATTTGGCTGAGTAGAATGAAAGTTATGATAACGAGATAATTCTGGGCAGATTTGAGTTTTTTTGGAATTTTGGTGAAGAATTGAATGGGGGAAGGAAAGAATTACTCTTTCCAAGGAAGGCAACACACAAAGGGATGTGAAAGCCCTTTGATACAGTCAAGGTGTTCTTGAATCACTCAAGAACTTAGGAGAATCACTCTCACTAAGATAAAAGAGATAAACTCTAATATTTCTGAATCAAACTTAACTTGTCTTATTGATAAGAATGGTTCAGCTTATATAGAAGCTTTACCATCAGAATTACAAAGGTTCTGTAACGAAAAATACATTCCACTTAGATAATGATCCACTAAGCTAGGAAATGAAACTACTTGATGGCTGATTGTAACTAAAATTGTGGCAACCAAAAAGTCACCCAACAGCCACTAGCTATGCGCCTCTTGGTCTCCCAAAGGTTGATGCCTAAGTTGCCAATTGGGCCCTTATTACAACTTGAAATAAAACCAAACCAAAGCCCATTAGTTGATTAACCGTAAAACATAATTTGGTCAGCCAACTTTACAAAGGATTGGGCCATTATTTTAAACAAACTAAAAACTTAAAAACTGAAGCAAAGTGGCGCCTTAGTTCTCCTCCATTTGGGCCATGATGCAATTCACAACCTTGGTCTTTTCTCCTTGAAACTTGGGCTTGTATTCAATTAATATGGACAACACTTGTTAAAGAGCTTCTTTTGCTCTCCTTGCTCTAGCCCTTGTCATAGGTCCTCCAAGTCCTTCAAGAGGATCCTTGCCCTTGCTCATGGTCATGTCCTCATCAACTTCTTGGAAAGCCTTTGTACTGGAGAGCAAAGCCTTTTAATACATTAGCTTAGGGTTTTCATTTTGTTCATTTCAAACATCCTTGTATTTTGGAGACTTTTCTTTTATTTTTGAGCTGGAAATTTTCAATTTTTGTAGAACTTTGTAGTAGGTTTGAATTCTTTGCAATTGAACATTGGACTTTTGGCCTTATTTGGCCTAGTTATTTAGGGAAATTGTGCATAGGTTGCTAGTTTATTTTTTGCACACCAACTAGTATGCTTAGTTAGGATCTTATTTGCATGAATTGCTTTAATTGCTTATAAGATTATGTAGGGCATGTATGCTAGCTTAGGCTGTATTTTTGAGTTGTGAAGTAAATTTATCACCTTCTTCTTCCTCCTTCTATTTGTTTTATTCCTTTCTAGAAACCAACTAGCATTATAGTTTAGTTTTTTTTATTGCTTTCTCTTAATTGTAATCCATTTTTAGTGTGTAGCTTGCGCTAAAATCAACCCCTACTAAAATTAAAAAAAAAAAGTCATGGATATGTATAGTAAGGAAGTTAATTCTCCATCATCCCCTAAAACTGCAAGGTTTATGGCTGAAATTGCTAAAATGAGAGATGAAATGAGAAGAGAATGGGGAGAAATAAGAGCTAGATTTGAGAGGCAAAATTTAGAAAACGCCTTATCAAGTGGTTGTGATAGAAATGATAGGCATAGGGAAGAGGGAAATAGAAGAAAAAAGAGGGATATGTGAGAAGAGAGGAGTGAGAGAAGTGAAGGCTATAGGAGAAGAAACCATAGAGAGGAAAGAAGGCCTAGAAGAGATAGAGAAGATGAATCTAGGCTAAAGGAAATTAAAATAGAAGTGCCACATTTTCATGGCAAAAGTGATGTAGCAGCCTATCTGAAATTAGAGATGAGGCTTGAACAAGTGTTTAATAGCTATATGATTACTAGGGAAAAGAAGGTTAGTATAACTATCTTATCATTTCAAAACTATGTCTTAGTATGGTGGACCAATTTTTATAAAGAAAGAGATAGATTAGACTTACCTTTCATTGATGATTGGGATGAGTTCAAAGCCTTACTTAGGAAAAGGTATGTCCTTATATATTATAGGAGTGAATTACTTGCTAAACTCCAAAGACTAAACCAAGGCTTGAAAAGTGTAGAGGACTACCATAAAGACTTAGAAATTTCTTTAATTAAGGCTAATGTACAAGAGGATAATGAAACAATAATGATAAGATTCATGAATGGACTAAATAGAGATATAAAAAAAAAGGTTAAGTTACTTCCCCTGTGGATTTAGATGAGTTAGTGCATTTAGCCATTAGGGTTGAGGCATAACTCCAAGAAAGATGAAGTAGGAGATATTCCTCTAAAGGGGAATCCTCAACCTAAAGGTGGAAGGACAAAAACAAGAGGGATGGTATGTCCTACAAGGCTAGGAAAGACCCTTCACAAAAACCCTCAAGAAAAAGAAAAATAACTAAAAAGTTTTGACAAAAACAATTCCCAAACTACTAGTCACACTCCAAAACAAGAAAAGGAAAAGAGTAGTTTAATCAAATGCTTTAAGTGTTTGGGATGGGGTCACATTGTATCCTAATACCCTACAGAGAAAGTCATGATACTAAAGGGTAAGGATTTCTATACTAGTACTAGTGAGGATCCTTCATCCTCTTCCTCCTCCTCAAGTGAAAGTGAACACTCTAGTTCTAATGAAGACCTTAGGTGTAGTGAGGTGACTTGCTAGTAGTTAGGAGATTATTAGAGAGCCATAGTCATGAGTCAGATGACTCACAAAGAGAGAATATTTTTCATACTAGATGTTATGTCTTAGGAAATTTTTGTTCCCTAATTATTGATGGGGGTTTTTGCACCAATTGTGCCTCCTAAAGGTTAGTGAGTAAGCTTAGCCTTGCCATTATTCCTCACCCTAGACCATATAAGCTTCAATGGCTAAACCAAAAGGATGAACTCTTAGTTGATAAGCAAGTTAGGGTAACTTTCTCCATTAGAAAATATGAAGATGAGGTTTTGTGTGACGTAGTTCCCATGGAGGCGAGTCATATTCTCTTAATTAGGCCATGACAAGTTGATAGGAAGGTCCATCATGATGGTTTTACTAACATCTTCTCTTTTACTCATAATAGTAAGAAGTATCTTCTACATCCATTAACAGCTAGGCAAGTAGTAGAAGATTAAATTAAAATGAAGATTAAGAGGGATAAAGAATCTAAACCCGTAGGATCCCTATAAGATAAGAAAAAACACACTAAAAATAAAACCAAAAAAGCCAAGGAAGAATCTAAGGGTGAAAGTATGTTGGCTAAAAAACATGAAATTAAGATAGCCTTGTTTTTGAAACAAGATTTATACCTTTTGTATTGCAAAGTTTCTTTTGATTCTTATGCCTTAACTAATGAGTTTCCATCCATACTAATGAGGTAGCCCCTCTACTTGAGAAATTTAGGTCCTTATTCCCTAAGCACATACCTCATGGCCTACCACCCTTAAGAGGGATAGAGCACCAAATTGACTTAGTTCTGGGTGCTAGCTTACTGATAAACGATAAGTTTTCATTTCGTTTTGCAAAAAGATTTGTCGTTAGCCTTGGCTGTCACCCAAGGATCCTAAGCTCTGCAAAATGGTCCTAAAGTGGCAAAAGAATCTAAGGATATGTAAAAAGCTTCGTACCCTAATTTCTCAAATCCTATTTATAGTGCAGAAATTTTCGTCCAAAGTGACTACTATGGTTTCATAGTGATAACGCGCAATGTTCCATAGTGTTTACGCGCAGTCCATAGTGGTTATGCGCGAGACCTATGCTTTGGGCCTCTCTGGAGTTATCACTTTGGCTTCATAGTGATAACGCGCAATGCCCCAGAGTGGTTACTCTTGCTCCATAATAATTACGCGCAGGTCCTGTGTTTTTGGCCTCTCTGGAGTTGTCACTTTGGTATCAGAGTGATAACTTTGGCTGCTCCAAAGTGTCTACTATGGTTTCATAGTAGCTACGCGCAAGTCTTGCACTTTTTGGCCTCTCTGGAGTTGTCACTATGGGTTCATAGTGATCACTCTGGTCTGCCCTTCTAGAACTAGCTTGCTGTAGTGTTCACTATGGACTCCAAAGTGATCACTTTCACCTTAAACTTTCTCAAATGCTAAAAATTCATAGAAAAAGTCTAGAAATTCCTGCACAATTATTCAAATGATCAAAATTGCAAACTATATCTATGTAAATCAATGTAATTTAACTAAAAATTAAGAAACCTATTATAAATTGACCAAAATGATGTTTTTATGTTATTTACAATTCCTAGGTTTACTTTTTCTATTAAGAAACATTAAAATGACAAGTAAAAAACTAATAAAATGTGGATTCATCACAACCCCAAACTTAAACTTTTGCTTGTCCTCCGGCAAATCAAAATTCAATAAAGTCACTTGTAAGAGGGTTGGATTTATCCAAAAAAATTTTCTTTCAAAATTTTCATTCCAAAATCAAACTCTAATTGACACTTCCAATGTTTCCACAATCATGGACTCATTCAACAAAGAAATCATGCCCAAATCAATTAATTCCAAGCAAAGTCCCACTAAACTGAACCAAAAATCTAGCAAGGTTTCATGTAATCCACACAATGCAAAGAAATTATCTAGCTCACAAGATGGTGTTTCACTCTTCACTCATCAATATTTCAGGCTAAGTGTTTTCCCTCAGTTTATGCATTTTACCTCACCCTACCATATGCTTGCCCATATTCTCAATCTCCTTTGCCTAAATACAATGAACCACCTATCAAGAGGACTTTGTTGGTCACAAATGTATTAAGTTAGGTCAAATTTGGATCAAGGAGGGTCAAAAGCTCAAGTGGGTTTTTGAGAGGAGGGAATTCCTTTGAGTGAGTGAGTACAACAACTAAGAATGGAATGCATAAAATGATGCAGCAAGTGATATTCGAGCACTCTTTCACCATATTTTTCATTTACTTTGCCTTATGTGGAGAATCCTTTTTCTATCAAAATGTCTTACTGTATTATATTTTTTTTCTTTTTCTTTTTCATTCATCATCATTTTTTATAGACTTTGACAATCATTCTGTTCTTCAAATTCAAGCAATTTTTTTTTTACATGTAATATTGACATGTAAAATCCTCACCACCCCAAACTTAAGAGCTTGCTTGTCCTCAAGCAACTACAATCATAATCAGCAGCCCAAACTTAGTTTATTGCATCCACTCTTGATGCAATTCAAAAGAAATACCTCTATTAAGGGAAGCAAAATATTTTTGTAGACTAAGTTTGGTAAAAGAAGGAGCATGGAACAAGGGAAATTAGGTGCAAAGGTGTTGAATGGTGGGTGTGTGTGTGCAAAGATGGCCTCAATCATCTAGATGGAAGATTACACAATGCATATTCAATTAAGAAGCAGGGCAAGTTCTAGAGGATAAATGCAACAATACATGTAAATGGCACACAGAAAGGAATTTAAAGGCTCAATTCTCTATCATGGTAAAAAGTGATAATTACTTAACAACATGTGATTACAATTCACCGTACAAGAAAATATGTACAGCATGGTAGGAACAAAAATATTCAAAAACAGAGAATGATCATGAGTCGAATGGGAAGTACAATCAAAATGTAACTATAGAATTACAAAATTGGACTATATTAAAAGAGAGATAAGGAAAATATTTTTTTGTATTTTCAGTTAGAACTGTGCAGGAAAATTAGACTAAGAACAATGGAAACAGAGGCAAAGAGATCACCCCCCCTTTCATAGAAAGTAGAATCACAACTCAGGGGTCAAATTCATGCTCCTCTTGATGAGACTGAGGGCATTTTCTGCACAAATATACACAGAATTTAGTATAGGGAGCAAACATTAAACTAGAAAATGGAATAGATATATATAAGCGAAAATGTTGGAGATGTTCAGATTAAGAGAGACAATATGAAAATAAAGCAGTAAAGGTGGAAACAGAAATGTGCGATATTTACAAGGAATTGATGGTTAGCAGTAAATACAGGGAAATAGCAGAAAATAAGTGAAAAGTGAGTGCAGTGAAAAAGAAACTAAGACTAAATAGTATCTTCATCAGAGCTGGAAAAGGCAGAGTCATCATCATCTTCTGCTGTTGCTGGGAGGTCTTCATCTGAGGTACTAGAGCTGCTGTCATCCGCTTCAGTTCTGGCAGGGGCAGTAGGAGGAAAAGGTGGAAGATCACTCTGGACCGCTGCTCTTAGGTAGGGGCACCTATGATACGTCAATGACAAAAGAACAACAATTTAACCAAGGTAGACACTCTCAATTCCTTTTGATCAGACAATTGCACTTTAAACAACATAATGTACACAAAAATTGCAGTGCAAGAGGCTCTAGAGCGAAATCCCCAAATGACATTGATTACGCTAGGGTTCAATCATCCAAAGTGTAGTGAGTTGAATCAAAGTAACCTTCTAGCCCTTTTTAAATCATGTTATCATGCTCATAATTTGTAAGTGCAGACCTAGGATAATTGCTCTTACATCAGGACTCACAAAGCAAGCAGAATACTACCCTAAGGTTTGACGATGGCAGAATACAGAAAATTTACCAAAATAAACACTTGCAATCATTCTCAATTAGACAATCACACTCCACATGGTGGTTTGGATCCAGAAATTACAATGGACGAAGCCCCAAATTGAAATTCCCAAACAATAGTGAGCACTCGAGGGTTCAAGCAAGGGAAAAATGTATAAATTGTCCCAATTAAACACCCCCAGTCTCTTTTAAACATGCAATCCATACTTTAACTACAGAATTTATATAGAAATTTCAAAGCATGAAGCCCCAAATCAAAACCCCTAATTTGCATAGTCACAAGCCCTAACGCAGAAAGAGTGAAGTTATGAAATTACTTGAAATGGATGAGCGTAAGTAAGAAATGGTGAAGACGAGTGGGGTGAGTGTAGAGAGATTGGAGGAATTAGGGTTTGAAGTTCGCAAAGAGTGAGAGGGAAAGTGGAAACTTTCATTATATATGGGAAGTGGGCGTAGTCACTTTGAAACCATAGTGGACACGGGCATTTGTTTTTTTTCCAAGTTAATGATGCGCGTGACTACTATGGAATGGGAGTGACAACTAGAGAGAGGGGATATTTTTCAAAATTCCTAAATTAGTTGCTCGTAGCTACTATGAAATGGGAGTAGCTACGCGCAACATGTGTGCCTAAGACGTGTCTCTGTAGTGTTTACTATGAAACCAAAGTGACAACTACAGAAAACTCCTTTAATTCCTAGTGCCTCTGCGCGTGGTTACTATGAACTGAAAGTAATCACGCGCAAACTCATTAGCCCAAAAGCCTTTGAAAATGATTACTATGAAATGAAAGTGAAAACTACAGAGAGTGGAATCACTTACCTTAGCTGAAAGTGACTACTATGAAATGAAAGTGATCACCTCTGATGATGAAATTGAAACTTCTTTCCTCAAATTGTCTGTGTTTTCATGTAGAAATGACCACTTCTCTGTGCACTTGTACTTCCTTTGATTTATGCTTGAATCCAGTCTAAGATTTATAATTGTCCACTGTATAGATTTGAGAATATACATGAAAATCATGTCAAATTCATCACATATCACAGCTCAATTATGAAAATGCTTATTGAATGTAAAGAACAATTAAAATTCTTAATCAACTTGTGAGTTTCCTCTCACACAACGCTTCTTTAACGTAACTAGCTTGACGTATGAAGTGACTTATGCAAGTCAAGGGTTAGGACGAAGGTCTATAATAGGGGTTTGCAGGTGAATCTCCTTAACCTCTTCCAAGGGAACTGAGCTTTCCAGGTATGAACTTGAGGCGTGAGTTGAATAGAACCTCTTCCAAGGGAACTGAGCTTTCCAGGTATGAACTTGAGGCGTGAGTTGAATAGAAGCATATTTTGACCTACAGAAAACTCTCTTCTACCTATCAATTTATCATGATACTACTTGGTTCTCTCCTTGTAGATTCTTGAGTTTTCATATACTCCTAAGTGCAGCTCTTCTAGTTCTTAGGGTTGTGGCTTCCTCTTCCTTTTTCTCGTTCTCTTCCTTTTCCTCTGAAGCTACCTCACTAGTTTAGTCCCCTCTTTCAACAGAATTTTGTGCATGCACAGGAGAGGGCTAATACCAAGAATGTTAGCTACAGTCCATCCAATAGCTCTCTTGTGCCTTTTAATTACTTCCAACAATATCTCCTCTTGAATGCCTTCAAGCTTTGTGGAAATAATGACCGGGAGTTTCTCATTGGCTTTTGAGTAAGTATATTTCACATGTTCCGGTAGGGGCTTCAACTCCAATGTGGGAGGTTGCTCCATAGAAGGAAGTGGTTTAGCACTGTCAGTAGACGAAATATCTGCAACATTCAAATCAAAGGGGTTAGATTCAATTGTACTTGCTGAATTCAAAACATCACATTCTTCCCCTATCGATTTTTCAATCTCTTCAATATTAGAATTTGCAGAATTCACATTTAAAAAGTCAGAAATACAAGAGTCACACATAGAAGAATTATTATAATATTCACAAATGGGAGTATCTACACAATCAGAAAAATTAAGAAAAGAGTCTCCTCCTAGAAATTCAGACAAACTATCCTCTACTAATTCATCAAGAAGGTCAATGTGGAAAACAGAGTGTTCTTCATCTGGGTGCTTCATAGCATCCAGTATGTTAAAGCGGACAACAATGTCTCCAAACTCCATAGTAAGTGACCCAACATGCACATCAATCTTCGTTCTTGCAGTCTTCAAGAACGGTCTTCCCAAAATGATTGGTGCAACACTATTCATTGACTCTTTCATGTCAAGGATGTAAAAATCAGCTGGAAAAATGAGGTCGTTCACCCTTACTAACATATCCTCCATAAGTCCAACTAAATGTGTTGTGCTCCGGTTGGCCAACTGAATAATCACACCTGTAGGCTGCAGAGGGCCAAGAGATAGTGAAGTGAAAATAGACAATGACATAACATTAATGGATGCTCCTAGATCTAGCATGGCATTATCAATGACACATGGAATAGTAAATGTTCCTGGATCTTTGCACTTCTCAAACATTGTAGCTCTTTGTTTCTCAAAAAGTGCAGAAACATTCCTACCCATATTTACCCTTTCATTACCCTTAAGACGCCTCCTATGGGTGCATAAGTCTTTCAAGAACTTGGCGTACTTGAGTATTTGCTTGATTGCATCTAGTAGAGGTATGTTCACCTCTACCTTCCTGAAGGTGTCTAAGATCTCCTTGTCGATCTCTTCATATTTCTGATGACTCTTTGAGGAAAGGGGAGAGGAATTGCTCTTTCAATATTTTCTGCTACCTTTTGCTAAGTAGGTGTAGGTCTTGACTGTTCTTGAGTCTTTTCCTTTCCATTTTGACCAACTGTAGCTGGAGTACAGCTTGAGTCTTTCTTCTCCTTGGGCATTGTGGGCTCTTGCATCACTTTTCTAGATCTCAGGGTGATTACACTGACATTTTTGGGATTCACAACAGTTTGTGCAGGGAGGTTCCCTGAGCCTTGAGATTGCATCTGGTTTAGAGAGAAAGCTAACTGTCTCATTTGATTCTCCAAAGTTTTGATACTAGCCTCGTTTCTTTGCTGGAAAGTGATGTTGTTCATCTTCATGAGCTCCTCCAATGATGGTTCATTTTTCTGGGATGCACTTGGTTGTGAAGAAGATGATTGGTGATGGTGCTGGGCTTGTTGTGGTTGATGTTGGGATTGATGGGATCTATTTGGGCCTACATGATGTGCTTGGTATTGAGTGCCTTGCTGCTGGTTGTGTTGTTGAGAATTGCTCCCTCATTTCAAATTTGGATGGTTCCTCCAGATTGGGTTGTATCTATTGGAAGATAGATCCCAATTGGGCTGCTGCTGTGAATTTGGAAAAGGAAATTTATTAGTGTAAATGTTTGCAGCATAAGCTTGCGGATTACCTTCTAGAGTGTCAGACTCTTGTAGTGTGGGGCAGCTATCAGTGTAGTGGTCTGTAGCTAAGCAAATACCACACAACATGGCTCGGATGGATGGTGAAGGAGGTGAAGATGTAGCAGCACTCTTTTGCATGAAAGCCAATTGCTTCACCATGGATGCTAATTCATCAAGTTTGTGTTCCAGCTTACTAGATTCAGCAACTTATACTTCACTCAAATTTCTGGTAACACAAGAATTTTGCCTTGTTGCAAATTGTTGGGAGTTGACAGCCATGTTCTCAATCAAGTTGCGGGCTGCAACCGGAGTTTTGTCAACCAATGCCCCTCCACTTGCGGCGTCTATCATGCTTCGGTCCATAGGGTGCAGTCCCTCATAAAAATATTGTATCAACAATTGATCACTAATTTGGTGATGGGGACAGCTAGCATATAGTCTCTTGAATCTTTCCCAATATTCTCTTTCAAGCTGCCTTATCCCATATATTTCCTTCCTTATGGACGCAGCTCTTGATGCTGGGAAAAACTTCTCCAGGAAAAGTCTCTTCAAGTTATCCCAACTAGTAATAGATCCTGGAGGAAGATAGTAGAGTCAATCCTTGGCTGCATCCATCAGAGAGAACAGAAACACTTTTAATTTGACATGCTCCTTAGGCACACCTTGTGGCCTCATGGTTGAACAAACAATGTGGAACTCCTTGAGGTGTTTGTGTGGATCTTCACCTGCAAGGCCATGAAATCTTGACAACAAGTGTATTAGTCCAGTCTTTAGTACAAAAGGAGCATCAATGTCAGGATACTGTATGCATAAAGTTTGATATGTTACATCCGGTGCAGCCAGTTCCTTTAATGTTCTTTCATTGTCAGCCATTTTTTCAATTTCAAATTCTAATGAATGAGGTAATGAATAGATAGATGAAGGAGATGAAGGTTCCTCAAAATATTCAGAATTATGTGTATGTAATCTAATGCTACTATGAAATATCCTATCAATCTCTAGGTCAAGTGGATACAAATCTCTAGGATTTGACCTGGTCATGCACTAGAAATTAACTATGAACAATGGAAAGAAGTAAACTAAATGAAACAGCAAAAATGCAGAAAAATTCAGATGGCAATTATGCAGAAAAACTAATAACTAAGTGCAGTAAATTAAAGCATTAACACCAAACAGCAAAAACAGAATGAGGTTGCAAACTATCACACGAAAATATGCAACACACAAGCACAAATTCTGCAGAATTATGTAGCAAAGACAAAACAATAGTGCAGAAATATTGAAAACAGAACACTAAAATAGAGCAACTAACAAGTTCAATGCAAAATTAACATCAAAGTCCCCAGCAACGGCGCCAATTTGATGAACGATAAGTTTTCATTTCGTTTTGCAAAAAATTTGTCGTCATCCTTCATCAAAATATGAAGAAAAAGTTTGTAGTATCTCGGGTGCAACCCTAGGTTGTCGCCAATGACTTTGGTTTGTAACATACATTGAACATGTTGTGAACATTTACTATAAAAGCAATTAAAACAAGGGGGTTTTGTGTAATTCCAATTTTAATGTAAAGGCAAGTGATGAAATTAATGAATCCAATCAATGAAATATGCAATCCTTAGTTTGTTCATGTAATTCTATCCTTATCCCTCTCAAGATTCAATACTTTTCCTTTTCCTTTGAATTAGGGTAACTCAAAAAGCAAGAATTAACCTTAATATCCCATACAAATTAAGCAATTTACATGGGCTCCAATCTCTCATCCCCAAGATTACGCAACCTTAGAAATTAACTTAGGATTAAGCAAACTAAGTTAAGAATTTCATTAAAACGAATTAGGGTTAATTAAGTAATATCCCTCTCATTCAACCATTAATTCAATTCAAAGAGTTGGGAAATGTAAATTCATGAAGAAAAGGGAATTATATTGACATTCATACCCAGGGATTCAAGAATCCATAAACTCACTAAGGATTACAAGAAAGTTTAGCCCTCCATAGGGATGGGTCTTACAAATTCAAGATTGAAACAAAGGGAAATCAATATCATAATGCAAGAATTAAAGGAAAATGAAGAGAAATTGTAAATCAAACCCTAAGATTAGCCTTGGTTGTCACTCAAGGATCCTAAGCTCTGCAAAATGCTCCTAAAGTGGCAAAAGAATCTAAGGATATGTAAAAAGCTTCGTACCCTAATTTCTCAAATCCTATTTATAGTGCAAAATTTTTTGCCCAAAGTGACTACTATGGTTTCATAGTGATAACGCGCAACGTTCCATAGTGGTTACATGCGAGACCTGTGATTTAGGCCTCTCTAGACTTATCACTTTGGCTTCATAGTGATAACGTGCAATGCCCCAGAGTGGTTACTCTCGCTCCATAGTGTTTACGCGTAGGTCCTGTGTTTTTGGCCTCTTTAGAGTTGTCACTTTGGTATCAGAGTGATAACTTTGGCTGCTCCAGAGTGTCTACTATGGTTGCATAGTAGCTACGCGCAAGTCTTGCACTTTTTGTCCTTTCTGGAGTTGTCACTATGGGTTCATAGTGATCACTCTGGTCTGCCCCTCTAGAACTAGCTTGCTGTAGTGTTCACTATGGACTCCAAAGTGATCACTTTCACCTCAAACTTTCTCAAATGCTAAAAATCCATGGAAAAAGTCTAGAAATTCTTGTACAATTATTCAAATGATCAAAATTGCAAACTATATCTATGTAAATCAATGTAATTTAACCAAAAATTAAGAAACCTATTATAAATTGACCAAGATGATGTTTTTATGTTATTTACAATTCCTAGGTTTACTTTTTCTATTAAGAAACATTAAAATGAAAAGTAAAAAACTAATAAAATGTGGATTCATCACTTACCAATAGGCCCGCCTATAGGTGTAAACCTCAAGAAAAGCAAGGAAATAGAGAAACAACTACGAGATTTATTAAGTAAAGGGTGAGCTAGAGAAAGTCTTAGTCTTTATGCTATTTCAGTGTTGTTAGTCCCTAAAAAGGATGGATCATGACATATATGCATCGATTGTAGAACCATCAATAACATTACCATGAAGTATAGACACCCCCATACCTAGACTAGATGATATATTAGATGAGCTTAATGGTTCCTCTATATTCCCAAAGATTGAACTTAAAAGTGGTTACTATTAAATTCAAATTAAAGATGAGAATGAATGGAAAATGACTTTTAAGATGATTTTTAAGTTGTATGAGTGGTTGGTTATGCCTTTTGGTTTAACCAATGCCCCTAGTACATTCATGAGGCTTGTGAACCATGTCCTAAGAGAGTTTATAGGACATTTTGTAGTGGTATATTGTGATGACATTTTGATATATTCTAGATCTTTAGAAGCTTACCTAGGACATTTGAGGTTAGTCTTACTTGCCTTAAGAAATAATAACGTCTATGCTAACTTAGATAAGTGTCTTTTTTCGCATAGATCATACTATTTTCCTAGGTTTTGTATTGTGCTTAAAAAGGATACACGTGGATGAGTCTAAGTTGAAGGCTATCAAGGATTGGCCAACCCCTAAGAATGTGAGAGAGGTTAAAAGCTTCCACGAGCTTGCTAGCTTATATAGGAGGTTTGTGAAAGATTTTTTTTACTTTGGCCTCCCTTTTAAATGATTTGGTTAAAAAGAATGTGACTTTCAATTGGGGTCCAAAGCAAGAAAAAGCTTTCATAGAGCTTAAAGAAAGACCCACGCAAGCACACATACTAGCTCTACCTAACTTTTCTAAAACCTTTGAGCTAGAGTGTGATGCCTCTAATATAGGTATAGGTGCGGTTTTGCTACAAGAAGGGCACCCCATAGCTTATTTTAGTGAAAAACTCAATGGTGCCACATTAAACTATCCCACTTATGACAAAGAATTATATGTCTTAATTAGAGCTGTCCAAACTTGGGAACACTACCTAATCCCGAAAGAGTTTGTTATATGATAAATGCATATTTTACTAGGTTTTTAAGTAGTTTTCTAGGTTATTTTTGATAAAAAATGTAATTTGGAAAATAAAAACTACACAAAAATATATAAATATTCAATAAAGTAAATTGTTGTCTTTAGTAATTCAAATTGTGTGAATTTAATAGAATTCTGATATAATTTTGTTAGTTTTGCAGGAGATTCAAAGTTAAGAGTCTTGAGGATAAGGATTGAAGAAGAGAAAACAAAAAAAAGTGGAAGATTTGGGCTTACAAAGAGCAAAGAATAATAAAACTAAGTGCCAGGCATTACTACTTTTTGCAAGGAAAGTGATCACTCTAGAGGCTAACCTGCACGTTAACACTTTTTTCCAACAATAGTAGCTACACCCATGAAGAAAGGTTATGTGTTATCACTATTACAAATAATAGTGATTGTTTCAAAATTGGGGTAAGAGGAATAAGCTGCATGTGATCACTAGTACTGAGAAAAGTGATCATGTGCATGATCAAAGGGCAAAATAAGTTGTGCGTTGCTACTTTTGTCAATAAAAGTGACCATACTAGTGAGCATTCCAGCAAAACAAGCTGCGTGTGGTTCCTATTATGAATAAAAGTGAACACACATGATATTTAAGGCAATTCATCTCTGTGTTGCTACTATTATCAACAAAAGTAGTTGTTTCATCTGTGAAGACTACTAGAAAGCCTTCTGCTTGGTTACTTTATGTTATAAAAGTAACTACGCCAGAAAGGCAAGAAAATTATAAATATAAGATTAGCTCATAATTTTGGGATCCTTTCTCATTTTTTATTTTTACATCTTAAGAGAGTTAGAGAGGGAGATTGGGGGTGACTTTCAAGCTCTGGACCTTGAGTAATCAGGCATGGGATTAGATTTATGAAGAAATCCTACAACTCCTCTTCTTCCACTCTTTCTTTCTCTTTTTCATTTAGGAACAAGTTCTGATTTTTTTTTGTTAAGGATTGATGGATCCAATTTTGATATTGTAAATTGATTGTGGATCTGAATTTTAAGATCTTGATTGTACTGAACATTTAATTCTTTCCTTAATACAATTCTTGAATTAGCTATTCAATTGAATTGAACCTACGGGATTTCATCAATGGAAGTTGAGTTAATTTCTCATATTTGAATTAAATGTCAAGGTTATGGATATCTTAGGGATAAGAATTCATCATCTTGTGATATTTTAATTTCTAATGCCTAATGCAATGTTTGACTGAATTAGACCCAAGGAATTAGGGTAGTTTAGTTAGATATTAGGATCAATGAGGCAAGGAATTGTCCTTTGATTAATCTAGTGAAATTAATCATCAATCAATTGAGGAACTTAGAGTTCATATCTTCTTCTGTTTTGCAATTGATAAAGAGGTGAAATTAGTCCTAACTTCATTCACATATAATTTCATTACTAAAATTCATAGCTCTGTTTTGTTGTGATTTCCTTATTTCTACAATTTATTGCTTTTGTTTGCAAATGCTCAAAACATTCCAAAATTCTTTTGGCTCAACTAGTTATTGATTTGTGAAGTGGTAATTGATAGAACTAATCCTTGAGGACGATACTTGGAACTCAAATAAATTCTAAACTTTATTACTTGCTAGTTATTGTTCTCTCAGCTTTATGACATTATACATAGTGATCATGGATCACTAAAATACTTGAAAGGGAAAAACAAATTGAATAAAAGGCATGCAAAATGGGTAGAATACTTGCAACATTTCTCTTATGTTATAAAGCACAAGAAGGGTAAGGCTAACATTGTATCCAATGCCTTGTCTAGAAGGCAAATCCTCTTAGCTTCTCTTAGAGCTAATGTGCATGGCTTAGAAAGGATTAGGGAGTTGTACCATAAGGATGAAGATTTGACTTTAATCTTCTTCTCTTGTTAGTCCACGGCCTCATATGGTTTCCATAGGCTAAAAGATTTCTTGTTTAAGGACAATAGATTGTGTATACTTAAAAGGTCTATGAGAGAACTTCTACTTAGGGAAAGTTATGAGGGGAGACTTGTGGGGCACTTTGAGAGGGATAAGACTTTATCCACCCTTAGTGAACATTTCTATTGGCCCCAAATGAAAAGGGATGTGCAAAGACATTGTTCTAGATGTCTTGCATGCAAACAAGACAAATCAAAGGTCTTACCTCAAAGCCTTTACACCCCTAAAAATCCACACTCAAAACCTCTTGGGTTGATATTATTATGGGCTTTGTCTTAGGTACTTAGGACCCAAAGGCTATAAAATCCATTTTTGTGGTGGTAGATCGGTATAGCAAAATGGCTCACTTCTTCCCTTGCCACAAGCTTGATGATGTAAGTCATATTACCAAACTCTTCTTTAGAGAAATAGTTAGGTTACATGGAATCCCTAGGAATATTGTTAGTGATAGGGATGCTAAATTCCTTAGCCATTTTTGGAGAACTTTGTGGGCCAGGCTATGAACTAAACTACTTTTCTCTACCACTTGTCATCCTCAAACGGATGGGCAAACCAAAGTGTTTAATAGGACCCTATCTAAAAAGAATGTTAAGTCATAGGATGAGTGTCTCCTACATGTAGAATTTGTTTATAATCTTGTGGTACATATTACCACAAAGCATAGTCCCTTTAAGATAGTTTATGGGTTTAATCCTCTTACCCCATTAGACTTAGTACCTTTATCTACTTCTAGTGATGTTATGCATAGGGATAGGAAGGCTAAGGCCGAATATGTGCAACGCATAGATGAGAGGATTAAAGCCCAAATAGCGAAGAAAAATGAGCACTATGCTAGGTTAGCTAACAAGGGAAGAAGCGAGGTATCTCTAGACATAGGAGATTGGGTTTGGCTTTATTTAAGAAAGGAAAGGTTTCCCTCTCAAAGAAAGTCCAAACTAAGCCCTAGAGGGGACAATCCATTTATATTGGAAAAAATCAACAATAATGCATATAAGTCAGATATAGAGTGAATGCTACTTTCAATGTATGTGATCTTTCTCCTTATTTTGTAGGTGACCGTGAGGATGATGATGATTTGGATTTGAGAGCAAATCCTTTTGAAGAGGGAAGGCATGATGAGGGCCTCACTGGCTTGGAGAGCTTGAGCTAAGTGGAGGATGCTTTAGAGGGACTTCAAGGCCCTATGTCTAGGTCAAGGATTAAGAAGACCAAAGAACCCCTAGGCAAGCTTGTGGGCCTAGTGAGTCACCTTGGGGCCAAGCCTATAGAAGGTCACATTTTGAAGACCTATTCCTATTTTAATAGTGGGATAGAGCTCTCTTTACCTCAAAGAGGGGATTACTAGAAGTTTTAAGGAAGATAGTATCCAAGGGATCAAGCTCTTCCTACACATTTTACAAGTAGAGCACCTTTGAGAAGGGAGAAAATAGAGAAATAGAAACAAGTTCGAAGAACTAAGCTTTGAGAACTTACTTGTGATTAACTTGAAAAGAAGTTTGAGCTCAGATTTGAAAGTAGTTTAGAGTTTAGGAGAGGTTTCTTTAATAGAAGAAATGAGAGAACAGAGAGAAAAGTGAATGAGAGGTTGCTTGGCTTACAAGTTTTTAAAACAAAAATTTCCTTAAATATCTTGTCTTCCCAATTCTTTCTTGAGTGACCAGACTCTCACTTGAGCGAGATCCACTCTTGCCTGGACGAGACTCAACTTACAAAATGAGAGAATAGAGAGAAAAGTGAATCAGAGGTTTCTTGGCTTACAATCATGTTTTTAAAATAGAAATTTCCTTAAATAACCTTTTTTCTCGTCACTTCTAGCGTGAGTGAGCAAACTCTCACTTGAGAAAGATCCACTCTCGCCTAGGCAAGACTTAACTCACTTGGGTGAAAATATCAAACAATGGTTTTCTATGTTTTTTTTTATATTCTTGCCTGAGTGAGAATGGGTTCAAAGAGCTCTTTATTCATCTATGCCTTCTTGCTTGGGCGAGAGGATAGTTTTCCGATTTCGCTTGGGCGAGACTCATCTTGTCTAAGTAAGAATACTTTGGAACATTTGGTCCAAAAAAATCTATCACGCTTGAGCGAGATCTCCTACAACTTCCACAATTCTAAATTTTTTCTAGTAAAGGAAATGCAACAATAAATAAAATAATTATGCAATATTAAAAAGAGAATGTTATAGATACCAATTTAGTGATTGATTTTAAAGATTAATTTAATGACTACTTTTAGAGAATTTATGTGACTATTGTAACATTCAAATTTTTTTAATCATTAAATATTATTTATCATTGATTTAAAAAAGGGTTAAGAAGTATAAAAGCAATATTTTTGGAATTAGATAGAGATCAAATAGCAAATCTATAAGTGGTAGTAGTCTATGTCTAAAGGCGCACTAAGTTAGGTATTTACTAAAAAGATAATGAGATATAATTATTAGGAACAATTTAATGGAATGATAAGATCGTTGTAAAAATCATAAAATACATAGATAAGTTAATCTAAAATTGATATGAAGTGCAGCCCAAAATCATTGCTAAACCATGAAAAAGTATAGATGCATTTAAGTTTTAAGGTGGAGTTAATTAATTAGGAAACTTTAAGTGTTGGAATCATGATTAATTAGGTTATGTAAGGAACATATAAGGAATAAGGTATAATTATATAATAAGCCTAAAATGCTAAAACAAAAAATAATGAGCATGAGGCCTTAAAACTAGGTTATTTTGACATGAAAGAGTGGCCAAGGATGGCTAAGCAATTGACATCAAATTTTTAGAGAAATTCACCAAGTTTTTACACATCCAAACATTATAGGAAACTAAGGTACAAAGCTTTAAATGAGATAAAAATAATTCAACAAAAATGAACCAATAAGAATTTAGCTTGTAAGATACAAAACAAAGCAATAAAGGTGAATGTTGGACTAATTTTAAAGCATAGAACCTTTAATTGATTTAGCTGAAATTTTTGTTAAAGATTCAAACAAAACTTAAGCCAACTAAGACTATATTCACGTGAGCATAAGTGCATCCTTATAAGGTGTGACACCATTAATTTCTTATTTGAAAATATATAATAATTTATGACAAGGTAAAAAAATAAAATGAATTTATTGTACATAGTATGAAAATGTGATAAAATTATAAATTTCTTATAAATAAGTTTATTCACAAAAAATTACAAAGATATTAGAATTAACAAAATATAAATTGTATATTAACAATTAAATTCACAATGGAACCAATAAAGAAATAATATACATAACTGAATTCCATTTATATACAAAGTTTAATATTTATAGATGGTTATCAAAATATACATTAAGGCTTATCTTACATAATTACAATATCAAAATAATCTAACTCCTAAGAGCAACCAGTATCCACACCAAAATGCTGAGGACACAATTCTAGTCATCATTTTCAAACCATCTCTCAATCTCTACTAGCTCCTCCGGGGTCAGGTCCTCGTATTCATCCAAATCACCCGTGTCAACCACAACCTCATTTCTTGTCTCTTGCTCAAAGGTAAACTAAGTAGGTCTTCCCATACAATTATGACATGAAAAGTGTATACATAGTTCACCGCATCTAGCGTTCGGGCCATACCTGTAATTATATATTTTGGGGCTGCTTTGGGACTTATATTGCCTTTGAGATGTAATTATTTTGGTCATATACATATTATTTTGAGTCCCACTTGTTTTACTAAACAGTTTGTAAATTATTATATGAAACATGTATTACTACAGGTTTTGTACCAATTTTGTAAAAATTTATTTCAGGTAATTATGATTTATGTTTATTGCTATTTATTTAATAATTTCTGTATTGGTAAACCTTGTAAACAACCTTAATTACAAATAGGTATTTTATCTATTTATACTTACAATATTTTCATATATGAAATATTTAGAGTATACTGAGTAATATAAATGGAATAAGCAGTTTCAAAAATTTAAAAATTTAGGACGTTACAATACCTCTGTATATGTATAGGCTAAGTGTGTGATGACTCCTACCACTAATAAGGTATCCACAAGGAACACTATACCTATATTTTCTAAAGTATATACATTACCTTGTTCATTATCAATGTCTACAACAAACTTACAGTGGCAGAACTGTTGTCATTCTCTAAATACAGAATTTAACCTACTATACATAAATCCACCCACTAGTCTAATGGGTCTCTGTGAATTTGTCATCCTTATTCCCTGAAATATTTAGTAAAGATGAGGATCTTTCTCACCACTAAACACAATACAATTACAATATTAAAATACTACAACCTAAACTTTACTCACAAATCAAAGAAAATATTGCTATATCAAATACCAAAAATAAGTACATTAACAATTTTCACAAATGCATACATACTCAACCTGAAAATCACTACACTTCTCCATCTCAAATATGCACTTTCCCATGCATTATGATCACAGATATTTGATGCCTTTAGCACTTCATAAGGTCTTACATAGATAGGTAAATAGTTGCCAGTTAGCCCATGCATATGGATACAACGTATACAATAACAGACCCTTAGCAAATGTATAGTCAAAAGTCTAGTTAGAAAATGAGTGTGAGGCCATGTTTTGTTTTAGATAGAATATGTAAACATATATGAATGTCATTCACCACCCTATATTTCCCTTAGATTTCCCAAATCGTCTCCAAACTCTATACCCCTAATATATCTCTATAACTATTCATACTAATTCCTTTCATCACTTTGTATTCCTTAAATACTCCTTTTTTTTATCTCATTCTTATCATTAAACTAAAATATCACGCTTAATAAAGCATTTCCAGATTAAGTCCATATAACACATTTCATGAAAATACAACACGACCACCCAAAACTAACATAACATATATCATTAACTTTTCACCACCATATAATATCATTCAAACATATTGTTCAAGTAAAACAAAGAATACACAACAGTACTCTTATGAGCACAAAATATTAACTATGTCTTAATGAGGGGATAAAGCTCTCTTTACCTGGAAATGAAGATTCAGAAAAAGTTTTGTGGAAAATATCATTCAAAGAACTAAGTTCTTCCTAGATATCGTAGAAAAGATTTCTTTTCTGAGAAAATAGAAAATAAAGATAATAGAACAAAGATTAGAGAACTAAGCCCTGAGAAACTTAATTGGAGTCGATTGGATTGAACGTCCAAATCCGGATTCAAGGAACGATCGGGGTTTAAGGGAGGTTTCACTAAAGAAAGAAGGTGAGAGATCAGAGAGGAAATGAGAAAAAGATAACTTGGTTTGCAATGCAAGCTTTTAGAATGGAAATCCCTTAAATACCCCTTAAACTCGTGCATTTTCACTTAAGTAAGCTAACTCTCGCTTGAGCGAGGTTCTATCTCACTTGGGCGAAACCTATCTCGCTTGGGCAAAAATATCAGAAAATGAATTTTTAAGCTTTTTCTAATATTCTCGACTGAGTGAGGGTCATTCTTGCTTGAGCAAGAATGGTCCAGAGAGCTCTTCATTTTTCTTGTGATTCCTTTCCTGAGCGAGACTCATGTTGCTCGGGCGAGAGCACAGTTGGAGTGACATTGTTCTATCTCGCTTGGAAGAGACTCATCTTGCTTGGGCGAGAATGCTCTGGAACAGTAGGTCCAAAACGCTCAGTCTCGCTTGAGCGAGACTCTCTACAACTTACATCATTCAAACATTTTCAATTTAAAACACAGTCCAATAATAAATAATAAAAATTATAGCTATTAAGAAAAAGAGGATGTTACATAAAGTGTTAAGTTGAAAACAAATAAAAATTACAAAACTAGTTAAAATTAGCCAAAAGGCTAGTTTAATAAGTCCTTAACGAATCAATTTCTTGTTCCATAAATGGTTAAGACAAACTACCACATAAATTTGCTGCATGTTAGTATTCATTAAGACAACAAGGATATCCCAAATTAAAGTACAAAATTTCAAAAAAAATTGAAAGCAAGTTGTCTTACTAAAAACTACCACATTCATGACAATTTCATGCCAAATTCATACAAACATTAAGTTTGAATTGGAAGCTAGTTTCCAATGCAATCATATGATCCTATTGAATGAAAACCTAGCCAATGATCAAAGAAGCTTATTTAAACAAAAGTGAACATTTAATAAAAAGACTTGACTTTGGTAGCTTTTATCCTTTTATGATTGTGGCAAGGAAATTAAGGTACAAATAGTTAGATAGTAGCAAGATTTTATAGCGTTTCATACATGCAATAAAGAAAATAAATGAAACTAGCACATTGGAAACAAACTAAATAAGCCAACCAGGTCAACATGTAGTTAATAAAGTAAATTTAAAAGTTTAACCAATTAGAGGAGGAATCCTTGAGAGATAAAGTGGAAAATAAATCAAAATTACATGTTCCCATCTAGGACACAATAAAAAGAATGCAATTTAAATGCAGTAAAGTAGGAGACAAACCTAGCTCGTTCTTTCAATAACCTTAGTTGCAAATGCTAAAAATGAAACACAAAAAATTGAGGGTGATTTTTAATGCAAATGAAAAAGTAATCAATAAATTAAAATATAAAAAAATTCAACAAATCAAAAGTGATCAACTTACGATTTCTATTATGCAAAATAGATTTAGTCCAGAAATAAATATTAATTCAATTTGCAAATTCAAATTAAAGAACACACATTTTTAATCTAAGTTCCTTAAATGATCA
This sequence comes from Abrus precatorius, assembly GCF_003935025.1. Lineage (NCBI taxonomy): Eukaryota > Viridiplantae > Streptophyta > Magnoliopsida > Fabales > Fabaceae > Abrus > Abrus precatorius. The sequence goes on along the minus strand of NW_020874439.1, from coordinate 2,446,848 downwards.
TTAAACACATGTCTCTAATTTGATTTATTCAATACAATTCTTCTTAATTTGTTCTCAAAAGTTCAAACTATGCAAATAAACATTTCAAGATTGCATGAGTAATGAATTTGACTTGTGTGAATTATTTAGAATTGTATTGTAGTGTTCTGAGACTAAATTAAGAGGAAATAGGATAGAATTGAGAATGTAAGAAATAAGGTTTTAAATTGGATTAAAATAGAAAATGTTACCTCATTGCTATATAGGATCGAATTTGTATATCAATGGATAAGTTCATATTTTGATATATTTTATGACTTATATTTATACACTTAAATTCTATTTTATATATTTTTACACTAATTAGATTATTAATTATTGCAGTTTAGCTGGAATTTGTTATTGGAGATATTCTAGATAAAAATTAGATATTTTTAGTCCTTGACAGTGCTATATGAAGTTGAATTTGAATTTTGAATTTAAAATTTAAACTTAGATATGAAGATTTGGAGCGATTCTGATTGTGGATAAAATCGATTTGAAAAGATAGAGCTCAACTGACTGGAAACTCAGGGAACAACCTATATAAAGAGGCCTTATGCTCCACACTTAAGACACTTCACTTCTCTACACACCTTCTTTCTTTTCTTAATTCTAACCAAACTCATTTTTAAGAGTCATTAAAGACCATTGGCAAGGACGACAAGCTTCCCCTTGGAGTCCAAGCAAGTAATTGAGCGTCCTTTGGAGAACGAGAATGATGAATCCATATTTTTACTAGTATTTTACTATAGTTTTAATCCATTTGATAAGGAAAATATGTTGGAAAAAGCAGAAAAACTCATAACAAATTAGAATGATTGAAGGTTTTCTTTCAATACATAGTTATTTTAGCATTTGTATATTTCCTACATAAAAATTAATAATTCAAGCATGTTTTTGTAGAAAATCCTGGGCAAAGTTAATGAAGATGAAAGATCAATGGAGAGATAAAAGAAAAGTAGCAAGTCTGGACTCAAAGAACAAGATTTATGGAGTTTGGGTTGGGCGTGATCACTCTTTCCCGTGAAAGTGAGTGATCTAGAGCTTAAATAAGAAGTAGAGTTTGGGCGTGGTCATTATTATCAGTGAAAGTGAGCGTTCTAGAGCGTTTCTCAGAAGAACACAGCGTGCGTTATCACTTTTGCTGCGAAAGTGAGCGTTCCAGAGGAACCCATTCACAACAAAGAGCGCGTTACCACTCTTACTGGTGAAAGTGGATGTTCTAGAGAAGCTCCACACTCAGCGAGAAGCGCGTTACCACTCTTACCAACGAAAGTGAACGTTCCAGAGAGACCTCAGCTTGGCAACTTGCTTGTGGTCACTTTTACTCAAGAAAGTGAACACGCGCACAACTCGACCTCCAGTGTTGCCACTCTTATGAATGAAAGTGATTGTTCCAGTCTTCCAGAACACCATAGAAGCCTCTGCGTGGCTACTCTTGTGAATGAAAGTGATAACGCGCAAAGGCAGGAAAATCTACAAATTGCAGAAATGCTCAGATTTTAGGATCTTTTGTTCATTTTTCATTTCCACCTTGTTCCTTGGTGTGGAGAGAGTCTGAGAGAGAGATTGGGGACAAACTTCGAGATCCAACCTAGAGGAATCAGATTGGGGATCGATTGAAGATGGATCTTCTATGTTCTTCCTCTTCTTCTCTTTCATTTTCTTTCTCTGTTGCAATGGCTGTGTAATTTCTTCATAGTTAGGGATTGTAAATCCAAAACGAACATGTTGAATTGATTCTGGATCTGGATTTCAAGTTTTGGAATGGATGAGTGGTTGATTCTACACCTTACGTAGTGATTGAATGGAAATTTGATTACCTACTTTCAGAGGAACTTTTGTCAATGGAAATTGAATTTGTTCTTCAGATCTGAATCAATCACCAGGATTATAGCTTTCTTAGGGATAAGAGAACTTGATCATGCAATCTTTTGGTTTCTCACACTTAAAGCAACATTGAATTGAACCAGATCTAAGGAATTGAAGTGATTTAATTGAATGTAAGGTTCACTGAGTTAAGGAATTAACCTCTGAATAATACAATGTGAAACTGATTGTCATTCTTTCTAATTACTTGTAAGTTCAGAACTTTATTGATTCAACATTGGAGTTTTGGTGAAGTAATTCCCTAGCTATGGTTTCTACCTCCATTTTCTCACATTTGCTTGTTCATTGTTCTGTGTGTCTTCTGATTTTAACATTTGTCAGTTTTAATTCTAAACACTCTCTGAAATTTGTGAAGCTCAATTAATTGTGGCCTTGTGAAGTGGTAATTGAACACTTTTATTCCCTGAGATTGATACTTGGGACTCTAATAAAGTTCTATCAATTTTTATAACTTGCTACATCAACACTAGTACACTTGCTAGTCAATTCAACTTTTGTTTGAAGTGTGACAGAGAACTCTCTTTGTCTTTTACCTTTCTGGATTTCTTTTATTTGAGTTTTCCTTTGTGGTTATGGGTCTATTTATCACGTTCTTCGTAATTTATTTTGTTATGAGTAACTAAACCCATAGCTAGGCTATGGCGGATCCTACTGCAAACTTTGTGTGATTTTTACTTTTAATGTTGATATTTTTTTTCCTTTAATATTTGATTTTTATTCTATTGGATTATATTGTGTATGTTAGGATTTGATCACCCTTAGCATCCCATAGTTAGTTGCATTGTAAGCGATCGTACCACATGTTATTAACTGAACTATAGGATAAAATGAGACAAGAGTTTAGGTTAATCACACTTAATTCCTTTCTTTCAATTGTTATTGAATTAACAAACTTATAAGATCTTCATGCTTTCTCAGCCAATTACCTTGCATGATCATGGGGGTGTTCGCTCAGGAAAAGAATATTGACATTGCATAGTCAGTGGGTGTTAATAGAATTAATTATGAGTGGTTGGCAAATATTTGGATACCAATATTAGGATTAAATTAATTAGAACATAAAGAAGTGTAGTAGGTGAACTCATAAGGCCATAAGTCCTAAGCTCATCTCATCCAATCTCTCTCATATGTTGTGTTATTGTTCTTTTAATTTATTGTTAACATTAAGCTCTGTTTTTGATTCGTTACAATCCTGTTACATTTAAACAATCAAATTAAGTTATTCTTGGTATTTGAAATAATTTATTGTGGATATCTTGCAGAGGAAAAGGAATTCTATGGATTTTCTAGCACTAATCATTTTATTGTGTGAAGATGCAGGTGTTGACTTTGGAGAATTTCAAGAAAGAATAATAGCAGCCCTTCCCATCACAGTGGCAATGATCAAGGAGGTCTATGCCACCACAACTGTCATAACAACTTCTCTAAGTCTAACTCAATTCAAGAAAGATCCTCTTATGAGAATCAAAGCTCAGTTGCAGAAGTTGGTTAAAAGACAAAACTCCCTAGCTAAAAGGCAAAATGCTCTCCATGAAAGCCATAAAGCTAGAATACTGCTTTTAGGAAGCATAATGCTGAACATTGGGAAAAAGAGGGGCATGACTACAAATCAAATGTATGAAACCTAAGTAGCAAATACCCAATGCCTCAGAGCAACGACTTTCAATAATCTTCCCTTCTTCAGCACAAGCTTTAATGCTCTAGAGGAAGAAGAAGAAGATGATGAAGATGAGGAAGATTTAGAAGAAGAAACATCAGAGGAAGATGATGTAGAAGAGTAGTTTTAGGATTTTAATTTTTTGTTGATTATTTTTCTCTTTTGTAAATTATAGTATTTAGTTGTAAGAACTTTGCAGTTATAGTTTTTGTTGCTATGTTTAATTACCAAGTACATTTTGAAATTTCTTTGGTTGTAAGCACAGTTTTAATATTTGCTACCTTTCAATTTAATTGATTTTTGTTGTTTAATGTTGAATAATTGTGATATTTTGTGCAAACCATGCTCTCAATCTTCTAAGGTGGGGTGAATGGATTTTGACCTATGCACAACTGTAATGAAAAGAGGGGTGAATTCTGCATCCCTAATTTCATGAGTTTAGTTTTATTGTTGATATACAAAATTTTTAGAAAACCATAAAAATAATAGATTAGGTTTTGCAATTTCTGAATTGTGAATATGAGTTCCATTTCCTTGAATTATAATTTTTGAAGTAAATGAGTTGTTTGTCACATTCTTCATATGATTATCACACTTAATTTTACAAAATAAGTCTTACCATTATGTGCATGTGAATTTGTGAAGTGAATTGTGAACTTGATTGATTGATATTATCACTTTATTTCCTTGGTGAGATTTCTTATCTTGCAAATTGTATTCCTGATGTGTGATTGATCGTATTTTTGCTACACCTTTTAGAACTTGCTTTGTTTCTTGGTTGAATATGCAATTTTACAATTCTCACATATATGATGGAGGCCTTCTCCCTTTGTGCTTGAATGTCCTAGTTCACACCTTTGAGCTTAATATCCTTTCCTTGATTTTTTTCTCATTATAAGACTTGATAAAAACCATGATACCTATCCAACCGAAAAAAAGACAAATTGAGTTTAATCAAGATGAGCTTAAAACTAAGTTTGGAGTGACATCCAGTTTTGCATTGCTTGAGGACAAGCAAAGTTCTAAGTTTAGGATGGGAAGAATAACAAAACTATCTGAGTTGTTTCAAAAAGAAAATAAAAAGCTATGTTGTGCTAAAATGTAAAGAATGAAAAGATTCATCAAAGTGCTACAAAGAAAGAATAGATAATGAAAGAAATAAATAGAAATTGGTGAATGAAAAACACAAGAAATTGGAAGAACTATTTTGCATAATTGATGTAGCAATTGTAAACTGAAGTAGCTACATTTTTTGCATAATTGGAAGAATAAGTGAAAAGATGATGCAGTTCCATTCTAAGTTTTGAACTCATCAAAGTGCTTCCTTAATTGATTGAATAGCTACCTGAACTTTAGCCTCATTATTACTTAGAAAAGTTCTCTTGGTGTGTGATTAACTGTACATATATAGAGGAGATTAAGAATATAGGCAAACATATGGTAGAGTGTGGTAAAATTGATGATTTTGAGGAAACACTGTTGAGTGAGAGGGAAACACTTTTTGTGAGCTATGATGATATCTTTCAATTCTTGTTGTGCATGAAGCTTTGCTGATTCATTTGATTTAGATAAGTAAGATTTTACAGCAAAAGAATTACTTGAGTGTGACAATCATAATGATTGAATGGATGAATTATTTGGTAAAAAGATAATCAAAAAACAATAAGATGGAATGAAATATAAAACTCTGAAAAATTGGAAAATCAATTTTATAAAAAGCTTTTTCATGTTTGATTCCAATAAATGGATAAATCTAGCTCTTTGGTATGTTTTAGTTTGCTTGAGGACAAGCAAAAATTTAAGTTTAGAGGTGGTGATAAATCCATATTTTACTAGTATTTTAATTCAATATATAGCAGATTTTTTATAGGAAAGTTGAATGAGAAAGTTGAAAATCCCATAAAAATGCTAAAATGTTCAATTTCCTTTAAATAGTCTAGTTAGTTTAGATTTTATGCATTTTTTTAATATAAATTATTGATTAGAATAAATTTTGTAGGATATTCTGAGCTAAGAGTCATAAGGCTAAGATTCAAGAAAAGAAAGTAGAAGAAAGTGACAAATCTGGACATAAAGAGTGAAGAATCTAAGGTTGTATTCTAGGTGTTATCACTATTGGTGTATAAAATGACAACTTTGAGATTCATTTAGCAAAGAATGACGGGCGTGTTCACTATTTCCAAGGAAAGTGAACACTACACAGCCTTTGTTCAGAAGTAAGAATGAAAGTGTTCACTATTTTTATGGAAAGTGAACACTACATAGCCTTTATCCAAGAGAGAAGTTGTGCGTGATCACTTTCTGCATATATAGTGATCACATGCAAGCCTATTAGATGGAACAAAGTTGTGCATGACTCCTATTTGCGCCTAGAGTAAACATGTGCATCCAATATTGTCAGGCGTGTTCACTACTTCTAAAATTAGTGAACACTACAAAGATGCGTGACATGAGTAGAAGTTGCACGTGATCACTTTCTATATATATAGTGAACACATGTGTGTGATCACTTTCTGCATATATAGTGATCACATGCAAGCCTATTAGAAGGAACAAAGTTGCACATGACTTCTATTTGCACCTAGAGTAAACATGTGCATCAAATATTGTCAGGCATGTTCACTATTTCTAAAATTAGTGAACACTACAAAGATGCGTGACATGAGTAGAAGTTGCACGTGATCACTTTCTATATATATAGTGAACACATGCAAGCTAATTTATGGGAAAACACCTCTGCATGACTACTTTCTTCATTAATAGTGACTACTTCAGCCTGTAAAACTCACAAGAAGCCTTCTGCGTGGTTACTTTCTGCAGAAATAGTAACCATGCTAAAAAGGCAAGAAAACTATAAATATGAATTCAGCTTAGAGATTTGAGATCTTTTTGTCATTTTTTTGTTTTCATTTCATTTTCACTTCTTAGAAGGGAGAGAGAGAGAGAGAGAGATTGGGGGCGACTTCTTGATATAACATATTTTATATTTACATTTATAGTTTTATTTTTCTTTATAAACACTTTTCATGTGCTTTATGTAACATCCTTATTTATTTAATATGATAAGAGAGTAATTTCTTAGTTAAGAAGGGAAATTTAAATTAAATTATTTGCAAGCCAAATACGTGTGAAAGTATAAAACATTTTATTTACTTCACTCAAACTTATAAAAATTTGAAATGATAAGGTAAGGAGAATTACACAAGGTTAAGAGAAAACATGAAATAACATTAATGTACATTGTTCTAGAAAGTTTACAAGAGTTTCATAATTACAAAAATATATCTACAAAATATATTAGGACTTATTCACATCATTTACAAAATATCATATATGGCAAGTCCTAAAGAGCAACCCATAAACCAAAAAGACTAAAGACAATGCTAGTCGTCTCTGTGCCATCTCTTGATCTCTGCAAGATCTTTAGAATTAAGGTCCTCATCTGACTTGAGGTAGAGATCTTCAGAGTTTATAGTAACTTCCACACCTGAAACTTTCTCAAAGGTGACTCGAGTTGGCCTCCTAAGGAAGTCATGATTATGATACATGAACAGGTAGGTCACAACTGCTGGAGTCCTAACCGTACCTTGATAAAGGTACATATATAGAGTGTGGTGTCTCCACCGCTACTTTTAAGCGATGGCTTGTTACTCCTATTGACACTTTTGCTCTTTTGGGATGCGAACCACTAAGCGTTGGAGTTGTAGTTGCCACTTTTGCAAGTGCAATCCCACTCGCTTGAGACTAAGCAGAACCTAAATAAGGTTTCCTCTGAAATCTTGGAGGCCTTTGATCTTGCCTTACTGGTCCTCTAACTCGACTGTTTAGATTTTCGGCTTCATAAACTCAGCACTTTCTCACCAAGGTAGGGAGGTGTGTCACTTGGAATACACTCATTGCGGTGTAGATGTCTGCTCTCAGCCCATTTTCAAATTGGGCGCATAAATCCTTATTGTCGCCTTCATAATGAAAATAGGGCCAATATTTCATCAGCTCATGAAATTTGGCAGCATACTCTCCCACTGACATATTCCCTTATTTCAGTTTAAGGAATTCCCTTGCCTTCTGTTTTTGCAGATCTCTCAAAAAGTAGTTTCCCAGAAATCAAGTCCTGAATGCCTCCCAAGAGATATACCTATCTTCTGAAGGCAGGGTTTAGATGGCAAACCTCCACCAGTCTTCTTCTTCTCCATTTAGCATGTAAGCGGCATGGCCCACTTTGTGTTCCTCACGACAACCCATAGCATTAAAGATATTTTCTATGTCTGCAATCCACCTTTAGGCTCCCTCCAGATCAAACCTGTGTTTTGTGAAGGATGATAGCCCCAAGTATATTGCCAGCTCAGCATCTTGATTATGTACTAGAGCTTTTAGTACTTGCATCATTCGGTTTAGGATTTTGTTCGTGATTCCCATGGGTCTACCTTTACCAGCCATGATTCTATATTGGAAGAAGTCAACCAACTTATTAGCAATTTCTCATTCACCTAAATACAAATACGCAATCATATCACACAAATCACAAAAGTCCCCATTTGGATAATGAAATAGGTTATTCTAACAACCAATCAGCCAATATTCTTGTTAAACAAGAATACAAGGGTACATAACACAGACAAACTAGTCCCATACTCCAGTCCGGTTTGAAAGAACTGCTTTGATACTAAATTGAATATTTTCTTAGTTAAGAAGGGAAATTTAAATTAAATTCATTTTCATGCCAAATACGTGTGTGATAACCATGTCGTAATGACTTCAAACAAAACTAGATTTCTCAGAGAATTTTGCAATATAGAGAGAAAACCTAAGTCATCTCACAAGGACAAAAGTTCATTCCATTTCCTGTTTGTATCATGCAACAACAGTTAGATTTGGGGGATTTTGTTGGTTTTTGAGAATTAATAATAGAAACGTAAATTGGAAGAAACAATTTAAATTGATAGGAAATTAAAATGCAGTAAATTGAATTCAAGAATGAAACCGAGAATCACAGCCACAGTTAAGATCTAGAAAATCAAGAACAGAAACTAGGATTGTTTATACCAAATTTGCCTAAATCTTGAATGCAAACAAATCAATTAATCAATTTGTTTATCTTGCAATCAAGAATGGAAGTAGAATTCAATCAAATTATACATGTAGACATACAAATCTTGATCAAGAAACGCAATCTTAAAATTAAAATGAAAGAACAAACTTGGAGCAATCAATTGATCTTGCAATCCATGCTTGAGGTGATGCAATTCTAGAACTCAACAATGTATAATCATTGCAGAATCATAATCATGATCAAAGCATGGGAAATGAAAGTCAAACATTGCAGAATCGTAATTGGAATTGTAGAACATAAATGACAAGAAGAGGAAAAAAATATTGTTCTTTGGAAGTGGAAAAAAAATCACAAAAGTGAAGATCAAAATCCGTCTCCTAAAGTCAACGCTTTGACCCTTATAAATAGTGGGAAAAATGAATTGGCCAAGGCTGAGCTGCAAAAAAATGTATAATAAAATCCTATACACAAAAGTTATATTTTATGCCTCAACTTCTAAAATTTATAAAAATAGCTCTGGATTCCAAACAACACGTTCTATATGTCCAAATTGAAACTAGGAAGTCAAGAATTCAATGCAAAAAGAATCAGCCAAAAAGGATATCTACAGAAGAAGTTATGGCCAAAACAGTAGACAAAGGTCAGAGCAGAAAAAATATGAAATACAATGTAAATGTAACAACATGCTAAATGAAAGAAATAAGGAAAGAAGAAGTGTTTTAGAAGATGTAATAAGGCTCTAAATGTGAGTAGAAAATATGAGTCATCAGTGTTAAAGTATAGAACGTTATTTACTTCACTCAAACTTATGAAAATTAGAATGGACAAGGTAAGGAGAATTACACAAGGTTAAAAGGAAACATGAAATAACATTAATGTACATTGTCACACTAAGTTTACAAGAGTTTCATAATTATAAAAATATATCTTCAAAATACATTAGGACTCATTCATATCATTTATAAATTTTCATATATGACAAGTCCTAATGAGCAGTCCACCGACCAAAAAGACTGAAGACAATGTTAGTCATCCTTGTGCCATCTCTCGATCTTTGCAAGATCTTTAGAATTTAGGTCCTCATCTATCCTGTGGTAAAGATCTCTTGAGTCTATAGTAACTTCCACACCCAAAAACCGCTCAAAGGTGACTCAAGTTGACCTCCCAAGGAAGTTATGATCATGATACGTGAACAGGTAGGTCACAGCTGTTGGAGTCCTAACCGTGCCTTGGTAAAGGTATAGACATAGAGTGTTGTGTATCCTATTGTTTACAGGAAAATCTAAAGGCATACTATAGTATAATTCCATCTCCACCATAATAGTATTCCTAAGTACATTATCAACATGCATAGCCAACTTAAAATAACATGTCTTCTGGTACTCATTAAATACATAATTTAACCTACAATGTACAGAGCTATCTATAAGCCTAATGCTCTCTTTGGGTGCTGTCATCCTAGCTCCCTGAAAGGTTATGTAAGGATGAGTCTCCATTCTTATTACCAAGCATATATTCACAGTTAAGTTACACAATACAAGCAAAGGTAACACAAGAATCAATCATATTCATATACATGCATCAGTCCTTAATTATCCAACTTATTACATTTTCTCTCCATTGACACTTGGAGTTCTCAATTCACACCTTCACTGCCCCTTGGATCCCTTGAGGTCTTCCTTAACATAGATAGTTGCTAGATAGCCATAGCTACACAGATACAACGTGTGCCAACCTGGCCCCTTTTAGCAAAAGCATGGTCAGGAGTTTAGGTCATGAAATGAGTGTGAGGCCTATGATGCTCTTACTCTTAATATTTATGTGCAATTCAAGAAGAGAAACTACCACCCTCAATTCTTCGAGATTTCCTAAATTGCCTCGATCTTTCACACTCCCAATGTATCTTTGAACTATCCATACTTATCCTTATCATTATCCTTTCTTATTCTATTTCTCTTTTTATATTTCTCATCTCATTTCCGTATTTTCATTATGACTCTACTCATCTTATTAATCATTATTAGTTGAACACATTATTGTCTTTGTACTCACATATTATTTACCCTTTTCTCTTTCTAAGTTGCTCGAGTTCGTCTCATATATACATTTATTTTAATACACAAGTCATTTTGATTCACCTAGGACAACAAAATCGCATGTTACCATCAAAATCATTTAGACATATATTCATTCACAAACAAGAACACATAACCACATGATAATCATATTTTAGTGTATCTTTCTTTCCATGTTTTTGGTTTAATTGAGCTTCATTAGTGTATTATTTTGATGTGTTAGTAAGTAATTTAGGATTTAAATATAAATCTTTCTTAATTCCCGCCATAATTTCTTATTTTGACACAGTTTCTTACAAAGACCATATCTGGAGCTACACTACTCGGAATTGGACAAAATTGGTGTTCGTGGAAAGATAAGACAGAGATCTACAACTTCCCTGTTGGGAGAAAATCCTAGTTCGAGCATCTTAAAGTCCAAAATTGCGTCATAATATTGCAACCCTGCACTAAAATTTTCAGAATTTGATTGTATTGTTGATTTTACTTAGTTAGGGAGTTGGGTCTTAATTAAGCCCAATTATTATGTCTTTTACTTGGTTAGGTGTTTAGGAAACTCATTAGGGAGTTGGGCCTTAATCAAGCCCAATTATGTTATCTTTAAATAGAGGTTATGACTCTATGTACGGATCCTTATTTTTCTTTTCCCGCAATTTTTCAGAATTACAAAAGTCTTTATTTTAAATTCTTTCCTTTATTTTCGTCTCTCTACCTTCCATCTTTTCATATTTTCTGGTTTTGGCCGAAGCAAACATGATCATGAAGCAAGGCTAATCCATCAATCGGTTCAAGGTTTCAAGAACAACATTGTGTTTGAGTTTCGGGTTAGGTTCTATCGAATTCGCGCTTTTCCTCCTATTTTCTGATTAGGGTAATTACATTTTTCATGTTATTGATTTTTCGTTTGCATTCTAAACAGAGAATGAGAATTTCAGATTTGAAATAAATGAATTCACCTAATTAAATAAATCAATTGTTCTGAATTTTGTTAGAGCATTGGATTTGAGATTGCAGTTCTTGTTTTGATGAAATTCATAATCTAGATTTTGATTTTGAGTTATTAATGTCGTATTGAATTAGTGTTGATTGAAAATTCATTGGAATTATATTTGTGTAACAATGAGAATTGCGTTATAGTGATTGAGATCTTAATTTGGTTGAATTTCATATTTCGTTTCGTTATAATTATTCCTTATTCTTTTCTTTTCTATTGTTTACAATTTAATTCAAAACAATCCTTCTCTAAGCTAATCTGAAATCACATGATGGAACCAGAAACAGAATGTATCTTATGTCCTTGTGAGATGACCTAGGTTTACTCCTTGTATTGCAAAATTTTTAAGAAAATCTAGTTTGTTTGATACCATTGCGACGTGGTTATCAAAATGGCGCCGTTGCCGGGGACATAAGTCAATTTGTTTTTATTTCATCATGTGTACTAACTGATTTGGTGTTTCTGTGTTTGTGCTACATTTCATCTGTGTTTTTATTTCATAGTGCATTTTGTTCGTCTATTCCGTTCTGCGTATTGTGTTTATGTTTCTGTGTTCGTTTGTAGATTTAGTTTTGCATTTCAATTCATATGTGTGTGTTGATCAATTTGTGTTTTAATGTTTATTCATGATCCTTTGATTGTCTATTCCATTATTTCATTGCAATTGAGTGTGTGATTGTGATTGGTTCAATTGTTGTGGCTGCATGCGAAAAATATAGTTGCTGCATATTTTGATATCATATTTTACTGTTAATGCACTATTCATGCACTATTCATCAGATTTTGAAAAATTCCAAAAAAAATACCTAGAGATTGAATTTTGATCTGAATTTTTGTGTCCACATTTCTTTTAGTGTCTATTAGTGTTTAGAGTTGGTAGATTGCAAAAATCATTAATAGAAAAAGAGATACATTATGGTGGCCAAGAGAATTTTTGTGAAACTTAAAAGTGCCATAACTTTTGCTAGGAATGTCAGAAATTAACCCACGACACATGACTTTGGGGTAGAAAAAAATTTCCTATCTATTACAACCCGCTCTGCCAGTTGAGGCTGACCCAATTTTCAATAATCGCATGTTTTCTAAAAGTTTTTTATTTTTCAGCATTTATTGACCTATTTTTCTTGATTTTAGGCTTCTAGTTTCCATAGTAAATCAATTCAAAAAAATATGAAATTTTTTGTGGTGTTTTTCTATACCAAAAAGAGATTTATCATGGTCCCACTTTATTCATATCTTGCATTTTGATGGTACTTTCTTTGTAAACCTACTTTGTGCATCCATTGAGTGCTTGTTGTTCTTGTTGGTTCTAACCTTACATGACCAGGGCCAACCCTAGTGTAGTGAATCAACCTGATCCTGAGATAAAAAGAACACTTCGTAGGATAAGAGCTAGCAAAAATAGTGGTAGTGTATTTGGTGCTTCTTCTAAAACTGTTAATCCTACTGTTAGTGAATCTGAACTTGAAATTGAGAATATGACTGATAACCCTGAGCTAACTTTGAAGAAATTGGCCACACCTAATGTTGTGTATCAATCATAGTGTGTCCAGTATCCTGAAGACGAAACAATTTCCTATGAGCTTAAATCTGGACTTATCCATTTGTTGCCAAAGTTTCATGGACTTGCAGGTGAAGATCCTCATAAGCATTTAAAAGAGTTTCATGTGGTGTGTTCCACCATGAGACCTCAGGGAGTGCCTGAAGACCATGTCAAGATGAAGGTGTTTCCTTTCTCTCTGGATGGTGTTGCAAAAGACTGGTTTTACTTCCTACCTTTAACAATCACTACATGGAATCAAATGAAGAGGTTATTTCTGGAAAAATTCTTCCCTGCCTCCAGAACTGCAGCAATAAGGAAAGAGATTTGTGGTATAAGGTAGCTGAATAGGGAGACTTTGTATGACTACTGGGAGAGATTCAACAAGCTGTGTGCTACCTGTCCCCACCATCAAATAAGTGAGCAATTACTAATTCAATATTTTTATGAGGGACTAACTTTGATGGACAGGAGTATGATAGATGCGGCAAGTGGAGGAGCATTGATGGATAAGAAACCACACGCTGCAAGGCAACTTATTACAAACATGGCAGCCAACACTCAACAATTCAGATTCAGAGGAGCTTCTAAGGGAGTGAATGAGATAGCACTTGGTCCTGGTACTAGTGCTGTTTATGGTGTGGAAAATCAGAGGCTGGAAAACAAAATCAACGAGTTGACCACCATGGTGAGGCATTTGGCAATTGGTCAACAACAAGTAAGTGCAGTAAGTGACCAACCAGCAAGAGTCTGTGGCATATGTACTTCCACTGAGCACCCTACGGATTCATGCCCTACATTGCAAGAGACATATGCGAATGTTTCTGAAATCTACACAAACCAACAGCAGCAATATAGAGCTCCAAATCAGCAGCATCAGAATTATAACCCATACTCCTAGACATATAATCCAGGTTGGAGAGATCATCCAAACCTGAAATGGAGGGGCAACAGCAGCAGCAACAACAACAACAAAGCCAACAACCTTCATTTCAACCTGCTGTAGGCAAATATCAGCCTCCATTCAGGCAACAGCCACCTCCACCACCCCCTCCTGCACAAAGAAGTGAGCCGTCATTTCAGGAGATGATGCAACAGATGGCTACAAACAACCTGCAGTTTCAACAGAACATGCAAGCAACTGTCCAGGATTTGAAGATTCAGGTTGGACAGCTAGCAACTCAATTGAGTCAGATTTAGTCTCAAGGTTCCAGTAATCTGCCTTCTCAAACAGTCATGAATCCAAAGGGAAATATGAGTGCTATTACACTGCGAAGTGGAAAAGAGTTAGCAGCAGTTGTAGCTGCAGCACCAGATTCTAAAAACAATAGTGATGCAGCCACTGAGAAACATGTTCCACTGCCTTTCCCAAATAGACCAGTAGCATCAAGAAAAAAACCAGAGTCGGATAATGAGTTGCTGGACATGTTCAGCAGAATAGAAGTAAATATTCCTCTCCTTGATGCCATCCAACAAGTTCCAAAATATGCAAAGTTTCTAAAGGAATTGTGTACTAACAAGAGGAAGCTGAAGGGTAATGAGCGAGTGAGTATGGGGAGAAATGGTTCTGCACTTCTCCAGAATAAGAATGTGTCGGCGATCATTCCACCTGAGTTACCACAGAAGTGCAAAGATCCAGGAACTTTCACCATTCCTTGTACTATTGGACAGGAAGTTTTTACAAATGCTATGCTGGATTTAGATGCTTCAATTAATGTTATGCCTGTATTTGTTTTTAGATCATTGCAGATTGGAGATTTGATTCCTACAGGAATTGTAGTCCAGCTAGCCAACAAAAGCACTGTGCAGCCACTTGGTGACGTGGAAGATGTTCTTGTCAAGGTTGAGGACCTTCTTTTTCCTGCTGATTTTTACATTCTAGAGATGGAGGACGACCTACCCAGCAATGCTACATTAATTCTTGGGAGACCATTTTTGAGGACCGCACGAACAAAGATAGACGTGCATGCAGGGACCCTTTCTATGGAGTTTGGTGACAATTTGGTGCATTTCAGCATTTTTGAAGCAATGAGACACCCAACAGAGAACCATTCTGTTTTCAGTTTAGATGTTATTGATTTACTTGTTGATTATTGCAAAAATTTAGATGATTTGTTTGCTGATTTTGCAGATTTCAATAACCCATCTTGTACTTGTGATGATTCATCTATCTGTGCTGTTTGTAGTGTTGATGTTGCAGGTGCAGCAGATATAGTTACACCAGTAGATGTTTTAACACTAGTAGTTGACCTATCTCCACCTCTATCAGTAGAGCTTAAGCCTTTGCCTGCACATCTGAAGTATGCTTACTTAGAGGACAACCAAAGACTTCCTGTCATTATTGCTCGTGATCTTAACTCTGATCAAGAGAAGAGATTATTGCAGGTTTTGAGAGAGCATAGGAAGGCCATTGGTTGGACTCTTGCTGACCTTCCTAGAATTAGTCCTGCTATTTGTATGCACCGAATTTTATTGGAGGATGAGTTTCGACCTGTGAGACAGCTACAGAGACGACTCAATCCTACTATTCTAGATGTTGTGAAGAAGGAGGTCACAAAGCTACTGGCAGCAGGTATTATTTATCCCATTTCTAACAGTAAGTGGGTTAGTCCTATGCAGGTGGTCCCAAAGAAGACTGGGATGACTGTGGTGAAGAATCAGAATGATGAGTTGGTTCCAACCAGAGTTCAAAATAGTTGGTGAGTTTGTGTAGATTACAGAAGACTTAACCAGGCTACTCGCAAGGATCATTTCCCTCTTCCATTTATCGATCAGGTTTTGGAGAGGCTGGTAGGTAAATCCTATTACTGCTTTTTAGATGGATTTTCTGGATACATGCAAGTTCATATTGCACCAGAGGACCAACACAAGACCACATTCACCTGCCCATTTGGCACATTTGCTTACACCAGGATGCCATTTGGTTTGTGCAACGCTCCGGGCACCTTTCAGAGGTGTATGGTGAGTGTATTTTCTAACCTTTTGGAGAGTTGCATGGAGGTGTTTATGGATGATTTTACTGTCTATGGTTCTTCATTTGATGCATGCCTAGAGAATTTATCTAAGGTGTTACATAGGTGCATCCAAACTAACCTTGTGTTAAATTTTGAGAAGTGTCATTTTTTGGTCACAGAGGGTATAGTCTTGGGTCACTTAGTCTCCAGTCAGGGTATTCAGGTTGATAAGGCTAAAATTGATATCATTGCTTCTCTACCTTACCCCACTTCTGTGCGAGAAGTGTGTTCCTTCCTTGGACATGCAGGTTTTTACAGGAGATTTATACAGGACTTCAGCAAGATTGCACTGCCATTGTCCAAGTTTCTGCAGAAAGAGGTAGAGTTTGTTTTCAATCAGCTTTGTCAGCTAGCTTTTCAGGAGCTGAAGCGGCGGCTTACCACCACACCTATTGTTCAGCCACCTGATTGGGAGCTTCCTTTCGAGCTCATGTGCGATGCATCCAACTATGCACTTGGAGCTGTTCTAGCTCAGCGGGTTGGGAGGCTTTCTCATGTAATAGCTTATGCTTCTCGCACATTGGATGCAGCTCAAGTTAATTACACCACTATTGAAAAAGAGCTTTTAGCTATTGTATTTGCTTTAGATAAATTTCGTTCATATTTGCTAGGCTCTAGGATTATTGTATATTCTGACCATGCAGCTTTGAAATTCCTGTTAAAGAAGCCCGATGCTAAACCCAGATTGATCAGATGGATGCTTCTCCTTCAAGAGTTTGATATTGAGATCAGAGATAGGAGTGGTGTAGAGAATTTAGTAGCAGATCACTTGAGTAGGATTGAAGGGGGGAATGTTGATCCTTTTCCGATTAAAGATGATTTTCCTAAGGAGCAGTTGATGCAGTTACATGATATTACTCCTTGGTTTGCTGATATTGTGAATTACCTGGTTGCAGGTGTCTTTCCTAAAGATGCGTCTAAGGCACAGATAGCCAAACTAAAAAGTGAGGCTAAATATTATGTTTGGGATGACCCTTATTTTTGGAGATTTTGCAGTGACCAAGTGATTCGAAGGTGCATTCCAGATCAGGAGATCCATTCTGTGCTTCAATTTTGTCATGGTTCACCTGTTGGAGGACATTATGGATCATATAGGACAGCTAAGAAGGTGTTGGAGAGTGGGTTTTACTGGCCTACCATTTTCAGAGATGCACATCAATTCTCCAGCACCTGTGAGCAGTGTGAGAGAGCAGGGATGGCCATTACATAGAGACATGAGATGCCCCAGCAGCTGATCATTTTCTGTGAGGTTTTTGATGTATGAGGTATTGATTTTATGGGTCTATTTCCTGTATCTTTTGGTTACACATTTATTTTACTAGCTGTAGATTATGTTTCCAAATGGGTGGAGGCTAAGGCCACCAAAACTAATGATTCTAAAGTTGTTGTGGATTTTGTTAGATCTAACATTTTTTGCAGGTTTGGTGTGCCTAAAGCCATTATCAGTGATAGGGGAAGCCATTTCTGCAATAGAAGCATGCAGGCTTTGAATCATAAGTATGGGGTTGTGCATCGAGTGTCTACAGCTTATCATCCCCAAACTAATGGGCAGGCCGAGGTTTTTAACAGGGAAATCAAGCAGATTTTACAGAAGATAGTACACCCCAATAGAAAAGATTGGAGCAAATTTTTGGAGGATGCTCTTTGGGCTCATAGGACAGCTTACCGGACACCGATTGGGATGTCTCCTTACAGGATTGTGTTTGGTAAAGCATGTCATCTGCCTGTTGAGATTGAGCATAGAGCATATTGGACGGTAAGACATTGTAACTTGGAGTTTGAACAAGCAGGTATGGAAAGGAAGCTTCAATTATAACAACTTGAGGAACTTCGTTTGGAAGCCTATGAGAACTCAAAAAAATACAAGGAAAAAGTCAAACGCTTTCATAATAGACATATTTTGAGAAAGGAGTTCAAAGTGGGCCAACAAGTGCTTTTGTTCAATTCCCGCCGAAAACTTATAGCCGGTAAACTTAGATCTAGATGGGATGGTCCTTTTGTTGTTACTAATGTGTTTTCCCATGGTGCAGTTAAAATTAAGAATGAAGTCACCGGTAGCATTTTCAAGGTCAATGGACATCAACTCAAGGAATTTCATCAAAGTCCAAAGTTGGAGGAGAAAATTGTAGAAAGCATGTCCTTGGAACCACCAACTCTTGAACCTTGAGGGATTTCTTTCCCCATTCTGTATTCTTTGAAATTGTCTTTGTTGTTTGGCTGCATTGAGGACAATGTAACTTTTAAGTGTGGGGGAGTTGCATGAAAACTTGTGTTGCTGTTTTCGTTTTCTACAGTTTTTGTTTGTTGTTTTTGTTTTCTGCAGTTTTCTATTTTTTGTTTTCTGCAGTTTTTCAAATTCTGCAGTTTGTGCTTCTATTTTTCTGTTCTGATGATGTTTTGTTGGAGTTTTCATCCTTTCTTTTTAATTTCTAGTGTAGGAATTGAAAGTTGTTACACCATTTTTAGTTGATAGGTTGCAATACTTGATATGAGTCATTTTTACATTTTTTGTTGAGCAAGTTGCTTGAAAATTTTGAGTTTGATTCATTAATGATAGAATATAAACCTTGTGAGAATTTTGAGCATATTTTACTTCTTTCTTGTGTGATTTCACTCATGTTGCTAGATTACCTTTGGTTTTGCCTTGTATCTTTTTGAAGCTTCTTGTCACATGCATTATTGATATGATTTAGGCCTTTCTTCAAATTGTAGCTACTTTGCCAAATTGACTTACCTTACATTGATTCCTCTTGTTTACCCCCTTTGGGCCTTTACAACCCTTCCTTGATTTTAGCTCATTATAAGCCATATAGTGAAAAACCATGATGTTCCATAACCTTAGGGATTATAGGAGCTTTGGAATTGTTTTGGGAATGAGTCTTTAATAAGTGTGGGGGTGCCTCTAGAAAATACTTCTATATTATGGATATTGAGTTGTTTGGTATTTAAAAAAAAAAAAAAGAAGAAAGAAAGAAAGAAAAGCAAGCAAAAGAAAAAAAAAAGTATATATATATAAAAAAAATTATATGTGGAAAACCATTGGGGTTAGGAGATTTTTCTAGGGGTAATCTTTTTGCTTATTTAAACTTATTCCCCATTGCTCCTCTTTTCTCTTTGGTTGTTTAAGCCTAAATGTCTTTTCCATCTAACCTTTACCTTGGCCACATTACAAGCTAAACAAAAGTCCTTTTGATCTTTAATAGCACGTGTTTCAAGTTGTGAAAATTAGAAGCTTGTCAAAGCTTGATTGTGCTAGTTTTCATGTTGTGTTGAGCGTAAATACTAACCGAAAATATTTGAGAGTTGAGAGCTATACACTATCTGTGAGGTTCTATCATTTTTGAATCTTTCTTTATTTTAACTTGCCTTCTTGCTTACTTTTAATATCATTTGTGTCTCATTGATTGTTTGTTGTCTTGATTCTAGAAATGTTTGTTCTCTTTCTTTATTCTTTGCATTAGAAATTCATTAGAAAGTTTTGCCCCAGAGTGCAAAGGATTAAGTGTGGGGGTATTTGATAATTATATTTTAGTGCATCTTTCTTTCCATGTTTTTGGTTTAATTGAGCTTCATTAGTGCATTATTTTGATGTGTTAGTTTAGATTTGTGTTAGTAAGTAATTTAGGATTTAAATATAAATCTTTCTTAATTCCCGCCATAATTTCTTATTTTGACACAGTTTCTTGCAAAGACCATATCTGGAGCTACACTACTCAGAATTGGACAAAATTAGTGTCCTTGGAAAGATAAGACAGAGATCTACAACTTCTCTGTTGGGAGAAAAGCCTAGTTTGAGCATCTT
Organism: Abrus precatorius; assembly: GCF_003935025.1. Classification (NCBI taxonomy): domain Eukaryota; kingdom Viridiplantae; phylum Streptophyta; class Magnoliopsida; order Fabales; family Fabaceae; genus Abrus; species Abrus precatorius. The sequence goes on along the minus strand of NW_020874439.1, from coordinate 2,426,805 downwards.
CAAGTCCAAAATTGCGTCATAATATTTCAACCCTGCACTAAAATTTTCAGAATTTGATTGTATTGTTGATTTTACTTAGTTAGGGAGTTGGGTCTTAATTAAGCCTAATTATTATGTCTTTTACTTAGTTAGGTGTTTAGGAAACTCATTAGGGAGTTGGGACTTAATTAAGCCCAATTATTTTATCTTTAAATAGAGGTTATGACTCTATGTACGGATCCTTATTTTTCTTTTCCCGCAATTTTTCAGAATTACAAAAGTCTTTATTTTAAATTCTTTCCTTTATTTTTGTCTCTCTACCTTCCATCTTTTCATACTTTCTAGTTTTGGCCGAAGCAAACATGATCATGAAGCAAGGCTAATCCATCAATCGGTTCAAGGTTTCAAGAACAACATTGCGTTTGAGTTTCGGGTTAGGTTCTATCGAATTCGCGCTTTTCCTTCTCTTTTCTGATTAGGGTAATTACGTTTTTCATGATATTGATTTTTTGTTTGCATTCTAAACAGAGAATGAGAATTTCAGATTTGAAATAAATGAATTCACCTAATTAAATAAATCAATTGTTCTGAATTTTGTTAGAGCATTGGATTTGCGATTGCAGTTCTTGTTTTGATGAAATTCATAATCTAGATTTTGATTTTGGGTTATTAATGTCATATTGAATTAGTGTTGATTGGAAATTCGTTGGAATTATATTCGTGTAACAATGAGAATTGCGTTGTAGTGATTGAGATCTTAATTTGGTTGAATTTCATATTTCGTTTCGTTATAATTATTCCTTGTTCTTTTCTTTTCTGTTGTTTACAGTTTAATTCAAAACAATCCTTCTCTAAGCTAATCTGAAATCACATGATCGAACCAGAAACAAAATGTATCTTATGTCCTTGTGAGATGACCTAGGTTTACTCCTTGTATTGCAAAATTTTTAAGAAAATCTAGTTTGTTTGATACCATTGCGACGTGGTTATCATCACACCTATACAAGTACAACAAATCATGTTTCAAGTAACGGAACAGAGCTCTCCTTACCCTAAAGGACAAGTTTAGTAAAGGAGTTATTAGAAAGGTAGGTAGTCGAACAAGCAAAGATCTTTCTACATATTATAGAAAAGAACACTTTTTGAGAATAGGGAAAACAAAGAAAATAGAGGTGAGAAAGAAAAGCCAAGCTTTGAAGTCCTCATCAATGATGCTGCAGAGTTGAGGTTTAAGCTCAGATTTGGAGTAACTTCAGGGTTTCTAAGGCTTTTCTCTAGAAGAGTGAAGAAAGAGTTCAGAGGAAAAGAGTTAGGAAATGTTTCTTGGAGTCTGGTGTAAGTCTTAGGTCAGAAATCCCTTAAATACCCCTTGAACCTCGCGCGTTCTTGCTTGAGCGACGATATTCTCGCTTGGGCAAGCCCTTTCTCACCTGGACGAGATAAGCAATAGTAGTCTCCCCAACTATTTTTTGATATTCTTGCTTTAGCGAGCCCTATCTCACCTAAGCGAGATAACATCCAGAAAGCTAGGTGTTTTTCCTGTAAGCCCTCACCTGAGCAGCTCATCTCGCTTGGGCGTGATCTCAACTTGCCTGATCAAGATCACTCTTTCCTGGGCAAGGTGACAGTTGGGCTGGATTTATCCTATCTCGCTTGAGTGAGAATCATCTCGCCTAAGTAAGATTGCCTTGTAAAACATGTAGTGTTGGGCGCTCAGTCTCGCTTAAGCAAGATCCCCTGCACCATGCTTCTCCAAAAATGCTCAAAATTCATTTTCAAACACATCATAATATTATATAATACTAAATAATTCATCAATTAATTAAATAATGAAAAAGAGGCAAATTTTTTGGATTGGATTCTACATATCTAGGGCTTCAAAATCATCAATTATAAGCGATCTTGCATTGGATTATACACATATAGGGCTTCAAAAAGCATATATAGATCACTAGATTTGGAGTTATTTTCAATTTTTTATGATTTTTTGAAGTTGAGGTAAATTTGCTGAACAATATTGTGGAAATGCATTTGGACCCTTGTTATGAAATAATTATATTTGGGCTTATAGTTATGATTAAGCCCAAATTTTGGCCATTTATTTAACCCTAATAAGAACCTATAAATAGACTAATAAGATTTTGAATTAGGTGGGCAATTAGACAATTTGAGTTTTTGAGATTTGGCCTTTAAAAAGTGGGAACACACAAATTTGTCTGTTTGATTAATTTACTATTTAAATATAATTTTTTGGAAGTGTATGTTAGTCCAAAATAAAAATGATATTTTAAAATAGAATCTGTAAAACAAATAATTTTTTAAAATGACATAAAGTAAAGAAAATAAAATTACAATAAGTAGAATACTAAATAAAATACATATAAAATAAAATAGAAATAAGAATCCTCTTCTAAAATAATTTAGTAATATTGGGTTTAATAAAATTCATTAACAACAAAATAGAAGAAGATATTTTTTCATCTTATAACAGAAACTAAACAAACTAACAAAAAAAGGATGTTTAAGAAATAACAACAATAATAAAAAGGATATACGACTTTGAAGGGGAGGGGCTCTCTCTCAACTTTTCCAAATTTCTTTCTCTCTCATGATTTTTCTCAGATACAACATCGTTTTTTATAAGAAGAGAATTTTTGGGTGGACAGGGTAAAAGAAATCAATAGGTGTTGAGTAATCCACAAAAAAATCTTAAAGAGAAGAGCAATCAATTTGGGGCTCTGGTAGTAGACTCTATAGTGATCATGATGCAGCCATTGCAGGTTCTAAGGAAATAAATCATGATGCATTTGAACTTTCAAAAGATTCAGAATGTACTGATTTGATTATAGCAATTTTTACATTGCCTCATTCTCTAGAGCAACCTCTTACATTGGAGTTGAAGCTTTTGCCTGAGCATTTAAAGTATGAATATTTAGAGGCAAATAAGAACCTCCTTGTCATCATTTCTACCAAACTTTGTGATGATCAAGAGAAGTAGTTGGAAGTCCCTCTGCATTTATTTCTTTTAAGTTCTCAATTAAATGAAGTGCTACAAATTGGTGAGAAAAAGGAGGAATATCTAAGGATAGAGCTAAAACTGTTAAAGTATCTCCTAGAGCTAAAGATCATTAGGTGTCAAGCTAATGATGTTAAAAGAGCGCTTTGTGAAATGCAACTCACACTTCTTTTCCTTTAAATTTTTGTTAATTTCTGGTTTTTTTTTTTCATTTTTCTGCATAATCTAAGATACTAGTTGCAGGTAATTACTTTTGGCATTAAAAGTGTTCCTTTCCTCAAGCTCAATTCTTTCCATCTTGATGCAAGAGTTTTTCTTCCCTACTTTTTACTGTTTTGTCCTCTCTTTGCTGTTATAGAATTATTTTTATTGAGGACAATGTGTGATTTAAGTGTGAGGTAGATACTTTTAGTTCAGAACATTTTGCTTTTGTATGTTACATTTAATTTTGCACATACAGTAATAGATTTCATTGTTTGAAAGATAATTTGTGAGCAAAAACTTAATTTTCATCATCCTTAGTTAGAGGTTTCAAAGTTTGATTGGTTTGTTCCTTACATTTGAGTATATTACGTTTTGCATGAAAATCAATTTATGGATTTATTTTTATTTTTCAAATTGTCCTTGGTGAGGTTTTGAGCTTAATTGAGATTGGATTATTGCATTTCACCACTTCTTTCTTGTGTGAATCATTCATGATCAGAAGGCACTCTAGAACTTGACTTAACTCTTTTAAATTTACTGGTTAATTTGTTTGCAATGATGTGATTTAGGCCATCTTTGTCTTTGAAACTACTAGCCATATTAGCCTACCTTATACATTATCCATTGCTAGTCTTTTTGAGCCTTTATTACTCCCTTTTCTTGGTTGTTATTAGCACATTATAAGCTAAATAAGTGAAAAACCATGATTACCTTAGCCTTAGAGAATAAGGAAGCTTTCGAATTGTTTTGGGAATAGGTCTTGAAATAAGTGTAGCGTTGCTTCCTAATTGAGTTCTCATTGTTGTTACACTTTGTTTTGCAAATTACAGAAAATTATGTAGCATAAAATTTTGCAGCAAAATGAAATTGCAAGAAATTATGCAACAGAAAAAAAATTGCAGTAGAAAAATTATGCAAAAAAATTTCATGCAGAAAAATATGACAGAAAATAAAATTGGACTCATTCATAGTTTATGGAATTCTTCCTCATGCTTGTTTAGGCTTATTCCCCATTGCTCCTTTAGGTCCTTTGGTTTTTAGTTTAAAAATCCATATAGTTTCATCCTCCAGCACCTAAGCCTCACTTAATAAAGTCCTTTTGATCTCTGTTTGCATTTGTTCTAAGTGAAAGAATTTATAAATTTGTCAAGTCTATGGTAATGCCTACATTCATGATTTGCTTTTGAGTATAAACACAAACTTAAACACTTAAGAGCTGGAGTGATTTTATCCTTGTAATTCTGGATTCCACCTTTATAGAAGGCTAAACTTTGAGAATTGATTCCTAGTATAGTTCATAGTGGTTCTTAAAGTTTGGGATAAATTGTTAATTTGAATTTCCTTTTACACAAATTTTATTTTTCTTAATTTCTTGCAATCTGAGTTTGGATTTGGATAAGGATTGTTTGCTTAATTCAATTCATGATTCTCTTGTTAACAAAATATTCATGATTCAGTTTGCTTAATTCTAAATTAGATTCTAGGTTTTCTTAATTCCAAGAATCATAGATTGGAGTGCATGTAAGTTGCTTAATCTTACATGTGAAATCAAGAGTTAATTGACACTTGTTCTAATTAATTCAAATATGTGAGGGAATTAGGATTTAATTCTTGATTAACTAATGATTGAACCAACTATAAATGAACTAGGGATTAATCTAATTTGTTAATTCATTTTCCTAATTTCGGATTTCTACTTTGAATGATTAAGGATTTTAAAACCATAGTCAAACCACCCTTTGTTCTCTGAATATAATGCACACCATGTGTTTGATATTGAGTCAAACGATCAATGACTTCTAAGAGCACGACCTAGGTTGACTTAACCTAGTACTACATTGTAATTTCTCATATCACAAAGCATGGTAATCAGTGAAGGGAAACCTAAGGAGTCACTCTTCCTATGCAGAATTTCCATGATGGCGCTGTTGATCATTTCCCCAATGTCAATAACCATGCCAGTGACTATTGCAAATAGAAGCTCGACTCTCTTCACTACCAGAGTTGAGATATGTTTAACTTACATCAAGGAGCTTACTCCAATCTTTGGCAGGAGGAAGGTGTCTAGTGGTGAGATTCTTAGGCTGCTCCCACGTCAAACTCCAAGTAGGCTTCAGGCTTGCAGATGGTTTGGAGGAGTGGGGGTGTATTCCTTGTTTTTGAGATCCTTGAAGGTAGTAAAGTCAAGTTGTCCAGCCTACTTTTCCACAATGATATTCAGAATTATGTTTATGTTGGCAGCAAGAAAATCAATATCAACACCTCTCGCTATTAAGTGCTTATGAAGTAACTGATCACCATTCACCCTCATTGCATTGGCATAAAATTCCTGTGTGATTTCCTTCCACCCATTTCCAGCATGTGGTGAATAGTTCTCACTCTCTCTTTTGAATTTCTTACATGAACTGTGGATGCCTCCCCTCTTGGATCTCAAAGTTCCTATCTGGTACTAGCTGCCTCTTGAGGATGCTGGCACAGATGTAGTTCTCATGGGCAATAGACCTAAATCTAGGGTTATGGGTGATAAATCCACATTTTACTATATTTTTTAGTATAGTTTTGTTAATAAATAAGTAGTAAAGTGCTAAGTAAACTTGGAAATACCATAAAAATTGCATAAATATTAATAAATGTGTAAATAGTTTAAAATTTTAGATTTTAGTCCAATTCTAAACAATTTGACTTAAAAAAACTTAATATTTGTGTAGAAGCTTGAGCTGAGAATTTGATGTTGATATTGAAGTGGAAAAAGTAAAAGAATTGAGCCTAAAAGAGCAAGAATTAGATAATAAGTGCTGGTCGTAACCACTTTGAGTACATAGAGTTAACACTTTAAAGAAGGAAATCCATGAAGATCAAGAGAGTAGCAACTCTAAGTGGTGAAAGTGAACACTCCAACAGTAAAAATCCTGAAAGACCTTGCTCGTGTATACTCTAAGCGCTAAGAGTAGCTACGCAAAATGCGCGTGTCCACTCTATATGTTGAGAGTAGCTACCCAAGGCTAATTCACTCATTGATAATGCGTGAGTTCACTCTAAGCACTGAGAGTAGCTATGCAGTAAGCGCTGAGAGAAGCTATGTGTGAGGCTTTTCCATATAGAACACTTGTACGTAGACACTCTTACCACTTAAAGTGTCCATGCAAAATAACAGAATTTTGAAAAACACTTCTAAGTGTCGATTTTGGACAATTTGAGTTCTTATTTCAGTTGTAGAAGCTTCTAGAAGACCTTTCATGCTATAATCCTAAGAGATTAAAGTGTGGAAGTGAAAAAGGCAGGAAAAACATTATAAATAGAAGTTAGAAGTTCATATTTGGAGTCTTTTGTTCATTTTTGTGATTTTTCACTTTGTAACTCTTTTATCTTCCAAGAGAAGTCAGAGAGAAGGATTGGGAGCAACTTTCAAGATTCATTGCTACAGGAATTAGGGTGAAGATTTGGTCTTCGAAGATGTTCTTCTACTCCTTGTCTTCTTCTTCTCTTACTTCTCCTTCTTCCATTGTAATGTTGTTCTAAACCTTTTTGGTTAGGGATCTATGGATCCAGATTTGATATTGTAACACCTTAAGTTTAATTTCAAAATAATAAATTTTACAAAAATGGGAATAATAAAAAATTTTCATTCAAATGATTTTCCAAGGTTTAGTTCAACAAAATATCCTGAAATATAAGGATGGGTTACAATTTAAGTCAAATAATTTCTACAGGACTTAATTAATACATCTCAGTTTCAAAACAAAATAAACATTCTAAGTCCTATAGCAATGTCATCCATCCCTTTGCTGAGCCAAGTGCTGATCGTCTTGGTCATTTGAAAAATAGATGTAAGGGTGAGTACTCTACACTACTCAATGCACACAAACAAACATAGAGTCTCACCTCACACATTTTCTAAAACATTTCAAATCAAGTAGTTGGAACCACAATTAACATTCCATTTCAACTTACACACCGGTGCACTCACTACACCATCACACAATCAATAGGCAACAACCACGTGCGCTCACTACACACTAGCCACGCTCACTGTGGCACTATGATCATAATTTCGCACTATGGATGGTCGCCAGTTACCCCTGCCTCACGGATACATCGTGGGCAGTCACGAGTCGCTCGGTATTATATCAAAACATGCAAAACAATCACCATCAAAATTGAAAGTAGTTACTCTATAATGAAATAAAGGCAAAAATAATAGCAATTGAACCAAGATAACAACTCTCAATCCCTTTTGATTAGACATGGGCACTGCAAATAACAGAATTGACACCACAATTACAATGTATGAAATGTTCAAGCACAGGTAGTGCAGTCTCAAATTCTAGTCTGCAGCAATGAAATGGGGATGCGTATGTGTGCAGTGGAACAGAACAGTGAAATGAAAATGGCAATCTGAATTAACCAATATGCATTAAAACAATACATCCACAATCAAAGTGAGAATTGTAGCATAGAAATTGAACATTTGAAGTGCAAGTATGCATTGTGTGGCAATTGTTAAGTTCTGACATATATGTGTATATAACAATTGCAGCAGAGTTTTGTTTAATGCAAGGCACGCACAGGGGGATGAATTATCAAGCAGGGGGTTAATCAGCAAATTGACCAAATGAGACAGCCTCATTCCTTATAGATATACCACCATGTTCCACTGATAGAATATATTAAACAGATTGTTGTTACAATTCTAAACACTAGCAAGTGCACTAGGAATTGCAGCACGTAATGAGTAATTTTTAAGATCAAAATATCGTCTCCACAGGGAATTAGGAAATCAATTATCACTTCATAGAACAATCACCATTGGAGTCATAAAAATTTGGAAGATTTGTAACATTCAAAAGTAAAGAACAAGCACAACCAAAAGGTAAGAAACTTGCAGTAAAAATAGAGTATGAAAGCTATGATGAAATGAGATAGGAGTGAAGAATAGTTAGGAATTTACTTCACAAGAATGTCAATATTGATTCAATTATACTTCTGAATATTTAAGCAATTGGTTAATTGACAATTAAGTTCACATATAACTAGTCAAAGGTTAATCCCTTAACTCATTGACCCTAACAATCCGCTAAACCCCCTAATCCCTTAGGTGAAGTTCAATTTCATGTTGTATTAAGACTTAAAACTGTAGGATTGCAGAATTAAGTGTACTTATCCCTAAGAAACCCCTAATTCTGGTTGTTAATTCATATCAGGGAATCAAATCCAATTCCCATTGGCAAATGTTCCTCTTTGGTTAATCAAGTGAATTCCCATTCAAAGATTACGTAAAGTGCAGAATTGACAACTCAATTAATCCAAAAACTCAAATTTCAGAAGCAAGAATCAAATCAATACAACAATTCGAGGTCCATAAACTCCTAACTACAAAGAATTACACAGACATTGTGACAGAGAAAGAGAAAGAAGGAGAAGAAGAGAAGAAACTCAGAAAAGTCATAGCCACGAGCTCCAATCCAATGACTCTTCTTGAAGCTTTGAGTTTCAACCCCAGTCCTCTCTCTCACTCTCTCCCAACGAGAATCTAACAGAAAAAACAAAAAAATGAACAAAAGACCCCAAGTTCTGAGCTTAATACATGTATTTATAGAAATCCCGATTTTGTGCGTTGTCACTCTTGCTGATAAGAGTGGCCACACAGAAGCTCATGTGGTTTCTGGAAACTGGAACTACCACTTTTGCTGCTAAGAGTTGCAACGTAGAAGGTCGAGATGTTGTGCGTAATCACTTTTATGAGTAAAAGTGGTCACGCATAACTTGTCAAGTTGAGGACTCTCTGGGACATCTACTTTCAATGATAAAAGTGGTTACGTAGAATACTCTAAAATTTTGCCTTCTCTAGAACGCTCACTTTCGCTGATAAAAGTTGTTATGCAGAGCCTGTTGAGTCTGAGGCTTCTCTGGAACACTCACTTTTGCTGGTAAAAGTAGTTATGCCCAGACTTTACTTCTTTCTTGAGCTCTGGAGTGATCACTTTCATTGACAATAGTGATCACGCCCAGCCTGCATTCCATTGTTCTTGTGTTTTGGAGTCCATAACTGCTATTCTTCCTCTTCCTTTCCATTGATATTCCATTTCCATGAACCTTGCTCAGATTATTCCTACAAAAACAAGCATAAATTTCACAAATGTTAAGCTAACTATATAATAAAAGAAAACCTTCAAACATTCTATTTTTCTAGTTTTTCTACTATTTCTTACATGTTTTCCTTATCAAATAGGTTAGAATTACACTAAAGTATGAGTCAAAATATGGATTCATCACAGATCCAATACATGAGGGCTAACATTGAAGGCCCCAAATGAAAATGGTTACTCTAAGGTTCAAGCAGACAGAGTGTAGTGAGTTAAATCAAAGTAACCTTTTATCCCTTTTTTTTAATCATGCCATCATGCTCAAAATTTGTGAGTGTAGACCTAGGATAATTTCTATTACATCAGAATGCACAAATCAAGCAGTTGGTATAAGTGAAAGTGGCCACCCTAGGGTTCAACAATGCAGAATGCAGCAAATTTACCAAAATGAACATTTGCAATCACTCCCAAATAGACAATTACACTCCACATTGTAGTTAGGATCCATCAATCCCAATTTACGAAGCCCCACATGAAAATTCCCAAAACGACACTGAGCACTTTGGGGTTCGATAATGAGAAAAACTACAAAAATTTTCCCAATACACACCCCTAGTCCCTTTTAATCAAGCTGTCAATGCCTCTCCCAACAGAATTTACACAGAAATGACAAAGCATGAGGCTCCAGTTTAAAATCCCAAACATAGTGGGCACGCTAAGGGTTAATCAGACAGAGTATAGAGAATTGAACCAAATTAACATTCCTCATCCATCATAATCAAGCAAGCAGATCCAGAATATCGGTTTCCCCAACCAATTTCAATCCATAAACCCAGAATTAAAAGTCCCAAATATTTGAACGAAGAACCTTAATGTAAAAAAAAGGGAAATTGAAGAATTACCTGGATGGGAACCTGAGATAAGTGCAGAATTATGAAAATGAGTGAGTCTTAGCACAAATCAGCGTGAAGGAAAAGGGGATTTTTCAGAAAGATGGGAGGCGGAGGTGAGAGCGTGCAGAGGTTGAGTGAAAGTGACAGCTGGAGTAGTCACTTTCAATTTATATAGGTTGTGGGCGTCATCACTTTCAAATTAAATGTTGTGCGTAACCACTATGGGGTGAAAGTGATAACTCCAGAAGAGGTGCTTTTTACAAAATGCCAAAGTGAGGTGCGCGTAGTTACTATGAAATGGGAGTAGCTACACGCAACATGTGTCCCTCAGGAGGTGCCTCTGTAGTTGTTACTATGAAACCAAAGTGACAACTACAGAGAGCCCCCTAAATTCCCAGTGCCTTTGCGTGTATTTACTATGAAATGGGAGTGATTACGCAGACTCATTAGCCTAGAAGCCTTGTGAAAGTGATTACTATGGACTAAAAGTGAAAACTACAGAGAATGGGATCACTTACCTTAGCTTGAAAGTAACTACTATGAGATGGAAGTGGTTACCCCTAATATGTCTCTGTATATATGAAATTCCTATGATTTCTGCATGAATCAAGTTCAAGATTTAAAACTGTCCACTGTAAAAAGAATGGAGAATATGTAATAAAATTATGTCAAATTCATCACAATTCACAGCTCAATCATAAAAATGCTTATTGAATGTAAATAACAACAAAAAACTGTAATCAATTTGTGAGTTGCTTCTTATACAACGCTTCTTTAACGTCACTAGCTTGACGTATGAAGTGGTTATACAAGTCAAGAGTGATGGAAGTCGATGCATGGTGATTGCAGGGCAATTTCCTCAACTTCTTCCAAGGTAGCTGAGTTTTGCAAGAATGGCTTCAAGCGGTGCCCATTCACCATAAAGCTTTTGCTAGTGGAGTCACTTACGATCTCCACTGCACCATGGGAAAATACCTTTGTAACTGTGAAGGGTCCAAGCCACGTCGATTTAAGCTTTCTATGCATGAGTTTAAGACAAGAATTGAATAAGAGAACCTTTTGACCAACGTAGAACTCTTTGCTTGAAATCTTCTTGTCATGGTATTGTTTGGTCTTTTCCTTGTAAATTCTGGAGTCTCATAGGCCTCACGACGTAGCTCTTCCAACTCTTGTAGTTGTAATTTCCTTTGTTCTCCAGCTATGTCATAATGGATGTTGCAAGTCTTTACTGCTCAATAAGCTTTGTGTTCCACCTCGACTGGCAGATGGCAGGTTTTTCCATAGACTACCCTGTATGGTGACATTCCCAAGGGTGTCTTAAATGTTGTTCTATGTGCCCACAAGGCATCATCAAGCCTGCGACTCCAGTCTTTCCTATGGGACTGCACAACTCTCTTAAGTATTTTCTTGATTTCTCTATTAGAGAGCTCAGCCTGTCCATTTGTCTGTGGGTGATAGGCAGTGGAAAATTTGTGTACAACTCTATATTTCTTCAACAAGACTTCCATAGTCCTATTGTAAAAATGACTTCCTTGATCACTAATGATGGCTCTAGGGATTCCAAATCTGCAAAATAAGTTGCTATGGACAAACTCTGCAACAACTCTCGCATCATTAGTGCTGGTGGCTTTAGCTTCCACCCATTTTGAGACATAATCAACCGCAAGAAGTATATAAAGAAAACCAAAAAAGGAGGGGAATGGCCCCATAAAATCAATTCCCCAGACATTAAAGATGTCACAATAGAGGATGGGCTATTGGGGCATCTCCTGTCTCCATGTAATTACTCCTCCCGCTCTTTGGCATCTTTCACAGGTGGAATATGCTTGCCATGAGTCCTTAAAAATTGATGACCAGTACAGTCCCACATCTAGCACTTTTCTTGCTGTCCTCTGAGGTCCTTGATGGCCTCCTACAGTTGAGGCATGACAAAACAGCAGTATGGATGAGATTTCTTCATCAAGCACACATCTTTTAATGACTTGATCACTGTAGAATTTCCATAAATAAGGGTCATCCCAAACGTAATGTTTGGCATCTCTCCTTATACTATCCTTTTTAGCTTTTGGTGCACTTGCTGGAAAAGTCCCTGCAACAAGAAAGTTGACAATATCAGCATACCAGGGTGCCTGTGAAGCATACAACTCTAAGAGTTGTTCATCAAAAAAATCATCTAAAATTAGAATAGGGTCAAGAACTCCCTTTATCCTGCTCAGGTGGTCAGCTACCAAATTTTGAGTTCCACTTCTATCCTTGATCTCCAAATCAAATTCTTAAAGTAAGAGCATCCATCTTATGAGCTTGGGCTTATACTCTGTCTTTTTCAGCAAATACTTCAAGGCAGAATGATCAGTAAAAACCATAACTTTTGACCCTAACAGATATGATCTAAACTTGTCCAGATCAAAGACTATGGCCAATAATTCTTTTTCAGTTCTGGTGTAATTACATTGTGTTGGATCCAAAGTTCTAGAAGCATAATAAATGATATGAGGAAACTTACCAACCTGTTGTGTTAAGGCAACTCCCACTGCAAAATTAGATGCATCACACATCAATTCAAATGGTTTGGTCCAATCTAGAGGTTGGATGATGGGCATGGTGGTCAGGGCTTCCTTAAGCATATTAAATACTTCCTTACACTTTTTATCAAAATTGAATTCAGCCTCCTTTTGCAAAAGCTTGGATAGGGGAATGGCAATTTTGGAGAAGTTCTTAATGAATCTTCTGTAGAATCCTGCATGGCCAAGGAAAGCACGAATCTCTCGAATACAAGAGGGGTAAGGAAATTGTGCAATAACATCCAGTTTTGTAGGATCTACTTGAATTCCCTTTTCAGATATGATATGGCCTAACACTACACCTTACTCTACCATGAAATGGCATTTTTCAAAATTAAGCACAAGATTAGTGTCAATGCATCTTTTCAAAACTTTTTCTAAGTTAACCAAGCATGTAGAAAAAGATAGGCCATACACGGTAAAATCATCCATAAAGACTTCTATGTAATGCTCCACTAGATCAGAAAAAAATGCTTAACATACATCTTTGAAATGTTCTTGGAGCATTGCACAAGCCAAAGAGCATTCTCTTAAAGGCAAAAGTGTCAAAAAGACATGTAAAAGTGGTTTTTTCCTGGTCTTCAGGTGCTATGGAAATTTGAAAATAACCGGAAAAACCATCAAGAAAACAATAATGAGACTTACTTGCCAACCTTTCTAACATCTGATCAATGAAAGGTAATGGGAAGTGGTCCTTTCAGGTCACTTGGTTAAGCCTCTTGTAGTCTATGCAGACTCCAACTATTCTGGACTCTAGTGGGTATCAACTCATCTTTTTCATTCTTAACCATAGTGGGTCTAGATTTCTTTGGGACCACTTGGACCAGGCTGACCCAAGTGCTATCTTTTATAGGGTAGATAATCTCAGCTCGTAGTAACTTGGTGACCTCCTTCTTCACCACGTCCAGAATAATGGGATTTATCCTCCTCTAAGGCTGCCTCACTAGCTTAGCACCCTCTTACAATAATATTTTGTGCATATAAAGAGAGGGGCTGATTCCAGGAATATCAGCAAGTGTCCAGCCTATAGCTTTCTTGTGCTTCTTAATCACTTCTAGGAGTTTCTCCTCTTGTTCAACATTCAGCTTGGTGGAGATTATCAGCGGAAGCTTCTCATTTGCCTCTAGATAGGCATATTTCAGATATTCTGGTAAGGGTTTAAGCTCCAGTGTGGGAGGTTACTCCACAAAAGGAAGTGGTTTAGCACTCTCAGTAGAAGAAATCTCTGCAATATTCAAATCAAAGGGGTTACTTGTTGAACTAAAAACATCACATTCTTCCACTATCAAATTTTCAATCTCTTCGATATTAGAATTTGCAGAATTCACATTCAAAAAGTCAGAAATACAAGAGTCACACATAGAAGAATTATTACAATATTCACAAATGGAAGTATCTATACATTCAGTAAAATCGAAAGAAAAACTTGTTTCTAAAAATTCAGAAAATTGTTCATCTATCAAGTCATCAAATAAATCAATTTGGAAGAAAGAATGTTCTTCAGATGGGTGCTTCAAAGCATCAAGTATGTTGAAGCGCACAATGTTGTCCCCAAACTCCATGGTAAGTGTCCTGGCATGCATATCAATTTTCGTTCTTGCGGTCTTCAAGAACGGTCTTCCCAGGATGATTAGTGCAGTACTTTTCATTGACTCCCCCTCTTGCATGTCCAAAATGTAAAAGTTGGCAGGGAAGATGAGATCATTCACCCTGACTAATACATCCTCAACAATCCCAGCTGGGTTTGTTATGCTTCTATTGGCTAACTGAATAACCACACCTGTAGGCTACAGAGGGCCAAGAGACAGTGAAGTGAAAATGGACAAAGGCATGACATTTATAGATGCTCCTAAATCTAGCATGGCATTCTCAATCCTATTATTACCAATAATGCATAGGATAGTGAATGTTCCGGGGTCCTTACATTTCTCAGGCATTGTGGACTTTTGTTTTTCAAAGAGTGCAGAAACATTCCTACCCATATTTACCTTCTCATTACCCTTAAGACGCCTCCTGTGAGTACACAAATCTTTCAAGAACTTGGCGTACTTGGGTATTTGCTTGATCGCATCTAGTAGAGGCATGTTCACCTCTACCTTCCTGAAGGTCTCAAAAATCTCTTTCTCAGCCTCTTTAATCTTTTTGCTTGGCTAGATAACTCTCTAAGGGAATGGTAGAGGAATTGGCCTTTCAAAATTTTCTGCCACCTTTGGTTGGGCAGGTGTATGTTCTGGTTGTTCTTGAGTCTCTTCCTCTCTATTTTGACCGACTATAGCTGGAGTACTGCTTAAGTCTTCCTTATCCTTGGGCATTGTGGGCTCTTGCATCACCTTTCCAGATCTCAGGGTGATTGCACTCACATTTTTGGGATTCACAACAGTTTGTGCAGGGAGGTTCCCTGAGCCTTGAGATTGCATCTGATTTAGAGAGGAGGCCAATTGTCCCATTTGATTCTCCATAGTTTTGATACTAGCCCCAATTCTCTGCTGGAAAGTGATGTTGTTCATGGTCAATTGCTTCATGAGCTCCTCCAATGATGGTTCATTTTTCTGGGATGCACTTGGTTGTGAAGAAGATGGTTGGTGATGGTGCTGGGTTTGTTGTGGTTGATGTTGGGATTAGTGAGATCTATTTGGGCCAACATGATGTACTTGATATTGAGTTCCTTGCTGCTGGTTGTGCTATTGAGAATTGCTCCCCCATCTCAAATTTGGATGGTTCCTCTAGCCTAGGTTGTATCTATTGGAAGATAGATCCTAATTGGGCTGTTACTGCGAATTTGAAAAAGGAAATTTATTAGTGTAAATGTTTGCAGCATAAGCCTGAGGATTAACTTTTAGAGTCAGACTCTTGTAGTGTGGGGCAACTATCAGTGTAATGGTCTGTAGTTGAACAAATGCCACACAGCATGGCTGGAATGGATGGTGGAGGAGGTAAAGATGCAACAACACTCTTTTGCATAAAAGCCAATTGCTTCACCATGGATGCTAATTCATCAAGCTTATGTTCCAGCTTACTAGATTCACCAACTTGTACTTCACTTACGTTTCTAGTAACACAAGAATTTTGCCTAGTTGCAAATTGTTGGGAGTTGGCAGCCATGTTCTCAATCAAGTTGCGGGCTGCAACCGGAGTTTTGTCTACCAACACCCCTCCACTTGTGGCGTCTATCATGCTTCGGTCCATAGGGTGCAGTCCCTTATAAAAGTATTGTATCAACAATTGATCACTAATTTGATGATGGGGCAGCTAGCACATAGTCTCTTGAACCTTTCCCAATATTCATAAAGGGTTTCCCTTTCAAGTTGCCTTATCCCACAAATTTCCTTCCTTATAGATGTAGCTCTTGATGCTGGGAAAAATTTCTCCAAGAAAAGCCCTTTCAAGTTGTCCTAACTGGCAATAGATCCTAGAGGAAGATAGTAGAGCCAATCCTTGGCTGCATCCATCAGAGAGAACGAAAAAGCCTTTAATTTGACATGCTTCTCAGGCACACCTTGTGGCCTCATGGTTGAACAAACAATGTGAAACTCCTTGAGGTGTTTGTGCGGATCCTCACCTGCAAGGCCATGAAATCTTGGCAACAAGTGTATTAGTCCAGTCTTAAGTACCAAAGGAGCATCAATGTCAGGATACTATATGTATAAAGTTTGATATGTTACATCCGGTGCAGCCAGTTCCTTTAATGTTGTTTCATTGTCAGCCATTTTTTCAATTTCAGATTCTAATGAATGAGGTGATGAATAGATAGATGAAGGGGATGAAGACTCCTCAAAATGTTCAAAACTATTCCTATGTGTTCTAATGGTACTATGAAATGTCCTGTCAATTTCTAGATCAAGTGGATACAAGTCTCCAGGATTAGATCTGGTCATGCACTAAAAACTAACTATGGATAATGGAAAGAAGTAAACTAAATGAGACAACAAAAATGCAGAAAAATTCAGATGACAATTATGCAGAAAACTAGTGTCTATGTGCAGTAAAATGAAGCATTAACACTAAACAGCAAAAACAGAAAGAAGTTGCAAACTATGGCAAGAAAAACGTAACACACACTCACAAATTCTGTAGAATTCTGTAGAATTATGCAGCAAAAACAGGGCAAAATGCAGAAAAATTAAAAACAGAACACTAAAACAGAGTAACTAACAAGTTCAATGTAGAATTAATACCAAAGCCCCCGGCAACGATGCCAATTTGTTGAATACGATTTTTCGTTTGCAAAAAGATTTGTTGCCAATCTCATCAAAATATGCAGAATTTTTATGTAGTCTTGGATGCAAGCCTAGGTTGTCTCCAATGACTTTGGTTAGTAATGTACATTAAACATGTTGTAAACATTTACTATGAAAGCAATAAAAAGGGGGGGTTTTGTGTGATTCCAATTTTAATGTAAAAACAAGTGATGAAATTAATGAGTTCAATCAATGAAATATGAAATCCTTAGTTTGATCATGTGATTCTATCCCTATCCCTCTCAAGATTCAATAATTTTCCTCTTCCTCTGAATTAGGGTAACTCAACAAGCGAGAATTAACCTTAATTTAAGTAAATTACATGGGCTCCAACTCTTTTCCCCAAGATTATGCAACCTTAGAAATTAACTTAGGATTAAGCAAACCAAGTTAAGAATTTCATTAAAATGAATTAGGGTTAATTAAGCAATGTCCCCCTCATTCAACCATTAATTCAATTCAAAGAGTTGGGAAATGTAAATTCATGAGGGAAAGAGAATTATATTGATATTAATACCCAGGAATTCAAGAATCCATGAACTCACTAAGGATTACAAGAAAGTTTAGCCCTCCATAAGGATGGATATTACAAATTCAAGATGAAAACAAAGGAAATTCAATATCATCAATGCAAGAATTAAAGGAAAATGAAGAGAAATTGTAAATCAAACCCTAAGATTGGCCTTGGCTATCACCCAAGGATCCTAAGCTCTGCAAAATGCTTCCAAAGTGGAAAAAGAATCTAAAGTTATGAAAAAAACTGCGTACCCTAATTTCTCAAATTCTATTATAGTGCAGAAATTTTCTCCTATAGTAACTACTATGGTTTCATAGTGATAACGCGTAGTGCTCCATAGTAGCCACATGCAAGTCTTGTGCTTTTGGCCTATATTGATAACGCGTAGTGCTCTATAGTAGTTACTATAGTCCATAGTAGCCACACGCAAGTCTTGTGCTTTTGGCCTCTCTAGAGTTGTCACTTTGGTATCAGAGTGATAACTTTGGCTACTCCAGAGTGTCTACTATGGTTCCAAAGTAAGCACGCGTAGCACTTCTTCAAACTGGGTCTCTGTAGTTGTTACTATGGGTTCATAGTGATCACTTTAGTCTGCCCTTCTGCACTTAGTTTGTTGTAGTGTTCACTATGGGGTCCAAAGTGATCACTTTCATCTCAAACTTTCTCAAATGCTAAAAATTCATGGAAAAAGTCTAGAAATTCCTGCACAATTATTCAAATGATCAAAATTGTAAACTATATATATGTAAATCAATGTAAATTAACCAAAAATTAAGAAACCTATGATACTTGACCAAAATGATGTTTTTATGTTATTTACACTTCCTAAGTTTATTTTTTCTATTAAGAAACATCAAAATGACAAGTAAAAATCCAATAAAATGTGGATTCATCAAGCATCACCAAATATTCATAGTGACCATACCGCAACTTGAACGCTGTCTTGGACACATCCTCATTCTTTACCCTGATCTGATGGTACCCTAACCTCGTGTCTATCTTAGAAAACACTGCAACTCCTCTCAACTGGTCCATCAAATCATCAATCCTCGGGAGCAGATACTTGTTCTTTATCATCACCTTGTTTAGCTGCCGGTAATCCACGTATATCCTCATGCTCCCCTCCTTCTTCTTCACCAAGAGCATTGGCGCTCCCCATGGTGACAAACTCAGTCTTACAAATCGCTTCTGCAACAAATCTTCTACTTGCTTCTTGACCTCCACCAACTCCACCAACAACATCCTATATGGTGCCATAGAATGAGGTCGGTAGCGAACTCTATCTCCCTCTCAGGCGGTAACTCAAAAATGTCTCACTGGACTAGCTCCCCTAGTGTCCATAGTCTTGCCCCTCAAGTTGGCTTCAAAAATTCTGCTCTTGCTCACAAGAGTGGGCAAGTCCGTAAACTGAAACAACCTGACTGCAGCTCGGATGTCTGGCCTTAGCATGTGCTCAAACTGAGCACACAAGTCCTCCTCTCCATCCTTATGTTGGTAATGAGGCTAGTACTTCATTAGCTCTTAGAACTTTGCTGCATACTCTCCCACTGTCATGCTTCCTTGCTTTAGCTCAAGGAACTCTCTAGCTTTCTGCTTCTTCAGATCCCAAGGAAAGTAATTCCCTAGGAAGATTGCCTTAAAGGTCTCCCATTGAATGTAGCCACCCTCTTGTGGCAACGTCTGACTAGCAAACCTCCACTAGTCTTCCGCCTCCCCACATAGCAAGTAAGTGGTGTAGCTCATCTTGTGCTTCTCACGGCACCCCATTGCATTGAAGAACTTCTCTACATCCGCCAACCACCTTTGAGCTCCTTCGAGGTTGAAACCTCCCTAAAATTTTGGAGGATCGTGCCTAGTGAAGGCAGACAACCCTCGGTATTCAGCTGGCTTCTCGCCTTGGTTATGCACCAAGGTCTCCAGAATTTGAGCCATGCGCTCCATTAGGTCATCGGTGTCTCTTGCTCATCTACCTCTACCTCAACCAGCCATTCTAAGCTAAGCTAACCATAATGCAACAAACCAGATTGAATTTTTCAGATTAATACAAAATTTAAATTTCAGGCAATCAAAACACATCAACACTCAGCTTGGACGCTTAAGCCCGTCACCCCAGTCCAGTTTGGATGAACTGCTCTGATACCAAAATTGTAATACCTTAAATTTAATTTCAAAATAATAAATTTCACAAAAATGGGAATAATAAAAAATTTTCATTCAAAGGATTTCCCAAGGTTTAGTTCAACAAAATATTCTGAAATATAAGGATGAGTTACAATTTAAGTCAAATAATTGCTACAGGACTTAAATAATACATCTCAATTTCAAAACAAAATAAACATTCTAAGTCCTATAGTAGTGTCATCCATTCCTTTACTGAGCCGAATGCTTATCGTCTTGGTCACCTGAAAAATAATTGTATAGGTGAGTACTCTACACTACTCAACACACACAAACAAACATAGAGTCTCACCTCACACATTTCACATTTCCTAAAACAATTCAAATCAAGAAATTGCAACCACGGTTAGGGTTTCAGTTTTTGTTCCTCTTCTTTGTTTTCTGGGTTCTCTTTGAGTTCTCATGGAGTTTTCCATGTGTTTTAGGGACCAAATTCATGTGGAGAACATTTTCTACCATTATTTGTACGTGGGTCTTCAATTTAAGGTAAGAGGGGCTTTAATCTATCTTATCATGTTTGATTTCCATTTATTCTGTTAAATATTGCAATATGGCTGAGATAGAGGGTGAAATGTGTGTTTTGATAAAAATTATTGTGTTTGAATACAATGTAATGTGCGATCAGATGGTTGAACCCATTGAGGGTGAATGTGTGTGGTGATATGTCGTTAATTAATGAGCATTCAATGTTTAAGAATGAATGTGGGCCTGAGTGCCGTGTAATGTCAGTGAATGTAGGCCTGTTTCCCATGTACTGTAAATAAATGTGTGCATCCGTGCCATGTAACATAAATGAATATGGGCTTGAGGGCCGTGTACGAATATGAATATCGTATCTGATTGGAACGTGTGTGACTAAGGCATGTTAAAAATGCTATTGTAATGATGCTATGAATGATTCAGCAATACACTTGAGGTGTGGAAGATGGGGACAGTAGAAATACCTTGGGAAAGAGAGAGTGGTGGTGACACTAACATTGAGTGTGGGTGCACCACGGGTCACACACTCTTCTCCTGACTAGACCTCTGACCAACACCTTGCCAAGCGACTCGTGACTGCCCACGTGGTATCCGTGAGGTGGGGGGTAACCAGTGACCGTTTATGGTGTGAATCTGTGATCACAGTGCCACAGCGAGGGTGGCAGTGTGCGGTAAGTGCATGTGAGTAAAATGTTTTGGTGCTATGAGTGCATAGGTCATGAATTGAATTGAAATGCTTGAAAATGTTGCTTGTGATTGATTATACTTGTGTGACTTTGTTAGAAACTATGTGAAGGATGACCGAGGTGATTCTCTAGGTTTGTGTGTGTTGGATAGTGTAGAGTACTCACCCTTACATTTATTTTTCAGGTGACCAAGACGATCAGCACCAGACTCAGTGAAGGATGGATGAAACTGCTATAGGACTTAGAAATTTGTTTTGAAAATTTGATGTATTCATTAAAGTCCTATAGCAAGGATTGATACAAATTATAATCTATCTCTATTTTGAAATGTTTTTATGAATCATGATTTGAGAACCATTTAAATGAAAATTTTTATTATTCCCAATTTTGTGAAATTCATTTATTTGGAAAATTAAATCAAGGTGTTACATCTAACACAATGAAGTCTACTAGGAAGATGAACTTATCTACTTTAACCAGGACATCTTCCACTATGCATCTAAAGTCAGATCTATATATTTATATATATTTATATTATACCTTTCTCCTTTTAAATGGTGTTATAAATGTTGGATTCATATGAATGTTCATAAGGTGGAATATAATGAAGAGAGTTGTACAATTGCTGGATAAAAAGTCGTGAGTTGTAATATGGTGTGATTGCCTTGTTTGATATGACTAGTAGTGAGGGTTCTTGATTGGATATTAAGTGTTTTATATGTGTTTTGATGTAAGAGCATAGCAGAACCTTTTAGGTGTAAAACCCTTATTGTTTTGCTTTCATTTTGGGAGAGATACGAGTTTTGGATGCAGGGTTTCTCGCTCAAGCGAGGTATGCCTCGCTCAAGCGAGATTAGTTTGTGTTGATTTAGGCATTTTGGAGCGATCTTGCTCAAGTGAGATCAGTCTCACTCAAGCGAGATCAGTCTTGCTTAAGCGAGATAAGGTAAGACCACCCCAACTGTCCTCTCACCCAGGCGAGAAGGAATGTCGCTTAGGCGAGAAGCGACCTTGCTCATACGAGGATGAGTTCGCTTAAGCGAGCATAGTTATCTCGCTCAAGCGAGAGCACGTGGACATAAGGGGTATTTAAAGGACCTCAATGTAGAAAACATTCATTTTCTTACTAGACAACCTTCTCCTCTGATTTTCTCTCTCCTTCTCCCATTAGAGAAAACATTCTTGAACCTGAACATATTCCCGATCCAAGTGAGAACGTCTATCTGATCCAGATCTAGGTGAGTTCTTGAGCTCAGTTCTTCGTATTTACTTCTTGTTCCTTTGTTTTCTCTTACTAAAGAGTTTTCTACCTTATCATTCTAAGTAAATCTAAATCTTTCAAGCTGTATTCTTTATCTGGACGTTGAATCTATCTCTTTGGGACACACGAGGAGTACGATTTTAGAAACCCATTCCTAGTAAGGGAAGCTTACAAGAGATAACCTTTATTATTCACTCGAGTGTTATGATATTTGTACATAATCCTGTTTTAGTTGAGAAGGAGCTAATGTATGAATAAACCTTAGGGTATAACTAGAGTATGTATATGGTTCCAGAGATTTTCTGTGTAACACCTTAATTTAGTTTTTCAATTAAATAAATTTCACAAAATTGGAAATTATAAAATTTTTATTCAAATAGTTCTCAATAGATAGTTCAATGAAATGTTTCAAAATAAGGATGGATTACAATTCATATCAAATCATTGCTACAAGACTAATTCAATTACATCAGAGTTTGCAAAATAAATTTCTAAGTCCTATAGCAGTTTTCATCCATCCCTTCACTGAGCCTGATGCTGATCGTCTTGGTCACTTGAAAAATAAATGTAAAGGTGAGTACTCTATACTATCACACACATGAGTAGTTTTCATCCATCCCTTCACTGAGCCCGATGCTGATCATCTTGGTCACCTGAAAAATAAATGTAAGGGTGAGTACTCTATACTATCACACACATGAACAAGCATAGAGTCTCACCTTGCCCATTCCATACATAAACAATTTCTAACATATTTTAAATCATACATCAACAAGTACAAAACATTAGTTCCATCATTTCATTCTCATTCACACACAGGTGTGCTTATTGCACCATCAAACAATCCATACACACATGTGTGCTTACTGCACATTAGTCATGCTCACTGTGGCACTGTGATCACAGTTTTCCTGATGCCCTCAACCTCAGGGACTTACTCAATTTCCCATCATGGATGGTTGTCGAATAACTCCCGCCTCATAGATTCAACGTGTGCGGTCACGGGCCCCTTGGCAAAGGTATTAGTCAGAGGCCAAGTCAGGAGGAAAGCGTGTGACCTGTGGTGCACCCACGCTCACTTTTGGTGTCACCACCACTCTCTCTTCCCCAAGGTACGCCCCCCATCTTCCATACCCCTAGTGTATCCCTGAATCATTTATAGCTTTCCAACATATTCAAACACAATCACAATCAACATCAACATGCCATCCACGCACATTTCCAACCATTCAATCATTTTGCATTAAGCGATGACATGCTAAATGTCACACAATTAGAGAACTAACTAGCAAGTGTACTAGGTAGTTGTAGCAAGTAATAAAATTTGGAATTCAATATGAGCTCCAAGTATCGTCCACAAGGATCTTATTTCAATTATCACTTCACAATTTAACAATTAGTTGAGCAAAACAATTCATTGAGAGGTTTGTAAAATGTGAAAGTAAGAAATAAAGATAATAAAAGGTAATAAACTTGCTGTAAAAACAGAATACGAATTTTGTATTAAGAATGCTATATGGAAAATAGTTAGGAATCACTTCACCAGATTTTCAATTGCAATGTAATCATGTTCTGAACTCTTGAGAATTTTAATCGATTGATAATCAATTTCACTTCTTTAACCAAAGGACAATTCCTTGCCTCATTGATCCTAATATCTAATTAAATCTCCCTAATCACTTAGGTAAAATTTAATCAAATACTGCATTAAGTTATAAACTTATAGGATTATTAGATCATGATACTTATTCCTAAGATCTCAATAACCTAGGCATATGATTCATATCTGAGAAATAAACTCAATTTCCATTGATGAAAATTCTTCTAATTTCAATTGAATGAAGGATTAGTTCACAACTGCATTAAGAATAGAATCACGTACTCAATTCAATTAAAATCTCAAGATTCAATCCACAATTACATCACAATATCAAATCTGAATCCATAGATCCCTAACCAAAAAGGTTTAGAACAACATTACAATGGAGAAAGAGGAAGTAAGAGAAGAAGAAGACAAGAAGCAGAAGAACATCTTCAAAGACCTAATCTTCACTCTGATTCCTCTAGAAATGAAGCTTGAAAGTCGCTCCCAATCTCTCTCTCTGACTTCCCTTGGAAGTTAAAACAGTTACAAAGTAAAAATAACAAAAATGAACCAAAAGTCCTTTCTTCTGAACCTCTAACTTCTATTTATATGGTTTTCCCACCTTTTGCTTTTCTACATGTTAATCTCTGAGAATTCTAGCATCAAAGGTCTTCTAGAAGCTTCTAAAACTTATTTAAGAACTCCAATTGTCCAAAGTTGATACTTAGAAGTGATATTTAAAATTCTGTTATTTTTGCGTAGCTACTCTGAACACTTGAAGTAGCTACTCTGGGCACTTGAAGTAGCTACGCGCTCAATCGCGTAGCTACTCTGATCACTTGAAGTAGCTACGCACACTGTGGAGTTCTAAATTAGCCTTGGGCGTAGCTACTCTGAACGCTTGAAGTGGCTACGTGCTTTGCATAGCTACTCTGGGCACTTGAAGTGGCTACACGCTCAATTGCGTAGCTACTTTGAACACTTGATGTAGCTACTCTCTTGATCTTCATGAATTTTCTTCTTCAAAGTGTTCACTCTATGTACTCAGAGTGATTACGCCCTTCATAAATACTTGATTCTTCATCTTTTAGGCTCAATTCCTCTACTTTCTTCACTTCAATCTTCAACTCAACTTCTCAGCTCAAGCTTCTGCACAAGGATTAAGTTACTTTTAAGTCAAATTGTTCAGAATTGGGCTAAAAATCTAAAATCAAAACTATTTACACAATTATGAATATTAATGCAATTTTTATGATATTTTCAAGCTTGCTTAGCACTTTACTACTTATTTATGATCAAAAACTAGGCTAAAAATATAGTAAAATGTGGATTTATCACAATCCTAAACTTAGAATTTTGCTTGTCCTCAAGCAAATCAAATCACATAAAAGGGAAAAATTCATCTACTAATTGAAATCAAGCAACAAAACTGATTTTTTTCAAAAATTTTCTATTTTCCAGTTCTATGTTTTTTGATTTCTCATTCTCAATCAAGTTATTAATCCATTCAATCATCATGACAATCACACTGAATTAATCACACAACCAACAAAAACTTGTCATCTGAGTTCAATTAATTCAGCAAAGTTTCATGTGAGCAAAATTGAAAAACATGATTCACAGCTCAGAAGTAGTGTTTCCCTCATCACTCAGCAGTGTTTAGGCTTAATGTTTGCTCTCAAAATCATCATTTTTACCACACTCTACCATAGACTTGCAAATATTCTCAATCTCCTCTGCAAATATACAGCAAGTAACATATCAAGAGGACTTTTTCAGGTGAAATTAAGGTTAAAGGACAGGTAGGTGTTCAACCAATTAGGGAAACAATGTGGTTACTTCCAAACAGAAAAGATGCAATTCAAGTAAATGAATATTCAAAATTTAAATTGAGGTTCCCTCATTTTTCTCATTCATCCAAATCTGCACAGAATTTAAATTGGAGGTAGATGGTCTCCTGATGAACGAAAGATTTTTTGTTTGCAAAAAGATTTGTCGTCAACCTTCATCAAAATATGCAGAAAAATTTGTAGTATCTAGGATGCTAACCTAGGTCGTCTCCCATGAATCATTGGACGAATAATCAAAATATCAAACATATGGTGTGCAGTGTATTCAGAAAGCAAGTAAACAAGGGGGTTTTGTGATTTCAAGATCAATGTAAAAAGAAAGAAACAAAATTATAAAGTTCAATCAGTAAAAAGTGGTAATCCTTAGTTCATTCATGTAGACTCTATCCCTATTCCTCTCAAGATTTAATACTCTTCCTCTCCTCTCTGAATTAGGTTAATTTAACAAGCGAAAATCAACCTTATGTTTCCATATTGCTGTAGTGTTCACTATGGGATTCAAAGTGATCACTTTCATCTCAAACTTTCTCAAATGCTAAAAATCCATGGAATAAGTCTAGAAACTCCTGCATAATTATTCAAATGATCAAAATTGCAACTATATCTATGTAAATCAATGTAAATTAACCAAAAATTAAGAAACCTATGAAAGATAAGTAAAAATCCAATAAATTGTGGATTCATCATCTCCCTTGGTCCTTAAGGCATTAGTATAGAATTCTTGTGTAATATCCTTGGACCCTTTTCCTGCTAAGGTAGTAAAAATCTCCCATCCTCTTTTCTAGATCTGCTCAAAAAATTCAGGGTGCTCTCCTTCAGCTAGATCAAAATTCCTATCTTGAACTATTTTCCTCCTCGAGATATTAGCCTTAAAATAGTTCTCATGTGCAATGCTCCTGAATCTAGGGTCATGATCAGGTATAGTCCTTGAAGAAGGACCAGCTGAGAATCTTCCCCTCTTAGATCTTGGAGTTCCTCTAGGTGTGCTTGCCATGTCTTTTGTTGGAATTACAAAGTAATATACAAGATATGAATTTCAGAACTTGATAAAATTGTAACAAGTATTACAGTAATCTCAACAATTTTTCTAATTTGAAGCACAAAGAATATTGTGTCCAAGAACGACATACAATTTAAAAATTCATCAACAACTACAAATCATCAATAATTCATTACCATTGCAGCAATGTATAGGTGTAAAATGTATGTTCATGTTCAGCTCATCCCTTATTATTCATGTACAGTGTATTAATATGCAGAGTGATACTATCAACATGTGCATAATTAACATTTATTGATAAAAAATGTGAAATTTAGGATCAATCAATATAGTGTATTGGATGAAAAATTTCAGAACAATCAGCTCACAAATTTTCAATGCTAAAAATCACATTTAGTACCTATGAAATTCATTCTGAAAACCCTTTTCTGCACAATTGATTAATCAAAAATTATTTCAGAATATTTCCAGCAATTTCAGATATTAATTATGCAGAAATTTTGTAAGAATTTGCTTCAGAAATCAGGTCTCACAGTCAAGTACAAATGCAACAACATGTTCATACGAAAATCCTTCATACAACATTAATCTTCCATTAAAAATTATGATTTGAGCATGGAATCAACCCCATTAACCTTCAATTTCATATTCGAATCAATAATTTCACAGAAATTGCCCCTAATTTTAAATTCCCAAATTTTCCCAAATTCACGCTTTGAAGAACCCTAATCAGAAATTTCAAAATTGGTGACAGAATTACCTGGAATTGAAGTGCAGAAATGATGTAATCCTACTCGCAAATGATGAAGGAACAAATAATCAACAAAAATTTAGTGAATACTGAGTAGGAAATTCAAATTTTAAGAGCTGGGTTTCAAGGTTAGGGTTTGGATGCTTCTATGTTATCACTCTGAATGGTTTAAATGATTACGCAGAGTGAGTAGACACTTTAAATAGGTAGGGTAAACACGCTGGGAATTTTGTAATGAATTAAACGTGAGCGTGTTTACTCTAAGCATTCAGAGTATCTACTTAAATGGATGTCTGCAAATCACGTGACCATTTTAAATGATTGAAGTGAATACTTAAACTACTGACCTGTGCACGTAGCCACTTCAAATAGGTAGAGTAGCTACACGGAGATGCGCGTAGCTACTTCAAATGGATAGAGTAGCTGCGCTCTTGCTTCGTGCAGATGCGCGTAGCTACTTCAAATGGGCAGAATAGCTATGCAAACATGTGTGTAGCTACTTCAAACGCCTGAAGTAGTTATGCAGAAGCCACTTTTTCAACTTTTACTATATAGCCTTGAGCGTGGACATTCTTTGTGTTTAAAGTAGCTACGTGATTTTGTGCGTGTCCACTTCAAGTGGGTAGAGAAGCTACGCACTTGCTTAACTTCAACATTCAGAATCCATGGGTTCTGCGTAGACACTTTATGCACTTGAAGTGTCTACTTGATTGATCAACTTTCAAAATGGACTGTTGCGCTTCAATTCTTCTTCCTCAAAATGTTGACTTACTTGATGAGCATCAATCCAACTACAATTCCACACATTGATCTTAATTGAATTAAAATCTGCAAACACAATTAACAATGTGATTCATTATGAAAATCATATTCCACTATTACATTCAACTAAAAATTCAGAAAATGCAGAATTTCTAAAATTCAAAAATAACTAAAAGTAAAAATTCCTAAACTAGATTCTAACAAAAGTAAAGGGTTAGAAATGTGAGTTGCCTCTCACAAGCGCTCTTTTAACGTCACTAGCTTGACGCCTCATATTTCCGATTCAAGAGAAATCAACTTAACATAAGATATGTTCTTTGTGAATGCCTCTGCATGATAAACCTTCAACCTTTGGCCATTGACTTTAAATTCTCTCCCTGTTTTCTGATCCTCAATTAAAATTGCTCTAAAGGGAGATACTTCTTTGAACAGAAAAGGTCCAGACCGCCTTGATCTTAGCTTTCCTGGAAATAATTTCAGTCTTGAATTAAACAATAACACTTGTTGTTCAGGCCTGAACTCTCTTTTCAGAATGAATTTATCATGGATCCTCTTGGTTCTTTCTTTGTACAGTTTGGCATTTTCATAGGCCTGTTGCCTAAATTCATCCAGCTCATGTAGCTGTAGGATTCTCTTTTCTCCAGCACTAGCCAAGTCAAAATTCAACCATTTAGTGGCCCAATATGCTTTATGTTCCATCTCTAAAGGTAAATGACATGTCTTCCAAAGACTAATTGTAACACCTTAAATTTAATTTCAATAAATAAGAAATTTTGCAAATTTTTGAAATAATAAAATTTTCATTTTTAATTCAAGTTTCATCAACCATTTCAAATAGAAAAAAGGGTTACAAATTATATCAAACAATTGCTACAGGACTTATTCAAATACAACAGTTTTCCAAAATAATATCCTAAGTCCTATAGCAGTTCCATCCACCCTTTCACTGAGTCCGGTGCTGATTGTAACACCTAAATTACTACCAAGATCCTATCTCCTAAAAATGTATGTATTTAGACTCCCCTAAGATAGTGTACCCAAATGAACATGAACAAGGAATTATTCATTCGACATTAGGGTGGAGTTAAACAACAATTTCACAATTTAATTCATAGGTGGGGGTACATTATCCTCCATTTCGTTATCCAATCTATTCATTACCAAACTATGCATATTGTATTATGTTTTACTAGTGTACTTGAAATTTCTTCAAATTAATTTCTTTTTATGAAAGAGATAAAGGTGAGTGCTCAACATCACATGCTTCGTGGAATGGAATTCTGAAATCATAACGAGAGACATATAAATAGAGAGAAAATTTCGATTTTGTACATATACGTCCCTAGTTTAAACAATTCAAGGTAAACCATCATGAAACGAACAAAAGAGAAGACCTCATGGTTCAGTATTTCAAAATTAATTATAAACAGCCCCCAAAAAGAAAGGAAAGTATAAAACTTAAGAGCAGTGTTCATCCATGACAAAAAAAATAAAACATCTACATATAAAACTCTGGTGGAAAGGAATCCTCACTAGGATCAAATTCCATTCCATCAGAATCAGGTGCAACATCCACAGGCTGAGGGCGAGGAGAGGGTGGCAAGTCGTCCGGGTCGCTATCAATCCAACCGAAGTTAGGCGGTGGCGATCTCGAGGTGGGTGGCAGTGGTGGAGAAGGGTGTCGGGTGGAAGGTCCAGCTTCGTCGGAAGGTGGCGCCTGAATATCGAGAGGTTGACGAGGGACTGGCCTGACGGAAGACGCAAGCACTCCAATGACTTTCCATTCAGGTGCGGGCGCAGGAGTAGGGCTAGGACAAGGGCTGGGTTCAGGGTCAAGGTCAATGATAGTTTTACCTTTATCCACAAAAGTCTTAAGACGTTTGGCGGGAGGTTCATGAGACGGTGGAGAAGAGGGAGGTGTATGAATGATGATACTCCGTTCGGGTGGTAGGGGCACGGAGATTTCGGCAAAAATGTGGTCCATCCAGTTGGGCTTCCATTCGCCTTCAGTGAGAGGTCCCATGGTCATGGAGACCATTCCCTGGTACGTCAAGCGGCGCGTTGCTGGGTCGTAGATCCATCCCTCCTTTCCTCCCGAATCCTCTCCCCAAATCCTCGCTCGGAGTGGGTCCATCTGCCATGCATTCATGCAACACACAACAACAGCAAGACAAGACGCAACACCAGACAAAAACAGAACAGAAAGGGTGAGCTCAATACATTCAATTATCAAAAATCGAATACGTGAGAAAATCAGCATAATAGTAACGAACCTAGTGACTCATAGTTCAATAATCACATTATCATAACATAATATTCATCAAACAGCCACAACGCAAATAAAGTGAATGAGTTCCTTATAACATAATTATACTCAAGGTAATTGAAACGTCACTACTTCTTCAGTTTGTCCCACTATTCCTCCAGTCAAGGTGATCGGAGACCCTCGTTCCCTACAAGCACACATTGTATGTAATCCATCAAGAATATTCTCCCAACTTAACCATTTCGGTTCCTCAGGAACGAGTCCTTCCACGATCCTCGGTAATGCTTGCTCGCGTCAGGATTAGTGGAGGTTTCGATGGCGACGTGTCCCGGCCGCGGTGAGCTATTCCGCACCATTGGGGCAACCCCCCTCCACTACCCCCAAGGTTCTTCCTTCAAACTTGAACACTCACATCCCTCAGCTGTGCTAGACTGTGACCTTGACTCTCCATCCTCCATATCATACACATAAGGAGTTTCGTAACCGCATCCTCCTTACACCATTTTTGAACGCACATTAAATTCCCAAAGGTCACAAACCACATATCCAAATCCCTGCTCATAAGAGCTGGTACGTTCAAAGAATAAAAGAACCATCCGTCCACGGTCCAAGAATAAAAGAAAAAGGAGAGAAGATGGAGATAGTTATAAAAATTTCGTTGAAATATCATAGTCGAAGTGTACCTTAACAAACAAAATGATCATAAAAGAATCATGGAAATAACCACAAGTTTAATCACACATGCAACTCACTTTTACCATAAATTTTTCGTAAAATAGTGATTAGGTGGTAGGAGAATTCTTTCATTGTTAAGAAAAAGGGTTCCTTGGTCATACAGAATCAAACTGAGAGAAAAAGGTGAGTAATTTCTCAGCTAAAACAAAAAGGAAGAAGGGTAGTTGATGAAAACTGAAAAGAACACAAGGATTCATACAAAGATTTCAATATTATCAACATGCAAAACTATTTCAACTTCAATCAAGTTCACGCAAGTTACAAAACATGGATTTTTAAAATACTAACCAAATAAAATCACCACGAGATGAAGAAAATGGTTTGCATGTAAATTTTATTGATGAAGATCGGAGACGAAAATAAGAAGAAGAGAGTGCATGCAGAGTTTACAAGTTAACGAACAACCACATGCATTCAAGCACAAACAAGAGCTCCCCTAACCTTGTTTGCTATGAGAAAGAGAGATAGAATGGAAGGCTTGGTCTTGGTACTAGCAGGATCTTGATCACAACTTGAGTCCTTGGTGTTTTGTCGCCTCCTTGAGGTTGGTGATGGAGTGTGTTGTCCTCCAGAGAAAAAGGGCGTAGAGGTTTTGTGAGAGGGTGAGAATGTGTCGAGAGAGAAAAGAAGTGGTGAGGTTGAGAACGTTTTTGAAAATAAGGGAAAAAGGGCGCGTGAGGATTAGAAGGTGTTCTTATATAGTGTGGCTTAAAGCTTTGCCTATTCGTCTTCCAAAGGCTGGCGGTTAGTGCACAAGATGGGTTTTAGGGTTAGGTTAGGCGAAGTGACACACCCTTTCGCCTTCTTACTTGAATAGTCATATCTCATGGTGTCCAAGTGCAGGTGAGGCGCCTTCTCAAGAGCATTCAATGCACAGAGTGTAAAAGAAGCAAGCCGTAGGTGATCCACACATCTCCACATGCCATTCATCATGATGGAGTAACCGAAATGAGGGTTTGACCTAGGTAAGAGTGGGTAATTAATGCATGTTGGCGGCTAGGGTTTGTTGTGGAGGGAAGCAGGTTCAAACCCTTCGTGTCCCACAATTTGAAAAGAGTGATGTTATTTTGATTGGTTAGTGAAAAGGTGGTGCCTTTCTCTCTGCCTTGGACATGTGGCCAGTGCCATAAAATAGGAAATAATTGCATGCAATTAATGGAGCATAATTTCCAGAAATACGTTGCTAAGTTTTTGGCTGTACATTAAGTGCAGGCTGGCGGCTAGGTCAACTCCAGAAGGAAGTTGAGTAGGTTTTTCCTTTGTTTTTCTCATGAGGTTAAATGCGGTTAAGAGGTAAATTAGGTAACTTTAATGATGGTTTAAATGAGGCAAGAGAGGCCCCTCGGTTTTAAGCAATTTAAAACATGGTTATTAGGAACAAAATAATGTGAATGATTGATTGTTTTCGGTAATGCCATGCAATTAATGCAGGGTGGCTACTTAAATTTTCTGATGGAAGGTGGCGCCACTTTTGGCCATGCATTCACACAAATCTCCCTAGGGTTTTACCATAAATACAAGGTAATTAAGGAAGGAATATATATAGTTGATGTCAGGCACGGTTCTGGGGAATTAATTGCCTCAGGTGAAACATTTCAAGCTGATTGGCACGCCCACTAAATGCATGTAACCGATTGGATTAATGCGGAGGGAATCAAGCAGGCACCTTTTCACTCCCCTATGGTATTTAATGTAGGTGGGTAATTAAGGGAGTTTAATGGCGGTTAAATGAAGAAATGGGGGGTTTCTTCGAGTAAATGAAAAGGCAAGGGTATCTTCTCTAATTGACTACAAGATTCTCATTAATTTATGATTAATATCCTACCTTAATTAAATGTGCACGAGAATATGGAAAGTTTATAATTAAGGAAAGGAATAAAACTCTATTCTCGTCTACACCTAATTAGAGTAACTAGGGATTTGATAATTGTATTAAGTGCAAATATTTAGGTTCAGAATCTAGGTCATTATGGCCAGTGTCTTTCTCTTTCCTACATAAACAAATAACGAAAATCTGATTACCTTATTTAAAAGAGGGGTATTAAATAAAATCATGAGGCGCATTAATGAATAGGGTGGCAATTATGTGTAAGTGCCGAAAATATGGAAAGTTTCCTTCTAGAAGAGGATTGGGGCTTTAAATTTTCGGTTGCACCATATATAAAAAAAAAGGAAAGTTTTTAAATAAGATCCACTCAAAATATGGCAGTCCAAGAGGTGGCGGCTGTATTTATTTAGGGTAACCTGGAACAATGGAATTACATTAAGTATACTTAATTTGGGCTAGAATCCTAGGCTATTAAATTCGATTCCCTCCCCCCCTGGACATGAATGAATTTTCGGTCACTAGCACTAAATGAGGAAAGATTAAAACTTGCCTTTTGGGTCCTTTGTAGTACACGTGACTTCTAGGGTAAAAAAAAAAATAGATGGTGGCTCTCATTAATGATCTAACTTAGTGTACATGGTACCAGAATACTGGAAGACTTAAGTACATCCACTATTAGAACCTAATGAACATTCAATATAAATAAAGAAAGTTACACGTGCAGTTCCACTTAAATTTAAGAAGCACATCACACAATCAAATAATAAGAATTAAAAGAACTATGTAACATTAATAACAATCATCAGGGGAATGAAAGAAATAGGGTCCATTCATCTAACTCAAAAGACTATCTCGCCCCCAGGCTAATCTCACTAACCTTGGGTTAAGTCAAGGTAATTTCATCACATAATCATATAGACATACACATACGAAATTAACTAAACACACCCTGGGAGAAATAATTGTGCAAGCAGGGAACATAATACGATTAAACAGTTGTAGCAAGAACTGAACTAGAGTACTAAAAATCAAACAAAAGAGTCACTAATTAATAATTAACACTCTCGGCCATGTAGACCAAAATTTGGGATGTTACACTGATCGTCTTGATTACCTGAAAAATGAATGTAAAGGTGAATATCCTACACTACTGAACCATAATCAAGCATAGAGTCTCACCTCTAACTCATTTCCAATACATTCATACAGATGTAAGTACAAGCAGCATTATCACACCCACAAGCACAATACACAAACTCATGCATACGCACAACAGCCTCACTCACTATAGCACTGTGATCACAGATTTACACCATGAATGGTTGTCGGTTACCCCCGCCTCACGGATACCACGTGGGCAGTCACGGGTCGCTCATCAAAGTAGTAGTCAGAGGTCTAGTCAGGAAGAGAGTGTGTGGCCCTTGGTGCACCCGTTTCGCAGTCGGTGTCACCACCACTCCCTCTTCCCCAAGGTATTTCTACTGTCCTCATCTCCCACATCCCCAGTGTATCGCTGAACCATTCACAACACATTACAACGGCGTTAATACGCCCAATCACACATATTCTATTCACGCATGCAGTAATCATGCTTACACACGGCACACAGCCCACATTCCATTTCACAGCACACGACACAGCCTACAATTATCGTTTATATTACACAGTCCTTAGGCCTACATTTCCACAATATTCATTCAAATACATGGCACTAGTGCCTATACCCATTCACAACACTTGGCATACATGCCCTCATTCTATCATACAACATTTACATACAATCCATCAATTTTGGGTCAACACACATAATGATCACACATCACGGCACTTGACCCACATTACATTTCTCAGCAATTTCCTACCTACTAACTCAGCCACAACACAATATTCAGCAAAACAACAACAATTCATACACAAAGAGTAGGATAGAGTCCTCTCTTACCTTGGATTGACGTCCCACGCGCTAAATCTACTAAGAAATGCTCCCCCTCACGGATTTCGTCCTAAACACATGGAGAAACTCCATGAGAACCCAGGGTAAACATGAAAACAGAGAAAGGGGATGAAAAATTGAAACCCTAACCATTAAAACTTACCTCCAAGCATTCCCCACACGGATTCAACCTTCAATCAAGCTCCCGAACAGCTTTGGAGGCAATTAATCGGTGGAATAGGGCTTTGGGAACGAGAGGATCAAAGGAATATCGAAGGGAGAGGGAGAAATAACTCTCCCCGAACCCTAACCCATTTTAAATCCTTTTCTAGTCGCAACACTCTCGCTACAGCGAGGGGACCTCGCTGCAGTGACACGCCCTCTCGCTATAGCAAAAAAATCAGAGAAAATTGCACTCTAGTTTTTGCAGAATCTCGCTACAGCGAGACTGCACCTAGAAATGCAGCCCAAACTGTCGCTCTCTCGCTACAGCGAGACGTCTCTCACTATAGCGAGAAGGCGATAGTTCTAATCCTTCCTCCCAGGGCCCTCTCGCTAAAGCGAGAACAGCCTAGTATCACACCCTACACTTAGGCACTTAGCCTATTTCAGCTCAACCAGTCATGCATACACCCATCTACATATATATATATATATATATATATATATATATATATATATACATATTCACAACATATATCTAAAAATACACACATGAATATACATTTAGATTTATATAATTATCCATAATTAATATTACAAAATTTGGGACATTACACTAATTGGTAAGGTGACATACCAATTAGAGTCTTAAAGACAGTTCTATATGCCCACAAAGAGTCATCTAACTTTTTTGACCAATCCTTTCTTGAATTATTCACCACTTTTTCCAGAATTTGTTTAATTTCTCTGTTTGACACTTCAATCTGTCCACTTGTTTATGGATGATATGGAGTAGCAATCTTGTGTTTTACATTATACTTTGCTAAAACTGATTCAAGATGCTTGTTGCAGAAATGAGCACCTCCATCACATATTAAAAATCTAGGCACTCCAAATCTAGCAAAGATATTCCTTTTTATAAAAGAAATTACCACCTTGGCTTCATTTGTCCTTGTTGGAATGACTTCCACCCACTTAGAAACATAATCAACTGCCACAAGAATATGTTCATAAGAGAAAGATGTGAGAAAAGGTCCCATGAAATCAATCCCGTACATCAAATAATTCCAGTTCTAAAATATTTGTCAAAAGCAGCTCATGTTTCCTAGAGATGTTGCCTATCCTTTTGCACTTATCACAGCTCTTAACATAATTCTTGGCATATTTAAAAAGTGTAGGCCAAAAAAATCCTGCTTGCAAGACTTTTGCAGCAGTTCTTGAACTCCCATGGTGGCCTCCATAATCTGAATTATGACAGTGCCATAATATCTCAGGTTATTCATTTTGTGGGATACATCTTCTAAGTAGACCATCCACCCCAATTTTGAATAGATAAGGGTCTTCCTAAACATAAAATTTGCTGTCATGTAAAAATTTCTTTCTTTGTTGCCAAGCAAATTTCTTTGGAATGAGCTGAGTGGCCTTAAAGTTTGCAATATCAGCAAACCAAGGCAGATCTTCCACAGCAGCAAGTAGTCTTTCATCTGAAAATTCTTCATTAATATCCAAAGAATTAAAGGTTAAATTGTCCAATGGAAGCCTGGACAGATGATCAGCTACCCCATTTTCCTTCCCCTTTTTATCTCTAATTTCCAATTCAAACTCCTGCAACAGCAAAATCCATCTCAATAATCTTGACTTAATATCTTGTTTGGACAACAAATATTTAAGTGCAGAATGGTCAATATAGACTATGACTTTGGATCCTATCAAATATGATCTAAATTTTTCAAAAGCAAACATAATAACAAGGAGTTCCTTTTCAATAGTTGTGTAATTTACTTGTGCAGAATTTAAGACTTTGCTAGAATAGTAAATGATATGCAATTTCCTATCTTTTTTCTGTCCTAAAACAGCACCTACTGCACTATCACTTGCATCACACATTAATTCAAAAGGTAAATTCCAATCAGGTTTTACAAGAATAGGTGCAGAGATAAGTTTTTCTTTCAAAACAGAAAATGCATGCAAACAAGAATCATCAAATACAAAGTCGGCATCTTTAACAAGTAAATCACTAAGAGGTTTTGCAATTTTTGAAAACTCTTTAATAAACCTCCTATAAAAACCTGCATGACCGAAGAAACTCCTAACTCTCTTAACATCAATTGGTGGAGGCAGTTTACTAATAACTTCGATTTTTTCTTGATTCACCTCCATTCCTTTTTTTGAAATTCTATGGCCAAGGACTATTCCCTCTTGGACCATAAAATGACACTTTTCCCAATTTAAAACAAGGTTAGTATCTTGACATCTCTGCAAAACAGTGGACAAATTAGCTAAACAATTATCAAAAGAATTGCCAAAAATAGAGAAATCATCCATAAACACTTCAATAATTTTCTCTACTAAATCAGAAAAAATGAACAACATACACCTTTGAAAAGTAGCGGGAGCATTGCACAATCCAAATGGCATTATTCTATATGCAAAAACTCCAAATGGACATGTAAATGCAATTTTCTCTTGATCAATAGGGTCCACCGCTATTTGATTGTAGCCAGAATATCCATCAATAAAACAATAATAGGCATGTCTAACTAGTCTTTCCAACATTTGATCAGCAAATGGCAATAGAAAGTGATATTTTCTAGTTGAATCATTTAATTTTCTGTAGTCGATACACATGCGCCAGCCTGTTACAGTCCTAGTAGGAATTAATTCATTCTTTTTATTAGGCATAACTGTCATCCCTCCTTTTTTAGGGACAGCTTGGACTGGACTAACCCATTGGCTGTCCGAAATTGGGTAAATAATCCTTGCATCCAGCAGCTTCATTACTTCTTTTCTCACTACTTCTTTCATGGTTGGGTTTAGTCTTCTCTGTGGCTGTACTACCGGTTTAAAATGTTCTGCAGACAGAATTCTATGCTTGGAAAAAGCTGGATTGATTCCCTTTAAATCTAAAATATGCCAACCAATTGCAGACTTATGGGCTCTTATAATTCTCAGCAATTTTTCTTCTTCTTCTCCCTTGAGATCATTGCTAATAATCACCAAATTTTCATGTTCTTGGTCTAAGAAAGAGTATCTCAAGTGAGAAGGTAACTATTTCAGCTCTAGTTTCTCAGTCTTCTCTTCCTTCATTTCATTTTTCAGTTCTTCCTTTGTTGGATTTTCTGAAAAAGGAACAATTGGCAAAGTGTCCAGCTGCTGTATATATTCTCTCAATTGTTCTTCTTTTTATACAGCAGCAGAATGATTCCCTGCAACTATTGTTTCCTTTAACAATGAGATTTCATTAGCATTATTAATAAAATGAGAGAAAGTAATAGAATTTAGAATATCAACCCTCATACAAGTAACATCATCATTAGGATGTTTGAGTGCCTCAAATACATTAAAAATAACCTTTTCATCCTGCACTCTCAACATAAATTTTCCCTTTTGAACATCAATTAAAGCTTTCCCTGAAGCTAAGAATGGTCTGCCCAAAATTAAAGGAATGTTAGCATCCACTTCCATGTCCAAAATTACAAAATCTACAAGAAAAATAAATTTGTCAATCTTAACTAGTAAATCTTCTACAACACCATAGGGATATGTATAAGATCTGTTCGCAAGTTGTAATGTTATGCTAGTAGGCTTGACTTCTTCTATTCCAAGTCTCTTCATGATAGCAAGAGGCATGAGATTGATGCTAGCCCCAAGATCACATAAAAATTTCCCC
Source organism: Abrus precatorius (assembly GCF_003935025.1). Taxonomy (NCBI): domain Eukaryota; kingdom Viridiplantae; phylum Streptophyta; class Magnoliopsida; order Fabales; family Fabaceae; genus Abrus; species Abrus precatorius. Next base: position 2,388,167 of record NW_020874439.1, on the reverse strand, counting down.
ATGATACAATTTCTAATAGAACATGGAATGCTAAAAGAACCTGGATCTTTTAATTTGTCAGGAAGCTTCCTTTGTAAAATAGCACTGCATTCTTCAATCAAAGGGACTGTTTTATCATTCTCAAGCTTTCTTTTCTTAGATAACAGCTCCTTCATGAATTTAGCATAGGAAGGCATTTGCTCAAGTGCTTCAGCAAAAGGAATATTTATTTGAAGTTTCTTGAAGACATCTAGAAACCTCTCAAATTGTTTTTCTTGTTTTGGATTTGGCATTCTTTAAGGGTAAGAAAGTCTCTTGTATTTCTCCTTATCAATAGGTTGATTAGCTTCCTCAAGTATTTGCCTCTTTGTCTTTCTTACAGCCCTTGGAGAACTCTCTTTTTCTGAATTTTCTCTTTTCAGCAAGGTAAAATTTTCTTCATCTAGATTAGATTTTAATTTCTCCTTTGCAATAGGATTATTTTCTCTTCTTTTTTTTTTTGCAGGTTTAGGACTTCCCACAACAGCTCCACTCCTAGTCATTACAACTTGACATTGCTCTTTTGGATTAACAACTGTATTGCTAGGAAATCTCCCCTCTTCTCTGCTGGATAATTGTTCAGCCAGCTATCCAATTTAAGTTTCAAGCTTCTTCATAGAAGATTCTTGATTCTTGAAGCTTATTTGGGTTACTTTTATAAATTGCAACATGGTTTCCTCCATCTCATTCAACCTTTCAGTCATATGCTTGGAGAATTTTTGATTCCTTTGAGGTTGAGTGGTTGGATTCCCTTGAAAATAGGATTGTTGTGCTACAGGACCTATACCAGAAAAAGGTAAAGCAGAATTAAAATTCTTTACAGCAGAATATTGAGTATTCCAATTAGAGTATTGCTGACTTCTGCTATTAGGATACTGAAAACCAAGTGGGAATGAAGGTTATTGTCTCTGAAAATTTTCCATATAATTAATTTGCTCTTGCGGTTCATTGGTAGGTGCATCACATGCTCCATTAGCATGATTTCCTCCACAAAAATCACAAGTAAGTTGAATATTCTAAATTGGAGCAACCTGTAAGTTGCTTATTTGCTAAGTTAGTGCAGCAATTTGTTTTGAAAACATTTGACTTTGCAGCTGATTTTGTACAAGAAAAGTCTCAAGAATTTTGGTTTCATATCCTCCACTCCTTGTAGAGTGTCTAGAATTAGAATTTTGATACATAGATGAAGCCATCATCTCTATAATTCGTTGAGCTTCTTCCAATGACTTAGTATTCAATGATCCTCCCGTAGCTGCATATATCATGGTTCTAGTGGCTGGACTCATTCCATAATAGAAAGTTTCCAGATGCATCCATTCCGGTATGCAATGGTGTGGACATTTCCTCAATAATTCTTTATACCTCTCCCAAGCTTCATATAAAGATTCCCCCTCTTGCTGCATGAATGATGTAATTTCTCCTCTTAGTTTGGCAGCCTTAGATGGTGGAAAATACTTAGTAAGAAATTTATTAACAAGGTCTGCCCAAGTGGTGATGCTTCCTTGTGGTTGAGCTTGCAGCCAACATTTAGCTTTATCTCTTAATGGAAATGGAAATAGTCTCAATCTAATTGCATCCTCGCTAACTCCATTCATCTTTATTGTATCATAAAGCTGCAAAAAGTTAGAGATATGTAAGTTAGGATCATCCGAAATTGAACCAGAAAATTTATCTTACTAAACTAAATGAAGTAAAGCTGGTTTTATTTCAAAATGGTTAGCTTGTATGGTAGGTCTGACTATAGAGGAGTTGTATCCATGCATGTTAGGAACTGCATAATCCCCTAAAGTTCTCATCATGTTCTGTTCAGCCATTATCTTCTCTTGAGGTGTTGGTGGTGTAAGAGAAGGAATTTGAAGTTCCTCCGATTTAGGAGTAGAAGGTGTAGATTCCAATTCTTGCTCTTTCCTTGCTGAATTTTCTGCTCTTAATTCGTTTCTCAGCCTCCTCAATGTTCTGTCTATGTCCGGATCAAACACAAGAGCAGTCTTGTTTTTATTTTTCCCACACATATAACACTAAGAAAAACTGAACACAGCAGAAACACTAAAAGAAAATGATGAAAATACAGAATAATATAGTGCAGAAAATTTACTAGCAGAATATCCTATGAAAATTTAAGAAAGAAACATAACATCTAAACAAGTAACTACACAAAATACAGTGACACAGAAATTATACAAAACTGAACAGCAAAGGTGTATAGGAAAACTAGCAGAAAATGTAATACGAAATTCAAAAAGCTTAATCTAGTTGTCTCCTTGCTACTAATGATATTGAAAATAAAGATCTCCGACAACGGCTCCAAAAACTTGTCACATAATTGGAGAATAACTAACAAGTGTACTAGGTTGTTGTAGCAAGTAATAAAATTTAGAATTCAATATGAGCCCCAAGTATCATCCACAAGGATCTTATTTCAATTACCACTTCACAATTTAACAATTAGTTGAGCAAAACAATTCATTGAGAGGTTTATAACATGTGAAAGTAAGAAATAAAGACAATAAAAGGTAATAAACTTGCTGTAAAAACAGAATATGAATTTTGTATTAAGAATGTTATATGAAAAATAGTTAGGAATCACTTCACTAGATTTTCAATTGCAATTTAATCATGTTCTGAACTCTTAAGAATTTTAATTGATTGATAATCAATTTCACTTCTTTAACCAAAGGACAATTCCTTGCCTCATTGATCCTAATATCTAATTAAATCTCCCTAATCACTTAGGTAAATTTAATCAAATACTGCATTAAGTTCTAAAACTTATAGGATTACTAGATCATGATACTTATTCCTAAGATCTCGATAACCTAGGCATATGATTCATATATGAGAAATAAACTAAATTTACATTGATGAAAATTCCTCTAATTTCAATTGAGTGAAGGATTAGTTCACAACTGCATTAAGAACAAAATCACATACTCAATTCAATTAAAATCTCAAGATTCAATCCACAATTACATCACAATATCAAATCTGGATCCATAGATCCCAAACCAAAAAAGTTTAGAACAACATTACAATGGAGAAAGGAGAATTAAGAGAAGAAGAAAACAAGAAGCAGAAGAACATCTTCAAAGACCCAATCTTCACTCTGATTCCTCTAGAAATGAAGCTTGAAAGTCGCTCCCAATCTCTCTCTCTGACTTCCCTTGGAAGTTAAAATAGTTACAAAGTAAAAATAACAAAAATGAACCAAAAGTCCCTTTTTCTGAACCTCTAACTTCTATTTATATGGTTTTTCCCGCCTTTTGCTTTTCTACATGTTAATCTCTGAGAATTCTAGCATCAAAGGTCTTCTAGAAGCTTCTAAAACTTATTTAAGAACTCCAATTGTCCAAAGTTGATACTTAGAAGTGATATTTAAAATTCTGTTATTTTTGCGTAGCTACTCTGGGCACTTGAAGTAGCTACGCGCTCAATTGCGTAGCTACTCTAATCACTTGAAGTAGCTACGCGCACTGTGGAGTTCTGAATTAACCTTGGCGTAGCTACTCTGAACGCTTGAAGTGGTTACGCGCTTTGCGTAGCTAGTCTGGCACTTGAAGTGGCTACGCGCTCAATTGCGTAGCCACTTTGAACACTTGAAGTAGCTACTCTCTTGATCTTCATGAATTTTCTTCTTCAAAGTGTTCACTCTATGTACTCAGAGTGATTACGCCCTTCATAAATTACTTGATTCTTCATCTTTTTGGCTCAATTCCTCTACTTTCTTCACTTCAATCTTCAACTCAAATTCTCAGCTCAAGCTTCTGCACAAGGATTAAGTCACTTTTAAGTCAAATTGTTCAGAATTGGACTAAAAATCTAAAAATCAAAACTATTTACACAATTATGAATATTAATGCAATTTTTATGATATTTTCAAGTTTGCTTAGCACTTTACTACTCATTTATTAACAAAAACTAGGCTAAAAATATAGTAAAATGTGGATTTATCACTAACACATAGTTTCACCCACAATCTCGATCACATTACAATATTCACTTTCACACACGACACGTAGGCCCACATTCAATTACATCACACTCAACTTCCAAATTTTCGTACAAACTCTACCATAGTCAAGCCATTCCATCACACACATGGACAATATTCTTTTCATCATGCTCAATCAAGAATCTTCTATCGAAACATACCTATTCCTACATTCTATCTCAACCACATATGAATATAAATGGATTAAAGACACAAGGAGATAGGGTATAGTCTTCCCTTACCTCAAATCGAAGACCCAAACATGAAATCAACAAGAAATATGCTCCCCACACAAATTTTGACCTGAATACATGGAAAACTCCATGAGAAATCGAAAGAACAAAGAAGAAGAATTGAAAACCAGAACCCTAACACTTAGGATGGGGACGGTAGGATACCTTGGGGAAGAAAGAGTGGTGGTGACACCAACTGTCAGGCTAGAGATTTATTATTGAGTAATCTATAATATTTTATACTAGTTCAATGTTAATTGAAGGATTATTTGGTATTGGAATAGATTTAGATGGAGTTTGAAATTATTAAAAAAAAAAAAAAGTGAATAGTACCGTATGAACAGTGTCGGATGAACAGTAAAACCGCCTGTGAACAGTGCAAACCGTGTATGAACAGTGCAAACCGCGTATGAACAGTGAAAACCGCGTATGTACAGTGACTGCTGACGTCATCAGTGACATCATCATGACGTCATGGCTGACGTCACATACGCGTATAGTGCGTGTACAGTATTTTTCGACATGAATAGTGCCCTGAACAGTGTTTCCGGCGTGAACAGTAAGGCGGTGAACAGTGAATTTCAAAAATTTTCTATAAAAAGGGGGCTTCACACGAAATTTTCATTTCTTCACCCCTATCCAAGGTTCTCAAAGGTTCTAAGGCCAAAAACTACCATTTCTCTCATACTAAACCTTCCTAAACTTAGATTTCTCGCCAGATCTGAGATCCTACGTCTATTCTGAAGGATTTGAAGTAAGTTTCTTTAAGTTTGAAGCTAGATTTACCGTTCGTTTCTCTTCTCCTTCTCTTTCTCATAGAAGTTCATGGTGTTCTTAGGAGAAACTCCGTTCTAAAGCCGAATCTTCGGTGAATCTTGCATTAAAACACGTAATATTCGGTAGATCTAGTGTGAATCATCTTTCTGAGGTAAGGAGAGTTTACTTTAACCTATGAACTACGTTTTGAACGGTTTAATATGCTATTTTAAGATGTTTTGATATGATTTTTGTTAGATCTATTGAATAAAAGCTATTTTCTAAGCTGTAACTGCTGTTAATTGATTTAAAATGCTGAGATTTTGGCTGATCTATCTTAAACTTGCCTTAGCTGAGCTGTTAAAATAATTTTGGCGGTGTGCATCATGCTGAGATATATGTTTTGCATCATTATAGAGCCGAGTTACATGTTTAGGTGGGTAGACGTGTAACGGTAAGTTCATGCTGAGCTGCTGTGCTGTGCTGTCTGGATCCAGATACCAGAATGGGTCGCTCCCGGACCGGCTCGGTTCCTTCTGGATTACTTAGGCTGTGAAACCAGTTGGAAACCGTTTTCATGCTGTGCATTAGATGGGCTGGAAATGCATGGGATTATTGCTGTGAGAAATATTTTGCTCTATATATATATGATTTTATTTTAAGTTTGGTAAGCTCACCCTTGCATTTCTTTCTATGTCGTTGTGTGCGTGCGTACTGCGATGATCGTACGGTGGTACGTGAGCAGATGTAGCAGGTGTTGCATCTACTTCACAGGCTGAGGGGCCAGAGAAGAAATGATTGAAGCTGGGGTCGAGTAATATTGCATCAAAGTCCTTTTTCCCTATATTTTGAGACCTCATGTAGAGGGAGCTACGTAGTATAATTTTGGGTATTTTGAATATTATGAACTAAATGTAATATTATGTTGTTCTGTTGGATATTTGTTGTAAGAAACTTTGTTTTATTTTAATTGAGAAGAGAATTTCATACTTATATTCTCTATTATTTATTTTTCTTAAATAAGTATGTGATGTACAAACAATGTTCTCGGTTCCTTACAAAAAGGGGTCGTGACACCAACAGTGACCGCGGGTGCACCGCCGGCCACACACTCTCCTCCTAACTAGACCTCTAACCACTACCTTTGTCGAGCGACTCATGACTGCTCACGCAGTATCCTTGAGGCGGGGGTAACCGACGACCGTTCATGGTGTGAATCTGTGATCACAGTGCCATAGTTAGCATGGCTGTGTGCGGTAAGTGCATGCATGTAAGATGTTTTGGTGTCGTGAGTGCATCGATCGTGAATTAAAATGAGTTGCAATTAAAATGAGTTGCTGAACTTTGTTGTTCGTAATTATACTTGTGTAAAATGTATTATGAATTACTTGATCTTGTTGCTTATGATTATGCCTGTGTCAATTGTATTCAAAATGATGTGACGCATGCACAAGGTGAGAGTCTATATTTTATTGTGTGTTGGATAGTGTAAGGTACTCACCCTTACATTTATTTTTCAGGTGACCAAGATGATCAGCATCAGACTCAGTGAAGGGATGGATGAAACTGCTATAGGATTAGAAATTTATTTAAACTCTAATGTAATTGAATTAATCTTGTAGCAATGATGTGATGCAAGTTATAACCCATCCTTATTTTGAATATTTTAATGAAATATGTATGGGAAAAACTATTTTTGAATGAAATTTTATTTTCTCACATTTTCTGAAATTTGATATTAATGAAATTAAAGTTAAGGTGTTACATAGATCACATAGTGCCTTATCAAAATGTGAGTTACCTATGGTATAAGGAATAGTAAAACTTCTTGGATCTATGAACTTTGGTGATAGCTTCTTTAATAGGATTGGTGAACATTCTTCATTTAGCCTCACAGTCTTGAACTCTTCTAGTTTTCTCTTATTGCTCAACATCTGTAACATCCTTAATTTATTTATATGATTTATGAAATAATTTTATATCAAAAAGAGGAAAAAAGGTAAACTTACTTATATTCATAGTTCAAAGTTCAAGAAAATTTAAAACTTTCATCTTTATGACTTGAGCTTACAAAATATTGAAGTAGTAAAATAATAAGAAATAAATAAATTTAGATTAGAACTAAATTAAAATACATGTATACCAGCTTCATTAATATATAAGAGTTTAATAATTACAAACCATGATTCCAAGATACATTAGGACTCATATATACAATTTACAAAATCAAAATAACCTAGTCTAAATGAGCAATTATTTTCACCCCAAAATACTAAGGATGATCTTAGTCTTCATCTCCATGTCAACCTTTTATCTCAACTAACTCCTCTAAGGACCTCCAGAAGTTACTAAATTCTTTGGAGCTAATCCTCAATTATTGAAGCTTGCAACCTGCTAGTTCTTAAACTAGAAATCCAGAATTGCAGCCTTCTTGTCAAAATGTGATTCGAAAGAAAAATTGAAGGATAATCTAAAAGATATCCTCATTCTTCTTCAGAACCAAGATGAAGCTAAAACTTCTACATAGAAGAATTCTCAGTAAAAAGAGGCCGAAGATTTTTATCAAAATAAAGATGATTGTTTCAGTATAGACATTCAAGAATTATAACCTATACTATAGCAAATAGTCCCTGTAATCAACCGAAATTGTAGAAACAGTAATTTTGATTTCTATATAAGGAGTCCTCAACCATGTTGTGAGGCACCCTTTCATTAAGTAATTTTAGAGAGTTTTAGAGAAAGCTTTGAGAGATATAATCCTTTGTAAGCTTTTCTTTTAACTGTTTTAATAAAATCTTGTTTTTATATATTTTTTCTCTTCTCCTTTTTAGCTGGTTCTGTTCAGATTACTGTCGTCCAGCTTTCCTCCCTTCTCCCTTCACTAGATCTCCGCTAGTTCTACCACCGTTCTAGTTTCTTATGTTTTAAATTTCTGCATTTTACATTTTTGTCTTAAATTCAGTAGTCCTGCTACTACCTACTTTCCTTTCAGTCTTTATTTTTCTTCTTTGATCCACAAAGGGTTTTCTTATATCATTATATTCGTCAATTAAATACCACCCATTTTTTTGGCTAGCATAACATAATTTTGTAGGTTTCTATTGAAATAATCTTTTGATTACAATAAAAATTCCTATTTCACAATAATGTGGGATTTTATTGTTATTTTTTCCTTTTCTTTTTGTTACTAAAAAGTTGTTAAAGATATAAATATATATTGTATTAACAAGTTATCATGATTTTACAAAAAGGTAAATAAATAAATTTTACTTCAAAAGTAAAAAATTCAAATAAAAATCCTTGACTGTAATTTCTTTAACATTTGTTTTTTTAGAAGTAAAATGAACAAATAATTTTTTTCTTCACACAATAGTTAATAATTACGATGTATAGATCATTCTGCTTTTTGCACTCTATATGATTAGACACCTAAATCTTTTGTAATGAATAAACAAGTTTTTTTCAAAATAATTTTTTTTCAAATAAATGACTTCAAATTCCCCTTATACTTTCACGCGCTCTAATTCACACAATGATTTATAATTACGATGTATAGACTACTCTATCTTTTGTATGTCATAAAGTCGTAAGGATATTAGTTTAGTTACACTATCTGACACCTCGTGCAATGTGAATGATTTTTTACAGTTTTTTTTTTCAAGAATTAGAATATTTCTAAATTTTCTTATTTTAAAATTTAAATGGATATTTGGAAATCTATAAAGATAGTGATGTATAGATTATTCTATCATTCACAAATTATATAATTACAAAACTAAAAGTTGTTTATCCTATTTCTTTTTAAATAATATCTTTCTTTAAATCTTTTTAACACCTTCAAAGAGATCTTTATTTTTAATACCTTCAAAAAGGATTTTCATTCAGAACTACGTAGCCTTGATTTCCCTAGAGTGCTAAGGAATACATAGGAGCAGGATCAAAACCTGTTAGGTCCAATTATTTTAAAACTTATTTTTCTGGGGTTCTTAAAAATTCTAGTGGCGACTCATTCAATCTCTTTTTCCTCCCATTTCTGATTTTGCCATCTCTTTTCCCCATTGTGGCTCAGGTTCTGACAGATGGTAACTCCACTAGGAAAATCTGAGAGTTAAGCCCTAGTCTAAATCCTTGTGCATTTTTCTTAATAGTTGTTTGTTTCTATTTCATTCCTTTTTGTTCATTGGGTTGATTGTCCTTTTGATATATATTTGTTTACATATTTGTTCTTTTATAATACATATATCTGTTGATACTACTTTATTCTTTAGTGTATATTTGTTATATTTGTAAAACCTTAGTGTACTTTTGCAACAAATGGTTAACTGTTTGTTTGCTCCCTCACATACCACAAATCATGTATTATATAAGTAGGGCCCTATACCCGAGTCTAAGTAACTTTAGACTTAGAGAAATTGTGTAGTGGTAGCAATTTGGATGTACGTTCTGTTTTTCTATCATAAGAACTCCAGGTAGAGCTTATCTTTTCTGTATATGGCTTTACATCTAGTAGACTACCTACTGATTGTGAATGGCATTATGAAATGGATGTTTGCTCTAGTGACCTTTCTTCCTTAGGTTTTACAAAATACCTAAAGTGAGAATGCATATTATAATGCCTTAGATCATTAGGTTAGAACTCTAAGGACCTTAATAGGACACTATGAGGGCATACTCCTCTTTATATAAAAACATTTTGTTACTTTATATATATATATATATATATATATATATATATATATATATAATTTTATACCTTCCTATTTCTTTTATCATCTAAAGGGAATCTATAATTTTTTTAAGAAAAATTATAATATATATATGAACCTATTAGGTGCGATATAAATTTAACAAGGATTTTTATCCATAATTATTTATATAACTAGTTTCCAACATATATTGTTTTAGTAATTCAAATAGGATATTCACAAGGAAATAATAAAGGAAAGGGAAAAGAGAAAGAAAAATATGAAACTTAAACCAAGGAAGATTGTGATGAATTGTTATAGCTGATAATAGATGCTATAAAAAGTGGACTACGTGAGGCTAATAGGTCAATTAGCAAACTAAATGTGGAGAGAGTCATCCTTCCTCGTCTCAATGCTAAAATTAAATTCTCTAAAACATATAATCATTACTTGAGTCAGATGAAGTAGTTTAAGAAACAATATAACAATATATCAACACTTATGTGCAACAACTCTGACTTTGGGTGGGACCCAATTACAAAGACGATCACCGCTAGTGATGAAGTATGGAAAGAGTACTTAAAGGTGAGGTTAATTCGTAATCTTTTACATATATTATCGTAATCGTCATGGAAAGATGTCACAAAATGTATTAGTCGCTTGTAATTTTTATTTGGAGATCATGTACGTTCTTAGTAGGTGGAAGGGTTCGGCTCATGATTATAAGCTACTAAATGATGTTATAACAAGGAGGAATGTACTTAAAGTTGCTCAAGGTAAGTGCTAATAATAATGATTTTCTTTCTTGTTTATATACAGAAATGGAAAGCATTATTGAAATAATGGTTTGCATGAAAATAAGTAAAAACAAATAGAGTAAAATTTTAGTAAAAAACCTAATGCAAGAAAGAGATTGGATTCAAATGCACTTGCTAAAACTTTATCTTTAATGAGTAAATATGATTTCAACTATCTTACTTCCACATTCATTGAGTAATTTAACCAGATCCCTCAAAATTAAGTCCTAAGGTAGTTAATCTTTAAAACATGATTCCTCTATGATTAAGAATAACACCTTGCATTAAGAATAATAACTTGAACACAAGTGGCTAAAAACCCCATGTATATTCCTAGTATAAGAGTTTGTTAGGTGTGATGATTCACGGCTGCAAGTGTAGAGATCTGGATTGCCCTAATTACCTTGTCTTCTCACGGCTGTAGCTATAGATTCATAGCAATGGCTGTAACTCTCTGGAATTCTTGTTTTGTTGTGATATTTTGTGGCTACAGCTATGGGTTTGGGGCTGTAGCCCTGGACTTCAGATTTCATCAAATTATGCACAAAAATAGAGATATTTTAAACCAAAACACTACCACTCTTGTGACTTCTTGAATTAGGTTAATTTACCTATTTGGAAAATTAATATGCCCAAAATTATTTACATTTCAACCTAAAAAGAGTGCCAAATTAATGATAAAACATGAATTTCTAGCACTTAACAACTCCCCTTAACTTATTCTTTTGTTTTTCCCCAAATAAAATAAGGACAACATAAGTCAGATTACAAATTGCTTCTTTATCAACAAGATGAAAGTTCACCAATCAATTCACCTTCATGAAACCATTTTTAACTCACCTGAAGTGCCCACAAAATCAATCATACTCAACTAGAGAATTCACACGACAAGTCAATAACATGAACACTACAAATCAGTGACCAAATACAATTCTCACAAGTGTATCTCTCTCATAGGTGAGTGTTTCTCTCAACTTCATACATCATTTCTATGAACATAAGCATTGATATCATCTCTCCACTGTCACTCTTGAAAAGAAAATTAAGAATCACAAGAACTTTTAAGGGTTATAATGGGGCTTGATTAACAAAGAAGACATGATTTTTCTAACTAAGCAAAGTTCCAAACTCTAGAGAGCAAAATGAACATGAATAACGTCACTCAACAATGTTTTACTCTCTTTAATTTTTAATTCCAACCACATCTCTCAGCCCAATTTCTTCCTTCAAAGTTCACTTGTACCCTCTTAATAAATTTTTTTCTTTTTAACTCAATGTGAAGAACCCCCTCTCTATTTTAAAATTTATGTACACTATTTTAGCTTCTTTCTCTTTTTTTTATTTTTATTTTTATGAAGCTATTTTGCCATATTTATACCATGATAACACTAGAAAGGTAATTCTCACTTTACAATTTACAACATGCTAATTCTTTTCTCTTTCCTTCAATCTTAACAAACTTAACTCCCCCTAACTTAACCCAAATTCATTGTCATCAAGCTCTCTAAAGTTTGGTAAAGGTGAGGAATTTACATTTTTGCTTAGGGTTAAAGGTTGAATAAAGCAGCAGGCTCAAAAAAGTTTCAAAAGAATTTTTTTTTTTTTTTAGGATAGTTGTTTGACTCTAAGCTAATTTTTTTTCACTATACACAATAAAATGCTTTGATCATTTCCAAAATTTCTTACAAGAGTAACAATTTCAAGACTTAACCAATGCAAACACATATACTATGATGATGGCTCTAAAAAACACAAGAGTATGCATCAATTAAGGCACTCTCACACTGGCTTGGGTAAATAGTTCAAACCACTGGCCGTTCATGTGAAGTTAATGAGATGCTTATGAACTCTATGATCGCACATAAATTGACCCAGTGCAACCACAAAAGAGTATTGAAAACTTTTTTTTTTTTTCAAAAAATGAATTTCAAGATGAGATAATTCCTTTCTTGTTGAAATTCAAGCAACTTGATATAAGCTAATTTGATTTAAAAAAATTTAAATATAAGGTTAAAATTCAAGAATGATTTTTTATGCTTCCCCAAAAATTTGTTGTTGGTTAAACCACCTAGTTCCAAAAAAAAATAGTTAACCTTTGTTATCTTTTACCTATTTATAACAAGGTCAATACATTCAAAAAAATAATAATGACATTTCCAAAAAAACAACTAAGTTACTATTTTCAAACTAAACACCAAAAGCAATGCAATTACTCATGCAGCATCCCAAAAACTAAGTAGTAGAGTCATAACCACATAAAACTATAACTAATAGCAACTGAAAATAGACTGAACCAACTAAAAGTAAATTGTAGTATTTAAATACTAGAATTTAAAATTGCAAAATTTAAAATGAAACTCTTTTCTCCACAGTCAGACTCAAACTCAAACTCCTCCTCCTCCTACTTGTCCAACATCAGCAGGCTTATGTACTTTAGACTCTTGGTTGCTACACTCCACCCCCTCTTAAGAACATAGGACTTTCCCTAGGCCATAAAACTTGGACAACAAACTCTTCAAGGGTAGGCCAAGGGTACATGCTGCCTCCAGTGTCAACCTGGTGGAGTGTGTATAGTAGTAGAAGTAAGAACCACAAACATCTTGCATGCAAAAGTGCTCTTATGCCATAGTTCTTGAAATTTCATCAAACACAAAAAATGAACTAATCATCACAAAAATTACACAAATGCATTCAATCCATGACAAGTGTCTATGATATGCGTCAATAACCACATTATTCTAATGCATTCACCCATTCAATCTCACATAATCATTTTGACAAACACTTTGCATGCAGCTCTTTGGAGTATAATTTTCAAACATATATTCATTCATGTATCACTCAAATTCTACAAGAGCTTAATTCACATGTAAAGCACACTAGAATTAGTCATTACAAATTATCCACTATATGAAAATTGTAACACCCCAAATTTTGTAACATAGTTGATTATTAATAAAAGTATTTGTGTTGACTTTTCTGTGTAGTGTATTTATAATTACAGATCATTGGATGACTGGGATTAGACTAAATTTTGGCTAAGTGTTCTAGTGCAAAGTATTCTCACTGCAGCGAGAGATGTCTCGCTATAGCGAGATGGCCCTGGGAGGAAGGCGTGAAATTGTTGCCTTGTCGCTGTAGCGAGAGTGTTTCCCTGTAGTGACAAAGTCACAATTTGGGGTGCATTTCTTAATGCAGTCTTGCTACAGCGAGACAGCCTCGCTGTAGCAAGATTCTGCAGAAACCAGGGTGCAATTTCTTTTGAGATTTTTGCTGTAGCGACAAAGGGCATCATTGCAGCAAGAAATGCCTCACTGCAGCGAGAATATCACGCTGTAACAAGAGTATTACGACCAGAGAGTATTTCAAGGGGGTTAGGGTTCGAGAAAGGGTATTTCTCACCTTTCTTTTGAATTTTCTTCGATTCTCTTGACCCACAACTCTATTCTACCAATTAAATTGCCTCCAAAGTCGTTCAGAAGTTAGATTGAAGGTTGGGTTCATGTTCAGAACGCTTGGAGGTGAGTTTTAATGGTTAGGGTTTTGGCTTTTCACTCCCCTTTCCTGTTTTCATGATTCTCCTAGGTTCTGATGGAATTCATCCATGTATTTAGGATGAAATCCATGTGGGGAGCACTTCTTTGGTCAATTTGTGTGTGGGTCTTCAATTCGAGGTAAGGGGGGACTCTATCCTATCTCATTTGCTTGAAAATCTGTTTAATTGCTATGTTTTTGTAATGTGATTGAGATAGAGAGTAAGAATGAGTGTGTTGATGGAAATTTTTGTGTGTTTAAATGTAATGTGAGTTGATTGTGACTGCGTTGACATACCTTTGATTCAAATGTGTATGATTGTATCATTGATTGATGATTGAATAATGCAAGTAGTTAGAAACGGCTCTGGATGACATGATGAATATAGGTAAATGTGGAAAATGTAGCGTGACGGAATAGGGACATATGTGTCGAATGTTGTGAATGAATATGGGCCTCTGCCATATAATATGATTTGAATATGGGGTTGTCCTTCCCTGTTCGGTCGCATTAAGCTGCTCCCTCCTTGGGTCAAGGTTTTCCGAGGACATTGTTGCCCCGTCATTACGCCTTTAAAGGGCTACCCTCGGGGCAGTCCTAGATCCGCTATCCTCTTACTCGCTCGTTACTAGAGTGCTTACCCTAAGCTGCTGAGGTAGGGGTGATCCCTCTCTTCACTTCGCTAAGGTAACCAATCCTTGAGGTAACTCCCTTTCACCTACACTATGCTAACTCAAGCACAAGAAGGCAACAACTGGAAGTAGCCGTCCGGTGCTTACTATAGAGCATCGGTACCTTCTGCTGAGTCAAGGTGAGTCCCCCTTCTCGGCATGCTATGACCGTACCGACGCTGGCTCCATACCCTTAAGCTAGCAAAAGAAAAGGTAGAGAGAATGATCAAGTTACATTCGATGTGGATGCTTTATATAAGCTATTGAATGATCTCCAACTGGTTGGAACGATCCATTCTATTGGTCCTGGCGATGATTGCCATATCATTTATAACCGGCGTGTGGTCATTGTGGACAATACTGGTAAGGTAGTAGTTCTATAAGAGTACGGTAATTGTAAAACCTAAATAGAGGGATTCAAAATAAGGGTCAGAAAACCGTATTGTTAATTCGGAAGGGGGCTTGGGATTACAGGAAAGACAGATTGATTTGGAAGAGAATAAGGCCGAGCACCGTGTAATACGAATGAATATGGGCCTGAGTGCCGTGTGATGTAAATGAATGTAGGCTATGTGCCTTGTATTGTGAATGAACGTGGGCTATGTGTTGTGTGTAAGCATAAATATTGTGTGTGAATGAGGCATGTTAAACGTCTTTGTAATGATGCTATGAATGGTTCAGAGGTACACTAGAGGTGTGGAAGATGGGGACGGTAGAAATATCTTGGGGAGAAGAGAGTGGTGGTGACACCAACAGTGAGCGTGGGTGCACCATGGGCCGCACATTCTCTTCCTGACTAGACCTCTGACCACTACCTTTGTTGCGCGACTCGTGACTGCCCACGTGGTATCTGTGAGGCGGAGGTAACTAGCGACCATTCATGGTGAGAATCTGTGATCACAGTGCCACAGTGAGCGTGGTTGCATGCAATGAGCATGGCTGCATGCAGTGAACACGCGTGTATGATCGTTTTGGTGCCATGAGTGCATCGGTTATGAATGGAAATAATATGCGTGATAATGTTGTCTGTGATTATATTGTGTGAAGTGTATTAGAAATAATGTGAATTATATGCAAGGTGAGAGTCTATGCTTGTTTGTATGTTTGGTAGTGTAGAGTACTCACCCTTACATTCATTTTTCATGTAATCAAGACGATCAGCGCTGGACTCAGTGAAGGGTTGGATAGAACTGTTATAGGGCTTAGAATGTTAATTTGAAATTGTTGTATTTAAAATGATCGTGTAGTAGTTATTTGATATAAACTTGTAACCCTTTTCGTATTTCAAAATGTTTAATGAAACTTTTATTATTCCAAATTTGTAAAAGTATTATTTGTTTGAAATTAAATTTAAGGTGTTACAACTTTGGTATCAGAGCAGTTCACCCAAACCGCACTGGGGTAACGGGCTGAAGCATCCAAACTAAATGTTGATTGTTTCGTTTGCCTGAATTATAAATGTGTGGTTGATTTGATATGCTGGAATGTGCCTGCTAAATTATTGTAGCAATAGATTGAACATGGTTTATAGAGCTAGAGGCTCTAATGATCTCATGGAACACATGGCTCAAGTTCTGGAGGCCATAGTACACAGCCAAGGCAGAGAGTTGGCTAAGTACCAAGGATTGTCTTCCTTCACTAGGCACAATCCTCCAAAGTTTGAGAGAGGATTCAACCCCGAGGGAGCTTAGAGGTGGTTGGCAGATGTTGAGAAGGTTTTTAATGCAATGGGGTGCCGTGAGGAGCACAAGGTAAGCTATGCCATGTACTTGCTGTGTGGAGAGGCAGAAGACTGGTGGAGGTTTACCGGTCAGACATTGTCATAAGAGGGTGGCTACATTCAGTGGGAGACCTTCAAGGCTATTTTCCTAGGGAATTACTTTCCCCTGGATCTGACGAAGCAGAAAGCTCGTGAATTCCTTAAGTTGAAGTAAGGAAACATGACAGTGGGAGAATATGCAGCAAAGTTCCAAGAGTTGATGAAGTACTGCCCTCACTACCAACATAGGGATGGTGAGGAGGACTTGTGTGCTCAGTTTGAGCACAGGCTGAGGCCAGACATCCAAGCTGCAGTTAGTGTGTTCCAATTGACAGACTTGCCCACTCTGATGAGCAAGAGTAAAATCTTTAAAGCTAACTCAAGAGGGAAGACAGTAGACACTAGGGGAGTCGGGCCAGTGAGGCAACATAGAAGACCCCCTAGATTTTCCAAAGGGTCATATTCGGGTTCTAGTCTTCACATTCCAGAGGGGCTTAATCTCAAGAGAGGAGCAGTGGTGCTGGTTCTGGCTCTGGTTCAGGAACAGGCTCTTTCAAAGGACTGCTTAAATGTTTCAGGTGTGGAGGACCACACATGGTGAATGACTGCCCACAGCCACAGACTACTTATACTAATTGTGGGAAGTTCGGGCACACTGCCAATGTGTGTTGGGCCACTAAGAGGAGTGGCAGTTCAAGTACAGCTCAGAGATCGGAATCAAGAGGGAGCACGGGGCCGAGTACGGGGTCGAAGCCAAGCATTCTTGGTAAGGTCTTTGCTATGAGCAGAGAAAAGGCTAAGCATTTAGAGGAGCTGATTCGAGGTAAATGCATTATTAAAGGTTGATTGCTTGATGTGTTATTTGACTCGGGTGCTACACACTCATTTGTATCTGTGGATTGTGTGAAGAGTCTGAATTTGTATTTGACTAAACTAACATGTAATGTTGTGGTGACTACCCTACGGGTAAGCCGATTGTGACATCGTGGGTGTGTTTAGGATGTTTAATAATGGTGCAGGGTAGAGAGTTTGAGGTAGACTTCATTTGTTTACCTCTTTCCCAACTGGACGTAATCTTGGGAATGGATTGGCTTGCTGCCAACCATGTGCTGCTGGATTGTAGAGGGAAGACACAGATTTTTGGTACATCGATGTCAAAAGTTCCAAGGCTGTTAAGTCATGGTGCATGGGAAAACACAGTGAGTGCTAAGGCCTTTATGATTATGCTCTCAATGGAGGCCGAAAGTGTGGTAGAGCTAGAGTATATTCCTGTGGTGAAAGACTTCTTAGAAGTTTTCCCTGAAGATATTTCTGAGTTACCACCTGAGAGGGAGATAGACTTTGCCATTGACCTCATTCCAGGAGCAATCCCGATTTCTGTGCTACCATATAGGATGTCACCAGTGGAGTTGGCAGAGGTCAAGAAGCAAGTGGAAGACTTGTTGCAAAAGTGGTTCGTAAGGCCGAGTGTGTCACCTTGGGGAGCATCAGTGCTCTTGGTGAAGAAGAAGGATGGCAACATGAGAATGTGTGTGGACTACTGATAGTTTAACAAGGTGACGATCAAGAACAAGTATCCACTTCCAAGGATTGACAATTTGATGGACCAGTTGAGAGGGATTGCAGTGTTTCCTAAGATTGACTTGAGGTCATGATACCATCAAATCAGGGTGAAGGATGCAGATGTACCTAAGACAGCGTTTAGGACTCGGTATGGTCACTATGAGTACTTGGTGATGCCATTTGGGGTGACCAATGCGCCTGCGATGTTCATAGATTACATGAACAAAACCTTCCATGAGTTTTGGGATAAGTTTGTGGTAGTGTTCATCGATGACATCCTGATCTATTCGAAGACTCAAGAAGAGCACGCCGAGCACTTGAGGATTGTTCTACAAATTTTGAGAAAGAGGCAGTTGTATGCAAAATTCTCCAAGTGTGAGTTCTGGCTGTCAGAGATTCAATTTTTGCGGCATATGGTGTCAAAGGAAGGAATCATGGTAGATCCTACATAGCTCGAAGCAGTGGCTGGGTGGCCACAGTCGACAAATGTGACGAAAGTTCACAGTTTTCTGGGACTGGCAGGCAATTATAGGAAATTCATTTAAGGATTTTCTAAGATAGCTTTGCCCTTAACGAAGCTAACTCGCAAAGGAAAAGAATTTAAATGGACCAAGGGGTGTGAAGCTAGTTTCTTAGAGCTAAAAATAAGGTCGACATCAGCGCCCGTGTTAGTTCTGCCTGACCCAGAGAGAAAGTTTGATATGTATTGTGATGCGTCCGGGCAAGGACTTGGGTGTGTTTTGATGCAAGACGGACGAGTGGTTGCCTATGTTGTAACACCATAAATTTAATTTCAATTAAATAGTAATTTTGCAAATTCGAACAACCAAATTTTCATAAAATACTTCAAAATAAGGGAAGGGTTACAAATTAATATCAAATGACTGCTACAAGACTAGTTCAGTTATAACATATTCAAAATAAAAGCTAAGTCCTATAGCAGTTCCATCCACCCCTTCACTGAGTATAGTGCTGATTGTCTTGATTACCTAAAAAATGAATGTAAGGGTGAGTACTCTACACTACCCAAAAACACACAGTCAACATAGAGTCTCACCTTCAACATGTTTCTAATACATTAACAAATACAATTTAAGGCAGCATTATCACACAGTTCATGTCAATTTAACACCAATGTGCTCACGACATCGGCAACATTTCACATCTATGAGTACAATACACAAACTCGTGCATATGCACACTACCCACACTTATTGTGGCACTGTGATCACAGATTTCCACTATGAATGGTCGCCGGTTACCCCCACCTCAAGGATACCACGTGGGCAGTCACGGGTCGCTCAACAAAGGTAGTGGTCAGAGGTCTAGTCAGGAAGAGAGTGTGTGGCCTGTGGTGCACCCGTTCCACAGTCAATGTCACCACCACTCCCTCTTCCCTAAGGTATTTCTACCGTCCTCATCTTCCACACCCCCAGTATATCGCTGAACCATTCACAACACATCATAACGGCGCTAACACGCCCATTCACACATATTCCATTCACGCATGCAATGATCATGCTCACACACAGCACACAACCCACATTGCATTTAAATACACGACACTAGGCCCACATTCATTTCACATTATAGGCACATAGCCAATATTCATTTATATTACACGGCCCTCGGGCCCACATTTGTACACAATATTCATTTTATCATGCAACATCTAGCATACAATTCATTTTCATCTATTTCGGGTAAATACACACAATATTCACATCTCACGGCACATGGCCCTCATCACAATTCTCAATCAACTTTCATTCTCTGCAAATTTTCTACCTTCCAACTCAGCCACAACTCCGTATTCAATCAATTAGACATAAAAAGAGTAAGGTAGAGTCCCCCCTTACCTCGGATTGACGACCCACACGCTAAATCCACCAAGAAGTGTTTCCCCTCACAGATTTCGTCCTAAACACATGGAGAAACTCCATGAGAACCCAGGGAAACCACGAAAATAGAGAAAGGGATGAGAAACTGAAACCCTAACTATTAAAACTCACCTCCAAGCGTTCCTCACACGGATTAAACCTTCAATCTAGCTTCCGAACAGCTTTGGAGGCAGGGGATGAGAGGATCCAAGGGATTTCGAAGGAGAGGGAGAAATAACCCTCCCCGAACCCTAACTCCCTTTAAATCCTTTTCTGATCGCGACACTCTCACTGCAGCGAGGGGACCTCGCTGCAGCAACACACCATCACGCTGCAGCAAAAATCTCAGACGAAATTGCACCCTGGTTTCTGCAGAATCTCGCTACAGCGAGACTGCACCCAAAAATGCACCCCAAATTGTCACTCTGTCGCTACAACGAGAAGGCGACAGTTCTGGTCCTTCCTCCTAGGGCTCTCTCCCTACAGCGAGAACCCTCTTGCTGCAGCGAGAACAGCCCAGTAATACGCCGTACACTTAGCCCATTTCAGCCCTATCCAGTCATGCATACACACATATATATATACACACATCCACAACATACATATATGTACATATATTCATACTCATTACACATAAAACATCATCATCACGCATCCAATGCAAATTTTCAATATCCATTTACGCTTACAGAGACATATATATGCCTTTAGATTTTATATAAATAACAATAATTAATATTTCTGAAATTAGGGGCGTTACATATGTCTCAAGACAGTTACGACCACATGAAGTCAACTATCCAACTCATGACTTGGAGTTAGCCGTGGTGGTTTTTGCTCTTAAGGTATGGAAGCACTACCTGTATGGAGCAAGGTTTGAGGTGTTCAGTGACCACAAGAGCTTGAAGTATCTATTTGATCAGAGGGAGCTGAACATGCGGTAGAGGAGATGGATGAAATTCCTTAAGGACTATGATTTCCTATTTTCTTACTACCCTGGCAAGGCAAATGTGGAAGTCGATGCTTTGAGCAGGAAGCCATTGCACGTGGCAGTAATGATGATAAAAAGAAGTAGAGATGATTGAGGAATTTCGGGACATGAACTTGGCCATGGAGGTGAGGCTAGGGAGTTTGTATCTCGAAACGACGACGATTCATAGCGACTTCTTGGTGTATGTCCGAGATGCGCAGCAGGGAGATACTTTTCTGCAAGACATGATAAGACAGAAAACTGAGGGCAAGAACTTGGAGTTCCATTATGATGACAACGGGGTGATTAAATTCCGGAACTGAGTATGCATTCCCCAAGTGGATGAATTAAGACAGATGGTACTTGAGGAAGCACATAATAGCAGGATGAGTTTTCATCCCGGTGCGACCAAAATGTATCAAAATCTTTGGAAGAGCTTTTGGTGGAATGGAATGAAGAGAGATGTGGCTGAATATGTAGCTAGATGCTTGACTTTCCAGAAGGCGAAAGTCGAACACCAAGGTCCACCTGGGTTGCTGCAACCGTTAGAGATCCCTGAGTGGAAATGGGACAATATTTCTATGGACTTTGTGTCTGGGTTGCCGAAGACTAGGAACAATCATAATGCCATTTGGGTGATAGTGGATCGGTTGACTAAGGCTGCACACTTTCTCCTGATTAACATAAAGTATAAGTTAGAGAGGTTGGTGAACCTATATGTTCGGGAGATAGTCAGGTTGCATAGAGTGCCGATGAGTGTGGTATCCGATAGAGACCCGAGGTTCACCTCAAAATTTTAGGAGAGCTTACAGAGTGCATTGGGTACTAAGTTAAGGCTTAGTTCGGCGTATCATCCACAAACAGACAGTCAAACCGAGAGGACTATCCAGTCACTGTAGGACTTACTAAGGGCTTGTGTGCTCGATTAGCAGGGGACTTGGGAGGAATGCCTGCCATTGGTAGAGTTTACTTACAATAACAACTATCATGCTAGTATTGGGATGG
This sequence comes from Abrus precatorius, assembly GCF_003935025.1. NCBI lineage: Eukaryota > Viridiplantae > Streptophyta > Magnoliopsida > Fabales > Fabaceae > Abrus > Abrus precatorius. Next base: position 2,366,308 of record NW_020874439.1, on the reverse strand, counting down.
CACTATTTGAGGCCTTATATGGGCAGAGGTGTAGGACTCCTCTGTGTTGGTATGAGGATGAAGAGCCGACTCTGTGTCGCTGGATATGATCCAAAGGCAAAATGAACAAATCAAGATGATCAAAGAGAAGATGAAGGCAACACAGGATAGGCAGAAGAGCTACTATGATAAGAGGAGGAAGTCTTTGGAATTCCAGATGGGTGACCATGTGTTTCTGAAGGTCTCACCTATGACCGGAGTTGGGAGGGCTCTGAAATCTCAGAAGCTATCTCCTAAGTTTATTGGGCCATTCGAAGTGTTGAGTAGAATTGGTCCTGCTGCATACCAGATAGCGTTGCCTCTGAACCTCTCGAACCTACATCTGGTACTCCATATGTCACAACTCAGGCAATATGTTCTAGATCCTTCTCATGTGATCGATCTTGACCCCGTTCAAATAAGAGGAGACTTATCTTATGATGTGTATCTGGTGAGGATAGCGTATCACTGCCTGAAACAGCTGAGGGACAAGGAGACCTCATTGGTGAAGGTGATATGGAGCTCAAGCAATGAGGGAGATGCCACATGGGAAACAGAGAGTAGAATGAGAGAGTTGTACCTGGAATTGTTTGTGTAATCTATGTATGTTGATTTGAATTTCGAGGACAAAATTCCCTAAACGAGGGAGAGTTGTAACGCCCCAAATTTTGTAATAGAGTTGATTATTAATAAAAGTATTTGCGTTGACTTTTCTATGTAGTGTATTTATAATTATAGATGATTGGATGATTAGGATTAGGCTGAATTTTGGCTAAGTGTTCTGGTGCAGAGTGTTCTCGCTGCAGCAAGAGATGTCTCGCTGTAGCCAGAGGGCCCTGGGAGAAAGGCGTGAAACTGTTGCCTTGTCGCTGTAGCGAGAGTATTTCGTTGTAGCGACAAAACCACAGTTTCGGGTGCATTTCTGGGTGCAGTCTCGCTGTAGCGAGAGGGTCTCGCTACAGCGAGATTCTGCAAAAGTCAGGGTGCAATTTCCCCTGAGATTTTCGCTATAACGACAAGAAGCATCACTGCAGCGAGAATATTTTGTTGTAGCGAGAGTATCGCAACTAGAGAGGATTTAAAGGGAGTTAGGTTTGAGAAAAGGCATTTCTTACCTTCCCTTAGAAATTTCTTTGATTTTCTCGACCCACAACCCTATTCCACCAATTAAATTGCCTCCAAAGCCTTTCGGAAGCTAGATTGAACGTTGGATTCGTGTTCGGAATGCTTGGAGGTGAGTTTTAATGGTTAAGGTTTAAGTTTTTCACTCCCCTTCCCTGTTTTCATGATTCTCCTGGGTTCTCATGGAATTCTTCCGTGTATTTAGGACGAAATCCGTCTGGGGAACACTTCCTTGGGTCGATTTGCGTGTGGGTCTTCAATTCAAGGTAAGGGGGGACTCTACCCTATCTCATTTGCTTGAAAATCTGTTTAATTGCTATGTTTTTGTAATGTAATTGAGATAAAGAGTAAGAATGAGTGTGTTGATGGAAATTTTTGTATGTTTGAATGTAATGTGAGTTCATTGTGATTGGGTTGACATACCCTTGATTGAAATGTGTGTGATTGTGTCATTGATTGATGATTCAATAATGCAAGTAGTTAGAAATGAGTACGGATGGCATGATGAATGTTGGTAAATGTGAAAAATGTAGCGTGACGGAATAGGGACATATGTGCTGAATGTTGTGAATAAATTTGGGCCTCTGTGCCGTATAATATGACTTGAATTTGGGCCTGAGCGCCGTGTAATACGAATGAATATCGGCCTGAGTGTCGTGTGATGTAAATGAATGTAGGCTATGTGTCGTGTATTGTGAATAAATGTGGGCTGTGTGTCGTGTGTAAGCATAAATATTGCGTGTTGATGAACGATAAGTTTTTATTTCGTTTTGCAAAAAGATTTGTCGCCAACCTTCATCAAAATATGCAGAAAAAGTTTGTAGTATCTAGGGTGCAAGCCTAGGTTATCTCCAACGACTTTGGTTTGTAACATACATTGAACATCTTGTGAACATTTACTATAAAAACAATTAAAACAAGGGAGTTTTGTGTAATTCCAATTTTAATGTAAAGGCAAGTGATGAAATTAATGAATCCAATCAATGAAATATGCAATCCTTAGTTTGTTCATGCAATTCTATCCTTATCCCTCTCAAGATTCAATACTTTTTCTCTTCCTCTGAATTAGGGTAACTCAAAAAGCAAGAATTAACCTTAAAATCCCATACAAATTAAGCAATTTACATGGGCTCAAATCTCTCATCCCCAAGATAACGCTACCTTAGGATTAAGTAAACTAAGTTAAGAATTTCATTAAAAGGAATTAGGGTTAATTAAGCAATGTCTCCCTCATTCAACCATTAATTCAATTCAAAGAGTTGGGAAATGTAAATTCATGAGAGAAAGGGAATTATATTGACATTCATACCCAGGGATTCAAGAACCCATGAACTCACTAAGGATTACAAGAAAGTTTAGCCCTCCATAGGAATGGTCTTACAAATTCAAGATGGAAACAAAGGGAAATCAACATCATAATGCAAGAATTGAAGGACAATGAAAGGAAATTGTAAATCAAACCCTAAGATTAGTCTTAGCTGTCACCCAAGGATCCTAAGCTCTGCAAAATGCTCCAAAAGTGGCAAAAGAATCTAAAGAAATGTCAAAAGCTCCGTACCCTAATTTCTCAAATCCTATTTATAGTGAAGAAATTTTCGCCCAAAGTGACTACTATGGTTTCATAGTGATAACGCGCAGCGTTCCATAGTGTTTACGCGCAGTCCATAGTGGTTACACGCGAACCCTGTGATTTGGGCCTCTCTGTAGTTATCACTTTGGCTTCATAGTGATAACGCGCAACGCCCCAAGTGGTTACTCTCGCTCCATAGTGTTTACGCGCAGGTTCTGTGTTTTTGGCCTCTCTAGAGTTGTCACTTTGGTATCAGAGTGATAACTTTGGCTGCTCCAGAGTGTCTACTATGGTTCCATAGTAGCTACGCACAAGTCTTGCACATTTTGGCCTCTCTGCAATTGTCACTATGGGTTTATAGTGATCACTCTGGTCTGCCCTTCTAGAACTAGCTTGCTATAGTGTTCACTATGGACTCCAAAGTGATCACTTTCACCTCAAACTTTCTCAAATGCTAAAAATCCATGGAAAAAGTCTAGAAAATTCTTGCACAATTATTCAAATGTCAAAATTGTAAACTATATATATGTAAATCAATGTAATTTAACCAAAAATTAAGAAACCTATTATAAATTGACCAAATTGATGTTTTTATGTTATTTACAATTCCTAGGTTTACTTTTTCTATTAAGAAACATTAAAATGGCAAGTAAAAAACTAAAAAAATGTGGATTCATCACAACCCCAAACTTAAACTTTTGTTTGTCCTCAAGCAAATCAAAATTCAATAAAGTCACTTGTAAGAGGGTTGGATTTATCCGAAAAATTTTTCTTTCAAAATTTTCATTCCAAAATCAAACTCTAATTGACACTTCCAATGTTTCCAGAATCATGGATTCATTCAACAAAGAAATCATGCCCAAATCAATTAATTCCAAGCAAAGTCCCACTAAACTGAACCAAAAATCTAGCAAGCTTTCATGTAAGCCACACAATGCAAAGAAATTATCTAACTCACAAGATGGTGTTTCACTCTTCACTCATCAATATTTCAGGCTAAGTGTTTTCCCTCAGTTCATGCATTTTGCCTCACCCTACCATATGCTTGCCCATATTCTCAATCTTCTTTGCCTAGATACAATGAACCATCTATCAAGAGGACTTTGTTGGTCACAAATGTATTAAGGTAGGTCAAATTTTGATCAATGAGGGTCAAAAGCTCAAGTGGGTTTTTAAGAGGAGGGAATTCCTTTGAGTGAGTGAGTACAACAATTAAGAGTGGAATGCATAAAATGATGCAGCAAGTGATATTCAAGCACTTTTTCACTATATTTTTCATTTACTTTGCCTTATGTGGAGAATCCTTTTTCTATCAAAATGACTTGCTGTATTATATATTTCTTTTTCTTTTTCATTCATCATCATTTTTTATAGACTTTGACAATCATTCTCTTCTTCAAATTCAAGCAAATTTTTTTTTTTTGACATGTAAAATCCTCACCACCCTAAACTTAAGAGCTTGCTTGTCCTCAAGCAACTACAATCATAATCAGCACCCCAAACTTAGTTTATTGCATCCATTCTTGATGCAACTCAAAAGAAATACCTCAATTAAGGGAAGGAAAATATTTTTGCAGACTAAGTTTGGCAAAAGAAGGAGTGTGGAACAAGGAAAATTAGGTGCAAAGGTGTTGAATGGTGGGTGGGTGTGTGCAAAGATGGCCTCAATCATCTAGATGGAAGATTACACAATGCATATTCAATTAAGAAGCAGGGCAAGTTCTAGAGGATAAATGCAACAATACATGTAAATGGCACACAGAAAGGAATTTAAAGGCTCAATTCTCTACCATGGTAAAAAGTGATAATTACTTAACATGTGATTACAATTCACCATACAAGAAAATATGTGCAGCATGGTAGGAACAAAAATATTCAAAAACAGAGAATGATCATGAGTCGAATAGGAAGTGCAATCAGAATGTAACTATAGAATTACGAAACTGGACTATATTAAAAGAGAGATAAGGAAAATATTTTGTTTTTATTTTCAGTTAGAACTGTGGAAGAAAATTAGACTAAGAAGAATGGAAACAGAGGCAAAAAGATCACCCCCTTTCATAGAAAGTAGAATCACAACTCAGGGGGTCAAATTCATGCTCCTCTTGATGGGACTGAGGGCATTTTCTGCACAAATATACACAAAATTCAGTATAGGGAGCAAATATAAAGCCAGAAAATGGAATAGATATATATAAACAAAAATGTTGGAGATGTTCAGATTAAGAGAGACAATATGAAAAATAAAGCAGTAAAGGTGGAAACAGAAATGTGCGATATTTACAAGGAATTGATGGTTGGCAGTAAATACAGGGAAATAACAGAAAGTAAGTGAAAAGTGAGTGCAGTGAAAAAGAAACTAAGACTAAATTGCATCTTCATCAGAGCTGGAAAAGGCAGAGTCATCATCATCATCTTCTTCTGCTGCTGCTGGGAGGTCTTCATCTGAGGTACAGGAGCTGCTGTCTTCTACTTCAGCTCTGGTAGGGGCAGGAGGAGGAAAGGGTGAAAGGTCCAAGAGGGTGAAGTTGATCAGGTTTCCCCTCACCATGCTGTGTCTAGGAGGGAGAGTGTCACCTTTAACTCTCATTGCGTTGGCAAAGAACTCTTGGGTGATTTCCTTCCACCCATTACCAGCACAAGTTGTGAAAAGGTCCCATCCTCTTCTCTGAATTTCCTCCTCAAATTAGGAATAGGTGCCTTCTTGAATTTCAAAGTTATGGTCCTGCACCAGCTTCCTTCTCAGGATATTTGTTTTAAAATATTCTTCATGCTCCAAAGACCTAAACCTAGGTTCATGGTTAGGTGGAGGTGCAGAGGAAGAGGCACCAGTTGTTTTGGCCCTCTTGGACCTTGGAGTGCTCTTCCTTGGTGTGTTGACCATTTTTGCTGGATGGGAGTTCGAGATTATTGCAGAAATGCATAATGGAGTGGTTTATCGCACACATTAGCGAAGGAAAATGGGAAAATCAAGGAAGGTTGGAGATGAGAGTGAGAGCGCTCAGAGGTTTGGAGAGAGTAAAGGCTGGAGTAATCACTTTCAGTTTATATAGGTTGTGGGCGTTATCACTTTCAAACTATAGTAAACACGCGCATTTATATTTGGCAAGTTAAGTATTGCGCATAATCACTATGGCGTGAAAGTGACAACTACAGAGAAAGCGCATTTGAAGTGGGTTGCGCGTAGTTACTATGAAATGGGAGTAACTACGTGCATCATTGTTAGCCCAGGAGATGCCTCTGTAGTTATCACTATGGAACCAAAGTGATAACTACAGAGAGCCTTCTACATTACAATTATCTGCGCGTGTTCACTATGAACTGGGAGTGATTACACGCAGATTCATGACCCATAAACCTTTTCAAAGTGATCACTCTAGGCTGAAAGTGAAAACTACAGAGGGTGGATTCAGCTACCTTAGCATGAAAGTAACTACTATGAAATAGAAGTGGGCACGTTTGTTATGTCTTTGTGCATAGGAAATTCCTATGGTCTCTGTAGGAATCAAATTCAAAATTTAAAACTGTCCACTGTAAAAAGAATGAAGAATATGTAATAAAACCATGTTTAATTCATCTTAATTCACATCTCAATCATAAAAAATGCTTATTGAATGAAAAGAAACATTAAAAAAAAAAAACAAAAAAACAAAAAAAATTTCAATCAACTTGTGAGTTGCCTCTCACATAGCGCTTCTTTAACGTCACTAGCTTGATGTATGAAATGAGTTATGGGTGCCAAGGGTTGGAATGGAGGTTGGTGCATGGTGATTTCAAGTCAATCTCCTCAACTTCTTCCAAGGTAGCTAAGTTTTGCAAGAATGGCTTCAACCAGTGCCCATTCACCATAAAACTTTTGCTAGTGGAGTCACTTATGATCTCCACTGCACCATGGGAAAATACCTTTGTAACAGTGAAAGGTCCAAGCCACCTTGATTTGAGCTTTCCAAGCATGAGTTTAAGACGAGAATTAAACAAAAGAACCTTTTGGCCAACATAGAACTCTTTGCTTGAAATCTTCTTGTCATGGTATTGTTTGGTCTTTTCCTTGTAAATTCTGGAGTTCTCATAGGCCTCAAGACGTAGCTCCTCCAACTCTTGCAGCTGTAATTTCCTTTGTTCTCCAGCTGAGTCATAATGGATGTTGCAAGTCTTTACTGCTCAATAAGCTTTGTGTTTCACCTCAACTGGTAGATGGCAGGCTTTTCCATAGACCATCCTGTATGGTGACATTCCCAAGGGTGTCTTGAATGTTGTTCTATGTGCCCACAAGGCATCATTAAGCCTATGACTCCAGTCTTTTCTGTAGGGATGCACTACTCTCTCAAGTATTTTCTTGATTTCTCTATTAGAGAGCCCAGCTTGCCCATTTGTCTGTGGGTGGTAGGCAGTCGAAACTTTTTGTACAACTCCATATTTCTTCAACAAGACTTCCATAGTCCTATTGGAAAAATGACTTCCTTGATCACTAATGATGGCTCTAGGAATTCCAAACCTACAAAATAAGTTGCTACGAACAAACTCTGCAACAACTCCAGCATCATTAGTTCTGGTGGCTTTAGCTTCCACCCATTTTGAGACATAATCAACAGCAAGAAGTATATAAAGAAAACCAAAAGAGGAGGGGAATGGCCCCATAAAATCAATACCCTAGACATCAAAGATGTCACAATAAAGGATGGGTTGTTGGGGCATCTCCTGTCTCCATGTAATTACTCCTCCCGCTCTTTGGCATCTCTCACAGATAGAATATACTTGCCATGAGTCCTTAAAAATAGATGGCCAATACAGCCCGACATCCAGCACCTTTCTTGCTGTCCTATGAGGTCCTTGATGACCTCCTACAGCTGAGGCGTGACAAAACTGCAGTATGGATGGAATTTCTTCATCAGGCACGCATCTTCTGATGACTTGATCACTGCAGAATTTCCATAAATAAGGGTCATCCCAAACGTAATGTTTGGCATCACTCCTTATCCTATCCTTTTTAGCTTTTGGTGCACCTACTGGAAAAACTCCTGCAACAAAAAAGTTAACAATATCAGCATACTAGGGTGTCTGTGAAACATACAACTCTAAGAGTTGTTCATCAGGAAAATCATCTAAAATTGGAATAGGGTCTAGAACTCCCTCTATCCTACTCAGGTGGTCGGCTACCAAATTCTGGATTCCACTTCTATCCTTGATCTCCAAATCAAATTCTTGAAGTAAGAGCATCCACCTTATAACCCTAGGCTTAGAATCTGTCTTTTTTAGCAAATACTTCAAGGCAGAATGATCAGTAAAAACCACAACTTTTGACCCTAACAGATATGATCTAAACTTGTCCAGTGCAAAAACTATGGCCAACAATTCTTTTTCAGTTGTGGTATAATTACATTGTGCTGAATCCAAAGTTCTAGAAGCATAATAAATGATATGAGGAAACTTACCAACCCGTTGTGTCAATGCAGCCCTCACTGCAAAATTGGATGCATCACACATTAATTCAAATGGTGTGGTCCAATCTGGAGGTTGGATGATGGGTGTGGTAGTCAGGGCTTCCTTAAGCATATTAACGCTTCTTTGCACTTTTCATCAAAATTGAACTTAGCCTCCTTTTGCAAAAGCTTAAACAGGGGAATGAAAATTTTGGAGAAGTTCTTTATGAATCTCCTGTAGAACCCTGCATGGCCAAGAAAAGCACGAACCTCTCAAACACAAGAGGGGTAAGGCAGTTGTGCAATAACATCAAGTTTTGCGAGATCTACTTCAATTCCCTTTTCAGAAATGATATGGCCTAATACTACTACACCTTGCTCTACCATGAAATGACATTTTTCAAAATTTAGTACAAGGTTAGTATCAATACATCTTTTCAAAACTTTTTCTAAATTAACCAAGCATGCAGAAAAAGATGGGCCATACGCAATGAAATCGTCCATAAAGAGTTCTATGCAATGCTTCACTAAATCAGAAAAAATACTGAGCATGCATCTTTGAAATGTGCCTGGAGCATTGCACAAGCCAAAGGACATTCTCCTATTGGCAAAAGTGCCAAAAGGACATGTAAAAGTAGTTTTTTCCTGGTCTTCAAGTGCTATGCAAATTTGAAAATAACCGGAAAAACCATCAAGAAAACAATAGTGAGACTTACCAGCCAACCTTTCCAACATCTGATCAATGAAAGGCAATGGGAAGTGATCCTTCCGGGTCGCTTGGTTAAGCCTCCTGTAGTCTATACATACTCTCTAACTGTTCTGGACTTTGGTTAGTATTAACTCATCTCTTTCATTCTTCACCACAGTGAGTCCAGATTTCTTGGGAACTACTTGGACTGAGCTGACCCAAGTGCTGTCTGATATACGGTAAATAATCCCAGCTTGCAGCAACTTGGTGACCTCCTTCTTCACCACGTCTAGAATAATGGGATTTACCCTCCTCTGAGGCTGCCTCACTGGCTTAACACTCTCCTCCAATAATATTCTGTGCATACAAAGAGAGGGGCTGATTCCAGGAATATCAGCAAGGGTCCAGCCTATAGCTTTCTTGTGCCTCTTAATCACTTCTAAGAGTTTCTCCTCTTGTTCTACATTCATCTTGGTGGAGATTATCACTGGAAGCTTCTCATCTGCCTCTAGATAGGCATATTTCAGATGTTCTGGTAAAGGTTTAAGCTCCAATGCTAGAGGTTGCTCCACAGAAGGAAGTGGTTTAGCACTCTCAGTAGAAGAAATCTCTACAACATTCAAATCAAAGGGGTTAGATTCAATTGTACTTGCTGAATTCAAAACATCACATTCTTCCCCTATCAATTTGTCAATCTCTTCAATATTAGAATTTGTAGAATTCACATTCAAAAAGTCAGAAATACAAGAGTCACACATAGAAGAATTATTACAATATTCATAAATGGAAGTATCAATACATTCAGTAAAATCAAAAGAAAAATTTGTTTCTAAATATTCAGAAAATTGTTCATCTATCAAATCATCAAATAAATCAATTTGGAAGACAGAATATTCTTCAGATGGATGCTTCATAGCATCAAGTATGTTGAAGCGCACAATGTTGTCCTCAAACTCCATACTAAGTGTCTCGGCATGCACATCAATTTTTGTTCTTGCAGTCTTCAAGAACGGTCTTCCCAATATGATTGTTGCAGCACTCTTCATTGACTCTCCCTCTTGCATGTCCAAAATGTAAAAGTCGGCTGGGAAGATGAGATCATTCACCCTGACTAGTACATCTTCAACAATCCCAGCTGGGTTTGTTATGCTTCTATTGGCTAACTGAATAACCACACCTGTAGGCTGCAGAGGGCCAAGAGACAGTGAAGTGAAAATGGACAAAGGCATGACATTTATAGATGCTCCTAAATCTAGCATGGCATTCTCAATTTTATTATTACCAATAATGCATGGGATAATGAATGTTCCTGGGTCCTTACATTTCTCAGGCATTGTGGACCTTTGTTTTTCAAAGAGTGCAGAAACATTCCTACCCATATTTACCTTCTCATTACCTTTAAGACGCCTCCTATGAGTGCATAAGTCTTTCAAAAACTTGGCGTACTTGGGTATTTGCTTGATTGCATCTAGTAGAGGTATGTTCACCTCTACCTTCCTGAAGGTCTCAAAAATCTCTTTCTCAGTCTCTTCAATCTTTTTGATTGGCTGGATAACTCTTTGAGGAAATGGTAGAGGAATTGGCCTTTCAACATTTTCTACTACCTTTGGTTGGGTAGGAGTAGGTTCTGGTTGTTCTTGAGTCATTTCCTCTCCATTTTGACCAACTGTAGTTGGAGTACAGCTTGAGTCTTCCTTCTCTTTGGGCATTGTGGGCTCTTGCATCGCTTTTCCAGACCTCAGGGTGATTGCACTCACATTTTTGGGATTTACAACAGTTTGTGTAGAGAGGTTCCTTGAGCCTTGAGATTGCATCTAGTTTAGAGAGAAGGCTAACTGTCCCATTTGATTCTCCAAAGTTTTGATACTAGCCTCGGTTCTCTACTGGAAAGTGATGTTGTTCATGGTCAATTGCTTCATGAGCTCCTCCAATTATGGTTCATTTTCCCGGGATGCACTTGGTTGTAAAGAAGATGGTTGGTGATGGTGCTGGGCTTGTTGTGGTTGATGTTGGGATTAGTGAGATCTATTTGGGCCTGCATGATGTGCTTGGTATTGAGTACCTTGCTGCTGATTGTGTTGTTGAGAATTGCTTCCCCATCTTCGATTTGGATGGTTCCTCCAGACTGGGTTGTATCTATTGGAAGATAGATCCCAATTGGGTTGTTGCTGCAAATTTGGAAAAGGAAATTTATTAGTGTAAATGTTTGCAGCATAAGCCTGAGGATTACCTTCTAGAGTGTCAGACTCTTGTAGTGTGGGGCAGCTATCAGTGTAGTGTTCTGTAGCAAATACCACACAGTGAAGGAGGTGAAGATGCAACAGCACTCTTTTGCATGGAAGCCAATTGCTTCACCATGGATGCTAATTCATCAAGTTTGTGTTCCAGCTTACTAGATTCAGCAACTTGTACTTGACTCACATTTCTGGTAACACAAGAATTTTGCCTTGTTGCAAATTGTTGGGAGTTGGCAGCCATGTTCTTGATCAAGTTGCAGGCTGCAACTGGAGTTTTGTCAACCAACGCCCCTCCACTTGCTGCATCTATCATGCTTCGGTCCATAGGGTGCAGTCCCTCATAAAAGTATTGTATCAACAATTGATCACTAATTTGGTGATGGGGGCAGCTAGCACATAGTCTCTTGAATCTTTCCCAATATTCATAAAGGGTTTCTCTTTCAAGCTACCTTATCCCACATATTTCCCTTCTTATGGACGCAACTCTTGATGCTGGAAAAAATTTCTCCAGGAAAAGCCTTTTGAAGTTGTCCCAACTAGCAATGGATCCTAGAGGGAGATAGTAAAGCCAATCCTTGGCTGCATCGATCAGAGAGAACGGAAAAGTCTTTAATTTGACATGCTCCTTAGGCACACCTTGTGGCCTCATGGTTGAACAAACAATGTGGAACTCCTTGAGGTGTTTGTGTGGATCCTCACCTGCAAGGCAAGGAAATCTTGGCAACAAGTGTATTAGTCCAGTCTTTAGTACAAAGGGAGCATCAATGTCAGGATACTGTATGCATAAAGTTTGATATGTTACATCCAGTGCAGCAAGTTCCTTTAATGTTCTTTCATTGTCAGTCATTTTTTCAATTTCAACTTCTAATGAATGAAGTGATGAATAGATAGATGAAGGAGATGAAGACTCCTCAAAATGTTCAAAACTATTCCTATGTGTTCTAATGCTACTATGAAATGTCCTATCAATCTCTGGATCAAGTGGATACATGTCTCCAGGATTCGATCTGGTCATGCACTAGAAACTAACTATAAGGAATGAAAAGAAGTAAACTAGATGAAACAGCAAAAAATGCAAAAAAATTCAGATGACAATTATGCAGAAAACTAATGCTTATGTGCAATAAAATGAAGCAAAGAAGTTAAGCAACAAAAACAGAAAAGACATTACAACTAATTGCAAGAAAACACAGCACAAGCTAACAAATTCTGCAGAATTATGCAGCAAAAACAGAGTATTAGTGCAAAAAAAATTGAAAACAGAACACTAAAACAGAGCAACTAACAAGTTCAATGCAAAATTAACACCAAAGTCCCCGGCAACCTTCATCAAAATATATTTTCATTTCATTTTGCAAAAAGATTTTTCGTCAACCTTCATCAAAATATGTAGAAAAAGTTTGTAGTATCTAGGGTGCAAGCCTAAGTTGTCTCCAACAACTTTGGTTTGTAATATACATTGACCATGTTGTGAACATTTACTATAAAAACAATTAAAACAAGGGAGTTTTGTGTAATTCCAATTTTAATGTAAAGGCAAGTGATGAAATTAATGAATCCAATCAATGAAGTATGCAATCCTTAGTTTGTTCATGTAATTCTATCCTTATCCCTCTCAAGATTCAATACTTTTTCTCTTCCTCTGAGTTAGGGTAACTCAAAAAGCAAGAATTAACCTTAAAATCCCATACAAATTAAGCAATTTACATGGGCTCCAATCTCTCATCCCCAAGATAACGCTACCTTAGAAATTAACTTAGGATTAAGCAAACTAAGTTAAGAATTTCATTAAAAGGAATTAGGGTTAATTAAGCAATGTCCCCCTCATTCAACCATTAATTCAATTCAAAGAGTTGGGAAATGTAAATTCATGAGAGAAAGGGAATTATATTGACATTTATAGCCAAGGATTCAAGAACCCATGCACTCACTAAGGATTACAAGAAAGTTTAGCCCTCCATAGGGATGGGTCTTACAAATTCAAGATGGAAACAAAGGGAAATCAACATCATAATGCAAGAATTATAGGACAACGAAAGGAAATTGTAAATCAAACCCTAAGATTAGCCTTAGCTGTCACCCAAGGATCCTAAGCTCTGCAAAATGCACCAAAAGTGGCAAAAGAATCTAAAGAAATGTCAAAAGCTCCGTACCCTAATTTCTCAAATCCTATTTATAGTGAAGAAATTTTCGCCCAAAGTGACTACTATGGTTTCATAGTGATAACGCGCAGCGTTCCATAGTGTTTACGCACAGTCCATAGTGGTTACACACGAACCCTGTGATTTGGGCCTCTCTGGAGTTATCACTTTGGCTTCATAGTGATAACGCGCAATGCCCCAAGTGGTTACTCTCATTCCATAGTGTTTACGCGCAGGCTCTGTGTTTTTGGCCTCTCTAGAGTTGTCACTTTGGTATCAGAGTGATAACTTTGGCTGCTCCAGAGTGTCTACTATGGTTCCATAGTAGCTACGCGAAAGTCTTGCACTTTTTGGCCTCTCTGGAGTTGTCACTATGGGTTCATAGTGATCACTCTGGTCTTCCCTTCTAGAACTAGCTTGTTGTAGTGTTCACTATTGACTCCAAAGTGATCACTTTCACCTCAAACTTTCTCAAATGCTAAAAATCCATGGAAAATGTCTAGAAATTCCTACACAATTATTCAAATGATCAAAATTGCAAACTATATATATGTAAATCAATGTAATTTAACCAAAAATTAAGAAACCTATTATAAATTGACCAAAATGATGTTTTTATGTTATTTACAATTCCTAGGTTTACTTTTTTTATTAAGAAACATTAAAATGACAAGTAAAAAACTAATAAAATGTGGATTCATCACGTGTATGATTGAAATATGTGTGAGTGAGGCGTGTTAAACGTCATTGTAATGATTCAGAGATACACGGGAAGTGTGAAAGATGGGGACAGTAAAAATACCTTGGGGAGGAGAGGGTGGTGGTGACACCAACAGTGAGCGTGGATGCACCACGGGCCGCACACTCTCTTCCTGACTAGACCTCTGACCACTACCTTTGTTGCGCGACCCGTGACTGCCCACGTGGTATCTGTGAGGCGGAGGTAACCGGCGACCATTCATGGTAAGAATCTATAATCATAATGCCACAGTGAGTGTGGCTGCGTGCAGTGAGTGCGCGTGTGTATGATTGTTTTGGTGCTATGAATGCATCGGTTATGAATGGAAATAATATGCGTGATAATGTTGTCTGTGATTATATTGTGTGAAGTGTATTAGAAATAACGTGAATTATGTGCAAGGTGAGACTCTATGCTTATTTGTGTGTTTGGTAGTGTAGAGTACTCACTCTTACATTCATTTTTCAGGTAATCAAGACTATCAGCACCAGACTCAGTGAAGGGTTGGTTGAAACTGCTATAGGGCTTAGAATGTTAATTTGAAATTGTTGTATTTAAAATGATCTTGTAGCAATTATTTGATATAAACTTGTAACCCTTTCCCTATTTCGAAATGTTTAATGAAACTTTAGTATTCCAAATTTATGAAAGTATTATTTATTTGAAATTAAATTTAAGGTGTTACACAAATTTTACAATGGTGGGCTTCCGAGGCTAGGGTTGTAACGGTGACGACGACCGAGACCCGACAATCCTACTGCACAGGTAAATCAAGTTATGTCATACAATCATTGGAAATAAACGAATGTGTTGCACCTGAATCATACAAAACATCAAATGATTTTCCACTTATGAAACACTTACCTTGAATGAGATCATCAGCTTGAGTAGCTTCACCACCACTCATGGTGAAAACTCGTCCTCTATTTTGGTTCCTTCCACCTCGGGCATTGTGCATTCCATTGTTGTTACCATCGCGAGGTTGACTTTGATTCCTTTCCTCATTGGTGTTCCTTCCTTCTTGGTTCCTATTGAATACAACTCCAACATTCTGCTCTTTTCTGGACAATCTCTGCTCAAGTGTCATGGTTCTTTGCACCTGAAACACACATTTCGTTCATACGAGCAATGATTAGCAAGATGTGGACCTCCACATTTAGAGCAAACAAGGTTCAAGCCAAATCTTTGGAAATTTTGAGGTTGATGGATCTTAGAGGTAGATCCTTGGGGTCTGGGATGATACAGTTTTCCTTTGAAGTACTGCTTCTTGGGATTCCTTGTTGGGCCAAAATTCTTTAATTGGCTGCTTTCGATTAGGCTATCCTTTCATTCTGATTCCCTTCAAAGATTCTACACTTGTTGATTAGCGTAGGGAAGTCACAAATCTCTTGGTGCCCTATTGCCTCCTTAATTTCTACCCTCAAACCATTCTTAAACTTCATACACTTTGATGCTTCACTGCCCGCTAATGATACGATTTTCGTTTGCAAAAAGATTTGTCGCCAATCTCATCAAAATATGCAGAATTTTTATGTAGTCTAGGATGCAAGCCTAGGTTGTCTCCAATGACTTTGGTTGGTAATATACATTGAACATGTTGTAAACATTTACTACGAAAGCAATTAAAAAAAGGGGGTTTTGTGTGATTCCAATTTTAATGTAAAGGCAAGTGATGAAATTAATGAGTTCAATCAATGAAATGTAGCAATCCTTAGTTCATTCATGTGATTCTATCCCTATTTCTCTCAAGATTCAATACTTTTCCTCTTCCTCTGAATTAGGTTAACTCAACAAGCGAGAATTAACCTTAAAACCCCATACAAATTTAAGCAAATTAAATGGGCTCCAACTTTTTTACCCAAGATTACGCAACTTTCAAAATTAACTTAGGATTAAGCAAACCAAGTTAAGAATTTCATTAAAATGAATTAGGGTTAATTAAGCAATGTCCCCCTCATTCAACCATTAATTCAATTCAAAGAGTTAGGAAATATAAATTCATGAAGGAAAGGGAATTATATTGACATTCATACCCAGGAATTCAAGAATCCATGAACTCACTAAGGATTACAAGAAAGTTTAGCCCTTCATGAGTATAGGTCTTACAAATTTAAGATGAGAACAAAGGAAAATCAATGACATCAATGTAAAAAATTAAAGGAAAGTAAAGAAGAAATGTGAATCAAACCTAGGATTGGTCCTTGGCTGTCACCCAAGGATGACCTAAGCTCTGCAAGTGTCTCCAAAGTGGCAAAAGAATCTAAAAGTGTGTAAGAAGCTCATACCCTAATTTCTAAAGTTCTATTTATAGTGCATAAATTTTTCGCCCATAGTAGTTACTATAGTTCATAGTGATGTCGCGCAGCACTCCCATAGTAGTTACTATGGTTCTACAATGGTTACGCGAAGGTCACCATTCTATTGACCCTCTCTAGAGTGTCTACTATGGGTCATAGTAGCTACCCGCAGGTCTGGGTGATTTTGGCCTTCTCTGAAGTGTTCACTTTGGAATCAGAGTGATCACTTTGGTCTGCCCTTCTGGATCTAGCTTGCTGTAGTGTCCACTATAGAATCCAAAGTGGTCACTTTCAACTCAAACTTTCTCAAATGTTAAAAATCCATGGAATAAGTCTAGAAATTCCTACACAATTATTCAAATGATCAAAATTGCAAATTATATCTATGTAAATCAATGTAAATTAACCAAAAATTAAGAAACCTATGATATTTGACCAAAATAGTATTTTTATGTTATTTACACTTCCTAAGTCTACTTTTTCTATTAAAGAACATTGAAAAGACAAGTAAAAATCCAATAAAATGTGGATTCATCACCCTCCGTCTGATATGGATGGTAGTATAGTGCCAACTCTTCAAACTTCGCTATGTACTCGCTAACAATCATACTCCCTTGCTTCAACTCTAGGAATTCCAATTCCTTTCTAGTCCTTACATCTGCTGGGAAATATTTGTTAAGAAATGCTTCCTTGAAGGCATTCCAGACAATATCCCTACCTTCATTCTCAAATGTCATCCTAGCGTGCTTCCACCAGTTTTTAGCTTCATCAACCATCAAGTACACGGCATATGTTACCTTTTGTGCCTCAATGCACAGCAAAGCGCCAAAACCCTTTCAAGCTCTCGGATCCAAGCTTGCGTTCCATCTGGGTCATAACATCCCTTGAATTATGAAGGATTTATCTTTAGAAACCTATCAAATCCTTGGTGCTTGTTTTCATCTCGAGCGCCATCACGACGTTCTACTACATCAGCCAATCTGTTAAGGATAGTTGCCATTGTTGGACTATACCTTCCTACCATGACTTATCCTGAAATCCATCACAAATAAACAATCTAACAATTGAGTTCATCACAAGCACATAATTTCAGACAACAGCAATTAGCATATAAAGGAGGAAAACTAATTCTACTTGATAATTCTACCTCCCAATCTACTTCTAAGTGTGTGGTAAGAATGAACTGCTTTGATACCACCTGCAACAGTGACGATGACCGAGACCCGACAATACTACTACTTTTAGATAACTTGATGTACAATCTATATAGATTGCTATTAAGAGTCTTGGACCAAATGAGATTTTTAATTTTTTTTTACATGAGTGCATAGGATTATTCAACCTGGTTTATGGATACCAATATCATTCTTGAGTATTAAGAAACTTGCTTTTTAATGTATTTTAAAGTGACATGCGGTCACGGCTTGGATCTTGATTCTTCATGCACCTGGTAGACAACAGTTTATAAAGATTCATGTCATACTCTTATTACTAATAATTACTTATGAGATTTTGTTTTCTTCATTTACCTATTGTTAGAACCTTTAGAAAATCATGATATTAGTAACTACCACTTGAATAATATAGCCATACCATGTATTGACATAACTATACAAGTGGACTCCAATCTTTTTCATCCGCTCAAGAGCCAGTTACTAATAATATGAGATACAACATGTGGTTTATCACTTCAACTATAACTCTCTTAGGGGACGAACCTGCAGAGTTCACATTTATTACCTATATGCATTGAAGAACTAATTTCCTGCCTATTTAATTCCATCGAAATAAAAATCAAAAGATAACTAATAACATAAACCTGGTCATATAAATAATCCCATAATTATCCAAAGTAACTGCAAATTATCCAAGAATCTTAAAACACAATCCATGACCATCAGAGTACCAAAACAAAGAACATTACACCCAAGCTACCAAAATAAAATAAAGTATCAAATTCTTCACCATACAACTAGTGAAGTCCTCTAGCAGCGGACAACAAAAGAAATAACTAAACAGCGATTAGGACTCCTTGGAAGGGTCCTCCTTTATCTCCTTGGTATCTGAAGAATCATCTTCAAATTGAGCCCAATGTGGAGAATAAGACGGAGAAAGGTCATCCTCAAGAGAAAAGAAGGAGTGAGATATATTTCCAAGTAAATATCTTTTAGAAAAGAAACAAAACAACGTAAGAGCATACGTCACATTAACACCATTGTAACTTTTACAATCTAACAAATTACAAGTCTAATTACATGATGTATGACTAATACAAATGATAACTCTTGGTTTGACAAAATCTCATTTTCATGCCTATACGACTCTAGATCCATAACAATCCTATTTTTCGGAAGTTGTTGGGAGTTTAACTAGCCGGCCTATATTTTGCAAGTATAGTGGGGACTTGAACCTTGATTAATTGGAATTTTTACAATCTTATTTCCTCTCATTCCTAGTTTATTAATCCTCTTTTGTGCCTAATTGGTTTGAATTGGATCACTTTATGATGTTTGAATTTTATTTGGGTTTTATTTAATTTTTCTAGCATTAGGCCAATTCTGATACTATTTTGGTTTCTAGGCCATATCTTGAGTTGTAGAGCTCATTTCATTATGATTCTTGATTTGTAAGAAAGCTAAGAGAAAGGCGCACAATTCCTGTGAGAGGTCATAAACCAATTCTGATGATAAGAAGCTGAAACTGGGCCTGGAAAAAGTCAGAACGCTGCACTCGCGATTTTTGACCTTGGTGCAGTATTTGGGCCATATCTCAGTCCACAGATGTTCGTTTAAGTCCATTCCAGTTTGAAGCTAACATCCAGGGCTACAATTTCTCTTCATATCAAAAATTGAATCAGATAGATCTTCACAGCCAAAAATACCACACAATATCTTCTCAGATTCAGCATGGATGCTGGACAGCAATTACAAGCATAACTTTCCCTCCAAAATTCAAACTTGAACAAATAAGGATTCCAAAGACAGCTATTGAGTAGAGGATTAATGTAATTGAATAATTATTAATTAGCTTTTACATTTTGACCCTTAAGAGTCTGTATTTAAATTAGGGCAGCAGGTTGTAAAAGAGCTAGTTAGTTAGTGGGTTGTTTTTCTTTAGGGAAATACGAGTTTTAGGGTTTTTGTCTCTTTTTCTTTGCCTCTTCTCTTCTCTCACATTTTTACCTTTCACTTTCCTCCATTAATGGAGGCTTAGACTTCCATCTAATCCAAGGATTGAAAAAGGGCTGCGACATTCTTGAGGATCAGTTTCGTAATTCATTCAACAATAAATCCGGTTTCATCTCTTCCTTCTTTCCCTTTTGCTAATTATGATTTTAAATTGAAGTTATTCGTTTGGATTGATAATTGTGCAGCTGTTTGATTGCATATTATTCGGTTAATGTATGTAATTAATTTTGGAAGGACAGTGAATTAGATTCTCAGGTTTGAGATCTAAGATTAATGGCATTGGTGAATTAAATTAATACAAATTGATTAGGTTCTAGAGGTTTCTGAACTTTGAGAGATTGTGTGTTAATCGAATGCATGAAGGCTTTCATGTGAATGCTTAATTTGAATTGAGGTTTCATTCGAATTTAATATTAATCACTAATTTGTTGGCTGATGCATCTTATTGGAATCTAGTGATTAAATGGTCGTAGTTCTTCTAAATTCTTGGATTAGCAATTTAAATTCTTGTTAACTTTTTATTCTAATCAGCATTATTTTATAAATCAAATTCCATCCAAATTCATAATCGTATAACATTATCATCATTGGGAGACGACTTGGATTGCACCTCTTACTACATAATTTTTATGCAATTTGATTTTTAATAATTTGTCCGAGCGCGACACTCACAATCAAACCTCCACCGACCGATCTAGCTCAACCAACAAGATAAGCCTTAGGAGAAAGTCAGGATAAAGGAGCATCGCGTGGAGACTCCCAGCCAGAGTTCCAGGGCCTAGGACACTCATAAGGCTATTGTTAAGTCACCCAACTCCATTAAATCCCCTAGGCATCGAGGTCCTCCCTATCTTTCACCAACAATAGTTATAAAATAACCTCGTGACTTCTTTTAAAGGGGAGTGGGATTTCACACACATTTGCCTTCTGAATAGTCATGCACACTTTTAGAGTTTCACTCCCTTAATCACGCACATAGACGCTAGCCAAATTTAAGATTTCACATGATTTCATCAATTATTCAGAACCATATATATGTAGGGAATTGGCAAGTACTTATATTCGTGCCTCAATGCACTTGCTCTAAGTATTCCAAGCTCACTAACTTCATCTCTTTCCTTGAGTTCCAATCATTACCCGACTAGAGTTACACTACTCATTTACTTTTAAAAAAGAAAGAAAACAAAGTTTTCACAAAGGTTTACTTTTAGTCATTAGATTCAATTATTGAACTCAAGGTCGAAGCTGAACCATGGCCAAACTCCTTAGAGCGCATATACTTACATATCAATTTACTCTCAGCGTATCATCATGCATTTTCCACCCTCAAAGGGCTTAAGTTCACAAATGGTGCCCACTCAACCTGCATATGCCTATATGCATATTCTTAGTGCTTTACACAACACATGCACCAAACCGTATATTTTCAAAGAGCACAACACATAAGATATCTTGTTCAAATACACTAGACATATTACTTATATTAGACATTTCAATAAAGCATTTCATTTAATTGATCCTTGGTTTTCGACAAATTTTGTATAAAATAATTCACTTAAAATAATTCACAATTTTCACAAAATAATATTTACTCAAACATCAAGTATAAAATAATTCTCAACCATAGATCAAGATTCGTCAAAATCAAAACTCATAATTATATTTCAAAACATCAAAATTCTCAAGTAAATATTCAAAAATGTCAACATGTAATTCAAACAGCACATATCTCCTAATACATGTGTTCTAGACCTCAGGGTTAAGGGACAACCCTCTTTCATTTATCCTCTTTCTTACTATTTACTTGAAATATCTCCTCCCCCTTACCTTAGTGAGTAAGGTGGTCTGCAGGTTCATTTTCTTGGACTTCCCGGTGTCAAAATTTGCAGTTTCTTAATTTGTTGCATTCCTAGTTCAGAGAGGAGTTTATCAGAATCCTTTGAGCCAAAATGGCTAAGAGCTAGTATTTTTAAAAATTCAGAAATAGCCATGCACTTATTGCAAAAAAAAGGAAAACTTCATATTTGCGCAATGTTTGCAAAATTAAGTGTAACGGACTCAAACGAAGTCCAAATCATGATCCATAAATTTTGTTAGAAAGATAAGATCCTAAGGGTCAAAATTTAAAAATTAAGTTTTCATTCACAGGAAAGTGTAGAAAAATCAAACTTCGCTACTGTTCACGCAGGTTTTTCAGCTTCGCACTCTTTTTGTAATTCATTTCATAAGTTATTCAAACGAAGTCCAAAATTAACATAAAAATATGCGTTGGAAAGCTATTCTCATGTAGTTTATGAAAATAAATTTTTTGGTTGAAAAAAATCTGTACAGAGGGTGTAAAAATTATTTCTTTGTACTGTTTCTACAGAAAACGTAAAAATGAAGGTTCTCACGTATTCTAGGCGATTAAGGGGGAAAACAATATCAGATTTAAGCTCAAGATACACCGTTGGAAAGATAATTCTATAAGGAACACATAGGGTTGTTGCATGTCATGTTTTAGAGATAACAGAAGTGAGAAAAATAGTCTTCTTTGCTGCTGAAACACTGAAAACGCAGAACAAGGAGTGATCTCCCCATTTTCACTATAACTTGTGATTTTGATGTCCATTTTGAGTGAAACTACTTGCATTTGAAAGATTTTTCACTGTACAATCCAAATATGCAGAGTTTAGGCCAAAAAAAATACATTCAGATGGTCAAAATTGACCCACACAGTGGCTGAATGCAGAAAGCTCAATGCTTTTTCATGGAGGAGGTGCAAAAAGTTCATCTCCTTGCTTTGATTGGTGAAAATATTGAGAAAGAAAGATGAAAGAGTGTTTTTACCTTACTTGGATGTTCAGAGAGCAATCAACACACTCCTTTCAACATGCATGGGCAAAAGAAATGAGTTTCCTTAGTGCAATGGAGGTTGCGGTTTAAAGTTTTGTAGGAGGAAAAGTAGGAAAATCTTGCTCAAAGCATGGAGGGGAGAGTGCTCAAGGTTTTTGGCTATGGAAGGGTGTTGGTTTCCAGCACAAGGCTTGCTACAAAATGAGAGAAAATGATGGGTAGAGAGAAGATAAATTGAGAGAGAGTGAGAGAGCTTTACGGAGGAAGAAAAGAGAAAATAACTTGGTGAGGTTTTGCGTTTGCCACCTACATTGCATGCTTCTAAAAAGAAAGTGGGATTGCCACCTATGTTAAAATCATGCAGGGCATCATGGATTTTTCACATACTAAAAATCTGAAATCAAAATTTGACTTAATAGGTTTTGAATCTAGCTCCTCTATATGGGTAAGACTAGCCTATCCACCACTACACCACCTTTGTTAGTGTGCAAGAAATTTGAAAATCAATTATACTTAAGAGATTGTAAATAATTCAAAGTATTAGAAAGTTTCATCTTTCAAACATAAATCAAAGATGTATTTAAAGAAGAATTATTTTAACGAAATAAATACTTTTATTCTAAAACTTCTTTAACCAAAATCTTGCAATTTTGTAAAATACATTAAATTACTTCTGAAAGAGATGAAATCGTGAGAATGCACATGAACATTGAGGGAGTAAAAATCAGGATATTACAGCGTTAATCCCACAACCCCGAAGTTCAAAAAGAAAGCACAAATGCAAAACTATGAAACAACTCAATGAAGTTCTAATGCACTTACTCAAGCAAGATAATCCATTTCTTCAATGAATCCAACATTCAATAAAAGAGAAAAGAAGCTTGGGTTCCTTCCATGGTGAACATGCAACCACAATAGAGGGAGAGAAAAGAGAAAGAAGCTTACCTTTGATGCACAAAATTGAAGAACGAGAGTTCCTTAGTCTCAAAATGTACAAGGAAATGAGAAGAAATGGAAGAAAAGTTAAGGCTTGGGGTAGGAGAGTTTGGAGAGCTTAAGAGACACGAGAGAGAAAATGAGTGAAATTAATGTTTTGATTTAAACTTAGACACTTAAAGTGACTCTCGCTCTTCACCGCTGTGGTCTTGGATTTGAGTGCTGCAACGGTGGTTTATTTGAGCAAAAGTTATTTTGGCAAAGTTAGCGCCATGGCTATGAAATTGGATGCTCCAGCACTGGCTTGATGAAGGCCCTGGGACTTTTCCAGAGAGTTGGTGCTATGGCTATGGCTCAAAGCTGCAACATTTATATCAGTAAGTTGTTCCAACGTATTTTTCTGCTAAATTGGCTATAACCATGGATGAGGGCTGCAGCAGGGTGACTTAGAAAATTTGAAATCTTGATTCTCACTCAACATTGTACTTCTAACTTCTCTTAAACATTTGTCTTCCTACCTAATCTTTCTACCAACTTTCATTCCCTTCTCTTTCAACAAAAGATTTCAAATCAACTTAATTAAACAAACTCACATAAAGTAAATCACACTAAATAACCATCTAATGACAATGCAAAATCTATGTAAATGCATATCAAATTAACAAACACACTAACACACCTCTAACCAAATACATATCAATACTTATAAAAACACCCCACCAAATACTAACACTCAACACAACACTCAACTTTTACAACTTAGCAAGCAAACAAGCAACCAAAATGACTTCCATATTCAACATCACACACACACTTGATCACATAATATGGATACCACAAACTAAAATTCACACATAATTAACACCATACATGCTAATTTAATGTCTTTAGCTTGACATTGCCACATGATCAAATCTCCTTGAGATATGTGATGGTAATGAGCCTTTCAACATCACCACCCAAATAAGGCTTGAGTATTTGACCATTAATTGTCTATGTTCTTCCAGTGGCAGGCTCTTCAAGTTCAATTGCTCCATATAATTTAACAAATTTGACCAAAAATGGGCCTGACCACTTTGATTTGAGTTTACCTGGAAATAGCCTTAACCTAGAATTAAATAGCAACACTGATTGACTGGGTTGAAAGTTCCTTCTCACTATGTTCTTGTCATGATAGGCCTTTACTTTGCTCTTATATAACTTGTTGTTGTTGCTATTGTTATAAAGGTCTATTGGAAGTACCAACTTCATTCCTCCATCCATAGCCTTGATTGGTGTTGGCATTATTCCTCCAACCTTAGTTTCCCTGCATAAAAGTGTTAGCATTATAATTGCGAGAATTAAAGTTATCTTTTCTTGATTGATTTCCCATGTAGTTAACTTCCTCTTCTTGAGAAGTTTCTGTACAAAAATCATATGGGTGATCTCTTCCACAAAAATCACACCTAAGTGGAAGGCTTGATTGAGCTTGAGGAAAATTTATGGCATGGAGTTGTTGTGGTGTTTTCGCCATTTGTTTTTTCAAGGCCTCAATCTATTGAGATAACAGCTTGTTCTGAGTTAAAATTGCATCATTAGTGCTCAAGTCTATAACTCATCTTCTTTGAGATTGGTGTCTTTCATGTTGAGCTTGTTGATCAGAGGATGCTAGGGATTCTATAATTTAAGTAGCTTGTCTAGACCTGCAGACATCATAGCACCACCAGTTGTTGTATCCAATAACATCTTCACCTCAAGTTTGATCCCATTGCAAAAGAAATTAAGTTGTGCAATGTCTTCAAACCCATGATTAGGATATTTTCTGAGTAAAGACTTGAACCTCTCCCAGGCCTCACAAAATGGTTCATCTATGCCTTGCCTAAAAGTAGTAATCTCTGATTTTGCCTTGATATACTTGGATGAAGGATAGAATCTGTTAACAAACTCGTTCTCTACATCACTCCAACTAGTCAAACTCAAGTTTAGATGAGACTTTAACTAGATTTTAGCTTTTCTAGTAAAAGAAAATGGAAACAATCTCAAATAGATAGCTTCTTCATCACCTTATAGAATACCCATTGTACCACAAAGCTCATAAAAATTAGACAAATGAGAATATGGATCTTCATGGTCAAGTCCAACAAATTGTTGTGAGCTAACTAAGATAAGAAAAGCTAGTTTCATCTCCATGGCTCTTGAAGTATTCAGAGCTGCAATGCTAGAAATTGCCTTAAGCCTTATTGTTGAGCATAATTTCCCAAGGTCCTTTTAGGAGGTCTGATTGGTCCAGCTCCACCATTGCAATTACCTTCTCCTTCTTCAACCATTTCTAACTCAGGACAAGGTTGATTGGAAGAAGTTGAAGAAGATGGAACAAATAACTCTTGTTGTTGTTTCTAGAGTCTCTCCAACTGTCTAAGCCTTCTTGTTCTACTATTGTTTCTCCTTACCGTTCTCTCAATCTCAAGATCAAATTGCAATTCTTCGGCTAGAGTTTTTCCTCGCATACAAGAAATCTTAACAGAAAGATGAATCCAAGAAACAAAACAACTATATATAATATAAGTATTCACAAGATTAACTATTCACAAGAATTAACAAGAATGAAAATTACTAAATATCTGTGCCAAACCCCCAGCAACGGCGCCAGAAACTTGGTGACATTTTTTGTAACACTTGGCAAGTGGACCAAGCTTCGATGTAGTAAATTGATATCGTCCTTAGGGATTTAGTGATAATAGTGATTTTATTTCTTGTTTATATACAGAAATGGAAAGCATGATTGAAATAATGGTTTACATGAAAATAAGTAAAAGCAAATAGAGTAAAATTTTAGTAGAAAACCTAATGCAAGAAAGAGATTAGATTTAAATGCACTTGCTAACACTTTATCTTCAATGAGTAAATATGATTTCAACTATCTTACTTCTACATTCATTGAGTAACTTAACTAGATCCCTTAAAATTAAGTCCTAAGGTAGTTAATCTTAAAACATGATTCCTCTATGATTAAGAATAACACCTTGCATTAAGAACAATAACTTGAACATAGGTGGCTAAAAAACTCAAGTCTATTCCTAGTACAAGAGTTTGTTAGGTGTGATGATTCACGACTGCAGCTGCGGAGATCTGGATTGCCCTAATTACTTTGTCTTCTCACGACTGCAACTATAGATTCATAGCCATGACTGTAACTCTCTAGAATTCTTGTTCTGTTGTAGAATTTCATGGCTGCAATTGTGGGTTTGGGGCTGTAGCCCTGGACTTCAGACTTCATCAAATTCTGCACAAAAATAGAGATATTTTAAACCAAAACATTACCACCCTTGTGTCTTAAGAGTCATGAAAATCCTGCGAAGTCTTTTAAAATCTGTAGGACTTTTTTCAACTAAAAAAGTCTTTTAAAATCCTAATCCAACACACTCTTCCTTAGAATATTTCTAAATTTTCTTATTTTAAAATTAAAATGGATTTTTGGAAATCTATAAAGATAGTGATGTATAGATTACTTTATCATTCACAAATTATATAATTACAAAAGTAAAGTTGTTTATCCTATTTTTTTTAAAACAATATCTTTCTTTAAATCTTTTTAACACCTTCAAAAAGGTCTTTTTTAATACTTTTCAAAAAGGATTTTTATTCCAAACTACTTAACCCTAAATTCCTTGGAGCGCTAAGGAATACATAGGAGCAAGACCAAAACCTATTGGGTCCAATTATTTTAAAACTTATTTTCTCCATTAATAAAAAATTGAAATACAAACAAATAAAATATCAAAATTAGGAATGAAATTAAATTAAATTTTGCACAATTTAGGGCAATCGTTTTTTATGGATGTCATGGGGTGCTAATACCTTCCCCTACGCGTAAGTAAAGTGCTTAACTTGGATCTGGTTAGTAGACCATTCTTATTTAAAGTTTTTCAGGGTTCTTTAAAAATCCTGGTGGTGACTTATTTGATCTCTTTTTCCTTCTATTTCTGATTTTGCCATTTCTTTTCCCCGTTGTGACCTCGATTACGACAAATTGAAGAGTCAAGCTCCAAGAAACTTACTAGTGATTCAGTAAAACAAAGTTTCAAGCTTAAATTCAAGACAAGTTCGGAGCTCAAAGGCTTTTATCTAGGAGAAGGAAAGAGAGAGTTAAGAGAAAAATGTTAGAGAAGGTTTATTGGATTGTAATGCAAGTTTTTTGAGTTGAAATCCTTTAAATACCCCTTAAATCTTGCATGCTTTCACTTAAGCGAGGTCATCCTTGCCTGGGCAAGAAAACTAGACAAAGGGATTTTTCTCAGTTTTCTGATATTCTCGCCTGAGTGAGAGTCATTTTTCACTTGAGCGAGAAGAGGTCCAGAGAGCTACTTAATTTTTCCTGTGAGACTGGCTGAGCAAGTTCCATCTTGCCTAAGTGAGGGGAAAGTTAGGGGAACTCTATCTTATCTTGCATGGACAAGATTTGTCTCGTTTGAATGAAAATGCTCTGAAATCACGTGGTCCAGAACGTTCAATCTCGCTTGAGTAAGGTATATCTCGCTTAAGCGAGACTCTTTGCAACCATCACCATTTAAACTCCTCTTACTCTAAACAACATATACAATCAATCAATATAAAATACAATAATTATAAAAGTAAAATTAAGAGTGTTACAACATCTCCTTAAGCAATTTCGCATACTTGGGCATTTAAGAGATGATCTTAACAAAAGTATGTTGATATGCAATTTTTTGAGGATATCCAAGAACTTACCAAGCTATGGATCCTTTTGGTTGTACTTCAATCTCTAAGGAAAGGGAATCCTTGGCATTACAGGCTTTGTTAACGCAGTAGACTCGTCTTCTTCTTCCATTTCTGGTTCTGCGTATGAAGCACAACCTTGCTTAATGGGATGCACCGTCGTGCTTGTTGTGTTACCTTAGGCATGCATAATGAAGCATGGCGTGCTTCTTTAGATTCAAGGGCATGCTGAGGTGGATGCAGGGGCGTGCTAGGGGATGCAAGGGTTTGCTTATCAATAAGCACAGGCGTGCTCCCTTCACTTTTTTGTGTTGTTTGAAGATTCTTCCCACCCCTAAAGGTGATGGGCTTTGGCTTGCTCTTTAGAATTTAGTTCAGGCTGAGTTGGCAATGTTCCTAACACCCTTTGACTTAAAAGATTAATAATCTGCTCCAACTGTGATTCGATATTTAAGGATTGTGATCTCATTTCAAACTTGTTTTCTGCAAACCTTTTATCCTCTCTTTCAATTTATTGTTCCAACTAGGCTTCAAACTTTGATATTCTCTTATCAAAGCTATGCACATACTACACCATGGTTTCTTGGAAGTTAGATTGGAATTTGGGAGCCTTTCTTCTATCTAATTTCTCTCTAATGTCTAATGTCTTTTTGTAGTGTTTGTCCAGCTTTTCAACTTTCATTTAAGTGGCATCTTTAAAATATTTTCTATTCTAATTTGTCCTATAAAATAAAGAAAAATAATTACTTAAATTTATAATAATTTACTTTAAATTTTATAATTATTTAATAATTTGAATGAAAATAACACTTTGACTTAAGTTACAATTTTTTAATAATTTTAAATAAAAATTAATAAATTAATCCCAAAAATATATATAATAATGTAAATAATAACTTAAACGTGACTTTATTAATAAGTATAATTTATATTATTATATGACTGTGTTTTTACTTAAAAAAATTTTAAAAATGAGAAAAAAATTAAAAAATAAATAAAAATTGACATACATAAAACATGTTTGATTCCCTTTTAAATATAGCTTTCTGTTTTTAAAAATAAAATTAATATAAAATTTGTCTCATGTAATTTTTTTTATAATTTAGTTTCTATTTTGTAATTATTTAAAAGTTAATTTTGAAATGATTAGGGATGAGAACATTAAAAATGAGTCAGGCGACTCTACATGATTATACAAAATAACCACTTTCTAATAAATAAAAAAATTCACATAGAATTCATGCCAAATCATTTGACTTGAATAAAAGAAAATTTTGTTAAAGATAGAAATAAATATTTATGAGATGCATTAAATTGGGGAAAATAAAACAGTCTAAGAATGAGACAATGTGCTTTATCCTATGTTAAAAAAAAAACTAGGTTTATTAAGTTATATTAACTAATAAAATTAAAATATATATATATATATGAGACAAATTTTTTTATATTAATGTAAATTTAAAAACTCTTAGACTCGATTTTAAACTTTTATTTAACTTTTATTTTACATGTTATAATTTATTAGTTTATTGACCATTAGATGTAAGTTAAATAAAAGACTTATATAGTGTGTAAGAGTTGAAAAAATATATTCTCATAAATTGATTATTTCATTTAATATAGGGTTATTTACTAATAAGGTAACTTGGATAAGCTCATAAAATGATGTCAAATTAAGATTTTTCTACATAATGTACGTTATCTTTTATTTAAACGTTGGCAAATGGAATCACGAATTTTGTTAGCTTTAAGTGTGTCGGTGTTTCACTGATTTGCTTGTGCTTACATAGACAAGCCTATGACCCCAAATTGATTATCTGTTATATGGAAAAGCAAATCTTGAGTGATCCAACTTATCTCTCTTAAGATCATCGGTACAAATTAGGTTGGCGAAGAGTCCTTTTCTTGCAGTCTCATCCAAAAGAAAATTATGTTCCCTTGGTCAATGGTAGGGAAAGGAAAATAAAACGAAGCCATTGCGTGTTGCTCGAATTTACTTAGTTACAGCGGTGCTTGGTAACTGATGCAATAAATCATATAAGATATGTATAATTTTCAGTTTTTCACGGACAAAATCAAGGTAAAAATTAATAGCAAAATTCTATATTGAACTCATCAAGGAATATTAATAGATAAGCTAATATTATTATCAACATTTATTTTTGTAAATTTAAATTTAGGTTTCATCAACTTTATTTATTAACAACAAATGATAAAAACAATAAATATTTACATAAATTATAAAATTATTTATAAAAATAATTTTAAATTATATTTTTTTATATTTAAAATTAACATAAATAAACCTTCTGTCGCTATAAAAATTGTTAGATTTGAAATTCAAACCTAAAATATAATTTAGGACTTTGTCTCTAACAAATTAAGCAAATAAAAAAGGTTTTTGTTGTTAACCTCTGGAAATTAAAATCAAACTAGGTAACAAAGTTCTAACTTATCATAGTCAGAAAGCATTATTTTTAAAGATATTTTAAATAGAAAATTAAATAATTTTAGATCCCTACAAAAGTTATTGTGATTGGAAGAATAGTTTTTAAAACTTTTTTACTAGGATTTAGTTCCTAATAAATTAAGAAAATAAAACATTAATCCTTGTGTTAACCTCTATATGTTAGGTGTTGAAGTTGAGTTAGCTAATGAAGTTTCAACTTAATATTAATATTCAACATACCCCTTACTATAATTTGCATACAATTGTTACAAACAAGTAATATGAACTCTAGAGCCTAATGACCATGTACAAATATGATTGAACAAGATTTGCTAGTATGAGAACTCCTTGTTATCATTGTTTGTAGATGAGTTGTGTAAAAAAATTAAGTTCACACGGGACAAAAAAAAAGTAATGGCATTGAGTTAATGATTAATATAATGATATACTAAGTAGAACAGCAGTGTATTAGTGAGACTAATTGTGTACTAAGTACTTGATAAATGATAACACTGAGTCAAAATTTCAATAGTTGAAACTTAACATTTAATAGACAAAGATTAACAAGGAGGACTAATTCTTCACAACCTTAATTTTTATGAATTGAATCTTAATATTTGTTTTACAGACTAATTTTAAATGAATTTTTTTTATTTACATTTATAAAATTGTGCTGATTATCTTATATAAATATCAACTTTCTCATAAATACTTATATTTACATTCATAAAATTTATAATATTTAATTTATTATTTGCAATACTTTTAGTAAAAAAATTTAATAATTACATATATTTTGATTTCAGACAGAAAACACGTTTTCTATATTAAAAATTGCATAATTCATCATTTTTATATTTTTTTTTTCAAAATTTATATTGTTCTCAAATATTTTATCACGATTATTTCTTTCTTTTTTTTTGGGTAAGATCACGATTATTTCTTTAGTTAATTATAATAATTTATTTTTAATATTATGGTGTCTTTTACTCTTAATTAATTATCACAGTACTATGTATTTTTTTTTATATTAATATCTTCTTAACACCATATTATACATAAAGAACATTTTTGTGGAAAAATATATTATAACTGATCTAATCTTTATTAGTAAATTATATTTAATTAGTTTTATGATTACGTAAAAATTTTAATTTTTATCTCTTCAATCTTTAAAATAAATTTGAATGTTTAATTTTTATTTTAAAATAAAATAAAAATATATGTGTAATCTATGAGCTATTAAACTAGTTGATATCAAATTAATATATAAAGAACATTATATATATTCACTTGACAAAAAGATATTAAATTTTTTTGGAAAAAATTTAATGATCTGGTATTTTTTTTTCATATTAGTTTGTTATCTTTTTAAAAAATTAAGTAATTTAACTTTTATTTTTGTCTCACATTAATTATTTATTTATAGTGTATTAAATTTTGTCAAGTTAATTTTTTTAATAATTATTGAAATTGATTGAAGAGTTTCTCTAAATGCCGTATTATAGTAAATATATTAAAAAAATATGAATTATTTTATCAATTAAAATGCAAAACGTAGTGATTGGTCTCATTAGAAAAATGTGTTTTTTTAAAAAAAAATTGCAGATAATTTAATGGTATTATAACGAAATTACTAACCGAAGACAAAAATAAATATCAAAAGACTACAATAAAAAATAAAAAATAAAAATAATTTTAAATAAAAAAACTAAATAAACCAGTCGTTAATTTTACCCTGTCTTTTAT
This sequence comes from Abrus precatorius, assembly GCF_003935025.1. NCBI lineage: Eukaryota > Viridiplantae > Streptophyta > Magnoliopsida > Fabales > Fabaceae > Abrus > Abrus precatorius. Next base: position 2,334,203 of record NW_020874439.1, on the reverse strand, counting down.
TTTAAAAAAATATATTTCATAACTCAAAAATCCAAATAGAATAAAGGTTAATAAGAACTGACATGAGCATATCGAGCGTGGGTTCCAGCAAGAAAATATTTGTAAAATAACATTAACTCTGTAAAATTTATTCACGCTATTTATGATTATTCCACTTGCAAAAACTGCAGCATTGGCATTTTCTAACATTTGATTTATGCTCTAAAACATTAAATCCCAAATTTTGACATTAAACAGATTCTCATTATTTATTTATGGAAGGAGTCAAGGAGATGCAAAAGGATGCTGCTTGTTCTTGTTTCATTGGACCCGTGCAATTCCTGTGTCAGTTCCCCTTCTCAAGCTTTTTGGGTCCCACAACTCTCCATACATCGCTTTCGTCCATTAATCGATGGGACCTGCTTTCATTGTTACTATTATGTTCATCATGATGCCCTTAAGTGATAAGGCTCTATGTGGACCCTTTTCTTTTTCCGTGCAGCTTATATCTTCATCATCATGCCCTTAAAACTAATTTATAAATAAAGTTTTGAATTTTAGAAATTATGAAAAAAAAAATATGTAATAAGTATCTCTTATATTTTATTATGAAGAAAGAAAATTTAACACGTAAATTTAAAATAGTAGTTAAAAATTTTAAAATTTAATATTTTATAAAAAATATTAATACAATCTATTATAATTTCTTATATTTTTATAATTTTCAAAAATATGTATTAGATTCTTTTCTATTATCTTTCTCATCAGTACGAATAAACAAAACATTGAAACGTCACTGAATCTGGAGAGAAATCATGTAATTTTCTGGTCTGAAGATATAGAATATAATAAATAAATAAAACATTCAGTTATTCATTTAGGACTTACGTATAACATTTATATTGATGAAAAAATTAGTGAAATATTTTTTTATTATTCAGTTGGGATAAAAAAAGAGGAAAGAAAATAATTATTTCAGTCTTAAACAAACTTCGGTTCTTAAATAAAAAAGAAAGAAAGAGAGAAATATTATTTAAAAAAGATTTTCCCCTTTTTTATCCTATTTAATGTTATATATGTTATAAAAAACTATATGACACAGTTATTATTTTTAAAAAAATGAAAGAAAAGAGAAAACAAATAATTTGAACAATAAAGTTAGTCTTATATTTTATATATTTTGTAATCTAAACAAAGAGTTTTGCTGTCACTGACGCGTACCTTTCAAACTGTTAAGTTAATACATTGGATGAAGGTGGTAAATTGTCTTGTACATTATTGAATGAATAAAACGTCTTGCACCTTATCTATGTCATGTAATCTTTGTGAAACAGACATTAGTGTGCTTCACACAATGAAACAAAACAGTGACATGTCTCGAAGATGTGAAGCCTAATAGTTGGGTAGAAGGCTCTTCCATCCGAGATATCTTTGACATACAGCTAATAAATTCTCCATTCTGATGATGCTGTACGCTCATATCTTTCCTTTTAGCTACACCAAAACACTAAGATATTGGAGAATTTCTGTAGCTCACAACTTCGACAATGAATTGAACGTTCACCTAACTACAATTATGAATAAGTGCTAAGCATCTTAGCAAGAAGAATGGAGAGGAATAAAGTTATCTTAAGTGTAACAACGCCATGATTTAGTTGAATTTGATACCACATCAAATCTTATTGTGGAGACACGTTGCTAGGGCCCTCTTCAACAACAATTCATACATTGAAGATGCTAACAAGAATCGGGTGAATGATATGACTAGTTCTCTAGCCAATAAGATTCTCAATGTTATTTTATAAAACAATTATTTCACAATCCTTATTAGATAACTAGTCTATATGCTAGCTAAAATGTAATTATATCAATAAATTATAGCTAAAAAGAATAAAATATGAAATCGTTACAATTTCTTTCAGATGTCCTCGAAAAAGTTTTCTTTCAAACAAAAGAAAAAGAATTTTTTTTCTTTAAAATTGTTGGTTGGTATCATTTTGTTTACTAAACCTTTACCTGAAAACAATTCAAATTTTTTCTTTTTGTTCAGATATCAAAATAAGAGAATTATTTTTCTATGTTGCCGCACGACGATATATAATTTTACGATAAAAGTATTTTGCATGAATTTTATTATTTATTTTTTATTCATTTGATTTATGTTAGGGTTTTGTTAATAGTTACTTGTAGGGATGACACTCTTATTTTATAAAATTACTAAAAATATAAATTAATTATTATAATAGTTAAATAATTTTCATTATAAAATATAATGTTGTTCTTAATTTTTTTAATTTTTTATTTTTTATTATTTGAATTAAAATGTAGTTATATATGATTTGTTTAAAAAAAATATAACTATATCAATTTAAAATAAAATGGTAAATGAGTTCCCCAACCCCAACTAAATGGAGTTGAATTTGAATTTCTTATATATATTTTTCCTATATCTGACCCTAAACATGTTTTATCTTTTGCGAGAACAAGAACGAGGAGAGTTAAACCTTCATTTGACCTACCTCGTTGTCATACCTATTTACTTATAAAACGTTTATTATAGTATGAAAAAGAAAACAATCAAATTTGTTGTTTCGTGCAAAATTTGAATCTTAAAAATGTAACATATGAAATGGATAATATATGGTTGAAAATTTGTTTTAATTTATAAATTTTTAAATTTTTAAAACAATCTTTAAAATCATATAATAAACCTAATATGTATTTATTTATATCATATCATGTGTATTTTAAAACGGTCAATACTAAAGTATCGCTAGATGCATGCTACTATATCACTAAATAATAACAAAGATTATTTTATATTTTAAAAATTAAAAGAACCAAATATAATTAAGTTTATAAAATTTAAAAATATATTTAAGACTATAAAGCATACATTTATAAATATTGTTAAAATCTAAATACATATAAAACTATTATTATCATATTATTAAATAACATTTCATATTACTGTAATTAATATTAATGTTTTTATTATAAAAATTATACAGAGAAATGTTTTTTTATCATAACTATTATAATTATCTTACATTTGAGATTTTATTAAATTGTTTTTTTAAGTTTAAGCTAGGTTTCTCATTATATAAATAAGCACTCCTTTACATTTAAATCAATAGATAGAATTGTATTGTTTAGGAGTTTAATATTCAATTTCATGTTTCTTAGTATATATGTTCATAATTTATGTCTATATAAAACTTAAACATTTAACTTAAAAAGTTTCTGTAAAATTTTTTAGAAAATATATCATAATAATATTAACATATTTTCACACTTCATAATAATTCATCACATGCTTACTTCCTTTCTTAATTCACTAATATTAATTAAGAGTTTGATATAGTAAGTGTGTGAATCAATTAACATGAGAGTATTTCAACAACTTAATTAATTATATTGAGTTTAAACTCATGTGTATGTATATATTGAGAAAAGAAAAATTTTATTATGTTACAAAGTTTTATTGCCAGATATTCATGACCTGTAAAGTGTTTCAAAAACTTAATCAATTATATTGAGTTCAAGCTCATGTGTATGTATATGTTGAGAAAAGAAAAATTTTATTAAGTTACAAAGTTTTATTGCCAGATATTCATGACCTGTAAAGAAGGCTGAATTCATCTTAAAAGGTTATTGATATAAATACATTTTTGACTAACTAAAATTAATGTAACATTGGGTTCCAACATGTTAATTAACTAGGAACCGATAGAAAAAATCTTAAAGTTAGAAATTCTATTGAAGGGATCACCATTTTGACACATTCTCGTAGAAAGGGATAAAAGAAGTTTCATTTTATGTAAAAAAAAAAAATGTGACTTTTCAAGAAAGTCTTTGAAGGTTCATAACCTAGGGTGGAAAACACCCAAAAGTAGTTGAAAAGAAAGGTCTTCAAAAAATTTTGCTATAAAGTTATAAAAAAATAGAGATTGACAAGAGAGAGGTTTCAAGTTCAAGAAAAGACAAAAAGTTTAAAACGTAAAGAGATATGTCAAAAAAGTTGCAAAGTTTGAAGTAGTTATTATGTCCAACTAACAGTTATCATCAGTTGGGGATCATCAGTTATTGGTGATTATCACCAGTTGAAGACCAAAGACAGAAGGAGCTTATTGTAAGCAGTAGCAATTGTAGAAGAAGCATGCGCACAAGGTAGTTACTAAGAGATGCTCGCAAAAAAGAAAAAGTGTTGAATTGTATTTGTTTATAAATAGTATTAAGCTTTACATTCTGGGGATGACTTTTTGCACTTAACACCAACATTCAAAATCTCGGCAAGCCTAAGTTCTACACATTAGTTAGATATAGTATCCCTGAGATCAACAAACCTATGTTGATCATTGCTAAGAGTTGTATGTTACATTTATGCAAATTTATTTTACTTCTTTATATTTGTTTAATTATTTGTTTTATGACGTTGATTTACTTTATTATTTTAAGAATACACTTTAAAAAAATTTAAAGAAGATTTAAAATTTAATTCCAAATTTTTCTTGAATTTATTTATTTACTATTCACAATTTTCATAATAAACAGATATTCATAATTATTTTTGTCAGCCTCAAGTAATATATTGTGAAAGATATCTATCCTATGACCTAAAAAGTTAAGAGTTTGATATTAGTATGAATAAAGATTAGTATTTTTTTTGTAATATATTTATCTTCGATTATTTTTCCTCCTTCGCCTGTTCTTGAAATTTCAACATATTAATTGTAAAAAAAAGTAGTTTTTATATTTTCTTGTTTACATTTAACAAACGTAGGATTATATAAACAGCCTCTCAAAGTAAGTTACTTTGAATTTGAAACTTTTGGGAATTAACGATTAGAAATATCTACTTCGACTTAAAATCAGACTTTATTTTATAGTTTGTTAAGCATGAGAGCGAAAGTTCTTCTTAATTATACTTCATACGTGTTTGGGGTAAATAAAATTTTTTAAGTTATTTTTCCTGCTAGAGACTTTCGTGGTAAGAAACAGACTATGTCCTTTCAAAGAGTTTCTGAAGATTTTCTAGTCCTTGTACTGAAAATAACTAAAACTAGTCGAAATACAAGATTAATAAGAAAAATATTTGAAATCCACAAAATTGAAGGTTTTTTGAGAAGTTTTTGAGAATTTTCAAGTCCCTGACACCCAAAATTGCTCAAAAAATAGGACTGATAAAAAATTATTCTAAGTTCACAAGACTGGAGATCTTTCGAGGAGTTTTTGAGGATTTTGAAGTCTCTGACACTCAAAACTGCTCGAAAAATAGGACTGATATGGAAAATATTCTAAGTTCACAAAACTGAGTGAGATCCCTGACTTCCCTCAGAATTACTTGAAAATCAAGAATTGATGAGAAAATTATTGTAAGTACATATGACTAAAAGAACTTTCATATTTCTTCCAGAATTGGTCGAAAAGTAGAAAATGAGGGAGAAATTATTCTAAGTCCACGAAATTAAATGAGTTCACAAACTTTCCTCAGAAATTGCTTGAAAAATAGGAACTTACGGAAAAATATTTTAAGTTTACAAGAGACATGATAGAGCTCAAAAAGTGATATCGAAAAAGTTACAAGGCTCAAAACAGTTATCAACGGTTATCATCGGTATAAGATTTAAGACACGAAAAAAGGTCGTGGACGATAGCAATTATGGAAGAACTCCCAACCAACAGTACGATCATAAACAATCATAGATAATTGATAGCAGCGATTGAAAGCAAGCATGTATGAAAGACAGTTGCTAAGTAGTACCCGTGAAAAGAGAAAAACAGTAATGATTCATCTGCCTATAAATACTACAAAGCTTCAAACAGATTGCAAAAACGAGCAAATCTGAGAATCAGAAAAGTTTGACCAAGTGATAAGACTGTTGCGATGTTTTTTTGTGAACAAGTGGAATCAATATGCCATTTACGTTTTACAAGTAACAGTACCCCTTATGCTGTATGGTTAAAATGTTGTTGCTGGATGCGGATGCCAAATGGTGGGCTGTTTGGTTTGCTGTGATTTGGTCGCTTGAGACACACACCAAAAATATAATATTTTCTTTTAAATATACTCTTCAACGAACTAATGGGTGCATAACAGGGTGTATGTATTTAATGTCTATAAAGTGCTGAATTTTGTACTCAGTTGCGTAGTCCTTGTACCCCTTTAATTTAATTTCTTCTTTGGCAGACAAAAAATACATAAAAATATATGGTAGTTGGTAGCTGTAAAGCACCAAGTAATGGAAAATTATCAAGGCTGAAGTGTAAAGACATTTTACTTGGCGAAAGAGGAAATGCAGGGAAAGGAAAAAAACTATCATGTCACCTTAGAAGTTAAAAGCTATCTTTCTTGGCTAAGGGGCCCTGTTCATGCAATTTCGGAAAAGTAAAGCTTTAAAAGTTATTACCAGGAATTATTTACTAAAGAAACAACTGTTGTGTTTGCCATTAAAAAAATTTATGTCGAATTTGAGAATTTATTAAAGAAACAATGAAACATAAGAACACCCGTGATTGTTTGAAGTATTTCAATTGTTGTACCCTTTTGCCAATTTAGTGTAATACGACTGCAGATTAACTTTCAGTAGTTCCTTTCTGCAATGTTTGACATTGTCTATGACTGGACCCAAGGTCCTAACATCACTAATGTTTGTGTGCGCTGTCGCCCGTTCAAATTCATCACATGCTTGTCACACGCACACAAACGTATAAGAATCTATTACAAGACGAGAACAATAAATACATATATCATTAAATTTTATTATTAATTAATTTTTAATCTTAACCATCTATACATAATTGTATTATCTAAGTATAAAGTTCTCACAATTTTATATTAAAAAGCTTATCTGACTAGATATACTCCTTACATGTGTGAGTAATATTTATTAAAATGGTTTGCGTTTTAAAATTATGAAAATTATAACACAAATGTTAACTAGAAATGTTAACTTATGAAAATTATATTAATTATATTTTTTATTTTAAAAAATATATTGATTTTAAATATATTTATTTAAAATATAAATTTTATCTTATCTCTAAAACCCCTAAAAGTTTACATCTCCGGTGCATCACATCCTAATTACACATTATAGTGAACTATAAATTTAAAAGAAACGTAGAAGCCACATCTTATGACTTAATTTTAGCAATCTTGCATTTAAAAAAATGAATTTAAAAATAAATATTTTTCAAAATAAAATAAAAATAACTTATCCTTCTTAAATTTAAAAAAAATTAAATAAAAATCTTTTATAAATAAAAAAATATAAATTATTTTTTACTTTTGAAAATAATTTGATAATTATATACTATATAATTTTTAACCCTGTTGAAGAGTTTATCAACACTCATTATACCAGAAACAAATTTTTGGAGCACTAACTTAAAAAGTGGTTAGTAGAAACCACTTTATAACAATATATTTAGAGATTGGTTAATCGATCTCAAATCTTTGCTTTTATATTCACTACTCTTTAAAGTCACTTTTAGAGAGTGGTTAACTGCTCGCCAAAGTCTTTAACTTTTATAAATGAAACACGTTTAACTAATGAATCTCTTCGTCTTATTAACAAAGTTAGTCATTTTTACCTCTTTAAGTTTTTTTTGTCTTTTATGCATTAACAAAATTGGTATCTTTAGTATCTTTCACGTCTGTAAATTCTCTTTATCTTCTCTTTTTTGTAAGTTTTCTTTTTTCTTTCATATCTATAAGTTGATATATATTGTTCTTTTTTTCTCTATTTACTTGTGTTTGTTTCATGGATATGTAGATTGTTAAGTTAAATACAACGTATAAACTTAAGATTCAATTTTGATTTGTGATAAAAGTGAAAAAATTTGAATATTAGACCTATAAATTAAAATTTAAATATAATAATAAATTAATTTTAGTTTGTAATAGAAATCTAATAAAGAAATAAATTTTAAATCTTAGATTCACAGTTTATACATATACTTTAAAAAGCAGTTTCATGCGAAACTGCTCTTTAATCTTATACCTATGCTTTAAAGAATGATTCTAAAACCGCTCTCTAATCTTAATATTTGAGAATAGTTGTTTAACCGCTCTTTTAAATGCAACAAATTTGGTAATGCAAGATTTTAAAGTAGTTTTAAATACTCTAATTTAAAATAAAACTACTCTTGTATCTCCTTTCTAAGACCGAAAGATAATCAAGAATTCCATTGGTAACCAACAACACATTTAACGAAGTCAGTGTATCCGTAGGATCAATCAAATCAAGTAACCCTATGTTTTTCCTACATGAGATTCAATTAATTAAAAGAGTCATGATGCCTGTTTCCTACAAATTTCAAAAGCAAAAGCCATTGGATTCACCATTAAAACGTCTTGGTTGCAAGGCTAAACATTTTTGTGAACACGCAATTATTTATAATTTTCAAGTGATTGAATTCATTATAAAGCAACATTGCAGACATTTAGAAACAATTAGAGTTGCTAATACAACCTTACAATTATTCCCTTAATAAACTAGTCTAGCTAGCACCCTGACCCTGTAAAAAAGTTCTAAACTTATTTTTAGCAAATTAAAGAATTGAAAGCTTCATACAACAGTACCCTTTTTTGGCATTCCCATGAATTCAACACCCTCAAATCTAGCTTCCCTAACCTTTGGGCAAAGTAGCTTGCATTAAGATCTCAAGCTCCTTTCCAAATGGAACCTTTACTGTGTCTGGGGAAACATCTGTTGAGGGAAATAATTGGATTCAGGTTGGATCTCCTTGAAGTCTTCCACTGCATGGTGGTGTAAATGCCACTCCCTGTCTGAAACAAACTGCCTGGCCATGATGGCTGCTCGGTTTTCAGCTATCAATTCGCGCAATGCAGCACTGCATCTTATGGAGAGATCAGCAGGAGAAAGCCAAGAATCACTCCTAGATGACAGAAGAGAGAGAGCACACCCTCCTGATGATAAGTATGGAAAACCTCCAACCATCAGCATATTGTCTATCAACAAAGAAAGTTATACTGAGATTACTTATATCAATTTACTTATCATTATCAATATTATTTTTTCTCTACATACATACATGCATAAATGCACCTCATTTGTAATTATCTTTCAGTAAGATAATAAAAACGAAACATAGAAGAGATTAAAATGTATGAAGGACAAATCAATAGTGTGATTCCAAATGTATCCTTACAAATTAAATCTAGCAGTTATCCTTTGACCGCAAACACCACAAGTAGCCCTTGTGAGTTCAAAATAAAAAATGACCTAGATATGAAATGAATTATTTCATTCAAGAATATGTATTCGTAGTGAGCTAAAGAAGTAATAGCTCAATCATTGTATTAGATATCAGATCGGTATGACCTATGAAAGCAGTGTTAATATGTGATTTATTGTATTCAGCCCTTTCATTAAAGCTGAAAGCTAACCTGAAACATTGCAAACTTGAAGAACAATATAATTTGATCAACACATTCTGCTGAACAAGAATGTTACAGTTTATTTTATGTAAGACTATCTTATTACTAGATGTACGCATATTGGTCCACGTGCTTGAATCACAAATTTACACCCATGAGCAAACCATTATTATAAGTACCCCAATATAAAACTTCAGTGAGTTTGAGATCACTATCATTTTGCATGAGGTTGGATCAGTAGTTTGTCTTGACCATGCATCCACTCATCTTACCTAGATGTTTAAGATTTTTTTCACAATGGTGTATTAATCCCGTTGAGTGTTTAAAACTTGTTCGCTAGTTTTCTGTTGAGCTGAAAATTGTATGAGTTTAAATATCCTTTACATTTTTTTAATAAATCTTCGTTGCTTAAAAAAAATTGTTTCAAGATTAAAAGTTATATTAAAACCTGTCATCACTTCTACGTCACCTCACTTTATTTTCTAATCTAAACCAAACATGGATGATTTAAAGTTAAGAATTGATCCGCTCAATCTCACAATAAAGCATTCCACTAGATAATGCCCCCAATGCATGTTCACAGAAGCGAACACGTTAGTGAATGAATAAAATATTGCCATACCTTTCCTTTAACCCTACAAGGGTTTGGAAGGAAGAAACATCCATTATTTTTTAGCTACTAGTCATGAAAATAATATCAGAGAATGTACATATTACCAATCAATTCTAACAGGTGTCGTTGTTTCTTAAAATTATCATAAGTGAGCATTATATCATCTGAGCTATTCACAAGTAGAATTTCAAAATTAATTTTCTTAAATTTATAAATGATGCCCGAAAGTGTAGATAGAGTCAAAATCATTAGTGGAGTTGGAGATGTCTTTTCTCAGGTGCGGAATGAAACAAAAAATTAAGAAAGAATTAATAGAAAAATTTGAAATGAATAAAAGAGTACTACAGCTGATTATCATGTCTTTAATTAATGAACCAACCCATCATATGAAAGATTAGGAGCATAGAAACCTTAATCAATTTATATGTCAAGGACACTCCAACAAAAAGGTTAATCCAGTAATAAAGCCTACTGAGCCCCATCTAAGCTTCGTAAGGGTACAAATCACTTCATACTTAAGTCATCATTCCTATTACTATAGTAGTCAAGTTTAATTTGCTTAGTTTGAGATTAGACGAATTAGTTGGTTGAGTCAACACAACTATTTTGCTATGAGTTTGTTATAGTTTCTCTTCTACATGCTCACGTTATATCAATGGCATTGTACAAATTAACTGACTACTTGTTACAATGCATTTTTATAGCCATCAAAGGCATGTTGTTATTTGAATTTGAAATGAACATAGTTTAATAATTATTTTACAAATCATTTGATGTATAATTTCATTTGTTGTAAATATAAAATTGATGAAATTTTAAATTTTTATTTTCAATTCTAAATTTAAAATATTCCAAGTGGATCATATCATTTTCAGCTGCTTCAACAGCATATAGCACTACTTAATTGCTTCATTCTTGAAAATTTGATCCTATATGAATTCCTCCTGTAACAAATTTTAGTATTATATCAAAATCAGTTGTCTGAATTCATATCCTGAAGAAAGAGAGGGTGAATATACTATGAATTGTACAGTTTAAATTAGTGTACACAGTTTATTTTTACTTTTGTATTTTTCTACTGGTAACTACAACTATACTGTTTTGACAAAAGGACCAATTGGTACAAGTGTCCATTACCTGTCGCCAGAGAAAGGGAGAAAAACAAAACAAGCGAAAATCAAAACTATGTATAGACCAGCAACTGTTACTTGGTAACCCTTCAGCACGTGAAATAGTACAACGTTAAGGTTTCTAATGCTTTCGACCTTTGAAATATGCAATTATGATGAAACGAAATAATTAATTATGTGAGAAATTAGAGTAAAATTTTGGATGGTAAATCGATAATATATATTGATCAATTCAAAACAAAATACTTCCAATGTTGTAGTTACTGATTGTTCAATCAAAAGTCAAAGCATGAAAAATGATAAATTAATATATGCATGCAGCTGAAACAAAATTAATGCATCGACATGTACAAATTTCACAAAAATGTTATAATACACATATCTTTAGGATATCTAATAGTTAGCAATAGAATATTTCAATCTTGTAGTTCTTTGTTTTGTTAATTTTGTCACTAACTGAAAAATCTATCCAAAATTTATTTCAGTTCAGTACATCCAATATTATAAGACTTCATTCAATTATTGAGTAAAGGGAACTATAATAAGACTCAACATAAGATGACAGATAGAAACCGCATCAAATAGCATGATAGAAATTCAATGTTGCTTTTGCAAAAAGCATATGAAATAGCTGCAAATTCACCAAGACCCATAAAATGTGAATTAACACCATTTACCTTGTGAAGAATTCCTTGCAACAGAATCATGGGAGCTCTTTCTTCTTCTCTCATTGTGACCTGCCAGTCTCCTCCTACAACTTCTCTTAGAATCGTCAAACTCCGATACGACATGAAACCTAAAAAGTCCAATTCCCACCACCATATTTTCTCTATTAAAAATCTAAATCTAAATCAACTAATGAACCAATCCTAAAAAATATAATAATAACAAAAACTTAAACAATAGTAACCCCCACACACATATACTTATATACAGAGCGAGTTATCAAGTAAAAGAACTACTTTTATTTGAGAGTAGGAAGATAAAATCAATCATATGATCATACAAGAAACGTCGAGATTCAAGGCAGCTTAAACTCATGATCACATACAAAGGACACGTGAGTATTGAGTTTAAGCATTTTTTAAAAATGATATTAAGAACGTATAAAAAATTTATTTTTAAAATTTTATGAAAAATAGATATTATTTTTCGTTTAGTTACAATTACAAAATCAGCAATTTTTATTCTAAAAGTTAGTTTTAATTTTATCTTTTTTTCTTTTAAGAAACTACTCAGAAACGATATCTCAAAATAATAAAGACAGACTATTTTTTCAAATTCTATTTTTTAAAAAAGTTTAAACTAACTCATTAAAAAAAATAAAAGTGATTTTGATTATTGATATAAAATAATTAAACTCCAAATCTTGATTATTCAAGATAAAATCTAATAATTAATATTAACGACTCTGGCATATATATATATATATATACACACACACCTAAGCAAAAAGATAGAAGTCCTATGACAATCCAAGTGGCATTCAAATCATTCGTAAAAAAGTTAATATTATTTTTACATAATTCAGCTAATTGTTAGTTAAATTTATTCAAATCTATAAAAACACGTTAGAGAATAGTTATATTTGAAGTGAAAAATAATGAGAAAAAAGGGTAAGTCTTGAGTAAGTTCATTTAAACCACAAGAAGAAAAGAGTAACAGAAGACTAAACTCAAACAACTAAAGTTTGTGAGAGATTTAATTGTTAAACTAAAGAATATAACATCTTTATTCTTCAGATACCGGAAGCGTCACAGCAAAATAAAACGAAAAATCATATCAAGGCAAGGTAGATTTGTGTAAAAAAGAAACATGCAAGGTTTGAAAGGTATCCACAAGAGTATCATATGATTATTCTTCCGAAATAGTCACAACAAAATATAATACAAATAAATATATATTAAGAAAATGATACTTTTCAGTTACCCTTACAAATCACAAATCTAGACTCTTAAACAAAAGATTCGAGAAATATCAGATTTAAACAGGATCCTCCGAGAAATGAGTTCACAGAATTAAATAATATTCCATCTTCATTGTTCTGGGTCATTAAAAAACAATAGGAAAAATCAAGGTAAAGTATGCAGAAGAACAAAGAGAGAGATAATGATAAAATGACCTGCTACACTGCTGACAGAACCTCTGCTCCATCCCTAACACCACAACTTTGGGAGCCTTGGAATGCATCTCACAAACCTTGTGCCTCCGGTGGTAGTCCTTCGCATTCAGCAGCGCCACGTGGCATCCCTCCACCTGACACCTCGGCACTGTAGCCGCCGTGAACCCCACCGTCTTCACCCCACCACCGCCGCCGGAATACCCTTTCCCTCTCTTATCCCCCAACACCAATCCTCCACCACCACCTCCGCCGCCGCCACTACCACTCCCACTGGCGTCCTCAAAGTAATGCCTCTTCCCAAGCTTCAAGCACATGAGATGCGGGTCCGGGTGCACGTGCGACCCATCTCCCACGTACGGATTCTGCTGCTGGCGCTGACGCAGAACACCGTCGTTTCGGGGGAGAAACATGAGCGCGTTGGCTAGTCCAGCGGAGTCGTGACGGTTCGCGGGGACAGAACTCTCCGCCGCCGTGACGCCGCCAACGACGGTGTTGTTAAAAGCGTTGACTAACCTGGAACCGTTATTACTATTGTTGTTATTATTAGCAGCAGTAGTGGGGGTGGTTGTTTCCCATGTACCCCAAGCAAAACTGTTACTGTTACTGTTTCCATTTTGGTCTCTGTTGCCAAGACAGAACATGTTCCCTTCAAACTCCATCACTCTCTCTCTCTAAAAACTTTTAATTTTAGGATGCAAAGAAAAGGAACAGTGGTGTGAAATACGGAAGCTATGGGAATAGGCCTAGCGGTGATGATATGATAGTGGTGATGATGACGATGAACAGAAGTGGAACGGGGGAAGGAGCATTTCTGAGTGAGATATTTTCTTTCTCTTTTTCTTTTTAGTTTGGTATGAAAAGGGTATAGAGAGAGGTTTCTTGCTTTGTTTTGGTACAATGGAGAGAGTTTAAAGTACTCTCTCAATGGGGGAAAAGCTGCAAGGGCTAGTGATTCCTAGAGTGAGAGGGGAACGGGTGAAGTGCTTCCAAAACCACACGTAAGAGGAAAATGAGTAATGATAGTAAATGGATCAAAGATAAAGCTAGAGAGAGAGAGAGAGAGAGAGAGAGAGAGAGAGAGAGAGAGAGAGAGAGAAATGAGTGATAAGACATAAGCGGATCAGAGGACACTCTCTCTCCCCACTCTGTTTCTCAGCTGAATAATGCTGCTTGCTTGTATTCCAAAAACAACTATTTTAAATTAGGTTTCAAGATGCTGCACCCTCCATGTGATGTTAATCGAATATTTCTTGTAAATTTTTGGTAAAATTAAGGATAAAATATTTTATTTTAAATCATTCCAAATAATCTGTATCCTAAAAATGACTTGAAATTTTCTCTTTTTTAATTTATAAGATGAAATCTTTTTAAATTGTCAATAAAAAATTTACAAATCCTACATTTCAAAAGCGTGTTTATTTTTTAAAATTAATTGTAGTTATCACAAAAGCATTTCTTAATGACGAAATAAATGAATTAAATTGCATGAAATTATTTTTATTTAATTTATGGTTTTAACTTTAAGTTTTAATCAATATTTCTTTTACAATAATCTTATTCAGAAAAAAAAATTAATTATTTAAATTTAAACATCTTATGATATATATATATATATATATATATATATATATATATAAATTTATTATCAAATATGGCCTTCCAATTGAGTAAATTTTAACTTTGAAAACATAAATATAATTTCAATGAAGTTTTTATTCTTATGCTTTTCCCTTGGTTTGAATAGTTCTGACATACGTTATTAAGAATTAATATTTTGATAAATAAATATTATATTAAATAATTTTCATTCAAAATTATCACTTTAATAATATGGTATATTTAGAATTACAATATAAGGAAAATTATAAATTTAATACATTACCAGTAAAAAAAATCAAATATTAATACGTAAATAAAATAAATAATTAAAAGTAATAAATTATTATTAAAAAATTTATCGAATAAAAAATATATAATAAATATTATATTTTGAATAAAAAAATTACACTTTGAAAATATTGAAATTCAGTACAAACAACTGAAATTAACAAAACTGATAAAAATAATGAACTAATCAAACTCAGAAGAGCCTGAATCAAAATAATATGAACTAAATTTAAATAAATAAAAATTATATAAAATATATATTTTTTAATACTATTGTAAGTAGTTCAGAATTCTTGGTGTTCAAACTAAAATATTATACATGGCCACTTTTTATATAGATATAAAATTTATATAAAATTATATTTTATAAATTAAATATGTAAATTTGGATATAATATGTGATTAAAAAAACTATATTTTTATATCAGTGTAAGTTATACATATTTTTGTACGGATAATAACTTTATATAAAATATAATTTTTATCAATTTAATTATTGTATTATAATTATATCTTATTTTAATTATTTGGCTCAAATTTTATTAACTTAAATAATTACAAAAATATAATCAAATAGTCTTTATTGTTATATATTTCAAAAGTTTATATTATACTAATTTTTAATGATAAAATATTAAATAATTTTAAATTAATCTAAAATTTTGTAATATTAAAACTTTTAATTTAATAACTAAATTTTAAATTAAATTATCTAATAAAAATTTATCAAACGATATAAGAATATATATATTACTACCCTCATTTCTTACAAACTTTTAACATATAAATAGATAATATTTGAAATATTGTTAATATTTAAATTATATAAATAAATAAATTTTAGTTTAAATTTACTCCATTCATATATATTATCTTTTTAATGATTATATTATACTCTGTCATTGTGTAATATTTTTACTCTTATAATCTTTTGAAAATTATAATTTTTCATTTTTATGAATTATTCACTCAAAATAGTTTTAGTTTATAATTTTTTTTGCAAGTTTTTACACGTCCTATCATGATTGTTTTCTTTTATAAATCATAATTTTACATTTTTTTATATTGCTATATTTTTATATTATACACAATAAACGTTTATGCATGATACAGGTTATCACGCTATTACTCATACAAATACTTACTCCTGATCGGAAAAAACATTTGACAAATATTGATCAATCTTAAATTAAGAAACCGAGAAACACATAATAATTTTAAAAAGAGATAAATAAGTAACAACAAAAGATAATCCAAGAAATTGAACTTGAATTTCCCGTGAGCAAGTCACTAATAGCTGAACACTGTGGTCCAAGAGAATCTCAAGCTCCAAATTGTATTTCAATTTCTGTTTTCTAATATCATGAGTACGGCTTTAAAAGAGGAAGAGATTTTTATTTTATTTTTTAGGTGTTATTTGTATTGTTTAAATTTTGTTTTAGTAAAAGTTATTCAATATTATTAAAGATTGCTGACGTAAAATGTTAATCTTAATTAAAGAAAAACATGAAAAATTCATTTTGTTTTTTACCTTGAGTATTTTTTGAGAGTCATAAAAGTTGTGTGGTAAGTAGAACTAACAACAAACTCTTGCATAGGGAGTTTCGTGAATGATGTTTGTTGGTTGTTGGCCAACATTCTATTTTCGAGTGAGATCAAATTGTGACATAACTGGAAAGGGAAAAAAAAAACCGTACATTGAGTAAAACTAAGTCTTTGAATTCGATAGTAAGTACTCAATCCAACGGATTTGCTACATCAATAGGAAATAGACTTGGTGGTTCAAACCTGCCTGCAAATATTCAAGTCATGACTTGAAAGTTAGGTACACATAATCGTAAATGATCTTTGAAATAGCACGTTTTGTATGAAGCTTAAAATCCAACGACTATCCTTAAAAAGATTAATTGCAGGACCACTTTCCACATTTTGGCTTCTACTTCAACAATTGGCAAAGATCCACCGATCGAGGAAGATAGATTTTCCTTTTATATCACTTTTCAAATTAGGTATGACCATTAACAGGGAGATTCATTTGGTTGGATCAACTTCATTAATCCAATGAATTCAATTTTTCTATCTCATAATTAGGTTTATTTTATTTGTTTTTAATTGAACCAATCCCAATTAAACCAAAGTGATTTTTATATATATGTTTTCAGATTAAGAATTCTTTTCTTCTGTTAATAAATATTTTAATTAGTATTCTGAATTCGAACATTTTCTCTCTATTCCGTGGTGCTTGCTCAGTTGCTCTTGTCAGCTTCTTCTCAATGGCACCGTCACCCTGTCGTTGACTCTTTTTGACGGCGATTGCTTTCTCTTGTTGGCCCTATTCAAACATAATGATAATTTATATTTTTAAATTAGTATTAGCAACACTAACTTAATGAAACAAAATTAATGAAATATTTTGAAACGTCATTTTGGTCAATGCTTTATCTAATGTTTTTATCGTATTTTGTTCACTCTTTATGGTCCCATTTTATCCTCCTTTTTTATCATGACACAAAATCCACCAACACCGATCCTAGTTTCAGGTTTCTAATTTTTATTGTAAAGCATTCACTGAAACCCATCGACTGAAATAGTCCATTGACATATTTAGTTTGATTTTAAAACTTGATTTGATTTGTATATCAACATAGTATAAATTTAGAATGAATCAAATGGCAAATTATTTTTAAAATCAATATCAATGTAGATAACAATATGATAGTTTAAATTATTCTGAAATCCGTTGCTGAGTTCATTATTTTGGGAGTATTTTTCATCACTTTCAAACAACTGAAAACAAATAGGTAATACCGAAATACAATGAGGCCAATTCATTTCGTGTGCTTTCCATCTTATTTTTCTTTCGATTTCTGAATTTAGTTTAATTGATAATGTTCATTCCTTTAATCCATTTTATTCTACAACTTTTTCATGGTTTTTGGAATATTATAGATTTTTAACATTTATCAAAATTGTTATTTTTTACCACTAAATGCGTGAATCAAGTCATCTAAAATTATTATAACTTAATTTATGTTCTCGTGTAAATCTCTAAAAATATGGACGATTCATCTACACCGTATAAAGAACTGCAGGGAATGCTTTTGTTCTCTTTTCATGTCCATCTCAACTTGTTTATCTATTTGCGTGATGTACCGTATCTCAACAAGTATACCCACTGCCTAGACCTTGAACCCCTATAGTTTTCAATTCTCGCAGACCTCGTCATAACTGAGAATGAATGATAAAGAATGTAGTAAACAGTCAGCTTTTCAGTTTAGGACTATAAACTACAAGAATGTGTTTTGGTTTACAAAGAAAAAAATTGTACTTAATAATACTTATGAAGGTAATATTTATAATACTTTTTTCTTAGTAAATAAGTCATGAATGCATTGTTAAATTAGTAGAAGCTGATCTATAATCTATACAATATAAAAGTTAGCGTATATCTCAATATTGTTGAGATTGGAGTGGATGGTAACGGTAACAAAAATATAATAATTTTTAAATGTTCAAGTTTTTATACATTTAAAAGCATGCATAAGTATACAATTTTAGTTTATAGTTATTTTATTTTGTCAAATGTCACATATTTTTTTATAAAAAGAAAAACTCCAATGAGCATCATTCAGTTCATTAATTCATTTCTTATGAATTTAATCTAATTAGATAATAATTTTAATCTTACTTTTTTAATAGATTTAATCTTTGATAAGTCCGTAATTAGGCTCTTTTCTACCGTCCATATATTTATGTTTAACCTTTATTTTAATTGAATTTTATACTAATTTATATGTTAAATATACAATTTAGTATTTAGTATGAAGAGACTACAAGTGAATTTTAGGTGCGTTTTAAGCCCAAATTAATAATAGATCAGAGTTTGCCAGCAATCAACACGTCAGGCCCTTTCAACAAGACTTTTGCGTAGCCGTGTTCATCTGCGGGAAACCCAATTATAAAGAGCTTTTAGGATTTTTAAACCTAAAAAAGAGATACCTCAGGCTTCTTGTTAGCACACTATTTACATCTTTTCTTTCACTCTTTGATACATCTTTCATCTTGTCTCTCTCACATGAGATTGTTAGCATACTCTTGGTGGGACTTGGAGCTTCGAACGACCATACTTGAAGACCGAGAAATCATTTCTTTCTAGTTTGCTTTTCTTTGTGACTTTGTTTACAATTGTTTTAGTTCTTCTCTTTAAAATAAATAACTAAGTTCATAGCTAGAGTTATGAGAACTATTGTTCATGAATTTATGGAATTTTGAAGTTTGAATCTATATTTAGTTTCCGTTCGTGATTAGCTTTAATCTATTGTGCATAATTATAATCCTAATTAACTATATCGTTAGACGACTGTATCCCGATTAGTTAATAGATCTATAAGATAAAACGAGACAAAAGATTAGATGGACCAAATCAATCTTTCTCTTTCAATTATTATTAAATTAACAAGTTCATAAGTGTTTTATGCTTTCTTTAATTGATGTCTTGTATGATCATTGAGGATATTACTTTAGAGAAAAGAATATTAGTATTACATGATCATTAGGTATTAATAGTATTTGTATGAATGATTGCTAATCATAAGGAAATTAAATTCAGAATTAAACGAAAAAATAACATAAAAAATTGAATGAGAAAGCTCATATGCCCTAGGTTCCTCTCCTATAAGTTTAACCAAGATGTGTATTACGTTATTTGCTTTTATTCATAATTAATTTTATAAAATTATAATTCTTATTTAATTTCACATCTTTTAGGCTCAAATAATTGAATTAAGAAATTCTTTGTAATTAGAAATCAATTTTTGTGGGACAATATCTCGGAAACTTATTTTAGAACCTTTTATTACTTCTTGACGGGTACATTTGCTCTCTCCGAACAATTTTGTGTGTGATAATAATTATTTTAATATTTAATTTATGATATTAATTATGAACTATTTATATTTAATATCATAAATAACAATGTAATATCCAATCATATATCATTATTTTTAAATAGTAAAAATATCATTAAATAGGCATAACCTATTTATGCAATATGATTATTTTATTTGTCTTTATATATAATTGAACACAAGACATAGAACATACACTTTGAAAAGTCTATTTTTACTTTTTTGATATCCAAGCAAACGCTTTTTAAATAAATATCTTATATTTATTTTATTAAGCATAGTCATACATTTCATAGTCTAACTTTACCAACCTCTAATCTTATTATATCACTTTATTACAAGTGACGTTCAATGAGATTAAAATATAGTGCTCAACATGTAAGACTTGGAGTTGTAGTGACTTCAAGTTAAAGGATTACATCTACTAATATCACACTACAAATTATTTATAACACTCATGTAATGATCTCGTGGTGGATCAATCCAATACATTCATTATGCCATAAATAAGCTTTTGGAGCTCTAACTTGGATAGCGGTTAGTAAAAACTACTTTGTATAATACATTAAGAGAGTGATTAGCATTGAATTACCCTCCAATGTAAACTTCTGGGAGCGGATCATTGGAAACTGCTCTCTAATTTATACTTTTAAAAGAAAATATAAATGAACCACTCTCTAAAAGAAACTTGGAGAGCAGTTACTAAATAACAACTCTCAAAAGGTTAATATTTTATAGAGCGGTTAACACGTGGAAACGCTCATAAAACTTTAGAGAACGATTTACATGTGTAACCACTCTCAGAGTATAGATTAGAGAATACTTATTGCTTAACTACTATCTAAAGTTGTATTTCAAATTAAACCTTAAACTCAAAACCTTATCATCCATATCTTTGCATGTTTATAGACAACTGTACCCGTCAAAAAGTAATAAAAAGATTTAAAAAAAAAAAAGAGTTTCAAAGTTATCGTCTCACAGAGATTATTTTCAAATACCAAGAATATCTTGATTCAATTGTTTAAACGCAAAAAGAGTTCGTTGGATTAAAAAAAGACTTAATGCTAACAATTAATTAAAGAGAACAATAATGCAACGAATGAGAGAAATACAAATGAGATGAGCTTAGGACTTATAGTTTCACCTATTACACTTCTTTATGTTCTAATTATTTTAACCTCGGTATTAGTATTCCAATATTTGTCAACCACTCATACTAGTTCTATTAACACTCACTGATCATGTACTGTTAATATTTTTTTTCTTGAGCAATCACACCCAATGATCATGCAAGGCAAATGGTAGAGAAAGCATAAAGACCCTATGAGCTTGTAAATTTAATAACGATTGAAAGAGAGGAATTAAATATGATTAACATAACCCCTTATCTCGTTTTATCCTATTGTTCCATTAATTACATGTGGTACAATCGCCTACAATGCAACTAATTAAGGAATGCTAAGGGTGATCAATTCTTAATGCACAATATGATTCAATAGAATAAAAGCCAAATATTAAGGGAAAATCAATATTGATATTAAAAGTAAAAATCACACAAAGTATGCACTAGGATCCACCATAACCCTAGTTATGCATTTAGTTACTTATAATGAAATAAATAACGGAAAACATGATAAACCAATCCATAAAACCCAAAGGAGAATTCAAACAAGAGAAACCCAAAAGGGAAAAAAATTAAAAAAAATCTCATTTTCCATTGGATGCTCAATCACTCGCTCGGACTCTGAAAAAGTTTGTTGTCTTTGTCATTGATCTCTGATATCTCTCAATGATGAAGTGAATCAGAACTTAAGAAGGGGAAGATGGTATGTAGAAAAGGTGGAAAAAGTGTAGAATGAAGTAGAAAAGTGTGGAACATAAGACCTTTTTATATAGGATGTGCCCTGAGTTCCTGGTCCGTTGAGTTCTATCTTTTTGAATCAGTTTTATCCACAATTAGAATCTTGACTTTAGAATCTCACCTAAAAATCGCTCCAAATCTTCATATTTAAATTTTTATCTAAGTTTAAATTTAAAATTTAAAATTCAAACTTAGATTCATATAGCACGGCCAAAGGGCTAAAAATATCTAATTTTTATTCAGAATATCTCCATAATGCACTGATAACAACTTCCAGCTAAACTACACAATTAATAGCATAATTAATATAAATATATATAAAATAGGGTTTAAGTGTGTAAATATAAGTCATAAAATATATCAAAATATGGACTTATCATTGCGCTCACTCTCTACCCTCAAATTTCTCTCTATTCATCATGTTTTGAGACATAGTTACACCATCATCTACATCGTTAACATTGCCTTTATATTCCCAAGGTATATTCATCACTGTCTCTGTGTTCTCTAAAGTTACATTATTAAGATGCACTGAATTTTTTAATTGAATAGTTTATTACATCCCCTCGTCCTGAGACGCACTTGAGATGCACCTTCACATTTAGTGAACTACGACTAAAGTACTGGAACTACTTTGGTTTAAGGTTAATGAATCTAAATATTTTTGTATTTATAGATAAACTTATTATATGTAGCTTTTTGATTACTGACTAATAGAGACCATGGATTTTTCTTTTCATTAGTAAAAATTATATTCAAAATGTGAAACTTTAGGTTAGTTAACCTTAGCTATTGTTGGTTTGTTTATTTAGGAATTTTTGAACCTTATATTAGTAAACTAGTTATGTGTAAAGCATGTGATTATTCTGAAACTGCATTTGACTGTTCTGAAAATTGATAAAATTTAATTAATAGCATAAGTTATTTTTTTGTGTTTTTTTTTATTCTTCCAATATATGTGCTTTCCCCCATTTATGTGAAATTGCTCTATGTACTATGAATAAAATTACACAAAATAGATCTTTGCTAATTGAATAATAATGCTAGAACGTGTCAATGCATATTATTGTTATATGTTTTGTCTATTTTTTATTAGTTTGTTATATGTTTTGTTGTTTGATAAAAGATGTAATGTCACTGCACATTATTATGTCTGTTTAAATGTTATGAATGCATGTAAATTATTAGTGATTATACTTTAAAAATTATGATTTGAAATCTAAATTTGAGTGAAACAATAGTTTCTTGTTTAAGATTCAAAATAATAATTAAATGAATCATTATATTTTTTTTTTGTTCCACAAAATGTCTTAGGAAAACAAATAATGATGACTGTGGATATTATATGTGTCTCTTCATTGGAGATGCTTTGCACCATGAACAAACTACCATCCCAGTTAATGTAAGAGGAATCCATATCCAAATACTTAATCATTTCAATTTTTTTCTAATTAAATATTTGCCCATTTTGTTTATATTTAACTTAATGAAACTTTGTGTTTTGTTGTTTTGTCTTCAATATTTTTCAAAGTTCCAAATCTTAACATTTCCTAACAATAGAACTCATCAAGTTTAAAAGGAGTGGTTTGCATATATGTACTATAAATATTTAAATGATACATTAAGCACAACAGATTCTTAAAGCTTTTTTACATGAGCTAGTAATCAAATGTATATACTCAAAGGCTTTCAATTTTTGCTGTAGTTCAATGTAATTGTAATCAAAGGTACCTTTTTGTGTATTATTATGTTACTTTAAGATATTCAATTGTTCCCAATTTGATTTGATAATTGATTGATAAAGGTAATGAGCTTTTGCATTGAAATTCTAGTATATCAAGCTCTATATTTCCATTTCTATTTTGTTTGCACTATTTTTGAATAATATATAGGTTACTATATATGCTAAAATTTGAAATAATATCAATTTTATTAAAAATATGACAAAATTTTCCTAAACTTAAAGAGAGTGGTTTACAAAAAAATCACTTTCAAAAGGTAAAGTGGTTCATAAATAACTGCTTTCAAAAACTGACTTTAGAGAGCGATTCATAAATAATCGCTCTTAGAAATGGAGTTTGGAGAGCGATTGCAGTGGAACTGCTTTCAGAAGTGTGAGATTGGAGAGCGATTTTACTTTGAACTACTCTAAAGCTTCCGAGAGCAAAATTGTTCTGCAAAGTATGCAATTCGAATAACAATTACACTTGAAATCACTCTAAAAATAATTATTAAGAGCAGTTTCATGTATAACTGCCCTCTAATATCAATATTAAGGAGCAGTTATTTAATTGCTCCCTTAAATTCAACACATTGGATAACACAAGATTTTAAAGTAATTTTAGATGCTCTCTAAGTTAAAACAAAACTAGTCTTACATCTTTTTTCTAGTGTAGTGATTATCACTCCAAAGACATGTGTGTGTAGTATTATTTTATTAGGAAATCTATCTTGAATGGCACCAATTAATTGACACAAGCATAATTGTGGAAATCATAAATTTGAGCTCACATCTATATAAAGAAAGAAGTTGTAAAGCCTTAGATATGTTCATTCTATTCCTCACAAAAACAATACAAAATCACTTACTAACTTGATATTTGAAGAGTTTCAAATCGAAACATCTCCCATCCTCCTTCCCCCTCTTCTAATCAAATTCTCACCACATCAATAGTTAAAGACATTCACTAGAACAATTCTAACTCCCACCTTGGATCAAGGATTTGAACATCTTCCAAACTAAGTAAGGAATTTTTTAAATAATTATAATATGTATACTTTTTATAGATATTCTACTTATGAATATGAATCTTGAATAAATATTTATAAAACTATCTAGTTACTTTATTACTTTGTACTTACCAAATAAAAAATTTAGTAAGAAATGTTATATTTATAATATGTATTACAATATAAGTGTGGTTATATTATTTTGAATTATGGACAATTATTTAAGAAGTATTTAAGAAATTAACGAGAATTGTTAGGCAAAACAAGTTCTATATTGATGGTTTAGTTACAAATCAAAGAATATATAAATAAGAAAGTCATGAGTCTAAATTTTCTAAAGCATTATAGACAAATAAATAGATCACTCAAACTTAAAGTCTAAATTTTTTCTAAAACAAGATCATATTGTTTGAAAGACAATTCAGAAAGTTATTGAAGTATCAAGACTTAACAGAAGTAAGCTTATTCAAGCAAAAAATTGCAAATGAAAACCTTAAAGACTTTTAATATCAAAGATGGACGAAAACTTAAAAGCTAACCTTGAATGCATAACTATCATCAAAAAGAATAATGTTACATTTATTTATTAAAGACAAAATCATAGTTTTCTCCTTATTCCCGCATCTTATAGTAAAATAGCAAAATGATAAAAAAGAAAAGGATAGAAAACATTCTACGTTAAAAAAAAAAATCTCTACACACATCAGAAAAATTTTAGCAAAAAAGTCCATTAAGTATTGCATACACATTGTAGTGGCTAAATTAAACTTTTGAAAATTTACTATAAATTAGAGTAACCTCCAAATAGAAATTAATAAGAAGCACATACATAACGAAAAGTAAGATCATTCGTTAAAAAAAATTATGCATATAATTTTTTATTTATTATATAGAAATGATGTTAGCATGAAGAGAGTGAGTGATAGTATTTGAGAGAGATTATTTACTTAAAAAAATAATATACAAAAGAATATTTGGGACTTATTTGAGCATAAAGAAGCTTGTGCAAGAATACCTAGGTTGTGACATATCTATTTACAAATCTTTGAAATAGTAAAAATCTTGGCTAAGATTAAGGATTGGATGTAACCAATTAATAGTCTTAAGGATGAATCGATATACATCTTGTGTGTTCATTTTTCTAACATGGTTATCTTACACATTATGAAAGCATAATTTTTAAAGTTTAGAAAAACTTTTAAAAATAAATTAAACTTCTCTTCTCTTATTTTTAATATCTTTATTTCAATAAGATATAGGTGTGCTTAGTTAATTTTCAATTAAGGTTTTACTTGTAACATTAGATGCAAAATCTTAATGTGCATTATTGTATTCCTCTTTTACTTACTAGAACAATGTTGGTGGAGGATTTTAATAGGAGTGTTTGTGTAGAAACTTTGAGAGAAATGATTGGCAATTCTCTTTTTGTTACTAACAAGGTATTTCAAGAACCCTTTTACATGTATGAATGCTTTGATTTGCCTTTTTCTTTTAATTTTGGACAAATAGAAATATATGTTATTCTATTGTCATTATCCTATACATGATTCCTAAAAACATCATAATAACTTAGTTAATGAGTTAATAATAAATAGTTTTCTAAGTATGTTTGTAACTTTATCAATCTTGCATCATTAATTATAGTAATTGATTAATCCTTTTCAAAAAATTATGTGCTTAGTGATAATTAATAAGCATAAATAGTCAAAGAAAGTGATATTCCACCACATGTAGGATGATTTTGTAAAAGTTGACCGATAGTTGAAATGAATATCATCAAGATGCAAAGTTTATGTATTTTCATGCATTAAGAATAACTTTATTAAGAATTCTTTGAGCATATACCTAGTTTAGGAGACAACTATTTATATTAAGTTGTATGCTAGAAACAACTATGTAGATTAAGTTGTATGCTTGAAGAATTGAAAGAAAATAATGTCAACTATTTTGTTTAGAGTAAATGTACAAATTGGTTGATGAAATTTTTATTTTGTTTAGCGTTGATTTCTAAAATGTTTGGTATATTTTTTTTATTATTATATTAGCTTGCTCACATTTTAATTATTTTAAGAACTAATTGATCCCTAAAAATGTTGGTGTATATAATTTGATCTCTTAACATATTAATTTTAATTGCATTTTACTCCACATATATTACATATTTGTAAAAAAAGATTAAAATGTAAGTGAAATATTCAATAACTAAATTATACAAATTGAAACTTTTAAGAACTAATGATGAATAAAATATCACTTTTAAGGATCAAATTGTATATTTAATTTTTAAGTCAAGTTACAAGATACTAGTGTGTGTATTTGCATGCTAGAGTTTAGTAGATTTTATTAAAGTGTGATCTTACTAACCTGTAAGGATGTTGGCATTCTTTACTAACTCAAAAAATATTACATGTGTTAAATTTGTTGTACATATAAGTTTGATTATTTAATTATGTGAAACTAAATACCAACACCATTAATTAGTCTCAAAATCACTTAATCATGTCAAAGAGTTTTCAATCCATCAACGCCACTAAAAAAAAATAAAAATGAAAAGATGAATATAAATAAAAGAATGCATTAGTCAATATCAAAGTAAAAAACAATACAACAAAATATTTAAATATGGAAGTTATCATTGATGCATATCTATAAATGAATATATAAATTTATTGAATTTAGTTCTTTTAAATTATTTAAAAAGTGAGAAAGTACATTAATTTGAGTTAAAGTATTTCATTAACTCAATCCACTTTAAATTAATAACAGAAAAAAATTTCAATGGTTAAAAGTGTTTGGCAAGCAACTTGGTATTATTTAAGCAAGGTTTCGAGTTCGAGTTCTTGTGTATGTAAAAAAATTTTAGTAATAAACTCACCCATCACATCTAGGTGTATGACCCAAGTTAAATCTAGATTAAATCAGATAAAAAAATAAAAAAAAAAGATTTATATTAATTGTAATAACTACTAACTTTGTTATTTTTAATACAGGTATTGTATTTATGTTAGAAGGTTTTGAATTGCTAATTTAGTGAACATATATTGAGGTTTCTTAGAGGAATCGCTAAAGTAGTTTATTTTTTATTTTTTTAAATAGGAACTTTGTTGATAAGTCCAGTGTAAACCACTAATAAGAGTTACCTACATTACTAGGTAACTCTAAAGCAAAACCATCAAACCTTGTATCAAGCATTATACCACCATCAAATAGGTGATGTGTATAAAAAAATAACATAATAAATCCAATTGGGTTGCCTAAATAAAGTAGACAAAATGTAAGGTTTGAATTTTAAATTTAGAATTTGAATTAAATTCAAGCCTTTTTAACCTAATTCAATTAACAGGATAAGTACATAAAAATATATATAAAAAAAATTAAGTTTTTCTCGTTCTGAAAACTATTTTTGTGAGACTAAATTAGATTTAAACTTTTTTTTGCAGTTGCTAAAGTCCGTTGTCCTTAATGAATTAGCCTAAATGTGTTGATTAACCCATTAGCCCATTTTATCAACTCAAATTCTTTCTAAAATATCATATTTAACATATATACAAAGAAAAATCCCTTTATTTGAGCATATTAAATAAATTAGGAGACGAATATCATCACAATCTCTTTCCAAAAATGATCATGCGTGTGGAGGCACAAGTTATGTGCTCGGTGATTGGCAACTAGCTCCTAACTAAGCCATGCAAGGCCATTGATAATGAGAGCTATCTTGGCTTGGTCTCTTTTAACATTAGTGTGTGTATGACGAGGAGAGAGAGTACGAGTGAGTGAATGATTAAATATAGAGAAAGAGATAAAATAGAAATAGGTGGGTTTCAAATCATATATAAATGTCATATCTTGATCATTAAATTGAAATTAGGAAAGAAAGTGGTAGGTTTTATTTTATTTTTCCTTACAATATACTCTTTATTAGTAGTTCTCTTTAAAACTACTAAAAAAGGAAAACTAACTTTTTTATTGGCTTCCTTTGAAACTGCTCGTAAAGGTTGACTCATGTCTTCCTTAGCAAATGTGTTCAATAGCTAATAAAGAGTCTATCCTATGTGGAGGAATCAGGTATGCATATATACTTCCTTTTTATCTTTTACATTTACAAAATTAATAACTATAAAACGTGTGCTATGATATACAATTTTGGTATGGTGAAATAATCATAAATATGCTTTTTTCTTGTACTTTATTCATTTATTTACTTTAAAAGAGTGAAATTTAAATTTCTTAATCTATGATCGTCAATGAGCATGTCAATTTGGCCCACAAGACAAATATTTCAAGATATGTCACTCTTACTATAGTGGAAGAGACTAATCTCTTATAAAATAATAAACTATGCTTCAAATTTATATTAAAGAAAATTGTCTTAAATAGAATTGGTTCCTTCAAAAGAAAATTGCATGGAAAAAGAAGGATTTTTAAGATTAAGGATTGGTGTTTGTCAGTACAATAAAATTACGATGATTAATTTGTTTCTTTTTAATTTCTTTAAATTAAATGATGGAAAACTGAACTTTGTAATACATACAAATAGCAATTTAAAAACAACATGGTCATCTTATACAATGTAACACATGTAAATTATTGATGTAAATGTTTATTTTAATCAATATCTAAATTTTCAGTAAAAAAATATTAAACAAGACCGGCACCATATTTCTCTTTAGTTTGGTCCATTCATATTGAATGCAAATTATAACAGACTGTAAAGGGTTTGATGCAGTCTTTAATTAGAACAGGATAGCCACACAGATGTCATAAATGGGCTCCACCTAAAGATATCTCAACAATTGCAACAACGATAGACTCAGATGTGAATGTGACTACTCAATGCCATTCCTTTTTGATCGCTGAAACATTATGAGAAAGTCTCCCCTCACATTGAAAACGAGAGAGAGAGAGAGAGGTGTTCGAATTACAAAAATAAGGAAATACTTCTTCGGTGTTTACCGTTAAGGACAAATCATAGTTTGTACGATTATAATTATATTTCTGCAGCTATTTAGTGCGATTATGACTATGTGAATGCGATATAGTAAAAATTTTCTTCTTCTTCTTTTTATGTGGAACGTAGATTTCGTTAACGTTCTCCTTGCTAAATTTGAGAGCGAAAAAGATAAAGGGTTGAGGCGTTACCAGGTTAGCCAAAGTTTTATTAAGTAAAAAGGAAACAATTTGAAAATAAAAATGAAAATTTATTACGTGAGTTGCTCAATGCTCATGTTCATCATTCGTGTGCTGTGACGTGGGACGAAATGGGAGATAAGAGGAAAAATTATAAAACTTCCATGGAGCCTACATAATTAATGAAAGTTGCTTAAGAGGTCTTTATTACGCAACATTAATAAATAATCAATCGAACAAACTTAATTAAATCAAATTTTAACTGTTAAAAATAATTATTAGATTAAATTAACTTATATGCGTGTGAAAAGAATTAATTATTGGACCATTAAATATATTAATTTGTTTATGTTTGAAACGTAAGTAATATTATATGAGAAATTATTGCTTTTATTCTTTTAAGTTTAAAGTAAGTTTTGATTTCTTCATCTAATTTTTTTGGGTCCATCTTATTTCTCTTAACTAGTAACAATGCTTCAAATAGATTTTTTTTAATTAAAAGTATTAATTCGATTAAAAAATTTTGTTATTTTTTTGCCACATGTACTGTATTGGTCTTCTTTAATATCTTCCTCATATCTCTGTTATCCATGTCTTATTTACTTTTTTCCTATCATCTTCTTCTTGTTCTTTTCACAATCACAACCACTCTATTAGTTATCATAGCCTTTAAAAAAATATTAAAAAATTATTACAGCACAAATAATTTCTCCATAGTTTATTAAAAAATATTAAGCCAAAAAAAAAAGTTAAAGGAAACTATAGCTACATTAATAGTGAATCACATGATGATAATGATACCATATTGTCGTTTCACTATCATAATTCATATAAATAGCTTGAGTCGTCTTTATCTTCTCAATTTTGCAAGTTGTTTACATTATTTTTTTTTTTGTTGGGGTGAAATAGTAAACACTAATTAATTGATAAGTAAATCACTTAACTTGTTATATTTGGATTTTATCTTATTACGAAATGGTTCCTAAGGTTCATACAAGTCTAGAAATGACAATGGGTGGTAGTGAGAATGGAAGAATAACCAAGAATTGAAAGAAATATATGAGAAGTTGAGAGAGTTTCCTAGTTTATGTGAGAGATAAAGGAAATGTAGATAAAATATAGAGAAAGATGATCAACAATACTTACAAAGTATACATGTGAAAAAACAATAAAAACTTTTAATAGAATTAACATTTTTATATTTAAATTTTTTTTATAAGTTAGAAAATTAAAATAAAAAAAAATTGTTAGAAGTTGAAATTGAAATTTACTTTAAAGTTAGAAGACTAAAACATGAATTTTACTTATATATTAATAGTAAATTTTCAGATAAAATTATATTCAATAAAATATTTTTGAATGAAAAAATAAATAAATATAATTTGCATCAGTATGAATTAATGTATACAGTAGCATGTCTCGTAAGAGCTAGTGTACTTATACAGAAATGATCAAAATTATTTGATTAAAATATTAATTTTATTTTTATTATAAGATGAAGATGAACTTATCGAATCTTTTTGACCTCTCAGCGGATTCGTTAACAAGTATAATATGTATGTGTCAAAAGAAAATCCCTACGTAGTGTGATGTGCTTTATGGCCTGAATTAAGGTCACTCGCTGAGCTTCTAACACACTCATATGAATGATTCCTCACTCTCAGAATCTGAGACCCACCCAACAGAATCGTGCCCTAACTCTGCTTCTGCACTGCTACTGTCACATATCACTGCCCTCAGTGACCAACGCGTGAGAGATGAGAGCTGCTGCTACCTGCGACACACCAACTGCGTGAGTGGAAATAAAAAGATGTTCCTTTCCATTGCATGGAATATCTTTGTTAGGACTAGTTAGACCCATTTTGGTACCATCGTTTAGCTTTGTACGTAATATGGCGTTTTATACTACCCTTATATTCTTAATTTTACTTAAATTCTCTCTGCTTTATTCTATTCTCCTCCAACATTTTATGCTCTATTCTTTTCTTCCTTTTCATTATTTTCTATTTTGGAAAATCATCTCCAACACCCACTCTTCATAAAGCTTTATTTTGAAGGTACATGTTCCGCAATAACTTCATTAATAAAATAACCTTTTAATTCTGTAAAATTTCCTTAAAGATTTAAAAAACTCTAGACACAATGTTAAATTTTTTAATTTTAATATTTTTTCTCAAAATTGAATTGTCAAACATTTCTGAGTTCTATTTAATTCAAAAAACTGGAAACGAAGAGAGGAAAGATAGTTTAATCGAAGGGTCATACTTGATTTTATTTATTAAATGAGGAAAGAGAAAAATTAATTTATTCATTCTTTAAAATAATTAATATTATTAATTAAGAATAATTTCATGAATTAGTAAAAAAATTCTTCAATTCTTAGATAGTGAAAATTAAGTGAAAGAGAATTTTTAATTGCAGTTTTTTAAAAATATTTTGATGTTATTTTATAATTAAAATTTTACTTGAAATTAAATTGGAGAACCATAAACAAATAAATAAAAACAGTTAAACGACTCAAAGCTTTGTTTTCCCATCAATGTACAGGAAAAACGCAGTTAGAGGATCGACGCTTTAAAGCTCAACTGTATACTGGACAATTAGTCTATTACATAATGGTAATATTAGTGCTTCCAAACCCGATCTTCAATTGTACAGCACGGGTCACAAAACAAGTTTGTTTGTTTTAGAGGCTGCAACTGTACGTTCTCCCATTAAATATTAAATATTAGTGATAAAAATAAAATAAAATGAAAGGTACAAATAAAAATTAAGGGTTTTGATTAAGTTAATTTTAAAAAATGTACGATTTTTCATTTGATCATTTTATTTTAATTTTTTCCTAAATGAACCGTTGATGATGTAATTGTCTTTACAAATGTCACATTCTGTTTTTGTTTTTCATTTAAGGAAAACTGAATAAAAAGAGTGAATTTTTAAGAGAGAAAAAAGTTTAATTAACTGAAATAAAGATGCTAAGAAATTAGGACTGTTTTTAGCAAGTGTCATTGGGATGCATGCCATGTAAATTTTGAACTGCATGATGATGCAAAACTTAACTAGAATGTCACAAGACATGAGTAATTAGCATAGCATAGCACAGCACCTATAAAATTGTGATCCAAATTCATGCAGTTTATAAGTCAGTAATTCAGGGCCTGACATTTAACCTCTGACGAGTGATATGAACAAGCAAGGAGTTTCTTAAAGTTGTTGCCAAATCTAATAGTATTAAACATCATCCTAAGAACAATGCACGGGTTTATCTATAGCAGGGTTTCCCACTTTCCCCTGCCAAGCACAGTTTTGGTTTTGCTTCTCTGCATCATCTCAGAGAAGCAATATCTACATAAGTAGGTCAGCCCCAAGGTCAGCCCCAAAGCCAGAATCATAGAAACATCAAAACCACCATTTCAAAATTACTCTGCAACGCGCACATAATTAACCTGAGAGAGTCAGAGATGTGGACCAACATTTCTTCTTAATAATTGCAGGCAACCTTGATTTTATCGTTTGTAGTTACATAAATTCAGTTAAAATTTAAGTGATTGTTAATCTCAACTCGTACGTATTGTTTGGATGCATTAATTTCGAAAGCAAAGAAAGTGGAGGGTGTGATTTTGTGGAGAAAATATAATTTTCCTCTGTTAAATGATTTGTCAGCTAGTCAAAGAAAATCCCACCAATTTAAATTCATTCGTCTGCTGCCGTGAAATGTGCATAGTCAGAAAGGGGAGGATTGTGCGGTAACGATTACCGGTCTTTTTTCAAAACATATTTATATAATATTAAATTATAAATAATTTTTTATTGCAAAATTAAGCTATATTAATTTCTAAATTTATTATTATTATTATATATATATATATTTTTATACAACGTGTTTATTTTTTATTTATCTAGATAAGTGGAGAGATTTTTTTAATTTTCAGTCATTTATTATTTTGTGGGATTTGTTATACCTATATGGAGAGAGAGAGACAACCACCATAAACGGAATATTTTTTTTAAGAAGAGTGTTTTTTAGTAAGTTACATTTTGAGTATAATTTAAAAAAAAAGAGTTAATTATAACGTACTACCATACTCCTTTGTGTAATTAGCCATGATTGATGCTAATTTTGCTGATATACACTTCCCTTATTGTTAAGTTAGAACACGTTAGGAAACTACACCTTTTGTTTAAAGTATTCTTTCTAAAAATATAAGTATTCTACCAAATTATAACTACAGTATACGTCAAAGATATCTATAAGAATATTCTAATAAAAAATAAGAATATTTCTGGTGGTTGTAATGACCACAAAGTTACATAAAAAAAACACTTTAAATATCGAAGATTTTGTTTGAGAGTTATATTTTAAAAAGATAAAAAAAAAACAAAAACTTATTTGATAGTAACTTTTATTTGAAAATTTTTATAACTTTTTAAATTCGTATTTTTAATTTTTTTCAAATACAATTTTTTTGAAAAAAAGATAAAACTTATTTTATTATAATTTTTGTTTGATAATTTTTAAACAGGAATAAGTTTTTATAAACCCTTCAACATCTCTTAAATTTATGCTTTTAAATTCTTTTAAAAGGGAGAATTTTGTTTGTTAATTCTCATTTTCTTTTTTATCCTTCTCTTTTATTTCTCTAACACATGCATTTTTTTTATCTAGCTAAATAATATATCTTTTCTAGTTTATTTTAATTTTATTTTTTACTCTTTATTTGAGCACTCATTCACACAAAGTATTATTTGTGAGGAGATGTTATTTTTAAAGCACAGTTGAATCTCGTATTTTACATACAGGGTCTTTATGAATTTCAACTAATTATAAACAAAAACGTTAAAATGAAGTATAAAAAGTTGTGTTGATAACATTCTTGTTCAAAACAGAATATAGCAAAATTTGGAATGGGAATTGCAAACGGGAATAGTATTATTCACACATTTTTCATACTAAGTTAATTATATAATATATATAATATAATTGTATGTAAATAATTTGTTCTTAGAATGTCGTGGAACACTATTTTAATTAGTTCAAGTATTGAAAATCATACTTGTTTATTTTGTTTTCAGTTAATCGTACAATTCCGTGTCTTTATATAGTTAAAATATCTGACTCTCGGTGACTCTTGGAAACCAAAAGGACACAAGGCTGGCCTGAAATTACAGGAACACAAGGACAGCAGTTTAGAAATGTTTTTTTTTAATGGTATTTTAATGGGCTTTTGATAACTAAATAATGTGACATGAAATATAATTAATTAAATAATTAACAAATCTTTAAATTAGTTAAATAGATCATTAATAAATTTTCAAACCAAAAATTAGAAGGTAATTTAAATGAACTATTTATGATAATGTACATGTAGTGTGAGGCTTTCAAATTTGGTAATTCTTTCTACTCTAGTCCATAGTGAGTAAGAAAGCAGTAGTAGTGACTTGTCATTTTGAGTAACTATTATTCAGCTTTACTACGACATTGTTTGACAGCCTTCTTCTGCTCTTCATGTCTCAGCCTAACATCAATAAAACTACAGTCTCATATTCTATATACGTACTCATCTACTGTTTTGATTACAAGTTCTGCCCATTCGTTGAAGAGAAATTGAACCACAAAACCTTTTAACATGATTTAGTATATTTATTTCTAAGGTCTTACTAACTAGTGTACCTAACATATTGATTAAGAAATTAAAAGTAAAATTATTTTTATTAAAAATTATGTTGAATTGCTTGAAAATCATTAGAAAAGTATATTTATTATATTTTGACAAAAAAGCTTATTTTTATTTTCTTAACTAGTTTTAATTTTAACCTTGAAGGTATGCTTCATGAAAATCCAAACACAACATATAAGATTTTGATGATCTACTCAAACATTAAATAATTAAAGTTTTCATTTCAAATTTATTAAAATATAATTAATTAATAATTTTTGTTACATAAAAATAAAAATATTATCATATACATTGTTAAAAAATATTTCTTTTCTTTGTATAAAAAATTATTTTAAGATAATATTTTTTGTTCTTAATTAGTAGCTACTTTGATTATAACATTAGTTGATATTTATTATTTTATTAATCATATAAAAAAATATGAAAACTGTTAGTATAAACCCTTAAGGATGACTTTTAATTAAAAAAATATAGTTTTATTTAAATAATATTTATTTATTTTAATAAATTTCACTGTTTTTGAATATTTAAAATAAATCCTACAAACACATTAACAAAATCTACAAAACATATATCTTCTATAGTTTAATATTATAAACATTAAAATTAATTAAATTAATCACCTACTATTAGGTAAGAGTTTAACAGTATCAATAATTCATGTTATTTAATAATATTTTTAATAAATTATAATTAATATTAATTAAAATTTTTATCAAATATATTTTAATATAATAATTTAATATCTTAAAAATTTAAATAATTAAATAAAAAATAATTGTATTAATAAAAATAAAAAGTCTTATTTTAAAATTTATTTAAATCTAAATATAGGTTACGTCGATTCTGAAATTTCTGTATTGGAAAAAAAAAAAAATATTCAACGTGTATATATATATATATATATATAGAGAGAGAGAGAGAGAGAGAGAGAGGCGTCTGAGATGAAATATAAATTCGTGGGACCGAATTGAATGAAAAAGAAGTGTATTCGGTGTGATAGAGCCACGTGTACGGTGATTATGGCCGAGGATAGTGCAGAGGAAGGCAGAGCAACAGAGAGGGTACACCTCAGGCTTTGAGGGAACATGCTGAGTCACCTTTTCATTGATGGTTTTTTAACCTTTTCTTTACACGGAAAATTAAGCCTTTAATTTTCAACACTAGCAAACAACAGTTCCAACAAATGTGGATAGAAAAAACCAATTATGTGGGTTTCTGACACGTGTACTCGTCCACAGGTTTTTCAAGTGCTACTCCCTGTACCCAAACAAGATGGGAATAGAGAGACATGGGAGCGTTTTGTTTCTTTTAATGAGACACATTGATTTTGCAGAATTAAAAGATGGAGAGGGATAGGGTAATTGAGACCTTAAGGGGACCATTCTCCTTTTCAATCTTCTGTGATGTGTTTATAACTATTAAGGAGGGGACCATTTGGATTTTTCACGTTGCAATTTTGTTTCTCCTCGTCTTTCCAATTCTCCTTCGCCCCAATCTGGGATACCTCGTATTTACACATACCAAAGCACCATCAATTCTTAGATCATTTGCAGTCAACTACTTCACCATCTAATTAATCATTATTTTCTTAAATTATTTCTCATTTTCTTCATCTTTTCTAACTACAAATGATTATATTAATAA
Organism: Abrus precatorius; assembly: GCF_003935025.1. Classification (NCBI taxonomy): domain Eukaryota; kingdom Viridiplantae; phylum Streptophyta; class Magnoliopsida; order Fabales; family Fabaceae; genus Abrus; species Abrus precatorius. The sequence goes on along the minus strand of NW_020874439.1, from coordinate 2,297,116 downwards.
AACCTCCTTTATTAAAATATCAAGTCCCATTATTATAAGAAGAGATGTCTTTAATCTAAAACTGCTTAAAGCGTTTTAAAGAAATGAATCTCTCAAATTCAAGTCTAAACACTACGCTCTTCTCTCTTCAATATTGGATCGTCCATGTTAAATTCTAATATTTTGTTGATGATGTACGGCGGCAACACACTTACCGTTTCACACATATATCAGACAAACACAAATACTAATGGTTATATAACTTTTAATATATTTTCTTATATTAGAAATTAAAAAATATAAAATTAAAAGCAACATAGAAAAAATTAAATAATTTCATTAAGAAGAATAAATATTTTATATGAGTGAGTTGTCGATAAGTTTTTGTAAAATAAAAAATATATATAAAAAATATTTTACTCGTGAATCGATCTGTGTCTTTGCTGGACGTGAACAAGTTAAGTAAGGGCATAGATTACAAGCGATATGAAAGTGAAAACCTTAACCACCTCTAATATTCCATGACCATGAATTAGACAACAATCATTATTGCCGAAAATATTCAATAAACAATAGCTTACAAATGAAAACTACTATAACAGAATAACAATAACTCAATCTTTTAGACTTAAAAAAGAATGAATACTTTTCAAGGGTTTGTCTCTGTTAATGGAAAAAAGGATGAGGGACCCTCTGTTCAAGAAGAAGATTTGAAAGAAAGATCCATGAAAAAGTCAAAGTCGACAATCCTTTACTTATTACTCAAAAACCAATGGATGATGCTATTGTTGCGGTTAATAAAATGGAGAAAGAAGGATTAATTCACAATCATGTCTCTTATATGGCTTCCCTTATGCATAGCATTGGTGCTAAGTCCCAAGGAGGTTTTATTAGTGATGATGAGGATCTACCGGAGAACAAGTGGTATAAACAGGATGAGGATATGAGGGGAGAGGAGGAATTCGATCCGTGCCTAGAAATTGAAGTGTCGCAAGAAGAGTTCAAAGAATGGTATAAACCATGGAGGGGCTCCCTGATTGTGAAAGATTTTGGGAAAAGAATTCATCCACGCATATTGGAGAACAAGTTAAAGAGGGATTGGGTAAGGGCTGGATCCATAAAAATCATTGACTTGCTTAGAGACTATTATATTGTGAGCTTCACGGATGAAAATGATTATAAGCATGCACTCTATGAAGGACCTTGGAAGGTTGCTGACCACTACTTGATCGTTCAAAGGTGGAGGCTGTTCTTTTTGGAAACAGAACAAAAGGTACGAAAGATAGCAGTGTGGGTGAGGATTCCAAGTCTTAACATGGAGCTTTATAACACAAATTTTCTGAGAAGAGCTGGGTTGAAGATAGAAACCATGTTGAAGGTTGATCAAATGACGTCGATACATTCTAGAGGAAGATTTGCTCGTATTTACGTTGAATTAGATATATGGAAGAAGCTAGTTCCTCAAGTTAAACTTTGGGGTGTTGCAGTGAATTTAGAATATGAAGGTCTCCATCAAGTTTGCTTTAATTGTGGTCGTTACGGTCATAAACAAGAGTGGTGCTCGGAAAAGAATCCAGATCCTCTGGTGGATCCAACAGTAGTGCAACCGAAGGAGGGAGCCATGGAGATGAGTTCTGTCAGAAACAATTTGGGAAATACAACGCAAATCAAGGAGAAAGATGTGATGATTAATAATAATGAGTTGATTACACTGTCTGGTGCTATTGAGAATGGAAAGAATCTTTCCAAGGAAAAAGAAAACTCGTTTGATCCTTGGATGCTTGTGAAACGTGCGGTTAGAAAAAAAGGAAAGAATCACTACGCAAGGAAGAGAAGTGAATTACGCAGGAGGAAATAAGGGTAACCAGGTCAAGGAATCACGCTTTAATGCTTTGTATCAAGAAGAATCTGAAATGGATGCTGAGAAGATTATGGTTGAAACGGTCACTGATATGCATGAAAGCCATGTTGTCCACGTGCAACATGAGGAGAGTGGCCTCACTCAAAATAATAGAAGAAATGAGGCCAAGTCTAGTAAAGTTAAAAGCCCATATGGTGGCAAGAATCCTCAACAAAAGAGTGGGAAATATATTCAGGCCCAACCCTTTGAAAAGAAAATTAAATCATTAGAGAAAAATAAGCCCAACTCCATCACTCCAACTAGCGTCCTTGGCTCCTCTGAGAAAGAGACCGTGAACTCTTCACAGCATGAAATCACCGTCGAACAGAGAGAGAAGAAAAGAAAGCTCTTTGCATCTTATGAAGATTTTTGAAAAAAATGCACTGCAACTCACTGGAACAATTCACGGTTCACACTATTCTTCCTAACAGAGATGCCATCAACTTCGTTCAAAATCATGCTTCTACAAAAGGTACAGTAGAGAAGCCGCCAGACCTTCTAGACCCATCTGCAACCCCAAATTCGAATATGGAGATAGAAGTTTGCAATGACTCCAGCAGATCCAGGAAATGTGACGAAGAGATGCTGGTAGCACGCCGCAGTGGCTCTGAGAGCCAAATCCCAAATAGGTACTCATGAACTTGTTATGTTGGAATTGTAGGGGTAATAGCAGTAAGAGTTTTCCTGGAATTATTAGAGATCTTTGTAATATGCATAGTACAAATTTTGTTATTCTGATGGAAACGCATACCAGTGGTGAAAAGGTAGAAAAAATTATTCGAAAAATTGGGTTTGATGGTTCTGCTGTTAATGAAGCTCGTGGCTATACAAATGGAATTTGGTGTCTTTGGGACACTAATCTTTGGAAAGTTGATGTCATTTCGAAGAAGTTTCAGTATGTGCATTTGCGGGTTCAGTGGGGTAATAAAGATCCTTGGTTTTTGACAGCAATTTATGGTAGTCCTCAAATGCATTCTCGAAGAGCTCTTTGGAGTGATATTCAGGGTATTCATAGCACGGTTCATGGGCCTTGGTGCATTATGGGCGACTTCAATACTACTCTCCATTCCTACGAGTGTAAGGGAGGTAATGTTAATCGCTCTAACAGTGATAGTGCTAGAATTCAGGAGGTCATTAGAAATTGTGATCTTATTGATGTTGGATTTGTGGGCTCCCCCTTCACTTGGGCTGGGAGAAATATTTACAAAAGGCTGGACAGGGTCCTTTTTAATATGGATTGGAGGGTTATGCATGAAAGTATGATGGTGTACCATCTACCTAAATTGAAGTCAGACCACAACCCTTTCTACCTGGTCTTCAGCGAGGAACAAGGTCAAAATAGAAGAAGGAGACCCTTCCGTTTTCTAGCTTCATGGCTTACGCACCATGAGCTATCCTCGGTGGTTAGTGCTTTCTGGAATTCAGGGTCTTCGTGGGGAGAAAAGATTATTGCTACTCAACAGGGCCTTTAGAAATGGAACCAAGAAGTTTTTGGTAACATCTTTTATAAAAAGATGAGGATTATGAAGAGATTGAATGGTATTGAAAGAAATCTGGCCGGTGGTCACAACAGTTTCTTGGGAAAACTTCAAAAGGATCTATGGCATGAGTATGATAGGATTCTCATTCAAGAAGAAATTTTGTAGTTCCAAAAATCCAGGTGCAAATGGATTAAATATGGTGACCGGAACACAAAGTTTTTTCTGGTACCACTTTGGTTAGGAGAAAAAGAAATAAGATAAAATCATTGCAAAATGAGATGGGAGATTGGATTACTAATGCGGATCAGTTGGAGGTGCATGCAATGAATTATTTTAAAGACTTTTACAGGAACAACACGGGTTATGACAGTTTTTGCCTTCATGGGGCGTTCCCTCCTCTTCTCGATTAGCAACAGCGATTAATTAACAGGGACATATGTGATGAGGAGATCAAACAGGCAATTTTTGCTATGGGTGGCTATAAAGTGCCAGGTAAGGATGGTTTGCAGGCTATTTTTTACCAGAGCCAATGGGATACGGTAAGCCCTTCTCTTTGCAGTTTAGTTAAAGATATCTTCCTTAATCCTTCTAAGATTAAAGATATTAATGACACGCTGATTGTCAAGCTTGTGATTTATTATTGAGTAATCTATAATATTTTATACTTGTTAAATGTTAATTAAGGGATTAATTGGTATTGGAATAGATTTAGATGGAGTTAAAAAAAAAAAGTGAACAGTACCGTATGAATAGTAAAACTGCCTATGAACAGTGCAAACCACGTACAAATCGTGTATGAACAGTAAAAACCACGTATGTACAGTGACTGCTGACGTCATCAGTGACATCATCATGACGTCATGGCTGACGTCACATACGCGTACAGTACGCGTGCACAGTATTTTTCGGCGTGAATAGGGCCCTGAATAGTAAAGCGATGAACAGTGTTTCCGGCAGTGAACAGTAAATTTCAAAAAATTTCTATAAAAAGGGGGCTTTACATGAAATTTTCATTCCTTTACTCATATCCAAGGTTCTCAAAGGTTCTAAGGCCATATACCACCATTTTCTCTCATATTAAACCCTCCTAAACTTAGATTTCTCGCCAGATCTAAGATTCTACGTCTATTCTGAGGGATTTGAAGTAAGTTTCTTTAAGTTTAAAGCTAGATTTACCGTTCGTTTCTCTTCTTCTTCTCTTTCTCATAGAAGTTCATGATGTTCTTAGGAGAAACTCCATTCTAAAACCAAATCTTCAGTGAAACTTGCTATAAAACAAGTAATATTTGGTAGATCTAGTGTGAATCATCGTTCTGAGGTAAGGGGAGCTTATTTTAACCTATGAACTACGTTTTGAACGGTTTAATATGCTATTTCAAGATATTTTAATATGATTTTGTTAGATCTATTGAATAAAAGCTATTTTTTAAGCTGTAACTGCTGTTAATTGATTTAAAATGTTGAGATTTTGGCTGATCTACTACAAACTTGCCTTAGTTGAGCTGTTAAAATAATTTTGGCGGTGTGCATCATACTGAGATATGTTTTGCATCATTATAGAGCCGAGTTACATGTTTAGGTGGGTAGACGTATAATGGTAAGTTCATGCTGAGCTGCTGTGCTGTGCTGTCTGGATTCAGATACCGGAATGGGTCGCTCCCGGATCGGCTCGGTTTCTTCTAGATTACTTTGGCTGTGAAACCAGTTGGAAACCGTTATCATGCTATGCATTAGATGGTTGTGTACGTGTGTACTGCGATGATCGTACGGTGGTACGTAAGCAGATGTAGCAGGTGTTGCATCTACTTCACAGGCTGAGGGGCCAGTGAAGAAATGTTAAAAGTTGGGGTCGAGTAATATTGCATCAAAGTCCTTTTTCCCTTATATTTTGAGACCTCATGTAGAGGGAGCTATATAGTATAATTTGGGGTATTTTGAATATAATGAACTAAATGTAATATTATGTTGTTCTGTTGGATATTTATTGTACGAAACTTTGTTTTATTTTAATTGAGAAGAGAATTTCATACTTATATTCTCTATTATTTATTTATCTTAAATAAGTATGTGATGTACAAACAATATTCTCGGTTCCTTACAAAAAGGGGTCGTGACACTGATTACGCTGATTCCTAAAATTGAGTTGTCTGTCAATATTAAACAGTTTAGACCTATTAGTTTATGCAATGTCTCGTATAAAGTGATTACTAAAATGTTAACTACTAGATTTCGTAGTATAATGCACCATATTGTGAGTCCTAACCAGTGCAGCTTCGTTCTGGGGCGCCATGGGAGTGACAATATTATCGTCGCTCAAGAAGCTATTCATACCATGAGGAAAAAGAAAGGTAAAAAGGGTTTCATGGCGATTAAAATTGATATGGAAAAGGCGTATGACATGCTGAAATGGGATTTTGTGATTGATACGCTGTGGGATATAGGGATTGGTGACTCCCTTATTCAGCTCATCTGGTATGTATCTCTTCCTCCTCTATGAATTTAATTTGGAATGGTGAAGTGCTTGATTCCTTTACCCCTGAGAAAGGTATTAGGCAAGGAGATCCTTTATCCCCCTATCTTTTTGTCTTAGGTATGGAGCGTCTTTCTCAACTTATTCATGTTGCTGTTGAAAATAAATTTTGGAAACCTATCTAGTTAACTCGTGGTGGACCAAAAATTTCCCATCTAGCTTTCGCGGATGACTTAATTCTCTTTTCTGAAGTTAGTATGGAGCAGGTGGAAATTATTATTGCTTGTTTAGACTTATTTTGTAAAAGTTCAGGAAGTAAAGTTAATAAAGATAAAACTAGAATTTTCTTTTCCAAAAATGTTCATAATAATGTTCGTCAGCAGGTTAGTGATGTTGTTAGTTTTCAAAGGACTAATAACTTGGGGAAGTATTTGGGTATTCCTCTATTTCACAAAAGGGTTTCAAAAAGTACTTTTCAGTATGTTATTGAGAAAGCTAACAATAGAATAAATTCTTGGAAAAGCAAAATTCTTTTCTTTGCAGGTCGCCTTAGTCTAACTCAATCAGTCTTTAGAGCTTTGCCATCTTATGTTATGCAGACTTCCTTAGTCCCTAAAGGTATCTGTAAAAAGTTAGATAGCGTTAGCCGGTCGTTCCTTTAGGGAGATGCTCAAGATAAGAAAAAAATCCACCTTGTTTAATGGGACAGCATATGTAGACAAAAGACTTTTGAAGGCCTCGACCTTTGCAAAGCTAGGAATCTGAACATTTCCTTCATGATGAAGCTTGGCTGGGGTCTTATGATGCTGAGGGATGCACTTTGGGTTCAAACAATCTGACATAAATATAAGTGCAAGGATGATCTAATTCCGATAATAAAACGAAGAGCAAATGATTCAAATACTTGGAAGGGCAATCTGCAAAGGATGGAACCAGGTGAAGGATAACATTATTTGGAGGTTTGGAGATGGGAAAACAATTTGTTTCTGGAAAGACTTGTGGATAAAAACAAGCAGGGGTGTTGTTAAATCATGCTACTTGTACTATAGAAGATCTGGATCAGGAGAAAAAGATTTGTGAGCTTGTTTCACCGTCAGGAGCTTGGGATATTGGTTATATGACAGGTAAGATCTCCCAAGATTTAATTAATTATATTATTTCTTATATGCCTCCTTCTATTGCAGGTGAGGAAGATTGCATTGGCTGGAATCTAACAAATGATGGCTGGTTTTCCATCTCCTCCGCTTATACTTGTACAGATGGCCAAGAAGGAAATGAAGAGCAGGTGATTTTTAAGAAAGTTTGGGCTTGGCCAGGACCACAAAGGATCAAAATTCTGCTTTAGAAGATCCTCAACAATGCGCTACTAACAAATGAGAATAGAAGGTAAAGATCTTTGGTTCAAGATGGAACCTGTCCTCTATGCAGCAATGGTGAAGAAACAATGCTCCATGTGTTTCGAGATTGTCCCTATGCAATGGTGAAGAAACAATGCTCCATTTGTTTCGAGATTGTCCCTACGTGAAGAAGGTCTGGAGGCTTTTTGTTACAGCATCAAATTGGAGTGCTTTCTATGGAACTAATTTGCACGACTGGATTGAGGACAACTTAGCTTCTAACTATGTTGTTAACTCAATTACTGACTGAACTATATTATTTGGCTGTGTTCTGGAAATTCTTTGGTTACGCAGGAACCTTCTTATTTTCAAAGGGAAGTCTTTGATTATCCAGGACATTGCTTAGACCGTTTGGGCGAAATACAGGGAAATAGTTCATGCAATTCAGCCATCTTCATCGATTCTGCAACAACAATATTCCTATGAGGGTAGAAGCATTAAGTGGAGCTATCCTTCTACGGATTGGATTAAAGTCAACACTGACGAATCATTCGTCAAAAAAACGAACCAAGCTACGTGTGAAGGTGTGTTAAGAGATGGAAATGGCGATTTCATTAGTGTCTTTTCATATAAAGTGGGTTCCTGCTCAATTACAAATGCTGAACTGTGGGGAATCTATCATGGTGTGAAGATTGCACTGGATCATGACTTTAACAGAGTTATTATTGAAGCAGACTCCTCTTGTGTAGTCAGATTTGTGAACTTTGGTTGCTATTCATCTCACCCCTGTTATTCGATAGTCAACGCTATTAAGTGTCTGATGCAACGCGGAGAGTTTTTGTGTGTCCATGTCCTCCGGGAAGCAAAACTTCGTTGTTGATGCTATGTCTAAATTTGGGCATGAAATGCGTTATAATTTCAGTTTTTTTAAGTCTGTCCCTGTTTGCATTAGTTTACCTTTGTTAGCAGACAGATAGGGTACTAGTTTTGTTAAAGGTAGTTAGTCTCATCCTATTTTCTGTTTTGGACTTTTAGCCCCTTCGAGTCATAAAAAAAAATAACAAAATAGCAAGGGAACAACAAAAATAGTAACAGACACTTTCGATTTAACTAGGATAACGTAAGCATGACTCATGATTGATTTTTGTTATATTAAAATTTATTTTAAAACTTCATACCTTTTTTATCCCTCATGGACCGTTATGCATTTTAATTAGCATTTTGTAAACTTTGTTTATAAAATTATGCGAAGATTTAGAGTGTTTTATTTGTACATTTGACATATGGTAATTTCAAACCTACCTTATTTATAGATGCTTTTTGAATTTGATTACCTTTTCTTAGTATTTTATTCGTCCCCTGAAATTTTTAATACTATAAAAAGAGCTTTTTTTTATTATAGAGCAATTTTTAATTTTTTTATTGAGACTTTATGATTTATACAGAGAATATGAATTTTCATTCAATGACAGTGTTGTATATAAAAGAGAGACGATGTCCAAGTTTATGTATTAGAATTTGCGTACGCACATATATTCGGTTGCGAACAAATTATTGTGTCTATATAAGTTTTGGGATAGGAGTTTGAATACATAAATTAGGCATTTTTTTGGTAAAATGTTTTTTATTAAGAAATTAAATAAAAATTACTCAAACAATACTAACACTTTTAAAACACACACACATATATATATATATATATATATATATATATTGAAATAAAAATGTTATACAATTCTCTTCAAGTCTCTTTTTATAAAAAGAATTAAGTAACTTAATAAGATTAATAAAGAATAATTATTTGTCATAAATTTACATATATATATATATAATTTTTAAAAAAAACTTAATAGCAATTTTTAGTACTTTAAATATTTTTTTATAAATTTTAACTATTTCATCTTTTAACTTCTGCACCTACATTAAAAGTTGTTATCTTGAGTTTTTACGTTCTGTAATTTTTTTTTCAAAATTTATATTGTGGAGTATATTATATTTAAACATCATATAAAAATAAAAACTACTAATAAATAGTTAAATAGGAGACTCACATATTAAATATATAAATATATCTATTTTATAACACAAATGTTATAATAAATAAAAATATAAAAAATTAATAATTATTGTATTTAAAAATAAATTTCTATTTTTCTATATTTTTTAAAAATTAGTTATTATTTAAACTTAAATATACTTTTTATCGACACATTTTTGTAAATTTTTTATTTTAGTCCTTTCAAATGATTTTTTTATTTTAATTCTTATTTTTTTTATAAATTTTGTTTTTAATTTTAATATTAATCTTGTACAGGATAGTGTCCTAGTGTACTGAATAGGGCATTATTCGGTCTTACATCTAAGAAAAAGTAACCGAGTATCCCTTCGATCTAATATAGCCGAATACCCTTTGTCAGATTAAAAGGTAATTAATCTAATTAAGGGTAATAATCAGAATATTATCTACTTTAATTAAGGGACAAAAATCAAGGCTGACTCAGCAAGCCCATTAGCCCATAACAATGCCTATAAAAGGAAGTTAGGAAGTACAAGTAAAGTGTGAACTTTTCAATATAAAATAGCATTTACTACTTAGAACCGAATCATGACTTCAGCATCGGAGTACCTTTTGCAGGTATCCTCCCCACGTCAAATAACGTCAGTAAGATACAGAAGAACGTCACCCTATCCAAGCAGAGACTTGAAGACTAGTGTTTCCTTAGTAGGAACATTTTGGCGCCTACTGTGGAGCACGATTTATCTCATTTTTTAAGAGTAATCATGGTACTTACAAGAAGCCAGCAAGACGGACAGGCTCAACAAGGCGAAACCTCTTAGCAGCAGGAGGATACTACACCTAATCAGCTGATCCTTGAAGTTCTAATGGAGGGAGGTAGCGATGAAAGCCTCTTTGCAGTGTTGAGTTAACTCAAAGCAGAGATGATGGAAATGAAAAAGGAAAGGGAGAAAGACGCTCTTGAGCTTTTGGTTTTGAGAAGGGAAAATGCCAACTTAAGGGAAGAGATAATAACCCACATACCTTCTCAAACTACACCCCTCGCCCAAGAGCAAGGGGAGTCCTCGACGTTACAAGAGAAGCCAAGGGTGGTTCAGCAACTTGGAACCCAAACTGACCGAGATGATGTAGTAAGTCGAAGCTCGTTTGCTCACCATATCTTGGATGCCAAGTTACTAGACAAGTGGAGAGGCCTAACAATAGAAAAGTATGATGGAACATCATACCTTGGAGAACATCTGGATATCTTCACAACTCATGTCGGTCTGTATACAGAAAATGATGCCTTATGGTGCAGGATATTTCCTACTTCACTCCGAGGATCGGCCCTCAGTTTGTTCACCAGGCTACCCCTTTCATCCATTGATTTGTTTGCAACCCTCACCAGACGATTCAATTTACAGTTTGCCACTAGTCATCCTCATCGACTGACCTCGTTGGCTTTGGTTAATATTCGCCAGGAGAAGGAAACACTCAGGTCGTTTATGGAACGTTTCGGGCAAATGGCCCTCTCTATCCACAACTTGGATCCGGCAGTTGCGATGCACCATCTCACAACAACCCTTAGGCCAGGGCTGTTTGTCAACAATATCTGCAAAAAACCCTTGTCGACCTAGATGAACTACGTTGTCGAGCAACCAAGTACATGCAAATGGAAGAACTGACCGAGTTCCACAACCAGGCCCAGATGGAGCAAGTGCCCAGTTGAAGAGAATCTGAAGGGAACGAACACGCAAGAAACAAACACGGAAACAAGGATCAAAAGATCGGAACTAAACGTCTCCTGAGGAGACCTAGGTTTGTAAGTTACACAACGTTAAACACCAGCCGATCCAAGGTACTCAAGCAAGCTTTAGCAACAGAGATATTGACAATACCGAAGCGCACAAACACTCCCAATCGGGCTAGAAATTGTACTTAGTAAATTTAGTGTACTCTTTCCTCACTCGGGTTTGTCCTCTTTTTAGAACGTGAAAAGAGGTTTCCAGATAAGGTCTTTAACGAGACATATCATCAATAAAATGACAAAGCTTTCTTTACAAGTCAATAGTCTCTTATTATTTCCTCCCGGGTACCTCACTCGGCTAAGATTGAATCAAAATAAGTCAACAATCTCTTATTATTCCCTCCCGGGTACCTCACTTGGCTAAGGTTGAATCAAAATTCCCTCCCGAGTACCTCACTTGGCTAAGTTTGAATTAAATATTCTCTCTCAAGTACCACACTCGGCTAAACTTGAATTAAATATTCCCTCCCGGGTACCTCACTCGGCTAAGGTTGAATCAAAATTCCCTCCTGAGTACCACACTCGGCTAAGGTTGAATTAAATATTCCCTCCCAGGTACCTCACTGGTACTTTCAATTTTATGATTGTATTTCAGGCTGAGCATAATATTCTTATGCATCTATTTCACATGTTAGGTGTAGCTGGTGTATTCGGCGGCTCCCTATTCAGTGTTTTGCACGGTTCCTTGGTAACTTCTAGTTTGATCAGGGAAACCACAAAAAATGAATCTGCTAATGAAGGTTACAGATTCGGTCAAGAGGTTCCCTCCCGAGTACCTCACTCGGCTAAGGTTGAATTAAATATTTCCTCCCAAGTACCACACTCGGCTAAGGTTGAACTAAATATTCCCTCCCGAGTACCTCCCTCAGCTAAGGTTGAATTAAATATTTCCTCCCAAGTACCACATTCGGCTAAGGTTGAATTAAATATTCCCTCCCAACCACACTTGGCCAAGGTTGAATTAAATATTTCTTCTAGAATACCTCACTCGACTAAGGTTGAATCAATATTCCCTCTCGGGTCCTCACTCGGCTAAGGTTGAATTAATATCTCTCGGATATCTTGCTCAAATAAGATTTAATGACTTTTTCTAGATAACCTATCTCGGTTAGTATCTATATTTCCAAGTACCTCGCTTGATTAAAAGTTTGATTATTTTCTCCTATCAACCCCTCTCGGTTAAGGTAAAATTTACATTTACGAGTACCCATTCTGTTCGAATGTTCGCTGACACATGCCTCACTCAGCTATTGTCTAAATAAGGAATGATTGCTGTTGTGTAACGTATTCGGTTCAAGTCGTTAAAAAAAATTACAAGTATCATGGATACTAATCATTTTTAACTTGTTCATTTTTAAACGTTATTTTAAAAGTTACCATTCATACACAAGTAAACTTGTCTATTTCATCCTTGGATGCATGGCGCCTAACACCCCCTTCGGCCTCATCCTTGGATGCATGGCACCTAACACACCCCTTCGGCCTCATCCTTGGATGCATGGCGCCTAACACCCCCCTTTGGCCTCATCCTTGGATTTAAGGCGCCTAACACACCCCTTCAGCCTCATCCTTGGATACAAGGCGCCTAACACCCCCTTCGGCCTCATCCTTGGATGCATGGCACCTAACACACCCCTTCAGCCTCATCCTTGGATGAACGGCGCCTAACACCCCCTTTGGCCTACTTACTTCTTCATTACAACCGAATACCTCCTCCGTCAAAGTGCTATGGGTAAATTCATTACTAAGCTCTCACCTCGTACCTCTTCAAGCTTGGGGAAGTAGTGTACTAGATAGGGCACTATTCGCTCTTACCTCTAGGAAAAGGTAATCGAGTATCCCTTCGGTCTAATATAGCCAAATACCCTTTTTTAGATTAAAAGGTAATTAATCTAATTGAGGGTAATAATCAGATATTATCTACTTTAATTAAGGAGCCAAAACCAAGGCTAACTCAGCAAGTCCATTAGCTCATAACAATGCCTATAAAAAGAAGGTAGGAAGTACAGGTAAAGTGTAGACTTTTCAATATAAAATAGCATTTATTGCTCAGAATCGAATCCTGACTTCACTATCGGAGTACCTTTTGCAAGTACCCTCCCCACATCAAGTAACGTCAACAAAATACGGAAGGATGTCACCCTATCTAAGCAGAGACTTGAAGACTAGTGTTTCTCTAGTAGGAACAAATCGGATTTATTAAAATACTATTACATGTTAGTTTTTTATTTGACTATACAAAAAACAAAAAATTGTTAAAAAAGTAAGGGCTAAATTAAAAAAAAACCATTTAAAAGAACTAAAATAAAAAATTTGCTGAAATGTAAAGAAAAGAAAATATATTTAAGTTTATTATTTATTATAAAAATACATGTTATTGGATAAAGGTCCGAAGAGTTAATTATTTAATTGTTCAAAATTAATGGAAAAAAAATAATTGAAAGGAAATAATCATAAAGGCATATTATAAACAGTACAAAAAGATTATTGAACGATGTATGCGATAGCTCATACGTCTTACAGAGATAACATTTGGTCCGCAGGCCCATGTCCATATGTATATCTGTAGGAGTGGGTAAGTTGGAATCGTATTTTAATCATCAAATGAATTCTCGATACAATGCAACTCGAATTTTGTCCAAGTTCAAGACTCTGCGTATTTACAGTTAGTGTGTTTTGAATTGAATTATTTTAGTTTATTATTTAAAATGTATAAATAATTTATTTATTTTTATTTTTTATTTTTAAAAAATTAATTTATAATTTATAAATATATTTTTATAAAATATTTTATTTTAGATAAGACAAATTTTAAAATTCATGATTAAAAATTATTAGTTTTTTTATTATTTGTTAATAGTTAATTATTGTAAATATAAAATTAATTATTATACATAATATATAGAACAGAATCTTCTTATACTAATTTAAGTCTAACAAATTTTATATTCAATTTAAGCATTTCATTTAACTTACATCTAATAAATTATAATTTATTACTTCATTTACCATTAGATGTAAGTTAAATAAAAAGTTCAAATTAAGTGTAAGAGTTTTTAAACTTATATTGGTAGTCTATGAAAAGATCTTTCTCTTATATATATATATATATATATTGTAATTTTACTTCAAATTGATTCTTTTATATAATTCAACTATATAAATCGTTTTAAATTTATTTTTTAGTTAACACAATTAAAAATAAAATTTACTTTTTATAATTAATTATAATATTTGATTATAAATATAATTTTTTGAAATATGCTAAAACAATGAATGAAAAATGTTAAAATTAAATAACATTGGATAGATGTCACAGATGATGAATTAATTTTTTATTATGTCACTATATTTATTTTTGTTGGTCTGTAATAATTAATTAAAAAATCTCAAATTTTTAATTGTATTTTTTCAAGAATATTTTGATTTATCTTCTTTTTTTTCTCTCAAAATTATCATGCAAAGAGCATCTAGTGACATAAAATTATCATGCAAGTCATTCTATGTTGCCACGTCTTGGAGGCTTCTAAATTTATTTTTAGCAGAAGAAAAGTGCAAAGGTTTAAGGAGTAGAATGAAGAAGAAAGGATTAATAAGATAAATCTTAAAGGAGAAGTAAAAGATGTTGGTAATGGTAGGCTTCGTATAATAACTATTTCTGTTGATAAAATTATAATACATACCAGATCCCTTGCCACGGTTGGTTTTCATATCATTGGAATGAAGTCATATGGTAAAGCTTTAACTGCCTAAGTTAGCATTTTAATTAAAATTACTACGATTTCTCATATTCGGTGGAAATGATTCCTTCAAAATTTGGTGGGGAAGGGCCATGAGATACATGTTTGAAATCTAACGGTGATGTTAATATGATGGGAGTTCCACAAAGATGCTTTGAAAGCGAAAGAAGACAAGTGAAAAAGAAAAAGATAGAATGCATAAAAATCAAGGAAAGAAGAAGGCAAGCGATAGGGAAAAACAAGAGTTGAGATGAGCCACAAATATCCCACCAATCTTTTCTTAGCAGAAACCTAAAGAGAAAGAGAGAAAAAGAATAAGGAGACAGCACAAATACTCTAGAAAGTAGCAAAAAAGATGAGACAAAGCATAAGATGTTCCATCAAGCTGAGTCAAGATGGGGTCCTTATAAAAGGGAGGGTCCTCCCAATTGTCTAACCAAACTGGTGAAAGTAACTCAGGCCTTGAACTTAGTTCATCATTTGAATTTTGTGGTGGATTGATCTGACTCTTATATACATATGGCTTCCTTTTGCAGACCTCGTCAACTTGTCCCTTCTTTTTTTGGTTGGCCCCCAATTATGTGAGCACATAGCCATGTGTACCTCACATTCGTAAAAGGTTTCTAACATACTTTGATGCTCATGATATGGTCAAATTTCCAAACTTCTATCCAGTAATGGGCCCCACGTCCCACCATCATATTCTTTTAGACCAATGATTTTCTCCCTATTATTTCCCAACTCAATCGAGAAGGTGCATGCATTTTTATGTCTACTTTAGGTATAATGATTAGAGATTAATTATTAATTAATTGTTTTTGAAAAGGTGTTATTCAGAGAAATCAAATCCACTTCCAATAATTTATATTCCGAAATATTAGTCCTTGTTTATTTGTTAATGATACTCTTGATTCACAAAAACGAATAATTTAATTACTTAATAATACCTACCTAACTAATTAATTCAATCACCTTTTGCTGACATGTTTGCAAAACGTGTTTTAAGAGACTATTATTTTTTCTTTCAAAACTCTCAATAAAATTAAGATTAAAAATTTATTTTGATTTTAAAAAATTAAATAAAATCCATTTAATGAATAAGATAAGATTGAGGATAAAAAGTTTAATAAACTTTTATCTTATTTAGAATTTGATGCAACACACTATAACTTTTAGGATAAGATTGTGCAAAACAATTATCCCATGATATCGTATCAATTATATGTAAAAGTTATAACTACCCTGTAATTAATGTAATCTTTAAATTATTAACACACTTTTATATACACTAGTCTTTTTGAAAAAAATACAAAAAAATTTTTAAAAACAATTTTAAATATTTTTAAACCATTTTTATACAAATTGTAAATTGAATCACACCTGCCTTGTAACTAGCATTAAGGATTAAAATTATTTTTAAAATATTAGAATGAATAATATATTAAATAATACCATGATGTTTAAATATAGACTAATTTAATATAAAAAAGTGTACTGGATAAGACAGGTACTACTCGGTCACTATAATAAAAGAAGGAATACTTAGAGTGTTAATGCGCAACTGCGCGTAGACACTCTTAGCACTTAAAGTATTAACGCGCATCTTGAGCAAATTAGCCTTGGGCGTTATCACTCTGGATGTTTGGAGTGAACATGCGCAAGGTCATTAAAATTTTTGCTACTGAAGTGTTCACTCTAACCATTTAGAGTTGCTACTCACTTGCTCTTCATGGATTTTTTTCTTCAAAATGTTAACTCTATGCACCCAAAGTGGCTACGCCCAAGACATAACACTTGATTCTTGATCTTTTAAGCCCAATTCATCAACTTTCTTCACTTAAATATCAACTTCAAGGTCTCAGCTCAAGCTTCTGCACCAAAATTCAATCTTTTTAAGCAAAATAATTTGCTAGACTTTTTTGCCATAGTCTTTCAAAGTAGTGATTGTGCTTGCTCTCACAAACTAGACAAATCGCATTCTCATTTTAAGTGTTGTCACAACCCTTTTTTGGGAATGATGTGACATACTATCCAGTCAAAATCTGTATAAAATTTTTACATTTTAAAAAAAAAATTGAGACTTAATTCAGGACCTTCAACAAAAAATAAAAACTCAACATTTCAATAACATAATAGGGTCTCAAGGGCATCATCATAAAATTTTGAATATATACATATATAATTGTTCTTTAACAGTATTTACATAAAAGTTACTCGATACAGAGCTCAAAATAAAAATTATAATCAAAATTACATTCCATGGACAAATCGGTAGCTGAATAATCTAGACTCAACTAATACCTAGAAACAAAAAATAAAGCTATAGATTCCAAAAATGTTAGACTCCGATCACTCCTCAACCAGACCCTCCAGCATGGGAAATGGACGCACCACCTGTCACGCCTACTCACGTACCACCGTATGGTCATCCCAACACACACACCAATATAGACAAAATGCAAGGGTAAGCTTACACAACAAATAGCCATAGTCATATATTAATACAATGTAATTATAAATATATGCATTAATACATCAAAATACTCAGCAAAGTAATGTAGTAATTATGCCCATTCCCAGCCTATCTAATGCAACACTTTAGTTCCAACTAATTTCACAGCTCAAATAATCCAAAAGGAATCTAAAATTTTTTGGTTTTGGGGTGACTCATTCCGATATCTAGATCCAGACGTAGCATAGCTCAACGTTTTCCTATCGTTACCTATCTAACCACCTAAACATGTAACTTGACTCTGAAATTATGCAAGTTAGCATAATGTGGCACAGCTATATATATATATATATATATATATATATATATATATATATATATATATATATATATATATATATATATATACTTTCTTAGTAAAATAGAGCGATTTACAGCATTTTCTTACTTTCCACAACTAGTGTGGAACCACAACACTTATCAACTAGTCTCGACATAAAAATTTTATAGTATATATTAAGCATTTCAACATATTATGACACAACATTTCAAACACTTGCCTCAGACACGAACAGTTTATACCATTAACAGACCCATCACACATGTTTTGTGTTCTACCCTAAGGTTCTTCCATACATCAACTCGTTCTTAGCTAAAACAAGATTTATATTTCAAATATCATGACATCCAAGTGGATAATAAAGGTCATCTAGGGTAAGCTCCCTTTACTTGGAACTAGGTTTTCTTAGATCACAATCCTCGTGAGTCCCAAAAAGAGAAACAACACCCAAAAAACTCAAATCTCCTTATTATTGCAAAATAGAAAAACCCTTGAGAAGAGAAATCAAGGAATAAGGAGTGAAGTTGCAAAACTAAGCTCTGAAAACTCACCTAGATCTGTATGAAACAAATGTTCACACTTAGAACGGAAAGAAGTTGGGTTTCAAGAAGGTTTTGCTTTGAGAGTATAAGGTTGCAGAATAGAGAGAAAACGAGAAGGGAAAGTTGTCTGGTAAGAAAAATTAAAGTTTTCAATGTGAAATCTCTTGACAACACTTATTTGTGATAATCAAGTAGTTTTACATAGGGTAAACTCCTACTTTAATCCCTAAAATATGCAACTTAACTAAAGTCAGTCGTCAAATTTTGAAATTTAAAATTTTAGTCTTTGAATTTAACAATCGTCAATCACATTAGTCCTTACCATTAAGAAACATTAAAATTGGATAACAAAATTGATAATTTGTCACGTTAAATGACACATGAAAGTCTATTCTTGACACAAAATGACATTGTTTTAAAATTTTTCAAAAATAGTTCATTTTTATTCCAATTTAATATTTTCAAGCAATATAGTCTCTCATTATCTTCTATTTTTTCACCTTTTTCCACGGCGTCTTCTTCCTTCATCCAGCCACCACTACAATGGACTGCCAAATGTAGGAATGATGAAACAAACATTTTCGATAGCATGTGTGAAGAAAACTGTGACAATCTCTTCCTTATTAGCCTCAAAGATGTTCTAAACTACAAAGGAATCATTGTAAGAGGATATAAGGATTTCACAAGTGGCAGCTTTTAGGACATCAAGGGAATCAAGAAGTCTTAAAGTGACAGATTTAAGACTTTCACTTAATCGATCACAATTGATTTTCCACTCACAAATTTTGAGACTTGAATCTGATAATGAAACTGAAAAAACTCTAAGACGAAGGACTTTTACAGCGTAAATGTCATTACACCATTGTCGAAAGAAGGAAGAAAACACCATGGAAGAAGACAGAGCAGAATGACAATGAGAGAGCTTATTGCCTAAAAATGTTAAAATTAGGAATAAAAATAAATTTTAAAAATATTATAAAATGACATTGTTTTGTATCAAGAATGAATTGTTATGTCATCACTCCGTTACTTAATTTTAATATCTTTTAACAATAAAGACTAATGTGATTAACGATTGTTAATTCTAAAAACTAAAAATTTAAATTCAAAATTTAAGGGATTGATTCGAACGATGCTACTTATTTAAAGGACTAAAGTGAAAGTTTACTCATATTATATATTATATCAAATCTTATTTTTCAAGAGAAGATTAAACATATAGTAATAAATTGTCAATTTTTAATACTAGTTTCGTAAATTCTCATGATCAACTACTAGATATCTATATTAAGTATTTAAGAGATCTTCAAATCAGTTATCTATATATATATATATGATAAATTTAGAGTATATAATTTATATGCTCTAATTTAATAAAGAGTGTTACAATTATGTAATTATAATAATATTGTAAATAATAAAATTAGTATCTTTATAATTATAGTAATTATTTAACTGTATATCATTTATTAATGATTCTCATTATAATTATATGTTTCGTTGTAATCAAAATACATATTCATCTTACATTTCTCATTCTTCCTTTTATATATATAACCTTTGTTTAACTAGAGTAATCATTAACTAATATTTGCATTAATTCAATGGTGAATCCAATTTAAAAATATTAATGAAGAGATGGAATAAGTAATTATGAAATTAATATAGATTCAGTTTCTATCATTAACACGAAATGAACATTTAATTCTATTTTTATTTAAATAAAAATAAACTTATTTAAGAGAAAATGTATAAAACAACAACAAAAATTACCAAAAATCACTTAAACGAATTCCACACACTACCTCTCTTGCCCTCTTTCTTCCCTTACACCCACCACCTCTTCCTCTTACCCCATATTCAACTCCCCCTCCATAATCTTCCTTTCTTCCATACCTAACCCCCTCCCCCAATACCCAACCCACTCCCCATCTCACTCCTTCTATACTCAACTCTCCCTCTCTACATAATTGTTTTATGCAATTTTACATAAATAAGTCTATTTTATCGTAGTTTAAGTAAAAATAAAAATGATTGTTTGAACATTTGCACCACCACGAGGGAGAATCTAAATCCAAATTGATATAAGGATGTGAAGACTAGAAAGTAGAAAATGATGAATTAAATGGGGCACATAACAGCCTGACAACATGCCACGTGAGATTATATGACAGTCCACAACTAGAAAATTCATTTTGCAGTCCCCTCAGTTAATTTTATGCGCATCTAAGCTGTTTTCACTCTCAAATTAAATTTTGAAAATGATTTATAAATCACTTCTGAAGTTTAAATTATAAAGCAATGATTTATAAATTAGTTTCCAAACTTAATTTCCAAAATTTATTTTATAGATTCCAGAATTAAATCTGCAGACAGTAATGCAAGGTAGTGCATAAGAATTCCTTCTCCATTTCCTTTTATCTTTTCGTCTATAAAGGGAAAACCTACGCTTCGCCAAATAAAAAAACCTACTGCCTGAAGTAGCCAAACTTGATTCCTTCAAGCTTTCAAACCTGACGGACAGATCCCCGAGCTTATGGGTCTTTACAAGCCAGCACTTTAGATTAAATTAAATAGTAATTCAAGTACAAAAATCTAGGAATCGAAAGTATTGTAATAAACTTAGTTACTTATCGAACAGATTTGAATCAATCTTAGAGACATTCTCATTAACAAACACACGAGCACGTGAAACTTACATAGAGATGTCAGATATAAACCTGCAACTACCATATCTAAAATAAATTTTTCGTACACCATATTATCACAGTTACAGAAACTTTTATTTACTTTCCAAAATTGGTTGATGCTATAAAATGAATCAAACCTATATCCTATATTATCGTCATAACTTTTTTCCTTTCTAGATAAATGATTGGAACAAATTTTAGGGCATTGTACTTCGACAAAACCTGATTATTCAGCTGCCTTGTTGCCCTTGTATGTGTTTATCAGTTGCATCTGTACATCATGAGAAACAGGTGAATGCTCCTTGTATTCCATTGTGAATTCACCTTTTCCCTGCAGTTATTGAAGAGACAACAGAAAATTAAGAAACAAATATAAGTTATTAAAAAATAAAATATTCTTGGGTGACTGGCATTCACCTGTGTCATTGAGCGAAGAGCAGTAGAGTATCCAAACATATTGTTAAGAGGGACCTGAAATAATTAATAACAGCAACCTAATTAGCAAGGACAAATGGAAAGTTATGGCTGTAAGTTCACGAACTACATTAACATTTAAAATGAACATGATAAACCGAAATACACAAAGGTAAAAATCATTGTATAGGAAATTTCCTAACTTCCAACATAATATTTTTCTACTACCCGTAAGTTTCACGATTATAAGCCCCATATTGCCAACCCTGCAAGAGAATGCTCACAATTGTAGTTTACTGAGCTAGCAACAAACAATTGTATAATGTTTCAGTTCCACATCAAAAACCAAAATGCTATGGGTATGGGGGCTTCATCCTAAATACTACTAGCAGTAGTCGTCATATTTAGCTTCCACATCCAGGATCATCCATCATCACATCAAGAACCAAAGCTGTATTTTCCGGAAGCAATCACTTGAAGGTCTTGACGTGATTCTGGATGCCTCCAAAACATGCAAGCATCCTCATTTATGGAAACAACTGATATTCGTGCCTTCCAAACAATATAAGAATTAGTTCAGGCTGAATGACTTATGTAAATTAAAAAAATAAGGGAACCAATGTCACTATATTCTTGTTTCAAACCATACTCCAATCGTAATATTAGGTACTTACGTGAGCAGTAATGACAGAATCATCTCCTTCTTGATCATTGCCAACAATCACTCCTTTTCTCCTTTTCATGAGTAATAAAAATACATAAGAAAATTCTGAAATTTACCACAATATCCAGATAAAAAAATTAAGAATTCTCACTTGTTGATGTCACCAGCAACAGCTCCCTGAAATTCTGTTGGTACTTTCAGCTCAACAAGCATTACAGGTTCTAATATAACAGGTCTGGAGGCTGCATAACACTGTTACAAAAGATAGCACGACAAATTATCAAAAATTAGGCCATCATTATTATTTAAGGAATCAATAGATGACTACTGAAAGAATATGTGCCACGTTACTTATGAAATATAGATAACAAATGAGAAGGACCTGTCTAAAAGCATAGATAGAAGCCAATTTAAATGCAAGTTCACTGGAATCAACAGCATGTGCAGCACCATCTGTCAAGACAACTCGGAGATTTTCAACTGGATGTCCAATTAGGGCACCACTGTACGGAAGAGCACAACAGAGTTTGTGATATATACAAGTTTAATCAAATTATCATACTTGCATGCCCAGATTGTATAATCCAAAAAAATCTAGATTGTTACATTATTGATAGTGTACAACACACTACATGAAGAATAACAAAAATGAACTTTGAAGTTGGAATTTAGAAAGCAGAACTAGGCAATGATTAATTTTTAACTCACGAGTTGGCAGCTTCCTTGAAACCCTTCTCAATTGCAGGGATAAAATTTGATGGAATAGCTTGACCAACCAGCATGTTTTCAAATTCAAACTTAGTTGCTGACCCAGCAGGTAGTGGTTCAATATACCTGCAAACATATTGAATATAATATATGTCATCTATAAATAGAAGGGGGGTTAGAGAAGTGGAACCACAATTAGCTTCTACCAAAATGAGTGATTAAAAACAAATCACACATGATAACATATACACACATCTTTTACGAAAGAGGATGGAAACGGGTTGCAACAAAGAAAAAGACTTAGATATGATTTTTATTTACTTGGAAAAAGCATATGATCAAGTACCAAGAGAAATGTTATCAAAAGCTTTAGGAAAAAAAAAAAAAAAAGGGTCTATGCAACATATATTTGGGCTATACCAGTATTGTCAAATGGCGGAAATGGCGGCGCCATGGCAGCTTGCAGTGGCAGCTTTCAACCCCGCCGTTACACCGCCTCCGTTAAATGGCCGTTTTGCGTGGCGGCGCCATTGCAGCCGTTACCGCGTAACGGCGGCCATGGCAGAAATTTGTGAAAAATGGCAGATTTTCGTTATTTGGGCCCAAATTCGACCCAATCCAAGGCTGACCCGCACATAAACTAAGGTAAGTCTCTCTTCTCCGTCACTCAAACCCTTCTCCCTCATCTCTCATCTCTCTTTTCTCTGCTCGTCTCCCATCTCTATTTGTCTCGGACCTCTCTCTACCATCATCTTTTTCGATTTCTCTTCTCCAATTTGTCTTCTCCGACGTAGATCTGCCCTTATCTTAGATCTTTCTCTTCTCTGACCTGCTCTGTTTTGTTCTGTTCACCAGCGCGACATCTCCTCTATCTACGGCAACCTGAACCTCCATTTTCGGCAACCTAAACCTCCATCTCCGACAACCCTTTTATTTCGATAGCAATCTTTTTTTGTATTTCCCTCTCTCGCAGTTTTTTCTTTCATTTCTTCATTTCTATTTTACTCTTTCCATGTTTCAATTTTTCCTTCGTCCACATGTATGTTTTTTCTCATTTATCCTCAAAAAAGCCCATTATCTTTATTTCAGCTTCTCTTAACATGGCTCAACAAAAATCTTCATATCAAGAGCTTCTAAACGATCTGACCCGGGATGGAAATACGCTCATTCGTTGAAAGAGGATGATACAAACAACATTGTATGTAACTTTTGTAGGAAAGTTAGGAGTGCTAGAATCACTAGAGTGAAACAACATTTGATTAGAAAGAAAGGTAACATGAAAGCTTGCCCCAAATGTCCTGAAGAAGTTAGAAAAGAGATTGAGGCATATCAAAAGGATAGAGTCAAAACAACTTTGAGATGCCAAATGTGAGAAGCTTTGAAAATATAAGCTATGATGAAAGTAAGAATGAGGAGGATACCCAAACACATAGTATTGCCATGGGTAATCAGAAAGGGCCAATGGATTTGTTTTGCAGAAAGCCATAAAATGCAATTGAAAAAAGGAAAAAGTTAAAATTGAGATAAGCAAATATAAGAGAAGTTTGTGACAAAGAAGCCAAAGCAAGGGTCCATCAATACATAGCTCGATTTTGGTATCAAGCTGGTCTTTCCTTTAACCTCATTAAAATGAAGAGTTTTCAAGAAATGCTTACAGCTGTTGTTGCTTTCGGTCCAAATTTACCAGCTCCAAGTTATCATGATATTTGAGTTTCACTTCTAAAGAATGAGTTAGAATATAATGATTCTCTCATGAAAGATCATAAGGAGCAATGGAGCAAACATAGTTGTTCCATCATGTCAGATACATGGACCGATCGAAAACAAAGATGCTTGATTAATTTTTTGGTTAACTCTCCTACTGGGACTATGTTTGTGAGGTCCATTGATGGATCTAATTTTGTGAAGACCGGTGAAAAATTATTTGAGATGCGTGATGCTCTTGTTAAAGAGATTGGAGAAGATAAAGTTGTGCAAGTGATAACGAATAATGGAAGCAATTATGTTTTGGCTGGTAAGATGTTGGAAGCGAAAACACATCTTTATTGGACTCTTTGTGCAGCTTATTGCATAGATCTTATGCTTGAAGATATTGGAAAGCTTCCCTTGATAAAGACGACAATTCAAAGGAGAATATTTGTTGTTGGCTTTATCTACAATCATTCAAGTACCTTGAGTTTGTTGAGAATTTTTACAAACAAGAGGGAATTGGCGAAACATGCAGTTACTCAATTTGTAACTTCTTTTCTATCATTGAAAAGGCTTCAAGAAAAAAAAAATCTTAGAAAAATGTTTACTTCTGATGAATAGTGTAAAAACAAGTTATCAAATGAAGCTAAAAGGACGCAAGCAACAAAAATTCTATTAAATCCTGTATTTTGGAATAATGTGATATATACTTTGAAAAACATAGCTCCTCTTGTTCGGGTGTTACGTTTGGTTAATAGGGAAAGAAAGACCAGTCATAGGGTATATTTATGAAGCAATGGAGAAAAGTAAAGAAACTATTATGAAGTCATTCAAAAATAATGAAAGTATATACAAAAATGTGTTTGCAATCATTGGTAATAGATGGACTTGTCAGCTTCACAGTCCATTACATGCAATTGGTCACATTTTAAACTCGAAATCTTATTATGACAAGCCTCAAATTGAATTTGATTTGGAAGTTACAAATGGGTTGTATGATTGTATCAAGAGGTTGATACCAAGTCGGGATGTGCAACAAAGCATATTACTTAGTTACCAATTTATAAGAGCGGTGGTGGTCTCTTTGGATTCGACTTTGCAAAATCACAAAAAAAAAAAAAACATTGCTCCTAGTAATTCATCAAAATCTTCAATATTTTAATTTTAAGGTTATATTTCATCTTTAGAGTTAGAATTTATCTTTCATTTTATAACTCAATGGTGGAGAATGTATGGATAGTCAGCTCCACATTTGAAATAACTAGCTATGAAAATTTTGAGCTTGACATGTAGTGCATCTGGATGTGAACACAACTAAAGTGTTTTTTAGCAAGTAATTTCTTATCTCTCGAGCCTACTACTTTCTTCTAGAAATTAGAACGAAACTAATTAATATTCTTATAATTAAACTCACATTGCAAATTCATTTAAAAAAGAGAAATAAGTTTGATTACAAAAAATTACATGACTTGGTTTATGTGAAATACAACCAACAACTCAAAGAACGTTACAATCTTAAAGATGTAATTGATCCAATTACATTCAATGCCATCGATGAGTGTAATAAATGGTTGGTTGGAGAAATAGGTGATGATGCTCTAGATTAGGATGCTGGAAATGACTTAGTTTTTTATGGTGATAACACTTTAAATTAAGCAACTATGTATGAAGCTTCTGGAATTGGAGAGCCTACAACATATACTAGGCATTATTCTAATAAAAGAAAGAGTCCATCAAGTGGTATCACTAGCAAAGCTGCAAAAGTTTCCAAGATCCATGTTCAACAGCAAAAAAAAAAAAGAGAAAATGGTTCTTGAAGATAATGATGATGAATTAGTAGATGAAGAGATGTCAAAAGAAACAGAAGATGAATTAGAATTTAATCTTCCACAATTTGAGGGAAAAGAGGAGGGATATACCTTGGTGGATGATAAAGAGGATGATTATGTTGGAGTTGAAGAAGAGGACTAAATTGATAATTTTTGTTTTTATTGTTAATTTGACATTTGATAATTGTATATTTTGTATTGAATTATACTTTGAATTGTAAGTTATGTTACATATATTTTGAGTTAATTATTTTCTATTATTTTCTGTAACCTATAGTATTTTTTTTATATATTTTATTATATCCGTCATAACCCGCCGTGGCGGCCACCATAACTTTATGGCAGTTTTTTGGATTTCCGCCATTCGCTGCCATTCACCATTGATAACATTGGGCTATACAAAACATTTATGAGGGGGTAAATATGTGTGTGAGAATTTCTAAAGGCATATCTAAGGACTTCCCAATGGATATAGGTTTATAACAAGGCTCCACTTTTTTACTCTAGTCTTAGATGTGCAAGTGACATCAAAAGATTATCCTTAAGTGCATGCTCTTTGCAGAAGACATAGTGTTAGTTAAGGATTTGAAAAAAGAGATAAATGATAAACTTGAGTTATGAAGGAAAACTTTAGAATTTAAAGGTTTTCAAATGAGTAGAAGGATGATAGAGTATATGCATTGTAAGTTTAACAAAAAACAAGATTTGCACATACGTTAGAAGGTAAAATTGGTGATGATATTATACCATCAGTTTCCAGGTTTAGGTACTTGGAATTAATTATACAAAATGATGGAAAAATTAATAAAGATGTTACTCATAAAATAGGTTAAAGTAGAGAAAGGCATCCATCAAGAGTTATTTGTGACCGCAAAGTACCTATCAAATTGAAAGGAAAGTTTTACTTACTACAATACGACTAGCTATCTTATATAGTAATGAATGACCTTAAAGGAACAACACGAGAGAAAAGTAGGCGTGCCAAAAATAAGAATGTTAAGATAGATGAATAGTCAGAACAAAAAAAAGTCAGGATAAGAAATGATAGTATACGTGAGAATATTGGTGTAGCCAGCGTAGTCAAAATCGCGATTTTACTCGTAAGATCGGACGATTTCACGAGCTTTTGCAGCGCCTCCGATCCCGTTCCTGCCTTGCGACGCGATTTTTCAAGATTGTTGGGATCGCACGATCTTCCTCGTGAAATCGTGGAAGCGTGCGATCCTGGACGAGTTTGGTGGAGCCCCATACTCTTTAAAAAACCCGATTACCCGATTTGACCCGGCCTTTTTTTTTTACCCGACTTATTTAATCTTAGATGTTAGGGTTTTTTTTTTGTTCTTCCCTTTTCGCTGCCCCTTTCTCCACGACACAGTGTTTTCTTCCTCAACACAGGCGACGACGACCCAAAGTTTTCTTCCTCAACACCGCCGCCGACCGCGACCCAAAGTTCCTCAGCACCGCCGACCGCAACCCAAAGTCTTCTTCCTTAGTTCCCAACCCACACTCTCTTCTTCCTCAGCAAAGTGTTTCTTCCTCAGCATCCGACCCACACTCTCTTCTTCAGCACACTTCCCTTCTTCCTTAGACTCACGACGCACATTTCTCTTCTTCTCCAATACAGCGAATCTGTTTTCCCCATTCTTTGTCCTGTTTGAAGATGTTTGCACGTGGAAAAAGTATACCTGCAATCCAAAGAGGGCAACCAGAAAGTAGGAGAGTGGTTGCAAGTCCTACCATTGGTCACACTTCTACTGGCTCAGTGAGCTGCTCTGTTGGTGCAGTTGTGGCCGGTTCTTTGCGAAAAAATGCTCCTGGAAACAGGAGTGATGTGGCATGGCAACATGGATCATCTGTGGATGGAGATGCACGAAAAATTCAGTGTAACTATTGTCGAAAATTAATAATTGGTGGAGTTTACCGATTAAAACATCATCTGGCTGGAACACAAAAAGATGTGGGTGCTTGTTCTTCGGTTAGTGATGAAGTGAGGAGAGAAATGTGGCTCGTTGTGTCCTCCTTACAAGAGAAATTAATGAAGAAATCAAATAGCAAACTCAACGAACTTCTTGGAGAAGGTGATGGTGGGAGTGATTCTGGTGAAAAAAGAAAAGGGGGTGAAGTTGAGGGCAGTGAGAACATTTTCAAGAAGAGAGGAGTAAGTAATCAAGTCACTCTCAATAACATATTCAAAAAAAATTTGAGAGAGGAAGTGTGTCAAGATATTGCTTCTTTTTTTTACAACAATGCCATACCATTCAATGTGGCAAGGAGTGAAGAATTTCATAAGATGTTAGAATCGGTGACAAAATATGGGCTTGGATTCAAGCCACCTTCCTATCATGAAATCAGAGTTAAGTATTTGAAACATCATGTGAATTTGACCACGCAAGCTATTGAAGTACATAGAGAAGAATGGAGAAAAACAGGATGCACAATAATGACGGATGGCTGGACCGACAAGAAAAGGATAACTATATTGAATTTTTTAGTTAATAGCCCTATGGGTACAGTATTTTTGACTTCAATTGATGCATCTCATATATCTAAAACAGCTGATAAATTGTTTAAAATGATGGATGACATTGTAGAGGAGGTTGGTGAAGAAAACGTGGTTCAAATTGTAACTAACAATTCAGCAAATTATAAGGCTGCGGGTGAATTGTTGATGGAGAAAAGGAAAAAATTGTATTGGACACCATGTGCTGCTCACTGCATAGATTTGATATTGGAAGATCTGGAGAAGAAGTTACCTATTCATCAAGAGACAATCTCAAAGGGGAAAAAAATTACGACTTATATTTATTCAAGGACTTCCCTAATTTCTTTATTGCAATTCTTCACAAAGGGAAGGGATTTGGTGAGACCAGCCATGACTCGCTTTGCTACGTCTTATCTTACTTTGGGATGTCTTCAAGAGCATAAGGGAGCATTGGTTAGAATGTTCACATCTGATCAATGGAAGACTAGCCGGTTTGCTAAATCAACAGACGGAAAGTTTGTTGAAGATGTGATTATGGATAAAACTTTTTGGAAAGGTGTTGTTGTTTGCTTAAGAGGTGCATATCCTATAATCAAAGTCCTTCGTTTGGTTGATTCGGATGAGATTCCAGCTATGGGATTCCTTTATAAGGAAATGGACCGAGCTAAAGAGAAGATAGGAAAGGCCTTCAATGAGAGTAAAAGAAGATAAATAAATTATTAAATTTAATTAAAAATTTTAGTTATTTTTTTTTTAAAATTAATTTAATTTTTTTCATATATTAGTTATCTCCCTCTATGGAATGTCATTGATGAAAGATGGGACAATCAACTCCATAGGCCATTGCATGCTGCAGCTTATTACCTCAACCCTTTTTTACACTACAGTCCTGGTTTTAAAGTAGATTTTGAAGTTAAACGTGGATTATATAATTGTATAGAAAGGATGGTAGAAAATGATGAAGAAATGACTAAAATTGATGCTCAACTTGAAGATTTCAAGGCAAAAAAGAAATTTTTTGGTGGCAAGGCAGCCCTAAATGCACTTAAAACTAATATCAAAACTCCAGCACAATGGTGGGAATCTTATGGAGATGGACATCCAGAGCTTCAAAGATTTGCTATTCGTATATTGAGCTTGACATGTAGCTCCTCTGGATGTGAGTGTAATTGGAGTGCTTTTGAGATGGTAAGATTTTAAAACTATGATAAATTACATTCTTTTTCTTTACCTATTAAAAACTAGCAAATAATCAATTGTATTTATATATTTTTTAGGTCCACACAAAGAGACGAAATCGTTTGAAACAATAAACTATGAATGATGTTGTTTATGTGATGGCTAACTCAAAATTGGCCAAGAAAAAGACATCCAGAAAAGCTATGGAGTTTAATCTTGATGATCTTTCATCTGATGATGAATGGATTATGGCCAATGAAAGTTCATCCAATGGTGATGATTTAGAAGTTGATGACTTATTGGACTTGGATTTGAATCCAAATGAACACTTGGGTCAAGTTGGAAATGATTCCAATGATGTTGATGATGATCCTGTAAATTTAGATGATTTAGAGATTCCTCCTTTTGATGATGATCTTGATGGAGTTGGAGATGAAGAAAATGAAGACCTAATAGAAGATGATTATTATGATCAAAACTTGAATGATTTGTTAGAGTAAAAAATACCAATGTTGGACACTTTGACTAGTTTGTTTTTACTTTAGTACTATTGAGTTTTATGTGTAATTTGACTTGAGAATATATTTATTGTCATTAATGTTTGAGTTGTGATTGTCTTTTATGAATTTAAGACTATTGGTTCCTCATTTATCTTCTTTTTTGTATGCATTTGTATGTTTAAATATAGTTTTATACATTACGTAGGATCTTACGATCCACTCTACGATCCTACGAGTTACGTGTTTTCCTTTCCCTCCGATCCTAAGTAGGATCTCAATTTTGACTACCTTGGGTGTAGCACCTATAAGAAATGAGAATATTACTTAACTGAAAATTGTCTAAAGTGGTTTGGTAATGTGCATAGAAGACTTTTTGAGGCACAAGTGAGGAGAGTGAATTGCATGTCTTCTTAGTCCAGTAAAAAAGGAAGTATTAAAACAGAAAGGAATTAAATTATAAGGCCCAAACCAATTGAAAGCGCGCAATGTTTAGGTACTGCTAAAACCTTGTTACATTGATAAAGCAGCCAGGTAGAAGCGGTAGTTTACTGTGTCAAGAAACATCAGTTTGGAAAATCTATTTGTAGATGATTGTAGGACCTTATAAGAAATACAAGAGATATCATATTTAAGCTATTATTCATTTCTTTTTAATCAACACGTCAATTCAATGTTTTTTGGAACAAGCACAGAAGAAAAGTAATATATATTATAGAAAATAACACTAAGTGAGCAAAGCTTGCATTCTCTGAAAATTCAACCAAGAAATCCATTTGACAAGCATCACAATGAAGCTAAGAAACCAGTTTGGCATTCATGATGTTTATGCTTTATACATGGGGAAATAACTTTCAAGGAAAATCCTTATCCAAAATTCTATCATCTCCCCATAACAACTTTTTTCTGATCTTAATGTGTAAGTGGAAAAAGAGAAAAATAAATAAAAGGACCATTAAAGGTTTCCGATGTCTTCTGTGCCTGAAAAACAATATTACTCCTATAGTTTGTCAAAGAGGGTTCAAACACATAAGACTAGAAACTTGGAAAAATAGGGCAGTGGCCAAATCTATGAAGTTATTAAAGCATTAATCTTGTAAAACTTCAAATGGGGGTAAAAAATGGGCTTGAGCTGACAGATCAGCCCATTTACCCTCCCCCCCCCCCCCCCAAGAAAAAAATGGTGAGGAAGGTTGGGGTTTCTACGCTCAGCAGCCTGCAAAAATGCAGGCCAATGGCAGACTGGCCCATCAAGCCACATTTTTTTTTCAAATAATTTAAAGTAATTAAAATATACTTACTTATTGCTAAACTACCAGTCCTAATTTTATAATTCTATATTATTTTAATAATTATGCTTTATTATCTTTTTCAAATATTTTCTATTTTTAAATTATTTTTGAGGCAAGCAAGCCTGCCAGCCCATTTTCCACCACTTAATAAACCAGTCTTACATAGCCACAAGTTGAGGAAACTAGCCACTGTCAATCAGGTAGTAACCTGACTAGCAATACTATTATCGAACTTTTGCTAACTTGATAACGAGAATCATACAAAAAGCATTTTAGAATGCAGAAAATATCCTCTGTTCTATCATTGTGCCATGTCTATTAAAAACACAAGCCCATTTCCCTTCCATGACTGACACTTTGTTCTTTTAGATCTCCATCATATTAATATTTTCTGCATCATGGAATGACCCAATTCCTCTTAACTCTCTTATTGTAAATCAAAGCTTTAGGATCTTATTCATGCCTTGTGTAAAATTTGAATTAAAAATAATGCTATCAACACTTTCTTCAACTTATGTGCACAAACATCTTATATATAGTCTTTTTTTTTTTAAGTTATTTAACAAATGTGAGCACAAAACAGCTTCCTGGTTCTCAATATTTGTTGAGATTAGACAACTAAGGCCAATACCAAGGTTGTTAAGATAGCAATATTATGCAATTTTGTTATCACACTAGCACATTGAAATCACCTGAGCAATAAAAATAAAAGATTCAGATCTCAGTAGCATT
The DNA here is from genome assembly GCF_003935025.1 of Abrus precatorius. Lineage (NCBI taxonomy): Eukaryota > Viridiplantae > Streptophyta > Magnoliopsida > Fabales > Fabaceae > Abrus > Abrus precatorius. The sequence continues at coordinate 2,264,896 of NW_020874439.1, read as the reverse complement.
GCAAGGAAACTTGTAAGATTATTTTATATTACAAAAGCTTTTTTTATTTCAAAATGCCTATTTCAATTCAGGTTAGCCTATGTTGGTATACGCTCACAATTTCCAGACAACCTGATTAATTTCATCCTCACAGTCATTTCAAATTTTCAACCATTACTTTTTCTCTCTATGATGACTTTTCTCACTCTCAATGCACCATTTCTGGAGAGGAGTATAAGGATTGTGAAATGGAACTCCATTAAACAATCTATGTATCATAGTGTTAGTGGTGTTATTATGCTTTAATTTCATGATTTCTGTTCATGTATTTATTTTTGACATTGGTACATTACAACTCTCTTAGAAACATAAACCTACACATTTCATAAGTATTTTCTTTAAGATTGTAATGGTAATTGAAATGGCTTCTTTTCTTATTTGTAATCTTCTTTGGTGTGCTTGCAAGTGTACATAAATTCCCATGAAGCTCAATTACGATCGACAATAAATAAAATAAGAATGACTCTAATCAATGCTTACCCAATTACCCGTCCATACTGTCCTTGCCCTCCAGATTGCTTCTTATGTAAATAGTCAAAATCAGCACGTTGTGTAACAGTTTCTCTGAAGTTTACACGGGGTTTTCCAACTGAAGCATCAACCTTAACAGATAAAGACAAGAATGAAACTTCAGAAGAAGCAAACATTTGGCCAGCATCAACAAGAAAGTGTGTATATATATATATATAGAGAGAGAGAGAGAATAAAAGGGGTACCTTATACTCTCTCCTAATGCGTTCAACATAGATATCTAAATGCAGTTCCCCCATTCCAGAAATAATCGTCTACCCACAAAAGTATAATATATCATGATAAGAACAATGATAGTGTCACTTATAACAGAAAGGTAATGAAAATTCAAGACAACCTGCCCACTCTCTGGGTCCAAACCAACACGGAAAGTAGGATCCTCTTTCTGGAAGCGATTCAAAGCTTTTGAAAACTATAAGCAATACCCGGAGAAAGTCAATTATGTGATACAACTTTTTCTCAAGCAGGGGAAGAGGGTTGGGGTGTTAAATACAACTCACTTGCCCTCCAGCATCTTTTGAGACTGGTTGTACAGCTAATGACATTACTGGCTCAGGAACATTCATAGAAGTCATTGTGTATCTAACTGAACCATCAGTAAAAGTATCTCCTGATGACCAAGACAGAAATATTGAGACTAATATATAATCAAAATTAAACAAAAAATATAAATATGAGAAGAAATAAATAATGAACAGAAAGATTGCCCTAATAACACATGTTTAGCATATACAACCCAGAAAGCACTACAAGATTCGGTTAAAAAAATGTAACACTGATAACTGACACTAACAGATTCAGACAATAGATCCTCCCAACAAAAGAAAATAAGAAGAAAAAAAAAAGGTGAAACAAGCCTTTAGTGAAAAAACTTAGATTATTTACAATTCTTAAACATGGATTTCAATGTGTTTATCATTTTGCATTCTGACAGTGGGAGGTACCCTAGCTGTTAAACACAAAGGTCAAATTGAGAAACATTATCAAATTTAATAAATAATTAACAGTAAACATTTCAAAGTTATCTAGCACTAGACTTTGGAATTTTTCGGCCACATATTGCTGAAAATTACAGCTAATCGTTTGGTGTTTTCAGTGGAAAAACCAAATTTCACCTAGGAACAGTTTATCTTAATATATTCCAAAGACTGTAACAAGAATAAGAGCCAAAAGTTATGGAGCAGTGTGCAAGCTAGGTTTTAGGGTCTTCTTGCATATTATTGGTGAGGAATGACTATATTTTAAAGACATCTTCTATTTACATATCATTAGATTGGATTGTGTTTATGGGAACTAACTCAAAATTTGTTCATCTCTAGAAAGAATGGGAATGTGAACGTCTATGTTATTAACAGCCCCTCAATTAGGTAAGTTTATGAAAGAAGAGGTAGAAATGGACCACAGCCCAACGGATTAGTATAACCCAGTTAGATAGTTGAGACAGCTGTAAATAACTGAATATGTTACATGTAATAATTTATAAGCTAAATAAATAGGAGTCAGGGAGTAAGGGGCATTCAGCTAGACAGTTCATACATGGTTGGGAGAGATCAGGCTCTTGAATCCCAGGATTTAATCAATGCATTAGTTCTTCTTCTTCCTGAGTTTTGGACATTTCAATCCCAACTGAGAATATTCAATAAGGAGTAGTTCGTTGTTCATGACATGCAACCCAGAAAGGTTTCACAGTTTTTCTGCATTTTGTCAGCCACTTTCCTCCTTTCTACTTTTACAATACATACGTTGCATTTTCAGTTTTTTCTTTTTCAGTCCCTTGTGTAAAATTTATTCTCCAATTAAAAAATATAATCCCTCTTTTAAAGATATCTAAACCATAACCAACAGATTCTTGGCAAACACCAACCCACCCAAAAAAGTTCCAAAACAGGAGTAATATAGAATTTGGGAAATGCATAGGTTTAAGCAAAGACAAGAGAATAACCTGATGCACAGTCAACACCAAATACAGCAACTATTTGTCCAGCATGAGCCTCTTGAATGTCCTGCAGATTTTGGGAGAAAACTCCAGAAATTGTAATGAAGAGAATAACTGAATATATTAAAATTCCTCAGAATGTATTTAGCAGATAAATAAAACCCTACAAGTTTACTATCTGTCAACAAAAATCATAGCCTATGACCTTACCTAATTACCTAACTATACCTCTTATTCCTTAAAAAAAAAAAGAAAAACAGACATGTTTCCGGAGGCATTTTATTCAATAAGATTGACTAACCATACTGGAAGTCTAAAAACAAACCTCCATCTCATCAGAATGCATGCGAACCAAGCGAGGAACCTGCATTCACAGAAGAAAGGATTCAACCACGAACCACCCTAGTCTTGGAATGTAGTACAAAAAACCAGAGACATGACTATGATCTTACTAGTGAATGATACTGCATTTTTTTTTTTTAATTATCTATCTTGGCTGATGCTTACTTAATAAAAATGAAAACAGTACAAGTCTTGGTTGCATCTATTGTATCTCTATAGTCAAAGTCCCACAACGGCTATAAATACGGCTAAATAAGAGCTTATAAAAGCTAAGGCAATCATAACCTTACAAGCTAGCTTTAGGGTTGATATATTCTTAAAAGCCCAAATTCAACACTTGTCTTTGGATATATAAAAAATTTCAAGCCAAAGAGGAAGAGGTAATAAATGAGGAGATTTAACTTCCTCCAACAAGGACATGAAAGAGGATGAGTTTCTTCAAGATTAGATGCCTATCCTGTACGATGAATTCTTTAAAATTATTCCATAATGCTAGTAAGACAGTAGCTAGTAAGAGTTTAAATCCATGCACTTACGCTTAAAAGATTTGAATCCAAGAATTACCAAGATTTCCATGAAAATGAAGTTAAATTAATGTTGATAGACAAAAAAGGCATTCTTGGACTAGCATTACTGTAGATTGATCTTGGAAAAGATATAATGAATAAAAGCCTGAACGGTTATACTGTAAATGAAAATAGTCACAGCACCAAGTCTAAAGTTTTGATGAAGACAAATGAAATAAAAATTCAAAGATAATCATGAAAGATCCAATCAAGTTACTCTAAACTTCAAAGTTTTTTCATAGCTTTGATTTTCTAAAGATTATCAAAAATAGATTGAGTCTCAAAGTTGTTTTAAATAAAAAAATTTATGATAATTCCCTTTAACCCTGGATATTTGAAATGTTTTTAATTTGTTTTCAGATAAAATATTATTATGATTAGCTATTTTTAAGTAATAATCAATTAAAATGCATTTTAAGATATTGCATTGATAATCAATTACGTCATATCTAATCAATTAAAATGGATTTTAATGGATTATTTTAGAAGTTAATGGATTAAAATGGTTTTATGCAGTTTCTAATTTATTTTTTTTAATCCATTATTTAATCACATAAAATAAGTATTAATGGATTAGATAATCTTTTATTTTCATTGCATGACCAATTCAACCTTTTTAGTCAAACCACAGGCCATTAATTGATTATTTAATCTATTAAAATCTATGTTAGTCGATTGAAGAACGGATTAAAAATGTTGAAGGACACATATATGACCATTTTTGTTCATTAACTTCTAAAATAATCCATTACTTAAGATTATTTATCAAAATCACATTTTATCTAAAAATAACTTAAAAACATTTTAAATGTCTATAATTAAAATGAATTTTCAATAAGTGTGTCGAAAAATAATGAAAATTGTTCTAGCCCTATGGCTAAAATTTTGATGAAAACAAACAAAATAAAAAAAAAATCAATAGCAATTGTTGAGAATCTTATTTTCATTATTAATATAGTTACCTTCTTTTCTTTTATATAGAAATCTGATTGATAATGTAAATAAGGTAATTAGGGGTCAGCTGTTATTACTCAGTCAATCCCCATAATCAAGGGATTCAGATTGTACAGAATGTAATTATAAGGATTGCTGAATGACAATGAGGATACTCAGATTTTACCCTAATTAATTTATGTGCTTCTATCTCAAGTTGGTATCAGAGCTCACAATCTGTGGGCTTGATAAAACAAAACGCACAAAACCATCAACCCTAGTTGTCTCGACGTCTGACCACCATTTGGCCTGTGACTTCGGCACTAGCCCCAAAAGTCTCTAATCGGTTGTCCCATCAATCACTGCCATCTTCTAGCAGCCCACACGCGCGCTAACCACAGAACCAATTTGTACGTATAAGACATGTTACGATATATGGACGAGAGCTCGTAGTGTCTATTCAAATGATGTTCAGCATTTCTATGACGTCATACATAATTTGGCTGCACTTAAAATGACAAATAACGTTCTCCCATCATATTTGAATAAAGCACAGTCCACCATTGATGAAGTTAAATTGGTCTTGATAGGTGATGACCTTCAAAAAGTCTTAGACAAGATTGATAACATATGCATGGTGTTCATCTTTCATGGCCTTCACAAAGATTTTGAATCTATTCAAAACCAAATTTTGACAAATTCCAATGTACCTACAGCAAAGAATCTCATTGATCATCTCCTGCATGTTCCCTCTCAAGAAACAATGTCAGGAAATGGTTCCCAACCAGGTTTGGAGTCTTCTACATTCCTCTCTAATATGATCAACCGTGCAGGTCGAAGTCGTGGTCAAGGTGGTGGCGTTCTTGGAAATCGTCTACAATGCTCTTATTGTAAACATATGGGCCACACCCAAGATAAGTGTTATTCCTTGATTGGGTTTCCTGAGAAATCAGCCAATGTGACGTACTCAGTCTTCCACTGTGGAAAAGTAAACTGAACTTGGTGGAGACAACCAGAATATTTTGTCAGATATGGAGTATAAGGAGTAGCTCCAGCTGAAGATAGCAGCACAGCAATCTTCCTCTTCCATAGCTCAATTTGGTAACTCTACAATTTGCTTCTCTCATTCATCGTCTATTAGACCCTAGATATTAGATTCTGGTGCTTCTGACCACATCGCTAGTAATCTTTCTCTTTTCTCAAAACTGTCACAACCTAAAACAGCACACTACATCACCCTTGCTGACAACTCAAAAGCTAATGCCATGGCATTGGACAAACTATCCCTCTTCTTGATTTATCCTTAAATTCAGTTCTTCTTGTACCTGGTTGCCCCTTTAATTTGGTCTCAGTTAGTCAAATTACTCGTACTATAATTGTTCCATAACATTTACTACTAAATCTTTCTTTATACAGGACCGGAGTACGGGACAGACGATTGGAGTAAAATCTAAATCGTGTGGTCTTTATTATTTCCACCCTCCTTCCTCTGTTGTCTGCACTGTCACAGATTCTCCTCTTCTCTTGCATTGTCATCTAGGTCATTCAGGTCTAAATAAATTGAAGAACATGGTTCCTCACCTCTCTCATATTTCACCACACCAGTCTCTCCACAATCAGTTTCCCAGGTTTATTCCCATTCCTTACTACATTCCCCTTTTCACTAATCCTTCAATCTCCAATGTGCCAGAGACTCCTAATGTTCCTCCTCCCTCTTCACCTGCTACTCCTTGTCCTCTGGCTACCTACCAACGTAGACCTTGTCTTCCTCCGTTGGAGGAAGTAGTTTCTGAAGATCCAGACAACTCATTTCCTACGCCAATTGCTCTACCTACTCCAGATCCATTTGAGACACTTGCTGATTTGCCAATAGCCCTTCAAAAATATACACATTCAACTTGAAATCCTCATCCCATTTATAATTTCTTGAGTTATCATCGTTTATCCTCTTCCCCAGTGTTGTCAAGATCGGGATCTTGATCATGAGATTGCATGATCCTACAATCTTTCTCACCCTCAACGATCTAGATTGCACAAAAGATCAGAGTTGCTTGGAATCGTTTGGGATTGCGATCTTTTCCAGCAAGATCGTGAGATCAGTGATCTGATCCGATTCTGATGTTTGGGTCAAATATAACAACCCAGTTTTAGAAAACCTAATTTCCTTAGTTTTTTGACCAGCTAACACTTTTGGAAGCCTTCTCATATGTGGCAACCACTTCCTTCCTCTTCTCCATCTTTGAGCTTCCGTGAGTGAAGTATTCTTTGTCTTGGTGCTTCTACATGGGTGGTTCTGGGCTCTCTCCTCTCTGGGCGTGGATGGTTTGCAGCTCTCTGGTTGTGAGTGGTTCCCAGTTCTCTGTGTGTTGTTTGGGTATTTTCTGGGTGGTCTGTGGGTTTGCTGCTAAACTATAACTTTGTCAGGTAGATGGCACATCTTATTAGAAATTGGTACAATATCACTCTACCATTCAGAGGCTCAAATCTATTTGTGTAGCTTCATGTACATGTGGCTTTACTGTCCACGAGTTTTCTTATCATTTATTTTAAAATTATTTTTAATATATTCTTATTTATTAATTAAAATTTATAAATCATAAAAATATAAGAAATTATTGAATAAGATATGTTATATACTTATATGTATAAATAGAACTCACAATTTTTAATAAATTTTAATTAATAATAATAAATATATTATTAACATTTATTTTAATATATTTTCATTTATTAATTAAAATTTATAAATCATAAAAATATAAGAAATTAGTAAATTTAAGATATGTTATATGTATAAATATAACTCACAATTTTTAATAAATTTTAATTAATAATAATAAATATATTATTAACATTTATTTTAGTACTTTTGTCTATCATATTTTCTCTGTGTATAATTTTACATATTTGATAGGATCTTAAGATCTATTTTACGAATCTGCGATTTACGATCTTTTACCCCTCTTCCAATCCTAGGTAAGATCCTGATCTTGACAACATTGCTCTTCCCATTCTGCCTTGTGTATGCTATTTCCTCTATTACTGTTCCTAAAATAGGCAAGGAGGCACTTTCCCATCAAGGGTGGCAATAGGCTATGATTGACAAGATGCAGATCCAACCAGACTTGGACACTTGTTCCCTCTCCCCTTCGAAAATCTACAATTGGTTGTCGTCGGGTGTTTGCTATCCAAGTGGGCCCAGATGGACAGACTGATTGGCTAAAAGCTCGATTGGTAGCTAAAGGCTACACATAAATTTTTAGGCTTGATTATGGCAACACCTTCTCACCTATTGCAAAGATGACCTCAGTTCGCCTCTTCTTATCCATGGCTGCCATACATTGTTCGCCCCTCTATCAGCTAGATATCAAAAATGCATTTCTCCATGGTGATCTATCAGAAGAGATTTATATGGAGCAACCTCCTAGTTTTGTTGCTCAAGGGGAGTCACAAGGATTGATTTGCAAGTTAAATAAGGCTTTATATGGCCTTAAACAAAGTCCTCGAACATGGTTTGGTAGATTTAATACAGCTCTTCAACAGTTTAGAACGACTCCTAGTGAGGCAAACCATTCTGTGTTTTATAAACATTCTTCTACTAACCAGTGCATTTATCTTGTTGTCTATATAGATGACATTGTTATCACAAGCAATGATCATGATGGTATCACCCAACTCAAGCAGCATTTGTTTCAACATTTCCAAACCAAGGACTTAGGTCGATTGAGATATTTCTGTGGGATTGAAGTATCTCAATCAAAAACTGGTGTTGCCATATCTCAAAAAAAACATGCTCTTGAAATTTTGAAGGAAACAGGAATGTTAGATTGTAAGCCGATTGATACCCCTATGGATCCAAATGTCAAGCTTATGCCAGATCAAGGAGAGTTGTATTTAGATTCAAATAGATATCGAAGATTAGTCGGAAAGCTGAATTATCTTACTATGACTAGGCCAAACATATCCTTCACAATCAACATTGTGAGCTAGTTTCTTAACTCCCCTCGTGATAGTCATTGGGATGTAGTGATTCAAATCTTGAGACATATCAAAGGTTCCCACAAAAGGGATTAGTCTATGAAAACAGAGGCCATACTGATATTGTTGCATACATAGATGTGGATTGGGCTGGTTGTCCAAGTGATAGACAATCAACTTCAGGATATTGTGTATTGGATGGAGGTAACCTTATTGCTTGGAAGAGTAAAAAGCAGAATGTTGTAGTTTTGTTCTATTTGAACTAGTTTCCAAGGCTTGATTGCTTCTGGGCTTGGGCTAACTTTAATCTTTCTATTTAGATCCACTGCTAAAGCAGAATATCGAGCAATGGCCAATACCTCATGTAAACTTGTATGTCTAATGCTACTTATTTCTAAGTTAAAGTTTTGTGAGGTAGGACCTGAGGCTTATTTGTGATAACCAGGCAACCTTACATATTGACTCTAATCATGTCTTTCATGAGCAGACCAAACATATAGAGATTGACTGCCATTTCATTGGTTCAGAAGGTTCTCTTTGGTGAGATTATTAATCATTTGTAAATTTTAATGACCAATTGGCTTACATGCTTACTAAGTCAATTCGAGGTCTAAGGATAATTGATCAGAGGCGATTTAAATTGATTATTTGAGTTAATATTTTCAAACATAATAAAGTTTTAAATGTAAACATATTCTATATTACAAATACATGTTTCAAGTTTCAAATATAGAACAAAAATTTGAGACACAAATGCTCATCCTTAAGCCTTATTGATTATTAATAGCACTTCAAGTTGTATAAACTAATTTCATGGAGTGTTCCTTTGGTTTATTTGTGAAAATATTTGTGTTGGAAGGGTAAAATATCCCTCTTGGCATTAGGGTGGGGTATCTCAAAGTTTTGCAAAGAATATTTTATCATTGTTTGATTAGTGGAGAAAATCCCAGGTAAATGTTTGAAGATTGGAGGTCACAAGTGGTTGGTAGCCAAACCAAGATAAATTGATTTGCATTCTTCTTACATTTTCTCTTAATTGACTGCACTTTTTATATTGTTGCATATGTTGTATATATTCACTAGGTTAATTTTTCATTTCCTTTTAGTCCATATACATATAAAATTAATAGTCTCAATATCCATTAAGCATTATCTGCCAGTGTTCAAAAATTTGTGAAAATTTTTAACATTTACAAAAAGTTTCACAAACTCAATTCACCCCCCTCAAGCATTATCTTCAATATGATTAAACATAAATACAAAACATATCCAGAAAGAAAATCAGGTCCATAAAGCAGAACACTTGCAAACAACACTCACACAATCAAACTAGAACAGTGAAAGATTTACCTTAATCTTTTTGCCAGTGTTTACATTAATAATAAAATCGCCCTTCCGAATCACACCCTCATAGATTCTTCACCCAAAAAAAAAATCCATTAGCTTATGCGTAAAGAACTATTTTAAAGGTTAACACAAATTTGAAACAGAAGATCAATATTATAAAAGAAGAAACAGTTTAAAATGGGATCAATGGCCTCCTTTGGTGAGAGATACCTTAGATATGTTAATTGACCAAACCGCCCTTCCTCCAACTTGAAAGCCAAAGCCACAAGTGGCCCATCAGGACTTCCACGCAGCTCAACCTAAATAAGCATAGACTAACACAATAACCCAATATATAGCAAGGCAAACAGAGTTACCTAAAACAAGCATATCACAATTCAATATGATTATGTCTCGCTAGATCATAAGCTGTAGGAATCATCCTTAGATAATATTCTTAGACATGTGATTGCTTACTCTTTTAAACTCATCCCAAGCTCATATAAAACCTAACAACCTTCTTAGTTCTTACCATACTTTTAAATAGCAACGTTATCTTGAAATCATAAACCTTATTTTTTTTATTGAAAAAAGTATTTCTTTTTTAGCAAGAGAGGAAGCAAAACATTTCTGATCTAACCCTCTTTTAATAAGCGCCTATTTATATTTCAAATTTTAAAGCAATTACTGTTCCCAAGATTTAAATCTTCTTTATGACAATTTGGATTTGCATGTTTCATTTTCTTTTCTTGCTATTGACTTAAAATTTTACTATACTAGTATGTATGCATTATTATGTCTAACATTGATATTTTTCACTTTTTTGAATGACTAAGATATTTTTCATTACGTAAAACACATTCACAGCAATTTTTATCATTTTCATAGTACGTCTTATAATTCGTGATTCAAAATTTGGCCTACGAATAAAAAGTCATATGGAATTTCAACAATCATGATAGCTGCATACTATTAAAGCAAAACGGATAAACTTTCTATGAGACAAGTACCTTCTCCTCATTCTTAGTTTGGTCAAGGGCATGATTACTAACTTCAACTGGACATGGCAAATAACTAATTACACCATCCAGAAGTGGTTGTACCCCCTGTCCAATACAAAAAGATTAAAAAATACAAGAGATAGAAAGATAATGACACAAACAAGAGATGAGTATGCACGAAATCTTAAATGTTCAAGTTTGGATCATATTGAAACTTTACAGTTTTGGACAAGCAAGCGTGTATACATGTATTTGAGAAAACATTTGGAAGATTGAGAGTTGGGATTTGAGAGAGCAAAGGTTCCTTCCACTATTAATACCAAGAACCAGTATAAGAAAACATAAAAACGCAACCCTATTCCAATTTATTTATCCAAAGAGAAGAAGAAATTTATTCCTATTTATCTGTTCATGTAGAAGTTCAAGATAATATTAATCCCTATTTTTCTACTAATACCCTTTTATCCATATTGAAATTCTAAGTACAATAAATAAAGCAGTTACATTCGCAGAGTAGCCTAAAGGTCAAAAAGAGACCCACTAAGGCACTAACAAAGGGTAAATTAGAAAGTTCACCAAATAATTCCAACAAAATGATTGCATTTGGATTCCTTGTTGTGTGTAATTTCTTCTCTCTCTGGACAGATTATGTATGTATAGTAAGAGTGAAATACAAACAATATTAACAAGGAAATATTAACAGATGCAAGAAAAAAATCCAACAGAGAAGTTATGGAAGATTGCCATCATAGAGAGAGAAATAAAAAAAGCCCCCAGCTTTCATAAGAGAAATAGATCAGAGATTAGCGGAGGGGGTGGAGGCAGAAAGAGATATGTCAAAAATTTCCACTAAATAATCACATCAAGGAAATGAAGAAGCTTATGATTTATGATTGGTCATGGTTGCACACACAGCCAATATGATAGTTGTATGTATTGCAAGAATGCTGCACACAAGAATGCTACAAATGGATTCAATATTTACAATAGTAAAATCTTAGAAAGACTGAAACTATATTACATCATAATCATCACAATAATAAGTCAAAACTAAAGTGGGGGAGGGGGAATTATACATCAACCAGATAAAGGGGAAGATTAAAGAAGGCAGTGATGACTGTGCACCAATATACAAATGTACTGAAGGTAATTTAATGGTTACCTTATTTTTGAAAGCACTACCCATGAACACTGGTATAAATTTCTGTGCTAGGGTAGCCCTACGAACTGCTTCCTACACAAAAATAATAATAAACAAAATTAAACTCTATCTAAAAACAATGTTGAAAGAGGGATGTCAGGATGGGGACTAACGAGTTCTATTAATATATCATTATATAAAACACTGTTAGAACTAAATGACAGATTTAAACACATGTACAAATAAATACTATATTAGTACTGACTCAGTTGATTAATGCTGATTAGATCTAATTTAGGACTTGATTTGTCTTATTATTTATATTTACTAACAATTACTGATTAGAGACAGTTTTACCTCAGTCCTCAAACTAATATATGGTATCAGTGGCTTAATGATCCTTCATACCACAGTTTCACCAGTAATTGCAGTGATCTATTCCCAAGCAAACAGTTGCAAATTCACCAGCTGTAATTTCTCCAACCACACCATCTACTGACCCAACCTCCAATGACCCACCACCTGTGACATCCACATGCACCCTTGTGTGTATTTTATGTTATGTGACTTGTGTCCTCCCACATGCCATCGCATGGTGCTTCTTCCAGCCACCAAAATTCTGTGGAAACCAGACCAGCCATGCTCTCATCCTTTTCCCACCTCATCTCCCTGTTTCCATCCCAAATTAGCAAACCCATTTACAATAATTTGTGCATTGTTCATACAACCCAAACCTTGAAGTCATTATTACCCCAGCTACCTGAGCCCGAATCCTCATCCAAAAAAGTATGTACTACCTGTAGCATTTTCTCCAACCCACCTTCTGCCATCAACTTCACCACTATCCCCTTAATCCCATGTGACCAATGTGCGCACAGTCAATTACTACTTTTGGGCCGCTGCTGTAGAGTGACCATCACAATCATCAAACGAGGCAAGGATATTCCTATTGGGGACAAAAATAGGTGAAAACAAATTGAATCCTCATTCTGTGGCAGTCTATGGATTTCTATATAACTTCTTGAATCAGTTTCGGGTCGAACAACACAGATTTCCTTTTTTTCTCATTTAAGTAATAAAGCCTTCTTGCTACTAACCCGCACCTACTCATAAGCATCTTACCCGTGGGAACTGAACCCTCTAAAAGACCCATTCATTCACGACGACCTCCCACTCACTGGACTGAACGGACAAGTCCCATATTGCTCTTTTAGGACATGCTATTATGTTTGAGAGAAGACCAAAATAGTGCACTCCAATGATGTCAAAGGCCAGCATAACATTGTTTCTAACTAAATAGTAAATAAGTGGACATGCAAACTAACAAAGCTTAATAATTTGATTGCTAAATTTGATGCCCATGTGCATTTCATTGACAAATGCAAACAAACATTTCAAACATGCCTTCATGGTACTTGCCCTTGCTAATTTGCACCCAAAACTCTACAAGTCAACATTCAGGTTCTCTCCAAGTAACTATCACATATCTCCACTCCAACCCACAAGTTTTTGTTCCACCTGTTGACACATCTACACTTGACACATCTACACTGGTTTCTAGATCTAGCAGTTGTGGTGGACATGGTAGTTAAAATCGGGAGTTGACTCGTAAAATTGTAACCAAACAATTCACATTGCAACGGAAATCGGAGCAGAGTGAAATTGCAGTAAAATCGCAATTTAGATCATAAAATCGGTAATACCTCGATCTGCTTCCGATTTCAACAAAATACGGGTTAGATCTGGATTTCGGCTCAAATCCTTTATAACTTGAGCCCAACCCAGCTTTTTAATTAGGTGCGACTGAAGTCCCGTGTTCTTTTCTTCTTCCACAAATGAAGTCCCATGTCTTTTCTTCACTGTCGAACCCTAGACTTGCTCAGAGCGACTACATGTGCACTATTAGCTAAATTTTCTTTTCTTCTTCACGATTTCTCTGGTTTTCTCTACCCAAATCCTACTCGTTAGCTATTTTCTTCTCATCTTCCTCTGGTTTCTTCAGGGAACCCTATACCAACCAGGCGACAACGACTTTTTTTCTTCTTGCTCTATTTTTTCTCATTTGTTCAAGAATGGCTTCAAACATGGCTGGTGGTCAAAGTTCAAGTGGTAGTGTTTCTGGGTCACTCCCAACTGCAACCGACAACTCAACTGCTATGGGCTCTTCAAGCGTGCCTCATAGGTTGGTTCCCCAGAATGCTTGTGAAAACAGGGGTGATCTGAGATGAAAATATAGATTTTCAGTTCAAGGAACTGTGAAGGTTAAGTGCAAATTCTGCAAAATCTGTTCCTGAGGGATGTGAATAAGGAGATGATTGAGATTATTACTTCCTTGATGAAAAAAGCAGCTAATAAAGATGACTTTTTGGAAATTGGTGAAAAGAGAAAAACCATTGAAGGTGCTGAAGTTGAGAGTGCTGGGATCGAACAGTTTTGCAATCACAAGCCACAATAAACAGCATATTCAAGAAGGGTATAAGGGAGGATGCATGTCAAGAAATTGCAAGATTTTTCTACAACAATGCCCTAGCTTTCAATGCAGCAAGAAGTGAAGAATTTCATGCCATGTGTGAGTTAATTACACAACACGGCACAGGATTTAAGCCACCCTCTTATCACGAGATTAGAGTGAAGTACTTGAAGCAAGAAGTGAAGTTGACAAGGAAACTTATTAAAGAACATAAGGCTGTTTGGAAGAGTGTTGGCTGCACGATAAGGACAGACGAGTGGATTGACACAAGGAGAACCATTCTGAACTTCTTAGTGAACAGACCCAAAGATACAGTATTTTTAAAGTCGATACTTCCCACATCACCAAAACAGCTGACAAAATATTTAATATGCTCGATGAAGTTGTGGAAGAGATTGGTGAGGAAAAAGTAGTGCAAATTGTAACTAATAATGTAGCAAACTATAAAGCTGCTGGAGATATGTTGATGGAGAAAAGATGGAATTTATATTGGACTTTTTGTGCTGCACACTACATTGATCTAATGTTGGATGACTGAGAAAAAGATACCCCTCCACAAGGAAACCATTCCAAAAGGTAGAAAAATCACAACCTATAATTATTCAAGGACTTCTCTTATTTCATTATTGTAATGCTTCACAAAAGAAAAAGATTTGGTGAAACCAGGTATCACTTGATTTGCCACTTCATATTTAACTTTGGGGTGCCTTCATGAGAATAGGGGAGCTCTATTAAGAATGTTCTTATGTGACAAATGGAAGTCTAGAAGTTTTCTAGGACAAGAAAGGGGAAATTAGTGGAGGAAGTTGTTATGGACAATCAGTTTTGGAAGAATGTTCTGATCTGCTTAAAGGGTGCATATCCTTTAATTAAAGTCTTTCATTTGGTTTATTCAAATAAGAAGCCAGCCATGGGCTTTGTTAATGAGGCAATGGACCAAGCTAAAGAAGCCATCCATATAGAGTAATTAATTATCTATAAAATTTAATTAAAATTAAAATTTTGTAGTCTTTTATTCATTGTTAGAATATTAACCCATTTTATTTATTCTTTAGTTACATGTCTCTATAGAATATCATTGATACTAGATGGGACAAAAAATTTCATATGCCTTTACATGCTGCTGGCTATTTTTTCAACCCTCAATTACATAATAATCCTGGATTTAAAGTTAATCTTGAAGTTAAACGAGAACTATATAATTGTATGGCAAGGATGGTGCCAAATATTGAAGAACATGCCAAGATTGATGTTCAAATTAATGATTTCAAGAAAAAACAAATGTTTTTAAGTAGCCCCTTAGCTAGAGCAACACTTCAAAAGAAGGCCCCAACTGATTGGTAGGAGTCATATGGAGATGAACATCCATAGCTTTAAAAGTTTGCCATTCGTGTATTAAGTTTAACATGTTCCTTTGGATGAGATCGTAATTGGACTGCATTTGAGATGGTAATATTTTTAGTAAAGTTGTTTTCAATTATCTCTCATACATATTTGGATGTGTTTAGGTCTATACCAAGAGAAGAAATCGCTTCAAGCAAAAGACCATGAATGATGCTGTCTTTGTCATGGCTAATTCAAAATATGTAAGAAAGAAGTAACTTAGAAGAGCTCGTGAGCTAGACCTTAATGATGTTTCATCTGATAATGAGTGCAATGTTATCAATGGCGGATGCCAGCTCATGGAAGAAACCAAAAAAACTGCCATAAAGTTATGACGGCCGCCATGGCAGGTTATGACAGATTTATAGCGGATATAATAAAATATATAAAAAAATACTATAAGTCACAAAAAATGATAGAAAATAATTAACTAAAAATATATATATCATAACCTACAATCCAAAGTATAATTCAATACAGAATATACAATTATCAAATGTCAAGTTAACAATAAAAACACAGATTATCAATTTAGTCCTCTTCTTCAACTCCAACATAATCATCCTCTTTCTCATCCACCGAAGCATATCCCTCCTCCTCTTCTCCCTCAGATTATGAAAGATTAATTTCTAATTCATCTTCTGTTTTTTTCCAATATCTCTTCATCTTCTAATTCTTCATCATCATCTTTGAGAACCATTTTCTCTTTTCCTTTTGCTGTTGAACATGTCTTGATCTTCCGACATCACTTGATGGCCTCTTTCTTTTCTTAGAATGACGCCTAGAATATGTTGTAGGCTCTCCAATTCTAGAAACTTTATAAACAATTGCCCAATTTAAAGTGTTATCACCATCAAAAACTAAGTCATTTTCAATATCCTCATCATGAGCATCATCATCCATTTCTTTAACCAGCCACTCATTACACTCATCAATGTCATTGAGTGTAATTAGATCAATTACATCTTTAAGATTGTAACATTCTTTGAGTTGTTGGTTATATTTCACATAAACTAAGTCATTTAATTTTTTCTGATCAAGCCTATTTCTCTTCTTTGAATGAATCTGCAACATGAGTTGAATTAAAAGAATATTAATTAGTTTCTTTATAATTTTTAGAAGAAAGTAGCAAGCTTGAAAGATGAGAAATTACTTGCTCAAAAACACTCTAGTTGCGTTCACATCCGGATGCACTACATATCAAACTCAAAATTTTGAAAGCTAGTTGCTACAAATATGGAACTGAATGTCCATATATTCTCCACCATTGAGCTATAAAATGAAAGATAAATTATAACTAAAGATGAATTATAACCATAAAATTAAAATGTTGAAGACTTTGATGAATTATCAGGAGCAATATTTTTTCTTTGTGATTTTGTAAAGTCAGATCCAAAGAGACCATCACCACTCTTATAAATTAGTAATTCAAGTAGTATGCTTTGTTGCACATCCCGACTTGGCACTAACCTCTTGATACAATCATACAACTCATTTGTAACTCCCAAATCAAATTCTATTTGAGGGTTGTCATAAAAGAACTCCAAGTTTAAAATATGACCAACTGCATGTAATGGACGATAAAGCTGATAAGTTCATCTATTACCAATGATTTCAAACACATCTTTGTATTTGCTTTCATTATTTTTGAATGACTTCATAATAGCTTCTTTACCTTTCTCCATTGCTTCATAAATATATCTCATGGCTGGTCTTCTTTCCCCATCAACCAAACATAACACCCGAACAAGAGGAGCCATGATTTTCAAAGTATATACCACATTATTTTAAAATACATGATTTAATAGAATTTTTGTTGCTTGCTTCCCTTTAGCTTCCTTTGATAACTTGGTTTTACACTATTCATCAGAAGTAAACATCTTTCTAAGATTTGTTTTTTTCTTGGTGAAGCCTTTCCAATGATAGAAAAAAAGTTGCAAATCGAGTAATTGCATGTCTCAACAACTCCCTCTTGTTTGTAAAAATTCTCAACAAACTCAAGGTACTTAAATGATTGTAGATAAAGCCAACAACTGATATTCCCCTTTGAATTGTCATCTTTATCAAGGGAAGCTTTCCAATATCTTCAAGCATAAGATCTATGCAATAAGCTGCACAAGGAGTCCAATAAAGATGTTGTCTTTTTGCTTTCAACATCTTATCAGCTAAGACATAATTGCTCCCATTATCCGTTATCACTTGCACCACTTTATCTTCTCCAATCTCCTCCACAACAGCATCAAGCATCTCAAATAATTTTTCACCAGTCTTCACAAAATTAGATCCATCAATGGACTTCATAAACATCGTCCCAGCAGGAGAATTAACCAAGAAATTAATCAAACATCTTTGCTTTTGATCTGTCCATGCATCTAACATGATAGAACAACCATGTTTGCTCCATTGCTCCTTATGATCTTTCATCAAAGAACCAGTATATTCTAGCTCTTTCTTAAGAAGTGTAATTCAAATATCATGATAACTTGGAGCCGGTACATTTGAACCAAAGGCACCAACAACTGTGAGCATTTCTTGAAAGCCTTTCAATTTAACAAGGTTAAAGGAAAGGCCAGCTTGATTTTGGAATCAAGCTATGTATAGATGAACCCTTGCCTTCATTGTTGTTAAAATCGTGATTAAAAAATCGCAGGATTGTACAATTTTACGATCTTATACGCCTTGGACGATCTTAATTGGACTTGGGATCGCTTATGGAAGATCGGATGAAATCCCGATCTTTTCTGTCAAGATCACAGGATCTCCGATGCGATTCAATTATTGGGGCAGGTTTATTGGGTCGGTTCTGGGTTGGGTTTTTGGGTTGGGCTTATGGGGGGTTGGGTTTCCGGGTCGGGTTTTTCTGACCCGGTTTTAAAAAACCTATTTAGGTTATTTTTCCCCAAATTCTTTCCCACTCTCTCTTCCGCGACGCCCATTCTCTCTTCTGCGCCACCGATGCTCTCTTCCTCGACACCCATTCTCTCTTCTCTTCCGCGACACACATCCTTCCATTTTCTCTCTCTTCCGCGACTGCCATCCTTCGATTCTCTGCGTGGGTGGTTCGCGTTTTCTTTTTTGGTGTTTCTTGAGCTGATGTTTGCCTGTTTCAATTGGCGGTTCACGTTTTCTGGGTGTTTTCTATTCTCTAGATATACCATGAGCTACTGTTTCAGTTTTGTTTCCCAGTAGAAATGAATTTTTATGTCTTGTAATAAATACACCTTTCAATATAAACCTGTGATTGAGGTTAATTTAAATAAACATTTTAATAGTGGTACTACCTAAAAATAATTTTATTAAAATTAATTTTCAATTTTATTGATAATATATTATATATTAAAATAAAATAGTGCAATAAGACATTAACTTAAATGTAAAATGGTATAAAATTATTTTTTCTAATATTTTATAAAAAATTAATGAATATCATATTTTATAAAAAACTTATTAAACATTATAAGCATCTAAGTTTCACGTATTTAACTATAAATCTAAACATTGTTAACTAGAGCTAATACTTTAATATTATTTATTGCAAAGTATTATAAGTTGGATAACTTGTTGATCTTTTTAATTTTTAAAAAAATATTCTTCTATTTATTTTCTATTATGTGTTCTCTCACCTTAGCATGGATAGTTTCACTAATTATGTGTTATATTGAATCTTAAATATAGGATTTTTAAATTTATATTTAACTAAATTAAGTAATTTAGACATTAACTTTTTATCTATGTAATTTTCTCAGTTTATATATATGTTTTAAGTATAATTTTACACTTTTTGAAGGATCTTACGATCTATCTTACAATCCCACGATTTACGATTTTTTACCCCTCTTTCGATCCTAGGAAAGATCCCGATCTTGACAACATTGCTTGCCTTGGCTTCTTTGTCACATTGTTCTCTTGTATTTGTTTGTCTCAATTTTTCCTTTTTTCTTGTCTCAATGGCACCTTCTGGCTTTCTACAAAACAAGTCCATTGGCCCTTTCTGATTTCCAATGGCAACGCTACAAGATTGGGTATCCTCTTCATCTTCACTTACATCATAGCTTATACCTTCAAAGCTTCTCACATTTGGCATCTCAAAACTATTTTGACTCTTTTTTTCCTATTGATATGTCTCAATCTCTTTTCTAACTTCTTAGGGACACTTGGGACAAGCTTTCACATTACTCTTCTTTCCAATTAAATGTTGTTTCATTCTAGTGATTCCAACACTCATAACTTTTTCACAAAAGTTACATACAATGTTTTTTGTATCTCCATCTTTCATCAATTGAGCATATTTCCATCCCAGGTAAGAACGATTAGAAGTTTTTGAACAATTTGATGAAGACTCATGTTGAGCCATGTAAAGAGTAGCTGAAATAAATAGAATTTTTTTTTTAGAAAAATCAGAGAAAAAATAGAGATGCGGGACGGAAAGGGTAAAACTTAAATGAGAAAAATAACGAAAAAATTGAAAGGAAAAATGAAAAAAATAGCTACTAGAAAAAATGGAATCGGTGGAGATGGAGGTGCAGTTGCCGGAAATGGAGGTTTGAGTCGCCGGAGATGGTGCAGTCGCCAGAAATGGAGACCGAAATGCACCAAAAAAAAAACCCAAGGAGCCCAAGAAAAAAGGAGATCTCAGCAGAGAGATCTCTCAGAGAAAGCAGAGAGAGATGTCGTAGAGAAAGAGAGAGAATGAAATCTTGATGGAGGGCAGAGAGAAAAGAGATGAGCAGAGAGGAAAGTGAGATTGCAGAATGAGAGAGTGAGATTGCAAAGAGAGGGAGAGTGAGATCGTAAGGAGAAGAGAGGGAAAAACCTGCATCTAGGGTTGGGTTCTAAACTGGGTCGGGTCGGGTCTGGCCCAAAAGTGCAGAAAAACCTTATTTTCAAAAAAAAAAATGCCATTTCTGCCATTTACGCCATGCCACACCATCTTCGTAACGGGCTCTGTCATTTCCGCCACGCCATTCCGCCATGGCGCGGTCATAACCGACATTTAACAACAATGGATGAGTGGATTGCAGAAAATGATGTTGGGGATATTGAAGGGTTGGATTTGGATGCACACAATCTGGACTTAGATGGAGATGAGAACTTAGCCCAAAACCAAGCTGAACACAATGCTGTTGAGAATGATGTTGATATGCTAAATTTGGATGATGAAGTTGATGGAGATGAAGATGAATACCATATGGTGGATCTTTATGAACTTAATGTGGCATAATTGTTAGATTAGACATCTTAGAATATTACTAGTTAGTAGTTCCTATTTAATTTTGGTGTTTGTGCTTTGTAATTTACCAAAAACATGGTGATTTGGCTATTTTGGATTGTTAACTTGTTACATCATGGATTATGCCTGATAGTTTTTTTATGGAATATGGATTATTTAAGTACTTTTAGTGATTTAATGTTTTTTTTTTTTAATTTCAGCTATTTTATATGCAGAATATGAACTTATATGCATGTATATATAATTTTTGTAAAATCTTACAATTCAATTTACGATTTTTACTTCCTTTAACGATTTGAAGTAAAATACCGATTTTAACTACCTTGGTGGTGGACAGAGGAGGCTGTGGACCAAACCTTTCCCATATGTTATAGGTATTGCAAGTGATTTCGCCATGTTAAGGACCAGTGCAGAACCAAGGCCAACCAACAATCTAAAACCATGAATGTCGTTCAGGTTACCCCACTGACTCATAGGATAAGGCTTCCCTGTCTGTTGCCGACTATAACAAGTATCTCCAAATCAAAGTAGCCATGCAGTTCAATAACCTGTCACTTCTGTAGCTCAAACAAGCAATCCAGCTGCTTTTGTTTCCTAGATATCTCTTGGAGCTTGGATACTAGGTGAAAGTAAACTATATACCCCTTGCTCTATTATCATGGCTAAATCCTTATGGTAAAGGAGAAAGTAGTACAACTATCTATGGAAAGAAACTCTGTTTGCAACTATTACCATAGGACAAAGTGAGTGACGAATATAAAACATAAACTGATGCATCATTCTTACAATTTACATAAAACCACATTTCCTCTGATACATAAATCAAGGGAAAATGGGATAGACTTTCTGTTAAAATAATGAGATCATTACAAGCTGACACATCTATGCTGTTTTCTCTTGATGCACAGCTAGGATGATCAAACCACAAGGTCCAAAACACTTTCAAAGTTCAAACAACAGACTGAGAAACTAATTTGTTATGCCCTTTGTTCTTATGATTCACAAATACAGATAGAATCACAATTTTGAAAATAAACCTTCTGATTCAATCTTCAAATCCCAATTTGCCAAACATGTTAGAAGTAGAATAACTATGATTCACTTTAACCAAATAATTAGCATGCAAAACACGGGAAAAAATAACAGTTACCCACATACCTCAAGATCAGTAGGAGAAATGGTCTCATCACCGAGAAAAGCTTCAGCAAGTTTATCATCAACCTCTGACACAGTTTCTATGAGCTCACGCCTTTTTTCTGCCACCAAGGCTTCCATGTCTGCAGGCACTTCTTCAGTGACAATTTTTTCACTGCAATAAGCAACAGTTGAGTAAGTTGAAGTGTAATGCCAAAGTAGACTTCTGAGGAATAAAAAATGCAGAAAATTTTGAAACTAACCCATTTGAACCATGAAAATAGTAGGCCTTTAACTGCACAAGATCAACAAGTCCCTTAAAATCATCTTCCAAGCCTATTGGAACTTGCACTGCAGCACTATGATGCCGAAGCTTAGATCTTGCCTGCAAAAAATTAAACAAAATGGTGTCAATAATGGATACAGTTTTAATTCAATAATGATTAATTTGAAAATGCAAAAGAATGATGATAAATATATACTAAAGGTCATTTAACCATAAAACTAAAATTTTATAGTTTATGCCTTGTATAATGCAAAATATTAACTTATAAGTAAGGCTCTACATTTAAATTTTGAGACAGATGTTTTCTAATCATGACCAGTTTATTATAAAGAAACTGCTTTAAAAGAGTTTCAAATTCAATTTTTTTCAAGATGATCACTTTATTCATCTCTCAAATGCCACTGGACCAATAATAGGTGATCACATTTCCAAAATCCTTATCCCAAACTAACCAAAACTGTGTAAATGGCCATAAAACTATAAAACCTATTGTCTACAATGAACTCCATAAATCTAAAATGCACCTGATTTAAAACTTTCCATGGATCTGCTCCCATCCGATCAAGCTTGTTGATGAATGCTAGTCTTGGAACCTCGTATTGTCTCATCTGTCGATCAACAGTAATGGACTGACTTTGCACCCCACCAACACTACAAAGAACAAGAATAGCCCCATCAAGAACACGCAAAGCCCTCTCAACTTCAATGGTAAAATCAACATGACCAGGTGTGTCAATAATGTTAATCTGCAACAACACATTTTCCAGGAGTTATATATAAATATAAACATGCAAGAAAAAAGGGAGAAAACGTCATTATCTGATCAATTGAAGAATATTAGCATGTTCAAGAATGGATTAACTTTGAAAAACAATAGTTTTTGGTTATTCTAAAAGCTAACTGAGAAAGTGAATCTTCAAAATAAACTAAACCAAACAAGCACTACATTAATTTACCTTGCAGTTAATACTACAAGCAAGAAAACCTGCATTGGTTTAGCACAATATTTTGTTTTCCCCCACCTATTTCAGTTACACATGATCAGAAACAGAATAACTCTCCAACATATCTACCCTTTCTCTTTCATAATTAATCATTAGTCATACTTAACTCTGATAATTAGTGTAGAGACAACAACACTGAAACTTCAAACGCCACACAAGGAGGGATTCATCAATCATCATTCAATTCCTCCTTCATTTTATTTATTCCTATTACTTCAAAAACTCATTACTACCACATCAAAATTCAATTCAATTTGAGAACAATCATAAATGACATTGATAATGATAATAGTACAATTCACCCTAAACCCAAATCTCAAACTCTCCCCAAATTCTCCCTTTACTTTTCCCCATTCTTATTACTTCAAATTTCAATTCAACCAACATCATAAACTCATTCCATTCGTCCAACTTTATTTCACATCAAAAACTCACCACCACTTCAAAATCCACTTCAATTGAACAAACGGCGACGTTTATAACAAACAATGACAAAACAGTACTACTACCACCTTGTAGTCTCGATTAAAAGCCCACTACCAACTCAAAATTCAATTCAATTCAAGCACATTAGAGAAATTCGGTTGAAATTGAAGTGAAGAAACGGCGACTTTTCACAACAATTCATTATACAAACCTTGTAGTCTTTCCAAGAGCAGTAAGTGGCAGCAGACTGAATGGTGATTCCCTTTTCCCTTTCCAAATCCATAGAGTCCATCTTGGCGCCCACGCCGTCCCTTCCCCTCACTTCGTGGATCTCATGGATCCGACCCGTGTAGTACAGAACCCGCTCCGTCAGTGTCGTCTTCCCGGAGTCGATGTGCGCCGAGATTCCGATGTTGCGGAGCCGCTCCATCGACTCCTTCCACCACGGCTCCTTCTCCGGCTTCGCGCGCGCCAGGTTCCCGGCCGAGAAGTGCCGGAGGTGGAAGGCGCCGCCAAGGAGGGACGCCGCCGGCGACCGCTGGGCCGAGGAGCAGAGGGCGTAGAGGAGGCGTGGGGCGGAGGACCGGGAAACGCGTGCCATGGTGGTGGAAGGTTTTGCCTTTTGACTCTTTCTGAGGTTTTAACTTAAGAAATGAATCTAAAACCCTAGTCCTGAGGAAATGGATCGGGTTTCCGGAGCTCTCGATTTTTCTTTTTCAGGCGCGCTGGAGATAAAAAAAGAATGCATTAAAAAATGTTATTAATATTATTTTTATCTATTTAATCTCTTACATTATAAGAGTTAATATTTTGATATCTGATTTAACAAAAAATTTACTTTAATTTTATACTTTAAAAATTAATATTCATTTCAAATTTCTTTACAAAATAACAATCAAAAATTAAAGTAAAAAAATTAAAATAAAATATTTATTTAGTATATGTTATATTAATTATAAACGTAAAATTGTATTTTATACGTTTTTAATCATACGTGGTAATTTATTTTAATATATTAAAGTTTAAAAAAAATTAACATTTTTTAATTAAATCATTAACCCAACTATCTATTAGTATAAAACTAATAGGATAATTATTTTACGTGTAAAAAAGAAGATAACAGACCTTTTTAATTATGAAAAATATCATAAATTTTATCCATTTACAAAATTGTGAATTAAGTGATATTTATAATTTTAAAAAATTAAAATAAAATATTTTTTAAAAGTTTATTTTTATTATATTTATACTTCTTAAATAATAACTAAGTAAGATATTTCATGAATCTTTTCTAAACTTCTATTTTAAGGTAAGAAGAGCTTTATCTTATTACTAAAAATATAGTATATTTGTACTTATGAAAATGTTGTGGTGTGATGGACGATGATGGATGGAAATATGTTTTTCTATGTTTGATGATATGAATGACCTTTATTTTGAGCATATATATGTATTTATGTTGTGGACTGAGTCTGAGGGTGACCAACCTCCGTCAATGTTTGATTGGTATGTGATATAAATAATGAAGTAGAATAAAAGAGATAGAGGAAAGGATGAACAAAATATTAAGGTAGAAATGCCAAGTTGGGTTTTGATGTGAAATATGAAAAGAGAAATGAAATGAGGAAGGAAAAATGGAATGAGAAGGAAAATGATAAGGACATGTGTAGATAATTCAAAGATACACTGAAATTGTGCATAACAATTGAGAGTAAAAGCATCATATATCTCACACTCATTTCCTAACTTAAACTCCTGACCACACTTTTGCTAAAAGGGGCCGGATCGGCACACGTTGTATCCATGTAGCTCACGTTGTATCCATGTAGCTATGGCTATCCAGTAACTATCTATGCTAAGGAAAACCTCGAGGGATCACAGGAGCAGCGGAAGTATGAAAAGAGAACTCTAAGTATTAATAGAAAGAAATTATAATAAGCTGAATAAATAATGATTGTTGCATGTATATGAATATGAATTGTGTGGTATGATTGAGTATTGTTTTACCTTTGCTTGTGTTGTTTGACGTAATCATGAATGTATGCTTGCTAATAAGAATAAAGATTCATCCTTACATAACCTTTTAGGGAACCAGATGACAACACCTAGAGAAAGAATTAGACTTATACATAGCTTTGTACAGTATATGTTAAATTATGTATTTAACGAGTATCAAAGGACTTGTTACTTTAAGTTGGCTGTATATATCCTGTAACATTATTATGATGGAAATGGAATTACACTATAGTATGCCTTTAAATTTTCCTATAAATAATATGATCCACCACACCCTATGTATGTACATTTATTAATGCACGATTAGAACTCCATCAACAATGACCTACTTGTTCACTTATCATGATCATGACTTTCTTGGAAGGCTGACTCGAGTCACCTTTGAGCAAGTTTTGATTGTGGAAGCCACTGCAGACTCCAGAGATCTCTATCTTGGATCAAATGATGATCTCGATTCCAAAAATCTTGCTGAGGTAGCGGGATGGCATAGGGACAACTAGTATCATCTTTAGTCTCTTAGTTGATAGACTGTTCATTAAGACTTATTATAATTTGTAAATGATATAGACGAGTCCTATGTATTTTAATATATATCTTGCTAATGTCAACCTTTTGTAAACTCATTAAAACAATATATATTAATGTTATTTCACGGTTCTTTTTAAATTTTTCTATTCCCATTACTTGTCAGTTAAATTTTTATAAGTTGAGTAAAGTAGTATGAAATGTTTCAAAATTTCCACAAGTTGTATTTGGCTTGTAAATGAGTTTAATTAAATTTTTCCTTCTTAACTTCAAAATTATCTTCTTATTATATTAGACAAATTAAGGATGTTACATCCTTGTTCTGTCATCGCTAGCAGATATCAGTGAGAATGCAAATAAAGAAATGTTAATACTTCACTCACTTTGTTGCCTTCGTCCACGACATTGAGACACTACAATAACTTAAACATTTTACTCTCCAAACTGCACACAACCACAACTTCATACACTTGCTTTTATAGAGAAAAACCAAGACCATTTCCTTCACGAGATATCAACATGTAAACGTTTGAGAAACAAAGAAGGTGAAAGAAAGTTAAGAAAAGAAAATGTCTTCATGAGATATCAACATGTAAATGTCCAAGAAATGAAGTAGGTGAAAGAAAATTAAGGAAAGTAAATGTCTTCATGAGATATCAATATGTCAACATTCAAAAAACAAATAAAGTGAAAGAAGGTCAATAAAACAAACGCCTTCACAAAATATCAACATGTAAACAATAATGCACATAAAAGGTCAAAGAAAGTTAAGTAAAACAAGTACATTCCTTGAATAAATAAGGAAAGTAGTAAGATATCATTCAAGGATATGACATTTAACACAACAAAAATACTTAACTTTTAAAAAAGAAATTTTATTCATCGTACTTTGTCTACAAAAATTTCAAGATGATCTTTTCAATAAAAATTTTTTAATAAAAATATACTGCAAAGCAGCACCACAAGTTTTAAAATATGTGTTAAAAATTTAGTTTCCAAACATATTTTTGTCTAATGACAAACATTATTATCAAACTTCAATTTTGATATAATACATTTAAAAGAAAATAAGAACTTTTTCCCAAACTATCTTTCAAGAGAATTTATGCAACAAGAAAATTGTCCAGAATGATTAGCACAAGTTATGGACCTCCAAAACCAACTGAACCAAAACAACCACAAACACCTATCAAACTAGAGAAAAGGCCAATGAGCAATGAAAACTCTACAAGCCCTTCAACGACCAATCCCAATTACTCTCAAAGAAATAACAAATACTTCCAATAAATTTGCAATATTAACCCCTTCAAATCTTACAAAACCACTAGAGACGTCATATATTGAAAAACTAGATTGTATCACTATTTTACCAATAAAACCAAAATGGTTCTCTCTACTAATATCAGAAATTGCTAAAAAAATATTTCCTCCAAACTGTCATTTTGTACCAACTTCTTTACAACAAAAAAGAGAGTTTTGTGAACTCATATTAGTGGATACACAATCAATAGAACTTACTCACCAAAATGATCACACAAGAAATAATATTCTCAAAATTCAAAATTAACAATATTCTGACAATATGAGATTGGGGCAACGTCTCTATCATTACAAGAGTTTTATAATTGATTATCAACCAAAACAATACAATTATTTTGATTATATTAGTGGATGGAAAAACATTCCCTATTTTAGACCAGCTACCCATTCATGGTTTCTCTGGTTTAGAAAAGGGATTTCTCTTAAATTTCCTAAATGGTTTGACTATTGGCTCTATGACTTTGGACCAATAATTTGCATATTACTTGTAAAAGCAAAAATAGCTTTACACTATTTTACCACTAAGACAAATTTCACTCAAGAATACCAATTTATATTAGTTCTTGCAAGCCAAGAAATTTCTTGGATTGTGATGTGGGCATATGATTTCGCAAAACTAGCATAACAATCTTCAATTCAGCTATTAGTAAGAGTGATAAAAGTTAAATGGTGGAGTAAACCATCCGTTATTTTTTCCTCTATTAACTGCAAATCATCTTGCTAATTTGTTCTCTTTTTTCTGCTTAAAAGTGTTGCAAATGTGGACTGTTTGGTTAATATAACGTACAAATTCAACAAGTTTCACTTTTGATTTGTGATAAAAATGAAGAAAGTTTGAGCATAACAATAAATTAATTTTGGTTTGAAATAGAAAACTCACGAAGAAAGAAATTTTAAATTCTAGATTCGCGGTATAATTTAAATGACATTCACTTTGTGAGAGCGGTTAAACCGCTCTTTTAAGTGCAACATATTAGATAGCGCGAAATTTTAGAGCAGTTCTAAACGCTTTCTAAATTAAAATAAAATCGCTCTAACATCTCTATTTTGGCCTAGTGCATGGATCTGTTAAACAGTAAAAAGCAATGTTGGCAATAACTTTAATTAAAGCATGGCAGACAGACAACAATCGGGAAATAGTAAAAATAGACTAAAGATATAAGAAGGAATCTCCTTACAAGATGAAAGGTTCTATATAATGTTGGTTTCGAAACAGGAAGGGACATCAATGGAAAATAGCCAATCTAAACCATACACATTTTCTCTCAAGCTTTGAAACTATTTTTTGATCTTTGTATTAGTTTTCTTTTTAATATTTTGTATCAATCTTCAACAACTTTGTAAGAGCTTTTGATCATCAATACAAGATTTGATATCAGTTTCTGTAAGTTTCAGTACTCTTTTATTATCTTCTTAATATTTTTTATTAGCTTTATACTTTTATTATGCTATTTGCATTAAAATCAATTGTTAAAATCTGAATGTTGTGCGATACATCCCTAGTTGGTACCAGAGCCTAACGGATTCTGATTTTAAGAAAGGAGAGAAAAGGTAAATTAGTTTACAAGTTGAACTTAGTAGAAAGACTACTTTTAGATCTAAAACTCAAGAATAATAGTGAGAGCTAGTTAGACGTTTAGGTCGTAGGGGTCCTCATTTGATTCCTTCTTTTCACACTATAATTTAACACTTCTTTTCATATTAGAGTGATGAAGTGAGTCTTTATTTTTATCCTTTTCACTCATATTGTCTAAGGTCCTCCTTGCACTAAATTTGTCATTCGCTCCTTTTTATTTCATTCCTTAACTTTTTCTCACCTAACAACTTATTTTTTTTAACTAAAACCATTACTCCAAAAGAATAAAAGTTAGATGACTATTCAGTCCAGCCTTCACCACCCCAAATTTTTATGTTAAAAAGTTAGGATCCTAATTTCTTTTTCCTTTATTTACAGTGTACATACACACATAACATGCAATAGCTCCACTACTTCATTCATCAAGTCCAAACTCAACATGCAAGAGGAATTTCACAAATCTACCACCATCACCACGATTCAAGTGTTGCACACATAACATGCAATAGTTCCAACACTTCATTCATCAAATCCAAACACAACATGCAAGAAGAATTTCACACAATCTATCACCATCACCACACTTTGAGTGTTGCACACACCACACACATAACATGCAGCAGTTTCAACACTTCATTCATCAAGTCCAAACACAACATGCAAGAGGAATTTCACACAATCTATCACTATCACCATGGTTTAAGTACTGCACATGCCACACACATAACATGCAAGCATCCAAAATGAAAGAGATGTCCTCCAAATGTGCAAGCAAGGTAAAATTTAGTAAGGTCTAAAGGAATGGACTCCCCTTTACTTGTGATGAGGAGTTCTTTTAGAAGAAAAAAAGAAAGGAAATGGCAAAAGAAGTGATCCTGCCTCACAACAACGTATCAAGGTACCTTAAAATGAAAGGGAAGGGAAATAGATGAGAGAAAAATGATGGATGTGTGGTATGGTGCAATAAGGTGAGGCTCACCTTAGGAGTATTCTCTAAAATTCTTCCAATAGAAAAAGGGCTGCAAAGTGTGATTGAGGTAAGGAGAGGTAGTGACATAGTTGGAGAAGAGAGAAATGAAAGATTGGAATATGGTTTAGGTGTTGGATAGGGGAGAGAACCAAAAAGGACTTTTTGAGAGAACTCCCTTTTGTTTTCTAATTGGCATGAAAGTGACCAAGTAACTTGGAAATGGATTGATTTTGGTGAGTGCTATCCCAAGAACAAAATTAGGTGTATGAGAAAGTGAGTGCATGAAATGTGAGTGGAGGAGAAGGGAGGTGACAAGACTTGCAAGCTCTCCCTTCCTCGAAGGCTACTAAGGTGGTAGGACAAGACAATAGAAACTTCCTTCATTTAATGCAAGTGTAGAATTTCCCAAGCCACTTTGGAGCCAACCATGTAGCACATAGAATAGAAAGAAGGAAATGTTTTTTTTTTTTTGAATGATTGATCTGAACTTTCATTTGTGCAAGTGGGATAATATGGGGTGACTAAATCCAGTTTTGTCCATTAATATACTTGGCCTTGTAATCAAATGGTCATGCGATTTATTAAATAGTCATGCTATTTATTACATTTTAGGTAATTTTAAGATTAGAATTAAAGATACAGGGAGAAGAAACAAAAGGAAAAATGATATAAGGTAATTTTGGGATGAAAAAAGAGTTTTGAGTGTTTTGGAAAAGAAAATATAAGATCTTCCATATGGGTAAAATTTTTATTTTTAATAATTTTATTAGATATATACATACAATTTGAGGACAAAAATGTCATGTTAAAAATTGGTTTGCGAAACTTTTCACCTTTTCTAAGCACTAATTTAAATCAATGAACAAAATCAATCACTAACACAAAAAAGATAAGAGTAAGGCAAATCAAGAAATAAAAATCCAAACTTTTCTAAATAAATAAGAGAATATTGAATCCTACTTTCTTTACAAAAAAACCTCAAATAAGTTTGAAGTGTACTCACCTCCTCCATCGATCCTAACAACCTTGATAAACTTGCCACTTTACTTTTCAGTCATAGTTTTGAACTTTTGTAAAACTTCAAGTACTTTGCTCTTGATCTTGATTTAGTGAATCCACATCATCCAAGTATTATGGACCCTACAAGGTGGCTCAAAAATACAAAAAGATTGTTGATTGAGGTTTATTTATGTAGATTCAAGAAAAAACATTGAAATTTGAAAATTAAATATAAACATTTACTAGAGGACAAATAGAGACATCAAAATAAGATATTATGATTAAGTTCATTTTCTTGATAATATACTTATATTTAGTACTTTATATATTATAATATTTAATTTCATATAGAAATATATAAACAAGTCAACTAGAAAATATGAATCAAACCATTCAAAACTTTAGAAAAAGAGAAGAGTTAAGACTTTAATTGAATCATAAAAAGGAGTTACGGATGAATTTATAAAGATAAATAAAAATGAATTAGAAAATAAAGACGAATACTCTCTGAATAAACAAGATAATAATAAATTACAATATTTATGTATTAATTAAAAGGTATATATATTATCATAGTTACATATAAATAATATCTATCATAGTGATTGCTATAATAACTAATATAATAGAAATACTAATAAAATTATTTTTATTGAGAATGATATGATAAATATTAATTATAATATAGAGATATATTGGTTTATTATAATAATAATAATAATTATTATTATTATAAAAATATATGTATATCAAGAGAGAGAAAATTAGGATATTATTATTTAGTTTATCTTATTGTCTAATATCAAAAAATTTTTTTTATATAAATCAATTTATTAAATTAAAAAATAATAATAAATTTATTTTTCACATTTTATTAATATTTTGTAACATTTTATTTATATCAAGAAATTATTAATGTTTAATTAGTTTTAGGGCAAATGAAAAATTACTAGTATATACATTGAAAGTCTTTATAATATAAATACATCTTTTGTATCAAAATTATTTATTTTGATAAATTAAGGCATTATGTAATTATTATTATAAGAGAATATAATAACATTATAATAATAACAGTAAATATAAATTTATATGATATTAAATGAATTATTTGATCATAAAATCTTAAATGGTATTGTTTTTAAATATCTCTAATTAAATATTCATATTTGAACATTATAATATGCTTGTATTAACTTAAATGGGAACGAGTATGCATGTCAAAAAATGAAGCAGTCTAGGGGTGAGAAATATGAAATGGTTCAATTGGAGCTTGTTAGGTAAATATGTTTGGAGAGGTTTGAACTCTCCAAATTTGTTGTGCTTTGACGTGTTATGGGCGAATATGAATCATGTGCTGATATGTTAATTTCTTTGGAGGTAACTTAAAGTGCTTCAAATTGGTGGAGGGACGTGGTGTAGGTCTGTAAGCAAGCTAATGGGTGGATAGATTCTAATTTCACATGAGTACTTTGTAATAGTTATTCTTTTAATTTTTGGAAAGATAAATGGGCACGAAATATTACATTAGCAAATTTATATTTAAGGCTGTTTTTAGTAACAACTAATAAAAAGACGCGGGTGAAGGATAACAAACGATTTAAGATGGGTCAATGAGTGTGAAAAATTCATTGGAGAAGGCAATTGTTTTCATGGGAGGAGGATTTGCAACAATAGTTATAGAAAACTATAGAGGGTAAGAGGCTGAGAGAAAATGTGAATGACATGTTGCTGTGAAAGTGTGATGGTGACAAAAAATATAGTGTGCAATCCGGTTTATCACTATATTCATCATTTCTTTATTACAGGTAGTGGTTTAGAGCTAGGTCTAGTGCAAACTTTACACAATATTTGGAAGGTCAGTGCGTCGAGAAAGGTATTGGTATTCGTTTGGTGTCTATTGCTTAATGCAGTCTTGGTGCGGAATAACTTAACCAAACGTGGATTGACGATTCTTTCAGAAGCTTGTGGGTTGTGTGATACTAAAAATAAGGACATTGCATTTTTTTTGCATTGCAGTATCTCCATAAAACTGTGGTACATGGTGTTTGAATAATTTGATATCAGTTTATGCTTAACTGAAAATTTGCATGAAACGTTACTAAGTATGTGTGGAATCCAATGTAAAAAAAAGAAATTGAGGGGAATTGTAATGGTATGATTTGCGATAGTATGAATAATTTGGCTTTAGTGGAATAATATTCTCTTTTCAATAAAAGTATGTTAAATATTAGTGAAATGTTTGATTCTATTAAGTATCGTTCTTAGAAGTGGCTTGCAACAGTACTTTTAACATGTGTTGTCAATTTTTTTAAAGTTGTAATGGGTTAAATTATCACTTGTACTCTAAATTTACCTTTAATAAAATGATATTAACAAAAAAAATAAAAATTACATTAACGAGTAAATAGATTAATGATTAAGTTTCATATATTATGATTACAATATATTACATAAATACACATTATCTTTTTTTTAATTAAAAATTTGTAAACATATATAAGAAAAAGATTTAGAATTATTTTTAAATAATTTACAACTTATTTTATTTAAATTTGTGTAATTTTAAGAAAATAAACTCATACGTAAAGTCTAATTATTTTTACTTGTAATTTTATTTAAAATCTGTGATTTGAAATTTTTAAAATTAAAAGTTAAGTATAATTTTTTTAATGATTAGATATGCATTGTTTATTTATTTATTAAATATTTTTTTTCAAATATAAAATGTTATAACAATTGTGTATTTTAATTCTTATTATATGTTAAAACCATATAATTATATTTAAATAATAAAAAAATATGTTTTTATAAAAACGAAAAGAAAATAAAAAGAAAAGAAAAAACCACTTTGAAGAAGAAAAAAATATTTAAACTTAAATTTAATTTACTTCCTTGTTTTTTTCAAAAAATAATGCTTATTCAGCTAAAACACAAATGTAACGTTATCGCATAAAATTATTAATTAAAATTAATATGATTATGAATAACTATCTTAGTTATATTGTATAATTATTTGAAGCTAGTCAAAGCTGCTCATGCGGCCAGTAAGGCAAACCCCGGCCGAAACCTAAAGAAATGGAGTCTTTTTGAAAAGCAAATAACATTCCTCAGTCCTCACTTCAATTTGTGTCCTTCGGGCAAAGCAGAGAAAGCGCGCAATAATGTCGGGTTTCTCTTTCGGATCTGCTTCATCCCAGTCTTCATCTTCCCCATCTCCATTTTCCTCCTCGAATCCTTCATCTTCCCCATTCTCATTTGGCTCATCATCTTCCCCTGCTTTCTCCTTTGGATCTTCCTCCCTCTTCTCCACCACCACCGCAAACCCTACCTCCACCGCTTCTTCTTCTCCTTTCACTTTCTCCTTTGCT
Source organism: Abrus precatorius (assembly GCF_003935025.1). Taxonomy (NCBI): domain Eukaryota; kingdom Viridiplantae; phylum Streptophyta; class Magnoliopsida; order Fabales; family Fabaceae; genus Abrus; species Abrus precatorius. The sequence goes on along the minus strand of NW_020874439.1, from coordinate 2,230,393 downwards.
TCTTCTTCCTCCTCATCCACCACCGCTTCTCCAATCTTCGGTGCCGCCAGTTCGGCTTCCCCCTTGTTATCCTCATCCTCTCCTGCAGCGACGCCGTTTGGGGCAACATCCTCTTCTGCAACGACGCCGTTCGGGGCTCCGTCCTCTGCGACGAAGCCGTTTGGTGGAACTTCCTCCGCTTCGACGACGCCGTTTGGAGGAGCGTCCTCAGCTGCGTCGACACTTTTTGCTGGAGCGTCCTCAGCTTCAACTACGCCGTTTGGTGTAACGGCCTCAACTTCGACGACGCCGTTTGCTGGGGCCACCTTAGCTTCCGCGACGCCGTTTGGAGGAGCCTCGTCAGCTTCAACGACGCCGTTTGCAGGAGCATCCTTAGCTTCAACGACGCCGTTTGGAGGAGCACCCTCAGCCTCAACGACGCCGTTTGGAGGAGCACCCTCAGCCTCAACGACGCCGTTTGGTGGAGCATCCTCAGCTTCAACGACGCTGTTTGGAGGAGCGTCTTCTGCTTCGACCACGTTTGGAGTAGCGTCACCTGCTTCGACCACGTTTGGAGTAGCGTCACCTGCTTCGACCATAGCTTCAACGACGCCGTTCGGAGGAACGTCCTCTGCATCGACGCTGTTCGGAGGAACGTCTTCTTCATCGACCTCGCTTGGAACAACTTCTGCAACGACGCCGTTTGGAGGTAGTACTTCCTCTACTGCGTTCGGTGGGTCATCGTATGCCGCAGCGACCGCGTTTGGGGCATCTTCTGCCGCTTCGGTGTTTGGAGGATCATCCTCAGCTGCTGCAACGACGCCGTTTGGAGCGTTCACTGCTTCTTCAGCTTCCTCTTCAGCAGCAGCTAGCTCTCCTTTGTTTTCAAGTGCGTTCGCTACTGGTGCTTCGTCTTCTAGCTCAACGACGTCGTTTTCAGCCTTTGGAAAGCCATCTGCTCCAGCCTCCACGACGACATCTTCTAGCTCTTCGGAATTCTCCTTTGGAACCCCCACTTCCTCTGCTTCTCAACCCTCTCTTGGGTTCCCGAATGCAGCTTCGGCTTCGGCTTCTTCCGCATCTGCTGCGACCAGCACACCGGCTTCCACGCCAGCAGGTTCTTTTTCTTTCACTACGTCTTCAGCACCACTGTTCTCGACGGTGACGACCACCACTGCATCTACCGTGGGTACTGCCAGCACGGCCTTGTCGTCTTCTGTGCCTGCCTTTGGTGCCACGGGTGCATCTGCTGCTCTTGCAAGTTTTCCCTCGTCGGCTTCCGCGATTCCTGTGGCTACCACTGGTGCTGCATCATCTGCTAGTGGAGGATCATCTTTTACTGGGTTCGGCATAGGAAGCACGGTCACATCTGCTGCTTCTTTTGGGACCGGGTTTTCCTTTGCAACTAAGGCATCAACGCCAGCAGTTTCGAGTGTTACTGCTCCTGCATTTGGTGAGCTACGCGATTTCAATCTTTTTAGGAATATCTATATAAATTTATAAAAAATGTCTACTGCTGTGTTTGAGATGTTTGGCCTATTTTTATCATTGAAATGGATATTCTGCGATGATTTACTTCTTTATTGATTTTTGCTTTCAATCAATTTGTTGCTTAGATGAACTTTTTATAGAATGTGATAGAATGTAGATGATTGTCTTTTCTACATTTAATGAAAAAAAAACTGTGTAGGGGGAAGAGTTTGCTCTTGAAGTAAGTTGAGTATTTTTCAGTTATCTTCTCTTTTTTTTATGTTGATTTTTCTGTGGTAGAATTTATGTTGATTCTTGCAGTAATTTCCTCTGTGGTTCTTTAACTGCCTTTTGTTATGAACTCTGAGGGGGAGGAGGGCTCTACATGATTGTGCACTGATGGCAGTAAGTAGTAACATTATTCTTGTCATTGTGAGTACATAATTGGTCAATCTAAATCTCGGTATAAAGACCATTACAGGGCCACTTTATATCCCTCAATCCCAAATATATTAGGAGATGCTTATTACCAAAGTCCACATGTTTATAATCTTCTCTTTTCTTTTTCTAATTGAGGTTTGATGATGGTATATCCTGTTGCCTTGTATCCAACCCAGAAAACTCTAGTTGTGAGGGGTGTTGTTCCTTTGGTCTAATTTTAACTTGTTTCCCAATATGGTTAAGCTTTTTTATTTCACTACTTATGGGCTTAAGGGCCAGTTTGTTCAGCACTACCTTGGTGACTCGAGTATATTGTGAGTTGAGGGTAAAGGTTAAGTTCAATTTTCCTCTGTCTAACACTATAAACTACTTTTTGAATGAAAACAGGAACTATGTGATTTAGATTGGTTGGTTGAAGAGTGGTATTATGGTAGGATATATTACTATATTTAGTTTGTAGGTAGCATTATAGTCAATGAGTTGTTGTGAACGGTATGTGGAAGAAGCTGATCCACGTTTTACTTTGAATCAAGCAAATTTGGAATAATCATTTTTTACCTCAATTATTGGTACTAGTATATCAGAATATTTGCTGAGCTAGAGGATGAGAGAGCTACCTTGATTCACTGCTTCGGTAGTGTTTATCCAAGATTTTACTTCTTTGTACAAACACAAAGAAACGCTGTTTGTATAAGTTAAAGCTGTGAAGCACAGGTTTCCAATAATGAATTCTTTATCAATGTTTTGTCACACCCCAAAACGTGGAATTAAAATATCATTGGGCTTTAGGTAGGGATACAGCACATGCTTCAATTAAATTGCATGTAATTCAGCTGTTTTGTCTTAAAAATTCATTTTGAAGGGAAAGAGAAGGCATTGATGAAATTCCATAACCATTTCTAAGAATTACTCAACTATAGAATTTAAACTTTCTAAGTTGAAGTGAATAACTTTTAATATCTATGACATGCCAAATACAGTTGATCTAGACTTCTTAAGTTGTTGAGAAATTCAAAAGTAAAGTAGTACAACTTGCAGTTTCTCCTGATGCCTTTCTTTTTATGAAGTTGGGAGTCATCTTTGTATTTTTTTTAATCCTTTTTCTATTTCACTTTTCAAAATTACTTGTTCTCATTCTTGTAATTTTGTTTTTTTCCCTCTAACAAATTCTTTCTGTTTTATAAAATATGCAAAATCCTTTTCAAACTTGATGGTTGATTGTTCATTGGAGAACTGATTTTGCAGGGGTGAGCACTTCTTCAGCTGCCACTGCTCCAGCAATTTCCAGTTTGAGTACTAGTGCAACTCAGACATCATCTGCTGTTGTTGTAGCTTCCACCAGTGGGTATGCGTACATTTTATAGGGTCATAGTTGAAGTATTTCCCTCTCTTTTCCTTTCAGTAAATGTAGTTAAGGTATTTCTTTACTCTGTATCTGTGTTACCTTCTACTTTCTGTCTCACTCTTGATTTTCTGTTTTTATGTATCTGCAATAGGTTATATTGGTATTGAGTTGTTGCTATTTTCGTTCAGAAAATTATATGCATTTTACTTTTATTTTAAAAAATAAGGAACGGTTATTCTCATTCAGAATGTTCCTCTATTTGTTTTTACTTACACAGTTTTCAGTAGTAGGAGTATTACATTCATGTGTACTTTGGTGCCTTCAGGATCCAAGTTGCACATGACAACTGATTGTTAGTATTCTACTTGTAAAAGTGACCACACTTGTTTTTCTTTGCATTGAATCTACCTGCTTTATTTTCTGTTAAATCACATTGTTTTCCACAATATATTTCCTTTCCCTATGCTTTACGTTGTGTGTGCATAAGGAGTCATTAATAAATTATAGGAAGGTTCTTTTGATACTTTCTTTTCTGCTTGTCTTATAGAACTACTTCAACTGTCAGCACTTCTGTTGCTGCTGCACCAAAATTGCCATCTGAAATCACAGGGAAGACTGTGGAGGAGGTACTTGATGTGTTCCCTGTTCTTTAATCCACTCCCTACATCATATTTTATTTATTCTTTGAAGGTAATTAAGACTATCAACAGTAGTGCATTTGCCTTAGAAAATTGAGTTTATTTGCCTGGTTAAGACCAAGGTAGTAAAATAAAGATCCTACCTTGAATTAGAAAAGTTAGGAAAACATGTAAATTGTGTAATCATTACACAGATCATAAGATCTCACTTAACTTGTAAAATTATATTTAAATACTTATTTATGTAAAAAATAAGATAAATAAGACAAAAAAGTCTTAAATTTAGACAAGACAACTAATAGCCTTGAACATTTAAGTCACTACATAATTTTAAACATTAAAGACAATCGATAAGTTCTCAAGTCAATAACACATAAAACTCCAAGGAGAATAATGCAAAAAACCAACTACAAGTCAAACATCTTTATTCTTTACTCCGGCAAAATCATTCATGTTTTGGTCATTATATAATCTTCTACTTGATCTTCTTCTCCATGGAGTCCAACTTCATCAAGGTCATCATCAAAAGTGGAAATCTCCAAATCATCTGAATAGCCTATAGGATCACCACCATCATTGCATCATCTCCAACTTGGACCAAGTCTTCATTTGGATTCAACTCCAAGTCCAATAATAAGTCTTGCACATCTACACCATAAGCAGTAGATGAACTTTTATTATCCATACTTCATTCATCATCAGATGAAAGATCATCAAGATTAAGCTTCATTGTTTTCCTAGATGTCTTTTTCTTGACCAATTTTGAGTTATCCATCACATAAACAACATAATTCATAGTTTGTTTCTTCAAACAATTCTGTATCTTTGTGTGGACCTGAAAAATATATAAATGCAATTAATTAATTGCCAGTGCCAGTAACAAGTTAAAAAATGAAATATAGTTCTTAGTTTTAAATCCTTCCAATGCAGAGGCACTTTAATTATGGTCACATTTAGAGGAACTACATGTTAAGCCCAATATATGAATAGAAAATATGTTCATCTCCATAAGATTCCCACCATTGTGTTCGACTTTTGATACTATTTTAAAGTGCATTTAGGTCTGTCTTGATGCCAAAAACTACTTCTTTCCCTTAAAATCTTCAAGTTTTAATATAATTCACATGTAACTCATGTCATTTCTTCTTCATCACTTTCCCCTATCCTTTTTATATAGTCATATAATTCATGTTTAACTCATAGTAGTCAATCTTGGATAGCGTTGTGGGGCAGCCAACCACAAAAATGCTATAGTGGGGATAGCAGTAGCAGGATGACCACTATTCTGAAGTTTTAATGCACACATATACATGCTAAAAAATATAAAAATAATACACAAATTTGGAACAAAAAAAAAAGGGAAACTCTAATCAGAGAAGGAGATAAACAACAAACAGTGAACGGTGCAAGACCAGCCGTGGCTTCTACTTTAAGCTTTGAAATTTGAAATAGAACAAAGTAGGAGCATCAAAACAGAGAAGGAAAATAGAAAAAAATGTTCAGTCCTTGGAAAATGTGTAGATTTGTTGGAAATTTTGCCGTAGATGTAGAAGATGATTAGAAAATGTTTGGACGACATTGGAAGCTTTGCTGAATTTGAAGAAGACAACCTAATATGAAGACGACGATTGAAAACAATCTGGGTCATGTTGGAGGCTTCACCGGAGATGTAGAAGACAAACTGAGAATGTTTTTGTTGCATTAGAAGCCTTGTTGGAGATGAAGGCCACTAAAAGTAGTGGAATTGTGGAGAACAAAGATGAAAGATGAAATGAGAAGTTTAGGGCTCGCGAAAGAGGGAGGGAGAAGATATCAGAAAATAAGAGAGAGAAATCCCTAGATTGCCGTCCTTAAAAGTCACCAAATGTTAAAAAATAGAGGGTAAGTTCAGAATTTCAGCAAGAATAGAATAGTGGCCGCAATAGCCACCATTTCTACCATTTTTGGTCGCGATTCGCGGTGCGACAGCCACTCCTTTGAATTGCGACGCTATGGGGTCTCCAACTCTCCACAGCAGTGTTGTGCTGCTCCACCGTAATAGTGGCCACTATTGACTATTATAGTTTAACTTCAAATCAGCCTTAAAACCATAACTATAGTGTAAAATAGGGTTGAGGTAATAGGTTGCAATATGCAATGGTCAATGGAGTTGGTTGTCCTATCCATAGTTATCAATAGCAGCTATTGCAGCAGAGCGGCGCAGTCCTGCTATGGTGACCTTGTAGTGTCGCAGTTTTGACCCTGTGAATAGTGGCTGAAAATCACTGCTGTAGCAGCCGCTATGCTGTCCTCCCTGAAAATTCTGAATCTACCCTCTGTTTTTTAACATTAGAGGCTTTTAAGGGGGGGGGGGGATCTTGGGATTTTGCCCCCCTTTATTTTCTGAATCTTCTCCCTCTCTCTCGCAAACGCTAGCCCCTCAACTCTCTCCTCAGCTCTCCTCTCATTTCTCCTTTCATTTCATCTCTGTTCTCTTTGTTTCCATCGTTGGAGTGTGACCTTCATCTCCGGCGAGGCTTCTAACAAGAAAGGGGCATTTTTTCATCTCTTTTTGGCGAACGACAAACTTGTTGGTGACTTAACAATTTTTTTTCTCTGTTTTGATTTTAAGTTGGATCTTAAATTTATATTTTTTAGCATATATATGTGTGTAACTTAATTTGTATGGGTATATTTATAATGCCTAAAATAGTGGTCATCTCGCCATTTGCTATTTTGTTGCTATCTGAGATTAACTACTATGGTCCTATCTTTCATCAATGTTAGTTTGTTATTAAAAATATTTTCTGGGGATATATGTCCAATGGATCACAATTACCAAAAAAAAGTATTTTCTTTTGGTTCGATCTGTAATTTTATATGAAACAATAGACAGTATCAATTTAGTAAAACTTTTTCCCAAGATAGGTTCCAGGAAAGAAATGGTCTGGAACTTGAGTTATTAATTATATTCTTTCTAGATCCACTAAGACAGAAAAATTCAATTTGCTTATAAATGGGAGAGGTTGAGAGAGAAGAGATTTGACATTTGTGAGAGGAAAGTAGAGCCTTTTGGCATTGGGATGTGCAGGCCCTCAAAGTTCTACAGTGTGTTCTATTCTGTGAATTGTATTTAAGATACCATTTTTCTATCAAAGTTTTTCAGCTTGAGTATGGCTCAGATATGCCCGTTTGTATCTAAGATAACGAATATGAATCATTGGTCCAAGATTATAGAAGCAAAGAGGAAGATCATTGGGTGCCTGAAAACAAAACAAAAATGAAGGTTAATAGAGAAACAAAACCAGAAATTGAAGGACCAGGAGAAGAAATGAATACAAAAAAGCTACAAGAATTAGGAGAAACCCAACAACAGCAACCAAACAACATTCTAGACAAAATAGTAGAAAATAGAAACAAAAATGAAGTTCTTGAGATCAAGAACAATAGTTGTAGAGATGACAGAGAAATGGCTCTTTTTTTGGGTTGCATAGAGGAGGCCAAAATTGAGTGAGACCCTATGTTTTACCCTATAAGGATTTGAATGTGTGCCAAGGTTATCAATGGTGGATGACAGTAACCAAAAAAACTGTCATAAAATTATGGCAGTTGCCATGGTGGGTTACGGCGAATATAATAAAACAAAAAAAAAATATTATAGGTCATAGAAAATGATAGAAAAGAATTAACTCAAAACATTAGTATATCCCACAATTCAAAGCTAGGGATGGCAATGGGTAAAGTATTTGATGGGTACGGGCAAAATTTAACCACAATAGGTAGGGTATTTACCCGTTATACGGGTACGGGTATGGGTAAAAATCTGCAAATTTTAATGGGGATGAGTGCGGGTATGAGTATCTAAGTACCCATCCCGCCCCACACACAGGAGTTGGAACAGCCTCGAACAAAGAACAAAGAAGAGAGAAACCAGAGATGAAGAAGTGAGAGATGAAGCAGTGAGGCAAGATTATTAGGGTTGGGCTTGTGGGTTTTTGCTTTGGGCTGGGTTAGATCCACAGCCCAACCCCTTTTGTCTGCAAAAAAAACCCATTTTTCTTCAAAAACTGCCATTTTTCTGCCTTTATCACCGTTACTGCCATGTGCATAATGATCGCCATGGCACCGCCACTGGAAAATGCCATGCCTAAAACAGAGAGCATGGAAACTGCCATTGCCATCTGCCATGGCTGCCATTTGAAAACGTTGATGTGTGCTAGATCCAAGATTTGAGGTGAGAGTGGGCTATAAGTTTGAGTGGTTTATTTGTTTATAATGCCTTAGGGAATTTAGACTTGTAACCCTCTTACTTATATATCCATTGATTTGTTGTTAGTCCATCAATGTGGGACTTTATTATATTAATAGGCACTGAGCGAGAGTCAAGGACTAAACCAATAGCAACAATGGAGGTTTTGGGTTTGGGTAGTACAATAAACCCACCACATAAGCAAAATAAGGTCAAGGATATTGATAATCACAGCTGTAACTGCAATTCACAAGGAGCCATGGGATCTCAATATAATAATGGATGTTCTGTTTGATGGCCAAAAATACCACAGAAAACAAAGAATTGGAAGAGATTGAATGCAGCCACTTGTTTGTGTTTGATCTAGGAGTGGTTGAGGCTATTTTGGGGCTGCAATAGTGGAGTTAGCTTAATCATAATATTTTAAACAAATGGAATCCTAATAGAACTTTCTTTTTGTAGCTGCTATAGCTATTCACTTGAGGACAAGGTGAATGTTTAGGGGAAAGTATAGTTAGGTATGCTCCATTAGTATTTAGTTACAATGTAAGTTACCCATTAGTAATTATATTTCTCAGTTAGCCTGAATTAGTTAATTAGGTATGCTGCCTAAAATAAGTAGACAGGATGCGGGGGAAATATCTTGTGAATTGTGAGAGTTAGGGCCTTTGGCTTGGGGGGAGCAGTCCCTTGAAGAACTACAGTGTTATATCCTTGTTAGGGTTCAGAGATAAAATCAAGGTAAGGGTTGAAGAAAAAAATGGTTTTGTTAATCACTAGAAATAATTAGGATTACAAAAGAATTCTCCATAGCTTACAGCTTCTAAAGAGAGAATGAAATTCACCTCAAAACAAACAACGGAATCAATAATTCCTCAATAAAGAAACTAACTCTATTTATATCTATCTTAACATTACTAATAAACTAAGTACATTAGCTAAGCCTTATCCTTATCTTCTGCATCATCAATACCAAGGTAGTTAAATTGGGATTCAAATTGTGAATTGGATGACCTATTTTTTGAATTGTGAATCGAATCGTATTTTGAATCATAAGATTCAAGATCAATAATTTAAAACATAAATATAATAGCATTGTAACATAAAAAAATATCTATATATTGATATTTTGAAGTAAATAATATATCACTAACAATATGACATACACTTGTAAGCAAATTAAGATTCAAATCATAACACTTAATCACATTATCAAAAAAAGTGACTGCTCAAAATCAACATATAGTCTTTCAAAAAGATAAACAAAAAATGACAGCAAGTCACTATAGCAAAAATTCGAAAGATAATGAATGATCATTCATCATCTTCAAGATCTATGTCACTTAGTTCATCTTCTTCATCTTCCAAAATCAAAAGTTCCTCCTCTTTCACCCCCTCTCTAATAATGCCTTTAATTTTATCATCATCTTCTATCATAGATTTTTCCTTCTTATTAGCTTTGACATTTAAGTTTCTTGGACCTATGAAACTAAAATAATGGAACAAGCATGACAATGTATCAGAGTAATTAAATTTTTAGTATTTTTTGTTCAAGTTCTAATTCTAAATCAGCATAAATACCTCTTTTTCTTTTCTTCCTTGAAGCTCCCTCTTCAAAAGGAAAGCACTCATGTATATCCATCCATGAAGCATCAATTGATAAGCATGGATTCTCTTTTTCAATAATCCATTCATCATCTAATTCAATGTCGGATAAGCATATGGGATCATAAGTCTCTCCCCTCTCTTCTCTACACTCTTGTCTCATCTCTAATTGTATGTTATATTTAACAAATACAAGTGCATTTAGTCTTTGTTGTTCCAAGCGATTTCTTCTTTTAGTATGCACTTGATCAAATATACTCCAATTCGTTTCACATCCTGTTGCACTTCATGTAAGACTCAAAATTCTCATGGCTACCTTTTGCAACTCTTTATCATCTCTACCATAACTCTCTCACCAAAGAGTTATCAAAATTCAAAACAAAATATGTATAAATAATTAGCGAAGTATGTCATGTTACTTATTGGTTTATAATTATTTGTAAAGTTGGCAAAGTATGAAGATTGAAGAGTTACCTCTTGTCTCTAGTGTCTATTGCCATATGTATAAACTTCTCAAGTTGTTGATCAATTAAAATTTTTGTCTTTCTATCTGGAATCATTCTTTCAATGGTTTCATATAAACCATACAAAACCTCACTATTTGGATTAAAGCTTTTGTCATAATGGAACCTAACCAAACAATAAAAAAGAGTCAGGATGAATACGCAATTAAATGAAATTTATGATATTAAGAATGTCTACTTACCTAGGATTGAGATAATATGCAGCTGCATGGAGATGTCTATGTATGTGTAAATTCCACCTAGAATCAATGATCTTCCACACTTTCTTATACCTTGACTCTTTTTTTTGGAAATTTTCAGCAATTTGCTCTTTGGCTCTATCCATTGCTTCATAAATATATGACATGACTGGTTTTGAATCACCATCTACAAGTCTAAATACTTTCACAAGTGGAATTACACACTTTAAACAATATTTGATGAATTTTCAAAATTTATCATCACTCAACACTATGCTCATCACTTGGTTAGCCTCAACTCTATTAGCATAAGAACTAGAAGCAAACTCTTTTGAAGCAAACATAGATTGAGCATTCTTTTGTTGCATAATGCAATTTAATGTGAGATAAGCAGTTGCAAACCTTGTTACGGCTGGTATTGCTAACTCTCTTCCCTTAGAACGCTTTTTGTACAAATTAAGGATCCATTTATGCCTATATATGTAAGTTGTGATTTTCGTTGCATTTGTAATGGTAGCATAGAAAATTGGAAGCTCTCCAATATCCTCTAGAACTAAATCAAGGCAATGAGCTGCACAAGGTGATCAAAATAATTTAGTTTTCTTCTCTTCTAACATGTTTCTTGCTGCCACAAGATTAGAAGTACCATTTGTTACAACTTGCACTATATTTTTTCCCCAATTTCATTTATCATGCTGTCCAATAATTCAAACATTTGCTTGGCATCCTTAATTACATTACTAGTATCAATAGATTTTAGAAGACAGTCCCACTAGGACTGTTAACAAGAAAATTAGTAAGTGACCTTCCTTTCTCATCTGTCCAACCATCACACATCAAAGTGTAGCCCCATTTTTCTCATTCACTTTTGTATTTCTCTAAATTTTGACAACATCTCTATCTTTGAACATTGTATTCATTGTTGTTTGCTTCAAATTTTTAGATGTCCCTCCATTTTCTTTGTTGACAAAAGAATCCATACTTTTCTTTTGATGACCACTTACATCCTAGGTCTTAGCTTCTTAAAAAAACTCCAAGCTGTTTTCACTTTTTTTCTTTTCTTTCTCTTCCAAAGTTTGATGAATATCTCCTTTACCTTATCTGGAACACTTGTACAGGCACTTATATTTGCCTTTGTTCTAGCTAGATGATGTTTCACCCTTGCAATTCCACCCCAACAAGAATGAGAACAATATTTTTATTTCACTAATAGCCTGTGCAGAGGGACACTTTCCATGTGATATCACTTTCATTTGTTTTTTTGGTAGGATCCATTTGTCTCCCCAAACAGCAAACAACAAGTAGAAAAGAGAGGAGAAGCCAAATAAAAAAAAAGGAACCGTGGTAGAGGGAGAGGGGACTACCAGAAATATTGAATAGGAAGTGGGAAGTTGTGAGAAGAATCACAATAATGACAACAATGTAATAGGGAATAACATGAATATTGAAATGTGTACGTGGAGAAAAGAGAAAAGGAAAGAGCGGGAATGAAAGGCAAATGAGAAAATAGGGATTTCTTTTAATATTACGTAGTGGATCTGTCAACAGAAACCATCTAAGGTAAAAATCGGCCTTTCTGTAAAAAAAAAAAGAGAGGTTTTTTAGGGTTTTACTGTATCGGGTCGAGCTGACCCAACCTGCTTTTTGTGCGACCCGGTTCGTACCTGAATCATGCGCTGCCCACTGAATCGCATCTCAGCACTGATTTGTTTGATTTGTGCGATTTGCAAAACGATTTTGGATCCAAAACGATACTGCGCTTGATTTGTATCGTTGCTGCTAAAATCCTTATCGTATCGCATATTGTGCGATACTTACTACACTAATCAATACTAACAAACTAACTAAAATTAGCTAAGCCTTATCCTTCTGCAGCTGACTCTTTTCTACCCTTCCTCCTAAAATAAACCTTCCACACTTTAGGTCTCTTCTTGACATCAATGATATGTTCCTCTGCACAGTTCTAACACTTGTAATTGGGATTCATCCTAAATACTTCTTAACAAGATAGCTAGTTTCTATCATATACTTATTTTAAGCATATTTAATTTCTCATTTTTTTTCCTATTGAAAAATTTATATGTTCAAATCCATAGCTTAAATGTGTTTTGATTATCAAATTTTGTGTTCAAAGTTACTTATGATCAAAATCTTATATTGTGAAAACTTTAGGGGGCAAAAAGACACGTTTTCTCTAAAAATGAAGCTAATCAAATATAGATTGTCAATAGTGGACAACAGCACTGCTATAGCAGTGTTGTGTTGCATATTTTCTTATGTAATTGTGTTGCATTTTAGTGCTTTCTCTTCTGTCTTTTCCCCTCTATTACTATGCGACTCGTCAGCCCATTTCTCTTCGGTGACTTTCCGACCACATCCTAGTATTTTCTGGTCAGTACTTGCTGTGTTCTGATTAACCCATGCTCTCGGCTCACTTATTCTGCATTTTAGGTCAAGTGCCCTGTTTTCCCTTTTGTTTTACTGTCCTGCTGGTTGCTGTTCTTCTTTCCTTTTCCTCTTCTTTTTTTATTCTCTTTTTCTCTGTGTTTTGTTGGTTCCAGACTCTATTCTTTTTTATTGTCTGAGTGCTCTGCTTGTTCTAATTTTTTTGTTCTCTCAAGTCCGAGAGTTCTTTTGTCATCTGTCTCCCAAGACCTAGACTAATTTATTTTGTCTAAGAGCTCTTGCTATTTACTGGAATGTTTTGTTTAAGACTTATTATCAATTATGAATATGTCATGAATTTTGAATATATATATTTTTTTTAACTTTTTAAGCATTTTTATGTACATAGTATACATTATGTGATCTGTATAAAAAATTTCAGAATAGTGGCTGTCCTGCTATGTGCTATACTGCTATAGCATTTTTAGGGTCAACTACTACACGCTATTATATGAGATTGATATCTATGAATCAAACTTGCTTCAAAGAACTCACCCCTAACAAATATTATATCCAATATTTATCACTTCTATAATAGCATGAAGGATAAGACATTAGGTATTGGTAACAATGACATCATTTATATTTTACAGTGTTTGGAATTTATCGTTCCTCTGTTTATATCTGCCCCATTCCTAATCTTATAAGCTTATGTAGATTATCAAGGAGTGGAATGCTGAGTTGCAAGAGCGAACTGGAAAATTTAGAAAACAAGCAAATGCAATTGCTGAGTGGGATCGCAGGATTTTGCACAATCGTGATGTTCTATTGAGGCTTGAGGTTTTTCTACATATACTAATAAATTTTTTAATTATTTCCTACATACAAACAGCCTAAATTTTGGCAATTATAACTGTATAGTTTATTTATAAAGTTATAAATTTAGATCGAAGTGGCAAAAGTAGTTGAGACACAGTCAAATTTGGAGCGGCAATTGGAGTTGATAGAGACTCATCAACAGGAGGTATTTTGAGAACCAGTTATTTCTAAATAGTTTATTCTGAGCTTCTTCTATTTTAGGAGATAATTTCTTTTTGTTGTTATGGTATGGTGTTAATAAAAATATTGTGCTTGTATTTATTTATAGTGTTCTTTGTTTTGTTATCTAACTTCTATCCTTGCTTTCTTCTAATGGTAACATACTATCCCATTGGGGTTAGAAAGTTATTTATGTGCCAACTAAACATCATGCTTGTCTTCCTTAGCTTGTTTTATGTTAAAACAATCTTTTTGAGAGCATTTGAAAAAATTGTTTTTCCTTTAATTCTTGCTAAATCGAACATGTAGGACATGCTCCTTTACATTGGAATGTGCCCAGTAGAACATTCCTTAAAAAATCAAATGGTCACTATTGGTATATTAAGCACCCCAACATAATCAAATTATAAATTCAGGTATACTCAGATTCAACAAGCAAGCAGAGGTTATTAAATTCAATTTCACCATTGCTCACAAATTAAATAAAACCTGGGAAGTTAGCTAGTGAAACATATTAATTTAGAATATAGAAATCAAAATAAATCTTAAGGGAAATGTCCAAAATTGAAATTGATATATTCAGAAATTCAGGAAGATAATTCTATTCAAGGTTTTCAAAATTGTAGATCCTACCTTGGATCAGAAAAAGAAGATAGAAACATAAAATGTGAGATTGTAACACTAAGATGGAAGATCCTATCCCTTGTGTAAACTTATATGCAAGAATAAAGCATAATAACAATAAATCGCATGTTTGGGAACACAATTCAATTCAGTGTTTATTCAATAAGTTCTTATTACATGAGGGGTGTACAATAAACTTGACAAAAATTTATTGGAATAGGCTGAAACGAGTATATTTTGATAGGCTATACTGAAATAAGTTGAGAATATCTTATGGGAGCTATAAACTATTTTTCATAAGCTCCCCATAAGATCTTTCAAATGCCCTTAAAAATCACTGTTAAGATGTTTTACATTGGTTAGGAATTATGTCAGAATACTCCTTATAAGAGTTAAGACAGTCCTTCTCCTATGAGCTAGCTTTTGGGAGTGAGTTAGGTCTAAGTTTTTTAACAATCACAGTCACAACTAACCTTTAAATATATACATTCTTGACTTAATTCAGTGTTTGATCCCTACAAAAGTTACCCAATTTGGATATAATCCTTATAAAATTTTTTGTCAAGATATAGTTCTTACTTTTTTAGAAACTATTGTTTTTAGTTTTTCCGGCTAATGTGATCCAACCAAAAACTAACACTTGTTAGTATCTGAATGGATCACATCAGTTAGAAGTATTAAAAACAATAGTTTGTGAGAAAACAAAGACTATATCATAACAAAAACTTTTATAGGGACTCAATCCAAATTATGCAACGTTTGTAGGGACCAAACACTTAATTAAGCCTACATTCTTCCATAGCACTTCTGCACTGACAGAACCAGTAGCACTAGCAGCTACACTTGAAGTCTAGAACCACTAAGAGTACTGGAAGCAGCAGGGACACTAGATGGCATTTTCCTGACACCCAACAATCAAAAGTACCACCCAAAACTAAAATTTAGATGATCTGAATTACCATTTTGACCACTATGGTTCTATTTTAATATCTAATTTATTAATGAAGCTAATGTTTATATAGTCATTTCATCTAACTTTCTTTTCTTTAGGGCTGTCAAAAGTTGGGTTTTTCAGTACCTGATAGAAAATTTATGTTCCTTAAATAAGTAAAGGTTATCATCAAAATATTCACAATGATTGACATAGTTCAGTGCACATAAAAACATTTTTGAAATGTGTTTCATGTGATAGAAGCATTTTATTGTTGCCCCTGTAATAGGTTGATAAGGCTTTACAAAGCATGGAGGAAGAAGCTGAACGCATTTACAAGGATGAGCGTGGGCTACTTCTTGATGATGAGGCTGCATCTACAAGAGATGCAATGTGAGTTTTGAATCATCAAATATTATTGACTATTATCTGGGTCCACTGGAGGCTGACTGATTTACATATTAAGTCCGTGTAATATGAATTTCCTGAAATGGATGGTTTAATCCGATGTAATCTATATTCTATGTTTTTAACCTAGTCTTTGTCATAGAGTCTAATTTTCAGTTCAATCTGGTTTGTGTGTAATAGGAAGTGATTTTGACTTAATATGACTGTTTGAATTATTTTCTTAGTTTTCATGTCTCGCTCTTGTATGCCTAATTTCATAAAACCAGGAAAAGTTATTACTGTAAAACAACCAAGTATGCATGATAATGGCTCAATATTTTTGGCTACTCCTACAAAGTCTCCTAAAATCCGTGTGTAATATGATTTTCAGATAAATGAAAATATCAACTGCATGATCATGTGCTTTGTAGTTATTTAAGTTTTATAAGTTTGACATGCAGAATCAACATGATAAAACTAAATTTAAGCTAATAGTCAGATTTATCAAAATCACATCCAATAATTTGTTGTAACTTAGCAGCTTTTTGCTGTCGTACTGACAATTGAGTCAAGTTGCATTAATTAATCTCATTAGATTTCGACTATTTCTGTACTACTGATTACTGAATACAAATTGGTCTTTCATGGTGTTGACTGAAATATATATTACATGGAGGATTACTATTCATGATACTTATGTAGGGGTTATTTAAATCTGTTAGGTAACCTCCATTAGTAGTTAGTTATAGTATGTTAATATTACTGAATAGTTAGGTAAAATAGTTTGAATAGGGGATGTTGCCTATAAATAAGAGGGGAGGTTATGAGAGGGATCTATTCTCATTTAGAAAGGATTAGAAGAGTGAGGAGAGAACAGGGTCTCTCAAATACCTTGGGGTTATACTAGAAAATAATACACAATTTTGTCTCTTTTTGTTATCTATTTTCTCTATTTCTTTCTCTGTCCTGAGGTCGGAGATTAAATAATATGATAATTCATGGAACTAGGTCTTGGTGAGAGTCCTTGGTGGAATTCTATAATTCAATCCCCATTGTCCAATTGCAGTTGTCGAAACCTACTAACACTAAATACCAAAAACAAAAACACTAGTGGTTTTGTGAAAATTTATTTTTATAATTTCAAGGTTTAGTCACCTACAATTAAAATTAAACTCAGAATATTTAAGTAGTTAGTAGATTAGTTTCAACATATCTTGCATGCCAAACGCCCAAACCTTTCATTTGTTTGCCAACTGGGATTGGCTCACTTGGTTAACTTTACTCATTACAATTGTTTGACTTGTGATTAAATATAGGAATTCTTGTTGGTATATCATATGTAATTTCATGGCAAATCTTCACCAAGGTTGGTGGTTTCTGCTGACCTTGGAATTGAGATTTGAGAGTTTTCAGCTTTGCATGCTAATGAAATCAGAGATTTAGGGTTACGTTTTTCAACTCCCTTTTCCACTTTAACTTCGTTGCTGACCCTTCCCATCAGTTTGATTTATTTATTTTTCTAATATTTTCATTTGCAGGTATGAGCAATCTGAATTGATAGAAAGGGAACTAGAGCAGATGACAGAACAGATAAAATCAATTATCCAATCTCTTAATTCAAACCAGGTACAGGTCGTTAGTTGCTCATTTATTCAAATGAAAGAACAAGAAATTTTGCTTATACAATGATGTTTCATTCAGGGTGGAGAATTTGATACACTTGATGGAATGACTCCATTAGATGCAGTAGTTCGAATTCTAAATAATCAACTAACCTCTCTTATGTGGATTGATGAAAAGGTTTGTATTTTTTTCATTGTGCTATTTGTTTTATATAATGGAATTTTTAGCTATTTTGTGGTATAGTTACATAGAATGGACCACACATAGGGTTAAGATTAACTAGCATGATCAAGGTCTAGTGTTTTTTTTTTTTAAAAATTTGTATAGATTCATTTTTCACTATTTTAATGTCTGATTATTGTGCAATTAGCCGTGTAAAGATGCTTCTGCCGTATGTGAACTTATTCTTATTCCCCCTTGCAAGTTATTAGAAATATGGGGACACGTGACATCCAATGAAAGCCTGCATAGTGCATACTTCATACAGTCCGTTTTGTTTTTTGCTGCAACTGCTCTGACTTTGATCTATCCACTTCAGGCTGAAGAATTTTCTTCCCGTATTCAGAAGCTAGCTAACCAAGGTTCTACTTCAGATCGTGAACTGACGGGTCCAGGAATCTGGATGTCCTGATATTTCAAATTTGTACAGTTTATATCAACCTTTCCAAAATTAGATGAAATACCGGCAAGATTTATATTTGTATGGAGAGGCTATTTTTGTATTTACTTCCCGATATCACTTCTATAATTTCCTTATGAAGAAAAGCTGTCATTATCAAATATTTAGCGGTAAAGCACGAAGGACTAACTTTTTTTGTAGCAACTTTCAACTATGAAAATGTTTGAGATTCCTTTGAGTTAATGCCTACGAATTTAGAGATATTAGAAACAGGATGGCAATGTGCTGGGTGAAATACTAAAATCTCCATACCTACGTTAAAGAGAAAAGCCTGTATCTGGGCTGATATTTGTGAGCAGTAATTTTAGGTTGTTTTCATATTTGACGGGTATTTAATGTATCAGAATTTTAGATTCATTCTTCCTGCTTTAATGACGTATGCTATATTTTATTTTATTTTGATAAATTGGTACAGCCAGAATGTTGCATTTATGATTAAATTAATCATGACATTATTTAAATAAAAAATATGGAAGTATAGCATAATTTAATAAAAGAAATTTAAAATCTGTAAATTCCTAGTTGATGCATTTTGGGCCTGTACTCAAACTTTCGAGGATATTATTATTTAGCCTCAAGTGTAGACTTTGTCAATGAGTAAAATATCTATGTAGTCCAGTTAAAATTCTGAGACCTAGTTGAATCTAGAGGCAATTATCATCACTAGTTGGCACGTGAACTGCTGGTGAACTGAAGGAAACTAGACTAATGTAATACTTCGTTCAACTCCAGAACTAAGACATTATTTGCCAGTAGTTTAGTAAATTATTTACAAATAACTAAATTTTGATTTAGGCAGCTAATCTAGCCTTCAAAAAGGGTGATATCGAAATTCTTAAATATGCGTGTTGCAGATTATTGACATATTGCTTTTATTCCGTGTCATTTTTGAAATGAAGGTATTGTTGACATATTGCAGATATCAAATTAATAAACATTGTGAAAATCAAATAGAAGTAAAAGGTGATATCAAAATTCATAAATATGCTATTTTTGTAGACTGAGAGCTAAAATCAACTTACCCGATTATTTTATTTTTAGAACAAAAAGAAAAAAAATACAAAAAATAAGTGAAAGTTTGCACATGGATCAATTGTCCAAATTATAAATCTACAAGGAAATACTCGTCATATTCATACTCCATTGACTAAAACTTTTGAGATCGAGCCATTATTACAATCAAGAGGATTAGTATGGAGAGCAGGAAAGACGACCTAACTTTTTCATCCAGCTCTGTTGCATCGGTGGTAGCATTTTTCATCCCAGGGGATTGAAACAAATCATTCACAAGTGACTGGAAACTTTCAATCAGTTCCAAAATCTTTCCTTTTATGATATCCAATATCCAGCTGCATATTATGCCAAATTCATTTTGTTCAGAAATGGGAGGCCTTCTACATTCAACTGGATGAAATAATACAATGTGAAATGAGTTAGTAGAAGTTTAATGCAATCAATTCTTATAATTTCATACCCATTTTCTCTTTTTCACCCACCCACCTTTCTATCTCTTTTCCTTGTCTATTACATCATTAATCACGTTTTTTACTTTTTTCTCTCTTCCTTTATATTTTTCTACCCATCTCTCTCTTCCCTTCGCCCATTTTACACCCAGAAAATGGGTTTAAGAGTGTATTTTTCGTAATGCAATCTAGTATTTCAACATTCCAAAAACATTGTTTTCACATCAGTCGGGGGTGTATAGGAAAGAGATATATATAAAGTGAAGAAGGAGAAAACGAGGTGTGAGATGGACAGAGAAATTGGGATGTGAAAAAGCAGGGTTATTTAATATTCTATGAAACAAACACTGGAGAGATTTTATGAAAGAACGGAAAACCTTTTTCTATAGTTGGTTCCGTTCCTTCTTTCATAACACTAGATCAAAAACAGTAGCTTAACCACTGTCAATTATGTCTCTTATATCCTTTCTTCTCTTTCTTATGTTCGGGGGGAGGGGGTGATTCTGAAAAGCATGAATGCATTATGCAGTTAGTAGCCACTGCCACTAATTTATTTACTTCTGTACTTTTACACTTCACAAAACACACATACAAACCTGAATCAGGCAACTCTAGGAGCTGCTTTTGATGCAGCACATTGCTCATGACAGCATCCCAAAGAGCTTTATCAGATGATAATGAAACCACTAATCTCTACAAGCAAGTTACAATTCCAAAGAGATACAAATTAAATAGAAACATAACAATAGCAACAGCAAAATTCATAGAAAATTAAATAAAATAATAAAAGCATGAATATCACCAAGGCGCCATAGAAATACATTCAAATTGAGGATAATAAATTAATAACAAGAATCCCTTAAAGTGGTAGTTAATGGGACAAATGCGGTGCAAAAGCTTGGCAAAAAAGAACGTATATATCTTCAAAATCAACATATATATATATATATATATGATTGAAAAAGAAGAGAATTTTTATAATTTTACTTTTGATCCAAACTAAGGGGTCATTTAGGTACAATTCAGGAAATAGAAATGATTTTGCACTGTTTTAAAACTACTAAAGTGAAGAGGAAACCTTTATGGCGGGATCAGCTTGCAGCAACTGAAGAGCATCATTAAGTCTTTTATATCCCTGAGACATCACTACCCTTGGATCACAAGAGCCTAAGATCTGCTGAAGTGTGCTTGAGGATGATACTGCTTGAATAAATCTATCATTTAACAATTGTTAACCGTCAAATTTTGCCACGTGATTCTGAAATGACTTTTACATCAAAGGAGATAAGGCTGAATCATGAGTAACAATAAATGTTGTAACATCAGGGCTCAAGATAGAACACTAATTGACCAAAATAATACATGAGTTGAAATTATGCCAATAGAAAACGACAATAATAAAATTGAAGTCAAACTATTCATTACCATAACAGTAACAACAACCTTCTTGCATTTGAAATTCCAAGAAATCCTAAACCTATGTATCCAAACACATGAGCATTCCTAGAAGCATGCTAAGTGCCCAAAAAAAAAAAAAAAAGATAAACATATCCGAACCAACGAAAACGTCCAATCTAAAACCTGCCCAAGATCATAATCTCAAAAAGGTATCTGTAACAACAGAGGGAGACTCTAGAGATGCCATAAGAGAACACAGAAAAAAGAAATTCAAGACTTAGAACTCACTCTTGAAGAGCATATACCGCATCCTCAACTTCACTTTGAGATGGAACAGGTTCAAATACATGATTATAGAGACAACGACATGCTGACGTGGCTTCTTTTCCACCCAGCAGCTCCTGTTTTGTGCAAAGTTGAGTGTGACAACTGCTACATGATAAGTTGTTGTCAGTTGAAAGTGGAGGCTTGATATTGGAAGGAGGAGAAGGTGAAGAGAACTTGTTGAGGGTGTTTCTCAACTTAGGCACAGAATGGTCAGAATGCATGACGGTTCCACCTCCCATTGATGATTTCTTTCCAAACTTGCACTTGTTAATTGTTACTCTTTTTCATAATCTTCTTCGGCTAATAATTGGTGGGTTGTGTGGATCATTGGGTGGGCTTGTACAAAATTATAGGCCCATGGGCAGTGTTAGGTCAGCATAAACTGTGACTGTGTATTGGATAATGCACTGTAGTTTCGAGGAGTACTTTTAATTATACGGTGTATGAGGAATTTTAGCTAAGGAAAAAAATAATAGTACTTACGGAATGTCATCAGGAGGAATACTATGATGGACATGTTATTTTTGGATTTTTTTAAGAAAATGCTATTTCATTTGTCACAACCCCTTTTTGTAAGGAACTGAGAACATTGGTTGTATATCGCATATTTATTTAACATAAATAAATAATAGAAAATATAAGTATGAA
The DNA here is from genome assembly GCF_003935025.1 of Abrus precatorius. Lineage (NCBI taxonomy): Eukaryota > Viridiplantae > Streptophyta > Magnoliopsida > Fabales > Fabaceae > Abrus > Abrus precatorius. Next base: position 2,208,481 of record NW_020874439.1, on the reverse strand, counting down.
ATTCTCTTCTCAATTAAAATAAAACAAAGTTTCTTACAATAAATATCTAACAGAATAACATAATATTACATTTAGTTCATAATATTCAAAATACCCAAAATTATACTATATAGTTCCCTTTACATGAGGTCTCAAAATATAAGGGAAAAAGAACTTTGATGAAATATTACTCGACCCCAGCTTCTAAAATTTCTTCACTGGCCCCTCAGCTTGTGAAGTAGATGCAACACCTGCTACATCTGCTCACGTACCACCGTACGATCATCGCAGTACACACGCACACAACGACATAGAAAGAAATGCAAGGGTGAGCTTACCAAACTTAAAATAAAATCATATATATAGAGCAAAATATTTCTCACAGCAATAATCCCATGCATTTCCAGCCCATCTAATGCACAACATGAAAACGGTTTCTAACTGGTTTCACAGCCTAAGTAATCCAGAAGGAACCGAGCCGGTCCGTGACGACCCATTCCGGTATCTGGATCCAGACAGCACAGCACAACAGCTCAGCATGAACTTACCGTTACACGTCTACCCACCTAAACATGTAACTCGACTCTATAATGATGCAAAACATATATATCAGCATGATGCACACCGCTAAAATTATTTTGAACAGCTCAGCTAAGGCAAGTTTAAGATAGATCAGCCAAAATCTCAGCATTTTAAATCAATTAACAGCAGTTACAGCTTAGAAAATAGCTTTTATTCAATAGATCTAACAAAATCATATAAAAACATCTTGAAATAGCATATTAAACCGTTCAAAACGTAGTTCATAGGTTAAAGTAAACTCCCCTTACCTCAGAAAGATGATTCACACTAGATCTACCGAATATTATTTGTTTTAATGCAAGATTCACCGAAGATTCGGCTTCAGAACGAAGTTTCTCCTAAGAACACCATGAACTTCTATGAGAAAGAGGAGGAGAAGAGAAACGAACGGTAAATATAGCTTCAAACTTAAAGAAACTTACTTCAAATCCTTCAAAATAGACGTAGAATCTCAGATCTGGCGAGAAATTTAAGTTTAGAAGGGTTTAGTATGAAAGAAAATGGTAGTATACGGCCTTAGAACCTTGAAGAGGAATGAAAAAATGAAAATTTCGTGTGAAGCCCCCTTTTTATAGAAAATTTTCAAAATTTACTGTTCACCGTCGGAATTTACTGTTTATCGCCGGAAACACTGTTCAGGGCACTATTCACGCTGAAAAATACTGTGCATGCGTACTGTACACGCACTATACGCGTATGTGACGTCAGCCATGACGTCATGATAATGTCACTGATGACGTCAGCAGTCACTGTACATACGCGGTTTTTACTGTTCATACACGGTTTGTACTTTTCATACGCGGTTTTACTGTTCACAGGCGATTTTACTCTTCATTGACACTGTTCATATGGTATTGTTCACTTTTTTTTTTAAACTCCATCTAAATCTATTCCAATACCAATTAATCCTTCAATTAACATTTAACAAATATAAAATATTATATATTACTCAATAATAAATCACAGGCCTGACATCATTAACATTTAAGATATCTATGGCGAATCTTACGGATGCATTGGAATAATTAAAATATGACTTTGGTTCACAGAGTATTTAATACGGCCATTTATGATATTTTTCAGAAAAATTTGTATAAAATAAAAAAAATTAGTATAAAAAATTATATAAGGTAAAAATAATTTATTTTCTCAAATTTTATATAAATTAATTGAGAAAACTTCTCAAAGAATAGAGAAACATAAATTATTTCTTATTTGAAAAAAAATAATTCATTTTTATATTAACTTTTTTCTGTTATAATATTTTTAAAAAAAGTTTATTTAAATTAAGTCTAGATTTTAAACATTTATCATATAAGATATTATTATTATGCCTATTTAATTGATAAAACATGGATAAAAAATGGAAATAAATAGTTATTATGCCTGTAATGTAAATATGATGTTTTATTTATAAAGTGCTGATTTATAATCTACAGTTATGTATTAGAAACATGCGTCAAAAAACGAGAACATTGATTTCACACAAGATTGTGTTGGAATATGTCATAATCAATTTAATTTTGGACTATGGTTAAGTTATATATTTTTTTAACATGGTTGCAATTTTGTAGTTAAGTTGTTTCTGTTAACATTTTATTTAGATGCATTGAAATTAAGAAATAAGGTAGAAAAATTAATATCTCTTTTGAGTTTGGAACAGGAAGCAGTTTTTTCATAGTCCCACCACAGCATTCTCCCCTCCCCAATTTCTTTTTTAAGAAATATTAAAATAATATAATTTTTTAAAAAAATATTACAATATAAAATTAATTTTTATTTAACATAATATTTTTATTTATTTTATTCTTTTATGAATATTTTTAATATAATTCAAATTTTTTTTAGTCTTTTTCTACTCATTCAAGCAAATAGAAATTTTTTTTATCATTTTTGCTCTTATTTTAACTTATTTAAATATCAATTTTTTTCCTTTTTTTCTCTCTTTATTTCACGTTACATTAAAATGTTTTGATGTACATGCAGTGTGTTAATAATTGAATAGTGCATAATATATTTTGATAAATAGATGTGTATATAATAAATTGTATTGTGATATATTTGCATGTGTAACACTAATTGTAGAAAATAAATTTTAAATTCACATATTTAAAACATTTTATAATATTTTTTGTTAAATTATTTATTATTTTGATGTAATAAAAAATTATTTGAATTTTATAGGATACTAAAATATTAAAATGAATCCATCTTTTTATTTTTATGTTTAAAAAAGGCACATTTGGTGGTTGAACTTACAATTTCTATTGGTGATTGTGGTTTTATAACATAAGGAATTGGCTAAGTGGTTGATGGGTTGTAGTGTGCAATGACTCATAGTTAAGTGGTCAAGATGGTGACAATTGAAATATTCCTATTACTATTAATAGTTTTATCTCAATTTGCTAAGTTGTCATGTCACTTTACTAATATTATGTAACACACACACACACACACACACACATATATATATATATATATATATATATATATATGAGTAGTCATATCCAAAAGTAGGTAATTTTATTTAGACCTCCTAAATTTTTTTAAATTATTTAAATATATTACAAATTAAAGAAAAATGAATGTCTAATGAAAAAGTCCGAAGAAAACATAATTTTGTATATAACCTTTTTCAACAGTTCGCCCTTATCTACTACTCTAGTCCATCTAGAGGAGGATTGTCATGAAGGCTTAAGTAAGCTACTGCGCAATACATAGGAAAGAGAATCTCAACCTTAACATGGCTCTGCATAACTATGGGAGCAACACCAAGATTGTTAATGGAAGTAATTGTTAATATAACACAACCAATAAAGATAATAGTTTGATTAATAGTATTATGACTTCAACTTCTAGCCTCCATACTAAAGGTCATGCTTTGCTTAAGAATAATAGGTACCCCCAAAGCTCATTCTATACCCATAACATAGTTGAGAGACACAAAACAAAAGACAAAATGAGTAAATTATTCATAAATTACATCATAAGATAATATTAATTACTTAATGAATAAAATATAACTAATCACTCTGTAAATCAAACAAACATTGTAATATTTGTTTTTGTACTTTTCTCCACAAAGTAATTAATTATCCATTTCTTTAATTTCTGGGTTGAAGATTGAGAGTTTTATGCCCACAATTCAAATAATGTCATAAGTACAACATCCCAAACTAAATGTTAGTGCACAATTCTATTATAATCACTTCCAACAGTTTATACTCTAACCAATTCTCGTATGTCTTAGTTCCTATTAGGATAGTTTAACATATTTCTTATTGCCTACGACACAAATTAGCTAAATTTGGTCATTTGCTAGAACTTGGGCACTTTGTTATCTCTTATGGTCAAACTAACATTATTTTTCCGTTGCTTGTACATGACATTTTCAACCAATTTTCTTATAAATTAATTCATAATCGTAAAACAAATCATAGCCATCAATTTGTCCATTTTATTCAAATTTATCATAATTACACATCCCTCAAACTAGATAGCAATTCATATCATGGACATGACCATTTTTAGATTTTTCTAGATTTCATACACCAACTTATAAAATTTATAACTAAATAAATTCCAATCCAAAAATCATAAAATCATAGGAGTTTTCTCTATTTAAGTGTCTATTTTCATATAAAAATACAAGCATAAATCAAATACTATAAAGAGCCATACAAAATTTAGTTTCACTCTGCTAGTGATAAATTCAGATTTTGATGAGGTTTTAGTTAGTTTTCTAGGATATTTTTAATAAGAAAGTGTAGTGTAGAAGATGAAAATCTCATAAGAATATATAATTGTTCAAATAATTCAAATTTTATTTTAGTAACTCAATTTGTTAGAATTAAATAGGATTTTTATGTAAATGTTGTTGATTGAATTAGTTTTGCATGAATTTCCAAAGAAAACATATGAATTGAAAGCTTTAAAAGGTCAAATGGGTCTAGTGTAACCACTTTGGGTACAAATAATGAATACTTTAGAAGTTTGAAAGATAATTAAGGTTGAGCGTAAACACTTTTGGCACCAAAAGTAAGCATTACAAAGGCTTTTAAGTGAACATGACTTGTATGTGGTAACTTTTCATGTTAAAGGTAGTCATTCTGAAGGCTTTTAAAGGAGGAACAAGTTTTGTGTAGCTACTTTTTATGATGAAAGTAGTCACTCTGAAGGCTTTTGAGAAGGAACAACTACTTTTATGATGAAAGTAGTCACTCTAAAGACTTTTAAATGAGATAGATATTGTGCATATGCACTTTTAGTACCAAGAGTAGTCACTCTAGAATATTGCATAAATATATTTTGGGCGTTATGCCAAAAGCACGGAAAAGTTATAAATAGTCAGAAATTCAAATTTTTTAGGATCTTTTTCTCTCTTTTTTTTTCTACACTTTTAGAGAGCTAAAGAGAGAACTTAAGATGAATTTCAAAGCTTATTTCTTGAGGAATCAGGCTTGGGACTTGAATCTACTCTTTCTTTCTCTCTTTCTTTTAACATCATATTTTAATCTTCTTTAGTTAGGAATTAGGCTTACTCAATGAAAGTTGAGTGAATTTCTCATATCTGAATTGAATGTCAAGGTTAGTAAATTGAATGTCATCAATGTGTGCTTTCTCCTCACCTATCCCATAATTGCTCCAAGTTAAGCATGTTTAACATTGGAGTTTTTAAGTGATATGTTTGTAGGCAAGTGTATCTATCAAAAAGTAATAAAGATTTTTTGAATTAAGAGTTCCAAAGTTATCGTCCCACAAAGATTATTTTCAAGTACCAAGAATAACTTAATCTGATTGTTTAAACGTAATGAGATTATAACGGATCAAAAACAGAACTTAATTTTAATAATAAATTAAAAGAACAATAATAGAATGTATGAAAGAGATCAAATGAGACGAGTCTAGGACTTATGGGTTCACCTACTACACTTCTTTATGTTTTAATTAATTTAATCCTGATATTGGTGTTCAAATATTTGCCAACTACTCATAATTAGTTCTATTAACAGCCAATGATTATATAATGTCAATATTCTTTTTCCTAAGCAAACACCTCCAATGGCAAGGTAATTGGTTGAGAAAACATAAAGATCCTATGAGTTTGTTAATTCAATAATAGCTGAAAGAAAGGAATTAAGTGTGATTAACCTAACCCCTTATCTCATTTTATCATATAGTTCCGTTAATTACTTGTGGTACGATCGCCTACAATACATGAACTTATTGATAGGTTTTACAAAAACTTGTTCGAAGGCAAGTGTACCTATCGAGAAGTAATAAAGGATTCTTAAATTAAGTTCCCAAAATATCGTTCTACAAGGACTGATTTTTAATTACTAAGAATTTTTTAATTCAATTGTTTAAGCTTCAAAGATATAAGATTAATTAAAACAAGAATTTATAAAATCAACTATAAAACTAAGAGCAAAAAATACAATGCACGTCTTGGTTAAACTTATCGGAGAGGAACCTAGGGCATATTGGTTTTCTTATTCAATCCTTTATGTTGTTTTTCTGTTTAATTCTAAATCCAATTTTCTTGTGATTACCAATTATTTATACGAATACTATTAATACCCAATAGTCATGCAATATTAATATTTTTTTCTCTAAACTAACATCCCCAATGGTCATGCAAGACATCAATTTAAGAAAGTTTAAGGAACCTATGAACTTATAAATTTAATAATGATTAGAAGAGAAAGATTGATTTGGTCTACCTAATTCTTTGTCTTGTTTTACCCTATAGATCTATTAATTAACCGAGGTACAGTTGTCTAATGATATAATTAATTAAGATTAAGAGAGAAATGCAATATGATAAAATTTAATCACAAAACAAAAATCAAATTTAGATTCAAACATCAAAATCTCATAAATTCATGAATGATAGTTCCCATAACCCTAACTATGGACCTAGTTACTCATGCTAAAGAAAAAAAACTAAAACAATCATAAACAAAGTCATAGAGAAAAGCAAACTAGAATGAAATGAGTTCCCAGTCTTTGAGTATGGTCGCTCGAAGCTCCAAGTCTCGCTAAGAATATGCCAAAGATCCCCTTAGAAGAGAGATAGGGTGAAAGAGCAAAAGCCAAGGTATCAAAATTGTCCCCTTTCTACGATGCTTGAGGTCTCTCTTTTAATAGGGTTTGAAAACCCTAAAGATTTTTCATAATTCAGCTTTCCGCATATGAGCACGGCCGTGCAAGGCCTTAAGCACGATTGTGCATGGGCTCGAAGCACCCCCGTTGCTTATTAAATGGGTCTGGGCATGCTAATTATTGTGAAGCTCTAATCTTCCATAAATTTGGGCTCAGAATGCATCCAAAATCCACTTGCGACCTCTTTATACCAAACTGCACAATTAATATATAAATTAGTGTAAAACTCAAATAAAATAAAGGTCAAATATGAATATATGGGCTGTAAAAGAGGGTCTAATTACAGACTTACGATCAATTAGATTTTTATAACATTATTTCTTCTAATTCCTAGTTCATTAATCCTCTTTTGTGCCTAATTGGTTGAATTGGATCATTTTATAATGTTTGAATTTTATTTGGGCTTTATTTAATTTTTCCAGTATTTGCCAAATTCTGATACTATTTTGGTTTCTAGACCATATCTTGAGTTGTAGAACTCCTTTAAGAAAAGCTAAGAGAAATGTGCACAATTCCTATGAAAAGGTCAGAAATCAATTCTGATGATAAGAAGCTAAAACTGGGCCTGACAAAAGTCGGAACGCTGCAGTCGCTGATCCTGAGCAAGGTACAGTATTGGGGCTATATCTCAGATCCTGAACAAAGTGACAAACAGAATTTTGAATTTTAATTTTTTTGGCTCCTCTCCTCTCTTCTCATTTTCATTTTTTTTTCTCCCCTTTTACGACTTGTTTCCCTCCATCCATGGAGGCTTAGATTTCCATCTAATTCAAGGATTAAAAGGGACGTGACACTCTTGAGGATTGGTTTCGCAATTTATTCAACAACAAATTCGGTTTCATCTCTTCCTTCTTTCTCCTCTTGCTAATTATGATTTCGAATTGAAGTTCTTCGTTTGGATTGATAATTGTGTAATTGTTTGATTACATATTATTCGGTTGATGTATGTAATTAATTCTTGATGGAGTGTGAATTCGATTTTCAGGTTTGAGATCTAAGATTAATGACATTGGTGAATTAAATTAACACAAATCGATTAGGTTCTAGAGGTTTCTAAATTTTGAGCGAATTGTGTGTTAATCGAATGCATGAGGGTTCTCGTGTGAATGCTTAATTTGAATTGAAGTTTCATTCGAATTTAATGTTAATCACTAATTTGTTGGTTGATGCATCTTCTTGGAATCCGGTGATAGAGTGGTCGTAGTTCTTCTAAATTCTTGAATTAGAGTTTTTAAATTATTTTTAACTTTTGATTCTAATTAGTTATTCTATAAATCAAACCCTCTCTAAAAATTTTATAATTGTATAACGTTATCATCGTTGAGAGACGACTCAGATTGCACCTCTTTTTACATAATTTTTATGCAATTCAGTTTTTATTAATTTGTCCGAGAGCGACACTCGCGATTAACTTATCAACTCCCCCATACTTATCTGTTTGCTTGTCCTCAAGCAAAGTGTTGGTTAAGAGAATACATAATAACTTGAAACATAATACCACACAAAGAACCCGAGATAAAGGAGATAAAGAGAGCAACAAGAGTAATATCACTGAGCATATGTAATCAAAAGAATTTCTAATTAGAATCTTATATTTTCATACTTTTCACTCAAATGTCAAACTAAGGTACTCTACTTTCCTCTCTCATTAAGAGACAAAATGAGATATCACTCACTTCTCCTAAAGAAAAGTGTACTACCGTAGGGTTGACTATAAACTGACTCTCCACTAAATAAATTAAATGCAAGTAAAAATTATGAGGTCTTTTTAAGGTTATAATGTGGCCAAGGAGTTATAATAATTGAGGTGAGATAAATGAAAGGAAGGGAATGTACAAAAGGGTAATAAATTATAAAAAATATAAACATCCTTTAAGTTTACAAATGAAGTTCTTGGAGTAATTTTTATATTTTACATCTAATCAATATTTTTACTCCTCTCTCCTTTCATTCATATATAACCATTTTTCTTTTCTTTTTGCTATATTTTATTTTCTTTTTCATGAACTTATTCGAAACTGTGCAGGTTGTACCAAAGAAAGGAGGGACCACAGTTATGGAGAATGAGCAACATGAACTTATTGCTGTAAGGAAAGTACCTGGGTAGCATATGTGCATAGACTATAAGAAGCTCAATGAGGCCACCCGGAAAGACCACTTTCCCTTTCCTTTTATTGATCAGATGTTAGAAAAATTAGCGGGGCGTGAATTTTATTGTTGTTTGAATGGTTATTCAGGTTACATGCAAATACCTGTCGCATTGGAAGACTAAGAGAAGACTACTTTTACATGCTCTTATGGTACTTTTGTATATAAACGGATGTCGTTTGGATTATGAAATGCCTCCGCTACATTTCAAAGATGCATGATAGCCTTATTTTTTGATTTAATGGAAAACTGTATTGAGATTTTTATGAATGATTTTTCTATTTACGATAACACTTTTGATAATTGTTTGCATAGCCTTGATTTGGTTTTACAAAGATGTAAAAAGGATAATTTGGTTTTAAATTGGAAAAAATATCAGTTTATGATTGATGAATGCATTTTTTTGGGGCATAAAGTTTCTAATAGGAGTATAGAGGTAGACCCTGCTAAGATAGAAGTTATTGCTAAGCTTTCTCCTCGCACATGCGTTAAATCTGTTAGGAGGTAGACCCTTTATTACTTTTTGATTTGTTCGTGGGCAAGTGTACCCATTAAAAAGTAAAAAGAGTTTTTGAAAAGAGTTCCCAAGTTATCGTCCCACAGAGATTATTTTCAAGTACCAAGAATAACTTGATTCGATTGTTTAAACATAACGGGATTGTAATAGACTAAAAATAAAGCTTAATGTTAACAATAAATTAAAAGAACAGTAATACAATATATAAGAGAGATTAGATGAGATGAGCCTAAGACTTATGGGTTCACCTACTGTACTTTTTATGTTCTAATTAATTTAATCTTGATATTGGTATCCAAATATTTGTTAACCACTCATAATTAGTTTTATTAACACCCAATGATTATGCAATATCAATATTCCTTTCTCTGAACAAACACTCCCAATGATCATGCAAGGTAATTGGTCGAGAAAGCATGAAGTCCCTATGAGTTTGTTAATTTATTAAGTATGATTAACCTAACCCTTTATCTCGTTTTATCCTATAGTTCCGTTAATTATACGCAGTACAATCGCCTACAATGCAACTAACTATGGAATACTAAGGGTGATCAAATTTTAACATACACAATATAATCCAATAGAATAAAAACCAAATATTAAGGGAAAACCAATACTAACATTAAAGTAAAAATCACACAAAGTTTGCAGTAGGATCCGCCATAGCCCTAGTTATGGATTTAGTTACTCATAACAAAATAAACTACGAAGAACATGATAAATAAACTCATAATCACAAAGGAAAACTCAAACAAAAGAAACTCAGAAAAGTAAAAGACGAAGAGAGTTCTCGTTCTTTGAAGAGGTGCCTAATCACTTGCTTGAACTCCAAGGGGAAGCTTGTCGTCCTTACCAATGGTCTCCAATAACTCTCAAAGATGAGTTTGGGTAGAACTAAGAAGGGGAAGAAGATGTGTAGAGAAGTGAGAGTGTCAAGTGTGAAGTATAAGGCCTCTTTCTATAAACTGTGTCCTGAGTTTCCAATTGGTTAAACTCTATCTTTTCAAATTAGTTTTATCCACAATAAGAATCGTTCCAAATCTTCATATCTAAGTTTAAATTTTAAATTCAAAATTCAAACTCAGCTTCACATAGCACAGCCAAAGACTAAAAATATCTAATTTTCATTCAAAATATCTCCATAATGCACTAATAACAACTTCCAGCTAAATTGTAACAATTAATAATATAATTGGTGTAAATATATATAAATAGAGTTTTAAGTGTATAAATATAAGTCATAAAATATATAAAAATATGAACTTATCAATCACCTATAATACTACAATACAACTAACTATGGAATACTAAGGATGATCAAATCTTAATATACACAATATAATTCAATAGAATAAAATCAAACATTAAAGTAAAAATAACATAAAGTTTGTAGTAGGATCCGTCATAACCTTAGCTATGAGTTTAGTTACTCATAATAAAATAAACTATAAAGAACGTGATAAATAAACACATAACTACAAAGGAAAACTCAAACAAAAGAAACCAGAAAGGTAGAAGATGAAGAGAATTATCGTTCTCCGCAAGGGCTCTCAATCACTTGCTTAGACTCCAAGGAAAAGTTTGTCGTCCTTGCCAAAGGTCTCCAATAACTCTCAAAGATGAGTTTGGGTAGAACTAAGAAGGGGAAGAATGTGTATAAAGAAGTAAAAATTTCTCAAGTGTGGAGCATAAGACCTCTTTATATAGGCTATGCCATGAGTTTCCAATCGGTTGAACTCTATCTTTTCAAATCAATTTTATCTATAGTCAGAATCGCTCCAAATCTTTATATCTAAGTTTAAATTTTAAATTAAAAATTCAAACTCAACTTAACATGGCATTGCCAAGGACTAAAAATATCTAATTTTTATCCAGAATATCTCCATAATGCACTAATGATAACTTTAAGCTAAACTGCAATAATTAATAACATAATTAGTGTAAATATATATAAAATAGAGTTTAAGTGTATGAATATAAGTTATAAAATATATCAAAATATGAATTTATCAAGATAGGATATCGAAAAGTAAATGCATTTTGTTTATATATGTAGTATTAATCAATTCCTTTAAGCTATCATTAACTGTATAGTCTCATACCTGTACAGTTTCTGAATCCCTCTTATTTCAGTGTATGTTCGATTCATTTATGTGTCTTTTACTACTAGAAGCCTGCCAAGAGCCAGTCTTTGTCCATGCCACATTGCATTGATAATTTCTCCCCGCTCTCATAAGTGCTTGAGATGCAACATACCAGCCAAGAACCCCCTCTTACATTTGTTCTTGAAATGTCACATTTCTCCCCTATTTCTAAGTCATTACCTAAGTCTCATTATAGTTAAAAATATTTCTTTGGTCCTACCACTCATTTAGTCAAATATTTTGAATTTTTGACATTCATTTACCGTCAAAATCATGGTATTTTCTTATTTAAAGGTTCAATCTTCCAAATTTATTCCAATGTCTTTATCAACTTCATGTATTTCACATGACTTAGGAGTTCCAAAAAGGTCCAAAATTTTATAATTCATTTTACAGTCACTTTTCATTTTTGTTTCATTTTCTTTTAAAATCGTTTATCAAAATCCTTACAAATACGTTTAAAATATTATTAAAATTTAAAATAGTTCCAACAATTCTAAAATAAAAAAAAAAAATAAGTGTTCTAACTTGTGAAAATATATTTTGTGATTTTAGAAATTTTTTAAAATTAAAAATAACATAAAACAATTCTATACTACTTAAAACAGTAAACTGTTTTCAAAGTTTGCGAAATTTCTATTTATATCCAATCAAGAAGCAATCACGAGTTCCACTTCAATAGTATTATATCAGGCCATACAAACATCAATCAAACGAATAGTTGAATTTAAACGGTCTTAAACAATGAACAATTCAAATCACACACCCTTCTTTTCTTTCAATTAGAGTTTTCGTTCTTTTAAATTCGGTTTTACTCTTGTTGTTTATTTCGTCTGTTTGACGAAAACGAGTAGGTATTTAGTTAGTGATTAATCTCTTCATTTTTTTATTTGTTATTTTTTAATAAATTTTATTGTGCCACTTGTAAAAGTTCAAGAGTATGCACTGATTATCTTTTTATCAATTATACTCTTAACTTAGGTAACTAAGTAATAAGAGAGATAAATAATTATAATCGAAAATTAGATAAAAGTTCTAATGAAAATGAAAGTTTTAAATATCTTTCTTAATTCTTACACAGTTTTAAAATAAAGTACAATTCCAAAGGAATAGATGGAATGATAAATAATTAGTGATTTTTTGTAATATACGATATCTTATTATCATAATTATATTATTTGATCTTTTTTTAAAATTCCTAGTTCTTTCCAAATGGCATTTTGTAAAAGAAAAAAAAATCATTTACTTCTTATGGGAGCTTTTGGTATCACGCCGTTCGTGTCAATTACAAGTTTAAACAAACATGCCCTTGCACATCGCATATACAATTCACGACGCAAAGGAAAAAAAAAAAAAAACTAGTTCGATTTAGATAAATACTTACAGCTATATATTGATAAATAATAAAATATATTTGCACATAATTATCACATAACTACAATCATTTATACGAACCTTGAATGGAATTTCATAATTTTTACAATAAAAGAAGATCTATCATTTAGATTTTCAGCTCGCTAGCTGCCCAGAAACCATGAAAACCCAGAGGAAAATGTAAGTGGCTTGGAATTTCGAGTCTCGCAACAAGGGCATTATCTGCTCCTATCTTTTTTGGGTTCAAGATTACGAGATAACATTTACTCATTGAAACGGCATACTGCAAAACAAGCAATTGATGTCATCATTAGAAACATCTTATAATTTATATATTCGAAGACCTACCACAACTTCTATATATGCACACTAAATAAAACCTCTTTTACAAAATAGTCAACATCCAAATTATAATTAAACAAGATTTAAATGTAGATTAATTTATATTGAAAGGCAAATATAGCTCTGTAACGCATACAACTAATTAAAAATTTAAAAAAAAATGTCTTTGTCATTAAAGCATTCTTTACAGTATATTCCTTCAAGAAGCTAGATAGTTATCCCTAATTTATTATTATTTTCAATTTTTTAAGAGAATATTGTAAATATGGAGGCCTATATGGAACAAAGAACCCGTTATTATAGTCATCCTTACCTCAACGACAAGAAGATAGCCATCGTCTTCTTTGTCACCTTTGGGAACAAAAATAGGCTCACCAATAAATCTTCTACTTCCAGCAGTCCAAGTTTGTGCAGTGTCACTCTCTAGATCTAATTTCACAACAGTATCGAAAGGAAAACTTGGCAATGCTTTTCGATATCCTAAGGTTGTTGCTGCATAGAGATATTTGTTTTTCTTGCCGGAAACCGCTGGATTGGTAGCTGGAAAATCTGCGGATTTCTTCCATTTCTTCATGGGCTTGAGATCACATTCTTGGCAATTGTAGTCAGAATCTAATTTTATAGACACCTACATTATATTGTATAACGTATTGAGCATAGAGCAATCTATATAAATGTAAAACTAAGAACATACACTTTTAACACATCCTTTTTCACATATATTTTGTTTTAATTGAAGTTCATATTGTATATACTAAAAAATGTGGATTTCGCTATTTAAAAATGAACATCACTGACAATTTAATGAATTTTAATAAATTTCAATAAATGATAAAGAATTTGTGTTAAAAAAAGTATATTTAACAGTGTATTGCTACATTTCTCATAAATATTGGAGAAAGGAAGAAACTACGTTTGTGGGTATAAATTTGTTCGTTTAGGGAGTCCAAAATAATTAAGGCGTTAGAAGAAATTAAAGGGGTATCTATCACATTATTAATCCTTTAGGCATGATAAAATATTTGAAATAACGAGAAAATAAAGCAATATGTCGAGATGAATTAGAATATTCAATCAGAAACAACTGATAATATTGAAGACAAAATAATCTATTATATATATGTTTTACTTAAACGACAACTTTATACACACATACAAAGAGACAGAGAATAAAGGAGAGGGAGCATCAATACCTGAACAAGATGAGGCAATAATTCATTTCCACCTTTAACATTCATTATTGCGGGGTCCAGCTTGCGTTTTTGCCAGTCGTATCCTGATAATTAACCAAATTAGAGTTTTTATTAAAGAAACGTGGGTATGATTAAGAAAAGCAATTTTTATTTTATTTATATCACAATTAATACCCCTTGCAATTTTACCATAGACAAGGCCTAGCAAACTAATAAACCCCGCCCCCACTCACATTCAATTAGTTAGGGGAAAATATTTATTAGGAGTGTCACGAGTTTATTTGAATTTCTCTTTGATGCACATATACGTATGCATTATCATTAAACACGTACATAAACATATATACATATATACAATATAACCACATACCAAATAACTTGCTGAAATTCAACCACTGGTAAGAGCAAGCAGCGGCTTGTATTTGGATGTCCAAATTCCCATGAACATGTCTAACTTCAAATGCATTGCCAACATGGAGCAACCACAATTGTGAAGGTGCTTCAACGGGTACTCTCCAATCTCTCTCTTTGTCTTTAGGCTTGTCTGGAAACCGAGGAAGCAAGTATATGGGCGA
This sequence comes from Abrus precatorius, assembly GCF_003935025.1. Classification (NCBI taxonomy): domain Eukaryota; kingdom Viridiplantae; phylum Streptophyta; class Magnoliopsida; order Fabales; family Fabaceae; genus Abrus; species Abrus precatorius. The sequence continues at coordinate 2,193,462 of NW_020874439.1, read as the reverse complement.
TGTGCTCTTACTTGGGTTCACTCTTAATGCTGATATCATTGGAGATATCCCATACACTGCAGCCATTGATCCTGACCAATATATTTAAGCAAAGCGCTACTATTATTTAAGATATGTTTGACATAACATATCACATAGAAAAAGTTCATTTCCTCATTATTTTGTTTCCATGCGCACGTACTATCATATATAGAGCTAGTCAAATTGAAAGTGATCCCTCAAGATTTTGTTACTGTTATATATATATATATATATATATATATATCAAACAAGATCCACTTATATAAGTCTCGACATTTTTTAATAAATGATAAATATCATTAATTTAATTATTAAATTGAAAATTCCTGCGAAATAAATTGAATTTATAATATTGTATAAAATTTAAAAATATAATTAGTATTGTATCATATTTTTTATTTTAATATATAATATATTATTTAAAATATATTTAAACAATTTTTTACTATTAAATTACGTACGAATGCTTACATTTTTAAAATTTAGTATATGTAACGTTAGTAAAATATAACATGTATTAAACTTAGAAAATAACTTTACCACTTGACTTTGATCTAGTTATATATTATTGACATCAATTAGGAAAATGATTATTCACTTTGTGATATTCACACGTCCTAAAACATTTATTACAGACAAACAAAGAAATATTTATATAATAATTTGCACGAATCAATTCTTACCTAGTACATCAAGTTTTATGCGATTGGCAAATACTATGTAATGGGTATCCGTGAAAGCCCAATCATGGATCATCAAGTGATCTGGGATTCTGAAAATTTGCTTCTGTACTACTTTGAAATTTGAGTCATATTCTGCCATATATACATAAATACATCTAAGAAGATAACTACAAAATTAAGCCTCCGTAGGAAATTAAGATGAACATTCAATTTAATTAAACAGAATTTATTTAAACCTTGGGTAAGTTTACTTACCAGTAATTGTAAAATTACTGCGTGGAAGCAACATGTCTTCCGCATTGCATGACACAGTGAGTAGCCTATTCCTACTAGAATCCACCTTATAGTGAGACAAGAGTCTTCTTGGGGGCATCTTAAACACTCCTGTATTCAATAAAATAAAGACAAATCAAATACTTTAGTATTGTAGAATACTATAAAACAGATTATATTCATGTACGAAAATCCCATTAGTTAAATAAAAAAATTCCTGTATTCAATAAAATAAAACAAAACAAATACTTTAATATTATAGAATATTATAAAACGGATTATATTCTTGTACGAACATCCCATTAGTGAAATTCGATGTCATTAACGTGTAAATTAATTAAAGTATGCCAAAGTGACAGGAAAAGTTATATTTAATTTCCCCATGGAAAACTACAATGACCCTTAAAATAAACTATTGTTTGGAGTCACATGGCTTGTAAGTACTCCAGCAAACATTTAGCTTGGAAATGTATTCCTTGTGTGCCACTAACTTTGTTAGTGAAAGTGTCATTAAGCCTCACTTTTTTAAAATTTTGTTGGGCAGATATTGGAAGGGCTATAATGAATTGCTTAATTAGAGTCCCATACTTGTACTGCATGCCCAACCAACTACCATTTCCCACCCAAGTTGTTTTTTATTTTGTTAAGTATCAAGTTGATTACCATTATTCAACATCATAATCACAACTTCTGGTACCTTTCTTGTGTCTATTTATATAATAAATGGAAAAATAATTCACTTTGATTGTGCCCATCCTGTCACGTCATAGACATTTATAGTGTGTATTATTATTCAAACTCTTCTGTTCATATATGGAGAAGGAAAGAGCGAGCGGTTTCTTCTATACATTAATTCATACAAAGTTGTTAAAGGTCTGTTACTTTCATGACTGATATTATATCTATTTAAAGTTTTCATTTTTTATAGTTGTTTTTTATCACATTACTCATCTATCCCATATTTTTCTCTCTTTTCTTTTTTTATCTCTCAATATTGTTAGAATTTTAAGTAAGAACTCTAACACTTTCAAATTTTTGAAATTTGTATTATAACTTTAGTACCAATAATGATGCAACTTAAATTTGTGATTAACTATGCATACGTAACATATATATGCACACAAATTTGTGAGATGCTTGAGTTTATTTTTAATTCAAGTAAATATTCAAGTTTAAATAAAACCAGTTGTTCCTTAAATACAAATAAGTGTACAGTTATACATAACAAAATTTGAATAATGTAAGTACTGATAATTTTATTTGATCCCAACCTCTTTCATTATATAAGAAAAAAATCTCCAATGTAGGTACTTAATTATTAGGTTCAATAATCTGAATGATTAAAAATTGATATTATTCATAATATCATGTAAAATTATTTTTTATCTTTTACTTAACTTTTTTTTATCCTTTATACATGTATATATAAAAGAAATACATCTAAAAAGTAAAAGGAGCAACTTTTAGAGAGATGGTTGTCTCTAAAAGTTGTTAAAAATCATATTGTTTAATCATTCGAAACTATCAATCAATACGTACCATATAATATAGGTTTCAATAGGTTGGCAGCAACCTCCCAAACATCACCACCGTGGTTCTCATCAAGATCTTTCAAATCACCACCGTCCATCATGTTGTAGCGGCCAATGGTATCCAACGTACCGGCTTGGATCTGATATGGTTCCCCACCTTCCCACATACACAGGAGTTTCTCCCCCCACTTGAGTACACTAGTGTTAGCCACATTTTTCATGACCTTAGTGTTCCCAACCTTTCTCCCACCTTTCAACACTGAAAATGGGCCTCTATGTGTAAATTTCCACTTGTCGGTCTTTGGGTCATGCTCCTCCACTTGTGCTTCAGTTTTAATGTACTTAGCCATGTACTTGACATTTTTAGAAACATTATCAAATGTAAATGCCCTTAGGTACCCATGGCCATCTAAAGGGTGCACCATGGACCCATGATCGTCGGCCAAAAGCCCTGGTCCGGTTAGATAGTACGTGCCGGAGGGAAAATCCACCGGAATATCGCCATCCACCACGGTTAGGTTAATGGGTTGAGTTGTTTCGGATCTTTGTGAAATGAACAAAAATTGGTAGTCGTAATAGGCAGCTATTGAGTCATCAGGTTCCTTGAATGGTGGAATTGGAACGGGAACCCGTGTATTGGGTGCGGATATAGGTGTTTTTCCAGGCTTGGTTGGTGGCAGAGAGGGTGCTTGATGCACCGGAGGCGGTGGTTTAATGGGTGGAGGAATGTATGTTCGGGTGTTGTGGACAAGTTTAGCTTGCATCTTTGGGAGTAACTATGAAGGCTTTGATTTTAAGTGTTGGCATTGAAGGTGGCAACGGACGTGTGCTATATAAATGTGGACGTAGAACAGTTGCTATGTGCAATTGCACTGTGTGTTTCCTTTAATTACAGATTTGCCATCCTGGCTTTGCATGGTTGTTTTCGTTTGTGCTCTATCAATGTTCATGTGGGGTAGTAGTATATGGCAGCATTTTAAAATGTGGTGGACACCAAAATTCTTGCATTTTAAGTGGCAGACATGAAGCATTTCAATTTCTTTGGTTGTGCATTTAATTTGTCTTGTTTTGATTTAGCTTATTTGTAATGGCTTATGAGTAGAGTTGCTTGGTGCTCCATGAGTTAAAGATTTTTTTTCTCACCTATCCTACTGTTATTTTTCTTTGAGAGGACCAATTTGTTCATAAAAGCCGCAATATGGCCTTCTATATTTAGAGAATGGCAATTGAGTACGAATGATATGTTAAGAATTTTGACAAATTTTGAAAGTGACTAAGGTCGTGTGGAAGCATAGATAAAGAGCATTCATGACCATTTATTGTGCTAAATGCCCATTGTAACTCTTCATTTAATTTCGTACGAAATATTTTTGTACTAAACATCATTTTCCTTCTAATTATGATGGTTGACGAGAAAAGGTGCAATTTGCATTATTATAACTCAAAACCTCCACGGCATCAAGAAAATTATGGCAAAGTAATACACACAGGAAGAAAAGAGATAAATTGCACTAATTAAAATCACTTGTGAAGTGTGACCCGTTCATGGTCATCTTATCATTGAATTTAGGTGTAGTATTTAATAAGTTACATTGTTTATTTCTTGTCTACTTATCCTAGACAAACCTTTCCCACTAATCAAGAAATGTATAATGGTTTCCATTAATTTTTGTCCCCATATCGTGTACCATTGATACCAATTAGAAATGGCCAAAAAAATAAAAAGAAAATAGAGAAAAAAAATGGTAGTCAGTCATCTTTTTATACTTTTACAATTGCACCAACTTTGAACCTCTCTTTTTATAAACTAAAGTAAAGAAGCTAATGAACTTATTAAAACCATGTGCTCAAGTTCAAACTTTAATTGGTTTCTTGCTCTTTGAAAGACGAAAAAGAACATTAACTTAATAATAACAATATGACACAGATTTTGCCAGCATCCGGGGTATTTCCAATCATTGAATTTTATCTTTTATTTTTAAATGATAGTATAACAATCATCAAATGATCAATTAGACAGAGTTGGAATGAGAAAATATTAAAGGTTTTAATAAAAATAACAATAGACTAACAAAAAAGAAAGTTAACCAAGTTTATATCTAATTTCAATCTGCAGTCAATAGACACTTAACTGAACTTAGTTATAACATACATAATCCTAAAATGCTCAAGAACAATAACCTGAAAGCAATGTCCGCATAGGAGAAGGAAGGGTTTCCAAACTTAATGTATCAATTATAAAATTTTATCATGAAATTTAATAATAATCAATTTATCAAATGAATATTATAAAATTTTCGACAATATATGAAATATACAGCAATTTCACATGGTATTAGAATGAAGAAATATGTAAAATTTAACCATGAAATGCACAAACGTCACCAAAAATAATGTGATGATGAAAACAAGGGATAGATGGGACTAGAAAGAGCTGGAAAAACGCCATGGGACGGTGGCATTGGAGAGTGATTTGGAAAGGAAGCAGGGGCAGTTGTGCGGGATTGACTTTGAAATCTTCATAATTAGGGCCACTTGAAGACATAAAATAATGACCAATCTTTGATACCAAAGTTCGTAGTTGGTGTGATTCTGCTTACAAGATGACAAGAACCAAGGGCCTACATACCCTGCTTTAGCCGTCTATAGAGGAATCTGCTGATTTCATCCTGTCATTCCATTCCTTCTCAAATATTGATTCCCAAATTCAAATTTTACTTTTGTTGGCCAGACCATATTTACTTTAACCTTAATATTGTAATTTGCAATCTAACTTCTGCTTGACCATAGTCCATACCCATGTTTTTCAATGTTAATTGGTTAGACGGTTAGTGGCCCACTTTATTTTGCATGGTCTACTCTTAAATATGTGCACTAATTACCCTTCTTTTATTTCTTTGTTTTTCAACCCTTGTTTGTTGGCTACAATGCCATGATCACCGTGCTTCTCCGTTCCTTTCTTTAATTTTGAACCCTTTGTTTATTACAATGCTATAAACGCTGTCCTTCTCCATCAATGCTATGATTCATGTTCAGTTTATCATAAAATTGGTAACTTAATTTTAATTGTAACATAAAGTTTAAACTTGACAAAATTTTAGGGTGTTTTTACAATATTAACAATAAAATTGGCCTTTCATTATAATAATTCAAAGTATAAAACTCTGCAGTAACATGTGCGTCTATTAACATTCGTACGTACAACAATACTAGTGTTATGAACCGCCTACCACATACGGAAAAGAAGTAATAACAAAATGCCAAAATGCTTCATGTAGTAAAAATAATAAAAATTACAAGTATTTCTATTTCATAGTTTTTAAACATAATAGTAAATTTACTTTAAATTTGATCATAAAAAACACTTTATCTCATCGGTTATTGTTAATCAAGCTATTAAATAACACCATCAATCAATATTTTTCAAAAGAAAATTAAATTTACTGATCATTAATTTTAAATTTTAGTTTTTGACAGGGTCCTAAAAAGTTAAGATTAACCCCAACCTAAGATTGGGATGGGATAAATTTAATTATCTACTTTTCTAAAATCAAGTTTAGGATTCAATTTTTTAACTGTGTACAGTGGTGTAATTTTATTAATTGTCTGGTCACAACCACAAATTCAGCCTTTATAGGAACATAATAATGATAAACTTTTTCACTCTTCCATAAAATTGTTCGTCTAGCTAATAATATAAAAAAAGTAACTAAAAGTAAATTTTTTTTTTTTTAGTTTATACATCCAATACAATCTAAATTTGACTAATTAATCACTTCAAGCCGATCTAACTTTCTAAACGTGAGCATGTTATTCTTCTTATCTTATAAATATTTAAAGATTCTCTTTGTAATTTTATAAATAGTTATACTTCAAGATTACTTTAATATTAATCAGCTTAAGATTTTAATAGCAAAATTTGTATCTAGTCATGCGCATGTATAAATATACGTTAAATTGTCAAACTTTAATCCATATAGAAAAAACTTCATAGTTTTTCTTTCAAATCCTTCCTATAATATTGCATTTCATTTTAAGGCAAGATTTTGTGATAGGGCATATGAACATTTTTTTTTATTGTACCTCTCTTTAACCTTTTATTCGATACAATACTTTTGAGACAATCTTAATACTTATTTTAAAGTATTATGAAATATATTCATTTCTATTATCATTTCTTATTTCTATAACTTTACTTAAATTTCTTTACATTATGTAACAAGACAACATTAGTAAAATAAAAATATTGTTCTTACTAATTTATATATATATATATATATATATATATATATATATATATATATATATATATATATATATATAGGCATTTCAAGTGAGAGGTGAAAGATATTAATATATAATGGTCATTGGCAAAAAAGAGAAGAAAGCGGATAGTGGAGTAGCAATATTAAATCTAAACTCTTTATTTTGATACAATGGTCATTATTAATATCTCTCACTTCTTATAATAACAAACTCTTCTTATTTAAAATTCCCTATATATATATATATCATTGAACTTAAAATATTATAGTTAGGAAGCTAATATAAATTCTTACATCTTCAAATTATACACTAAATTTTCTTTTATTAAAAATTCTTTAGATTAGTCCATAAAAACTTTTTCTTTCAAATCAATATTAGAAAAGACAGTCTTTATGTTTGTTTAGTAAACTTATAAATTATAATGAGTCATTAAAGTCATAACAATTTTCAAAGAATTTTTTTTTAAAATTAAACTAAGAAAATGCCTTTATATAATCAATATCATCATTTTGGTAGTAACTTTTATCAACAAATCTAAGTCATAAATCTTTTAACATTTCCTTGAGTCTTGTTTAAATTTAGAGATCTATTTACAATCAACTTGCTTTAAATCTTTAGACAACTTAAATAGATTTCAAATTTTGTTATCATCCATTAATTTTAACTATTTTTTTATAGCATTAAACAAATTTTCAAAATTATTAAACAACTTTTCAATGCTTAAAACAAATTTTAACAAATAATTTAAAGATCAAATTTATTGACTAATTTAGCAACCAAATTTAATAGCTAATAAGTCTTTATTTTTTGCATACTTTTGTAGTCTATTTCTATGTTCTTGACCTTTATGTGAAAGCAATTTACACCAATTTTTGTATTAATTGTGCATTTTAATATTTGAATATCATAATTGAGTTTTGAATGCATTTTAGCTAAAATTGAATAAAAGATAGGGTTAACACACTCAAGCTTCGAGGCATATGCACGATTATGCATATTGATACGCATGGATGTGCTTTTTATTGAGAGAAACAAATTTAAAATAACTCTTAGGATTTTGGAACCCTATTCAAAGAAATTTGAGAACGTTGACTTGATAATCTTGATTTTGGTCAAATGTTGACAATTTTTGGAGTGAGACTTACGATAAAAAAATTTGCTTAATCTCGTTTCCATTGGAAACTCTTTTAGTTTGTGTTTATTTCTCGAATAATTATGAATTGATTTATTATTGTTTTAATTTTCTATTATATTATATCTAGCTAAATTCATAATTAGGGTTATGGTAGATCATTTATATGACTCTATGTGATCTTTGTGACTAACAATAATTTTAATTTTTTTATTGGTGTTTATCCTATTATGCTATAATTTATATGTTCGAAATTGACAACTATTAAATATATCATAATTAATCACATTGTAGACAACTGCATCACATATAGTTAATGGATCTATAGGATAAAATAAGACAAAAAATTAAGTAGATTAAGCGTAATTTTTTCTCTTTCAATTATTATTAAATTAACAAACTCATAAATTTTTTTATGTTTTCTCTTCTTTTTGCCTTACCTGACCATTGTAGATATAGTTTAGAAAAAATATTGTTAATATTACATAAGTATTAAGTATTAATAGATTTAGTATAAGTGATTGATAATCATAAAAAAAATCAAAATTAGGATTAATTTAAAATAAACATAAAAAAGTGTAAAGTTGAACTCATGCTTTAAAATTTATTTTGAATAATTTATTGTCATAGGTTGTGCTATTTTATTTCATTTGAATTATTTTTAAATTTGAATTCTTTTTTATTTTATTTCATTACACATCTTTAGTTCAAACAATTAAATTAAAATATTTTTTATACTTAGGAATAATTATTATGAGACAAAATTCTGAAAACTTATTTTAGAATCTTTTATTACATTTTGCGTAGACTTTAAGATTTAATTACACAATTTAAAACAAAATTATTAATTAAATCAATCACTAATTTGTATAATGTAAAAATAAATAATTCAATATTAAGTTATGTGATGTACATATTTTTTAGTAGTTAAAAAAATATATTGGTTATTTACAAAATATCAAATATATAAATATACATGGTACATTTACCCAATTAATATTCAAAATAAAACAATAATTTTCAATGTCAAAAAATCTATTTCGAACGAATATAATATGCATTTCACAGGTCATTGATAACACATTACAAACTATGTCTCTTCATTCATAATTTCTTCTTTGGCATATGGCATCAATGGAAGCTCTCCTTTCAACCAACTTTTTACAACTTTTTGAGTATTCTTCAGTTTGGCTCAATTGATTTCCTTCACACGTATGATCCTATAGTTGAGTTCTAGAGCTTTAAAAGGATTGAAAGTTGTAATAATCTAAAACAACAAAAGATAAAAGTAACTATTATTTTCAGTCTATCATTTACAAATTATATACCTTAGAAAGATATACATAATCAAGGATGTATTTAGTTTAGTTTTATGGAATGATAAATATAATTTTTTAAGATATTCAAATGTTTATTTAGAAAAAATATAAAACACATGCGATTTATTTGTTGTCCGTCAGTTAAAATTAATGTTTTAAAATGTATGAAATGGTAAAATGAGAACACAATATATATTAGCTTATATGAAAGTTTGAAAATGTACATCAAATTTATAATAAATTAAGTCAAATTAATAAAAGTTAGAAAATGTATATATCAGTTTTATACTAGTAATTATACCCGTGCAAGCACGGGATTGTTTATAAATTTTATTAAATTATTTTTAACAAAATTAATTAGAAGGAATCATATTTTAAATATAAAAAATGGTTTAAATAAAATTTATTATTCATTAAATTTTAGTAAAAATTATTATATTAATAATTTATCAAATGTAAAATCGTAATATTATTTAAATTATTGCTTTAACTACTGGCTTAAAAATTTTATTTGATGTACAACTTTTTTAAATTTACAATGTATACAAATTAAACAAGTAATATATAATTCAATTAATTTTAAGACTACAGTTAAAAACTTAGAACACATAGCATTATAATTATAATTATAATTACTTTTCAAAAATAAAAGAAAGAAAAATAACGAAGAAAAGAGTTATTATTCAAGTTTTTAAAAGAATCTTGAAAAGCCTAAAAAAAAAATTTTGTTTGTCAATTTCCAAGTTTAAGAGTTTAATACCTATGGAGAAGATATTAATATCTAAAGATGTTTGTAAAAATAATTATCCTATTTAATTGAATGAAAATAAATAAACTAAATAATAGACTTTCAATTTATAATATATAAATTGATAAATAATTTATTTATTTATTTATTTATTATTTTTATTAATTAAAATATTTTAAAATAAAAAACATTGAAGTAATTACTTATAAAATTTAGATAAATGAGTAAATATAAGATCGTTTTAATTTGGGCCGAGGTTTTAATTTTGGTATTAAAGTATATTGAAGTAACACTCATAAATTCATGGTCTGATGAAAATAATTATCCTTCTTCTACCGTACAATTTTAAGTTATTTATTTTTTATTTAAAATTTAAATTAAATATTAAAAAATTTACATGCACAAAATATAAGATAATGTAATTAAACTAATGATGATAATGGGTATATTATTTGATGGGTACTTGTAAAAAAAATACTTAAAATGGTGAAGTAATTACTTATTCAATGAGCTCCAACGCATGGATATGGCTAGAGGTGTCAAAAATGGTCAAAGTCCTGGACTAACCCTACTCAATACTAAAATAATCCATTCAGCTCTTCACTTATATTAATTATAAAAAATTAATTAAGTCTTGAATTATTTAGTCTATAATATGTGGGTCAAGGTGAGGATTAGAGGTGTAAAAAAGGTCTAAAGCCTTGAGACCAGTCCTACCCAATAATAAAATAACCCATTTAGCCATACACTTATATTAATTACAAAAAATTATAATTAAACTCTAAATTATTTAGTCTATAATACGTGGGTCAGGGTGGAGATACTCACGAGTTAACCTGACCTTGAAAACATTCTTAATTTTTATCCATTCCTAATCTCAATCTCAGAACAATCCCAAATCAACTCTAATTCCATCTTCCAAATCTTAAGTTACGCAACGGAAGTTGTGCAAACACTGTTTTAAAGTGCTTATAGCCAAAATCCAGATTTCATGACCTTTTTATCACATGAACGTTAGCTTGTTGATCTGCACTTGTCTTAATCTTCTAGTATTGAAAATATATGATTTTTTTTCTTGTAAATATTGGCTTGGTGGTGATTATTGAAAAATTATGTATGAAATAAGAGTTAAATTAAGCCTTACACAAGTTAAATTCTTATGTTCTGCTTGTGTTAGACAATCTTGTACAATTTTGCTTTGTTTTATAAAATATTATACCCTTATTCCTAACTACTTTTGCCATTTATTGTCACTCAACACATTATTAAGGGTTTATTATGATATATATTACAAATGTGTTTACATTTTCTATTTTGGTTGTAGGATGATTTCAAACTTGTCTTGAGGGAACTATTGTCCACACATCATGGATTAGAGTTTTTGCAGAGCACACCTGAATTTCATTTCAGGAAAGATATGGTTCATGTGTAAGTAACTAGGTCCAAAAGTATTATTAAGATCAAGGATGCTATGTAATTTAGGTTGTTGTTAAGAGAATGATATTTATGATGCTAATATAATGCACAAAGTTCTGTTGGTCCGAGTGGAAGGGGCTTAGATCTCTTAAGCATGTGGTCTTGAATCCAATCCAAAATATATTGGTGTGGAAACTTTTTTTTATGCTTCTATGGAGATTTATTTAATATTAGGTATTGATATAAGCTTTGTATCTTGTCTTATAATTTATGATTAACTTTTTGTATTTAGACACTTAGTTTCTCTGCAGCACCTCTAGTCTGATATTTTTGCTATGAAACCAATGTTATGTTCTACATTTCCATTAATAAAATATGTTTTTTAAATACAATTTTTTTGCCTATAAAACTTTAATCCTAACTCTAATTCATAAGACTAGTGATTTATTAGACTTTTTGGCCCTAACCTACTTAGATCAAGGCTAGGGCCGAATCAATTGAGCTTTCTAGATTCTATTGCCATGTATAGTATCTACACCAATTTATTTATACTATATATATGTGTATATTATATCATGCATATATAATATTGGATTCTAATTTTTTTATCAATATATTATTTTATAATATATATGCTATATAATATATAATACTATATTAAGATTTATTTTATCAATATATTATTTTACACTATATAATATATAACATTACATTCATACTTTTTATTAATTTTCTTTTATTTTTCTCCTTAATTTTTCTAAACTTAACATTTAGCGCATAAATCTCAAACTTTGTATAATAGTAGGAAACATAACGTGGTATAGAAACAATGTGTAGTACAATATTACATGGAGAAGATCTTTTTTTTTTTTTTTCTCAATATCTGTCAAGTTTTGTTACTATTCAATCTTATCAGCGAGACATTTTCAAGCTCATCGTTATGTCATTTAATCTATGCTTATGTCGTTTAATCTATCTTGTAACTGGTTGTAAGTATTACTAAAAACTATTTGCAAAACGGTTAAGATCCAATCGCTATGTAAATGTTAAATTGGAGGGTAAACTATTCTCTAATTTATTATTTAGACAGTGGTAAAACCCCTACTTAATCTCCAAGTGTTATATTAAATAGCAATTGACAGTAATCAATTCTCTAATCTAGCAATTAGAGAGAAATCGGGGTTTAATTGCTCTAAGAAATTCAAAACCTAAATCATTCTCTTAGATTGTAGAAAAAAAATATGAATTGTATTTTAATTAAATAAATTGTGATTAAAAGGAATAAATATAGGAATTTAGATACTCATAAAAATTAAGATAAAAATTATTATCTAACAAGTGTGAACACAATTATAAATAATTTTTTAAAACATGAGTACGGAGATAGATATTATAATATTCTAACAAGACTTTACTCGTTAATGTCTATGCTTCAATTTTTTTTAAATGTGAATATGAGAATTTTAATGAAATAAAATTAACATTAATTTAGTATGAGAATTTTTTTAAAAAAAAAAAGAGCTTACCTGCACAAAATAGAAAAGGGTTAGGTTTGAAGTGTTTTTTTTATTGGATCTCGCATAAACTTATTATTTACTTCAAATTAAGTTGAATGACCCATATTGACAGCTTTAGGCCCCCAAGACTTTTTGTAGCAATACAAAATCTATAAGAGGGAGTTCTATTATTTGATTGGTTGTGATTAAGATGTTTAATTAAAATTAAGTTTAATGTAGTGATATTTTAGGATTATAATATGTTCAATTAAAATTTTATATGTGGTCTTGTAATATTCATGTAACATTGTATAAAATTATAATACTAAAAATAATTAAAATTATTAATAATAATTATAATAAAATTTTAGATTTACTCGTTGAAGACGTAACTTTTAAATAAAATTCATTGTATTCAAGCTCTAAATTATGTGATAAGTGATATACTAATTTTTTTTTTAAATCACACTATCAAATTATAACTTTTGATTGTAAAGCAACCTACGTTACTATACAATACTGGAAGAGTACAAATAAGATATAGGTAAATCTATAAATTATTAACCTTAGTTTCTTTTCATTATAGACTTTTCAGCTAAGGTTTAAACCTTAATTCACTTTAATTAAATACATATATTAAATAAATAGACTATTTAAATTAATTATTTGACTTACTTGTACACTTCATCTTAATCATAATTTATTCTATTTTTATTAAAAACAATAACAATTTATTTTAGTTAAAAACAATTATTAGATAATTCTAACACATATTATATCTTATTGTAACACAGAAAGACAAAAAAAAATAATAAAAAATTAAAATATATTTAAATCGACTTAAAGAAGAGAAACAAACAAACATAGATGATTTGAGTCGTGAATCAAACATGAGTTTTTATGTAAAATTGAAAAAAAATACTATGGCAAACATTTATTATCTTATAATTAAGTTTAAAACAAAAAAAATTAGGATAAAACTTAGCTCCAATTATCTGCGCACTGTTTATTAACTAAATTTAAATTTTATTTTAGAGATAACATTAATTATTTTTAAAATAAAATTCTAATTTTAATTAGTTAACAACGCTATAAAACAGTACACAAGTTTTCTCCAAGAACCTATTGCTTTCTGAATATAGACTGATATTGGTTAAGGAAGAGACGGAAAAATAACGAAGAACCAAGAATTAAAAATCAGCCTCAGAAAAATGATGAGCTGTGGTACAATTTTTGAAAAGCTGCATTCTTTAAGGAGTTCATATTACTTCAGAAACCACAAAATTGGAACAATAAACATGTGTCTTAGCTGATGTACTTAGGATTTATGAGCCAAAATTCTAGAAACAAACTAAGAAAACAAAAACAAGACTGAAAGAAGCCCGGGTTCTAAAACTACACTAATTAACATAATCGTTTGAATTGAAACAAAACAAGGCCAAAAATGCAAGATTAAAGGAAAATGAAGCACAGAATATTGTTATTACTTGACTAATATTATTTAAAATAGCTAGAGAAAATTCACACAGCAAGTTTTTCGATGAACAGATCACCATAATTGGAAGAATAATTCAAATTGATAGTATTGTCGGCAAAATCAACACTTTTAAGCTAAGTTAAAGAAACTCAAATGTTAATTTGATAGTGGTGTTTTATAGAAACATACGTGGCCAGAAGAAATTGTACACATTTCCAGATAATATGCTTATAGCCGAAAATGGTTGCACTGATAACCATATATACAACCTGTTGAAGAAAAAAAAAGAGTGAAAGTAGAGGAGATTAAGATTAGAATGCACTGGTTCGGTTATAAGAGTAGACTAAAGTTACTAAAACAAAACAGATAACTTGGAAACAACTAAACTAGAGCAACAAGAGACTTGCAGAAAAAGCCACAGAAAATGAAACATTGGTGAAACAAAACAATGACCACGTTACATACCATACCCGAGCAAAACAATAGAGAACAAAGTTGGTCACAGAAAATGAAGCATTGGATGAAATATTAATTATCACATCTGCGCCCAAAATACCAATAACTTGTGGAGAGTGGGATTTGAACCCACGCCCTTTCGGACGAGAACCTTAATCCGGCGCTTTAGACCAACTCGGCCATCTCCACCTTACAGTGTTGAGATATTTATGCGATATTAAACATTATTCATGCATTGCGGCATCCACTCCTCACCACTTTAATTTAAATTGAAAATGAGCTAAAATCTCTACTACTAAATTGTGGACAAGCTAAATATCGAGAAGTTTTTCATTTTTTTCAATTTCTTTTTTCTCTAGTTGACCAATTAATTTGAGGACAGCATATTTTCGTACAGCTTAGTATCTTGGAAGAGTAATTTTGAATTGAGATGGAAAAAAATCATTCTAATTAATTATAAATAAATGTTTCTGTTTGAGAATAATAATAAAAATAAACCAATTCGATATGATACTTTACAATTTTGATTAGATCATTTTTTTTTGTATTTTGCTTTATTTTTTTTTAAAAGAGATACAACTTTAATTTTTTTAACAAATAAGTGAATAATCATTAATTAGAGAATGAATAAAGTTTCATATTATTATATAAATTTTTTAATAGCTCATTTTAATTTAAGAGGCATTTTTTATCAAATAAAAAGCCAATTGTTTAATAAATATGAAAAAAAAGGTTAAAAGTATTAAATCTCATCATAAATCAAAATAATCTCAATTTTTTATTAAAAAATTCAGGTACATTGAATAAAATATATTTTTAATTTGTGTTTATATAACATGATTTTATAAATCTATACTGTGCATACAATAGGAATAGGTTCATTGATAACTAGAAAGTGCTTTAATTTTCACGATTATAAATCCTAGTCATAGTTAACAGAATGAGTCACAGTTGTCAATTCGATCAGTTTGACCAAAAAATGGTCAATTCCAAAAATTTAAAATTGGTAGAGTTAAAAATAGGTCAGGAACCAATTAAATTAGACAAAAATAGGCCAAAATGTAAAAAAAGAAAACAGGGAAAAAATTGGGTTGAACCAGTTTTTTATTTTTATTTTTTTGTTGAATTTATTTTTTTTAAATTTAAACTAAATAAAAATTCATACACGATATATATATATATATATATATATGGTTATTGTTTAATATTTATTATAATTTTTTATCTTGTAAAACATGTAATATGATATTTCTATACTAATTTAAAATTACAACTTATTTTTTTTATAATTTTATATTAGTTTACCACTTGTATCATATAATATTAAACATATATTTTGTTATTTCTAATTTGGTCTCAGTTCAATCATGATTAAACCAAATCCATGCATGAACTCGTATCTTCGTTGGTTCAATGACGAGTTTGGTTTCGAAGACATTTCTTTTGGTATCCTTTATATTAAACACATCCTCAAACATTACTATGAGTATGGCATTCAAAAATGTTTAACTCATACAGCATAAAAGAGGTATGAAATTGGTGAAAAGAAGGAAAATGAAAAGTAAGGGATATAATAGATTAATATAAAAATTAAAATTATAACATAATTAAGATGTTTATATACTTGTTAGCATACTTTAGCATGAATAATACTATTTAAAGTCTATTTCTAGTTATTGTGTTTTGATTGAAGATTATTAATTTCTCAGAAGAACAATAATTAAAATATATATATTTTTATTGTATAAACAAAATATTAAGCCATGATTTTAGTTTTATGTGAATTTATATAGCCGAAATAACTATTTAAAAGAATTAAAATTTAAAAAAAAACATATAATATTCATTTGTTATAATCAGAAATAATCTTATACTTCTCTTGAATTCTTTTACAAATAAATAAAATTAATTATTATTTTATTTGTGAAAAGACCTTATCTAAAGATATCGCTGTAAATTTTATAAATTCAAATAATGAATTAATAAATATATTTATAAAGTCTGAAAGAGATTCTCATATGAGAATTTCAAATTAAGTATATATGATTTATATACTCAACTGAAAAGATAATATTATATATATATATATATATATATATATAAATATACTATTTATAGAAGTTAATATTAGTTATCTCAGATAATTGCACATTTATTCTTAATTATGTAGTTATAACCGTGATTTCTCTTGATAATATAAATACCCATCCGGTAGTGCAGTCACAAGATCCGCAGAATAACTTGTGAGATTTAAACAGTGTTCTACGTTGACTTGCGATCTTTATTGTTGAAGTCTTATTCATGGGTAAGGGTGCGTAAGTTTGTAGAATGGTAGATTTAGTTAAACAAAAGAAAGTGGTAGCCGAAAAGAAAAATGAGATGCGTGGTATATGGCAAAATTTGTGTGACGTTGAATACTTACCCCATCGAGGAGGAGTCCAAAACAGGTTTAATTTTTTATTTTTACTTTTGTGGTCTGAGTTGCAAATGACAGGAAGGGTATACAAATAAATATCAATAACGTTCATATTAAGTGAGATTCCTACTTCACAGGTGAGGGGATATGGACCCTCTCCGTTAAATTTTAACACGAGCGAAATTGAACCTATCTATGCTATCTTATCCAATTATAATTTAAACACATATTTTATGTTATTATTTTAATTATATATTTTCATGGGTGTGATCTTATCTATCTGAGCTATCACAAGTACTTCTCGTTTTGACCACCGTAAAAGCCAGCGTAAACTAGATCATTCCCTCGCAATTTCGTAGGTTCAAAAACCTTTTCCAGCTACACCGAGTCACCGACTCGAAAACCACTCACTCGCTCACGCTCTCTCTCACTCAACTGAGTCTCCGTCGCTCCGACTAATCAGTGTCACTTTCGATGCCATGAATTTGAGCTACGAACAGAGGCTTCAGGTTGTTGCAAAAATCATACTCGACAGCGACGCACGCTCTGGCGACGCGCCGCCATGTCAGGAAGAGTTTGGGCTCACGGCAACGCTCAAGCCCCACCAGGTGGAAGGGTTGGCGTGGCTCATACGGAGGTACAAACTCGGCGTCAACGTTGTCCTCGGT
This sequence comes from Abrus precatorius, assembly GCF_003935025.1. Classification (NCBI taxonomy): domain Eukaryota; kingdom Viridiplantae; phylum Streptophyta; class Magnoliopsida; order Fabales; family Fabaceae; genus Abrus; species Abrus precatorius. The sequence goes on along the minus strand of NW_020874439.1, from coordinate 2,175,559 downwards.
GAGATATACCCTTCGAATCTTCCTTTCAATGTGTTTGGTTGCTCGGAATGCTCGGATACTGAAAGATACTTTAGATCATCGTTTTCTGGTTTTCTAAATTTTCTGGACAAAATCGAAATTCATTATTCCCAGTGAGACTATAGGCTCGGTCTTCAATTTCGCTGTGTTTAACTGCATGGAATGTTTGAAATTTGAAAGAAAATGTGGGATTTGGATTAGTTATTGGTCCGCCCCAATGTGTGCCAATAACTTTATGAAAAATAAGTGAAGGATTATAAATTTTGGTGCAAAGGTGTATTTTAGCACTCCAAAATATAGCAATATTCTTTAGCATACCATTATTGAATGAGTTTTATGTGGGTTCTACTAAAAAATGGGTCCACTTTCTTTGTGGCACTTAAATGGAATTCAACCAATAATAGAATGTATTGGAAAAAAGAGTATTATGGACATGTTTCATATAGTCACATAAGTCATCATGCTATTCCTTCTTTTGTAAATACAACAAATTGGTCCTTCAATCTCAAATTATACCGTCAAACTGAAACTAATGGCATTATCATTGAAGGACCAAACTTGATATTTAGTATAAACGCAGGATTCAAGGTAATGTGAATTGTGGAAATACTTTGAAGGTCTAAAACAGATATTTAACTCTGAAAGTATGGTTATGAGTTGGGTTTATTTAGATAATTTAAGAGTTTGGTGAGGAGGAACTTTGTTTCATGTTATATGAACCTGAATATATATTGACATTTGAATACAGTAATGTATGTTGTAATCGGGTGGACTGGCCAGTGAGGCTCCCACTTGCTGGGATCTAGGGAGAGGGTGAATGGATGCAGCCTTACCGCTGCAAGTCAAAAGGCTGATTTCAAGATTTGAAACTTGTGACCAAGTCACAAGGAAGCAACATTACGATAGCGTCTGTTAAAATTGGATATCTAGATATTCGAGAGAAAAGAAGAAGAACTGAATGTTTTATTATATCTGAAAAACGAGAAATATACGACTATATAAAGCCGCTACATCAAAACAAATAACTGCAAAGATCACATTTATATGCTTAGACGTGATCCCTGATATCATGGAACGTATGACTTATTCTTCCTAAATAATAGGAATATCAAAGCAACATAATAACAAAACAAAGCAGTAAACCTAACATTTCCTCCCTTAAACTAATGCTTCCATACTAGTTACTCCAAGCATAATTCGCAATTTCTCAAACAGCTCCAGCTTTAAGGGTTTCGTCATGATATCAGCAAGCTGCTCCTAGGAGTTACAAAAATTGAGTTGAACTACCCTGTTATTAACCAAATCTCGAAGAAAGTGGAATCTCACATCAGTGTGTTTGCTTTTTCCATGGAACACTGGATGCTTAGATAGTTGTATAGCAGAACTGTTATCACACATAATTGCAATTTTAGACTCGTCTTTAACTCCAATCTTCTTAAGTATCCTTCCAAGCCAAACACATTGGCAAGCACATAGGGTTGCTGCCATGTATTCAGCCTTGGTTGTGGACAATGCAACCACAGTTTGTTTCTTAGATGCCCAAGATATTGCACCCGTTCCCATCATGAACACAAAACCCGACGTGCTCCTTCGATCATTCAAATCTCCAACATAATTGCTGTCTGTAAAGGCTAGTAGTTTTAGATTATCAATTCCCTTTTTGTACCAAATGCCAAAATTGATTGTGCCTTTGACATACCTTAAGATTCTTTTTGCAGCAAGCCAATGTGTTGTAGTAGGACTGGTCATGAATCTACTTATTAAACTCACTGTATACATCAAATCAGGCCTTGTAACCGTTAAATACATCAAACTTCCAACTAATTGTTTAAATAACGTTTCCTCAACTTTCACTCCTTCTTTGTTTGTTGACAACCTCGTTCCTGGAACCATAGGATTTTTCATAGTATTACAATCCAACATTCCAAATCTCGACAATACCTCCTGTGCATATCTTCTTTGACAGATAAATGTGCCGTTTGGGCTCTGCTTGACTTCAATGCCAAGGAAATGACTCATCATACCCAAATCAGTCATATCAAAATGCAACATCATAGAATGTTTAAACTCATTACACATGCTTCGATCATTGCCCGTGAATGTTAAATCATCAACATAAAGACTGACTATTATTATTTTACCTCCTTGTGACTTAGTGAACAGTGTGTGTTCACTAGAACACTTTTCGAATTGTTCCTGTGCAAAGTAGGCTTCAATTTTGTTGTACCAGGCCCGTGGTGCCTGTTTGAGGCCATACAATGCCTTCTTCAGCCGATAAACCTTCTCTTCTTCTCCCTTTTTTTGAAATCCTTCGGGCTGCAGGACATACACAGCTTCCTTGAGTTCCCCATGTAGAAAGGCACTCTTTACATTAAGCTGAAAAACTGTCCAGCTATTGAGCAGCTGTGGCCAATATTACTCGTACAATGTCAAGTCGAGCAACTGGTGCAAAGACTTCGGTATAATCAATCCCATGCCTCTGTGCATATCCTTTTGCTACCAACCTTGCTTTGTATTTCTCCACTTGCCCATTAGCATCCAATTTTGTTTTAAACACCCACTTAACTCCAATTGGTGTGACTCCATTTGGTAATACAGTGAGTTCCCATGTGTGATTCCTTTCTATTGTTTCTATTTCACTCGACATTGCCTCTCTCCAATGTGTACTCTCCACAGCTTCTTTGAAAGTGACTGGGTCACTATCAGTCATCATCAACATTACATTTAAGCAGTCTTCTTCGGAAATACCTTCCCTAGTTTCATAGTCTTCCAACCATCTTGGTGCTCTCCTTACACGTGCACCCCTCTCTGGAGATATTTCATATGATATATCTCCTATGTTGTCTTCCTCTTCATCTGCATCTTCATAGTGTAGTTTCTATTGCTAAGTTTTTGATTTACTCCAGTCCCAACTTTCTTCTTCTTCAAACACCACATCTCTACTGATGATGACCGATTTCGAAATCAGATCATATAGTTTCCAGGCCTTTGATTCATCACTGACTCCTAGAAAGATACATGCTTTGCTTTTGTCATCTAGTTTAGCTCTCTTCTGATCTGGTACATGAGTATGTGCTAGGCAACCAAAGATTTTAAAGTACTCCACCATAGGCTTCTCACCGCTCCAGGCCTCCTCTGACGTCTTGCTTTCTATAGCTGCAGTTGGACTTCTATTCTGAATATGCACACACCATTTTACAGCATCTGGCCAGAACATCTTGGGAACCTGTTTTTCATGCAACATAGCTCGGACAACATCCATAATAGTCTTGTTCTTCCTTTCCGCCATGCTGTTTTGTTGAGGAGTGTAACAGGTGGTCAACTGTCTTCGTATACCTTCTGAGTGACAGAACTCCTCAAATTCATTTGAAAGAAATTCCCCTCCTCTATCTGTCCTGAGACAGGATATACTTGTTCCTATCTCCTTCTCAACGCGAGCTTTAAACTTCTTAAACATTGCAAGTGCTTCTGATTTTTCACGTAAGAAATACACCCAGGTTTTACGAGTAAAATCATCAATGAAACTCAAGAAATACTTCTTACCACTGTGTGAAGCTGGCTTGATAGGACCACAGATATCTGAATGAATCAGCTGCAGTTGTTTGGATGCTCTCCATGTATTTTTGCTAGGAAAAGGACTTTTGGTCTGTTTCCTAGTTAAACATGTATTACATGTTTTTACTGGAAATTCCAATGCTGGTAGTCCAACGACCATCTCTTTACAAACCAATGTATTTAATGCCTTGTAATTGAGATGTCCGAACCGGCAATGCCATAAGTAGGCTTCTCTTGCTGATGCACTTTCTGTTTGAAAACACACAGGCTGTTTTGGAACTAAAGAGGCTGTCACATAGAACATTCTATTTCCACTCATGTTAGTTTTCATAAACAATCCTTTCTGTGAGTGAAATACTTTGCACGTACCATCTGAAATCAGAATGGTCAAACCCTTCTCTTGTAGTTGCCCTATACTTAGCAAATTATTTTTCAGATCGGGAATATAATATACATCAGTTAGAACCTGAGACATATCATTAATTTGCATTCTGATACTACCTCTAGCTTCCACTTTCATATGAGTATCATTCCCAAGCTTCACTGTTCTGCAATGCTCTTCCTCTAGACTTAGAAACTACTCTTTATTGCCGGTCATGTGATTGCTACAGCCTAAATCAAAATACCACCGGTCTTCTATTTGTTGGTGTAAGTCCTCATAAGCCATTATTAAAATCTCGTCTTCTTCATTTACCTCTACATAATTTGCCTTCTTCTCCCAATCTGGACACTCATATTGAAAGTGCCCCAATTTGTGACACTTGAAACATTCAATAGTGGCTTTATTTAAGGATTGTCTTCCTCTCCCTCTGCCGCAGCCACCTCTGAATGCGCCACGACCCCTATCTCTATTAGGTCGATCCTCTTGAGTGTTTTCTGCTAGAAATTTTTTCATGGGTTGCTTTCAACACTTGCTCCTCCTCGTGTAACCCTTGCATCCTTTGCTCATGCACTAGGAAACTTCCATGCAACTCATCAATTGTTAAGACGCTGATATCATTTGATTCTTCAATCGCGCAGACTACATAATTGAATTTTGGGGTAAGAGAGCGCAAGATTTTACTCACCACTGTGCTTTGCTCCATTGTTTCTCCATTTGATTTCATGTTACTAACCACAGTCATGGTGCGTCCAAGAAAGCTATCCACCTTTTCTCCATCTTTCATGACGAGCAATTCAAATTCTCTTCGTAATGCCTGGAGTTGCGCGTTTGACCCTTGTAGAACCTTGATACTTCTGTTTCATGGAATTTCAAATTGCCTTGGATGTTCCTTTGTCAAGAATAGTCTCGAGAATTTCTCTATCAATGGATTGGAATAGAAATTTTTTTACTCTCAAGTCTTTGAGTTTAGCCTCGTCAAGAGCTTTCTTTTGCGCCTCACCGTTGGGTCCCGTGCTACGCACAGGCGTAGGTATACCATCCTCCACCAAACTCCATAACTTCTTGCTCCGAAGGAAGTTTTCCATTGTCATGGACCAAAAATCATAGTGGCCATCAAACTTTGGAATCGAGGGTTGCATGAATTGCTCTGTCATTTTGATTTGCTACAGGAAGTATTCTCTCACTTTTGCTCACGTATATATAGAACACACTTCCTCTCTCTTTAAGGTTATCAGGCCCCTTGCGGAGCTCTGATACCAATTGTTAAAATTGGATATCTGGATATTCGAGAGAAAAGAAGAACTAAATGTTTTATTATATCTGAAAAATGAGAAATATACGACTATATAAAGCCGCTACATCAAAACAAATAGCAGCAAAGATCACACTTACATGCCTAGACGTGATCCTTGATATCATGGAACGTATGACTTATTCTTGCTAAATAATAGGAATATCAAAGCAACAGAATAACAAAACAAAGCAGTAAACCCAACAGTGTCAAGGCTCACCCCCATTTCTTTCAATCTGTTTAACAATGAAGACAGCATATGTGGTGTAGACATGTGATGTGTTTTTACTTTTAGTTTTCTGTTTTGAAGATTTTAGACTACATGTATTTGATATTATTTGCGAAGAAGCAACTTTTAATTATGTTATGATTAGAATGTTTCCATTATTTGCAGGGGATGAGGTATACCCTTCATTTCTGTGTCAGAGCCTATGTAAACTAAAAGGGAAGTTTTTGTTATCTAATTGGTACACAATCATGGAATTCACCGTTTAAAATGGTTATCTAATTTTTTTTTTTCTGATTTTTTGTCATTGTTATGTAAAGTCAACATATACCCAGCAGAGGGGCGTTTCACATTTATTAGATATCATATGCTTCCAGAAATTGCTATTTATTTACTTTAAAGTTTCTTTATCTTTTTGAATTTATGAACTAATCAAGGGTGAATTCAGTCAAGGCAGATAAAATCTGTTATTTTTGTTGCTTTTGAGATGCATAGTTATTCACTATCCTTATTTATCTTACAAATGGTTAACGGATAAGCAGTGTACCTGCTTCTGATATATATTCCTTGAGTCTTGATCTTCTCTAATTAAGCAGATCCAGAGCTGAATATAAGGTTCACAGTCTGGTCATTGGAATGCAGAATCAAAATGTGATTCCAGATTTTTTTTATTTTGATGTGTTTGCTTTTGTTATGGACAGATGGGACTGGGCAAGACTTTGCAAGCTATCTCCTTTTTAAGCTATTTAAAAGCATGCCAGTTGTCACTCGGACCATTTTGTGAGTGAAGAAGTCTTCTTTTGATTTGATAAAATTTAATTTTTTCTTATGATGTGTACTCAGAAAAATACATAACTCATTTCTGCTTTCATTCTATATTTTCAGTGGTTATATGTCCTTTAAGTGTGACAGATTGTTGGGAGTCAGAGATAGTCAAATTTACCCCTAAACTAGCAGTATTCAAATATGTTGGCGATAAAGAATACAGGCGCAATCTACGCATGAAAATGCATGAACATGTAATGCAGCAGTCTTCAACAGTGAATGTGAGTGCATTATAACTTCATAGGCTCATTGAATCTGGATGGTTTTTATTAAAGTGCAGTATTTCTGTTGTCATATGCATGTATACTGATTTTTGTTGAACATTTTGGCAGGTCCTGTTGTCTTTTGATGTGCTGTTAACTACATATGACATTGCACTGATGGATCAGGATTTTCTTTCTCAAATACCATGGCAGTATGCAATCATTGATGAAGCTCAAAGACTGAAAAACCCATCAAGTGTATGTTGAAGAGACTATTAAATGCACTATATTTAGTAGTTGCTCATTGAAGAATATGCTTCTGTATGTTACACTTGTCTAATTACTTTCATTTCTATGAAGCAGTAGTTGTTACAAATTCTAAATGTTGAAATTATAGGGATTTAGGTAGGGAAAAAAGGAAAAGACAAAATAGAAGCTGAATAATCTGAAATCACATTGTTTTAATGTGATGACCAGATACAAAATGTAAAACACTTACACCCATTTATACTAATTGTTGACTCCAAAATCTAATTAAATAAGGACACAAATTGTGAAATGTAAGGGAATATATTCTAATACTCATCCTCAAGTTATAGCTTACTTAGTAAGATTGTTGCAAAGGAACCCTTTAGAAACAAATATATAATATGATTGTTTGAGTAATTACACTGAACAAAGGGAATGATTGTTTGAGTAAATTTATTGTAGAAATAGTTTGAATGATTATTGGTTGATTAAAATTAAAATTGGTTTGAGACAATTTTGACATTGTTTGAAGCTGTCGGTAACGGTCTTGATTAATGCTAGTTTTGACAATCTAACGAAACATGGTTGGCAAAAAGTCAATTTATTCCCAATTTTGTACTTTCCAATTTTGATGGAATGTGGCCACGACTTAGGGAGCAAGAAAAGCTAAAATTTCAAAGTCCAAGTGTGCAATTGGAAGGTTCTTGCACGGCTACAAGGTGGGAGGAAGAGAGAAAAAAGGTGATTTTTGCACCTGTGTTGAAAATGGCAAAGATTCAAGGGTAAGAATTAACTCCTGCAAATTTAAATTAATGGCTAGGATTAGTTAGGTGGGAAAAGTTAGCTTTTTAGAAAGTTGTAAAAATCATGGGCTGAAATCTTGTCCTTGCAATCAAGATCAATGGTCCTTATTCAATGCAGAAACCTTGGAAAAACAAATGAAATGATGGTTGTCATAAAAAATGACTTTTGTCATTTCATGACAACAGGTCACATTGGTCGTTTCTGTCTCAATTCTCATTTTATTCCTAGCCCTGATACAAGTTTTTTTGTAATATAATATTATTAAATATTCTTGAGGTTTTGACTCAGCTGAATTTTCTCTAAACATTTTATTTGACAGTATAATCCTGCACTATGTTAATTTACGAAATTAATGAAACAAACAGAAATTTAATTTTTTCTTGAAAATATTTAGAAAGTCATTTTTTACTTTTGGAAAATTTTTCACTAATTAAATTAACTAAGCGGACAATGACAGATTCCAATCTCTTAGGTTGCAGAATTTTACTCCACAGAAATCATGATCGTTACCAAATGAGCACAGAATTTTCTCAAACCAGTTTTAATCAACCAATAATCAGTCAAACTATTTCTAGAATAAATTTGCTCAGACATTCATTCCCTTTGATCAACGTAATTACTCAGTTGCAGCTGAGTTTACATTGATTGGGTTGAACAAATAAGTCTATAGAAAAGAGTGTGTTACAGTACTTCCCTTCTTTAAGATATTTCATTGCTGCCTCTAGTTCCCATGTCGTGTCTCCATCATTAGTTGTGCTTTAGATCACTTTAACCATTGAAATTTCCTTGCCTAGAAGTTTCTTAATCTCATGATCACTAATCTGAACAGGCATGTTTTCATAAATTAAATTCTCCCTCAAGTGTACTTGATTCGGTTTGACTACATGTGAGGGTCATGAGCATACTTTTGGAGTTGCGAGACGTGGAAGGTAAGCTAATGTTCCTATTGTTTTAAGAATCGTCCAATAAATTTAGGGCTAAGTTTTCGAGACTTCAAAACTCTGTCTACCCTAGTTGTAGGTGCAACTTTCAGAAACACATGGTCTTTGTCTTGAAATTTAAGTGATTGCCTTCGCTTGTCGTAGTAACTCTTTTGTCTAGTCTGACACCACCTTAATTTTTTCTGTGGTCTATTGGATTATCTTAGGTCCAATGAGCACATTCTCACTAGTCTTATACCAGCATAGCGGTGTTCGACATTTGCATCCATATAAGGCTTCATGACACAAAATCCATTGTGATGTTCCATTCAGAGCTGATTAGAGGTTGCAGCTCTTTGACAGGTCTCTAGTATTCTACCTTAGACTTTTGACATGTTAGGCACAAAGGTACGTACTTTGCTACTGCTCTCTTTATCCTAGGTCACCAGGTCTTCTTCAAATTTTGATATATCCTTGACTCACCAAGATGAATCTAAGTTTGCTCCTGTGCACTTCTTGGATCATGCTTCTCAAATTAACTTCACCAGGCACACATATTCGGTCTTTGTACTTGATCATGCCTTGCTTGTCTCTTCATTGAATGTCATGTTCTTTCTCATTTTTCCTTGTCTTTGGTGGACCCTTCAATGAATAGATGATAGTAGCCTACCAATCCCAAGAAAGATCAAACCTCCACCATTGTTTGTAACACAACTTGTACTTTTGATGGGTTGACAATGATGCCTTCTTTTGATATGACGTGTCCCAAGAAATGTACTTCTTCCAACAAAAACTCAATCTTGAATAGTTTGGTGTAGAGTTGCTTCTCACGTAGAATTCCTAGGTTATCGTCGGTTAACACAATGACAAATCTATCTAATTAAGGATAGAAAATGCGGTTCATGTAAACCATGAACACTGCAGTGGTATTAGTTAGTCATGTCAAAAGGCATAAAATACTTCTTATAAGAGATAGGGTAGTCTTTCTCCTATGAGCTAACTTTAAGAGTGAATTAGGCCTAAGTTTCTTAACATGGTATCAGAGCCTATTCAGTTTGAATGTTGGATTGCCCACAGATGTCTAGTCCTGTTGGGCCACCTATGCAGGTAACTAGTTTTGCAAATTTCATGTACTAGATGTCTAGTCATGGGTGTGAGGGGTGTGTTAAGATGTCCTACATTAGTTAGGAATAAAGTCAGAATACTCCTTATAAGGGTTAGGATAGTCTTCCTCCTATGAAGCCTTGATACTTGATACAACACGGATACGATACAATACAGATACGGGGATACGGAAAAAATTTAAATTTCAAGATACGATATGACTTAGATACTTTAACATAAATTTTAAAAAATAATATTTATAAAGAGATATTGATAATTAATTTATATTAATGTGTTACATTTTCTAAGCATGCTATATATACAATCTGTGAAAGAAAGAATATAATCTAATTTATCCCACCATATATCATTTAAAACAAGTTCTTTCATATGGGGAGCTTTATCAACATCATCTTCTCTATAACTATTCCATTGGTTACTAATGACCATATTTTGCAAAGCACGTTTCAGCATCAAAACTCATTTTTTGTCAACAAACACAGCTGTTGAAAAATACAAGAATAACATTTTTACTTTGTTGCTGTAAAATGAATAGCAAAAAGGAGATTAGAAAAGAGAAAGTTTGTGAGATTTTACCGCAACTGTAATAGAGTAACGTTTAAGATTGTTGCTGTAAAATACGGAGAAGAGTAACAAAACTGTTGCTGAAGTCCAAAGAAGAGGAACAAAGTTCAAAACAGAAATCACGTCACCCACTATCACGAATTGGAGAATCAACACCTCAGGAACTTGCTCAACCAGAATCGATGCCTTAGGAATTTGCTGGACCAGAATTGACCTCTCAAAAACCTCCAAATCACCTTGCTTCCTCAATAGTTCTCGTTTCCCCAAGAGAATCATAGCTCAAAGAAGTCCTAGCTGGGTTTTGATTTTGGGTGAGGTTCTGGGGCATTCCTATCTCGCAAAGAATGAGAGAAACGGGAAAATGGGAGAAGAGAATTGCAATTTGAAGAAGCCCTAGCTAGGTTTTGATTTTGGGTGAGGTTCTGGGGCACTTCTATCTCACGAAGAATGAGAGAAATCAGGAATGGGAGAAGAAAGAATGAAAGAAATGAAGAAATGGAAGAAGAAAGATTGAAACGCACTGTTTCAATAATAAACATATTGGAGCTGTTAGCCGAGCCGTATCGGAGCCGTATCAGATGATTTAAAGCCGTATCCTAGCTGTATCTAAGCCGTATCTCATCTGAAATTAATTTTTAATAATAAATTAAATTACGGATACTTTTGGGATACGTATCTAGATGTATCGGACACGTATTGGTATCTGATACGTGTCCGACACAGATACTTTCAATATTTTCACGTATCCAGGCTTCATAGTCCTCCTTCTATGAGCTGACTTTTGAGAGTGAGTTAAGTCCAAGTTTCTTAACACTAATAGCAATCATGAAATATAAAACTAAATCCTAAGAGATTGTCTAAGATGCAATAATGATATCATGGGACATGTTTCATATACTCTAATAATTCATCTTTCCATTGATTGAGACCAGGCAAACTTTGCTTATCTTTTGAGAATGTTTTATGATAAATTTGTAAATAAATTGAAAAGGTGACATAACCGAAGCAACACTATAAAAAAATGATCAGCATTTACAAAAATATATAATCTATTTCATGTTATCAGCTGTTTAGGCTCAGAAGATGTAACCATAAATTTCAGACAGTTCTATGTTAAAAACTTAAAAATAATTTAATCATTCAGCTTCTGAGATTATTGGTTCTGGTTGTTAAAATTTCTGGAACTTTAACAGGTTTTATTTAATGTTCTCAAAGATCGGTATATAATGCCAAGACGGTTGTTGATGACTGGCACGCCCATTCAAAACAACCTTTCTGAATTGTGGGCGTTGATGTATTTTTGCATGCCTTCTGTCTTTGGTACACTGGATCAGTTCCTTTCTACATTTAAGGACATCAGTAATCATGCATCAGGTCATTCTCATTCAATTTAGCATCACTGGATTTTGAATTGTTTTGGTTCTTCTAAAAGTTTCTGCACACTTATAGAATCTGAGTCTCTAATGTTTAACGTGAACCACAATTAGTAATATAAATTGTTTAAAGGATTAAGAAATTTCTAATTTCCTTGTTAGGTTCGTGCATTCTTTTTTGAATCATGTTAGAAGAGAACCAAAGAAAGTTTGTGATTTAATTGATTACCCTGTGACAATGCAGAAATAGATTTATCCAATGAAAATAAAATTAACTTTTTTCATCCTTTTCTAATTGTTGTACTTTTGTTTCTAAACAGTTCTTGATGCTCCAATGGTAAAGGAGCAACTTAAAATTCTAAGAAATGTACTGGGAGCCTTTATGCTTCGACGTACCAAATCAAAGCTTATGGACTCTGGAAATTTAGTTCTGCCTCCTCTCACTGAGACAACTGTGTACGTTGTATCTACTTTTACATAGCTATCTTGAACTTTTTTACTGCAATTTGATCTGTAATTTTTTATGCGAAGATGCAAAGTTGTTGTATTGAATATTTAAATTCTATCCCATGACAGGTTAGTACCCCTTGTCAGCCTGCAGAAAAAGGTTTACAGGTCAATATTGAGGAAGGAACTTCCTAAGTTACTTGCACTTTCTTCTGGAACTTCAAATCATCAATCACTACAGAATATTGTTAGTCTAACTCTAGTTTTCTGTTTTTCTTATAGTGACTTTTAGCAAATTCTCTAGTTTCACTATAAATATTCTTGGAGGTGGATGCTAAACTGATTTCATATATGATACTTCTTTCATTTCAAATTAACTATCATTTTATAAAAATGCTTTCTTTCAATTTTTTTAAGGTTTTAGAAAATGAAGAAATTATTAATTATCATTGTTTTTTCAATTTTAAATTGTATCTTGTTATCTTCATGAAATGGAATGAGAGCATTAATACAGTGATGATATTTTGGGTGCATTTGGATAAATAACTTAATTAAGCACTTATTCAATAAGTTTTTATCAATGAGAGCTTATTCATAAGTTTGATTATGAAACTTATTAGAAGAAGTCAAAATGAGTTTATAGGAAGGTCATAAGCTACTTCCATAAGCTCAAATAAGCTCTTTCAAATGCTACCTTCATGTATTTTAATAAAGGGTTATGTAGTCAAATGCAAATTGAGGCTATATAGTGGTTCACTTGGTCCAAAATTTGTTTAACCTGTTTCTGAAAAATAGTCATTTCTTTTGTCAGCTTCTTACAAAGGCTTATTAAAATAAAAAAACAATTTTCTCTCTCAAAATAATCAAATCCAAATATGCACTTGATGTTTGTGCAAATACCTTAGCTGACAGATAATTTTATGCAGTGTCTTCTATTAAATAAAAATAATTATCAATACAATATATTAAGTATATTATTCTTTTGTTGAATATAAATTAAACTCATAATTTTTTGTAAGGTGTATTCTATTGAATTTGACTTGAGCATGGCTGAGTAATCCTGTGAAACATATGAAGTGGTTCCTGACTATTTCGGGATTGCATTTTGTACTTCATTAGGTTTGTTGAATGAGAGAAAAGTGAGAGAACATGTGGATGAATCGGTGTGTTTCAACTATGCAATGGAGCATATATTTATATTGATAATAGCAATAATTATAGAATATTTGCAAAATATTCAGTTACCTAATTAACATAATTATAAAGATAAACTTGCCTTATTACTATAATTACATATATTTAACCATGTTGATTGTGTTTGTATTTGATTTCTGCTTTTCTGTTTTAACTCCATATTGTTGTGCTTTTGTTATTTGTTGCTTTCACATTAAAGGTAATGGTAAATATTATTCAATTTTTAAGGTGTTACAGCTAAGAAAAGCATGCAGCCATCCTTATCTCTTTCCTGGTATTGAGCCTGAACCTTATGAAGAAGGTGAACATCTAGTTCAGGTACCTACCCTTATTTTTATATATGATAAATTGGGACTCATACTTACCACCCTTTAAGTCACATGGTTGCTATCAAGTTTATTTTTGTTTGATCTTGTAGTCTAAATTGGTTGTTAGTGTTGCATTCCCATTTTGGAGGGGAAAATGACAGAAAAGTGAAGGGAAAGAATAATATGAAAATTTCATTTTTAAAGTTCTTTAATTTTTTTAATTTCTTAGTATAAAAAAAACCATACCATTTATTTATTTTTCACTCTCTCTTCCAGTCATCCAAAGTTCCAAACAATTAGAGAGAAATGTCTCCATGTCATTCCTTCTTATTTCTATTTATTCAAACAACATATTTTTTGTACTTATTTCCTCTTTTTTTACATTCCTTCTTTTTCTTTCTCTCATTTTTTTCCTTCCATATTTCACTGCTCATCCAAATAGAGCATTAGATTATAGCTAGTTTGTTTCTGAAAGAGACAAAAATTAATAATTATTACAGCCACAGGATTCTATTTACATAAATATACACCTTTCTCTTGCGCTATAATTGTGCTTGCCACATTGCTATCTCATTTTGCTCTATTAGGCTAGTGGTAAACTGCTGATTTTGGACCAACTTCTTGAGAAGCTTCATTATTCTGGACATCGTGTCCTCCTTTTTGCTCAGATGACTCATACACTTGACATTTTGCAGGTAAGATTTTTCTACCTGTGTTGAATACCTTATAGTAGTTAAGGGAATATATTGATGAAATACATTTTATTGTAATGTAGGATTTTCTGGAGTTGCGGAAGTATTCTTATGAGCGTCTTGATGGATCAATTAGGGCTGAGGAGCGCTTTGCTGCTATAAGAAGTTTTAGTAGCCCATTAGCTAATATGGGCTTGAATTCTGAAGCTAACCAAAATGGAGCTTTTGTTTTTATGATCTCCACAAGAGCTGGGGGAGTTGGTTTGAATCTTGTGGCTGCTGATACTGTGAGTTTTGTCCATCTTTCAACATTCTTCAAATTGGAACCTAATTACTTATTTATTAGTTTTCTTGTTTCTTGATTTTGGTATATATAAAATGATCATTCTGATAGAACTGGTACAGACGTACAGAAGAGTTCTTGAATTTTTATTGAGAAAACCCTAATTCCCAAACGAGTACCATGTAGATAGTGACTGTTAGGAATGTTTCTGCAATTCCTGAACACTCACTCTCAATCTCTCTAAATTCGGAAGAGAAGAAAGGAAACAAAGATTGAATTTGATTATTGATTGATTGATTGAGATTACAAGGTGTTGGTTTTTATAACCAATTAATGCTCTACATAACCTAACAGATTATTGGCGCCACTAACAGCCTAACAGCTTGGCAGCCAAACAAACTTAACAGAATTTGCAACTAAGGCTAAAAGAATCCATGAATTACAATTAAGTCCCTAAATCTAATTTGATTCATTACAATTTTCTCCCCCATGAAACACGACCTTGTCCTCAAGGTCTATATCAGTTCTGAAACCAATTAAACTTAGGGTACTGAGTCCTCATGCTTTGTAAGTCATGCCAAGTTGCATCCTCAGGGTTTGTATCTTGCCATTGCACCAATATTTCAGTTGTTGCTCTGTTGTTTTTCTGCTTCATCCTTCTATCCAATACTGCTAAGGGCTGCATTGGAGGCTCTCCATTCTCTGTCAATAAAGGCAAAGCTGCATATACAGGATGATCTCCATGGTGTTTCTTCAGCAAGGAGATATGAAATACATTATGAATCTTGGTCCCTGCTGGTAGTTGTAATCTATAGGCAACCTTGCCCACTCTCTCTATTATTTTATAAGGTCCATAATACCTTGCTGCTAGTTTATGAAAAGAAGAACTAGCCAAAGAGTGCTGCTTATAAGGCTGGATCTTCAAATAAACTGAGTCTCCTACTTGATATTCCTTATCAACTCTCTTCATGTCAGCATACATCTTCATCCTATTCTGAGCCTTGGTCAGGTTATCATGCAGAAGTCTTGAAAGTTGTTCCCTTGTCTTTATTGTGTAATCTACTGCCTCCACCATTGATTCACCTTGTTGTATAGGACATGGAATGGATGGTTTATATCCATATAGAGCCTCGAATGGAGTCATTTGTATTGCTGAACGGAACTTTGTATTGTACCACATTTCAGCCATAGACAAATATCTACTCCACTGTTTAGGTACATCTCCCGTCATGCATCTTAGATAACCCTCCAATGCTTTGTTCAAGGCCTCGGATTGCCCATCTGTTTGTGGATGGAAGGCTGTGGACTTAAGCAGCTGTACACCATGTATCTTCATCAATTCAGACCAAAATGTACTAAGGAACAAAGGGTCCCTGTCAGATATGATTTCAGTTGGCCAGCAATGTAGTTTCACAACTGTATCGATGAACACTTCTGCAACCATTGCAACGCCAAATGGATGTGTAAGAGGTATGAAGTGGGCATATTTCGTGTATCTATCAATTATCACTAATATGACTGTCATTCCATTGGACTTAGGAAGACCTGTAATGAAGTCCATGGATATTGATTGCCAAGCTCCTTCTGGAATTGGAAGAGGTTGGAGTTTGCCTGAGGACAGTTGAGGAAAGGTTTTGAATCTTTGACATGTTTGACACTCCTGTACCCATCTTTTCACTGTTTTCTGCAGACCTTTCCAGTAGAATTGCTCTTTGATTCTTTTGTATGTTTGGTCCATACCAGAATGTCCTCTCACAGGAGAATCATGAAAGTACTTCATCAATTTATTTCTCAGATCTTTGTTGTCACCCACTACTAATTTTCCTTTCCTCTTCAGCAGCTGATTGTTGAAGCTATAGTGTTTATAAGGGACTTGAGTTATTCTGATCTTGTCTATGAGTTTTCTTAACTTCATATCTGCCTCCCAAGATTGCTTTACTTCTTCTGTTAGTTCTGAAGCTGCTTGTAACATCACCATTAGCTGATTGGTATTAGGCTTCCTGGAAAGTGCATCAGCAACTATATTCTCCTTCCCTTTTTTGTATTCAATGCTGAAGTCAAGCCCCATTAGCTTCTCTAGGCCCCAATTTTGCATCAGTGTAGTTGGAGGCTGTTCAATAATATGCTTCAGTGCTTTCTGATCTGTTTTGATGATGAAGTGCTGGCCTAAGAAATAATGCTGCCACTTTTTTATTGCAAACAGGATTGCATAGAACTCCTTTTCGTAAGCTGAAAGCAATTGGAATTTTTGTCCCATTACCTTACTAATGAATGCTATAGGATGGCTTTGTTGCATCAGAACTGCACCAATTCCTGTTGCTGAGGCATCTGTTTCCACAGTGAATGGTTTAGTGAAATCTGGCAATGATAAGACAGGAGCTGTGATCAAGGCCTTTTTGATAGCTGAGAATGCTTCTTCTGCTTGTTGATTCCAGTTGTACGCCTGGTCCTTTTGAAGAAGTGAGGTCAGGGGGGCAGCCAAGCATCCATAATTTTTAATGAACCTTCTGTAGTAACCAGAAAGTCCTAGAAATCCCCTAAGTTCTTTCACATTTTTAGGTGTAGGCCATTGCTGTACCGCTTCAATCTTTCCTGCAGCCGGTGCTACTCCATCAACAGTGATCACATGTCCAAGGTATTCCACTTTCTTTTTGCCAAAGCTGCACTTCTTATAATTCAGTACCAAACAGTTCTCCTCCAAAATCTGAAGTGCTTCTCTTAAACATGCTTTGTGCTCCTCCCAAGTCTTAGTATAGACTAAGATATCATCAAAAAACACAAGGATAAACTTTCTTAAGTGCTTTCTGAAAATGTCATTCATTAAATTCTGAAATGTAGCAGGAGCATTGCTCAGCCCGAATGGGAGAACTACCCACTCATAATGGCCGCTGTGTGTTCTAAATGCTGTCTTGTGGATGTCCCTCTCGTGCATTCTCACTTGATTATAACCACTTTTCATGTCTAACTTGGAAAAGTAAGCAGCTTCTTTCAATTCGTCTAATAAGTCCTCTATGAGTGGAATAGGGAACTTATTCTTTACAGTTACAGCATTTAACCTCCTGAAATCTGTGCAGCACCTCCAACTTCCATCCTTTTTCTTAACCAGAACCAATGGAGAAGAGAACGAACTACCACTTTCCCTTATGAATCCTGTCTTTAACATAGCCTGAACTTGTTTTTCGATTTCTTCCTTTTGAGTATGTGGATAACGGTAAGGTTTTAGACAGATAGGTTTCTCATCAGTCAAGGTGATCTGATGATCATACCTTCTGCTAGGAGGTAATGATGTAGGCTCCACAAACAAGTTTGTATAGTCCTGTAAGAGATCTTCTAGCTCGGTTTGCTGCTGTTTAGTCAAGCTCGCTTCATCTGGATCCATGGAAATTTGAAAACAGATAGATCCATTCATAGAGAAGATCATAGCTTGCATAGTGATTGCTCGTAGATTTCCAGCCCCATCAATCAAGGCACATTGCTGCTGTTCTCCTTTCAACACCACTTCCTTTCCTTGATGCATGAATTTCATTGTCAATTTATCACAGTTCCAGCTGATCTCGCCCAGTACTTTGAACCACTGCATTCCTAGAATTACTCCAAATGAAGATCCAGGTAATACAAAAAAGTCTGTTGTGAAACAATGCTGACCAAATTTCCAGTCCAACATATCACATTTTCTTGTGATCGTAATAGATTGGTCACTAGCAATCATAACAGGGAATTCTCTGATAGGTTGCGTCTTCAAACCTAGAAGCTTGACCCATTTTGCAGATATGAAGTTATGTGTGCTTCCTGTGTCCATCAAGAATGGGACAGGTTGCTTTTTGATTAAACCTTGCAACTGTAAAGTGTTACCACCAGCAATACCTTTCAATGCATGTAGGGAGATTTGCACATTTGCATCAGTGCTTAATAGTCTACTATTATTCAATGCTAATTCCTCATCTTTAGAAGCATTGTCACCTTCTTCATCCATATCATGTTCTTCTTGTTCACAAAAAATAGCAGTTAATTTACCCCAGACTTTACATTTCAATCTATGGTTCCTTTCCCATTTCTCACCACAAAATCTACACAATCCCTTAGATATACGTTCACTAGCATCTTTCCGAGTTATCGGGGATATAGGACTCGCCTTTGATTCTTGAACAGGTAATGAAACAGAAGAATTGTGAGTGTGTTGTTGTTGAAGATTGGTGATAGGTTGATTCCTGAAGTTACAGGATGTGTTGGACCATGTTCTTGAATAACTATGTTGATTAGCTACACTGGATCTTCCCATCATCATCTTCCTTTCAAACTCCTTTAGGATTTCATCTTGCAATTTGGCTAGTCTTGTAGCTTCGTGCATGGATTGTGGATTGTGCAAGCGTACAGACTTCTCTAGCTGTGGTTCTAACCCAGCTAAGAAGAAACTCAGCGCCATAGACTCAGTGATTGACACACGAGCCAGGAGGTTATCAAATTTCTCAAGGTATTGTATCAACGAATCTTGTTGCCGTAATCTTGCAATTTCGGCGATTGGGTCATCGTAACCACTATCATCGAATCGAGTTCCAGCATCCTTCAAGATTTCGGACCAAGATTTGTTCGCAAAATCAGGGTGCTTCAGATAATGACGTTGCCACGCGAATGCTTTGCCCTCCATTGATAGCAACAGCAGTTTTCCTCTCTGCTCAATCGGAGTTCTTTCAAGCTCGAAAAATTGTTCAGCTTTCGCCCTCCAATCCCTGTAATTGGTTTCATCGAACGAAGGAAATTGAATTTGGGTTCTGTCGAGAACAGAGTTGACGTTGTTCTCCGGAGTTTTGCTTTCGTCGTTGCCAATCGGAACTCCATTCGTGCCGGTGGAAAGAGCTTCGACCTTCGCAGCGAGATTTTCAATTATTTTTGCTAAAGATTCCAGCGTCTTCTGCGTGGTTTCTTGGGAATTTTGGAAAATTTGTTCGAAAGAATCGACCCTCGTCTCCAATTCCTTGTTGCTCACCATGGTTGCGTCGCCAAGCTCTCTGATACCACTGTTAGGAATGTTTCTACAATTCCTGAACACTCACTCTCAATCTCTCTAAATTCGGAAGAGAAGAAAGGAAACAAAGATTGAATTTTATTATTGATTGATTGATTGAGATTACAAGGTGTTGGTTTTTATAATCAATTAATGCTCTACATAACCTAACAGATTATTGGCGCCACTAACAGCCTAACAGCTTGGCAGCCAAACAAACTTAACAGAATTTGCAACTAAGGCTAAAAGAATCCATGAATTACAATTAAGTCCCTAAATCTAATTTGATTCATTACATAGTGATTCAGAATTTAGGTGAAAATGTTATGCCATAGTTGTTAATAGTGTGCTATAGTGGCGGTATCATCCTGTTGCAGCACAGAGCAGCTGTAGGCCACCATGCTGTGGCGGTTGCAGGTGGTTTGCGGCCAGAACAAAGTCGCGGGTGCTATTTCATGATTTTGGGGAAAGGAAGAAACCCTTTTCTGTTTGTTTTAAAACACACTGTTTTGGTTATTTTTAAGGGTAGAAAGGTCATTTACTCTTTATAAAACATATATATCATAAAATTGAATTTCATTTTCCTCCACATTCTTCCTCTTTGCATGAAAAGTCGGGATCTCAACATAGTGGTTTCTACCCTCCTCACTGGCTTTCATTTTCTCAGAAAAATCAGCTAGTCCAGAGGCTCACCAGCTCCATTTCGCCGGAGAAATCAGCTTTTTTGTTCACCATAAAAATCAGCTTTTCCGGATGCTCACTCCATTTCACTGGAGAAATAAGCTTTTCTGTTCTAGCTTTGTTTTACTGTTCCCTGATCACTCTTGCTTTGCATTTCAAGATCTGTTTTGCGGTTAAAGCTTTATTTAGCATTTTTTTGTTTAATATAACACCCATGCTATAGTGTTTTCCACTTTTACACTGTTACTTGGAATGATGATTATGCAATCTTGAGAATTTCTTGAGCATTTATATTAAAAATCTGTGTACATAACATATTATATATGCATATTATAAATTTTTAAATATGTCATACGCTATTTTGTAATATTGTTTTAGGGGTCAGATGCTATTTGCTACTATATGAGATTAACAATATTGTGTTACATTGATTACTACCAAAGGTATTTGAGAGAACTCCACTCTCACAACCTTTCCAATGATCAATTATAAAATCATACTCACTAATCCTTATATGCTTATTTATAACAGTGACTAATACAACAATTACAGTTGGGCATACCCACTTAATGGCTATTTATTCAATTTCCCGCCTATTCTCTTTCATCTCTTTTTATGGTACACCGTTGTGAACCTATCAGATTCTTTTTAAGGTTTCCATCTGTTTGTTTCTAGCGTTGCATACTTCTTTTGCATCTATATGTGGCAATCTATGGGGTCCACAGGTGTTCATTCTGGATATGTGTAGAGGGGGTATTTTGCAGAAGAGTTGTTTAGTAGGAGGAGGGACCAGAATCTCTTGTAGTATGGATATGTTAATTCTTCTCAATCTAAATAAAGATTTTACTTTCATTTTCAATTCTGAGTCGGTTGTATCAGAGAGATTGTAGGCTGAAGCACACAGTGCTGCTGTTCCACACTTATTTTTATATTGGAGGGAGGGGCATGCAATTGTGTTTCTGTCAAATAATTTCCTGTCATTTAATCATGTAAATCCCCTATTAATCACCCTTGGTTTTAATGTCAAGTTAATTAATAAAACTTCCATTATAGAGTTCTATGTTCTTAACAAACCTTACAAAAGGTTCAGCTTGACCTTTGACAGAATATGAAGAAAAACAAAATACTTTTTTGGAAATATATATCGTAATAGAATAGGGAAGCTTTATTATTGCAATTATGTTTATTAGATAACTGTATATTCTTGTATTTAGTTGTTATCACTCTTGTATTAATGACAGTATAAATATGTGCTCCAGTGTATAACTTAAGACACAGATTCATTCACATGCTCTCATTCTTTTCTCAACATACATCACACAATCCATTGACAAAGTAGGCAACTAGCAGTCTAGCACTCCCCTTCAATTAGGAAACCCTTGTCAAACTCCACTAGAACTTTTCAAGCTTTTGCCTCCAAGGGTCCATCAACCTTCTCATAGCTGTCTTATATACTTGGCTCATTCATTGCCCAACGATGCTCAACTCCCTAATTAGGAAAAGTCTTTAACTCAAACTCTTGGCAAGTGAAAAAAAAGCATTATATGCCAAATAAAATAAATTACGTGATACATATTATTTGCATGATTAGAAACCTTCCAGAATTAATTAGGGGAGTATAAGAATTAGCTTTTTAATTTGATAATAAAATCCATAGAAATTGGACTTCCATTTCTTCAACAGGCTGATTTGAGCATTCTAACTTTAGAACATATTGGGAATTTACTGTATATGGTATGGCATCCTATAGGTTATATTCTTCGAGCAAGATTGGAACCCTCAGGTTGACAAGCAAGCTTTACAAAGAGCACATAGAATCGGCCAGATGAACCATGTATTGTGTATAAACCTTGTTACAGAATGTACAGTGGAGGAAGTATGTTTCTATTTGTTATATTTCTTTTATTCTTTGATCATGGAGGGTATTTACATAGGCTCTGGGAACTCACATGTTACACTGTAGGTAATTATGCGGAGGGGAGAGAGAAAATTGCGGCTGAGCCTCAATGTTACAGGTGATAATATTCTGAAACATGAAGATAAGGAACAATCTGAAGCCGGAACTGGTGATTTGAAATCCATCATATTTGGGTTACATTTATTTGGTCCCGCTGAGATCAATGAGGGAAAATGTACGGACATGGACTTTCGAGAAATTAATGCTATGGCTGACAAGGTGATAGCTATGCGTGATGAACAAATATTTGACAAGGATGAAAGGAAATTTGAGGTCAATCCAAGAAGCATTCTAAAAGGATATGATGTTAAGGAAGGAGATTCTGCTTCTCTCTCTTGTGATCTTGGTCTTGATGAGGCTTCATATCTTTCTTGGGTTAAAAAGTTTGAGCAAGTGTCTAAATCAAATTGTGATTCAACCATGGACTTGAAGGGCAGAAGAAACTTAGATGAGGAAAGGAGTCTAAAACTTGAGTCTGCAAGGAAGAAGGCAGAGACAAAGCTGTCTAAGTGGAAAGCACTTGGATACCAGTCATTATCTGTAGAAGATCCTATAAGCCCACCAGATGGTGATATTACATCAGCTACTGGGTCTGTTCATTTTGTGTATGGAGATTGTACAGCTCCATCAAATGTTTGTTCATCTGAACCTGCTATAATATTCAGGTCAGCTTTTTTCTATTTGCCCAACCGTAGCTTTTGGTTGATGCACCAAGCTTTTAATAACTACAATTATGAAATTAAATTTCTGTTGCACCTTTCTTCCATGTGGTAACATTCTTTGTAACATTTGGACATTTGGTAATAGAACTGTAGATTCTTTTCTTGTTTTCTTGATTGTTACCAATTTGAAGGAGGCTTTTGTAAGCATTTTGTAGTTGTGCTATTGTTGAGCGTTGTTGTAAATAGTACTATTTTTAGACCACAGTAGTCAATCCCAAATAGTGGCACAGCCACAGAGTGGCCAACCTCAAAAAGCTATAGTAGGATAATGGGATGACTGCTTTTTAAAGGTTTAAGGTACCCTTAACATAGATTAAACTAAAAATATATATGTGCTGAAAAATAAAAAATAATACCCAATTTAAAATATTCATAATTAATAATCAATCAAAAGTTGAGAGTTTAGGTACTTATAACACGCATCAATAACAGTAAAATAAAAAAATTTCCAAAAAATAGGCCAAACAAGGGTTGGGTATTGTTGAGAATTGCCTAAGCACGTTGCAGAAGGACCCAAACAGAGGTGGGTCTTGTTGGAAAGTGCCGGATCTTGCTGGAAAATAACCCAAATTTCCCTCAAATTCTGGAAAAAGTTAAAATTCTGCAGGTCATAACAGCAACTTTCCTTCAAATTCAGGAAAAATGTACACGTGGAATGATTTTTCTAACCTCAACCCTGTATTCTAGGTAATCTTAACTTTCTACCAAGCTATCTTGAGCCCATTTTGGATTCCATTTGCTAAGTCAAAAAGCCTGGACAAGTGAAGGTTTCACTTCAGAAAACAGTAGACACAGTCTGCAAAAACGTCAGTGCTGCGACCAATTTACACTCCAAAAAATTTGCCTGAACACATTTTTAGAATCCTCTGTCTTAGGCTCTTAGCTTTCAAACAAAATTGGCTGGGCTTGATTTGGATCACAACTCAATTAGTTATGCACAAAACATCTTACATAGCACAATTTTGGACCCTTTTTGCAAATCGGTCACTTGATTGCTAGTTTAGGAAGAAACTCTAACTGCAAATATGCAGGATAACTAATCGATGATACTCCTTGCAGTTGTAGCTTTTCTAGAAGCTATTCCATGCCCAAATTGAATAACGTCGCTCTCAGTTACACCTAAATTGGTAAGTGTAACAATTGTCGAAATTCTGAACCTTAGGAGAATAAACGCTTAGTCACATACTCTGTTTTGGCTGAGTTGAGTTAGAGGATGTTGATAGTTGGTACCCCTAACTTGTTACATGTATATGATCTCTCATATAGGGACCACTTAGACACTTCGTCACATTCAACAAATATCAATAATCACACCAAAAACTGGTAAGGGGAGGAAATGCTTTCAAGTAGCTAGTAAGGAAAATTGGGATGAATGGGTTATGGTTCCGTTAACCTTGAAATTCTGAATGCTTGATTTATGCTTTGGATATATTGGTTGTATTTGTTTTGATTTGAATGCACATAGTTGATTCTGAGTTTTAAAATGATGAACTTCAAAAAGGACATTTTGATACTAGTGGTCTATTGTATGTGATGGCATACATAGCGTACATGAATGTATGAGTAGGTGAATTGAGACTCCATTTGTGAACCAAGATTATTATGAGAACACATGGATTAGTGAAAACACAAGGAGTATTGACATTTAAACTGTGCTATGATTATTAAGCAAGCTACTGCTTTATCTTGAGACCTTAAGGTTAAGATTAATAATGAATTTTTAAGTGTTGTGTCAAGATCACATTTTAAATCCGAAGTTCTTTTATGACAATCTTTATAAATATAGTTTGATTTGGAGATTAGAAATGGGTTATATGATTGTTTTAAGAGGTTGTTTCCAAGTTGGTATGTGCAACAAAGCATATTACTTGAACTATCAATTTGTAAGAGTGGTGGTGATCTCTTTGGATTCAACTTTGCAAAATCACAAAGAAAAAGCATTGCTTATCAAAGACTTTAACATTTTAATTTCAAGTTAATTTATATTTAAAACCTTTAAAGTTATAATTTATCTTTGGTTTTATAGCTCAATGGTGGAGAATGTATAGTCATTCAATTCCAAATTTGCAGCAACTAGCTATAAGATTTTGAGCTTTAAATGTAGTGCATCCAGATGTGAATGCAACTCAAATATATTTGAGCAAGTAATTTTTCATTTCTCAAATCTAGTACTTTCTTCTAGAAATTTGAAAGAAACTAATCAATACTTTTTTAATTACACTTAGATTGTATATTCATTCAAAGAAGATAAATAAACTTGATCATTAAAAATTGTATGACTTAGTTTATGTGAAATATAACTAGCAACTCAAACAACGTATCAATTTTAAAGATGTAATTGATCCAATCACACTCATTGACATTGATGACTATAATGAGTGGTTGGTTGGAGAGATAAATGATAAGGATGCTGGAAATGACTTAATTTTTTATAATGATGACACTTTAAATTGGGCAATTGTTTTTGAAGCTTCTAGAGTTAGAGAGTCTAGAACATATACTAGGATTCATTCTACGAAATAAATGAATCCATAAAATAATTTTATTATTAAAGTTGCAAAAGTTTTCAAGATAATGTCATGTTCAATAACAAAAGGAAAAGGGAAAATGGTGATTGAAGATGATGATGAAAAACTAGAGGATGAAGAAAGGTTGGAGGAGACAAAAGATGAATTGGAAATTAATATTCAAGAATTTGAGGAAAAAGAGGAAAAAGATATGCCTTAGTAGATGAAAAAAAGATGATTATATTGGAGTTGAAGAGAAGGACTAAAGAATTAATCTTTATGTTTTTATTGTTTTCTATCACTTTGTTTTATTAACTTGACATTTGATAACTTTTTATTTTATATTAAATTATGCTTGAGTTGAGACTTAGGCTACAAAAGTTGTATTGATTTATTTACTTATTTCGTTTATATATTTTATTATGTCTAGCATAACTCATCATAATTTTATGGCAGTTTTTTGGCTGTCTCTCATGACTTGTCATCTGCTATTGATAATATTGCTTGAGAAAAATGACTCATAGTTTGACATGTGGATGATGAGGATTCCCTTAATTTTTATTTTTCATCCAACATAACTGTCCTGCAACTCTCTTTTGCTCAGACAACGTAGAATATCTGAGAGTGTGATAGGTACTACTCTTGTTATTGAACTAAAACAAAATTCAGGGACTAACTCAGGTTACAAATAGACAACTGAAAAGAAAATAAATACAAACAGTAAGATAGATGTCAGAGAATTGGTGATAATCCTGTGGCAACAGCCACTCTCCAGAATACCCAAAATGATTCCTATGCTTCCTCCCCGCCTTCCATTCCCTCAAATATTCCCTCCCCTAGCCTGATGTGCACATCTCTCTTTTCTCTCTCCTCTTGCCACATATAGTCAGGGGGTTTGTAGAGGGGTTGAACTAGAACTACCAAATTTGAAGGTGGTTAAGGATTTTTTCTTGTTCGATTTGGTAGGTGTGGATGTCATCCTTGGTTATGAATGGCTCAAAAGTCTGGGCAAGTTCAGTGCAGACCTTAGACAACACCTAATTGAGGTGCAGAAAGATGGGCAAATCATAGAGATGAGGGGTGGTGTAGCCTTATTCCATACAGTGGCATCATTAAAGACTATAAGGAAGGATTTGAGAAATGAGGCAGAAGCTTACTATGTGGAGTTGGGAATGATGAATATAGTATGCATAGAGGCATCAACTCAGATTACAGAAGGAGTCCCAGAAGAATTAAAAAGACTTTTAAAGGAGTTTGGGGACATATTCAAGGAAAATACTTCCCTGCCACCGAAAAGAGATTGTGACCATGCTATTATTCTAAAGGAGGAGCACAAATTCCTAATATCTGTCCTTATCGACACCCACATAGACACAAGGAAGAGATTGAAAAGTTTGTTAAAGATATGTTAGCTGCAGGGCTCATCAGACCCAACACCAGCCCATACTCTAGTCCCCTGATTTTGTAAAGAAAAAAGATGGAAGTTGGCATTTCTGTGTGGACTACTGAGTTCTTAACAGTATTACCATTCCAAATAAATTTCCTATTCCAGTAATTGAGAAATTATTGGATGAGCTAGGAGGGGCAACGATCTTCTCTAAACTAGATCTTAAATTTGGGTATCACTAGCACGAAGAAGGAAGATATTCATAAAACCACCTTTTGGACACATGAAGGGCACTATGAATATTTGGTGATGTCGTTTGGGTTATCAAATGCTCCTTCAACATTCCAAGCTCTCATGAACTAAATTTTTAGACCTTATCTACGTAAATTCGTGTTGATATTTTTTGACGATATCCTAGTATACAGCCCTGATTGCTTTTCACATATTGACCATTTGCGTGTAGTTTTCGAACTGTTGTGTAGTCATGAGCTGTGGGTCAATAGTAAGAAGTGTAGCTTTGGAGAAAAATAGTTGGAGTACCTTGGGCATATCATTTCAGCAGATCCAACAAAGGTTGCAGCAATGAAAAATTGGCCTATTCCTAAAGATCTTAAAGGTTTAAGGGGATTCTTGGGTTTGACATGTTACTATTGCCGTTTTGTACGCAATTGTGGGAGCATTGTTAAACTGCTTACGCAACTCTTAAAAAAGAATAGTTTTATGTGGTCGGAGGAAGCACAAAACGCTTTTGAGCAACTGAAATCGGCAATGGAGGGTTTGCCAACATTGGCTATGCAACAATTCGAGCTGCCTTTTGTGATAGAGACTGGTGCCTCTGGTTATGGTATTGGGGCAGTCCTAATGTAGCAAGGCAGACCATTGGCCTTTATCAGCCAAGCCCTTTCAGACATAAACAAGGTGAAGTCAGTGTATGAACAGGAGTTCATGGCAATAGTGTTTGCTGTGCAATGGTGCCAATATTTGCTAGGTCAGCATTTTATTATCAAAACAGATCAGCGGAGTTTGAAATTTCTTTTGGAACAAAGGGTCTTGGTTGGAGAGCAGTTAAAGTGGGTGACTAAGTTGTTGGGTTGCGACTTTGAAATCCAATACAAGGCCGGTTTAGAAAATAAAGCAACTGATGCTTTATCTAGAGTAATGCACTGCAATGCCATCTATGGTCACCAACTCAGATTTGGTAGAATTGGCTGAAGAAATTTTTGGGGATGAGCAACTACGTATGATTATGCAGCAAATTGTACTCAATCCGCATTCCCACCCACATTACTCAGTTTCTAAGGGCTGCCTTTGGTTCAAACAGCACCTAGGACTTCTAGAATTCCACTCTTATTAGCTGAGTTTCATGCATCACCCTAGGTGGTCATTCAGGGGTTACAAGGACCTACATAAGGTTAGCCATTGCATTCTATTAGAATAGTATGAAGCAAGATGTGGAAAAGTTTGTATTTGCTTGTCAGGTTTGTCAATAAAACGAAGTCTCAAACACTTAAATCTGCTGGATTACTCCAACTATTACCTATTCCAAACCACTTGTGGGAAGAGATCTCCATGGACTTTATTGGTGGATTACCCAAGACTAAGGGGGCTGACACCATCATAATCATTGTGAATAGGTTAAGTATGCTCATTTCATACATTTGCTTCATCCATACTCGGCTAAAGAGGTAGCTGCTGTCTTTGTGAAGGAAATTGTTAGGTTGCATGGTTTTCCTAATTCCATTGTATCCAATAGTTCGCTTGTCGGTTACCAAACTGAAATTTAGCTCTGCATACCATCCTCAAACCAACGGCCAAACGGAAGTAACCAATTGAAGCCTATTTAAGGTGCTTTGTAGGTAACCACCCGAGAGAATGGGTGAAGTGGTTGTCATGGGGAGAGTTTTGGTTTAAATCTTCATTCAACGCTTCTATAAAAATGAGTCCTTTTAAGGCACTTTATGGTCGTGATCCTCCTAATATTATTCCTTACCACCAAGACAGCACTATGGTAGATGAGGTTGACCAGCTATTATTAGTAAGGGACAGTATTTTAGGGGAGATGAAGCAGAATTTGATAAAAGCCCAAATGCAGATGAAGGAACAAGCTGATAGGGGCAGGCGGGAGGTGGAATTTCAGGTGGGTGACATGGTTTACTTAAAGGTTCAACCCTATAAATTGAGATCATTGGCAAAACGTGTGAATGAAAAGCTTAGTTCTAGGTTCTACGGGCCATTCAAGGTCCTGGAAAAGATTGGTGTGGTTGCTTATAAACTCCTATTACCAGAGACATCATGGTTACATCCAGTTTTTCATATGTCACAACTTAAAAGGGCTCCTCCAACTAGTCAACCTAGTGAAGAACTTCCA
This sequence comes from Abrus precatorius, assembly GCF_003935025.1. Classification (NCBI taxonomy): domain Eukaryota; kingdom Viridiplantae; phylum Streptophyta; class Magnoliopsida; order Fabales; family Fabaceae; genus Abrus; species Abrus precatorius. The sequence continues at coordinate 2,146,476 of NW_020874439.1, read as the reverse complement.
CCTTTCTTCACAGAGGAGCTGGAATTAAGAGTTGAACCTGAAGCTGTGCAAGCAACTCGGAAGTTGTTAAATGGAACCTGGGAGGTACTTATAAAATGGGCTGGCTTGCCCAAGGTGGACAACGGACGAATTTGAATTGATTTAGGCAGTTTTTCCCAAATTTCACCTTGAGGACAAGGTGCAGCTCATTGGGGGGAGTATTGATAGGCCTCAACAAGATGGGCCTCCATTGAAGACATACCATCGGAGGAAGGGTATGATAGGAAGTAAGGGGGAGGAAGGGGGTATGCAGGATTTTAACAAACTGCATACGTGGCAAGAGGAGAGAGAAAAGAGAGATGTGAGCATTAGGCCAAGGGAGGGAATATTTGAGGGAATAGAAGGCGGAGAGGGAGCATAGAAATCATTTTGTGTATTCTGGAGGGTGGCTGTTGCCATAGGATTGTCACCAATTTTTTGATATCTATCTTATTGTTTGCATTTATTTTCTTTTTAGTTGTCTATTTGTAACCTGGATTAGTCTCTGAATCCACCATTACGATGACCTTTTTCCCTACTATAATATCTCATAGCCTCAATGAATTCTTTGAGGTCATTCCGGCAATGCTACTAACATTCAGCTGAAGATTCACTTCTTCTGCACCTTCATCCTCCGTTGGTTCTCCTCTTCCTCTCCAAGCAAAATCACATGGAGTTGCTTGTTCCGACAAATATGGCCTGGGGTAAACTTCTCATCGCAGTGAAAACACAACCTGTTGTCTCTTTTCGTTTTCCTCCTCCTCTATATTAAAGCCCAGCCCTCTCTGATTGGAGCTTACGGCGCTGCCTTCACGTTTGCTTCCTTTGGTGCTTTGGGTTTCAACCCGACTCCTAGCTACTGGTTGATGGACATTCCTTGTCCAAAGGAATAAGACAGTTCTGTCCTTATCCCTTCTTGGGCCCCAACCCCCCTTCCGGCCCAACTAGGTCTGTGAGTATTGGCTCAATTGGATTTATTAGCACTTGACCCAACTCCTCTGCCCAATGGTCCGTACGAGTGACCCAAAAGCTGATTCTTCTCCTCTATCTTCTGTGCCATCTCCATTACGGTATGCAACTCGCCGGAACTAATCATCCTCACTTCTGCTTTGATTTCATCTTTTAATCCATTCCAAAAAGCTCCTATCATACATTCCTCATCTACAAAACATAGTGGAGCTGAGAGGAGTTCTAATTGCTCCCTATACTCAACAACCGAGCCCTTTTGTTTCAAACTCATCAAAACTTCATATGGATTCTCCAAAGATAAGAAGGGCTTGCCGGAATATCGGCCAAGTAACCGCCGGCATATGAGGTTCCCACCATTGGTACCAATTCAATGTCCTTCCTTCCAAACACACCATCGCTGTGTCCACCTTCTTCGCCTCAGGGATTCTGTTTATCGCGAAATAGTGTTCCACTCAGTAGAGCCATCCATGCGGATCGTCCCCCCGAAGTATGGCACTTCGACCTGTTTCACCTGTTCCTCCCTTCGCAAAGTCTCCCCAATGTTCTCCGTCTCCGTTGTTTTCACCTTCCCTTTCCCTCCTAGCATCCTTTACTGCGGTGTCAACCTGCTCCATCATCATCTGCATCATCTCTTCCATCTGCCAGTGGAACTCTTCTTAAATGGAAGCTTGCATTCCTTCTAACCTGCGTTCAACACTTTCCAAACAGTTCTCCATTCTAGTCGATACCATCAGATACTCCCAGGATCGGGAGCTCTCATACCACTGCTAGGTACTGCTCTTGTTATTGAACTAAAACAAAATTCAGGGACTAACCCAAATTACAAATAGACAACCGAAAAGGAAATAAATGCAAACAATAAGATAGACATCAGAGAATTGGTGACAACCCTGTGGCAACTGTCATCCTCCAGAATACCCAAAATGATTCCTATGCTCTCTTACTGCGGCGTCAACCTGCTCCATCATCATCTGCATCATCTCTTCCATCTGCCAGCGGAACTCTTTTTAAATGGAAGCTTGCATTCCTTCTAACCTGCGTTCAACACTTTCCAAACAGTTCTCCATTCTAGTCGATACTATCAGATACTCCTAGGATTGGGAGCTCTGATACCACTGATAGGTACTGCTCTTGTTATTGAACTCAAACAAAATTCAGGGACTAACCCAAATTACAAATAGACAACCGAAAAGGAAATAAATGCAAACAATAAGATAGACATCAGAGAATTGGTGACAACCCTGGGGCAACTGTCATCCTCCAGAATACCCAAAATGATTCCTATGCTCTCTCCCCGCCTTCCATTCCCTCAAATATTCCCTCCCTTGGCCTGATGCACACATCTTTTTTTTCTCTCTCCTCTTGCCACTTATGCAGTTTGTTAAGATCCTGCATACACCCTTCCTCTCCCTTACTTCCTATCTTACCCTTCCTTCAATGGAATGTCTTCAATGGAGGTCCATTTTGTTGAGGCCCATCAGAGTGTCTCTTTGCCTAATATTTGAGCTTGAATAGGATCCTATATCGAATGGTGAACTGTTTCAACATGACAGTATCCTCACTGCACTTCATGTTCAAATTCTAATATTGGTCCAACCCAATCCACAAGCCATTTAAGATTGCTTAGTAATTGGTCACCAAAAGAGTTTGGTGCTTCGTATTGAAAATTTTATTCTCCAACTTGTAACAAGCAGAGATATACTATTTCATAAAGATTTGGCACTATCACAATTTCCTGAGTGGTGAAAATGATGCAATTTTAGCTCATCTCTGAAATCATAGAATTCCACAATCAAATCATAAGGAGTCTTCATCATCCCTTGCTTTGGACTGTTCGTTAGTCTTGGCTGAAGCCTTCCATTCTACGTGGTTGAGTCTTTTACAACCCTTGAAGGTTTTATGGGCAACATGAGCCCACTAGAGCCATTGAGTCAGATAGAGGGTATTGCTGAGAGATTGTGGGGTTCAACAGCATTGTTTATGCCATCTTAGGTTGTAGATTTGCTTTGGGTCCTTCCACAAACAACTCAGCAGCAGACTAATCTTCTACTTAAACTGGCATTCCAAATATCCCCATCCCCTAAAACTATTATTGAATAAAACTGATAGTTTTTATTGTTACTAGCATGAGTCTTACATTACTATGGAGGGGAAGTATGATTGGTTCTTGAGGTTAGCAAAATACCATTTCATCCCTTTCTACCCCGAAATCCTAAGCAAATCAAATATGTAACAGTTTAAGTGACAAAATTATGACTGTTGAGTATCTTGTACTCGAATTATTACCAGTAATGTCTACATAAGCAATCATCTGTTGGCTGTGAACATATGATAAAAAACTGGCCATGTTGTAAAAGTTTTTTATTTTATTATAAGCAGTGAATATGTAAGTTGGTTTTGCAGCTGCCTTGACACCTCTGGACATTGGGGCCATGGTGGAATGTTTGATGCACTGGCCAAACTTTCTTCGACCATTGGTGATGCATATGAAAGGGCTTCTGAACATGGGGATCTGCATCTTGGTGATCTGCATCTTATAAAGCTCGATGGTGAGCACTGATAAAAACTAATTATTTAGGCATACATGGACTGCATACAAGATGCTTCATAATACAAACAAATATACGACAATACTAACCTGCCTATAAAGGGCAATGTTAATTTCTTGAACTTTTTTTGGTAGAAATCATTTCAATTATTATATAGGACTGTCTCTTTCAATGTCATCGCCACACTACCAACTACTAAAACTATTTCTTCTTGGGGATGTTATTACTTATTGCCATTTTCCACATTTTTTTTTTGCAAATATAATCTGTGTCTCTTATTCTTTATGTTGTCATAACTCCATTAAGGTGTTTGAGGTGTCATTTTCATTAATGAACAATTGACCTCAGAAATAACTAATGCTTGTCTTCCGACTAGGTGTTATCTTTCTGTCTTCTGGAGTATACTGTATCTATCATTAATGGGTATCCTCTGAAAGGTGCGGTGGGGCTTATTTGTGTTACTGCCAGTTAGATTATGAATTAAGTGACGAGTATTATATTAAAAATTGGGACATTAACCAATAGACCACATTTAATTGATGTGTCTAGATTAGTGGTATGTTTAGCTGGGAATATTTTGGGGGAAAATTGCATTTTTTTAAGCTCTCTCCAAATTCAATTATGAACTGTTTTTAACAAAAAATAAGCTAAAATGGATTAGCTTATTTCTATTCAAAACAGCTTTTAGTAAACATTACTGAGCTTCTCTTGCCTGTGTTTAATCTCTGACACGTGAATATATGGTTGATGCCTCATTTTGTGCCCTAGTAGTTGTTGATGGATGTGATGAACAAAATATGGAAGGAAATGCTCCCAAAATGGTTGCTTTAGCTGTGGTTCAATCTTATAATCCAAGGCGCAAAGTCCCTCGCAGTGAAATCTCACTTCCCCACTTGGAAAGCTGCTTATCAAAGGCCGCGTTCTCAGCTGCTCAAAATTCTGGTAACATGTTCCACAATTATTTAATTTGATTTTTTTATCTTCCATTTCCTTTGTTAATTTATCATTTTGCTATTTTCTTTGCACATTGCTTACATCCGTGGCTGGGGATTGTGCACATGTATGCGCTGATATTTTACTTTTTTAATTCTAAAGCATATTGCTGCAAGTGAAGTTGAGGCGTCATAGGCATTTAAATACTGAATTGTTTTGTTACTTCATCTTTATCTTGCATATTTACTACCATGTATTATATCAGCCGTATAAGCAAAAGAGAAAAGCTAGGAAATTTTTCTGCAGAAGTGTCAAAAATTCAAAATGTAGGGTAATCTCTATATTTCTCGTTATTGTTAAGAATATTGTAAGGCAAACCCAATTGCTATAGCTTGCGTTGCATTTAGCTGCTGCTGCTTTCTTTTTTTGTCCAGTTGAGAGGTTGTACATGGAATTTACTAAGTTGAAGGGGTGTTCATGCATTTTACCCTTTCTATTTATGAATTGGAAAGCATTTTCTTGAAAAGCATAGAAAATATTTCCAAGTATTAATGCATTAAATATTGGTGAGATTCTTAGGACACCGTGGATGGGTCATTCAGCTATAAGTTCTTGTTGCAAAGTACTTAAATCCATATATGATTATTAAATGATTAAATATGTATATCATTGTTATGACGAGTTGACATCTGATCATTCTGCAAAGCATCAATACACATGCCGCGAATTGGTTATCAAGAGGGATCTGATCGTTCCGAGTGGTATACGATAGAACGGCTACTGAGAAAATATGCTTCCATTTATAACATCAATATATATGTGTAATGCTCTCCTCTCTCTCGTCGTCAGATTCTTGAACAGATTTGGATACACCATTGCATAACTAATCTTCGAATTCTTTCAGATATTATTATCGAAGAGCACATTAAGTCTTCAGGCTTACTAAACTTCCTTGACTCTAGGATGGTTCTGGCAGATACAATATTGAAGTGCTGTTTTAGTTCTTGGTTATGCATCCATGCATGTATGTGTATCACAAAATCATTTTACCCACGTGAAACAGCTTTAATAATTTGCAAATTCTTGTAAGTTTATATTGGAGATTAAAAAAATATATTAATATATATTTATATTTTACATGTACGTCTTTCTTGCTATTATTCAAACAAAATTGTAATTAGACTTGACAGATTTGTGTCAATCACCATTACAATATGTCAATATTCTACTAATGGATTGAAGATTAGTTTCATTATTGGGATTTACTCCTAGAACTGGCATAACCTCAAGAATTGGATGTACTCCTTTATGTTTATTTTTTTATGAATTTTGTTAATGGTTTGGTTTAATTAATAAATAAAATTGCTTCTTGATGCCTTGAATACTCGACTGCATGCGTTTAAATCCTATTTAACGGTCTCTTAGGCATGAATTTTTGTAGCCGCCATGTAAGTTCAAATTTATTTAGGGCCCTTAAAATTGAAGGAAGAATTATGAATATATACTTAAGCCGAATATTTAGAAATTATTTGATATTTTATTAGAATTTTTAGTGAGCATTTGATGACATTAAAATTAAAAAATTATGGATCTTGGGACTGTCATTGGCTCGAAGGAATATGGGAGGGCGAAGCTAAGAAAGATCTTAAAATTTTCTTATAAAATAAAACAGAAATTAAAATTAGATTTATTTAGATTAATACTTTAATTCTTTAATAAAATATGATTAATATTTTACATTGTAATAATAAAGTTTGATTTAGGATTAAGATTTTAGTTCCCTAAATCGACCCAGATGAGGGAAAAATTAATTATATAATAAAGGCTATTAATTAAAGTAAATTAGGATCAGTTATGAAGATTAATCATAAAATAACATTAAATAATCAAATAAATTATAAATAAAATAGTTGTAATTAAAATAAATATAATATTTTGAAAATATCAGAAAAAATATACCAAAATTTTAGAAGAAAAACATTATTTTAGAGCTAAATTAAATAACAAAAAATATATCAATATTTGTCATCACCAAGGCATTATTTGTGATAGTTCCACATGCTTTTACTGTACTTATACATTATTACTATATTTTATTTTATATTTATGTGAAATATTTCAATGATATATATTTTTTATAATATTGTAGATAAGTTAACTGCTATTGGATTCTCGTACTAATCATGAACTTAAATTTCATATCCTAATTTATTAGTTTGTTGTTATGTAAATTATTGTATAAAATATAAAATACACAGTAAAGAAACAGTAAATATTGATTATTCTCTTATAGAGATTTATATTTAGTTTGTTTTAACCATTAGAGTGAGTTTAGGAAAAAAAATATTTATATACTATGTAGTTATGACTATTTAGATATTGTATCTTTTGCGATGACAACTAAATCAAGTTTTATATTTTAACATATTTTTGTATTTATAGGTTATGGTGTTTTTATAATATAAATTTTATACACTGTTATATGATACACTGTTATATGACATATAATTACTAATTTTATTTTTGTTACCCAAAAAAATGTCTACATATTTCGGGTAAATTCTTTTAGTTTATTTAAATAGCATTACAACTTCACAGTGATATAACTATTTACCAATTTGATTTAAATATATATATATATATATATATATATATATATATATATTTGTATTTAAAGTTTTTTGTTTGATATTTTATTTTAATTATAAGCTCTACTATAACATGTAGTCTGTTTTTTTTTTTTTATTAAATTTTCATTTATTTCATTTATATGTTTCTTGGTCTTTTGAATTCACACTTTTTAAAATTTTTGTATAATTTTGTAATCTTTTTAATTATTAAAAAATACTATAAAATTATCTTAATATTTTATAGTTTATAAAAATGTTATAATATGTTAAACAGATAAAACTAATGTATAAATTATCATAATAGTCAAAATTATAACATATTTTGATAATAATTTAATTAATTAAAATATCAAATTTATTATAAATATTTTTTTTATAAATTTATGAATATAAAAGAATAAAATAAAAATATTTATCTTCAAACTATTTTATTTTCATATGAAAATTAAAGTATTAAAAAATTATTTGATTTCACATTTTTTAACAAGACTATTAATTTAGAGAGCATATTCTGAGCCAATTTCTTTATCAGGTTTTGTAAACAACTTATTTTTGTCAATCAATTGTGTACATTATGTTGTGGGCTCTTCTTGGAGATTTCAATGAAATTATAAGGTTGCCAAAAATTTGTGGAGGTTCTTTTAACAACAGTAGAGTTAAAACATTTGTGTAATTGGTTTCTGACTGTAATGTATTAGATATTATCTCCGTGGATAATAAGTATAGTTGGGTTAGGAGATACGAGGGTCATATAACAGTTAAGAAACTGGAACAAGAATGCTAGTAACTTATTTGTTAATATATATTTTTAATATACTTTTAATTATTGATTAAAATTTATTAAAAATTATAAAAATATAAAAGAAAAACATTAATTTAAAAATTAAAAAAGTTAGACTTACATAATTTTTGCAGTTTTAAATAAATTTTAACTAATAATTGTGTGTTTAAAAAAACGTGTTATAAAATGGGTTGCTATCATTTGGTGAACTGAGTTCTTAGAAACTTTTGTGGCAAACTAGTCTTGAGTCTACTGAGATCTTTTCCTTATGCTTCTTTGACGTGAGGTGAATATGAGTAAGAACAAAACTTTTTAATTCCAAAAGGTAACCTTGTATAGGATGTTTTACGTAAGAGCAATCATAGAGTAGTCAATGGTCTTATTGTTATTCGATAGGATACCATTACGTTCATCAAAGAGGTTTTCAAGAACAATTTTTCAAAGGAAACGCCAAATTGAGGCTAGTCAAAACGTCTTATCATATTTGAAAAGTCCCTTCAACAAGATTATAATGATGTCCTTCAGGAGCAGTTGTTATGGTTCCAAAATTCTAGAGAAAAGTGAATAAATTTGGGAATAGAAACAGTAAGTTCTTCCACATTTAAACACTAGTCAAGAGCAAGAATAATAAGTTGCATGGTCTCTTTTTAGATGAAGAGATCCTTAAAGTCGAAGCTCTTCAATTTTACAAGAACTTGTTTTCAACCAATACTTTAGTCAATTTAATAAATTGTTGCTTAATCATATCCCTAAGCTAAAAGAAGATGGAGATACTATCTTATTAGCCTTGGTATCGAGAGACAAAATTAGACATGTAGCTATAGGCATGTAGTTCATCAAGGCACCTAGCCTAGACAAGTTTCAACCCTTCTTCTTTAAACAATATTGACATTTGGTTGGAAACGACTTGAGGTATATGGTGAGTGGGGCTTTTAATAGGAATTTTGTTGAACTAAGCTAATTGGAAACTATCATAGTGTTGATTTTCAAAGTAGATAACTCTATGCACTTGAAGGACTTAGGACTTAAGACTAATTACCCTGTGTAATATGGTTTATAAGATTGTTACAAAGGTCCTTATAAATAGACTAGGACCTTTACTTGACAAATTTATTAGACTAGTCTTGGGCAGGTTCTACCAAGGCCAGAGACTTTGGAGAATGTCATTCTAGCCCAAGACATGATGCATTATATAAGGAAGATGAAAAGAAAGAAAGTGGTAATAGCTTTGAAGATATTCCTTGATAAGTTGTAGGTTGCATCAATTGAAAATTCTTTCAATCTATCCTTTAGATTTTCCTCAACGTCATTAGTTTTATCAAATTGGGAGTTTGTTCCTCTGTCATCTTCGCACTGTGAATTTCATTTAAGCTTCATGATTTCACTCTTAACGAGGAGTTTTATCAAGGAGATCCCTTATTGTCATATTTATTTGTTTTATGCATGAAAAAAATTCTCATCTCTATTTTACTTGTGAATAATTGTAGTTGTCTCTTAATTCATATTTCTAGGGAGGCATAGGTCTTTCTCATCTTTATATATATATATATATATATATATATATATGATGTCTTGCTTTTTTTAGGCCTTCTAATACTAAAATCAAACAAATAGTTGATAGGTTAGATGACTTTTGTGTTCCAGTTGGCTTGAAAGTAAACTTTGAAAGATCTAGATTTATACTTAAACATTGTTACTAACCATCAACATGTAAAACTTTCTAATATTTTGGGTGTTTGATAAATTTATAACCTATTTTATTTTTATAATTGGTGTTTTATCACTTAAAAAAACTAAGTTTCTCTTGTTTTTGTTGTAGGAAGTGATTACGATGCAACTTGATGAAAGCGAGCTAAATTATGAAAAAAAGTTGCATAAAAGGACAAAAATTGGATGTAATTGGTAAATGATATAAGATGTATGCGCCCCTGCTTAAATCAACATGACCATGCCAACATTAGCACACTTTATGTTGAATAAAATTGTCTTTATTTAAGGCATGCTAAAAAACTCTCTGTCTAGGCCCTAATTAGGAAGCATGACTATTACTCAAGTGTTGAGAACTCTTTATTAAAGGCGTACTCAATAGAAGCATCCTTGTACTTGACATTTGCAACATCAAATAAAATAAAATTTTAGAGTTTTTAAAAGATATATTCTTTCTTTTGAATTACTTGTGGTGACTTCATTTCTCTCTTTCTCTTCATGCCTCATCCACATCAAAGCTCTTGTCCAAAATTCCTCTACTTTCATCATCAACATCATCTCCTTCTCCATTCTCCATTATGAGTATTACCACAATATCTCAAAGCGGCGATGTTCCTTATCACAGAGTGGTATTATCCAAGAGCAAATTAGTCACAAAGTTTCTTCTTTTTTTTTTCATTTTTATTTAGTATTATGGATTTTTTTTGTTTAGTTTCTCCTTCTTTGAATGTTATAACTATGTGTAACTAAACATTTCTTGCTCTAGAGCTTATATGGATACTTGTGATGTAATAACCCTTATTGAACCCTAATTTGATCTATGATATTCATGTTATGTGTTAATTATAATTGTCTCTTTGATGTTATTGTTATTATTGAATTGGCCGCTAAAGGGTAAATATTTGTTAATCAATTGATAAGCAATCATCCCATTAATTTGGGTGTAGGAATTAAAAGGATCAATTTATCACTTAGACTTCCAATCAATTAATTAGATTTAACATGTCTGATGAATCTTAATGCTCTTGTTTACTTGTTAGTTATTATCTATGATCATTAGGATAACATTTAGATAAGAAGATTATCATTATTCTATGATAATTAGATAGTAGTAATAATTAATTAGATGATTGATAATTAGACTAACACAAAAGCTTACAATTGAATCACTTACATTTAGATAGTTACAAGAGAAAACTGAAGCCCTGAACTTTAATCCTTATAAATCTTCTCTGTGATTTCTCCACAGTTAGTTTTCTTATAACTTCATTTAATTTCTATTATTTTAATCCAAATATTCTTAACTATTTCATCGCTTAACATTCAAGCATCATTCATAATAAATGTGTAACACCTTAAATTTAATTTCAATTAAATAATAATTTTACAAATCAAATAACCAAATTTTCATAAAAGATTTTGAAATAAGTGAAGAGTTACAATTAATATTAAATAACTGCTACAGGACTAGTTCAATTACAACAATTTTAAAATAAAATCTAAGTCCTATAGTAGTCCATCCGTCCCTTCACTGAGTTCGGTGCTGATCGTTTTGATTACCTGAAAAATGAATATAAGGTTGAGTACTCTACACTCCCCAAAAACACACAATCAACGTAGAGTCTCACCTCCAGAACATTTTCAATACATTAAACAAACACAATCACAAGCAGCATTTCACATCGATAAGTACAATACATAAACCCATACATATGCACGCCAGCCACACTCACTGTGGCACTGTGATCACAGATTTACACCATGAATGGTCGCTGATAAACCCCGCCTCACGGATACCACGTGGGCAGGCACGGGTCGCTCAACAAAGATAATAGTCAAAGGTCTAGTCAGGAAGAAAGTGTGTGGCCTGTGGTGCACCCATTCCGCAGTCGGTGTCACCACCACTCCCTCTTCCCCAAGGTATTTCTACCGTCTTCATCTCCCACATTCCCAATGTATCGCTGAACCATTCACAGCACATTACAACGGCACTAACACGCCCATTCACACATATTTCATTCACGCATGAAATAGTCATGCTTACACATGGCACATAGCCCACATTCATTCCACATTACACGGCACATAGCCCACATTTATTCACAATATCATTAATACACCAATCAATGGTATTTCATCATACACAATCACCCTCACGGGTCCAGTTATCTATCACACATCACATTGCATATACTCCAAATCCATCAATTTAGGATCAACACACATATTCACATATCACGGCACATGACCCACATTACATTTCTCAACAATTTCCTACCCACTAACTCAGCCACAACACAATATTCAACAGAATATCAACAATTCACGCACAAAAGAGTAGGATAGAGTTCTCCCTTACCTTCGATTGAAGACCCACACGCTAAATTCACCAAGAAGTGCTCTCCCTCACGGATTTCGTCCTAAACACATGGAGAAACTCCATGAGAATCCAAAGAAACCACAAAAACAGAGAAAGGGAATGAAAAATCGAAACCCTAACCATCAAAACTCACCTCTAAGCGTCCCCCACACGAATTCAACCTTCAATCAAGCTCTCGAACGCCTTTGGAGGCAATTAATCGGTGGAATAGGGTTTTAGGTCGAGAGGATTGAAGAGATTTGAGAGGGAATTTGAGAAATGAATCTCAAATCCCTAAACTCCATTTTAAAACCTCTCAGATCGCGATACTCTCGCTACAGCGAGAAATTCTCGCTGCAACGACGCCCTCTGTCTCCACAGCAAAAATCTCAGACGACATTGCATCCTGGTTTCTGCACCATCTCGTTATAGCGAGACTGCACCCAGAAATGCACTCCAAACTATTGCTTTGTTGCTACAGCGAGATGTTTCTTGCTACAGCGAGAAGGCGACAATTCTGGTTCTCCCTCTCAGGGCCCTCTCGCTACAGCGAGAACAGCCCAGTATCACGTCTTGCACTTAGCTCTTCTCAGCCCTATCCAGTTATGCATACACATATATATTCACAACATATATCTAAAAATACACACCTCTATATACTTAATATACATACACATCATTATCAAGTAAATCAATACACGTATATATATATATATATATATATATATATATATATATATATATATATATATATAACAATAATTAATATTACCAAAATTCGGGACGTTACAAAATACTTTTGAGTAGGGATGGAAATAGGTTAGGCCGTCCAATAAGAGCCTACGACCTAGTCTTTTTAAAGTCTAGTCCGACTTAACCTATTTAATTAATAGCTTTTTAAAAAGCTTAATTAGTTAAATAGGTTAGACTTGAACTTAAAAAAAAAGCCTATTAGGCCTATTAGAATAGTCTATTTAAATTTCATAAAATTTATAATAATATATTAAATAATTTATATAAAATTATAATATAATAATATATTAAATCTCAACTGTGGCATTAGAGTCTATGTTTAGTGCTGGAGGTAGAGTTATTGATGAATATCGCTCTCGTTTGAATAGGAGTCTATTGAAACATTAATTTGTGGTGGAAATTGGCTTCATCACAAGTATAATTTGGTGAGAAAATCAAAGGTAATAACTTCTAAAAGTATTTTTAAAAAATATTTGTAACCATTATTTTAAAGTATTCTTATTCAAATAATATTTTTCTTTATTTTGAAGGTTGATGAACAATATGAAGAGATCTCCTTGAAAATCTGATGACATATTTGTTGCTTCTTATTTACTATGAAAAAAATATTGTTATTTGTATATTTTAGATTTATGTTTGTTGCTTTTACTAATTTTAGGTCTAAAACTTATTTAGTTATATTGTGTTTGTTGATTTAATGTGTAAAACTTTATGCTACTGGATTTGTTTAATAATTTATAAATTGATATTCATTTTATTGTATTTTTAATATGTGTAACGATTTACTTATTTAAATTAAATATGTGGTTTGAAAGTGATAAATAAGAATATGTAATTTTATTGTACATATTCAAGATGTTGAATCATTTTTTTAATAGTTTATTTAGATATAATCCTTATGACTTTTAAAAAGATATACTCATTTAGATAGTTCAATAATAATCTATTTATATGAAAGCTTAATGACCTACTGAATGTTTTAATATGAATTAGGCCATTAAAAAGGCTATAAGCCAAATCAGACTTTTAAAAAGGCCAGACTATGCTTAATAAAAAGCCTATGACAAGTAATAAGCTAGGCTTAGGCTTCAAAATTATTAAACAGATCAGGCCTTTTTATACAAAGCTTAGCCTAGCCTAGCCTAACCTATTTTCATCCCTATTTGTGAGTATAGTTTCTATGGAAATGAGAGTGAGAGATTTAAAATATTTCCTTTTATACAAAGCTTAGCTTAGCCCAGCCTAACCAATTTTATGAGTGCATATAGCTTAGGGAAGTACTTTTCTATTTTCCTAATGAACTAGTAAAAAAAAAAAAATTTCAACTATGTATTGAAGAAAATTTAAAATAAAATGGCTTCTTGGAATTATTACTTCTTAAACAAAGTTGAAATGGCTTGCTTAACAAAATCAATGTTGTCTATTGTTCTAATTTATAACAATTTTTTTTACTCTCTTAAGTTGTTTATGATGACACATGTTTAAGAATGGGGAAAGATGTTGTTGGAACCAAGTTAATTGCAATACAATTACTCAAAGTGACCAAGGCTTATGAGATACCAAGAAGATGAAATTGCCTTTCTATGCAAATTGGTGTAGAAATTATTGCATGACAAAGATAAATTATAAATCTCTACCTTACTTATAAGTATTTTAAGGACCATTCAATCCATTCTATCTCTATGAATAATTAATTCATCGTATTGTAGAAATGCAAGACAATTAATCCCCTCGCTGCAGCGAGAATATCTCGTTGTAGCGAGAGTGTCGCGACCAGAAAGGATTTAAAGGGGGTTAGGGTTCGGGGAGAGTTATTTCTCCATCTCCCTTTGAAATTCCTTTGATCCTCTCGTTCCCAAAGCCCTATTCCACCGATTAATTGCCTCAAAATTTGTTCAGGAGCTTGATTGAAGGTTAAATCTGTGTGGGGAACGCTTGAAGGTAAGTGTTAATGGTTAAGGTTTTGGTTTTTCATCCCCTTTCTCTGTTTTCGTAGTTTCCCTGGGTTCTCATAGAGTTTCTCCATGTGTTTAGGACAAAATCTATGAGGGGGAGCACTTCTGGGTGGATTTAGCATGTGGGACGTCAATCCAAGGTAAGGGAGGACTCTATCCTACTGTTTTATGCATAAATTATTGTTATTTTGCTGAATATTGTGTTGTGGCTGAGTTAGTGGGTAGGAAATTGCTGAGAAATGTAATGTGGGCCATGTGCCGTGATATGTGTTGATCCGAAATTGATGACTGTGGATTGTATGTAAATGTTGTGTGATAGAATGAGTATGGGCACTTGTGCCGTATATTTGAATGAATATTGTGAAAATGTGAGCCCAAGGGCTGTGTAATGTGAACGAT
This sequence comes from Abrus precatorius, assembly GCF_003935025.1. Taxonomy (NCBI): domain Eukaryota; kingdom Viridiplantae; phylum Streptophyta; class Magnoliopsida; order Fabales; family Fabaceae; genus Abrus; species Abrus precatorius. The sequence goes on along the minus strand of NW_020874439.1, from coordinate 2,131,423 downwards.
AATTGCGGGCTGTGTGCCATGTGTAAGCATGATTACTGCATGCATGAATGGAATATGTGTGAATAGGCATGTTAGCGTTGTTGTAATATGTTGTGAATGGTTCAGTGATACACTAGGGATGGGGGAGATGAGGACGGTAGAAATACCTTAGGAAAGAGAGAGTGGTGGTGACACCAAGTGCGGAACAGGTGCACCACAGACCACACACTCTCTTCCTGACTAGACCTCTAACCGCTATCTTTACTGAGCAACCCGTGACTGCCCACGTGGTATCTGTGAGGCGGGGGTAACCGGTGATCATTCATGATGTAAATCTGTGATCACAGTGCCATAGTGAGTATGGTTGGTGTGTGTGTGTATGCACGAGTTTTGTGTACTGTACCTATGGATATGGAATGCTGCCTGTGATAATGTTTGTTTAATGTATTAGAAATGTGCTAGAGGTGAGACTCTACGTTGATTGTGTGTTTTTGGGTACTGTAGAGTACTCACTCTTATATTCATTTTTCAGGTAATCAAGACGATCAGCACCGGACTCAGTGAAAGGGTGGATGGAACTGGTATAGGACTTAGGATATTATTTTGGAAAACCGTTGTATTTGAATAAGTCTTATAGTAACCGTTTGATATAATTTGTAACCCCTTCCTTTATTTGAAATGGTTAATGAAACTTGAATTAAAAATGAAAATTTTATTATCTCAAAAATTTGTGAAATTTCTTATTTATGGAAATTAAATTTAAGGTGTTACAATTTTGGTATCAAAGCAATTCATCCAAATCGGACTGGGGTATCGGGCTGAAGCGTCCAAGATAAGTGTTGATTATTTTGTTTGCCTGAATTATAATGTATAAATTGACCTAATGTGCTAGAATGTGATTGTTGACTTGTTGTATCTAGATTGAATATGTTTGGTAGAGGTAGAGGGGCTAGAGGCACCAATGACCTCATGGAACGCATGGCTCAGATTCTGAAAGCCATGGTGCACAATCAAGGTGGAGAGCCGGCTGAGTATAGAGGGTTATCTGCCTTCACTAGGCATGATCCTCCTAAGTTTGAGAGTGGATTCAACCCCGAAGGAGCATAACGGTGGGTGGCCGATGTGGAGAAGATCTTCAATGCAATGGGGTGCCGAGAGGAGAACAAGGTTGCATATGCCACCTATCTGCTGTGTGGGGAGGCTGAGGACTGGTGGAGGTTTGCCAGTCAGACCTTGCCACAAGAAGATGGCTATATCTAGTGGGAAACATTCAAGACCATCTTCCTAGGGAACTACTTTCCCCAGGACCTAAGGAAGCAAAAAGCTAGGGAGTTCCTTGAGCTGAAGCAAGGAAACATGACCGTGGGGGAGTATGCAGCTAAGTTCCAAGAGTTGATGAACTACCTTCCTTAGTGTGTGTGATGTTTGCAAATTAAATCTAATTAAGGGATTTTAAAATAATTATAAGTATTTTAAAATTCTCTCTTAAAAATCAAACACGGATTTAGAGAGAATTTATTTTAATAAAATAATATAAATACTTTTGTCTCAAAACTTCTTTAACCAAAATCATAAAATTTTGTAAAATACATTGAATTACTTTTGAAAAAGAGAGAATCTCCTTACATACATGAACATCTTGTTCTAATTTATTTCATTTGTTCTAATTTATTGTTGTTGCTCCCATCAGTCAAATAAAACAAATCATTTCTATAGGAACAACCAATTACAAAATTTTAGTATCTCTCCCTTAACTTAAAATTGTTCTATTTCGTCTGGTATTTCGTAGAGATAAATGATACGTGGATATAGTAGATAATTTTATTTTTTTTCCTACTATTCAAACCAATATTCAATTAAACTAATAAAAGAGACCCTCGAAAAACTAAATATAAATACTAGTGTGTTCCCTAATAATGCTAATGGCTGCTCACTCTATTTGAAATAGAGTACATAATAGTACCTTCTCTATAAAGAGAAAGGGTGAAATTAATTCTATCTAGGAGAACTTATGAGTGAAATCTGAATACATTAGGTTGCACAAAAAATTATTAAACATCCATTCAAAGTCCAAAAAAGGTCTTAATGTTAGATTATTTTAATAATCTTATTATAGTGGCCTATGTAGCTTATAGCATGACTCTAATTAATGATTTAATGTGATGGTGGTTAAATATAAAATATAGAGTCATTGAGGGTATAATTGTAAATACAATTATAAGGAAACCCTTCCTTCTCCCTTCATATAAATTAAAGAGCGGTTACCAAATAGGGGTTATGACATTCCCTATTTTTCATTTTCACGGTCTCTGAGTGAGTTCACGGTAAACGCAAGAAAGGAACTTTTTCTCAACCATCCAAGAGGAGCTGAAAGAGGAAGGAAGAGTTGGGGAAAATACCAAAGGATCAACGACACCAACGAGAGAGGTAACATCAAGGAATAATAGATTCAGGTTAGTGCTCTCTAAACCCTTCATTGTATGAGAACCATATATTGTGTTGTGAGAGCAACGTAATTCAAGATCATAAGGGGAAAAGGTAATTTCATAATAGTCATTGCATAATGGAAATTACATAATGGATTAAAGAAAATTCTAACAGTTGGTATCAGAGTTAGGTTGTAAATTTCGTTGATTCTCCATAAGAGATTGGTTCTCCATTAAAGTTTCCCCAAATTACATGAACCCTAGATATATTATATGATGGATTGACATAATTTTGATGTTAAATAATTGTTTTGGATTCAATAATTGAAAACCTTGAGGTTTTGGAAGCTAGAAACATTGGATTTTGAATCTGTAATATGAGCAGGGCCACACATCAGGAACAAGCACGACGATGCTTCAACGAAGCACGACCTTGCATAATGGAAGCACGACCTTGCATATTGTAAGCACGACCATGCTTCAGGAATCAGAAATGAGCATGGTCTTGCTTCATCGAAACACGACCATGCATTAAGTAAAAGCACAGCTGTGCATAGGAATTTTACAGCAGAATAAGGAATATAATTCATAAAATATATAGATAATTTTAGAATTACATCAAAGTGAATTTTACTCACCAAAGTGATTAAATTCTCAAGTTAATTAATTCTAAATTACATTATCATAATGAGAACTTCATAATTTAGTGCTTAATTTTAAGGGTAGCTTGTTACTCACCAAAGTGGCCTAGTTTTAAAAGTTCTTTAAGCATTTAATTGTGTGTTATAAATTGTTTGATGCTATATGGAAACAAAGAGTGAACAATTTAGCTTATTAATTATAACGCTAGGAGATCGCCCAAAGGTGGATCATTGCATATGATTAATGACATTAAGGAGACATGTAAGCACTTCATAATATGTTTGTATATCCAAAGATGACTTGTATATTGGTTTGAGTGACTGGTTGTCAATTAAAGTTGTTTATTAGCATCATTATAGATAAATTATGTATTTAGGCGTTACCCAAAGGTAAACTTATATGCATAATTGATAATGGTTAGCTGTCTGAATCTATTAAGTTTATTCAAAGCATAAATGTTGAAGCATGTATTAAATGGATTCAGTCTCTATGAATACGTATGGCATGAGCAATGGCGTAGTCAAGTTCAATGGGCTTAATTATGATGATTGGGCTGAACAAGTTTGATTCCAGCTAGGTTTTATGAACTTAGACCTAGCAATCATTATGGAACAAGAGCCTGCAGCCATTACAGAGACCAGTACTGAAGAGGAAAGGACTCTTCGTAAGGCTTGGGAAAGGTCGAATAGGCTGAGCTTGAGCTTGCTGAAGATGACTATGGTTGAAAATGTGAAACCATCAATGCCGAAGACTGAAAATGCTAGGGAATTTATGGCAAAGGTAAAAGAGTATGCACAATCGGACATTACTGACAAGTTCATTACAGGCACCCTGTTGACTGAGCTAACTACTAAGAAGTTTGATTGGTAACGGCCCATTCATGATCATGTGACTGACATGATCAATCAGCGGAAGAGTTGAAATCAATGGGCATGGAGGTAAAGAAATTCTTTCTAGTACAGTTCATTTTGAACTCACTCCCTTCTGAGTTTGGTCAGTTCTAGGTGAATTACAACACCATTAAGGATAAATGGAACATACAGGAAATGAAGGCCATGCTGGTTCAGGAGAAGGGAGGCTGAGGAAGGTGAAAGAACACTCCGTCCATCTCACATTTCATGAAGGGGCTAGTAGTAGCAAGGCTAAGCCAGGTAAGAAGGACAACAAGGACAAGAAGGATAAGGCCTTATTAAAGGTTCGTGAAGGCCGAATCCAGAAGGGCCAAAGGTGCTTCTTCTGCAAGAAGACTGGTCACTTCAAGAAAGATTGTCCAAAGAGAAAGGTTTGGTTCGAAAGGAAAGGTATATATTATGTTTCAGTATGCTTTGAATCAAATCTTATTAAGGTACCTAAAAATACCTGGTGGTTAGATTCTGGTGCAACTACTCATGTGTCACATGTAATGCAGAGATTTCTTTCGATCCAGCCCATAAGCAAAACTGAAAATTTCTTGTACATGGGAAACATAATGAAGGCACGGATAGAAGGAATAGAGATTTACAGATTGATCTTGCATACTGGTTGCTGCATAGATCTAGAAAAGTGTCTTTATGTTCCTGAATGTGCTAGAAATTTGGTTACTATTGCAAAGTTGGACGAATTTGGTTTTAATTTTAAGATTGGAAACGATACCTTTTCTTTGTATAAACACTCGTACTATTTTGGATCTGGTACATTAATTGATGGTTTATATTGTTTCAATTTTAATGTTAAATTTGCTGAATCTCTGTTTCATGTTGAGAATGTTGTTAGTAGTAATTTGAATGTGCGTAATAAATGCTCTGCTTTCTTGTGGCATCAAAGGTTAGGTCACATATCCAAAGAAAGGATGATAAGGTTAATGAAAAGTAAAATTTTACCTCAGTTATATTTTGTTGACTAGGATGTATGTGTGGATTGTATTAAAGGAAAACAAACCAAACACACATCAAAGAATTCAGCCACAAGAAGCAGTCAACTCTTAGAGTTGATACACATTGATATTTGTGATCCGTTTGACATCCCATCTTGGGGTGGTGAAAGATATTTTATTACCTTTATTGATGATTACTCACGTTATTGTTATCTGTGTGTGTTGCATGAAAAATCAATCAGTGGATGTCTTACAGGTGTTCATTGATGAGGTGGAAAGGCAACTAGATAGAAAGGTAAAGGTTGTGAGGTCAGATAGAGGTAGTGAATATTATGGAAAATCCGATGAAGGACAATGTCCAGTTCCATTTGCAAAACTTTTGGAAAGTCGAGGCATATGTGCACAGTATACTATGTCTGGTACACCACAACAAAATAGTGTGGCTGAAAGGAGGAATCGTACTATCATGGAAATGGTTAGGAGTATGTTAAGTTACAGTTCTGTACCTATGTCTTTGTGGATGTACGCATTAAAGACCGTTGCGTATCTGCTTAATAGAGTTTCTAGTAAGGCAGTTCCAAAGACTCCATATGAACTGTGGATAGGAAAGAAACCCAGTTTAAGACATCTTTATGTCTGAAGTTGTCCAGCAGAAATAAGAGTGTATAATCCACATGAAAAGAAGCTTGATGCTAGAACCATAAGTGGTTATTTCATCGGCTATCTTGAAAAATCAAAGGGGTACATATTCTATTGTCCTAACCATAGTATGAGAATAGTTGAGTCTGAAAATGTAAGGTTCATTGAAAATGGTCAGTTTAGTGGGAGTGGCGAAACACGAAAGGTGGAAATTAAAGAGACACGTGCGGAAACTCCTATAGTTGGTGTCTTTTCTCCAGTTGTCATTTCTCTTGTTGTATCACGGTCACACAACATAAGGAGACAACAAGTTAATGTTCCAAACCCACAAGAACAACATATAGAGGATGAACCAGCTGAAAATGCACAAGTCACAAGTGAGCAAGAGGAAGGTGAACCACAAGAGATAACATTAAGGAGGTCTGTAAGGCAGAAAAGACCAGCTATTTCGAATGACTATGTGGTTTACTCACTTGAGCATGAATGTGACTTGAGTATTGATGAGTATCCAATCTCATTGAAGCAAGCCATGGAATGTTACAATGATGAAAAGTGGTTGAATGTCATGAAAGAAAAGTTAAAATCAATGAGTGACAACAAGGTATGAGATCTAGTTGAGTTGCCTGAAGGTTTAAAATGAGTCAGTTGTAAATGGGTCTTTAAAACTAAACGTGACTCAAAAGGCAACGTTGAGAGATACAAGGCTAGACTTGTTACTAAAGGATACACTCAAAAGGATGACATAGACTATAAAGAGACCTTTTCTCCAGTTTCAAAGAAGGACTCTTTAAGAATTGTTATGGCTTTAGTGGCTCATTATGACTTAGAGCTCCACCAAATGGATGTAAAGACCACCTTTCTGAATGGTGACTTCGAAAAGGAAGTTTATATGGATCAGGCAGATGGCTTCTTGACCGCAGGTAAAGAAAGTATGGTGTGTAAGTTAAAGAAATCAATATATGAGTTGAAACAAGCTTCCAGATAATGGTATCTTAAGTTCAATGATACCATCACGTCATATGGTTTTGTAGAGAATACTGTTGACCGGTGTATCTATATGAAGGTCAGTGGGAGCAAGTTCATCATTTTAGTCCTGTATGTTGATGACATCCTTCTTGCTACTAATGATGTTGGGCTGTTGCATGGTGTAAAGGAATTTCTCTCTAAGAACTTTGAGATGAAAGATATTGGTGAAGCTTCCTATGTGATTGGAATAGAAATATTCTGTAATAGATCACAAGGATTATTAGGATTGTCTTAGAAAGGCTACATCAACAAAGTATTAGAGATATTCAAAATGGAAAAGTGCTCATCAGGGGTAGTTCTAATTCAAAGGGAGACAAGTTTAGTAAAATGCAATGTCTCAAGAATGAGTTGGAGCAGAAAGTAATGGAATCTATTCCCTATGCATCAGTGGTCGAGAGTTTAATGTATGCTCAAACATGCACTCGGCTTGATACCAATTTTGTTGTTGGAATGTTAGGCCAATATTAAAGTAATCCCGGAATGGACCACTGGAAGGCTGCAAAGAAAGTCCTTAGGTATTTACAAGGCACCAAGGACTACATGATTACTTATAGGAGATATAGTTGGAAGTGGTTGGCTACTCGGATTCAGACTATGCTGGATGTGTACACTCAAGAAAATTGACCTTTGGCTATATCTTCTTGTTAACTGGAGGTGCGATTTCATGGAAGAGGGGAAATGAGTCCATTATTGCTACGTATACCATAGAAGCAAAATTTGTGGCATGCTTTGAGGCCACTATTCATGCTTTGTGGCTGCGGAACTTTGTCTTAGGGCTTGGTATTGTTGATAATATAGAAAAGCCACTGAGAATGTACTGTGATAATTCCGCAGCCGTCTTTTTCTCTAAGAATGATAAGTATTCAAATGGAGCAAAGCATATGGACTTAAAATACTTATTAGTGAAAGAAGAAGTGCGGAAATAGAAAGTGTCTATTAAGTATATTGGTACAGATTTAATGATAGAGGATCCGCTAACTAAGAGATTGCCCCTAAAACATTTTCTGGCCATGTTGGTAGAATGGCCATTATAGACAAGTCCTTGTTAGCATGATTGTGTGATTCACATATATGTGTATAGATTGTTTTGCTCATATTATTGTAGACATTTTTGGAATTCAATAAAAGTATTATTTCTGCTTGTTTACTTGTTATCTGAATTGTGTTAATGTACATGTATGGTTTGAGTTTGATAACAGGTTAAGTGTTAAAAGCACATCAGAGTTACAACATGTAGTATGACTGATTAAAGCTGTTTTGATTTGAGTTGGTTCTGTGATACTTGGAAGGAATCATGTCGTCAAATGACTTGTGACCGCCATGATCCGATCAACTTAAATCATTAAAAGATGATGACCTGATATTATCAATGATATGCGCACTTACAGTTCATTAAATCTTCAAGTCGTCACATAGGCTAAGTGGGAGAATGTTAGATTATTTTAATAATCTTATTATAGTGTCCTATATAACTTATAGCATGACTCTAATTAATGATTTAATGTGATGGTGGTTAAATATAAAATATAGAGTCATTGAGGGTATAATTGTAAATACAATTATAAGGAAACCCTTCCTTTTTCCTTCATATAAATTAAAGAGTGGTTACCAAATAGGGGTTACGACATTTCCTATTTTTCACTTTCATGGTCTCTGAGTGAGCTCACGATAAACGCAAGAAAGAAACTTTCTCTCAACCATCCGAGAGGAGCTGAAAGAGGAAAGAAAAGTTGGGGAAAATACCAAAGGATCAACGATACCAAAGAGAAAGGTAACATCAAGGAATAATGGATTCAGGTTAGTGCTCTCTAAACCCTTAATTGTATGAGAACCATATATTGTGTTGTGAGAGTAACATAATTCAAGATCATAAGGGGAAAAGGTAATTTCATAATAGTCATTTCATAATGAAAATTACATAATGGATTAAAGAAAATTCTAACACTTAAAAGATTAAAAAAGGTCTGTTGAGCGCCTCACTGCTATTTCATAATAGATCCGAACACTTGCCACGGATTGACTTCAAGATCATAATTGTTGTAGTGAATAACTAAAGAAAATAGATTATATGAAAGAAAATATAGAATGGATAGATGGAAAATAGAAGAGAACGAAACTCAATATAAACATCTTTCATAAGTTCACTAATTCTATTTTATGTTGGCGAGTTTCTTTATATGTGTTGTCTGGAAAGAGGAGGACTCGATGATTATTCGTTTACCGGAACCAAAAGTTAAAATTTTGGTAGATAGGGATCCCATAAAAACTTCTTTCGAGGAATGGGCAAAACCCAGTCATTTCTCAAAAACAATAGCTAAAGGACCTTATACTACTACTTGGATCTGGAACCTATATGCTGATGCTCATGATTTCGATAGCCATACTAGTGATTTGGAGGAGATTTCCCAAAAAGTTTATGGTGCCCATTTCAGCCAACTCTCCATCATCTTTCTTTGGCTGAGTGGCATGTATTTCCATGGTGCTCGTTTTTCTAATTATGAAGCATGGTTAAGCGATCCTACTCACATTGGTCCTAGTGCCAAGGTGGTTTGGCCAATAGTGGGCCAAGAAATATTGAATGGTGATGTAGGGGGGTTCCGAGGAATACAAATAACCTCTAATTTTTTTAGATTTGGTGAGCGTCTAGAATAACTAGTGAATAACAACTCTATTGTACCACAATTGGTGCATTGATCTGGAGGGACCAAAAACGAAGATGTAACATACATCACAAAATGTCTTACCTTTTACCATGTTTCCTAGTGAATGGATAACAAACCTCCATGGATTTTTAAGTTTTTGTGGAATTTTCTTTTGTAATATGACATTGTTCTCTCAAATCAGTGAAATTATTTCATTTTCCCACAATTTCCTTTTTCTACGTTAGTAGTTTTCTTGTAATTTTTCTTTTTCTTCATCTTCTTTCTTCTCAAGCAAATTGCATTGTGTTATGTATAAGGATTATAATGAAAAGTGTGTTGTGAATAAGATCCAAGTAAAAATTGTTTAAATACAAGAAAATAACAATAAAACATTAACTATATAGGTTATTTTATAAATAATTTTTATTCAGGAACTTATTTATAAACGTTTATGCTATATACAAACCAAATAAAAAAAATGAGTTTTGTGTAAGAACTAAAATCGTATTTAAACCTATTTTTAATAATTTTTAGGAATGTTCAAAATCAATATGTTACAAGTGATTACTTCTTAGAAAAATAAGAAAATTAAGGCTTTATAAGTTGAAAAGAATTGATTTCATATTGAAGATCCACAAAAAAGATATTTTTTTTTTATTTTAAAAATAAATTTGTTACTATTTTAATAAAATTAATTTCTATATTTAATTTTAAAACTTCATTTTCAAACAAATTTTAACCTCATTTTTCTCAAAATTAATTTAAACTACAGTATTGAGAATGTTAGGTGAGTATTTCGTTTATACCATTTGGCACAATGTTATGTCACACTTAATACTAGTAGCAGAAGTGTCACAAGTTAGAAATGTATTTGGTGGTAATTAAGATGGTAGAAAGTTGTTGACATGTAAAACTTTCCACACATCTAAATCATGAACATAAAATTGTCACCGAAGTTTAATAAGATAATAATTTTCTTACAACATGCTAAACTTGCTTGCCACCAACTCCTTTCCAATACCATTTCAAGCTTTCATTTATAATATGATAATTTTTAAGTTCATGTGTAAGTCTTCACCGTCTCTACACTATAGTATTTGCTAAAACCACAGAAAGATGCCACAAGGTGATTCTATTGCTAGTGTCACGCAGCATGGTGCACCCACTAAGCGTGTTCCTACTCTAGGGAAGGCCACAATACTTGCAATAGGTAAAGCTTTCCCTAGCCAAATTATCCCTCAAGAATGCTTGGTCGAGGGCTACATACGTGATACTAAGTGTGAAGATGCATATATTAAGGAGAAATTAGAGCGTCTCTGTAAGTACATTAATTCTTTACGTTATTATTTTACCAAAAATATCAACCTTTTCTTCCTTGCTTCAAAACAATTAACAAAAGTACAAGATTTAAGTACATATTTTTTGTTTGGTTTATGAATTAAAGTTAGAATTTTACCTCCATAAAATGTTTACTTTTATGTTGTTACAGGTTATGAAAGTAAAACTTTAATTTTAATTGACAAAAAGACAAAGAACATTTAAGAAACTCCACTTAAGTTTTGTTTTTAGTAAAATTGGTTCTATAACGAAGGTAAATCTAAAATTATGGTCTATAATTTTAATTGCGTCTCTCGTTTTATAATGAAGATAAATTTTAAGGAGTTCCGTACCAAGAGGACTTTTGAAGGAAATTGGAAGAGAGGTCAAATTATTTTGTTTTAAATAAAATTATTAAAAATTACTTTTTTTTTTAACAAATAGAATATATAAATTGATATATTAATATAAAATTTAATGTTTTAACCATATATTTGTTATCATAAATAATATAATTCTCTTAATTTAAAACTAAAAAGTATATTCCTCCCTTACTTTCTCTCTAAAATCTTTCTTCTAGCATACCCTTAATTGTGATTTTATCCTAATAGTATTGATGCAAAGTTATCTATAATCATATTGCATCCACAATTAAGATTGCAAGTCTACATTATAAATGCATTCCCACTATTATTGGATTCCATTTGCTAGTAACTTTTTGCAATATAAAGGTTTTGAAAGTCTATGTAACTGTCACTAGAATTGTAATTTAAAATCTTGAGAAGATAATTAAAGTTTGACACTCATAAAAGCAACTAATAAAAACTATAATAAACATAAGCTAATTCTTTAATAAAAATTACTAATCTATACTACAATACTTTCTTCACTTTTTAGGTAAAAATACAACAGTGAAGACAAGATACACAGTAATGTCTAAGGAGATCCTTGACAAATACCCAGAGTTGGCCACAGAGGGGTCACCAACCTTAAAGCAAAAACTTGAAATAGCAAATCCAGCAGTGGTGGAGTTGGCAACCAAGGCTAGCCTTGCTTGTATCAAGGAATGGGGAAGGCTAGCTCAAGACATAACCCACATTGTCTATGTTTCTTCAAGTGAAATTCGCCTACCAGGTGGTGACCTTTATCTTGCAAATGAGCTAGGCCTTAAGAGTGATGTTATTCGTGTAATGCTATACTTTTTAGGTTGCTATGGTGGTGTCACTGGCCTAAGAGTAGCCAAGGACATAGCAGAGAACAACCCTGGTAGCAGGGTTCTGCTCACTACCTCTGAGACTACAATACTTGGTTTTAGACCCCCTAACAAGGCTAGGCCTTATGATCTTGTGGGGGCAGCACTTTTTGGTGATGGAGCTGCAGCCGTGATAGTTGGAGCTAACCCTGTTATGGGTCAAGAGTCTCCCTTTATGGAGTTAAACTATGCTGTCCAAAAATTCTTGCCTGAGACACACAATGTGATTGATGGGAGACTTTCGGAAGAAGGTATAAATTTCAAGCTTGGAAGGGACCTTCCACAGAAAATTGAAGACAACATAGAGGAGTTCTGTAGGAAGCTTATGGCTAAAAGCAATGTGAAGGAGTTTAATGATTTGTTTTGGGCTGTTCACCCTGGTGGGCCTGCAATTCTCAACAAGCTTGAGAGTACACTCAAATTGAGTAGTGACAAGCTGGAGTGTAGCAAGAAGGCACTAATGCATTATGGGAATGTTAGCAGCAACACTATATTTTATGTCATGGAGTATATGAAGGAGTTTCTAAAAGAAGATGGAGAGGAATGGGGTTTGGGATTGGCATTTGGTCCAGGAATTACTTTTGAAGGCATTCTCCTACGCAACCTATAATCTTGAACATGAATTTGGATTAGGAAGCTGCACTTAATGGTGCTATTTTTCTTATGGTTTAAAATCTTTCTTAATAATAAGGCATTGTCGTAGAAAATTAATTGCTTTATGAATATCAATAGGAAAATTTTATTACGATACTTTAAGTTCTCAATTCTTATTGCTTTGTTTACTTTATTTTATAAACCTTATAGAACTAGCTCCTACTTCATAAATTTATTATTTTTACTTTCAAAATAAATGTGATGAAAATTGTGCATAACTATTTAGTGTAAGGTGTAACACCTTAAATTTAATTTCCAAAATAAATGAATTTCGAGGATATGAGAATAATAAAAAATTTCATTCAAATGGTTTTCGACACATAGTTCAACAAAGTATTCTAAAATAAGGGTGAATTACAATTTGAATCAATAACTACTACAGAACTTAATTAATACATCAAATTTTCAAAAGAAATTCCTAAGTCCTATAGCAATTTCATCCACTCCTTCATTGAGCCCAGTGCTAATCGTCTTGGTTACCTAAAAAATAAATACAAGGCTGAGTACTCTACACTATCCAACACATGCACATAACACAGAGTTACACCCCAAACTGTCGTTTTGTCGCTACAGCGAGAAACCTCTCACTATAGCAAGACATCTCTCGTTACAACGAGAACACTCTGCACCAGACACTTAGCCTAATTCTCATCAATCAAACCAGCCACGGTCCAACATTCTTAGCACACTCACACACACACACACACACACACACACACACACACACACATATATATATATATATATATATATATATATATATATCTAAATATATACTCTTATAATCGCATATTTATCCATACACATTCGTACACATCATCATTCAATATTCATCATGCACTCAAGTGCAAATTTCAACATCCATTCACATTTACACACACACACACACACACACATATATATATATATATATATATATATATATATACATACATATAACAATAATCAATATTGCAAAAATTTGGGGCGTTACATAAGAGATTTGTGCTCACTCATAGAGGCATAATATAAAGCACTTATAAACATATTTTCATAATTTGAAGATGTCCTTTATTTCAAGCGCACAACTTTTTATACAAATGACTTAAATTTTTTTCAATTTTAGCATTGTTTTTAATTATTTTCTAACCTCATTTCAAATTGTTCAAGAAAAAAGATACAAAAAGTCAAAAAAATTAATTTTTGCTTACTATGTTATAAAATTAGACTTTAAAGGTACCATTTTCTAAATAAATATTTTTAAAGTTATAATTCATGCAAAAATAATTTAATACAAGGAAGATATCATTTCTAGTATTTAAATATATAGTTGTTAGGCTACATGACAATAACCTTATCTTTATAGTAAAGGTAACCCTTTAATTATACTTTATATACAAATTAACAAATATTTGGAATCATGACTATAAGATAATAGTAATTAGTTATGTTAGTTATATTGTATTAGTTCAGTCTTATTATGTAATGCCATTTTTCTAATGACGAAAATACATAATTTTTATTTTGGCAACACAAACTTCAAGTAATTTCTATTCTTGTCTTGGTGAATCTGTTGTAGCTCCAAAATAGTCAGGACAAAATAATGATCCAGTAACCATATAAGAGGCCCATAATCTGGAGAGTTTATAAGAGGAAAAATAGGAGAAAGGAAGGAATAAGTGATGAGCTGGCATAGAGAGAAGGTAGCAATGAGAGTTAGTTATAACATGATGCATTTTCTATATAGGGAGGGGCGGGTGTAGTGAGAAGGCACAGAGGAATAACTTTTGGTTAGTTATAGATTGTGGGCCAAAGTGATTGTACTCCTATTGATATTTTAACTGTTCAATAATACAAATTTAGTATATTTCTCACATTTTTTTCATTATTTTTCTTAATTTGTTCATTGTTGGATTCAGTTTGTAACAAATTAGTCCGACTTGCCAGATAACTCGGAGGGTGAATGCCACCTAAGAAGTGAACATAAGGAAAGAACGTATATAGCATGGAGGGTAAAATGACGGTGATTGAGTGAGAAATTGTTGGATTGAAATCAATGATGGAGGCAATGTATTTACAAATAGAAGAGAACTGGGCGAGACTAATAGCATTACTTACCAAAAGCTCAAAGAAATGGCTAAGGAAAAAACAATCAATGGCTGATAGGACATGTACTACATCGAGAGACAATGAAATTTGCCATTTGTTATACCAAGTGCTTTTGGATCACAAACGAAAATGGTTTTGTTTCAAATGTGGAGGCAAGTATCATCCACGTCATCTGTGTCTTGATCGACAATTGAAAGTAATGTTCTTAGAGGACACAAATGAGGAGGATGGTGAAGCCAACATGCTTGCTATGGAAGAAGACGATATAGCGAACATAAATGGAGAGTGCAACGTGTTGCATCTCGAAGGTCAAAAGCTAGCACCACAAACACTAAAGTTACAGGGTGCAATGCATAGAGTACCTATCATGGTGTTGGTAGACAACAAAGCTACACATAATTTTATTTTAAAGAAGCTAGTGGCAACTATGGGGTGGCCAACTAAACTCACAAAAGTGATGAGTATTAAACATGGGAGATGGTTATAAAGCCTACGTGCAGGGGAAGTGTAGAGGAGTGCAAATTGAGTTGGATGAGGTAATTATCATCATCAACGCCTTACTCTTTGATTTGAAAGGCATAGATATGGTATTGAGGATATCATGGTTGGCTTCACTGAGTGAGATGTTAATAGATTAGGGGAAAAGATCTATGACATTTCAGATAAATAATGAATGGGTGATAGTGAAAGCTAGAGGAGGGAAGGTTACAAATCAAGAAGCATTACAAAGTTTTTTTGGGAAACCAATCAAGGTGTTAGAAGGTTGTTTGTTTGTAGTAGAGTCGCAAAGACAGTTAAAGACAAAGGATGGTGCTCCTGATCTGCATAAAGAGCAACTACTACAATTAGAGAGGTTGCTCAATCAATATAAAGAAGTATTTCATGATCCAAAAAGGTTGCCCCCTAGAAGGCAAAAAAGCATGCGATCAACCTATGTGAAGGAAAAAGACCTATCCTAGGCCCTATCGATACCCTTACCACCACAAGGCAGAGATTGAAAAGAAAGTAAAGGAGATGCTAGATTCTGGTATGATACGGCACAGTAACAGTGGTTTCTCTACCCCTGTAATCTTAGTAAAAAAAAAAAAAGATGACTTGTGGAGGATGTGTGTTGGCTATAGAGCGTTGAACAAGGTAATAATGCTTGACAAATTTTTGATACCAATGATAGATAAATTATTAGATAATCTACATGGGGCTGCATTTTTCTCAAAATTGGATCTCAAGTATGGATACCATCAAATATGGGTCAAAGAGAAGGACATCCACAAAACTCCATTCGAAACTCATGAAGGCCATTACGAATATCTTGTGATGCCTTTTTCGTTTGATGAACACTCCCTATACTTTTCAAGGTTTGATGACCGAGATTTTTTGGCCATTACTAAGAAGATTTGTATTTGTATCTTTTTTTTATGATATTCTAGTGTATAGCTCAGATTGGGATACACATATGCTAGACTTGAAGATAGTGATAGACATTCTATAGCAACATCAGTTGGTGGTGAATAAACACAAATGCTCTTTTGCTCAATTTTCTGTGGAGTATTTGGGTCATGTAGTTTCACATAAGGGAGTAGCCATAGATCCCACAAAATTTCAAAGTGTTATCCAATGGCTTGTACCTGCAAATGTTAAAAGAGTTCGAGGCTTTTTAGTTTTGACTTGTTATTATCGCAAGTTTATTCAAAATTATGGCAAGATAGCGAGGCCTTTAACTGAGCTCACTAAGAAGGATGGTTTCTATTGGAACCCCAATGCACAGGTTGCTTTTGAAGTATTAAATTAGAAATTAACAACAACACTAGTATTAGCTCTTCTAGGTTTCTCTCCACCATTTAGCATTGAATTTGACACATTCGGCAAAGGAATAAGGACAATCTTAACACAGGGCAAGCATCCTGTAACTTTCTTCAGCAAGGCTTTAAGTGAACCCAACCTATCTAAGTTTACCAATGTGAAAGAGCTAATGGCGATAATGTTGGCTATTCAGCATTAGCATCCTTACCTATTGGGAAGACAATTTACAGTATTCATAGATCAAAAGAGCTTGGGTCAACTATTACAACGACATATATCCACTATGAATCAACAAAATTGGGCAGCAAAGCTTCTTGGTTATCAGTTTAACATCGTTTATAGGCCTGGGTTGGAGAACAAAGGGGTTGATGCTCTGTCTCACAAGTATGATATGGGTGAGTTTTGTTCCCGCATTTCCTATCCTATTTGGGAAGATAGGGAGTGATGAATGCATATTTTACTAGATTTTTAAGTAGTTTTCTAGGTTATGTTTTATAGAAAATGTAATTTGGAAGGTGAAAATTGCACAAAAATATATAAATATTCAATAAAGTCAATATTTGTCTTTAATAATTCAAATTGTGTGAATTTAATAGAATTATGATGTAATTTTATTAGTTTTGCAGGAAATTCTAAGCTAAGAGTCTTGAGGATAAGGATTGAACAATATTCAATTGAAGAAAGTGGAAGATTTGAGCTTAAAAGATCAAGAATAAAGTGATATGTGCTGGGCGTAGCAACTTTAGGTGCATAGAGTTAACACTTTGAAGAAGAAAATTCATGAAGATCAAGTGCGTAGCAACTCTAAGTACTGAAAGTGAATACTCTAGCAACAGAATTCATGAATAGCCTGCGCAGAATTGAGTGTCCACTCTAACTGTTAAGTGTAGCCACGTGCAGAATTGAGTGTACACTCTAACTGTTGAGAGTAGCCACTCGCAGAATTGCGTGGACACTATAGTCATTGAAAGTAGCCACTCAAAGTGCGTGGACACTCTGGTCACCTAAAGTAGCCACGCGCAAGGTTTATTTGCATAGAACACATGTGCGTGGACACTCTTACTCCTTAAAGTGTCTATGCAAAATAACAGAATTTTGAAAATCATTTTTTAAGTGTTAACTTTGGATGTTTGGAGTTCCTATCTCAACCTTAGAAGCTTCTGGAAGGCTTTCCACGTTATTACTCTCAGTGATTAAAGTGTCAACGTGGAAGGTGGTGGGAAAAATTATAAATAGCTGTTAAGAGTTCAGATTTAGGGTCTTTTACCATTTTTTTTGTTTTCTTTTAATTTATACACCTTAGGAGAGTTAGAGAGGAAGATTGGGGGCAACATCCAAGCTCTGGACCTTGAGGAATCAGGCTAGGGATTGGATTTATGAAGAAATTCTGCAGCTCCTCTTTTTCTACTCTTTCTCTCTCTTTTTCTTTTAGAAACATGTTTTGATTTCTTTTTGTTGGGGATCTATGGATCCAGATTTGATATTGTAATGTAATTTTGGATCTGGACCTTGAGGTTTTAATTGAATTGAGTATGTGACTCTGTTCTTAATGCAGTTGTAAACTAATCCTTCATTTAATTGAACTTAGAGAAATCTTCATCGATGGAAATTGAGTTTATTTCTCATATCTGAATCATATGTCTAGGTTACTAAGATCTTAGGAATAAGTATCATAATCTAGTAATCCTATAATTTCCAGAAGTTAATGCAATATTTGGTTGAATTTCACCTAAGGAATTAGGGAGGTTTAATTAGATATTAGGATCAATGAGGCAACGAATTGTCCTTTGGTGAAAGAAGTGAAAATGATTATCAATCAATTAGAATTCTTAAGAGTCCAGAACATTATTACATTGCAATAGAAAATCTGGTGAAGTGATTCCTAACTATTTTCCATATAGCATTTTAATACAAAATTTGTATTCTGGTTTGCTGTATTTTTCAGATTTTTGCATTTATTATTTTTGTTTGTTAAATTATTCAAAACACTCCAAATTCGTTTGGCTCAACTAGTTATTGATTTATAAAGTGGTAATTGATAGAACTAATTCCTGAGGACGATACTTGGGGCTCACATTGATTTTCAAATTTTATTACTTGCTAAAACTACCTAGTACACTTGCTAGTTAGTTTCTTCTAATTTTTTGTGACAAGTTTTTGGCGCCATTGCCGGAGATTATTTACTTTCAATATCATTAGTAGCAAAGAGATACCTAGATTGAGCATTTCTATTTATTGTTTTACTTTCTAATTTTTCTACATAATTTTTTTTTTTTGCATATTGTGAAGTTTTTTGCATAATTTTTTTTTGTTGATTTTTGCATGAGTAGTTGCATTTTTTTTTCTGCATAGCTGTTTAATTTTTCTACATAATTTATTTTTGTTTCTGCATTTTTTTTTTGGATAGAGTCTATATTATATTTTTTTTTGTTTACTGCATAACTTTTCTGTATTCTTTTGCACTTTTATGCATAATTTCATTTCTCATTTTTCTGCATAATTATAATTTTCATTTTGCATAATTTTCTATGTTTTCTGCATGTTTTGTTTTGTAATTTTTTGCATAGTTTTAGATTTCATTTTTCTTAGTTACTGATTTTGTTTGAATTTTGTTTACTTTCTTTTTATTATGCAAGGAAAAACCAGAAAAATAAGTTGCTCTATTGTTTGATGGCAACCAACATGTATAAGAATTCTCACCAAAGCCAAGTTGCAAGAACATAAGCTTATGAAGCAGATGCTTTTTAAGCTTTAATTAATAATTTTCAAGGTAGAGTTACCCAAACTAACCCATTGGTGTGTGATTTTTATAGTGAAAATGAATTGAATGGAACCTATGATGTGGCTGCACCAAAATTTCAAGAACAAATCAATTAAGGAGAAAATTTTCAAAGACCTAAATCTATCTTTCCTCATGTATATCAATATCAAGCTAACATGAGTCAACCATATTATGATTGGAATCAACAAATTTCTGCTACAACAACACCATTCTCAAGTCCTCAATTTTCACAGCCTTATTTTCAAGCATCATATTCTCAACTTCAAAGAGGACTGCAGTCTTCACAGATTCTTCAAAAAAGAATAAATGAACTTGAAGAAACTTTGCTCCAATTCATGGAATTTACTCAATCAAGTTTCAAGAATCAAGAGGCATCCATAAAAACGATGAAGATGCAAATAGGACAAATTTCAGAATAATTGTTGAATAGGAATGATGAGAAATTTCCTAGCAACACCATTGTGAATTCAATAGAGCAATGCCAAGCTGCTTTCACAAGGAGAGGTGAAAATTTCAAGTCCTAAAGTTGCTGAGAAAGAGAAAATATTAGATAAATATGAAGAAAACAAGATTTAAGATAAGCAACAAGAGGATTGCAAGGAAGAGTAGTTAACAATTTTGAAGAAAGAAAAACCAAAGGACAACAGTAAGACACAATCAAAAAGAACCAAAAAGCGATTGTTTGAAGATGTTTGCAAAAAACTTCCATTTCCTCAAGGACTGCAGAATCCCAAGCAAGGAAAACAGAATGATGATTCTATACTAAGAAAGATCCTTGTTGCAGTAACATGTCAAGAGAGTGAAAAGGAGGGACAGAAACTTAATGAGTATATCAAACTGCTGCAAGTCCCTCTACTTTTACTTTTTTCATGTTCTGAATTAAATGAAGAGCTGCAAATTGGTGAGAAAAAGAGGAAACGTTTAAAGATAGAGCAAGAGCCGTTATCACCAAAATCATCTCCTACAATCAAAGATCAATAGGCGTCAAGCTAGTGACTTTAAAAGAGCGCTTTGTAAGGGCAACTCACACTTCTTTCCCTTTTTAATTTTACTGAGTTTTGGTTTTTGATTTTATTTTTTCTGCATAATCTGAATTTCTGGTTGCTTTTCAATTGCTTTTGGCAGTGAAAATATCAACATACGAGGGAGTTTTCTAAGGTATCTTGTTGTAGTTTACTAGAACTTTCACTCTAAGCCAAAAAAGTGGTTATGCACAAGCTTAAAGGGTCTGCAAGGGTTGTTATAATTGTAACATCCCAAATTTTGGCTTGCATGGCAGAGAGTGTTAATTATTAATTAGTAACTC
This sequence comes from Abrus precatorius, assembly GCF_003935025.1. Classification (NCBI taxonomy): domain Eukaryota; kingdom Viridiplantae; phylum Streptophyta; class Magnoliopsida; order Fabales; family Fabaceae; genus Abrus; species Abrus precatorius. Next base: position 2,111,018 of record NW_020874439.1, on the reverse strand, counting down.
TTTTATTTGACTTTTAGTACTCTAGTTCAGTTCTTGCTACAACTGTTTAATCATATTATGTTCCCTGCTTGCATAATTATTTCTCCGAGGGCATATTGAGTTAATTTTGTGTGTGCATGTCTATATGATTATGTGATGAAGTTACCTTGACTTAACCCAAGGTTAGTGAGATTAACCTAGGGCGAGATAGTCTTTTGAGTTAGATGAGTAGACTTTTTTTTATCCCCTAATTATTGTTATTAATATTACGTAGTTCTTTTAATTCTTATTATTTGATTTTGTGATATGCTTTCTTAATTTAAGTGGAACTGCATGTGTGATTTTCTTTACTTATATTCGATGTTCACTAGGTTCTAATAATGGGTGTACTTAAATTTTCCATTATTCTGGTACCATGCACACTAAGTTAGACTATTAATGAGAGCCACCATCCTTTTTACCCTAGAACTCACGTGTACTACCAAGGATCCAAGAGGCAAGTTTCAATCTTTCCTCATTTAGTACTAGTAACCGAAAAGTCATTCATGTCTAGGGGAGGGAGAGAATCGAATTTGGTAACCTAGATTCTAACCCAAATTGACTGCACTTAATGCAAAATCCATAATTCCTACATACCCTAAATAAATACAGCCACCACCTCTTGGACTGCCATATTTTAATTTGGACCTTATTTAAAAACTTTCCTTTTATAGTGCAACCAAAAATTTAAAGCTACAATCCTCTTCTAGAAGAATAGACTTTCCATATTCTCATGCATTTGATTATGATTAATTCGAGATTAGCAAGAACCCAATAACCTTTGTTAAGAAAACTTTCCATATTCTCGGCACTTACACATAATTGCTACCCTATTCATTAATGCACCTTATGATTTTATTCAATACCCCTCTTTTAAATAAGGTAATCAGATTTTCATGATTTGCTTATGCAGGAGAGCGAAAAACCAGCCATAATGGCCTAGATTTGGAGCATGAAACATTGCATTTAATGAGATTGATAATTCCATGGTTAACCTAATTAGATGCAACCATTTTCCTTTCCCCAGACTGCCATTTTTGTGTGATAAATATTATAACCTCCTCATTAATGGTGCAGTCGCGAATTAAAGGAAATTAGTAGCCCCAAAATCTCTTCCCCAAAAACGTAACCCTTCCAAATTCTCGTGCTCTTAATTAGCCAACCACTAAAATTCAATTTGACATTTATTCCAATGACCATTTATTAGAGAATTAATCATGCTTGATTACTTCCCACTCACCTTTAATCCCCTCGAGGAAAACGTATGGACACACCCCAATTTTCTCCCCTAAATGATTAGAACCGTCAACCACAATAAGGATAAGCGTGAGTCAACGTAGAAATTCTCCCATGATGCATTTAAAACCCTAAAACCGTGCATGATATTAATTGTGTATCCTTGCCTTAATTGCTTTGCATTTATGGCTAATCATTACAAGATTATGTGCGTGTACTACCCTAAAAAGGCGTCACTTTATGAGAAATTCAAAGAGACGTTGCATGATTATTCCCTTCTCCAACAACTTAAACCGCCACCCACATTTAAAACTCTGCACCTGGGGCAATCACTTCCCTTGAAATCGTGCCACCATTAAATTCCACTTAAAAGACCTTTTCATTTACACAGCCACACAAGAGACATAACCCCTTTAAATTTCGTGGGATACGAAGGGTTTAAACCCATTCCTTCCACAAATCAAAACCCTAGCCGCCAATATACTCTAACCGCTCACTCTTGCCCAAGTCAAAACCCTACTTAGTCACTTCATTATGATGGCTGGCCTATGGAGACATGGGAAGCATTAATGGCTTGCTTCTTTTACACTCTGAGCATTTAATGCTCTTAAAGGGACATTTCGCATGCACCTGCACACCAAGAGGCGCGAGCATTTAGAGGGAGAGGCAAAAGGGTGTATCCCTTAACCTAACCCTAAAACTTTTCTTGTCCAACCCTTCACCGCCAGCCTCTGGGAAACGAATAGACATAAGGTTTAGGTTACACTATATAACAACCTCTTCATTTCTCACGCGCCCTTTTCCCTTCTCATTTTTCAAAACACTCTCAATCTCATCACTCTTTTCTCTCTAACATCCTCTCACCCTCACACCAAACAACCCCTTCACTCTCTTTCTTGTGAGCGACACCACTCCTCGAAAATACGAAGGACGCTGAAGAGTTTCCAACACAGCCTTGCACCCCTCTTCCAAACGGTTGTGCCGCCATCCAAGACTCAAGCTATGATCGAGTTCTCGCCAACGTCGAGGCTAAGTCTTCCATTCCTCATCTCATTCTCAAACCAAACAAGGTTAAGGGATCTCTTGCTTGCGTTTGAATGCATGTGGTTGTTTGTTAACTTGTAAACTCTACATGCACTCTCTTCTTCTTGTTTTCGCCTCTAATCTTCATCAAAGAAATTTACATGCAAACCATTTTCTTTCATCTCGTGGTGATTATATTTGGATAGTGTTTTAAAAATCCATGTTTTGTAACTTGCGTGAACTTGATTGAGGTTGAAATAGTTTTGCATGTTGATAATATTGAAATCCTTACATGATTCTAGGTTGTTCGCCTTTACTATTGAATAAAAATGATGACCTTGGATGATTTATCTCTTGCATGGTAAATTTTCCTGATACAACCTTTCTTCTCTTTTCGGCTCTTGTTGTCCATTTTGTTTTCGAAACCCTTTTATCATGAAATCAATCTCTTCCCCCTACCTATTTCTTTTGTTTTAACCGAGAGCCATGGAGCCCTATTTTGGTTTAAAAAAAAAAACAAAACAAAATTTGTTTGAATAATAAACCATGGATGTTGTCGATTTTTAACTCAAAAATCTGAGTTTGCATGTGGGATTAGGTCACGGTCATTTTGTGAAAATTTTGTGGTACTTATGTAGATGATGTATTTTGAGGTGTTTGGTATCTCGCAGAAATTGTTACATTCATCTCCATCTTCTTTATTTTCCTTTATTCTTCCTGAGTGCATGTGCACACTTCTCTTTTTGAATGCGTGAATCCTTTTAAGCGTGCCTTGATTTTACATTATCATTGTTATTATGCGGATATTAACATATGTGGTGTGGAGGATGGAGAGTCAAGGACACAGTTTGGCACCGCTGGGGAATGTGAGTGTTCAGGTTCAAAGGAAGAACCTTGGGGGTAGTGGAGGGGGTTGCCCCAATGGCGTGGAATAGCTCACCGCAGCCGGGACACGTCGCCATAAAAACCTCTACTAATCCTGACGCGGGCAAGCATTGCCGAGGATCGTGGTAGAACTCATTCCTGAGGAACCAAAAATTGGTAATATCGAGAAATAACCCTGGAGTATTGTGGTCAATGTGTGCTTGTAGGGAATGAGGGTCTCCGATCGCCTTGGCTGGAGGAATGATAGAAATTGAGGAAGTAGTGGTGTTCTAAGTTGCATCATGTGAACTACATTATTAATGCATTTTCTGTGAATCTAATTATGCTTCTTAACTGTTTAGTAGATATTAAATTGAGATTAGGTGTTTGCTGGAATTCTGACTTTGAAACGCTATTAATTCATTTCAATTATTTTTCCGATTTGATTTCTAACTGGAAATTGCTTGGAACTTACCCTTTCTATTTCTGTTTTTGTTTCGGTGTTGCGTCTTGTCTTACTGTTGTTGTTGTGTTGCATGAATGCATGGCAGATGGACCCACTCCGAGCGAGGATTTGGGGAGAGGAGTCGGGAGGAAAGTAGGGATGGGTCTACGACCCAACAACACGTCGCCTGGTGTACCAGGGGATGGTCTCCATGTCCATGGGACCTCTCACTGAGAGCGAATGGAAGCCAAACTGGATCGACCACATTTTTGCCGAAATCTCCGTACCCCTACCACCAAAACGGAGTATTATTATTCATACACCTCCCTCTTCTCCATCGTCTTCAGAACCTCGTGCCAAACGTCTTAAGACTTTTGTGGACAAAGGTAAGACTATCATTGACCTTGACTCCAAACCTAGCCCCTGTCCTAGCCCTGCTCCTGCGCCTGCCCCTGAATGGAATGACATTGGAGGGGTTGCGTCTTCCGTCAGGCCAGTACCTCGTTGTTCTCTCGACCTTCAGGCACCCCCTTCCGACGAAGTTGGACCTTCCACCCGACACCCTTCACCACCACCGCCATCCACCTCAAGATCGCCACCGCCTACCATTGGTTGGATTGATAGTGACCCAGACGACCTGCCACCCTCTCCTCGCCCTCAGCCTGTAGGTGATTCACCCGATTCTGATGAAATGGAATCCGACCCTAGTGAGGATTGCTTTCCACAATAATTCTATTTGCAGATGTTTCTTTTCTGCCTTGTCATGGATGAACACTGCTCTTAAGTCTTTTTAGGGCTGTTTTTAATTACTTTTCAAATACCGAACTATGGGGTTTTCTTTTTGTTTGCCTTATGATAGTTTTTTCTGGAATCGTTTGAACAAGAAGATATATATATATATATATATATATATATATATATATACATGATCATATTTTCTTTCTAATTGCATATCTCTCGTTATGATTTCAACATTTTATTCCATGGGGTATGTGATGTTAAATGCTTATTTTCATCTTTTCCATAAAAGAAATTAATTTGAGGAAATTTAGAACAATAACAAAATTTCAAGTATACTAGTAAAATGAAATACGATATACATGTTTTGGTGATGAACAAACTTGAATATAGGATTAAAAGATGATTTATACTTCCTTATAAGTTAATTGCGAATTTGTTGTTTAGTTTTGCAACAACATCAGGTACATAATTCCCTATTCGTGTTCGGTTGGGTACACCACTTTTAGAAAGCCTTCAAAACATATTTTTAGAAGATAGGGTTTTGGTAGTAATTTAGGTGTTACAATAATTGCTGAAACATCCATTTTTCTTGCTAAGAGTAGTTATATGTTTTAACGTAACCACATAAATACATTTTTTCTACTGCTTTCTAATTTTTTCTCCCTAACATTGAAAATTTAATTCCAAATTTTTCAAGGCATCAAATCAATTGCATCACTCCTACATTGCATCTGTATTTCAGTCAAGGTAAATCTCTATCCAACCTTGTATTTCTGATTTTAGAGTCCTTATGTTGGGGAATTAGATAAATGTTCATTGGCACTCTTGAGTGCATGATGTCTGAAATTAACATTAAAACTGGGCAATTGGTTGAGAATGTGAGAGATTATAGGGGACATATTTTCTAAATTTGATGAAGATTGATGAACTCATGGAATTTTTATACATGAATGCCTTTAATTCTTGATAAATTGAATTCCTAGTGGTTCACCTCTTGATTCATGTGCTGAATTGTATCATATTTCCTACTTAACTAAACAAAGAAAACATAATATATATATATATATATATATATATATGTGTGTGTGTGTGTGTGTGTGTGTGTGTGTGTATGTGTGTGTGTGTGTGTTTATAATTGTTTGTGTATTAGTTTTGTTTTCCATTTTATGATAAATAATTCAGAATTCCTTCTTCCATATCTTTGTTTCTAATTTCTGAGTAAATATTTTGTTTGTGTACTTCTTCATGATATTAGAAACTAGATTAGGATTTTTTTTTTTATTTTGTATAGCTTTGAATTTTAAAATTTTGCACGCTTATGAATTTTGAGTGTGATGAAGTAGCTAATTCTGAGTTTTTGTACTGATAATGAGGTGCAATCTGAATTTTTATCTTGCAGGTGTTAATTCAAGCAAGAATGAATGAGACAAAGTGATGAAATTGTATTTAAAAGGATGTTCATCAACTGAGTAATCACTTTGAAGAAGCAAAGTTAAGGCGTAAAAGTTGTTTTTATGGAGTACATTATCTAAGTGTTCACTTTAAGCACTTAAAGTCAATACGCAATTGCTCATAACTGTGCACCTTGCCTTGAAGTTAACACTTTATGCATTTGAAGTGACTACACAAAGTGTCTAAAGTGTTAACGCTCATGGGTGTTTAGTGAAAATCTGAAAAAAAAAAAAAAAAAAGTTTGTGCGTTAACACTTTAGTCACTTAGAGTTGCTATGTGCAACTGCGCGTTACTACTTTAGCCACTTAAAGTTGCTACACGCAAAGGTTAGAAGCTTTTAAGTTGGTACTCTATGCGCTTGAAGTCAACATGTAACACCTAGATTTAATTTTCCAAATAAATGAATTGCGCAAAAGTAGGAATAATAAATTTTTTTATTTAAATGGTTCTCAAATCATGGTTCACAAAAACATTTCAAAATAGAGATAGATTACAGTTTGTATCAATCCTATAGCAGTTTCATCCCTCTTTCACTGAGTCTGGTGCTGATCGTCTTGGTCACCTAAAAAATAAATGTAAGGGTGAGTACTCTACAGTATCAACATACACAAACATAAGGACTCACCCTGGTCACCCTTCACATAGTTTCTAACACAGTCACACAATATAATCAATCACAAGCAACATTCTCAAGCATTTCATTTCAATACATGACCGATGCACTCACACCTCCAAAACATTTTACTCACGTGCACTCACTGCACGTAGTCATGCTCACTGTGGCTGTGATCACAGATTCACACAATGGATGGTCGTCGGTTACCTCTGCCTCACAGATACCATATGGACCGTCACGAGTCACTCGACAAAGGTAGTGGTCAAAAGTCTTGTTAAGAGGAGAGTGCGTGGCCTGTGCACCCACGCTCACTGTTTGTGTAACTACCACTCTCTCTTCTCCAAGGTATTTCTACCGTTCCCATCTTCCACACCTCTAGTGTATCACTGAACCATTCATAGCATCATTACAACGGAGTTTAACACGTCCATTCACACATATTTCATTCATAGCACATGGCACAAGGCCTATAGTCATTCACAGCACTCGGCACATATGCCCTCATTCCATTACACGACATTTACAACATAATTCACATTCATCAATGACAGGTACACTCACTTATTCATCCATATTTGGCTCAATCATTCCACTCATCACATTCAACGTCAATTCCTCATCAAAATATACTCATAATAGGTTTTAACATTGTCAAAATCATACCCAATCATGCATTGTCTATTGAAATACGCTAGTCCACACATCCTATCTCAATCACATTATGAAAACACAGTAATCAAACAGATCCTCAAGCAAATAAGATAGGGTAGAGTCTCCCTTACCTCAAATTGAAGACCCACGTATAAACAATGGTAGAAAACATTTTCCACACGAGTTTTGTCCCTAGAACACATGGAAAACTTCATGAGAACTTAAAGAGAATCCAAAAAATAGAGAAGAGGGACGAAAACCAAAACTTTAACCATTAAAACTCACCTCCAAGCGTTCCCAACACAAATCCAACCTTCAATATAACTTACGAACGGCTTTTGAGGCAAGTTAAGCGGTGGAATAGGGTTTGGGATTGAGAGAATCAAAGAAATTTTGAAGGTAGATATAAGAAATGAGATTCTCCAACCTAAACCCCTTTAAATCCCTTTCTGGTTGCGACACTCTCACTACAGCGAGGAACTTCACTGCAACGACACCCTCTCTCGCTATAGCAAAAGTCTCAGAGGGAATTGCATTCTGGTTTCTGTAGAATCTCGCTACAGCGAGACCCTCTCGCTACAGGAAAACTGCACTTAAAAATGCACCCGAAACTGTTACTTTGTCGCTACAGCAAGACATCTCTCACTACAGTGAGAACACCCTGTACCAAACACTTTAGCCAAGTTTTAGTCTAGTTCCAAACATACACATATATTCTCATCACCATAAATACATATATCCTTATTATAACATATAATTATATATATATATACATATATATATATATATATAATAAATACATGACACATGAAAGTCCACATAAACACTTATATTAATAATCAAATTATATTACAAAATTCAGGATATTACACAACACGCACATTGTTGTTGCCTCAGGTATCATTTTAAGTGTTAACTCTGTTCGTTCAAAGTAAAAATGCAGAACACCCAAAACCCTAAAAAAAAACTCAGATTTTCATCAAACTATACCTCTGAAATAACTTTTGTTGCTCATTTCTAACCCTGTGCTTGCTAATTAATTTCAATTCTCACATTTGCAAGTACAATTCCAATTCTTCCTCTAATTTCATAATTATTTATTAGGGTTCTTGAAAAGAAAAAATTATGGAAAATTAACGAATCTGAATTGGGGGGTTGATTCTATGAAATTATTGATTTAAATGTGTAATTGAAGGATACTAGGGTTAATTCCATGCTAAAATTATTATTATTTTTATTGAGATTCAACACTACATTAGGGTTTTTCACATGAACATGTTGTTGTGTTTACTGGAATGAACATAGGCTTATTCTCTGAGAACATTGTTGTGATTTGGTTACATTGAGATGTTAGAATTTGTCTGCAATATACTTTGCATAATTCTGAAATAATTTTTGACAAATTAATTGTGTAGAAATGATTTTCATGGTGAACTTCGTGAATACTAATGTGATTTTTGGTGCTGTAAATACTTGGTCATGTTATTTTGGAGTGATAAATTACTACACTCCACTGACTTGCTCCAAAATTTCATATTTTTACCATTGAAATCTGAATATAAACATGGGCTAATCACATTACATTGCATTATCACACTGCACATGTTGATTAGAATTTGAATTGAGTTTGAGTATAATTCTGCACTTTGCACCCTAGTGAAATTTGATTATTTGAACTTGTTGATGATTAGTTAATGCTGCATACAGTTTCAAGACTACACTTTCTCTGTGATTTGAGTTTGAAAAATTTCCTAACTTGATAAAATTTTTGCTGCAGTTCTGATAAGTCTTGAAATTGATTCCTTGTCACACTTTAATTGTGTTTTTCAGCTGAGAAATGGCAACTTGCTTCAACACTCTTCCAAGGATAGAAGTGGATGAAGATGATGAAGATGAGGATGAGAGTTCAAAAGAGGAAGATACAGAAGATTAGCTTAGGATTTTTTTTATTTCAGTTTTTAATTTCATTATTGTATAATTTTTGTAATTAGGACTTTAATTTCTGCAATGTTCAGTAGTTACTTTTTAGTTGTTAAAGACAATTTGATTTATTTTCAGTTGTAATGAATTACAGTTTTATTTGCTTTAAAATTCTACAATTTTATTTAGCTTATTTTTCTGATTAATTGACAGAAATTATGATGTTTTGTGCATACCATGTTCTTATAACACAGCACTCAAGCATATGGATTTTGACACTTGCACAAGTTACCATGAAATGGAGGGTGAATTCTGTACCTCTTACTTCATGAGTTTAGCTTCACATTCACTAAAATTTTTGAGAAAAACACAAAAATATTAGAATATATTTTAATTTGATATCTTTGAATAAATTGAATTTGAATCACATTTCTTTGAATTCTGATTTTCTTCGGATTTTATAAGTTATTTTTCCCATTCTCACATGATTGTCACATTTTTAATCTTCAAAATAAGGAAGTTCTTACCATTTTGTGCATATGAATTTGTAAGGTGAATTGTGAACATGATTGATTGATATTAACACCTTTATTCCAATGGTAAGAATTTGAGCTTTGCAAAACATATTCTTTCATATGTGATTGATCATAATTTTGCTGCACCCTCTAGAACTTGCTTTGTTTCTTGATTGAATATGCAATTTTACAGTTCTCACATATATGATGGAGGCCTTCTTTGATTGTACCTAATTAGCCTAAATGAACCTCCCTTTGTACTTGAATGTCCTAGTTCATCCCCTTTGAGCTTAATATCCCTTCCTTGATTTTCCTTCATTACAAGCCTTGATGAAAAACCATTGTAACCTTCCAAAGAAAAAGAGGGATATTGAGTCTAATCAAGGATGAGTTTAAAACTAAGTTTGAGTAGCATCCAAATTTCTATTGCTTGTGGACAAGCAATGTTCTAAGTTTGGGGTGGAGAATAGCAAAGCTATTTGAGTTATGATTTCAAAAGGAAAGAAATAAAAAGCTAAAGTTGTGAGTTCAAATGAAAAATATGCAGCAAAAGCTATTAGGATCAATGAGGCAAGGAATTATCCTTTGGTTAAAGAAGTGAAATTGATTATCAATCAATTAGAATTCTTAAGAGTCCAGAACATTATTACATTGCAATAGAAAATCTAGTGAAGTGATTCCTAACTATTTTCCATATAGCATTTTAATACAAAATTCGTATTCTGTTTTGCTGTATTTTTCATATTTATGCACTTTATTGTTTTTGTCTGTTAAATGATTCAAAACACTCGGCTCAACTAGTTATTGATTTGTGAAGTGGTAATTGATAGAACTAATCCCTGAGGACAATACTTGGGACTCACTTTGATTTCAAAATTTTAGTACTTGCTACAGCTACCTACTACACTTGCTAGTTAGTTTCCTTTAATTTTTTGTGATAGGGAACAAATCATCGAAGAAATTCGCACTGACACTGTTTTATCTAAAATTATTGCTTATTTGCACAAGGATAATACATGCAAACTTGGGTTCACTTATGAAAAGGGAATTTTGTTTTATCATGGTTGTTTGGTCCTACCATCCACATCTCCTTGGATCTCTAAATTATTAAAAGAATTTCATGCTTCTCTCCAAAGAAGGCATTGTAGTTTTTATAAAACATACAGAAGGCTTGCTGTGAACCTATATTGGATTGGGATGACAAAGGGAGTCCAGTATTTTGTTTGAAAATGTGATGTTAGCCAATGACAGAAGTATATGGCTATGTCACTCGGTGGTCTTTTATAGCCGTTGAACATTTTAAAGCAGATTTGGGAAGAGGTCTCTATGGAATTCATTATTGGATTGCCTAAGTCCCAGAAGTATAATGCAATTTTTGTTGTGGGGGATTGCCTCTCGACGTATGCTCATGTTGTCCCCTAGAAGCATCCCTATTCTGCTGGGTCTGTGGTAGAGTTATTTATCAAAGAAGTGGTAAGGCTACATGGTATTCCTCTTTCCATTGCAGCAATCATAACATTATCTTCGTTAGCAACTTTTGGCAAGAGATTTTTAAGTTGCAAGGTACTTAACTTAAAATGAGTTCTGCTACCATCTTTAGATAGATGGCCAAACGAAGGTCGTAAACTGTTGTCTAAAAATTTATTTGCATTGTTTTGTTGCGGATCAGCCTAAGACCTAAGTCCAGTGGTTGCATTTGGTAGATATTGGTATAACACCAATTTCTACGAGATGACGGGAATGATACCCTTTGAAGTTGTTTACGGGGAGGAAGCCCCTAGTATTAGTTTGTTTCCTCCATAGTGAAACAAATGTAGAAGCTGTATATCATCAATTGCTAGATAGAGAGAAGCTCTTAGACAGCTTAAACACCATTTACATCATGCTCAAGATAAAATGAACAATCAAGTTGATAAGAAAAGGAAGGAGAGAAGTTTTGAAGTAAGTAAGCAGGTGTTTCTCAAAGTGCGCCCTAATCGTCAAGTTTTTGTTGTTGCCCCCGTATTAATGCCAAACTTATGGCTCGATATTATGGTATATTCAAAGTGTTGGAGCATATTGCGGTGGTATCTTATAAGTTTTAACTTCTTGAAACATCAAGAAATTACCTTGTGTTTCATGTCTTATTACTCAAGAAGGTTGTGGGTGATTACAAGGTTGAACAAAATTTACTACTAGGTTTGGATGGTGAGTCTATGGTGGTGCAAGAACTATAGGCTATGTTAGCTTTTTGCCTTGTAAACAAAGGTAGGGAAACAATTGCTCAAATGTTAATTCACAGGAATGGGTAGTCAGCTGATGAAGTCACTTGGGAGGATGAAGTTACTATCCACAATCAATTTCCAGGCTTTAGCCTTGAGGACAAGGCCGGTACTCAAGAGGGACGTGGTGTTGTGGCCCAAAATTGTTAGGAAAGAATTATGATCTAGCAACCATATAAAAGACCCACAATTTGGAGGGTTTATAGGAGAAGAAATAGGAGAAAGGAAGGAATGAGTGACGAGTTAGCATAGAGACAAGGCAGTAGCAAGAGTTAGTTATGATGTGATGCATCTTTCCTTATAGGGAAGGGCATGTGTAATGAGAAGGTATCAAGGAATATCTTTTGGTTAGTTATGGAAAGAGAGCAATAGCTCTCTATAGGAGTAGGACTTTAGGCAATAACAGTTGTACTCCTACTGATATTTTAACTGTTCAATAATATAAACTCAGTATATTTCTCTCATCTTTTTCATTATTCTTCTTAATTTCTTCATTATTGGATTCAGTTTGTAATAGAATCATTCTCAAACATAGTTTCAAGTTACAAACAACTTGTCAGATTTTCCTCTTCGATAGCCCTGGAGACTAACTTTACATTCAAACAAGTTGTAAGGCATCTCATATCATTTTACACCTTGTACTTCAAGGATTTAATGTGCCTATACAACATAAATAAAATCCAACTTCAAAGAATTACTTATTTAATGACTCTCATTATCCTATATAACTAACGAAATTCTATATGAGGGTAGGAACCCCCTTTTATAACCATGATCTGATTGACACAACTATGTTTCTAAAGGTAGCAATCCTGTTGACAAAATCTTGCCATAATCCTCTCGTAAGCATAAGCCCTCAGGAATGACATAGAAGAAATGCAAAATAAAAATAAAGGAGAGAAATGAGACTTTTCAAATACTTATAAAACAATTAGAATTTGAAAGAAAGGAAAGAAAAATAGAAAATATATATAAACCTGCATAAGACCTTTGTTTTCTTAGAAAAATCAAGTTAGCTAATATTATATAATAAATTTTGTTCACTCATTCACAAGCACACACTTCATACATCTTCAACTCAATGCAAGATCGTGATGCATGAGCCTTATGCATATGCTAACTTTTGGTTTAGCCTAAACTAATGTATCATGCTTATCTGACATTTGGATCCATTCCTATCCTCGAAAGTTGTTGAGAGTTTCACTAGCCAGCCAAAAATTTATATATAATGGTGGGGACTTGAACCTCCAACCATTGCAACTAACTCTACTAACAAGATATATCTCAATAGTAAGTAAGGATAAAAGAGTATCGAATAGAAACTCACAGTCAGAGCCTTTTGCCAAGATCACTCATAAGACTCTTTGAGAGACTTAAACTCTAATTATCCCCTAGGTGACTGTAGAGTCCCTCCATGCCAGTCACCTCGCATTGCATCTTAAATTTTAATTCATAAATTAGATTGACATTGATTTCAGAACTAATTTCTATGTATTTAATTTTTTTATTACGTTCTTACTTGCATTCAAAATTCTCCCCAATATTCAGTAATACTCTCTGGTCATTATTATTTGACATGACAATTGGAAGCATATCATCAAACTTCTTCAACGTTGTAATTATCGAAGATAGAGTAAAGAACGGAATAACAAGTGTTAAAATGTTCCATCATCTCATTTAGACATCTAATGAAAAGAAATTCCTAAATATATAGTAAAAGAAGAAGGAAGAAAAACTAATGATATGATTTTTTTATCTAGGAGAAGTTCTTTTTCATTAAACCTAACTTAGTACCCCCTCAATTCTAACCAATATTTTTGTACGCCTCAAAAATCACACTTACATGTCACTATCATTTCACAAAATTTTCATCTTCAACTTTATCAACCACTACCTTACCAACTAACAACACCTTATTTACCTAAAGTATCTTCTGTTAGACTATTCTAACCCTATCAATGGAACCAAAATCACAACAACCACATAAGACCTACTAGATAGAAAAGTAGTACAAGTGGAGTACTTTAGAAATAATGATAACATTTTAGTTAAGATGGAAAGTATAGAGCCCAAGACTAAAAGAATTTCCATATGTGATCCTTTAAAGAGCCTCCAAATAGTAGGATTTAAGTTTCAAGATCTAGTGGTTGTTGTTAATGAATATATTTTTAAAGATGTCACCAACCTATAACATGTTTGCAAACCAAACATAAAGTAAGAAATTGGGAAATTATCAAACTTCTCATGATTTTTATTGCCTATTTTAATTAATTATGTGAAGCCTGATGATATTTTTTTGAAAATATTAATACATGGCTTCTTTTATAAATGAAACTCTATTTTTCGTAACTTAAGCTCACAAATATATTTCATAAATTATGTTAAAGGTGTTCTTTTAATTATATTATGAATAAAATGCACTTTGAATTTTTACTTCTTTCTAGTCTTTCTTCCTTGTTGATTGAATCTTGTTATTTATCTTTTTTTTCCTTTCATTCTAACTCCCAAATAATGTAAATTCAAAAGTGACATGTACGAAAGTAACAATGTTAGTCCTAAATCAAGTAATCTTGACTATCTCATTAATGAAGATAATGAAAATGATGAAGGTGATCGTCAACTATCCCTCATACAGCTAGAAATAGTAGACAAGTATGACATATAAATATTAATATCATGTGCTTCATTTTGCTCTACTTCCTTTCGATTCAACTAGGGCAACTATAATTTTCTTGCCATGTGAAATGGAAAGTGATGCTTATTGTTAAAGAAATTAAGCTAGAAGAAACATATTAAATAAGAATAAGACTAACAATCAAAGAAAAAATTATCATTGCAAAAATGTCTAAGGTAGAGCTAAAAACTATTCATGAGGTTTTAATAAATAATGGACGGATTAGTGCAGTATAAGAACTTAATCAATTAACACAGAATGATGTATGGTCCTTTGCTCTTGTTGCAAGATTAGAAATTATATGCATAAAATTGTTGTATTTTTAATACAATGTTGCATTAAATTTTTTTTAATAAATGCGAAAAATGCATTTTTAAATATTTTTATAAAAGAATAAGATTTCATGAAACAACCGCTAGAATTTAAAGTTGTAACATTTTTAGATCATGTCTTTAAATTAAGAAAAGTTGTATATGGTATAAAACAAGTCCCAAGAGTTTGATATGACACATTAAGTTCTCTTCTTATTTTAAGAGACTTTTCTAGAGAAAAAATAAATTCAATTTTTTTTAAAAAAAATCATAACAAAACTTTATCATAGTTCAAGTATATGTTGATAATATTTTCTTTGGAGTTAGTAATAATTGTCTATATTTAATGTATGTCTCTATGTTAGATTTCAATTTGACCAAAAATAATCACACTCAAAGTTGCAAAAGACTTATTTTACATATCTAATGAATACCATCAATTATACACAATTATCATTAAGATAGAGATCTAAAATTTTTCTCAAATGCTTGTTGGTTAATTAAATCAAATTTAGGATCAAAACTTGGTTCAAAGTTTGATACGAAGTTGCTTCCAAACATTAAGACCTTCCTTCACTTAAATAGGCATACCTCATTAAATTTAGGCCCAAATCAAGAAAACTATATTTCATTGGAAAGCTTATTCAAAGGGATTTTTATTGCAGCAAGGGTAGGTTAGGAATTTCACTTGTATTCAGATAATTATTTTTGGTTTAGAGGGAATCTGAAAAGACACTAGACATTCATTAATTCAATTTATACTTTTTTTTTGTTCTAGAAATAGCATTATTTCACTATAAACTTCTAGTTCTTGTGCCTCAATAGAGATAATTGTAACATCCTAATTTTTACTCCCTCCATGTTCATGTGTGTTAGCACGATTTAAACTGTTTCAAAAGTAATTAAATGCATTTTTGCAAAATTTTATGATATTAGTAAAAGTACTTATTTTTATTTCGTTAAAATAATTCGTCTTTAAATACATGTTTGATTTATTTTTGAAAAATAAGATTTTCTAATACTTTGAATTATTTAGAATCCCTTAAGTATAATTGATTTCCAAATTTCTTCCACACCAACAAAGGTGGTGTAGTGGTATAAGGGATGATCCTTTACTTTGGACTTGGAGGACTTGGGTTCAAGTATCAAGTTAAATTTTCATTTCAGATTTTTAAGTATGTGAATTGCAAAGCTCTCTCACCCTCTCTCGGTTTGTCTTCTCTCTCCCTACCATTTTCTCTCATTTTGTAGCAAGCATTATGCTGGAAACCAACCTCCTTCCACAGCCAAAAACCCTGAACACTCTCCCCTCCATTCTTTGAGCAAGATTTTCCTACTTTTCCTTCTACAAAACTTGAAATAGCAACCTCCATTACACCAAGGAAACTCATTTCTTTTGCCCTTGCATGTTGAAAGGAGTGTGTTGGTTGCTTTCTGAACATCCAAGCAAGGTAAAAACACTCTTTCATCTTTCTTTCTCAATGTTTTAACCAATCAAAGAAAGGAGATAAAGATTTTGCAACTCCTCCATGAAAAAAGCATGGAGCTTTCTGCGCCCAGCCACCGTGTGAGTCAATTTTGACCATCTGAACGTATTTTTTTTTTTTAGCTAACCTCTGCATATTTGGATTGTGCAGTAAAAGATCTTTCAAACGCAAGTGGTTTCACTCAAAATGGACATCAAAATCATAAGTTATAGTGAAAATGGTGAAATCACTCCTTGTTCTGCATTTTCAGTGTTTCAGCAGCAAAGGAGACTATTTTTCTCAGTTCTGTGATCTCCAAAACCTAACATGCAACATCCCTATGTATTCTTTGCAGAATTATCTTTCCAACGGTGTATCTTGATCAGTTCTGTGATCAATACATCGTTTGCCCCCTCCATCGCATAGAATACATTAGCACCTTTCATTTCTACGTTTTCTACAGAAACAGTGTAAAGAAATAATTTTTACGCCCTTTGTATTGATCTATTTCAACCTAAAAAATTAATTTTTGTAAACTACATGAAAACAACTTTCCAACGCATAATGGTGCAAATCTGAAAACTGCGTGAACAAAAGTGAAGTTTAATTTTTTTTGCATTTTCTTGTGCATGAAAACTTAATTTTTAAAAGTTTATTTTTACCCTTAGGATCTTAGCTTTGTAACAAAATTTGCGGATCGTGATTTGGACATCGTTTGAATCTGTTACACTTAATTTTACAAACATTGTGCAAATCTGAAGTTTTTTTATTTTCTGCAATAAGTGCATGGCTGTTTATGAATTTTTAAAAATACTAGCTCTTGGTCATTTTGACTAAAAGGATTCTGATAAACTCCTGTCTGAACTAGGAACCAAGAAACTGCAAATTTTGACACCGTAAAGCCCAAGAAAAAGAACCTGCAGACTACCTCACTCACCAATGTAAGGGGCAGGAGGTATTTCAAGTAAACAGTAAGAAAGAAAATAAATCAAAGAGGGTTTTCCCTTAACCCTGAGGTCTAGAACACATGTATTAGGAGACATGTGCTGTTTGAATTACATGTTAACATTTTTGAATATTTACTTGAGACTTTTGATGTTTTAACATATAATTATAAGTATATTTTGATTTTGACGAATCTCAATCTTTGGTTGAGAATTATTTTACAGTTGATACTTGAGTAAATATTATTTTGTGAAAATTATGAATTTTTTTTAAGTGAACTATTTACTCAAAGCTTGTTAAAAACCAAAGATCAATTAAATAGAATGCTTTATTGAAATGTCCAATATGAGTAATATGCCTGGTATATTTGAACAGGATATCTCATGTGTTGTGCTCTTTAAAAATATGTGTTTTGGCGCCTGTTTTTTGTAAAGCACTAAGAATATGCATATAGGCATATGCAGGCTGAGTGGACACCATTTGTGAACTTGAGCCCTTTAAGGGTGTGAAATGCATGATAATTATTGGTATGTAAGTATATGCGCTCTAAAGAGTTTGGTCATGATTTTAGCTTCGACCTTGAGTTCAATAATTGAATCTAATGACTAAAAGTAAACCTCTATGAAAACTTTGTTTTCTTTTTTAAAATAAATGAGTAGTGTAACTCTAGTCGGGTAATGGTTGGAACTCAAGAAAAGAGATCAAGCTAGTGAGCTTCGAACACTTAGAGAAAGTGCATTGAGGCAAGGATATAAGTACTTGCCAATTCTCTACATATATATGATTCTGAATAGTTGATGAAGTCATGTGAAATCTTAAATTTAGCCAATGCCTATGTGCGTGATTAAGGGAGTGCAACTCCAAAAGTATGCATGACTATTCATAAGGCAAATGTGTGAGAAATTTCACTCCCCTGTGAAGGAAGTCATGAGGTTATTTTATAACTGCTGTTAGTGAAAGATAGGGAGGACCTCGACGTCTAGGGGATTTAATGGAGTTGGATGACTTACCAATAGCCCTATGAGTGTCCTAGGCCCCGGAACTCTGGCTGGGAGTCTCCACACGATGCTTCTTTATCCTGACCTTCTCCTGAGGCTTATCTTGTTGGTCGAGCTAGATCAGTCAGTGGAGGTTCGAGTCCCCACCATACATGCGAAATGTAGGCCGGCTAGTGAAACTCCCAATAACTTCCGAACAATAGGATTGTCATGGATCCAGAGTCGCATAAGCATGAAAATGAGATTTTGCCAAACCAAGAGTTATCACTTGCATTAATCATGCATCATGTAATTAGACTTGCATTTTGTTAGATTGTAAAAGTTACAATGGCATTAATGTGATGTATGCTTGTACTTACTTTGTTTTGTTTCTTTTCTGAAGGATATTTACTTGGAAATATATCTCACTCCTTCTTTTCTTTGCCTTTGCTGAAATATGTTGTGGTGTTTGACATTTTCTCTTAATAGTCACAGATCTTGACGATGGCCTTTCTCCGCCTTATTCTCCACGTTGAGCTTAATTCAAAGAGGATCCTTTGGATACCAAGGAGATAGAGGAGGACCCTTCCAAGGAGCCGTGACTACTAAATAGTCATTTCTTTATATTTTATTTTGTCCACTGCTAAGGGACTCCACTTGCTACAGGGTGGAGAAATCGATACTTTATATTTTATTTTGGTAGCTTGGGTGTAATGTACTTTGTTTTGATACTCTGATGGTCGTGCATTATGTTTTAAGATTCTTGGATAATTATGGGATTATTTATAAGACCAGGTTTATGTTATCAGTTATCTTCTGATTTTTATTTGAATGGAATTAAATAGGCAGGGAATTGGTTCTTCAATGCATACAGGTAATGAATGTGAACTCTGTGGGTTTATTCCCTAAGAGAATTCTAGTTGATGTGATAAACCATATGTTGTATCTCATATTATTAGTAATTGGCTCATGAGCAGGTGAAAAAGATTGGAGTCCACTTGTATAGTTATGTCAATACATGGTATGGCTATATTTATCAAGTGGTACTTACTAATATTATGATTTTCTAAACTATAAGTAAATGAAGAAAACAAAATCTCATAAGTAATTATTAGTAATAAGAGTATGACATAAATCTTTATAAACTGTTGCCTATCAGGTGCATGAAGAATCAAGATCTATGTTGTGACCGCGTGTCACCTTAAAATATATTAAAAAGCAAGTTTCTCAATACTCAAGAATGATATTGGTATCCATAAACCAGGTTGAATAATCCTATACATATGTGAAAAGAAAAAAAATCCCATTTGGTCTAAGACTCTTAATAGCAATCTATATACATTACACATCAAGTTATCTAACAGTAGTAGGATTGTCGGGTCTCGGTCTTCGTCACTGCTGCAATAATCATGAAAGGCTAATTTTCACACTCAACCTAAAGGATTCCTCATTACATTGGTTTGATTCTGACATTTTGCACTTAAACTTGAATTCGAATTTTGATTAATCAAATATGATTTAATCAGAAGCTTAATACTAGAATCAGTGATGAATTGAACCACTGCATGAGAGTTCTCTAGGATGAACTTTGCTAATTGATTTTTCAAAAATAATTCTCGTTTTTCCTTTTTGTTAATTGATTATTGTTAAACGATAAATCCTCTAAACATGTCCCTCCTAATTGTTTTCGAAAATATAAGTGTTTTATGGAGTTCAACCTAGGTTTTATCATACACTATATTTTTAAAATTTCTAGTTCATTTGATTTGTGGTTGCGACTTTGCAGATCAAATTTGGCATCGTTGAGATGGAACACTTTTAAATTCCAAATTATATTAGGAGTTCTTGTTAATTATTTTCTGTGTTGTTTGTGTTATCTGTTTCCTTTCTATATTCGTAATGTTCTCATGAATTGATTCTACATATTCACATGTTCTTTGTGTTTAGATCAAATTTTGCATAATGGAAATAATCTTGTTATGTATGTTTTGCAAGTTATTACAAGCTACTTCATTCTAATTCAGAGAAATTTTGCATGTTGTGTGCTGATATATGTACATGTTGCATGATCTATGTGTTGAAAAAAATTGCATGATAGGTGTTGAAAATTTTGACCTTCATTAAGAAGAAGCTGAGATTAATAGATTTTGTGGAGTAAATACAAAATTAATAGTATATTTGCAATAATTTTATGTGTTGAATTCAGAATTTAGGAACTTGGATGGTGAGAATTAGAATTCACAATGATACGCTAGGCCAAGGAGTACATCACACCTTTAGGAACCAAATTCAACCTCTTATTTGCCAAATTCCACAAGTAGCTCCTCCTAAAAAAACCTTTTATTTTTTAGATTTTAAGTGTGTGAAATGATCATAATGCCCTTGCATGCAAAACATAGGTGGCAATTCCACCTTCTTGCTTACAAACATGCATAATGTAGGTGGCAAAATCAAGTTATGTATTGTGTGAATCAATTTTGACCATATGAATATATTTTGTTTAGCCTAACCTCTGCATATTTGGATTGTGCAGTAAAAAATCTTTCTAGTCCAACTTGTTTCACTAAAAATGGACATCGGATCATTGAGTTACAAGCACTACAATAAAATTAATTTTTAGTGACATTTATTTAGAAATCATAAATTATTTGTCAATAACTTATTTTTAAATATAAATTAATATATTTATTAAATATTAGTAGGCATAAATCAAATTTATGGTAACTATTATTATAAATGGCCGTTAATTAAAATCTAAATTATATTCTTACTTCTGATAATTCATTTTCGTATTGTTTCACTCAACACTCTCACACTCTCATTCTTAATCGTAATACATTTTTTTTTTCAAAATCAGGGATTAGTAGTAGAGTTACGATTAAGTGATACAGCAAAGCTCCTTTGATTTCTACTCATAGGGTATAGGTTTCAGCTTTCATTTATAGCATGATTCAGCTTTCACTCTGTAAGGTACGTGTTTCTTCCATTCTCTGCATTTTTACTTGCTCGACACTCATATTTTTCTCTCATTCTGCATAATATAATGCATTTCATGGCAAGCGTGAGGTGAGTTTTAAATCTCGCTATCTCTTGATTTTAAGATTTATAAGGTGAGTTTCAAATCTTGCTCAATCTCTTGATTTTCAGTTTCCACTTCGTGTTCATTTGTTTTTTCTGTAGGTGATGTTTCAAATCTTGCTTAATCTTTGTTAATATGCAAGATATGTTCTCTTTGTTTCCTTGGGTATTTTTTTTTTGCATTGAACTAAGCAGAGTTATTGCGATTACTTAATGCTCAGTGAAATTATTAGATTGGAGCGAAGAAGGCCAAAGGACACAAGCAAAAGTTGCTTCCTTGAAGGTAGCGTTTATACAAGAAGTTGTTGTTTGGCATAAACTTGATCATCCCAATGTCATAAAGATTGATTTCAATTTCTTTATTTCAACCTCAATTTATGTTACTTTGTTTGTGTTGTTTCAAAGTTCCATATGCTAATATTATTTGCATAGAGGGATCCATCAAAACAAGAACTTCTTGCCATCTAAGGTCATATAAACATATATTATTTCAACTGAAAGTATCATTTTCATATCAATTTATGTGTTATGTTTGTGTGCCCTTGCTTTCAGTTTTAGTTGGCTTTTCATAGTTGTATATAATGTCTTTCAAGGCTGTCAAATGATTAGGCGTTTTAAAAATTATTTTACTACTCAAGGATACTAAGTTATGCTCGTTTCACATTTCACGGGCTTCCTTCTTAACTATGTCTATCATCACCTTTCCACCTCCCTTTTTTGTGCTCCTTTCACTTACATTCAACTTGAATTTGCTTGCTATTATGAAAAGAGATTCTCTCTTTTTGGTTGTGGAGGGCCATTTAATTACTGTTATTATGATTGTCATTTTAAAAATTCTCATGTACATTGTTTCAAGAGCAAGTGGTATGCAGGTTGCTTGCTGAAATGATATTCTAGAAATCTTTACTTGCAAAATATAATAAATACAAGTATTTTATGGAAGTGAAAAGAATAGACACTTCTAAGATCAAAGTTTATTCACAAGATATGAACTTCCTAGATATGTTTCTCTTCTTTATTGTTTCTAATTCTCTCTAGATAATCTAATTTTTAGTTTGCATATGGAATGGGATATTGTGAAATGTAAGTTGAAACATATTAATGTGACTCTTTCTACAGAGAATCTTCACTGTAAAATCACTGCATTAACTTGTGCATTAGTTGCATACAATAACTTGATTAACTATATATAGTGCTTTAATTTAGGAGATTTTAGATAACAATGAGGTTAATGAAATTTAACATATTCAGAGTTTATTTCTTAATTTTTTCAAAATTAATCTTGAGATATTTGTGAACTATATAGCCTATATTTCAAGTTGATTATAACACAAGTAACTTGACTATAATTTTTACAACCGAAGCATAGTACTCTAATTTCTATCTTGTTAATATGTTTAGTAATGAATGAATATTGATATTTTCATATAAAAAAGAGTCATTTTTTATATATGATTAATCTATGCATTGCTTAATGCAACTTCAAAGTGATCTAAATTAGTCTTTCACATTGGAGGGTGAAAATAGATGTGAATAAAGATTTATCCATTTGGTTCAACATTGCTGTTTTAGTTGAACAACAACAACAAAGTGCTTTCCCTCTAGGTGGGGTCACCTGTTTTCGTTAAACAAAGCTTGTAAATGAATAAACCATCCTTACAACATTTTTTTAATTTTACTTATTATGAAAGCTTCTAGTCTTCAGCTTTCCATAATTTATGATGGATCTGTTCTTTGGAAATTTTGATATATTTATTACCATGTTTTCCTCTAAATCATCTTCGAGCTTTTTCTGACTGAAAAGATATCATCTATCTTTATTACATTTAAGTACATTCATTTGCCATGCTGGGGAGTCTTGGTATAGTCATTGTCATTGAGTTTATGCCATTTTCATATCAACGTATTATTAGATATGGTGTTAAAACATTATAGAATTTGGGTAGTAAGAATCTTAAATTATAAGGATGCTTGAGTTTTTTTTTTTAATTATATTTTCTATTCATTTTTTGATACACTATTTTATATACAAAAACATGTAAGCATGCATATAATTTAATTAGTTACAAATTAATACATGTAAACAATTTTTGGAGAATATTAATCAATATTAGGATATTGATTAAAAATAAAAAACAGTTGATCGACCTTCCTTCTTATATTATCATTTGTGTCCTTATTATGGAATAGTAGTTGGTCGCAGATTGTAATTTCAGTTGAACTCTACTTGTATTAATATAATTTAGAAGTTTATGTTAAGAATTATAGTGCTATTGTTTGAATGCACATGCCATTTGGAGATCATTTTAGTTAGTATTCTTTGATTGTTTTTATAGATTTTGTTTGGATACTTGCTGTTGAGGGTTGTACAGCTCTTGGAAAATTGTTGGAGTCTCAAGATTATGTGGCACATATTTTTCTTGTCAAAGTCAATTTCAGGTTAAACACTTTATTTTAAATAATTTAAGTACTTTGGTTGTCTTTTTCATTTTGATATTGAAATATTTTTTAAAAAAAATTTGTGATAGTTATCGAATAGTCATGGACAATCCTTGTAGTAAAAGATGGATGAATTATGATAGAGTTAGTAAAGAATATTTGGATGGAGTTGAAAATTTTTTAAACTATCCCTTTCATAAAAAATTTGGAGAAACAATTCAGTGTCCTTGTAAAAAATGTGTTCTACATTACATAGTTAAATGGGCAGAAGCTTATGATCAACTTGTGGCTAATGGTACTATGCTATCATATGATACTTGGTTTTGCCGTAGAGAGTCTCTAAATGTGACAAATTATATTGAAGAGACTAATAAGAGTGATGATATGGTTGGAATGATACATGATGCTTTTAGAGGCTATACCTAAGTCATGGATAATAACTTTAGTGAAAGTGATGATATTGAGCCAAACTTAGAAGAAAATGTATCTCATTCAAAGGTGAAGTTTGAACAATTGATAAAAGATTCTAATGAAGAACTATATCGAGGGTGTACAAAATTTAGCAAATTGTGCTTTTTGTTGCATCTTTATCATATAAGACGATTGTTCAAATGGACAAATGAGTCTTTTAATTCTTTACTTACACTATTGAAGGATGCATTGCCTGAAGGAGAAAAGTTACCCCTTTCTTATTATGAAACCAAAAAGATAGTTGAAGGATTATGTTTAAAGTATGAAAAGATTCATGCTTGTCCCTATGATTGTATACTTTTTAGAAATGATTTTACTGACAAGAACATTAATGAATGTACAAAGTATGGGACTTCTAGATGGAAAAACAAAGAAAAAAAATTCCTGCCAAGGTTCTTAGATATTTTCCTTTAAAATCAAGGTTGCAAAGATTATTATGTCTTCAAAAACTTCTAAATTGATGAGATGGCATGATGAAGAGCGTAATAAAAATGAAGTCTTACGGCATCCTACAGATTCAGAAGCTTAGAAAACTTTTGACAATTATCACTTAGAATTTGCTACAGATCCTCCCAATGTACACTTGGGATTATCTACTGATAGCTTTAATCCATTTGGTACAATCCAAAGTGTTTATAGTACATGGCTAGTAATTTTAATACCATATAATCTTCCACCATGATTATGCATGAAACAAGATTTTATCATTCTATCATTACTTATACCTGAACCAAAAGGACCTGGGAATAACATTGATGTGTTTTTGGAACCTTTGATAGAAGAATTGAATGAATTATGAGATTTGGGAGTAGAAACCTATGATGCCTTTACTAAGGAGAGTTTTCAAATGCGAGCAACTCTAATGAGGACTATAAATGATTTTCCTACATATGGTGCTTTATCTAAATGGTGCACACATATCCAATTTGCTTGTCCTTCTTGCAATATAAACACTCAATCTATAAGGCTTGCTCATGGTAAAAAAATATTGTTTTAAGGGTCATCGACTATTTTGAAGCCTAGTCATAAATACCGAAATGATGCGAAGTCTTTTGATGGAATGAAAGAATCAAGATCTGCACCGCATCCGTTATCAGGGTTAATGGTTCTTTACCAAGTTAGAAATATAAACTTCACTCTTGGTAAAATGGGTCAAGTGAGTAGAGTGATGAAAAACACATGGAAAAAAAGAAGCATTTTTTTATTATTATTATGGCTATATTTAAAGTTCACTTTTGGTAAACCCTAAAAAGTATAGTGTTTCAAAATAAACAAAACCAAGGTCTTATGAGCAGTGTCAACCCATGACTATATAAACTAATCTATACATAGAATTCCAAAGGAAGAGAATCTTTGCTGGGGTCGGATTCCATTCCATCAAAATCAGACGAGGAAAAGGTGGCAAGTCATTAAGTCGCTATCGATCCATCCGATAGTGGGTGGTGGTGAATGAAAAACACGTGGAGGTGGTGGTGAAGGGCGTCGTGTAGAAGGTCCAACCTCATCAGAAGAAGGTACATGAAGTCTTAAGGAACCGCGAGGTACAGGCCGGATGGAAGACTCAACAACTCCAATGTCCTTCCATTCAAGTTCAGAAGTAGAGTCAGGGTAAGAAATGGTTGAAGGCTTAAAACTCATAGGGGCTTTACCTTTGTCGGGGTTGTTAGAAGACTCAAGGGGTGGTGTCTGGTTTGGTGAAGATGTAGGAGGTCGGTGGATAATAATACTTCTCTTAGATGGTAAGGGTACGAAGATGTTGGCAAGAAGGCAATCGCTCCAATAGGGTTTCCAGCCATCCTCAACGACAGGTCCCAAATTCAAGCTGATTATTCGGCGCGTCGTTGGGTCATATGTCCATACTTCCTTCCCTTCAGAATCTCCTCCCCATATCATCGCCCGTTGTGGATCCATCTGTTACATAGTCATGCAAAACACACAAGAGAGCACAACATAAGGAGAAACACAACAGAAAGGGTGAGTCCAACACAATAATTTACAAGTAGTCAAATATGAAATAAGCACAAGACAAGAGTTATAAAGAAACATTCATTCCAAAATTTCACATCAAAATTTCATACAATCATATTGAAATTAACAGTAAAATCAAGCAAAATTATTAAATGAAATGTATGCTGCTCATGCATTCTTTACTCCCTTAAATTTCCAATGTTCCTCCAGTCAAAGTGATCGGAGACCCTCATTCCCTACAAGCACACAATATATATATATATATATATATATATATATATATATCCTTCAATTTATCTTTATTCCTCAGGAATGAGTTCTACCACGATCCTCAGCAATGCTTGCTCACGTCACGATTAGTGAAGGTTTGCTAGCAAGTGTTCCGGCCATGGTGAGCTATTCCGCGCCATTGGGCCAACCCCTCACTACCCCCAATGTTCTTCCCTTGAACCTGAACACTCCACATTCCTTAGCGATGCCAAGCTATGACCTTGACTCTCCTTTTTCACCTCCATGTATGATACATATGAATAATTAGATGACAACATCCATACTTGATATTTGTCATCACTCAACATTGTCATTCTTAGTTTGTACATTCAACCTTAAAGAAAATATCATACTTCATAATCATCATCACAATTTAAACTAATGCAGTCACTTGCAGCACAACAATCAGAATATTAGTAAATAAGAAGTACATAATAATTCTGTCAACCATGATAAAGCAGAAACATCACAGATTTCGAATCTTTCCCCCAAACATATTAAAAACATATTCATAATCAACAGCCATGTTCATACATGATTTAAAAAAAAGGAAAAGGGAAGAGAATGGAACGAGAGATATATATTCTAAATGAATATTATTGAAAATTTTACATAGGACAGTCACGAGTTTAACTCCACATGCATCTGATTTTTAAAACAACAATCAAAGAAAATTAGGGTTAAAATGTAGAACAAGTTATTTTTAATTCAAAATGAGTAGTAAAAACTTTAAGATTTAAGGAAAATGGTTTAGTTGCTCTCAGTGAGAGTAAAAGTTTGAAAGGAAATAGGTTTCATAGAGAATTTAACTTGTAATAGAATAGAAAGATGTAAACCAAAAAGGAAACAAGTGGATTTCAAAACAATAACATGCAACAACACATTATTTCAGTATTACTCTATATACTAAATCAAAAAGCAAGGTTAACCAAGAGTAATAAGAGTAACAAGAAATCAGCAACATGCAAATACAACTCAACCACAATCGCATTCATGCAAGTCATAAAATGTCATTTTTACGGTACCATTCAAGTGGAATCGTTGAGGGATGAAAGAAAAATCATTTACATGTAAACTTTTGATTAGGATCAGAAGCAAGAATAAGGAGAGAAAGAAGCATGCAACATTTAAAAATCATACGTTCAACCACACACATTGACACACACACAAGGGCTCCCCTTGCCTTGTTGGAAGTAAGAATGATGGAGAAGTTAGAAGGTCGTCTTTGTCATTTGCAGAAAAATCATCCACGGTGTAGTTTCTTAGTGGTTGTGTAAGTGTTGGCAGAAAGGTGAAGGTGTGAGAGGCAAGGGTCTTCTTCGTGCTCCTCTGTCCTTCTTAGCAAGTCACGATGGTAAAGAGATATTTTCAAAAAAAGAAAGAGAACGCATGAGGTAGAGAAGGTTTATATATGGTGAGCATGATTTATGAGAGTGAAGGAAGGTATAAGGTGCAAGTGGTGTCTTTTCATTTCAATAGGTATTATGGTCAGGGATCTGCACATGAAAGGCCAGGATAGGCACTCGTTTTCTCCTCTATCCACTATGTATCTGAATGGGCGTGACCTTTCACTTGCTCTCCTAAAGAGTTGCGCCTCCCTTTGAGCATCGTGCATGCAAAACGTCTTCATGATAGGCAATAAATGCAAGGTAATTGAAGAAAGTAGGAAGGCAAGAATTAAGGTCAGATGTAAGTTTCTAGAAACAATTATCATAGGAGATAATTTTGAATGATTAATTGGCATTGATTAGGATGCCCATTTAATACAGGCCGACGATTTTGAATTAATTGAGGAGGTGAATAATTGCATGTCACTCCATATTCCCATGAAGGTTTGAACGGTGGGGGGGGGAATATACATGGTTTATTGATGAAATAAATAAGGCGTCATTATTAAGGAGGTTTTCAAATAGTTGCCACACAAATTATGGTGATTTATGGTGAAACAGTTAGTCATAAATGGGTTGCTAAGAATACGAAAATTTGCATTAAATATAAATAATATGTGTTTTGATTAGGGTCATTAAGGCTTGTTCCCTCCCTCTCTCTTAAGCATTTATGCATTTTCAGTTACCACAATTAAGATGGAATGGGGTAAGTGGGAAAGTGTCATTTGGGCTTCTTCTTCTTCGCGTGGAATATAGCATCAAAATGAGTTATTACCCAAATTAAATGGTTGGCTCCTGGTGCGCCTAGTTAATGGAGAAACAAAAAGGCTTGGGCCCATTATGACTAGGCTAAAGTGGATATTAATGGTAGAGAGAGAATCATTAATAAAGGCTAGGGGAAGGCAAGAGCCACACGTGCACACTTCTCTCTTAAATGAAAATTTTCTCTACATGACAATGAAGACTTATATATATATGTATATATATATATATATATATATATATATATATAAGAGAAAGAGTACATTGAGTATTATCACATTATTGCATAAATAAAATGCAAGCAAGGGCCGCAAACAAAACTAAAAAAAAAAAAACAGAGTCAATAATTAAACAACACATAAAAATAGCTTAATTCACAACAAGAATCAAACTAGGATGAAAGAGAATAAGAAAAGAGACACTAGTTAGCAATAGACGATCTATAAAGGTAGAACGAATTTGGGGATGTTACAAGAATTATTTTACACTTGATGTTTGAGTAAGTATTATTTTGTGAAAATTATGAATTATTTGAAGTGAACTATTTACTCAAAGCTTGTTGAAAACGGAAGATCAATTAAATGGAATGCTTTATCGAAATGTCCAATATGAGTAATATGCCTAGTGTATTTGAACTAGATATCTTGTGTGTTGTGCTCTTAAAGATATATGGTTTGACGCATGTGTTGATTGTGTAAAGCACTAAGAATATGCATATAGGCATATGCAGGCTGAGTGGGCACCATTTGTGAACTTAAGCCCTTTGAGGGTAGGGAAATGCATGATGATACGCTGAGAGTAAATTGGTATGTAAGTATATGCGTTTTAAGGAGTTTGGACATGGTTTCAGCTCCAACCTTGAGTTCAATAATTGAATCTAATGACTAAAAGTAAATCTTTATGAAAACTTTGTTTTCTTTATTTTGAAAATAAATTAATGTAACTCTAGTTGGGTAATTGTTGGAATTAAAGGAAAGAAGCTAGTGAGCTTGGAACACTTAGAGAAAGTGCATTGAGGCACAGGTATAAGTACTTGCCAATTCTCTCTCTCTCTCTCTCTCTCTCTCTCTCTATATATATATATATATATATATATATATATATGGTTCTAAATAGTTGACAAAATGATATGAAATCTTAAATTTGACCAGCGCCTGTGTGCGTGATTAAAAGAGTGAAACTCCAAAAGTGTGCATGACTATTCAAAAGGCAAATGTGTCAGAAATCTCACTCCCTGTGAAGAAAGTCATGAGGTTATTTTGTAACTGTTGTTGGTAAAAGATAGGAAGAACCTCAACGTCTAGGGGATTTAATGGAGTTGGGTGACTTATCAATAGCCCTATAAGTGTCCTAGGCCCCGGAACTCTGGCTGAGAGTCTCCACACGATGCTTCTTTATCCTGACCTTCTCTTAAGACTTATCTTGTTGGTCGAGCTGGATTGGTCGGTGGAGGTTTGAGTCCCCACCATACATGTAAAATATAGGTTGGTTAGTGAAACTCCCACGAACTTCTGAACAATAGGATTGTTATGGATCTAGAGTCGCATAAGCATGAAAATGAGATTTTGCCAAATCAATAGTTACCATTTGCATTAAGCATGCATCATGTAATTAGACTTACATTTTGTTAGATTGTAAAAGTTACGATCATGTTAATGTGATGTATGCTCATACTTTGTTTTGTTTCTTTTCTGAAGGTTATTTACTTAGAAATATATCTCACTACTTCTTTTCTTTGTTGAAATATGTTGTGGTGTTTGACATTTTCTTTTAGTTGTCACAAATCTTAAGGATGGCCTTTCTCCATCTTACTCTCCACGTTGAGCTCAATTTGAGGAGGATCCTTCTGATACCGAAGAGATAGAGGAGGACCCTTCCAAGAAGTCCTAATTGATGTTTAGTTATTTTTTTTATTATTCGCTGTTATAAGACTCCACTTGTTGTATGGTGGAGGACTAGATACATTATGTTTTATTTTGATAACTTAGGTGTAATGTACTTTGTTTTAGCACTCTGATGGTTGTGGATTGCATCTTTAAGACTCTTGGATAATTTATGATTACTTTTAACAATTATGAGATTTATCTATATGACTAGGTTTATGTTATTCATTGTCTTCTGATTTTAATTTGGATGGAATTAAATAGCTAGAAAATTGGTTCTTGAATGCATGCAGGTAAGAAATATGAACTCTGCGAGTTCGTCCCCTAAGAGAGTTCTAGTTAAAGGGATAAACCACATGTTGTATCTGATATTGTTAGTAATTGGCTCATGAGCATATGAAAAAGATTGGAGTCTACTTGCATGGTTACGCCAATACATGGTATGGCTATACTATTCAAGTGGTACTTACTAATATCATGAGTTCTAAAGGTTTTGAGTATGCGTAAATAAGGAAATGGAATCTTATAAGTAATTATTAGTAATAAGAGCATGACATATATTTTTATAAATTGTTGTCTATCAGGTGCATGAAGAATCAAGATCAATGTCGTGACTACATATCACTTTAAAAAAATATATTAAAAGTAAGTTCTCAATACTCAAGAATTATAGTGATATCCATAAACCAGGTTGAATGATCTTACGTGCTTATGTTATAAAAAATAAAAAAATTCGATTTGGTCCAAGACTCTTTATAGCAATCGGTATACATTACACATCAAGTTATCTAAAGTAAAGTGATAGGAAGCAGTAAGAGTCTTGGTCTCGCCGTTACAATACCAAAATAAATAAAAGTCTTCAAAAAATAAATAAAACAAAGTCTATCTCATATTGAAGCTTTGGGCTCTTTCTTTATTCTACGTGGGCTATGCATGTGTACACTTTAGAATTCAAGTGTTAGACTTCACTTAAGGGTTGGGCCTCATATTGGGGTTAGCTTCTAGCATGGTGCTCAGCAGGTGTTTTAGAGCTTATTGGGCCTTCTTTGATCTAGCTCTTGTCATGGGTCCTCCTAAGCCTTGTAATGGATCTTGGGTTTCTTGTGGTAGTTGGGCTTGAGCCTGCGATTGCGCTTGGGCTTGGGCTTCACTCCTAATGCCCATATCAGTAGGTGAGGATCCTCATAAGCATTTGAAAGAATTTAATATAGTCTGCTCAACAATGATACCTTAAGAAGTTCCTAAATATCACATCAAACTTAAGGCATTTCCATTCTCCTTAGATAGTGCAGCAAAGGATTGGCTTTATTATCTTCAATCAGGATTAGTTACTTGTTGGATAAACCTGAAGAGGATTTTTCTTGAAAAAAAATTTCCTACATCTAGAGCAGCAACAATCAAGAAAGAGACAAAGTGACATAAGGCAGTTCACTCAAAAGAGTTTATATAAGTATTGGGAAAGGTCTAAGAAATTATGTGCAACCTGTCCACACCACTAGATCAGCGACTAGGTTCTTATTCAGTACTTTTATGAGGGCCTTGCTCTAGTGGAGTGAAGCAAGCTTGATGCAACGAACGATGGAACCTTTATGGATAAAATACCAACTGCAGCTAGAGCACTAATTGATCATATGGCAAAAATTTCTCAATAGTTTAATACTAGAGTCATGATGTTGGTAAGAGAAGTTCATAATATGCATCTGTCACGACCTCTTTTTATAAAGAATCAATGACATTTCTGCTCACCTTTCTTAATTCATTTATTTAATTTATATACATGGGTTTAAAAGCATAATCTTATGGCAAATGGAACTTCGGCATTCACATTAACAAAATAACGAAACTTCTTGGATATTTCCATGTAACATAAAAATTTACATAAAATTTATATATTTACAACTTAATGATTCAGTGAAGGTCTCAAAATACAAGAGTTAAAAATATAATTACATTCCTTGGCCAATTAGTGACCCATTAGTCTAGGCCTAATACTCAAATCTATCCCAACAAAATGGTTAACTCCATGCTCTTCCAAAAGGCTAACTCCAAAATCTCTTAGCCAGACCTTCTAGCTTGAGAAGTAGATGCATTGCATTGTACGATCATTGCAGCACATGCATACCAACACAACCAAAATGCAAGGATGAGCTTATATAATTGACTACATTATTAATGAAACATAGATAAAATCATTTAAACAACTCATATTAGTCAGCACACAGTATTACACAATTTCAATGCAACAATGCAGCATTTTCAACCCATTCCCAGCCCATCTAATGCAAATGCAGTGATTCAATTTCCATCTAGTTTCACAGCCTAAGTAATCTAGAGGAACTATTTTCCAGTCTAGGAGCGACCTATCCCGATATTTGGATCTAGACACAGCACAACTCATCATCCTAATCAGCTCTAAATGATAATAATGAATAGAATGCAACACAGCAAAATCAGCATATTACAGCACAACAAAATATTCATTTTCAGCCTCAACAATACAGCAGTAAATACATTTTTATCTTTTCAATTTCGGCAATTTCAGTCAAACATATTATTTCACCTAACTTCAACAACTCAGCTATGTCCATATTCTAACAACAATACCAAACATTTAAGTACATAATACTTAATAAAACTAAGCAACTCAAAATATTAACTAAATATTCCAGTACATATTAACACTCTCAACTAATATATCACTATATTATAACGTATTGCATTCAAGCATAATTTTCTAAACAATCATCAGACAGCAGAGGAATCTAATTAACTACACAGAATCTGGCGTATTGCATTCAAGCACAATTTTCTAAACAATCATCAGACAGCAGAGGAATCTAATTAACTACACAGAATCTGGATTTTTGTCCAAAGTTAACACATACAGCCCATTATTCTCAGCTAGAATAAAATAATTTATATAGACATCACGATTTCTATTAAATGAACTGGATCAAATCAGGTAAGCTCTCCTTACCTGGAATGTGTTCCAAAATATTACTCTTAGTGAGTTCCATAGAGAGATCAACCGTTTTAGGTGTGGAATACAGCTTGTTCAGGTTAGATTTACCTAAAATAATTCGATTTAAGTCCCTTGAGAAAGAGAGAGAAGAAATAAGGTAAAAATGAAGAACTGAACTCCGAGAACTCACCTAGACCTCGATGAGATGGAAAGTCTTCCTTTGATCGGGAAGGAATTCAGCTTTGAGGAAGTTTTCTCTAAGAGTAATAGGAGAGAGAACAGAGAGAAAAGATGTCTAGTGAGAAAATGAAATTTTTGGGCGCTGAGGCCCCTTAAATACCCTTCCAGCCCGCGCGCTCTTCCTTGAGCGAGATTTGCTATCGCCTGGGCGAGAAAACTAAACAGTGGAATCTCTAAATTTTCTTATATTCTCCCTTGAGCGAGAAACACATCACTTGAGCGAGATGCATCGCGCTTGGGCGAGATGCATCGCGCTTGGGCAAGATTAGATCCAGAGAACTACCTAATTTTCCTGCGACTCCTCACCTGAGCGAGGTCACCTCTCGCTTGTGTGCAATTCCCTCTCGGCTGGGTGAGGGGACAGTTGGGGTGATCCTATCTGCTCTCGGTTGAGCGAGACTGATCTTGCTTGAGCGAGAACACTCCAGGACTCCTAATTCTACACGACAACTTCTCGCTTGTGCGAGACACCCTACACCCAGAACTCCCAATCTCTCTCTCGGATAAGATTATATTGGTTCTTGATCATACTCCCTAGTTTATCTCATGTACAACACACTTAACAACTAATTTCTATCAGTTCTACCCATGACACTCGACAGCGTTATAATACAGCATTCAAAAATATATACAGCTCATCACACGACAATCATACAGCTTTTACATTCGCATTCCAATATATATATATATATATATAGATAGATAGATAAATAGATAATTCATACACTTTAAGCATACTCAGCATAATTCAATTGGAATGATAAATACACTGATCTGACAACATCAACCTAAATAAATGGCAGTAGAGAACAAACATAAGAGCAGAATTAAGGAGCTAACTTCCTTTATTTTGCACCTAGTTGTTGCACAACAAACTAAACCTAAATTAAGTATAGAAATTATGTAACACCCTCTTTTTCATTTATATATAAATTGGTGAATTATTTGATATAATGTTGGAATCTGTTTTCGAAATGATTTATGTGTGTTTGGTAGAAGTCTGGTGTAAAGGGGTCTCGCTCAAGCGTGGCAGATCTCGCTCAAGTGTGGCAGATCTTGCTAAAGCGAGACTAAGCACACAGAACCACAAGATTTCAAGGCATTCTCGCTCAAGCAAAATAAGTCTTGCTCAAGTAAGAATAGGATAAACTTAGTCCAATTGTCCCTTCACTTAGATGAAAGGTGATCTTACTCAAGTAAGAAGGAATCTTGCCTAAGCGAGATGAGTCGTACAAGCAAGCACTCATAGGAAAAATGGCCAACTTTTTTTACGTCTTCTCGCTTAAGTGAGAATGACTCTTACTCAAGTAAGAATAGTAGAAAAAGCTTGAAAGAAACACTGTCTGGTATTCTCACCCAAACGAGAAAGGACTCGCTTAGGCAAGAATAGTCTCGCCCAAGCAATAGGCATGAGAATTCAATGCTATTTAAGGGATTCCAACCTAGAAACTTGCATTACAATCCAATAAATCTTTTCTAACTCTTTTCTCTGAACTCTCTCTTCCCTTCTATCAAAGAAAATCCTCTAAACTAACTCTGAATCCAAGCTTGAATCTCCACACTAAGAAATTGCTAGTGAGTATTTTAGAACTTGACTCTTCATTCTCACCTTTATTTTCTCTCTTCTAAAAGGGTACTCTTCTGTGTAATATGTAGGAAAACCTTAGTCTGTGGACAATCTCTTCCACTTACTACTTTACAATATTGTCGATTTGAGGTAAGGAGAGTTTTATTTTGTTACTGATAACAAGATGTGTTGTGCTCATATGGATGTGGTTGTGTGTTTCTTGTTTGTGAATATATGTCTAACTGTTCTCGTTCATAAAATGTGTTTTCTTATTCTTGATTACTTGGAATGACATGTGTATTGAAAATATATGTTTGTTGTGGACTGAGTCCGGAGACACCAATCTCCGGTAATGAATGATTAATATGTGAGATAGGCATTCAACTTGAAGAAAATAGAATGAGGAGAAGATAGACAACATGATAGTGTGAAAGTACTAAGTTTAGATTATGATGAGAAATATTAAAAAGGAAATGGTGATGAGAAAGGAAAGATGATAAGGACAAGTGTGAATAGTTCAGAGATATACTGGAAGTATAGAAGATGGAGGCAATTTTAAAAATCTTGGAGAAATGAGGGTGGTGGAGGTTTTTCTTGATTTGTGCATATTAATAAGAGTAAAAGCACCACAGGCCTCACACTCATTTCTTGAACTAAACTATCTATCCAGCAACTATTTATACTAAGAAAGACCTCAAGGGATCCCAAAAGCAGTAAAAGTTTGAAATGAGAAATCCAAAAATGGTATAAAGGAAATATGATAAAGTCATAATATTGATGATTATTGTATGCATATGAAAATGAACTGTATTTTCTAATTGATTAATGTGTTATTCTTGGTTGTATTTTTTGATATTATTGTGAATTCATATTTAGCAATAAGAAAAGAGGCTCATCCTTAAAAAAAAGCTTTCAAGGAGTAAAGATGATAGATCTCTAGAGACTCGTTAGATTATTAGAGCTGCTTATTAGTAGTAGGCTAAATTATGAATATAAGATGGCATCGGTTATGCCATTGTAGCTTTATTGTGAATAGTAATGATGGCTCAGGCATTTTATTTACTTAGAAATGATAATAGGATACGATGTACCTTTTGATTATCCTAGCAGTGGTAGGATCTATTATACCCTATGCTTGTTCATATACACTGGTTTAGTTAGACAACCAAATGCGTGGAATTACGTATATACTTTTCTGAGTCATGATCCATATGGAAGACCAAGCCATTTTACTATAGAGCAAATCACGGGTACTGAAGTAGTAGCTGACACGGGCGCTCTTGATGAAGACGATGATATATCCCAAGAGGAACTAGTAAATATAAAGGGATGACGACTAGGATCGTCTTTAGTCTTTTCGTGGATATACTGCTCATTAGTACTTACTGCATTTTATATTTTGTAAATATGGTAAATAAGTTCTAATGCATTTTGGAATCATATGTTGTAAATATCAAATTTTTGTTTATTAAGGAAATCAGTGTGCATATTGTCATTTTAGCCTCTGTTTTTACCTAAATTTGTTTGTTTCCCATTACTTTATTACTGAAAAATTTTACTAAGTATAAGTAATTTAAATGAAAGCTTTACATTTCCACACTTTCCATTATGAATACAAGCAAGTTTTAATTTAGTTTCCTCTTTTCAATATAAAATTATTTCCTCAATCATATAAACAAATAAGGACATTACAAATAAGGGAAAATCATTTGTGTTACGATATGCAATGAATTGAGCAAGATAAGCAAGAATTTGAGCAAGAAATATTGCAGCAGACTTTACTTCCTAGCTATTTTTTGCTTGAACGAGAAGTGTCTCACTTGAGCGAGAATCTAGGTTAGAAATGGTGCTTGAGCAAGAAATCCTGGAACAAACTTTGCTCTCAGGCTATTTTTCATTTGAGCAAGAATTTATTTATTGTCTTATAAAAATAGAAGATTTAGCTCAAAAAGGGAGAGCTGAAGTGAGCTTTGGAGCTCCAGCACACAGTAACCTAATTTGGCATTATAGAGTAATAGAGGAACTTGGGAGAGTGATCAAGAACCATTAGGGGAACCAATTTCTATCCTTTTTCCTTGCATTTTTGTATTGTAATGTATCCTATGAATGACTAGAACTCTAGGGATTGGATGTAATCTTTATACTCTGAATGTTTTGATATTTTTAATATATGTTTGTTCATTGGCCATGAGTTGGGTGTGTTTATTTTGATTTTAATGTTTGTTCTATCTTACGAGGAATAATTCATGATCCAAGAATCTAAGGTGAGTTGGGAAACTACCTTGGAACCCAGTTGGGGTAAATACACATAATAGGTTAGGACTCTAGAAATAGATTTTAATCTATTGTATGCTATATAACTCTTGCTAGTAATGCTGGATTATTTGTTGATTAGGTAAAGAATTATCACTCAATAAATATATCTTAGAATATCGAGTAAGAGGAATTCAACAAGTGAATATAATGAGAGTGCATAATAGAACTTTGATAATTGTTAATGTGTGTTGGAATAAAAATATGAAGAGAATGATTGATGAAGTTCAATCCTCAATTTTATCATAGTAATTTAATTTGCTTTATTTATAGTTGCATTTATTTTCTATGGACCAAACTATCAAAAACCCAAAATATAACTTAGTTGTACATTTGTAAATATTTACAAATTTGTTAATTTTAATTAGATAACTAGAATTACTTGAGTATCATCATTCCCTTTGGACACAACAACTTTTTATACTACATCGAAAGCTTGGTACACTTGTCAAATCTTTAAGAATGTAGAAGTAGAATATCAACCCATAATATTAGCTACATGTGAGACATCCCTATTCAATTGTCATCCCAACTCTAATGGTGAGTTTTAGGAATAATAAAATAAAAAATTGATAATAATCATGATCCCTAAGATAACACACCATCATAAATATCATACCTAATATAATGTCTTAAAGGTGTCATATTCATAATGCATGATAATTATTACAGACCTTCAACACTTTTCCTAATTATTTAAATATTACATAACAAGGAAAGAAGATGGTTTGAAAAGTCTTAAACAGACAATACATATATCTAATAACTAATTTTTGGATAATTAATCTTTAATTACATCACCTGAGTCTTCCTTAATTGATTTTGTTTCGAGTAAATTTCATTAAGTATGCTTTAATTTCTAAGTTTTAATGTATTATTTATTTCTAGTTTATTAAGAATAATATATCTAGTAACTAATTTTCAAGTAGTGATAATTTAGGGTGTTATTACAAATGAACTTATTTAGTGGAAACAACTATTTAAAAAATTGAGATTTGGAGATATTATGAAAATGACATTCATTTGCGATAATTAAGCAGCCTTAATATTGCTTCAAATCTATTGTTCCATGAAAGAATAAAGCATATTGAGATAGATAGCCACTTCATTAAGGAGAAAATCCTATATGGAGACATCACCACTATCTTTGTCAATTCAAATGATCTACTAGTAGATATATTTTGTGACCTTCTTAATTTATTATACATTTAATCCAAAGTTTTAACTTCAAATTAAATTGATTAAATAAAATTCTTCGCATTCATGACGTGAAAAATTTAATAAAAGTTTAAAACTTTCATTTAAATTATTATTATTCAATTAAAAAATAACTTCAATGATATACAAAATGGTAAACGTAAAAATATGAGTAAACATTTACTATCAAGTTATACATTGCTTGAGCATTAAGGAAACATGTGCATTAGATATCATTTAAATTCAGAAGTTTGATATGTACAAGTTATTATCCAAAATACATAAGGATTTCATTTACATGATTACAAAATTAAAATACTTTATAAGGACCTCAAACTAGCCTTCTATCTCTTCCAACTCTTCTAATGTCAAGTCTTCTATATAGAAATCTCCAGCGTCTGCAATGACCTTTGTGCTGGTTACCTATTCTTGGGTAAAACAAACTAGTCTTCCAAGATGATTGTAATAACAGAAAGTACAAACAAAATTTACAGTGTTTAGCATCTATATTGTCCCTCTATATATATACAAGTTGAGGGTGTGGTGGATTCTACCACTAAAAGGGTATGAAAAGGGAATATTGTACCCTACAATGATTTATAGTGTAATTACATTATCAGTTCCATGTTCATTAGCTATTACAAGTTTATAGCGGCAAACTTTTTACCACTCTTAAAATATATAATTTAACCTACTTTCTATAGTACACTCAATTAGTCTAAAGGATCTTTAAAAGGTGGTCATCCTTGTTTTCTTTAAATATTAGTAATGATGAACTTTTCTTCTTACCACTAAAATATGATCAATTCAATAATTTTATAACACACATATTTAAGGCAACACACCAATCAACTCATAACAACAATCTTATCAACAATATTATCATATGCATACAACATTTTTTGTATATTGTGATTACATTATATTAACTTGTAGTATTCTTGGGCTCTTTATCTCAACTATTCACTACCCTTGGAATTTTTTGAGATCTTTCACATGTATAGATAATTGCTAGTTAGCCATAGAAACACGAATACAACATGTGTCAATACGGTCCCTTTTAGAAAAAGTATGGTCAAGAGTTTAGGTCAGGAAATGAGTATGAAGTCTATAATGCTTTCGTACTCATTAATTATGCATAATTAACAAAAAGCATTCATCATCTTACATTTCCTATAGATTTCTAAAATTGCCTTCCTTTTTCACACTTTAAGTATATATCTGTAACTATCCATATGCATTTTTATCACCTTTAATAAAACACAACTTTCTCCCTTTGTCCTTTATCATCATGATAAAATTTTACCCTTTTCATTTCTCATCATAAAATCATTTAATCATGCCGAAGGTCGAACACTTTTATACTCAATCTAAATCATATTTTCAATACAACATATATTTCATATCCATCAAGAATAATGAAAACATACTTCATCCACTTCATCAACTTAAATAATTTATCAACAATCTCATTCAAACATATATTTCTACATAAAAGAGCATATAATCTCACACACATAAACCTAAAAGTGTTTTCAATAATTCATAAAAAAGCATACTATGACACTTTCATGAGCACAAAATATATATAATATTTTAATGATAGAATAGAGCTCTCTTTACCTTGATGAGTAAATTTGCGAAAAGATTTGTAGAAGATATTGTCCAAAAGATTAAGCTCTTCCTACATATTACAAAGTGGAACACTTTTGAGAAAGAAGAAAATGGAGAAATAAAAATGAAATTGAGAGATTAAACTTTAAGAAACTTGCTTGGGAGTGAGTGAAACAAACGTCCAAGCTTAGATTTAAGAATAGTTTGGGGGTTAAGGGAGTTTTCTCTCGAAAAGGAATGAGAGAGAACAAAGAAAATAGTGAGGAAAAGTTACTTGGCTTATAATCCAAGCTTTAAAACATTGAAGTTACTTATATACCCCTTTTTCTCGAGGATTTTTATTTGAACGAAACGATTATCGCTTAAGTAAGAAAACCAGACAAAATCTGCTACACATTTGCTGATATTTTCACTTGAGCAAGATCATTATTACTTGAGTGAAAATCTACTAGATAGTTTCAATTTCTGGTACCCATTCTCGCTTAAGTGAGGGATTTTTTACTTGAGTAGAGAATTTTTCGCTTGAGCTAAAATACTGATGGACAATTCCTTTTTATTTTAGCTTGAACTAAAAAATTTTGCTTGAGCTAAAGGATTTTTTTTTAGAAACTCTTCCATTTTTAAAACAAAAAAATAAAAAATAAAATTAGGGTGTTATATATTCACCAAATCATTGAGAGGTCCTTGTATTATTATATATGTGTTCAATTTAGTGCATATGACCTATATGCTTCATTACCTTGTGGGAGTGTTAAATATATGTAATTATAATAATAAGGTAAGTTTATCTTTGTAATTATGTTAATTAGGTAACTGAACATTTTTTAAATATTATGAATTATTGCTATTATTAATATAAATGTAATTTTTGTTGTGTAGTTGAAACACATATAGTTTATAAATGCTTTTTTATTTTTTCTTCTCTCTTAATAGTTTATGTGTTGAATATATTGACCCTTTTGTTCATTGTGTCTCTTTTGCATAAATAATTGAGAACATGATGAATAATAGAAGAACAATCTTGAGATGCATAGTATTTTCATTTAGGATGGGTTAATGGGACTATAATGCTATCAATCAAGCTATCATACATTATACTATATGGAAATCTGATAACCCTTGTGTGGCTCCATTAGTAGTGGTTGATTTACTTAGGATTAAAATTCCATTTCTTGTAAACTTTCCCTTACATTACTTGGATTGATGTTGGTGGATGATTGACAGTTAAACTGATTATAAATTTACTATGAAAATATATATATATTATAAGATATGTTTGCTGGTACTTTATCCTTAAGATGCTTATTTCTTTTTAATTTCGATGTATTATATTTGTAGCATGTGAAAATAGAGTTAGGACATATTT
Organism: Abrus precatorius; assembly: GCF_003935025.1. NCBI lineage: Eukaryota > Viridiplantae > Streptophyta > Magnoliopsida > Fabales > Fabaceae > Abrus > Abrus precatorius. The sequence continues at coordinate 2,069,384 of NW_020874439.1, read as the reverse complement.
GATATTTCATACTAACTACGTAAAACTTTTGACTTAATGTATGATGTGCTTTAATATGTATTGTCAAATGTTTAATTATGATAGATAATTAAGTTAAAATGAGATTTTAGAGAAGGCATATATATATATATATATATCATTTTTCACGCATTAAGAACTTACTTGATAGCCCCGTATTAAAGAATAATAAGATAATTTTAAAAGTAAAAAATTAATATATTTAACATTTACTTTTTGTTAATTTGTAAGTTTACTTATTAGTTTTAACATATAATATACTACTCTTTTTTATTATTTTAAATTTAGTTTAGAGTTATCTAATAATATATTTAAGATTATTAATAAATTTTTGTATATAATTTATAAGCATAAATTTTTAAATAAAAATATGTTTTAGAGTTTTATAAAATAAAAATAATTATATTACTTTTTTTTATGGTTATAAGATTTTAAAATAATTATATATAAGTATTTTTAATTGTTCATTTAGTAATTTTACTTTAATTTAATAATATTAATACAATGCATACTTATTAATTAAAGTAAATACTTATAATTATGATGTTAAAAAAGAGTGATAAAATAATGAAATTTATCCTCCCGAATATAGCCCCACCACCACCACGGAGTTCTTGGCACGCATCCAAGCCTCTCTCACTGCGGGAATCGTCAATTACGAAACTACCCTCCAAGCCGTGCCAAAATTTCACTGTAACCATTTCTTTGTAGAAAATACAAAATCATTTCTCTCTCCCCTTTCGCGTTTCATTTCAGAGAAAGAGAGAAAACAGCTATGCACGGAACTTATAGAGAGAGAAAAAAACATACTGAAATTGAAACCCTAGGTTTGGTACCTCTCATCAAGGTCACGAAGTAGATTAGAAAGAGCAAAGGAAAAAAATGCTTTTATTTCTTTAATTTTCTATATTTTGGGTTTATTACTGGGTGGGGTTTGAATTAGGGTTTTGCGGGATTGGTTAATCTGTGTTTGTTTTCGATTTGAAGTATGTGATTGTGTTTCGAGTAACTGGGGCACCTTGTGAATGATGTTTTTCAAACCAATAATTTTGAAATTTTGTGATGTGAGTGAAGTGGTTGGCTTCTAGGGTTTTTGTGTGTGTGTGTGTGTGGTTTCAATGGGGAGTATGGGTGACTCTGACAGAAAACGACGTCACTTTAGCTCCTTGTCCCCTACACCTGCCGCTGCTACTGCTAAGAAACTACCCTTCTTACCTGTTTCTGAAGACAAAAAGGTGCCGCTTTTTTTCATTCCATTGCTTTTTTTTTTTTAATATCTGAAGTTTTTGTTTCAGATTTCTAACATGAAGCATTTCACGAGTTTCTTGTTTTTCTGGAGATAGCTTTAATGCTTTTAAGTTAAAGTTGTTGTCTGTTGCTTGAATTTTCTTGGCTTAGCATAGAGGATTATGTATGATGGTTAGCTAGAATGTTTGCAAGTAAAATAATTTTCTGAAAGTTGCTTATAATATCGCCCTTTTTTTTTCTGCTTATTTTTGTTTTTCGTAAAATAGGTGGCTGATTATTAGTTGTTGGCCCTTTGATGAACTCATTTTTTATTTTATGCTTTTAATGAAATTGGATAATATGCATATGTTGTCTATTTTGATCTAGTTGAGACTACCTAATGGGTAAGGCTTGGTTGATGTTGCTGTTAATCTGAACCTGGTTTTAAGCAAATGCCCTATGTAATTTGCTTATTAGGTATACATTAATAGGTTTCATTTCTACTTTTTGTAATTCTGTAATGGATGATATTTTACTTTGTTAGTGCAAGTGCATTAATTATAACTCCTTGCTCTTCTTTCTCAACTTTTTATATGCTTGATTGTCTATTGATTGATAATATTACAGTCCTTTGAACATCTGCCAATGTGTTTCTCTAATCAGCTGCAGTATATTTTTTGTGGCTTCAGCCTGTTTTGGGTTTAATCTATATTTTTTATGGCTGAGTTTTCCTATGCTCCTGCCAATCCCTTTTCTTTGTGTTGAGGATGAAAATGATATTCTTGGTCTAAACACTGCAAATTTTCTAACTAAATTCATTTGATTCCTTGATTGTCATTGCACACTATTGAGTGATTATGAGAAGAGAAATTTATGACTATGCAGGAAAATTCTGATTTAGTTTTCATTACTTCGTAAAGTAATGCTCATATGATTATTCCAGATTACAAATCCTGAATAAATGTTATTACCCTATCTTGCCTTGGGGAACTTTAATTGGATGGCAATGTAGGTTGTGTATTTGGTACATTATATGGATTTCATGTACTGACTCGCTACATAGTACATAGGGAGAACTGAGCTAATAAACAGGGTTGCTGTTTTATTTAAACTCATGCATTCTTCTCTTATGTTGCAGCTTGATATTGTTGTACTTCAGTATCAAAATCAAAAGCTTACACAGAAATTAGAAGCTCAGAAGTTAGAATATGCAGCTTTTGAGAATAAATTTTCTCAACTGAAGCAGAGGCAAAGATCATATGATTCCACTTTAGCAGTGGTCAAGAACTCTTGGGAACATGTAATTGGCTCCCATTTCATTTTTGCTTATAATATTTCTGTAGTATTATATCATCATCTTTTTCCATTGATTTATATCACAATGACATACTGGGTATTGTCCATCGTGTGCATAGCTGGTTAATGATTTGGAGTCATCTTCAGAACGTACTAGAGAGTCAAGCAGCAAATCAAATTCTAGATTTGCATCAGTCATGGAAGGTGAGATCATTTGCTGGTGGCCATTGATGTTCTGTTTTTGTTGTCTTGTTGCAGGACTGATTTAATTCTTTGTTCAAGTGCATTTATTTGACACATTATTTGTTTTTGTTCAATTAACATCTGATCCTTGATTTTTCTTTTTGGTGGAAAGGATTGAAAATTTGGGCAGAAGGTTTCAGTTTATAGAATTTGAGGAACATTGTATGCTAGAAAGCTTGTTCTATGTATAATTGTATATTGTATAAAATAGATAAGATATAAAATTAACTGATCCATGGAGGTCAAAATCATTTTACCAAATATGTTACTTTCTGTGCTGGGTGTGTATACAAACACTAATTTTATACTTTTCTTTTGGGTTATTAATTGTGATCTTTCATTAGTGTGTCCCCAACTATTATTTTGTGTACCACATTGATGTAAATTTATATCAGTAGGCATGAAAAAAGAGGGAACTTTCTTTATTTAAATGGGCAACATGCATCTCATGCATTCATTACTTTTGGTTTAAGTTTAAGCATAAAAATCAACTAGAGTTATAGATTGTATCCTAACTTTCCAGATAAACCAACCATTAATTGCCTAAATATCTCTAGTTGTGTCTGTAGCTCTTTGGTTCAGATATCAATTCAGCCAATGTGATTGATCATTCTTGCAAGGTGTTTAAGGGCCTTGTGCTTGTTTGGAATAGCTTTCTGCGCTCTAAATTTTAGCTGAAAGCTTATCTCTTAGTCTTAGGACATTGGAACAAAGAAAATCTTTTCTAGGAGCAAATCAATCTAATTCAAAAACACAGCTAATAAAGCTGTGTAAAAGCTAATTCTAGCTCCCAATTGTTTGTGTCTTATTGTTGAAATCCCCATTGGAACCTTAGAGTTCGATAACTTAGGCTTTATAATGTTTTATAGGCCTGGATGCTTCATTTTCATTCATCAAGTAATTTTTCCTGTCTTCATTTAGGGCTTTGGCTAAACGGAACTTAAATTATCTACTATTTAGATTTTTCTAGGTCATTGTTTTATGTTTAAATGCTGATTCTTTGATTTTGCTGCACCATCCTTGGTTTGGTATTACTTTTAGTGGGGAACCTATTTCCTTATAGGATTAGAGCACTATCATGGTCTTTCTTGGATAACTTTTGATGAATCTATATTGGATGTAATTTAATTTTATGTTCTTTTAAAAGTAATTATCATATTGTGGAACTTATTCACCTAGATCCCAGCCCTATACCTAGCTTAAATTTCTTCAATTGATTTCTTTCATGCAACTTACAGCAAGGCTTGGTCTGTTTCCTTCTACTTTGATAGATTCCTTATATAATCTTTTGTATGTGGACCTATAAAACATGCCAAGAAAATCATATTTTAGAGCCATTATATATACTTCATATCTAATTCTATCAATTCAGTATTTCATAGTTACTGCTGCTTGCTTTGCAGCCTACTCTTACAGTCTTACACCAACCTCTGACCCAAGTTCTTGATTTACTTGCTATACTACACCCTAAAACATTTAGCCTAGACTGTTAAATCCCCAGCTGATATTAGTTTTAAGGTCATATTTGGTGCAAAAGCTGTAATTGATTGATTAGGATTAGGAATTATTAAACTGGAAAATGAGTCCTTTTCTAATTTAGTATTAGAGATGAAATGATTGGAAAGCAGATTCTAGTTTGGTTTTTGGGAATGGATATAATTTAGTCTTACAAAGTTGAGCTTAACTTGCTCCAAAAAGTTACCTATGAAGCGTGGATTGCCTTAATCTTTATAAGGTCTAATTTGGCCATATCTATAGTTGATGTAGGATCTCTGTACAACCCTTCCATGCTTAGGATTGGATATCTGGAGCATGGAAATTGTTGACTGATTTTTATGTTGATGTGGGTGTGAGTTGCATTGGGATAGTTGCAGGACTGGTTAGACTGCACTGAGAAAGCTGCAGGGCCATGGATTTTATTTTATTTTTTTTGATAATAAGAGTAACCAATATGAACTCTATGATAGAAATGTTACACACATACTTCTTACAAAGTTGAATTTCCAAGGTCCTTTATGTAGTGCTGTGCAGCCACATTTAATGCACTTTTTTTTATTTGTATTTCTCTTTGATTTTATTTGATTTATTATTTTAAATAATTTAAACAATTATAATAAATAAAAAATCTGAAAAATAATAAATGATTTTTTAATTTTGATTACAAATTCTTAAGATAAGAGCAATGTGATAAAAGAATAAAGATAAAAAATTAGAAAGGATATCTCTTTTCAAATTTGGTGATAAACATAGAAAAAGAAAATATATAAAAAATATCTGAATAAAGCTTTTTACAGTTGATTTACTTGTTTTAACATTGTCTAATATTTTGCATATTAAATTTTTTTTTACTGTTTTGTTTTCAAACACAACAGAACAAAAAACATCTAGAAAAATAGAAGTGATTTTCTTCAGATGAGGTAAAAAATTGAAAAAATAATTTAACTTTTAGATTATGTGATAATTGAAAGAGAGCTATTTTGTTCATGAAAGCAGAACTGCGCTGCTGCAGCTTGTTTACTATCTTTGGAATAGAGCAAGGTGCACTAAGTTGAGTTGAAGAAAAAAATTATTTTGAATTTTTCTATTCATATTTTTCCTCTTCCCTTTTCCCTTTATCGATATGACAAAATGTTTTAAATTTTCAAAACTTTGATTCATTCATGTCTTCTCTTCCTCATGCCAATGATAGTATTAGACTAATTGTTTTTTGAAATAGTTTTATATCTAGCAGAAAGTCTTTAGCGTATGTTTCTTATTTTAAAATTTAAATGTGTTTCATTTTGGCAATGTTTTCTCAATCTGTTTGGAATACTTATTTGGAACTAACAGCCTGGAATGATGTTTGGAGTTTTCATGTTTCTGGTTTTTGATGTTTTTGTCTCCCAAACCTGTATTGATGTGTCTATTTTCTTCAAGACTCCCTTGAAGAGCTGAAGTTTGAATTACTTTCAATGTATGGTGTTTTGCTACCTATGTTTCTTGGCATTACAAATTCTATCTTTAAATTTCTTGTTCTTTTGATATTGAATCAGGAATTTTATTAAATGTCTGTATGTTGGGGACATAATTAGCTAACAAGGATCCTTTGGTCTGTTTTTGCTAGATGGTAGTCCGTCTACTGTTCAGGATGTTTTCCTTAGCAGACTTATGCAAACTGGTGCAACTGAATGTTCCTCCACATATAACTTTGCAAATCAAATGGAAGAGCATAGAGAAATTACTACTGAAAAAGCTAAAAGCGTTTTAAAAAATATAGTGACTGCTATTGATAACTTTTGGGTTCTGAAGGATGGATTGCATGCTGCATTACTGAAAAAGCTTCCTGGAGATGGTAAGATATGAGTTCTTGTTGTGTATGATTGTCAAACATTAGACTTATACTTTCAGAACAGTCTCTCTGCTCTATTGGTTACACTTCCTGTCTATAGTTTTATGTAGGCAGAAATTGTCTGCTGATCTAGAATTGGAAGTTAAAAACTTGAGATTGGAATTCAGTGAACTTCATTTAAAGCACAAGACTATTGCAAGTGAGTTCCAAATTCGGAGAGATATTTATGCCAAAAATAAAGCTCACCTTGAAAGATTAAAAGGTAAATTTTGTCTACTGTGCTCTCTTACATTTTATCCTTTTGCTTTGAAATTATATCATATGGTATGAAATCTTTAACTTGTTTCAAGTACAAAAAATATGTTGAAACCACAGAGATTTCAATGCCTGTAAAATTTGGACGCATGCGCCTATGTTTGGTATGTATTTTTTTCTCTTTCTGTTCTGAGGGGTACGTTGAAGTTGACTCGTTAGATGTTAATGATTTTTAAAAAAAAACATGGTTGCTCCTGGCCAGATGAGCAAGTGGTATTGCACAGATCCAAGGTATACAAAATCAAGATTTAGCTTAGGATTGGGAAAGGGAGTTGGGATCATAACTTGTGGCTTGTATGTATGGTCCTACAAAATTCATAAATATTTGCATATAAATTCATGCGTTTATAAAATAGCATAAATAGGCAGTGAGTGAGTGAGATAGAGGATGTACTGGAGGACAAAGCAGACACACAAGCAAGAAACACAGAACGAAAGAGATGAGAGAAGAGGTGGGCACATGCACAAGGCAGCACCACAGGCACACAAGAACTAGAAGAGAAAGAGAGGTACAGCTGAAAACTAGTCATTTAGGGTGTATGTGGGGCTTGGTCAGAAAATGGCTCAGCCATGGGTTTTCAGGTTTAAGTGAAAGATTGGGTACCAATCCTACGATTTTATGTGATGATTCCACCAATTTAGTAAACAATGAGTTACAGCTGAGATCGGGATCACAATTGGCGGGAAAGATTGTAAGATGATTGTCTTAAAAGATTTGAAAGATGGGGTCTGGTTCAAATTGTGTGGTAAATAAAGCATAGAGTATATGTTCTTCCATGTGATGCACGGGTACAAGTATGAGTACTATTGGGTACAATATGATACTCAAATATGGAAATTTTTGTAAATATTAAGATACAAGTATAACAAGATATTTTAACTAAAATATACTTATATTTATGTATGATTTTCAATATTTTATGATAATTTTGATCTAATATTAGTCAAATAACAATTTTACAAAAAAATGTCCCTAAAAATTGGGAAATATTAAAAAATTCCATAAAATATAAAAAATATCACTAGTAATGAAATAGAAACAGATGCAAGTGTATTGTATGTGTATCCATATCAGACGGGAATACAACATGCATATGTCAACCTTTCTTGCGTATCCATGCATAAAAGGCTTCCCATAATCCTCATCCTAGCTTCAACTTTCTGAGCTATCATTGTTGTTCATCATCCCATCATGCCTTGTGTCTTGTTTTTTTATTTCTATTCCTGAATCTGTCAATTAAAAGCTTTCACACCTAGGCTATTGATGGGTTATGATGATTGAGGTGGTAGCATGGTAGTCAAAATCACGTGCCAGAATGTAAAATTGCATGATTTTACGATCTCCAACCCCCTTTCCGTGCTAGGTTGGTGCCAGGATTTTGAATTAGTGAGATCAGGTGGGATCGCCGTGCCAGAATGTAAAACCAGCAATTCCCCGTGTTTTCAAACCCAATTTTTAACCTAACGACCTGCAACCCACTTTGTGACCCAGTTTGCTTGAAACCGCAAAATTGATTTTGTTCTGCGATCCCTAAACCTTTCCTCTAATCTGACTTTGTTCCTCTCCTCTGCAATCCCTAAAGCTTTCACTGCAATGATTGTGTTTGCTCTGGCAACCTTGTCTGTGCTGACACTCTTCTCTACACCGGCAACCTTGTCATAGTGGACCGTTTTGTTGTGGTGGCCATCGCATCTGTATTTGCAGCCATCGTAGCCTAATTTGCAGTGCAACAGTGCTGCTGGAGTAAAAGCTGTCGACTATCCCTTTCTATCAGAATGAAGCAGATTTTAGGGTTTTTTAAGGGTAAAAAGGACTTCTTATCTTTTAAAAATAATCTGACTTTCCCTTTTTGCCCTTAAAATGACTTTAAGTTTTTTTAAGGGTAAAATAGTCTTTCCATTAGAATACATTACCTAATCCATCTCTTCCTTCTCTTCTCTGTCTCTGTTTTCAGTGGGCATATCTCTATCTCTGTTATGAGTTGAAGGTGGCTTGCTTCCCTCATTTATCTTTGTTTAGCTTCCCTCATCTTTATATTTATACTATTTTACATGCATTCATATAATTTTGTAGGATCTTACGATCCTACGAATTACAATCTTTCACCCCCTCTCCAATCCTATGTAGAATCTTGATTTTGACTACCATGGGTGGTATAGTCTTGGACTTCCATCATGCATTTGTTCTACATCTCTTGGAAGTTGGAACATGTGCAGTTGATTGTTGGTGGTTGTTCCTTGTTGAAGTGGGTCCTGATAGCAAATTAGATTTCTAGAAGGGTTGTCTTGTTAATAAAGGCTTTATTTAGATTTTTGGCCTTGATTTTGGCAAAATCTATTTCTGCACAGTCATCCGTTTCATGGGCTATAATGCTGCCCTCTGAACCTGATTCATCATCATCATCATCCAGAATGATTATCTTTAAATGTTGCTCTGGACAATAGTGTTGAGGATGAAAATGCTGGCCACATTCGTAACACAAGCCTTTCTTCCTTTGCTCCATTAACTCCTGGTAGGATTAAATCCCATTTATCACCTCTGCTGTTACCTCTGCGCCCTGTTGTATTCACTTCCTTAACCCGCTGTTCTGGTTCTGCCATGCCTACTTCCTGTCATAGCTCCACTAGAATTCTCTGTTTCAGATTTTTAGAACTGAGTATGATTGTTCTCCGTATGCAACTCCTGGTTCCCTCTAACAGAATGACCCGGTTTGTGAATCTGGGGCCATCATTGATAATATAGACTGCTGTGCAAGCCGATTCCATTATCAATACCTGCGCTAGAGGATCATGCATCCATGTATAAAATATGCCATGAATTGTTTCTCAGGAATTTTAGGAACTTGATGAGCATCATGAGCCACAAACTTGGATTATTCAATATATTCGTCCACTGAGTGCAACTGCTGCAAGCGTGCAACTCCATCAACCTTGCATTGACAGCAGTTTAATATCAAGTTTTTTTTTTCCTGACTCAGAATGAGGATAGAATGGTCATTGCCATTCTATTGTATGGGTCAATTATGGATGGATTCACATTTTATTTCATTGTTTCTGTATTCATTACATTGAGTTAGTGTGCAATGGACACATAAATACAAAACAAATGGTCATAAATTAGGAAACTACATAAAGTGAAACCAAAAACACCCATTATGGACAAAATTGTGAAATTTAAGGTTTTATTGGAATCATGGATCACCATTTCTTCTCCATGCTGAACCAGAATGTATGAATTCACTATTGGCATTCTTCTGCATTTGAGCCTGGAAGGGAGCTGGAACCAAATGTCTTCTTAGATTTTATAATTTAAAATTTCTGTTTCTTTTTTTCATCTTTCAAGATTCTTCCGTACATGTTTTTACCTTATTTTGTCATAATTGACAGAGATGTATATAATTTAATTGTTTTGGATGTCACATGCACTTTTAATATTTATTTCATTTCTCTTCCTCCAAAGGGCTAAGTAAAAGTGAAAAGATAAAAAATATGCTCCTACTAGCCATCTATTTTATGCTTTAAAGGTTGGGCTGTAATATGCAATTTATTTTTTGTCTTGTCATTGATTTACTTAGGGGAACTGGCAAGCACTGTTGCAGATTTAGATGAAAGCAATCACAAACTTGCAACTCTTAAGGCAGAAAGAGATGCAGCAAAAGGGGCAGTTCTCCCAGTATTAAATGTTGGAAGTACGCACATTGCCAGTGATAAGATCAGAGACAAGCAAAAGGATTTGGTAGATATGGAATCTGCTCTGAAGGAGCTATTGGTATTGTTGTTGAATTCTTTGATTTAGTTTTAGAATTTGTAGGATATTGTACCTTAATTGTTGAGTTTCTCAGGACCAAGGTTCAACTCGATTAATGGAGCTGAAAAGTCTTCATGAGGAAAGAATAAGATTATTACAGCAGTTGTGTGATCTTCAGGTTTGTTGTCCTTGTTTTAGTTAGTATTTATGATATACAATTCATGTATGTTTATTTTCTTTTTATGTTATAATGTTTGATGTTGAATGATTGCATCAGAACACTTTGAAGAATTTGTCGTGTATTACTTCTTCCCCTGCATTCCAATTGGTTAGAGAGCAGATAGAGAAGTCAAAATCAGAAGTTCTTGAGTACCAGGCGTTGTATGAGAAACTACAGGTTGTAACTGGTCGGTAGTTTCATTTATGTCTTCTGATTGTTGTCCTGTTTCCTAGGATATATTTCTGACAATGACACTGCCTCCCATCTCCAAACACCAAATTTTGTTATATTCTTGAAGGTTGAGAAGGATAATCTTGCTTGGAGGGAGAGGGAGTGGTACATTAAAAATGATTTAGCAGATGTTTTTCAAAGATCTGTGGCAGTTTCAGATTTTAGAGTGGCTGATATACGCTCTGAGATACAGAAGCAGATAGAGGAAAGAAATGTGATTGAAAATAAGCTGAACGAGGAAGCAAGAGAACCAGGTTTGGACTCTCCCGTATTCCCGTAAAGCATGCTATTTTATTGCTGTGTGGTTTTATTATGGTGATTCCCTTGCTTTGGCTTCAGGAAGGAAACAAATTATTGCAGAATTTAAATCTCTGGTTTCTTCGTTTCCTGAGGAAATGGGGTCTATGCAAAGCCAACTAAGTAAGTATAAAGAATCAGCTTCGGATATCCATTCTCTCCGAGCAGATGTGCAGTCTGTTTCTAGTATTCTTGACAGAAAGGTTGGTCTATTTGTTTACATGAACTTTACATTTTGGTAGCATAAAATCACAGGTCCTGAAAAATTTGTTTTAAATTGCAGGTAAATGAATGTGATGTATTATCTGTTAGGTCTACTGGTCAACTTACTGAGATAAAGAGGCTACTTGCTGTGGTATGTTACTTGTATTTTGACTCACAAAAACTTTAGCTACACCGGTTTATGTGGTTTTTAAGCAGTTTTTAAGCTTGTCTCAGTTATTTATTTATATTTTATAGTATAAGACATTGTATGACATTATATTTGACTGGTTCTGAACGATACTCTGGGATCTGGATGGTAGTTCTGTGCGCAAAGCAAAACAGAAAAGATTGTGCAGTATAACCTGATCTGTTTTAGCAACGTCTTATGATTCATGAAGCCTTTATACTTAATTGACATGGATACAGTGATATGGGAATTTTTTAAAATTTCAAGATACAATATGGCCTTGATATCTCTTGGAAAAGGAGGCCATGAAGGCAAGATTATTTACATTGATTGGGCTGGGTCTTCCAGTGATTAAATGTCAACCTTAGGTTATTGTGTTCTCTTTGGTGGTAACCTAATTTTATCCAACTACAAGAAACAGAACTTTGTTGCTCAATCAAGTGCTAAAGTAGGATATTGAGTTATAGGACACAGCATGTGAATGTATATCATTATACAGCTCTTAAGAGATAGAGATTGGAAATATGAAGCTAATTTGTTTCAATCAGGTAGCACTCTACATTGCATCTAATGCAGTCTTCCATTAACAGGCCAAACACAGATAATGTTTGCAATCTTAACTGGAAGATTACATTTGGCAAAATCAACACCTTTGTAAATTGCAAAAAGCAGGATGCTTCTGTGATCTATGCTCTTGCTTGAGGGGGAGTGGTGGAAACTGCAGAATAAAATACTTGTTCCACACTTCCACTTACCTAGTAGCCTAGATAGTTTGTAACTCCGGGAACACAATTAGAATTATTAGATCATTAATTTTTGTTGAAAATTATATTCTGTATTTATTAGTTTTGTATTCACTTTGTCCATAAATTCCTTTTTGCCAAGTGCCAGTTAACTCAATTGATGTAGTTTCTCTCAAGTATCTTTTTCAAATATTATCTCCTATCTTAAATCTTAATTATTGAAGGTATATTTCACATTTTAAGAATCTTACGGATTATGGTTTAATATGGGATACTTCACGACTTTAAGGGTTGTTTGGGAGGGGGATTTTGGAGTTGAAGGAAGGGGAGGAGGGCAATTTTTATTTTTAAATTAATAAGTTATATGTCATTTGTGATAATAAATAAATAATTGATACATTATGTTTATGCTAATTTAGCATTTTATATCTTTAATTTTGCAAATTTATCAAATTGAGATATATTTAATTAAAATAGAAATTTTACCCTCCTCTTTCCTCCCCTCCAAAACTCCCCTTTCCAAACAATCCCTAAAGTTACCTTGGGGGATTCACAATTTGAATCACAATCTGATATCCTCAAGTGGAATGACCATGTTAACCAGGCTGTGCTGGTTCTCGTTACTCTCTCTGCATTATTGACATTTTAATTTACTTGGATAATAAATAGGGATTATTAATTTGAATTGTTATGCATGCAAAGTCATAAATTCTTACAGTTAAGCTTGAAGGCAGATACAATTCTTTTTCTAATCTTTCATTTCCTTTTTGTGTTGAAAGCTTTCGTTTGCTTTTGATGCAGGCTCAAGACTTGAGAGAGAGTGAGCGGGACTTGAAGTTGATATTGGAAATGTTTAGACGTGAGTCCATTGATTCAAGGTTCGAGTTTCAATTATGAACTTGAATACATTTGATTTTCTGGATTGTACTGGTTTATTTATTTTTTGTAACTCAGTTTTAAGTTTTAACTTTGCAAGGAGCCTTCTGAGAAAATTTAGGACAGATGAATTGTGGAAATAAGTTAAAAAAAATTAAAATTTCTTTTTATTGTACATGAGACACAATATTAACAGCATTATCAGTCCTGGATAGTGGTGTGGAGTGGATGGGTGAAACTGGTATAGTGCAATAGTGGGATGGCGCTTATTGCAAAATTTTACATACAAGTTAAATAATTTATATATGTTAAAATCATGCCAGAGAATTTATTTAATCAAAATATGAAGAGAATATGAATATTCTATTGTTAATCTTAAGCTGATTCAAGTTAATCTTAAGCTGATTTAAGATGTATTTATAGAGAGAGATCGGGGTAACTGATGCTTGCACCAGACTTACGGACTACAAGTCACTACATCTGACACAACTGTCTGTGACTGCTAAGGGTGATCATGCCTTTGTAGTTTGTACACTTATGCCACTATGAAGAGCTTGTATTGTTGCATTTTAGTGGAGCGGCCACTGCGCCGCGAATAGCGGCCAAATTGCTGGAGAATAGCAGCGGCTATTTCATCCCTGGCCAAAACTCGACTTTGCCCTCCCTTTTAGAATGTTGGATGACTTTAAATGGGGGCAATCTTGTAATTTTGTCCCATTTTCCATTTCTAATATCTTCTACCTTGTGAGCCCTAAGTTCTCATTCTCATCTCTCAGTTTTTCTCAGTTCTCTCTCGTTTTGTTCTTTCTCATCTTCGTTTTCTGCGATATTATCTTGCTTCCGGCGTCCTCCTTCATCTCTGGCAAGGCTTCTGATGTGACAAAGTCGTTCTCCATTTATCTTTTTCATCTCCAATGAAGCTTTTGATGTTACTCAGACGTTTTTTAGTTGTCGTCTTCATCTATGTTCATCTTCAATTCCAGGGAAGCTTACGATGTGACCCATTTTTCAGTCATCTTCTCCATCTCCAACAAAACTACTGATGAATTTCCAGTGACTAACTAACTATCTGTTTTCTATTTCCCTTCTTTATTTTTTATTTCTTTCTCTATATTTATTTTCCTGCTCTGTTTTGGATACTAATTTTATATTTTTTAGCATATATGTGTGTAGCTTAATTTATAATAGGTATACTTAGAATTTCATAATAGCAGTCATCCCGCTATCTACTATGCCGCTATAGCGTTTTTGGAGTCGGCTGCTCCGGGATTAACTACTATGCATAGAATGAAATGATTCATATCTCGATTCAATTTGATTCATGGAGCATCTAGACTGGTTGCAAAGTGTATCAGTTTTGACCACAAATTGGTCTCCAATGACTTGAAGTGCATCTGAATTGCGAGAATCGCAAATCTGGGATTAATTTTTTGATTCATGCATGTTTGCATGATGCACAAATATGATGGGTTGGGTCACTCTAGCCAGTTCTGAAAAACATGATTTTTGGCAGGTTTTTTTGAGATTGGAGGGAAAGTGTTTATCATTCCTTGATGTTGGAAACCTGGAATAATTGACTTTGGTGAGTGAGATAGAGAGCTATGAACTTATGGTGCTGAAGCTTCAAGCTGAAAAGCAGAGTATAGGTTTTATTTGTTTTTCCCTCTATTAATTTAAAAACAGTATGACATCTGAAGGCCCCAAGGACAGAGTCTAGGTTAAACAGAAGACCAATGGGGCCAAAAACCTGAACAAGCATAGGCACTACACAGACAAAAGGAAAAGCACTAAAGCACTGATATGCTTGCTTCTACTTCCTCCATATTTTTTTCAAAGTTTGGATAAACTGGTATTCATGCTTGAATGAGGATGTGTTCCATAAGGGGTGATTGTTAGAGTTGAGGATATTTTAGCTATTATAATGTATTTCTACTAAATGGGTACAACTCATTGTTCTGTAACTTCATTAGCTGTATATGTAGTCTTGCACTCAATTCATACATAATTTAATTTCCAAACTATTTGACTTCATTAACTTAAGTTGCTTTTAACAAATTTTAAGACACAACTTAACTTAAAAAAAATGACATGTAGGCTTTGACTATGGTAGAAATTTGGTTAAACTAGTAACATAGTGAAGTTGTTTGTCTCATCTAGTCCTTGTTTGGGGTAATTGCCATGCTAGGTCAGCAAATGCATGAAACAAATATGTAGAATGCTGACAGAAATTTGCATCTGCAGGGATGTTATGGATGCGCGGGATGCAGAGTACAGAGCATGGGCCCGTGTTCAAAGTTTGAAATCATCTCTAGATGAGCACAACTTAGAACATCGAGTTAAGACAGCCATTGAAGCAGAGGCTAAATCTCAACAAAGGCTGGCTGCTGCTGAAGCTGAAATAGCAGACATGAGACAGAAATTAGAAGCTTCTAAAAGGTTAACCCGTAATTTGTTGTTACTCATTGAGAGTGTGGTCTGATCAAATATATTTATCTTACATGTGCTTTTTTCTTCCCTCTCATAGTAGGTGCTTTCAGATGCATTTTTCATTTTCTAATAATTATGGTTGCTGGAGTTCTTATTTAAGAAACAAAAACTTGTTTTTGTTAATCTTTTCTATGAGCTTCTCTCTGCATTTCTGTGTGAGCTTCCGATTGTTGAATCCACAGTACTTCATTATTATTCTATAAATGCTCCTATTTGATGTTTCTTTCTTAAATTCTCCTGATATGTTAGCATAAGGAAAAATAGTTGTAATATATTGTTGTGTACTTGCTGAGGGTTGTCTCTTCGGAGCTTGAAACTTGATACTTCATTTTTCTTTCAGTTATTGAATGTGTTTGCTTATTTTTTGTCAGTAGAGTGGAAGTTGTTGCATTTTTTTAAGTGAAAGCAGCTAATAAGATCTCATATCTGGCTTGCAATTGTATGCCGTTAACTCCATGCTCTATTATCTTTATGGTGGTTAACTATATTCATAATGTTTTCCTATTCCAGGGAAATGTATAAACTGTCTGATGTCTTGAGATCTAAGAACGAAGAAAATGAGGCCTACTTATCTGAAATAGAGGTTGGATTTCTTATTTTAATGGGATGGAATTCTTTGCCACATAATGATCTTTTTACTGATTATTAGCTTGTAATTGTTATAACTAATACAATGTTAATTTTGATCTTTTGACATTGAGATGATTTTCCTCAGACAATTGGACAAGCATATGATGACATGCAAACTCAAAACCAACACCTGCTGCAGCAGATTACCGAGAGAGACGATTATAATATTAAGGTAATTTGTCTTGAAATTGGTTACACCTTTACAGTTTACTTTAAAAGTGATTATAATTTAAAGCTGTGTGGCCTTTGCATTTTCCATCTCATATAAACAAGGCCCTCTGTATTTCATAAAACATACATTCTTGAATGGGAATTGGTTTGGTTTTGCAGAACTTAGAGCTAACCTGATGGTATTGTTCTATTCTGGTTGTTCTGCATTTGTTATATGTTATTGTTCTTTCATTCATTGTTTATATTATTAACTTTTAAATTATAAATTTGGTCCATACACCTGACACCATTTTTCATTTTAGTTCCTACACAAAATACTCTATTTTGGTCCTTACATGAAAAAATGTTTACAAATTGATCCGTGCTGTTGCTGAAGTTAAAATGCTATTAGATTTTATCCCTGAAACATGACTCCATTTTTTATTTTAGTCCATAAATGAAATAAATTTGCACTTTATTTTGGTCCTGATACGAATAAAGCTCTATACTTGAAATCCTTTCACTTAACACATCTTTTTTTCAGTGGTCCTTACGTGAAATAAACTGTTTTAACTTCAATAAACAGTTGGGACTGATTTGTAAACAGTTTTTCACGTAAGGAAGGGACTAAACAAAGAGTAATGTCTAGTATTATTTAACCTGAAAAGTATCTTAAGATTGTCATAGGATTTTCCCATTTTTCCTTACTATCTCTTATGATTGGTTTCTATATTTTCTTAATTCATGATTTGTTTCCTTATTTAGTTAGGATTATGACCTAGTTTTTGTTAAAGGGTTAGTACTTTATGTTTTGTATCACATTATATTTGTAGCACATCATAATACTTAGGAGTTCAAAAAGTACGTATTCTTACTATTTCCTCAATATAAAATCTTGTAATTTGAACATGGTATTAGAACAATATGATACTTGGTGATCTGCCTCACTACTTTGTTGCTGAGTTTGCTAAAATCCTGAGCTATGCTTTTTCATCATTCTTTTTCTTCCTTGAAATTAGCTTTCTGTCTTGCTATGTTCCACCTTCTGTCTCTCAAAACACCATTTCAAAACACCATTGCTGTGTGTCATCCTTTTTGCATCCTGTTTTTCAATTTCTGCTGCAGGCCACATGTTCTGTGTTGATTTTGCCTAGTGATGTCCCTATTACTATTATAAACCTCCCCAGCTATTTGCATGCATTTTTAATCTCCCAGTCCCAGCAGTCTCCGTTCCTCTTTGCTGCTGTTTGCAGTTGAAGGAAAAATTTTCGGGCAACCTTTCCAGCTGGAATCCCACTGAAAGATTCACATTGGGCTGAAATGTCTGCTGCCCAAATCTCAGGTCTTGTATCCCAAGGATACGAGTGCATTTTCCTCCACCATCTTTGGTGCATGTACCAGTGTGTGACAGACCTATTTCCACCAACAATTTCTGGGCCTTGCTTGTCTAGATCTGTACACATTTGTTTTCCATACCTGGGGTTTTTTCTCCTTTACAACGTCTGTTAGGTTGTATTTGACACACAAAGCCTTTTCTCTTTGGCTGATGGTCTCTAATGTCTCCAGCAGTCCATCATAAGTGATCTTAGTATTGTCTGGTAGTTGCTGCCACATTCTTGTTGGCCCAATCCTTTTATATTATGTTAACTTGTGCATTGTCTTTGTGATTATTCTGACTACTGGAATGGCACTTTTCAAGTTTTTATTACTAGTTTAGCATGGAGAATTACAAAGGTGTTTATCCTAGATGTGATCTGGCCCCATTGATCTACAGCCCTAGATGCAGTCTGGTCCTCATTATCTTTTGCTCCCGGATGTGATTTTTCCTTGGTTTTTGTTGCAGATGTGGTTTGGCTGTGCTGGTTTTTGCCCTCAGATGCAATCTAGTCATGGTTTGTTGTCCTAGATTGGATATGTCTGAAATCTCAATCCTAGATGTCATCAGGCCTTGTTTATCTGTGTCCTAGACTTGATCTAGTCCCAATTTTTGTGCCAAACATCGTGTGGCTTGGAGGGTCGCCAGTCCAATTCAATCCCAAACACTCTCCCTCCCCTCTTCTCCCTCCAAAACTATTTGTTGTCTATCATGATGTTCTCTTCCAATTATGATAATTGTGGTGACTTCTTTCCATCAAAATAATGACAGATAAATCGGTTGTGATTAATATCAACCCATCATATTGAATTATTTTGATGGTGGTTTCTCCTATCTCAGTAATGAGTCATGAGGTGATGAATTTTTGCATGGTCATGCTTAGTGTTATCAAATAACTGTTATGGCACTGCCATAATGGGAATCGGTGGTGGATTTCATGCTCTCCATTACAGGCACGGTGTTTTTCAGTGGTGGCACCATGGCAGCTGTTACGCACATGGGGGTGACGGAAGTAATGGCAGCCATGACAGAAAAATGGCGATTTTGCAGAAAAAATGGGTTGGGCCGCAAATTCGACCCAGTCCAAAGAAAGAACCCGTGAGCCCAACCCTAAAAATAACCATTGCCTCTCTTCTTGTTCTTCATTCGAGGTTCAGCTTCCATCTTCTGCCTTTTGTTCTTGTTGGGGTTTTGGGTTTTCGTCAACCCCTATTTTTCCAGCAACTGTTGCTGCTGCAGCTCCAACAACAACTACTCCATCTCCAGCGACTGATGATGGAAGCAAAACATAGGCAGACGAGGGAAGGGAGCCACCCCCAAACCAGAGAGAGACGTGCCCACTAAAAAAGCAGAGAGAGATGGGTATCCGAGAAGGTAGCGTCAAATAGAAGTGGAAAAGAACTACATTCCAACCAGCTCTTCAGGATGATGATCATTTTGACATGTTGAAGCCCATATTATATTTAAAGGGTCTATATGTAAAAACTTTATCTTGAGCTTGAGGGAAAGTGTTAGAATATTTGAAAAATATCCAATTGTGTCTTGATTACATCTTAGAATAATACAGTGTCTTGAAAAAGCATTATAAAGGTTAAAGAAGATATAATTAAATAAGAGCTTATGAAGGTTAAACGAATCCTCACCTTATAAGCTAGCTTTTGGGGTTGAGTCAGCCTTAAAGCCCAAATTCAACAATAAGAGGAAAAACTGAAGCCCTTGCATCGAAGTAACCAAGATGCTTGTCCATAGGACTGAATAAGCTGACTAGTAGAATGATAAAATTATTAAGAGAAGGCATCTTCGCAAGCATCCTCACTTGTATACTACCAAAGTTCCCTTGCATATCAAATATCATTCTGTGATCTTCAAGGTTCGTGGGTTGGTGGACGTTTGTATAATCAAAGAAAAATGAATTTCATTTTTATTAATTTGAGATCTCAGCAAATTCTGTGTTTTGAGTTTGGTACATGTCATCTTGAAATAGTTGAAAATATTACTTGCAGAATATAGAACTGCAATTTCTTGTCAGCCAAAATTTGTTATACATTGAACATTTATTATGATTGAAGACCAGGTGTATATTGTTATAATGATATTTGTTATTTTTGTTGCATATTTATTGACATGTGTTATTGATGCAGCTTGTTTTAGAGGGTGTAAGGGCAAGACAGAAGCAGAATTCATTGGTCATGGAGAAGCGGGTAATGGAACAAGAGATCCAGCAAGCAAGCATATCCCTGAATTTATATGATATGAAAGCTTCAAGAATTGAGGATCAGGTAGTTGGGTTTTGATTTAAATTGCACTTCAATTATGAATATGGAGTTGACTAATGTTTACTTGGTATGCAGTTAAAGTTTTGTTCAGATCAGCTCCAAAGACTTGCAGAGGATAAGCTTGAAAGTTCTGCTGCTTGGGAAAATACACAAAGAAGGCTGTTTGATATTAGAAAACAATCTCAACTGGTTAGGGATACAGTGGTGGAAATGCATTCTACAATTGGAAGTAGTCGAGTGATTCGTATGGAGTTACAAGTAGAACTTGAGAAAGAAAGGTATTTAGTCTGTGATGTGTACAAGTTATATTTTATTCTAATGCTTTTGGTCCACAACAGTTGTGAGCCTTTTGTCTTTTTGTCACTAGGTTTGCCAAGAAAAGAGTAGAGGAGGATCTGGAGGTTGCTCGGAGAAAGTTTTTATGCATTAAAGAACAGAATGAGGGCTCCTCCTTAACTGAAAAGCTTCAGCAGGAACTTGAAGAGTATAGGGAAATTGTCAAGTGCAGTGTCTGCCAAGACAGAGCAAAAGAGGTAATTTTTTAATGTGCTGAGAGCTATTAGATGTGGGTTTCTTAAAAGAAGTTTGTAGAGTTGCAATTGAATGCTGGAGGGTATTAGCCTTGAGGTTTGTAGCAGTTGGCAAAATTTAGTTCACTGTGGGTGGACTTGCAGTAAAAGGGTCCAAAACCAATTGGAAACACCTTGTTATGGTCAAGCTGATTCCGGAGTGGGGATTAGCTTCACATCTAATGGATCTAACGACTCTATTGTTTAAGATTTTTGAAAAAGTGATTTAAAGAATATATAAAAAGGTGATTTATGTTTAAGAGATTTTATGTTGTATTTCGTTTTTTTATGATTATAAATACTTCTTATTTTAGAAGGTACTTGTAATTTTTGCTTTCTTTGATAAGCTTAAAACAACTCAATAATCAGAAATCTGTCTTTTTTTCAGATTGTTTTTTTTTTCAAAATTTTAATGTCAATACCTAATTTTGAATGGGTCATTTGTTAAATATAATAATAATGAAATAGCTTTTGCTTTCCTAAAAAATGAAAGAGAATAAAGGATAAAGGATAAAAAAAAGACATTGATTTCAAGTTCCACGTTGGAAAAGTTTTACTTTCTCGTCGTCCCTTTCTCCTATACAAAGGACCCTTTCCATGTAGGTAGACATCCAGGAGAGATCACATGACCCTTTCCTGATATCGGTGGGATAGAAAGTGTGATGATACTGAACTAATAATTCAGCAGTTATACCAAATGCCTCAAAATTTATGCCAGATTTTAGTCTTTTCTGACTTGACCTTGCAACTACAATATTTTATTCATGAAATAAACAATTTTATTTTTTGTTCGACAGAAAAAGAAAATGATGGAAAAGAAAAGGAGACAATATAATGCCATAAAAGCTGAAGTCACACTCCTACGAAAGTTTAGTCTCCTTATTTTCTCCTGCACCTTTAGATTGAACCTACTGAACCTGCTCTACGGTAGAATAAATAATACACACTTAGAACCCCGAAATATAGTTCCTTAAAAGCACACTGAAATATAGGTCCATAACATAAGCTTGAGGGAAATTTATGAAAATTTGGCTTTTGACTGAGCTCAATGACATTGTGTGATCCATGTACTTGGCCTTCACTTAGTGAGATAATGCTTGGTTGTTATAAATGTAAAATGTGGAATCATAGCAACCTTGAACGTGTGATCCTTGCTATTTTGAATTATATGAAACTTTGTAGACTTGACCTACTTAATGCAAATTCTCTATTCAATGGTTCTGAAATTTTATGTAATATAAAATTACCTAATGGAATAATTTGACGACAATCTTTTGGTAGGTATCCCTTTCCTTCCCATAGCCAGAATACCTGTACAATCTTTTGCTTGGTTTTAAAGAGAGTCTTGTATACCCATCCGTTCTGTTTCAAGTTGTGATAATGTGATTTGTGATCCCTGCTTAAGTCCCATCCAGATATACATGTGTTTGATTCTGTGAACTGTATTGCAATTTTTAACATCTGTTCATAAATTTGTAGCAAGTCTTAGGTACTTGTGCTTTTAAGTGGTCCTTAACACTTTGAAAGTGTATAATTTCAAATATACATTTGTGAATCTACTCTGGAAGGGATTATTGATTTGATGATAAATTAATTGTCAATCCATTGACTATTTCTATTTGGGAATTTTTAAATAGATCCCTATACTTTGAGTTCTTAAATTTAGGATTAGGTTTAACTCAATACTAAAAGTTAGCTCGTAAGGTAAGGATTGCTTTAATTTTTATAAGCTCTATTTTGGTCATCTATGTAGTTGGTGTGAGATCATAATACATCTCCTAATGCTCAAAATTGAATATCTAGAGCAAGGAAATAGCAAGTCTAGTTTTTTGCACTGGGAAAGCCTAGTGTTAGAGGAAGACCTAAAAGATATTTAGAGGAAATTATTAATAGAGATCTAGCAATAAATAATATTTTAGAGAATTTGGTTTTTTACCAAGCTCAATAGCATTGTGTCATGTAGATGACCTCACCTAGTGAGATAAGACTTGGTTGTTGTTCTTGTTTGCATTGGGAAAGCTGTGGCTGAGTAAATTGCATTGGGAAATTCATGAGGTCAAGTTAATTGAATTGGAAAAATCTGTGGCATCAATTTATTTTATTTTTTTTTATTATAGTCAAGGCTGACCCAATATTGGAATGACGACCATTTTTAATTTAGGCTTGGTACAACTCAATCTCAAAAGCTGACTCACAAGGTGACGATTGTCTCAAAGTTCTTAACCTTTATAAGCTGTAGTTGATGTGGGATCTCAATAGAGTTCTTGAACATATAAATCATTTTTAATTGGCCTCTGGGTCTAGGGTTCTGTCAAAGTTTTGACAAAATATTCTTGATCCTTGTCCAAGTTATTTGGAAGTTTCTAAATAGCTTAGGGACCTGCTGGATTATTAAACCAGTCGTTTAGTTCCTGAACTTTTTTAGAATTTTCAAATAGGTCCCTGTACTTTGACATCTTCGACAGAACCCTAACCCAGGATGCAACTAAAAATGATTTGCAAGTTTAGGGACTAAATTACAGACTTCTAAGGTATAAGACCTATTTAAAAATTTCCAAATAGTTCAAGGACTAGTGGATTAATGTAGTCTTATTTTATGAACCATTCTAATAGTTACTGTACGTCATGCTAGAGGAAGAATAAATGCTTGGCATGATTAGTTTGATTGCTGTAGTTAAACCGTTATGAATCTAGATTTGATTCATGCAATTCAATCTGATTCAGTTAACTGTTAGTAAAGATCCAAGGGGGAATTGGTATGGGACCAGAATTGCACCTTCATCATTCTTGAGTCGCACTATCATCTGAATTGTGTTTCATGTGAAATGGACAATGCAAAGCAGGGTCGTTGGATTAGATCCTTCCCACCCCGATTTTGAAAACCTTAGATTTTGTTCTGATATACATGTTCCAGCTTAAATTTTGAAAATTTTAAATGCCAAAAGTTTTCATTTCAAACTCAGTTCTAGATACGTGGTTTCTAGAAAGATATGCTTGGTTTCCACCTTTTCTTCTCTTTCTAAGTGCAGAACATGTTCTAGGACAACACTATGAATTCTAATATACATTATCAGTGTCCACCAAAGGGAATTACTTCACTGTTGTCAATTTCATTCCACAGATCAGGGAAAATAAATTTTAGCGTTGCCTCTTTGAAACCTCTATTTCCAACCTTCCGACTACCTTTGTCAAGGAGGCTAGTTGCGAGCACAGTTTCTTCAAGTTGTACGCAATTAGTGTTTCCTTTTTCTGCTTTGTCTTTATTATTTGTGACTCTTCTGGAGGATCCCTACTCCATATTCATTTTACTTTTCTTCTGGCTGTCTTATTGATTTTGACTTGTTAACCTGTGTAGTTCATCACCCACCATTCCTCCCTTCTGTCTTTATGACAAATTTCAGCTTCTGCAACACACAAGATGATAGTGCCTTGGTTTTGTGCTCCTTTGAAAAACAAAACAAAATGTTAGCCTTATTCTGAAATTTCTTTTTGCTTGTATGCTGAGGTAATCCTAATTAACTCTACACTATCACATGTACTTTGGATGGATATCAACTGCATGATTAAGGTAGACACATGAGGTGTAAAAGTCTTGGGCTACAGCTAATATGTTCTGATTTTTTCCTTATCGTTATATCAGCCTTGTTGCACTGGTCACTGTTGGATATATTGTGAGATGTGCTCTGTTTTGGTGTGCACGTTTGTCACTTGTTTCTCTGTTTTCAAACTAGAATTTGAAAGAAAGCAAAGCAAATCTGACTTTTTATTGGGGTGAAAAACTTATGTATCTATTTTTTTTGTCAGGTGGTAATTACAAAATGCTACCACTTGTTCTGCTACTCTTGTATCCAGAAAGTTGCTGGGAGTAGGTATCGCAAATGTCCACAATGTGCTGCTAGCTTTGGGGCTAATGATGTTAAGTCTGTTTATTTGTAACTAGAAATTTGGTTCTCTCCTGCTTGTTGAGCAGAGGCCGGTGTTCTTTTAAAAAAAGATCTGGTGTATACCTAAGAGGTTCAATTGTATGCTTATGCCAACTGTTGAGATAAGGAACAATGGCAGCGATCAATGAGTGCCTGTCTCCTTTCATTTGGACCAAAACTGATTAATTTTACTGGTACTTGTTCTTGGTACCACCTGTATTCTTTTTTGAATCTGGGATGTTCAGTTTTACATTTTTAATAGAAAGAACTTGAAGCCATAGGAAACGTGATATTTGTTCTTTGCAGATTTATCAAAATACATCATCCAATGCGATTTGGAGAGGTCACGAAGGTTGGTCTTCGACCATGCAATTAATAATACAAATTATTCAAAAGTCTGAATTGGCCTTCATGGAAAATTTCCTTGGAAGTTTACTCCTTAGAGTGCAATGACAATGTCTTACGTCTGTAGTCCTGTTTCCTGCTGAAATAGCAGAAATACAAATTTTGGCTTCAAAGGCTTTTGTATATATGTTAGTTTTTAAAAGTGGTCGTTCAATTTTGTTTGTAACAGCTTGTAATCTGTGTAATTGTAGGTGATATGCCATGTTATTGTAATTGATGTTGTGTAAAGATACGAAAGCTCCATTTTGGTATAAATTGTAGCGTATTGCAGCTAGTGCTTTGAACTAGAAATTTTAAGGTTTAATCGCACTTATAGTATTTTAGCTCATGTGCAATTTTAGACTGTTTAAATTGTCTATATTTAATCCTCATAGTTTTTCAGTTACAATTATGTCTTCTGTCCAAATGTCTTATCTGGTAATAAAAAATTATAATGAAGATATCATATATCGTTGTGTAAATTTACAAAGGAAAAAACATATAATAATTAAAGTCAAATTATTCATTTACCCTATTGGTGACACTTGTTTAGAAATTAGTCTTTGTATTTGGGCTTTATTTAATAGGAGAAAAGGAAAAAGAATCAGAAAATTTATGTAATTATGTTTTTAGAAGCTCATTTATAAAGTTTTCAAAACCTTTTTAATTTCATTTTTTTGAATTCTTTTTAAATAAGAGTTTTGTATTAATCATTTTTTTTTCTTCTCTTTAATCTTTCAAATCTTTTTTGTTTTTCTCTTTAAACTTTCAAACAAAATTTTAAAGATGTCATCTTTGTCTTGGTTGATCAAGGGCATTTCTCAAACAGTAACTCATTCACTTGAAGGGAGTTTTTCTTTAATTGCATATGTTGTTTTCGTTATAATTTTTCTCATAGCGGCTTGAAGCTTGTAATCCTTTCTTACATCTTTAAAAGGTTGCAAGAAACTCGTTGATAGATTTATAATTAAAATACACTTGTGAAGAGTGAGAGAACTTCCCTTTCATGTGAACCATGTTTGCATGAACTTGAATGCACTTGACCAATAGGACCTTGTTGCCTTTTATTATGCCTTCCTCACCAGTCATCTCAACGCTGCTTAAACGTTTCTCAAGAGTGGTCTACCTATTCCAAACTTACCATTGGTAGTAATGTTTGCCACAACAACGTATTTAAATTCAAAATGCGAACTTCTCAAGCCTTTGAGACTCGGTCCTACCTTTTTATCTTTTGTAATAATCCTTTTGCGGCATTATGTTTGCTTGGGATGCCAACTATGCTTTCTTGGCTATCTTAAGAAACTGTTTCAATGTACCTGAGGTCATATATGAAAATCCTCTTAAACCTCACCTTCGTGGACCTCGTGGTTGCCTCGTCACACTTTCTGACAGGAACTCTGCTTCTGTAACCATTTGAGAGTTTAGACAGGTCTTCAAATTTTGATTTACATCGTGAATAGGTTCCATAAAGAGTATAGGACAAACATCAAATTAACCATGACTATGGCCACTGAACTAGAGAATGTTGCTACCCCGTCAAAGTCTCCAATTATTTCGAAATCAATTTTTGGTGGTTGTTGCAAGTAGATTCTGAGTATAACTTGACGTGGTGTGTTTTGGAAGAAAGAGAATAGTCCCCTTTGCTTGTGGCTTGTTGGAGAACAAATGAATGAGACATTCTTTTTTGGTCAGTCCATTTCTTTATATATATCTTAATATCATCCAAGTCACAAATTTGCTTTAGGATATGTTTGGAAGGTAGATTTTGAAGGAGATGGGAGGAGAGAAAATATTTTTTAATTTTTTAAATTAAAAAATATATATCATTGTCAGTATATCAATTTATATATTTTATTTTTTTTAAAAATATTAATTTTAAATATATTTATTTTAAAAATAGAAGTTGTCTTCCCTTCTTCCCCTCCAAAAACCCCCTTTGCAGACAACTCATTAGGATTTCCATTTCTTGTTGGCTTGAATGGTGTCTCTTAGACAGAGAGGTATCATGTGGAGAGAGGATTGACAAACTCATGTTCCCCTTTCAAGTTTATATGTTTTGTGAACTTCAAATCTTTCCCCTTTGTTGGATCTGACTCATATTATTTGGTATCAGAGTTTATCAAACCATACCAAATCTTTCAATATATATGTTGGAGCATTAACCTCTCTTCTCTCCATGCCATCCAATCCCTCCTCTTTGACTCTAACTCCAAGCTCTAGTCAGTTCCTCTCCCAGCTAGATGCCTTCATTGAATGAAAGATGTTTTAAATGTCAATCATGCCATCAAATTACCATCTCAATGTGCAATGACATCAAGGAGAATCTTAGAATCAACCAACCTATAATCAAGGAGCACGGGACACATTTGTTGTAAAATCATTTCAAAATTTTAATAGATATATATATATATATATATATATATATAAATTTGAAAAATTTTATTGTAAATTATTAAAAATAGAAAAAAAATATTGATTAAATTATACAAAAATATTTTTACAAAAATTTAGTAAAGTTCTCGAGTTACCTTTTAATTGAAAATAAAATTATATCTTTTTAAGTTATATTTAAATTTGAATGGTATTGATTTAAATTATTTTATTAATTAGTTTAAAAAATTACACTCATAAAATTATTATTTTTTATAAAATATAAAATATAAAAAAATTATTATAAATTACATTAAATTAAAATTTATTAAAATTAATTATAATATTTTATATAACTCAAAAGTTGAAATTATATTTGATTGATATTTATTATCTTTTAATTATATTTAAGAAAAATTTATTAAAATTGATAGTTATATTATGTGAAAAATTATAACAACAAAACTATTGTGAATGATATTTAATAAAAAAAATTATTAAAATTTTATATATAAAAAATTCAGAAAATTCATTGTCAAATGTTAAAAATAGAAAAAAATATTAATTAAATTGTATGAAAATATTTTCACAAAAATTTAATAAAATTTTTAATTAAAAATAAAATTTTACTTTTACTTTAAATTCTCTTTAAATGTAAATAATATTTATTTAAATTATTTTATTCTTTAATACCTTATAAGATTTCTTTTACCTGCCATTGATAAGAAGACACTGGTGTGGCCCTCCAGAACCAAAAATATGGAGGCACTGCCCCCTTCTAAAGCATGGATTAAAATAAGCAAAATTACTATAATAGGATAGTATGTAAAGGGATGGCTGCTACAGCCAAATTATAGGAATGAATTATATAAAAAAATTATAGTACACAAATATAAATGCTCAAAAGTTTAATAGTACCCAAAATTAGGAAGATGTTACGGTTTTGTAATGAGTAATCAAAATTCAGAAATCATTGTTACAATTAAACAATCAAAATTTCAAAGCCAATAAACCTTTAACATTTAATAAAAGTGATTTCCTAATCAGATTCAGTATCTTGAAGATAATGTGGGTTCATAAATCAGATTGTCACAAAGAAATAGACAAAGAGGGTGTGCTCCAGAGTTCAGAACTGAGAAGGGTGAGTTTAAAAATAATTACTGAAAATAATATTAATGTTAAAATACTTATTTTCAGATAGTTTTAACCGTGAGTGACTTCAAATGATTTTTTTTTTAAAAATAATTTTTAAATAAAAGTATGTTATGTAATAATAATAAATGAAAGTGAAGAATAATTATTAAATTATATTAAACTATATTTATCAAAATCTGTGTTTAATAATGATTAGTTATATATTACATTATTTAGAATAATATTAATAAAAAAATAAAAATATTTATTATAAAAAATGACAAATATATAAAATATATAAAAAATATTATGTATAAGAAAATATTTTATAATTTTTCTCAGTAAAATTATATTTAATATTATTTAATATAATAAAATTTTAGACTCAGGTTTAGTTGAAAATATGAAATACTGAATTGTGTCTCCCTTTTCCACTCGACAGTTTTTGTTTAAATTAACAAACATCTAATAATTGAATTTTTAATTAATTAAATAATCAGAAATTGTTATTGTGGAATGGTTCACGTGGCGTTATATCTCCATCAATTGTTAACGTCGTCTTTCTATACTAAGGGGAATTATAATATCCTCAAGGATCATGAACAGCTATCTTATATTATATGAAGATGATTCACATGGTTACATATATTCAGCTTAAATATATATGTATGAAAGTCACTGAAATATGTAATTTAAATAAAATTATTTTTTAATTTAAAATTTTAAATATTAATTTATAAGATTAATAATTATCATTCAATTTAATTATTATTGTTAAAAAAACGTGACAAATATAAAATAACGTTATTTTAAAGAATAATTTTTTTTCTGTATTTAACATTTTAAATATTTGAGCACTAATAGCCCTTTATCTTCTTTTCTGTTCACTGTAGCATGTAATAATGCACCTCGACGTAGCAAAACGACAACTCCCCTTTCCAATGTGCTTTCTGCATCTTCTGAATTGCATAATAAATAGTAATTAGTGCCTGCCGTCAATATGGAAACCAATTTAAATTGTAATATCTTGATGATTGATGAGTAATAATACACTCTTCAATTTACATATGGATTATGTATATCTTTAACCTTTATTTATTTACTAATGCTATAATTAGATATCAATCAAGTAAAAAAAGAGTCAATTGCAAAACTCTAAGCGAAATTCACTAAATTCATATGAGACATAATCTTTAGTGGAACATCCAAACATGTTTTAACAAATAATTTAATATGCTTAAACATTCTTTATGACATGTGAGTTAATATGCTAGAAGTATAACAATGACAGATTCATAGGTTAACTTATTTACCAAAAATATTACACTACTAATTAATAAAACTATATTTATATAACAACTATCTTAAATTTCATTAAAATTACTTACTAATTAAAATTTATTATCAAACTGTTTTAAAATTAAATACTTAAGTGTATCTTATAAGAAATTAATAAGTTAAAAAAATAATTATATTTAGTAAAAATTAATATTTAACCTAATTAATTAGTAATTTTAAACATTAATTTGATTTATCCAATAACTATGATTTAAGTAACAAATTAGTTTAAAATTAAATACAAAAATTTATCATATAAGAAATTACTAACTTAAAATAAACACTTAATTATATTTATTAAGAATTACTAACTAGGATAATCAATTATCAATTTAAAGTATTAATTTAAATAATGTGATAATTAAGTCTTAAGAAAGAATAAACTATTTTAAAATCAGAAAATTTAAGTGTATAATATAACGAGTTACAACATTAGTTAAAACTAAATTTTAAAAGATTTACTTTAAATTTAAATTAAATATCAAATAACTTATTTTAAAATTAATTTTTAACTACTAATTACTACAATTTTAAATTGAACTAACAATTAATATTATATAACAAATTATTAATTTAAATATAAAATTTAAAACTATTTAAAAATAATTATAATTATAATTATAATAGAAAATAAGTAATTCAATATTTTAATGTTGTAATTTCTAATTAATTAAACTAAATTAGGCCAAACAAAGTATTCATTTAAACTTTAGATTTATACATATAATTTAAATTGTCAAAAAATTGTATTTAACAATTGAATTTAAAATAACAAATGATTTACTTTAAATACTACGTGTACTAATCTAAATTTAAAATAAAAATTTATTTATTGATCATTATAATAAAAATAATAAATACTTAATTTAAAATTTGTAAAAAGTAGTCTTAATGAAACACATTCTTCAAAGAAAATTTGATCTAGGGTTCTTGAAAGAGAGATAATTAAATAATCAAAACACTAAAAATGATAAATTCAAGAATAAAGACATTCAGAAACAAATAATTTCAACGAGGTTTCGAAATGACTTGCCATTTTAAAAAGATTTAGTAAAAAATTGCTTATGAAAAACTATTAACTAATAATGAAAGATCATAAAGGTATATCTACATTAGAGTTGTGTCCTAGGTATAATGCAACTCCTGAGTTAGTCATGCATGTGTTAAAGGACTCCTATTATGCATCCTTATTTTGGAATTAACTAATTTCTCAAACTAATTTGTGTAAATTTTTCAATTCAAGTCTTAATGACTGCTATAGCTTTAATCTGACCTATAAAACAACTAAAAATTGTTTGAAGGAAAAGGATTCCCCCTTATTATATAACCCTCATGTTCTGTGTTTTTGCATTTTCACTTAAGTAAAAATGCAAAAACACAACAACATGACTGTCATGTTCACGCTAGAAAATGAGAGGATCCGAATCCAAATTGGAATGTTATTTTTAGAATAACATCTTCAAACATTTGGACTGATAAGAATTCTTTTTTTTAATTTAAAAATTGTCTCTCTTCTTATCCATGTTTCTCAAATTCTATCATATGCTACATTTTGTCTTTTATTTTAGGAATTTTGGGAAATGCATTCCCAATAGACTACACAAAATCCCTTAAAATGGTCTCTCCTTACCCAAAATGCGTTAAAATTGAATGTTGATGGATTGGTACTAGTAAAGCAAGTTTAGCTACCGATGGGGGTTTCATTTAAGAAGTAGATGTTAGTTTTATTATTAATTTCATATGTAAAGTGAGACCCTATTCTTCTCTTGAGATAGAATTATTCATAGTTAAACTTCTAGTAAAAAGTTGTAATACACTCTTTTTGCAAATTTGGTCAGTGCAAACTCACCTCTAACTGAGTGGATTCATCAAATAGAGGGAATACTTGAAAAAAGACTTAGTAAGACTCAACATATCCTTGTGAAGAGTGTTAGTGCTATTTGTGAAGAAAAAATATGGAAGTATGAAATTCTGCATAGATTATCGTCAATTCAACAAAGTTATAAAAAAAACAAGTATTCATTGTCGATGATTGATGACTAGATAGATCAATCAAGGGAAGTAGTTGTATTTTGAAAGATAGACTTGAGGTCTGTCTATCGCCAAATTCAAGACAATGCTAAGGATATTCTGAAGATAGTACCTAGTCTTCTGGTGTAACTAATGCTCTTGTAGTGTTCATGGGTTACATGAATCGCATTTTGCATCCTTTAGATATATTGGTTGTTATCATGTTCATCGACAATATTCTCATATACTCTCGTAGTCATAAGAAACATGTTAAACATATGAGTCTCGTGCTAAGGATTTTACATGAGAAGCAACTCAACATCAAATTAGTTGAGTGTGAGTTTTGGCTAGAAAAGAACCATTTCTTAGGACACATGATCTTGAAAGAAAGAGTCATTGGATGGATTCCTTTCTCTTTTGGCTATAATAGTTCCAAAATTTCTCACATATTTTATGTGTATGATATTATTTTAATCTCCAAAGTTTCTCTTGATCAAGCTCTTATTGTGAATCAAGTTAAATAAATTTTTCTAATCAATGGGTTAATAGAAATGAAAATAGCTTTTATTTTCTAATAATATTGATTTCAATAAAGCTAACTAAATAAGTTATGTTTCAAATACAAATCAAGTTAATAATTTTTATTCTTATCTTGGTATTCCTATATTTTCAAGTAGATCTACCTTGATAAAATTAGAAAGAAATTGACTCCATGAAAAGCAAATTCTTTATTTATGGCAAGAAGAGTTACTCTTATCCTATCTAACTTGATGAGCATCTCCAATTATTTTCTCTAGTCCTATTTTATTCTTGTTTCTGTGTGTGAGAAAAATAATAAGACTTATAAGTAGATTATTTGGGAATTCTTGCAAAATAGGAATGTCATTTAATTTGATGGACTAAAATTTGTGCTCCTAAGCAAGAATGAGGACTAAGATTTAGAGACATTCATAACCTTAATTTTAAAGTTATGTTGGAGATTTATTAATTTTTTAAATGATTTAGTGGGACTGAACGAGCACCAGATACTGATTAGCAGGATTGGTAGTAGGACTATTTAATTAGTAGCGTCTGCCTAGACGCTATCTTATCTCAGTATTCTATCGGGCCAGTTCTTCCCTTTGAAATATTCCTCCATTTGGTTTGTGAAAATAGTCTCATTCATTCGGAGTCCTGCAAAGAACTACTTACACGAGAATAGTCCCTGGAATCTAGCAACGCGACTAGCTTCTCTTTTCTTTCTAGAGAGACACTCACTCCCAAATATCAACCTTTCTTAAGGCTAATATAGCTTTTAGATAGGTAAGCCTTTAATGATGGGTAGAAATTATAAGAAGCCTAATAATTAGAGAGTCATGATTCAAATTTACTCTAAATTTTATAAATATTTGGATTAAAAAATTAGGGATGAATTGTCTACCATGTTTTGAATAGATAGTTGAGGTCTTAGATTTAAAAACCTTTATGCTTATGCTATTTGTTCTTATGCAATTTTAGGATTAGATTTTTAGTTGTTTTATTTCCGTCTCATAAGGATAAAATTAAGTTTGTGTTGCCTCCCTATATTTGCAATCAAATATTTATTGTTAATCATCCTAATTATAAGACTAGGAATGATATTCTTGTTTGGTCCTTAATCATAGATGGTGAATTCTCTATTAAATTTACATATACTATGATTTACAAGAACTTATACATAATTGGTCTAAGTGCTAAACTATTTCAACTAGGTTTGAAAATGGCTTGCCCTTCTAAAAAGAATTGGTGAAATTTGCTCATGAAAAACTATTACCTAATAATGAAAGAGTTCATAAAGGTATATATACATTAGAGCTATATCTTAGGTATAATGCAACTCTTGAGTTAGTCATGCATGTTTTAAGGGACTCCTATTATGCATCCTCATTTTGGAATTAACTAATTTCTCATCCTCATTTTGGAATTAACTAATTTCTCAAGCTAATTGGTGTAAATTTTTTTATTCAAGTCTTAGTAACTACTATAACTTTAGTCTTACCTATAAAACAACTAATAATCGTTTGAGGGAAAAGGATTCCTTCTTCATGTTCACGCCAAAAAATGAGGGAATTTGAATCCAAATTAGAATGTTATTTTTAGAATAACATCTTGGAACATTTGGACTGATGAATAAAAAAATTGTTTATCTTTTTATTCTTATTTTTTAAATTCTATCATATGCTACATTTTGTCTCTTGTTTCAAGAATTTTGCGAAATGTATTTTCAATAGACTGAACAAAATATTCCCTTGAAATTGTCTCTCCTTACCCAAAATACATTAAAATTGAATGTTGATAGTTTGGTACTAGTAAAACAAGTTCTACTACTCATGAGGATTTTATTCAAGAAGTATATGCTAGTTTTATTGCTGGTTTTATATATAAAGTGAGACCCTATTCTTCTCTTGAGACAGAATTGTGAGCCATTCTTTTTAATTTCATTCAAGAGGTATATAAATGTTATACAAAGTTATTCTATGGAGACTTTATAGTTAATTTTAGATAACCAAAATAATGATAGTTGTTTCTCTTATTTGTTATTATAATTAGATCATTATTACATGATGAATTAAATAAACTTGTGCTCATATGGAGTTTAACAAAATAATTATATTATTTTAAAAAAAATAAAATGTGATGCTTGTAACGCCCCGAATTTTGTAATATTAATTATTGTTATTTTTATAAATCTAAATGCGTGTATATGTGTGTATAAGTGTAAATGGATGTTAAAAATTTGCATTGAATGTGTAATGATGGTATTTTGTGTGTAATGAGTATGGATATGTGTATGCATGACTGGATAGGGTTGAAAATGGGCTAAGCGCCTAAGTGCAGGTTGTAATATTAGGCTATCCTCGCTGCAACGAGAGGATTCTCGTTGTAACGAAAGGGTACTGGGAGGAAGGACCAAAACTGCCACCTTCTTGCTGTAGCGAGAGACATCTTGCTGTAGTAAGAGAAAGACAGTTTGGGATGCATTTCTAGGTGCAGTCTCGCTGTAGCGAGATTCTACAGAAACCAGAATGCAATTTCGTCTGAGATTTTCGTTATGGCGATAGAGGGTATCGCTGCAGCAAGAGATGCCTCGCTGCAGCAAAAATTTCTCGCTATAGCGAGAGTGTCGCGATCTGAGGGATTTTAAAAGGGGGTTTAGGATTTGAGAAGTTATTTCTTAATATCCCTTCGAATCCCTCGACTCAGAACCCTTTCCTACCGATTATATTGCCTTCAAAGTCGTTCGGGAGCTTGATTGAAGGTTGGATCCGTGTGGGGAGCGCTTGGAGGTGAGTTTAAATGATTAAGGTTTCTGTTTTCATTTCCTCTCTCTGTTTTTGCAATTTCTTGAGTTTTCATGGAGTTTCTCCATGTGTTTAGGATGAAATCCATGAGAGAGAACACTTCTTTGTGGATTTAATGTGTGAGTCTTCAATCCAAGGTAAGGGGGACTCTATCCTATCTCAATGTATTATAATTTTTGTGTGTTTTAATGATTAATGCAATG
The DNA here is from genome assembly GCF_003935025.1 of Abrus precatorius. NCBI lineage: Eukaryota > Viridiplantae > Streptophyta > Magnoliopsida > Fabales > Fabaceae > Abrus > Abrus precatorius. Next base: position 2,034,282 of record NW_020874439.1, on the reverse strand, counting down.
TGGCTGAGATAGGGAGTAGAATTCGTGTGTTTGATGGAAATTGGTGTGCAATGTGATGTGTGCTGGAATAGTTAGGCCCCGTTGGGAAAATTGTGTATGATAGAATGCCATTGATTGATGAATTAATGATATTGTGAACAAATGTGGGCTTGAGGGCCGTGTAATATAAATGAATATTGGCTATGTGTCGTGTAATGTGAAATAAATGTGGGCTTAGTGTCGTGTATTTGAATGCAATGTGGGCTGTGTGTAACCATGATCATTGTATGCATGAATGGAATATGTGTGAATGGACGTGTTAGCACCGTTGTAATGTGCTGTGAATGGTTCAGCGATACACTACGGGTGTGGAAGATGAGAACGGTAGAAATACTATGGGGAATAGGGAGTGGTGGTGACACCGACTGTAGAACGGGTGCACCACGGGCCACACACTCTCTTCCTGACTAGACCTTTGACCACTATCTTTACTGAGCGACTCGTGACTGCCCACGTGGTATCCGTGAGGCGGGAGTAACCGACAATCATTCATGGTGTAAATCTGTGATCACAGTGCCACAGTGAGTGTGGCTGGCGTGCGTATGCATGAGTTTATGAATTGTACTTATGGATGTAAAATGTTGCCGATTCCATGAGTGCATCGGTGTTAAATTGACATGAGTTGTGTGATAATGCTACCTGTGATTGTATTTGTTTAATGTATTAGAAATGTGTTGGAGGTGAGATTCTATACTGACTATATATTTTTTATTAGTATATAGTACTAACCCTTATATTCATTTTTCAAGTAATCAAGACGATCAGCACCAGATTCATTGAAGAGGTAGATGGAACTGTTATAGGACTTAGGATATTATTTTGAAAACTGTTGTATTTGAATAAGTCCTGTATCAACTATTTGATGTAATTTGTAACTCTTTTTTTTATTTGAAATGTTTGATAAAATTTAGATTAAAAATATAACTTTTATTATTTTAAAAATTTGTGAAATTTTTTTATTTATTAAAATTAAATTTAAAGTGTTACAATGATTGTGTGTTAACTTATTTTACTCATATAAAATCGCTTAATTGTAATATTGTTGACAGAGCTCCTTTCCTCCTAGGATACTTTGTGTATTTACTTTTTTAGGTCATGTAATTAATTTTGTTTTCTTTAGACAATAAATTTTGTTAAATAACGAAACAAACAAAATAATACATATGTATAATAACTATTTGTGTAATAAAAATTATTGTTAAATACTACAGTATTCAAAGTAATCTAAAATATATTTCAATAATTCAAAATACAAAAAATAATAGTTAATTTGCTATTTTTTCAAATCAAAAAATAAATAAATAATTTAAATACTTACAAAAAAAAAGAACATATAAAAATTTTAAAAAAAATTGAAAAATAGTTAAAAAAAAAAAAGAGGAAAAAAAAAAGGATTGAAAAAAGGTGACAAGCATCGAAGACTTTACCATGCGTTGCCACAAAAGTAATTTTATTAAATTTGTGTGTTTCGTTTCAATGGAATGCAGAATTGTTTATTTTATTTTTAAAAGAAATAAGTGTTACTCCTGACAGGAACAATACTTGTTGCGTTGAAGTAATAAAAACTATCTAAAGTGGGTCAGGTTTATCAATGAGCTTACATGTTTGTATTTGCCAAAACTTATGTGGGGAAAAGCTGGCAGTAATCATTGTAATTCGAATACTGAGCCGATTGTGACGTGGAAATGATAATTAACCAATTGCATATTAAATCGTGTACACTTATTCATTATTGTCAAAGCAGATATAGTACCTGACACTGATCTTTTCACTTTTTTCCTCCTCTCCCTTGCCTGCACAAGCTGATGAGGTCACATAGCACTTTTATTTAATGCACTTAAATTATTCTAGTTTTGAAAACCAGCCATTTGCTTTCCTAATTTGCACTTGAATCTTGTTAATATATTGATCAAAATAGTGAGTCGCGTGTCCTTAACTATGTTATACATTAAGTTAATTTATGCATTACACTAAATTTGGATGAATATTCAGAAAAGAAACTCACTAAAAAAACAGAAAAATTTTAGTGTGTGTAAAGCACACTAGTCATACATAAATCTTCTTGGGTTAGAAGATGCACGTTGTCAACTTCTTTGGGCACCTACATGTGTACGTATACACAATTAGGGAATCGAATAAATTTTGTTATACTTAATGATGAAGCAAAAAGTAATGCTACGGGAAAAGAATTATTCCCTCGAGGTCCTTCTGGTTGCTTAAATGAGCACAACTTGTCACCTGATAGTTTTATTTTATAAGCCAATTGGTAAAGAAATGATTACTATATGATGCATTTAGTCTTACGGATATCTTTCCAACTGAAAGAAAGATAAAGAAAAGTGAGAAAGAGTTTAGGTTGCCTTCCTTTACAGTCAACAGCATCAAACCTTCATCAAAATGTTGAGAACAAAATCAAGAAAGAATAATGCTCTTTCGATAAAGATCTATTCTTGTTTCTTGATATTGCCAGATAAGCCAATGATAGTGAGAAAATGATAGTGAATACCTTAGTTGTAAAAGAAAGACACAGACTCATGATATCAAAGTTCAATATGATGTATGCATAAAGAAGCTTCTTTTATTGCTTTGTACAGTGCCAGACACTTGGCATCATTTTTTTTCTCTTCTTTCTATTTTAATCCATTCATTGCATAAATAAAAAAAAATAGCAATAGACAACAATTTACAGATTCAAATGTAAAACTTTTCCTGAAGTGGTATTCTGCTATATCAGAAAGCAGTGATTAAACAAGGTGAAACTTCAATTTTATTGGTTTTTTTTTTATCATAACTTTTTCATAAATGTAACAATCTTTAATGCTAGTAATTCTCCCACAAAAATTGCTCTTCAAGCTTGAATCCACTGTCAACTGCACATAAATGCCAAGAAGAAGAATAGGAGAATAGTCCAGTGTTTCCATCAGGAAAAAGATCTGGTAGGTCAAATAGTGTGTCATCGTCTGCAGTAGAGGGAGAACATGAAGACTCTTGAGTACTGTCCATGGATAGAGTTGAAGATGAAGCTAGTTCTGCGAGAATTTGTTCTGCATCAGTGTTGTCCAAAGACAGAGTTGAAGATGAAGCTTGTTCAGCTTGGTTATGTTCTGCTTCGGCTTGGCAATGTTTAGCATCTTCAAAGAATGTTGTTGCTGCTTTTGCAGCAGCAGCTTGAATGTCCTTGGGAGATGTGGTGATAGGCCTTGGAAGATCATGAGCCAAATTGGGGAAATTGAGGTAAGCTGAATCACCCTTGATGGCTAAAGCTGCCACGTCATGTGCTCTTGCTGCCATTTCTGCAGTGGGGTATGTTCCAAGCCATATTCTTGACTTCTTCTTTGGCTCACGGATCTCAGACACCCATTTACCCCATGTTCTCATTCTCACACCTCTGTAACTTGGGTGTTTGTTCCCATTGTCATTTCTTTGTCTTTTCTTGCACTCCTTGCCATTTTCGGAGTTTCCAGTTGTTGTTGATTCATTTGGAGGACTTGGTTTGGAGTCTTGGTTGGTGCATGAAGTAGAAGATGTTGGTGATGAGGGTGAGCAAGTAGGAATGGTGATGGAAGTGGAGGTGCAGGTTATGCCAAACAAGTTTTCCCGAGCATCACTTTCCATGTTGATATGTTTTCCTAAGCTAGGGAGGTTTTGGTTTAGAGTGGAACAGAGAATGAGGGGAAGACACATAAAAATAGAGCTGTTTGTCTTTTATGATTCTCCTAAAAAAAATTAGATTTATATAAAGAGGAAAGAAAAAGAATAAAGAAATTATGAGAAAAGAAAAAGAGGCTAAAGGAGAAAAAAAAGAAAAGAAAAAGAAAAGACAAAGGAATATAAACCAGCATGGGCTCCAGAAGGCTACAGTTCAGCGACTTGGTTGCCCATGTTGAAATTGAATAGCATGACTTTAGATATTGTAATTTTATATGCTCAAATATTTTACCTACAAATCGTTTTTTGTTTATTATTAGTGTGTAGAGTACCTATTTCTTCTGTTTCACGTGTGTTTGTACTGTGTCTTCCTTTTGAGAGCAGCTTCTACTCGGGTACATTTGAGTGGGTGCGCTTTACTTTCTCAAACGTGATTTTCACATGAATTCTCCACAATTATCCCTCTTATTTACCATTATTTGGTACATAGATTTGTGGGTGATCAGGTGGGTCCATAGACATTAGACCCGAAAACTCAAAATTCTGTTATTTTTGTTTGTCTTTTCTATTTTGTGGTCATGTATATAGGCTATATAATTAGTTTAGCATAAAGTATCAATGCCTCATCAAAATCACAATTTTATATTATCAGCTTGTTGGTCTGTCTGCCTCAACTTCTCTCAATTATACTACGTCCTTAGCATGATGTGGCCTCCTCCAAGAGATTTTTTCCAACTCCAAAATTTGTTATTAATTTGTAAACTATTGGTCTCCAGTTGTGATCAGAAGGCAGAGCCAATGGAATCAGGACTACTGTGTCGTAATCTTTGGCTAAACTTCTACCAAAGAGGTTGAATGCCTATTTGTGCACAATATAATAGTGGAGGCTTCCCAAGTGGGTTATGGTGTCAATTGAAGCAACGGACATAAGACCAAGACTAATCAATTTCCCTGCCTATTAAACTCATCTAATGTGCTACACAATAACATTAATATGAATATAGCTGACTTACTATTGTATATGCATTTAACTATTGCTGAAACCTAAAATTTGACATAGTAAAGATTGAAACTTCGATGTATACTTGAAAACAAATCAAGGCTAACACACTCAGCGTCCACATGCTTGTGGGCCACTGTTGAGGTCCAAATTCCAATATTATTCTTTTTTTTTCTGGCAAAAGGGTCAAAGTATGCGTGCAGGTTTCTTTTTTCCCGTCAATTCTTAGTTTCTCATTTTCTCTCTCTGCACGAAGTTCAAAACATGGATGAACAGGGATTGTAAAGGATAACAAAAATGAGACTGTGAAACGGCTTTGACAATTCTTCGGTGTTAAGCTGAGAAACTATATGACTGTAGATAGTATGTTACATTTATGGCGGAATAAGCGTTGGGGGAATGTGTTTTCTTTCTTGTTGAAAGAGGCACTGTTCCCTCTAGTTTGTGATTCTAGCTTGTTGCTGAGTAAAAATTGTGTATTTTTAAATAAACATTCATCTTAATCGTTAGTTAAAGACGACCTTTTAGTAGGATCGGAATAGCCAATCGTTTTCTAAATGTTCTCTTAACAAGCTATAAAAATAAATTATTATTTGCGAAAAATTGATGTCCCCTTAGTATTGCAAGCATATGACATTTTAGTCTTTGAATCTATAATATTTTCACTTGAATCTCTTCATTTTAAAAAATAATTTATTTTATCTTTTCATTGTATTCACGTTACCGATAAAGTAATTTCTCCTTTTATTCTTTTCTGCCTTTCTGCAAGGTATTTTTTAATTAAAGTACACAGACTTAGTTATATTTTTAATTTTTTAAAAATATTATAACATAACAATTTTACTCTTATTTAATACTATTAAACCTAATTATGTCAACTTTTACCTTTCTTAGGTTTAATTTAGGCTCCAAGCAATTCTATTTATTAAGGGCAAATGAGAAAAAAAAAAAAATTGTTACTTGGTAGAAGCTGTAAAGTGCCTTACTATTTGACTGCTAAAAACTTCTAAAATGTGCCTTACAAAAGACTAGAGAGTATTATTTTGTTAAAAAAAAATCAAATTAAATAAGATTAAGGATAATTTAAAACAAATAAGCAGCTGCTAAAAGTTAAAGTAAAAAATTACTCTTTCTAGAGGTAGATATTTTTGGATTCTTGAATTAGGATGGGTATATATATTCATCTTACATGATACATTGAAAAATAATATATATTGTTAAATTTATCATTTCATCTTTTAGAAGAAATGGTATTCTTTCATTAAAATCCCAAAATAAAAAATTGTTAATTTTTATGAGAATTTCCATATTAATGCTAAAAGTTGGTGGCCGTAAAAAATTGTATTAACACACTCAAATCTTGTAACTTGATTCAATTCATCATATCAACAAATTTTGCAATTCCTTTTCATTGATTCAATTCACCTAATCTGTAGTGTGTAATTCAACAATTGTCACATTTTGAGTATCAAGTACGCTAAAAATGTGTCACTCCTTATTGTATTGTGCCCTTCCAAAAGACATCACACTTTTTCTGTTCTTGCATCGTACCCTCGTGTATTTTATTTCCTTACGTTTGAAGACTTAAAATATAGAAAAAAAACTTGATAATTAATTCTTCGATTTAATTTTAATAATTGAAGTTTAAGATTTTGTTCTTAATCTAATTTAAATATATTTTATCTTTTATCATCAATTTTGTCATTAGATTTTATATGAATTTTGAATATCCATATTTTATGATATTCATATTTTATTCCGGCCCTTAATACATAATTAACAAGAACTTTTTAATCTTAATAACGCTTAATTCAGCAAATCAAAATTGTGATTGAAAATTATATTTAAATTGATTTAACTTCTTTTATAAATTTGAATGAAGTTTGATTAATGATAATTAAATTAGAGTTAGGAAAGACTCAATTAACTAACTTAAATTTAGTTAATGTTTTGTTTATAATTTACATTAAAAACTTTCTCTAATTAATTAGTACTTAATTGATCATTTTTAGATCAAAACTAAAGTAAAAATAGAATTTAGAATTAATAACATGAGTTTTTAATTTAAAATAATTAATCAACTTTAAAACTCCACTTTTATTAGTGTTATTTCAAATTTAAGTATACATATGGGTTCTTAATTTAATTATCATTCATTCTAGTAACATGACTTAGGTTGATTTAGCTAAAATTCTAACTAAATGTGGCTTCAATTTGTTATTTTATTATGATAATATTGACTCTACATTTCATTTAAAATCTATATATATATATATATATATATATATATATATATATACTACTTATATATATATATATATATAAATAGGTTATTAAATCATCTAAATTGAGTTGTTTCTAAAAATATCATAAGGCATATATTTTTAATATCATAAATATAATTTATGTATAAAAATTATTTTGTATTTTATTATAAAATTAGTGAACCTTAAATAGGCTAATCTATTCAATCTAATAAATTTTTTCTTAAGCTCAAATTTGACTTACTTAATTAAGTATTTATAAAAGTTTAAATTTAGCCTATTACTTAAATAAATCAAGCGTTAAACAAGAAAGATTTTAAATTTTTATTGGACAGTTTGACCTACTTTCATCCCTAATTGAAGAATAAAAAATAATAACATATGTTAAAAAACAATCTACCATTTTCACTAATGCAAAATAATGTTTTTATAGCTAACTTTTAGATTGGTTATAAAAAATTGATCTAAATGAAAGTGTGATGATATTTTTAAAATTTTAAACTACTTAATTAGATCTATTTTTGAAATAATTAAAATAAAATTTACTAGATCAGTAATACAATTAATCAATGTAAAAATTATTTTTTAAATTAATTGTAAGGGATCAATTGATATAAAAAGTTATTTTTTTAAATTTATAAGTATATTTATTATTAATGCAACCAATATAAAATAAGTTAGATTTATTAAAGGAATGATAAGTAATATTTTTTTTTTTTAGTTTTAACTTTTCTCTCTATTATTTATGTATAAATATTTTATGAAAATCATTATTTTTCTTGAAAAATATTATAAACATCATTCTTTAAAAAATATTGTTATTTTAAGTAAATAAATTTAAAATAAAAGAAATAAAAAGACATATATTCAATATTAAAAGAATAAATATTTTTTAAATTAAAATTATTTATGTAAATATTTTACTTATATAATCAAATTTTACTTAATTGATATTTATATGTGTTAGAATTTTTTCAATAAAGTATTATTAATTTTATTAAAACTCTTAAAATTATTTATTTTAATATTCATAAACGCAACCTACATTCATTCAAGGATTTGTTTTTTTTTTTTAAGAGATTGTATTATCATACTTATCTATTTATTTAAAATAAGTGATATGATGTTAGACCCAAATTACTTATCAAAGTGTTACTTATTTTATTTATTAATATTGAAATATATTTCGGTTCAATTTTTTTTTTGAAAAATAAGTTATTTTTTATTGTTTAGATACTTCTGATTAGATAGTACGAACTAAGTTAAAATTATACTCATGCTTTTTTTATCAATCACACCCATGTGAATATCTCTATTTAGCTATTTTTCTCTTCCATAATAAATACTCACAGATGTCACATTTGTCTCATGAGTTATGTTCCATACATTTTACTAAAAAGCGCGTAATTATCAACTCTAGGCAACAATAACTCAACTAAAGCCTCATCCGTCTTTTATAAACTTGAACTAAAGTGTATTCACAATTATAACACCAATATCCATAACCTTATATATATATATATATATGAAGTGTTTGTGAAAAGTCACCCGCTCTCATTTTGGCGTAATTTAGGAGTAAGATGTATCAAATTATGAACAAATATTGTAGTCTTCGAATTCAGAATCAACAAATAATCAAGACACCTACTTTATTTAACAAATAAGAGTTTAGATATAACATTCGCTACTCAACAACTTTAGCTAATTTATAGCCAAACCCATCAATTTGGATCACAAAACTGCTAATTTAATATTTTTATTAAATTAAATTTAAAATAATTAATTAACCAATTTAAATTTAAATAATATTTTTAGGCTAAGAACATTCCTTTAAATGGCAATTCTCTACGAGGAAAGCTTCCAAAATATCTGACTAGTTGTGCCACCTTGAGATTTTAGACATCGGAGACAAAAGCATCATTTATATTGGTTCTTTTTTAAGGATTATTCTCTCTCACTGGGCTCTACAGTCTACAGGGCAGCAAAGGGACTTTTTTTTTTTCTTTGCTCTTCTTCTAATTCTCCCACGGGCCCACACAGACTCACATTCCTGCACCACAACACACACATGAAAATTCTTTTGCTAACGCTCTTGGAGACTTACATGTACCTATTGACAGAAAAATCAAGAAAAGGAAATGAACTTTAAGTTGTGTGGCAAGACTTGGATAAGGAAGAAAGTAAATAAAATGACTCATTTGCACGAAGGGGGTTGGCCAAACCATCTTCTCTGGTCTCCCTCTTCAGTTGGAGGAGAGGGATCCCCGCAAGAACCGTCGTGGTAACTGTTTAAAAGTAAATTGATTCTGATTTCCCTATTTTGTTTTGGCATTGATGGATTCTAATTCCAAGTTTACGAAGTCTAAACTCCCTTTTGGTTTGAAAGTACATTATTGAATTTCTTCTTGCATATTAATCAATACATTATAGAATAATTGATAATGATGAGGCAAGAATTGAGTTTCCGTTGCTTCCTTTTGTTCTCTTCTCCTTGCTCGTTATAGTTGTGTTATGGCTAATGTGGCCTATCATTTGCTTTCTTGAGATAGATGAAAGTTGATAAGGTTCAGAGTAACCATAATCCCTTAGTTGTTGGTCCAGGTCCAGGTGTCTCAATCACCAAGCCTAATGTTAATTTGTTAAAGATTATCACCTAACATGTAATATAAATAATGATTACAAGAAGAAAGAGGGATGTGTAGGTTGTTCTTTTGTTTGTTGGTAGAAACTCTTCTCTGAGAAGCATTGCTCTGGGACACCATTTTGCACAAAACAATTTTTTCTATCTTCGAGTTCCTATCATTGATTTGACATAAGGAGGAGCGATTGAAAAGTTTTTGTGAGGAGAAACCAGTTAATGCAACGCAAGAAGAAGATGGATGCAAATCAGAAGGTTGATATTCTTGAGAACCATATGGATTATATGGAAGCGTGTATGGAGACGATGGAGGGTATATTGAATTCTATTCTTGCTCAGTTGTGGAGATTGACCAATCAAATCCCTAATATGGGTATTAGAGTGAAATCTTTGCTTAACTCTAAAAAAGCAGCATTGGAGGAATTTTGACTTGCTGTTAAAAAGGTAAAGTTGCATGTGTTTAATGGCATTAATCCCATTGGATAGATCACAAGGGTAAAATTTTATTTCGACATACAGGAAACTTCGGCAGAGGTCAGGCTAAAGCTTGCAAGGACGAGTAAAGAGGGAAGAACCATTCATTGGTTCCAATCTTGGTTCAATTCAGAAGAGTAGCCTTCTTGAAATTCTTGCAAGAAGGCATTAACACATTACTATGGAGGTGGAAGGTTGGAGGATCCTTTTGAGCAACTTGTTGATCTAAAACGAGTTATGTGGAAGAATTCATCATAGAGTTTAAAATTTTGACTTCTCAAGTAGGACATTTGCCAAGAACCATTTCTTGAATTTTTCCATGAAAGGATTGAAAGGCGAAATTAGGCTTGAGGGTACAGACACATCACCCAAAGAATGTTTTAAGCCATTTGGTAACACGTTGTATTGTATTGAAGCTAACAGGGGTTGTTGAGGCTTCGGTATGTCAAGACCATATGAGGAACAATTCAAGGATGATGAAAGGATTTATGAGGAACAATTTTCATAAGGAGAATGGTCTCCAATAGAATGTGTCGCATTTGAAAGCTATTGCTAATGGTAGCAGAGAGCATCGTCAACGGCCAGTAAGGGGTCATTTTCTCTGGTGGGATTTTCGACTTAAACACCAAAAATCCTTATCGAAGTATGGGCAGAGATAGGGGTTTTGACATTTGTCAAACTAGGAACTGCTACATCAAAGGACTTTGTTTTTTATGTGGGGAGAAGTTTCACCTTCTCCACCGCTGTGCTGATTGTCAAGAGCATCAATTACAATTAGTAGTTCTTGGGAAGGTGTTTAATGGGCGGTGTAACCGTCGAAAAAGTAATATATGATTTTAAAATAAGTTTTTAAGATTATCGTCCAATGGAAATTATTTTTAATTATTAATTTTTTTTATTTTAATTGTTTGAACTTAAAGGATGTAAAATCAATTAATAGAATTAAAAGTTAAAACAAGTATCACTGAATCTCAAGACAAAAATAAATATATCACACATCTTAGTTGAACTCATAGGAGAAGAACTTAGACATATGAGTTTATTCATTCAATCCTTTATCTTTTTTTTTTATTAACTCTAAATTTAATTTTCTTGTGATTACCAATCATTCATGCAAATACTATTAATATCTAATGGTCATAAAATGTTAATATTTTTTCTTCTAAACAAACATCCATAATGGTCATGCAATATATTCATTTAAGAAAGTAATAAGCACCTATAAACTTGTTAATTTAATAACGATTAAAAGAGAAATATCGGTTTGGTCCATCTAAACTTTTATGTCATTTTATCCTATAGATCTATTAGCTAATCGAGGTACGGTTACCTACGATATAATTAATTAAGGTTATGTTACAAGTGGCAATTCACAACATGCAATCACACTCAACAGGATAAACATTAATCACAAACAAAAAACAAAACTAACATTTGTTCATCAAAATTTCAAAAATTTATGAACAAAAATTCTCATAACCCTAATTATAGATTTAGTTACTCATACTAAAAGAAAGAATTAAAACAATACTAAATAAAGTCATAATCACAAGGTAAAAAGTAAACTAGAAAGGAGTTTCTGATTTCAAGTCAAATCACTTAAAACTCCTAATCCCGTCAAGAATATGCTGACGATCACGTGGAAGAAAAGAGATAGTCGGTGTTAAGATTAGAAAAGGGAGTGTAAAAATTGGATCCTTAAATGCTACCCTCATGCCTATTTTTAGTAAGGTTCCTGAAATCTAATTGGAATTTAGGGTCACGCAATTGAGCACGACCATGCTAGCAGTATGCACAATTGTGCTTGAACTAGGAACATGAGAGTGCTTCTTTATATGCATGGTCATGCATATTATCAAAGCATGGGTGTGCTGACTGCTTGTGGGCTGGGCATGCTTTGACCAATATTGGCGTAGCTCTCTTAACTTTGCTCTCAAAATGTCCATAAATCACATGTAGCTTTAAACACGTTCATCTACATAAAATAACAAGATAATTAATGTAAAAATCTATTTAATCAAGAATAAGTACGTATGAACATGCTAAAAAAGTATGTTAACATCAGGAGGATGAAGCCATGGATGGGAATAAAGAAATTGTGCGGTTAGAGGTGAAAGATGATGAAAAGGAAGAAGAATACTTAGATTGTAAATCAATGTGATGTTGGGTATGTCTAGGAATTTCCCCCCCTCAATTTCAACTATGAGGTTGGAAGGGAAGTTGAAGTTCTAGTGACGTTGCTGGTTGATAGTGGAGGAAGTCATAATATCATTTCTCCTAAGGTTATGAAAGCTTTGGGAATTGTCGTTGAGGAGGGTACAGGTCTGAGTGTAAGACAAGGAGATAGGGATAAAGTGAGAACAAAAGGAAAATGCAAAAACTTTTAATTTGATCTTGGGGTGATTGATCGCGAGTGTCGCTCTCAAACAAATTAATAAAAACCGAATTGCATAAAAATTATGTAGTTAGAGCTGCAATCCAAGTCATCTCCCAACGATGATAACGTTATACGATTATAAAATTTTTAGAGGGGGTTTGATTTATAGAATAACTAATTAGAATCAAAAGTTAAAAATAATTAAAAACTCTAATCCAAGAATTTAGAAGAACTACGACCACTCTATCACCGGATTCCAAGAAAATGCATCAAACAATAAATTAGTAATTAACATTAAATTCGAATGAAACCTCAATTCAAATTAAGCATTCACACGAGAACCCTCATGCATTCGATTAACATACAATTCGCTCAAAGTTCAGAAACCTCTAGAACCTAATCGATTTGTGTTAATTTAATTCACCAATGCCATTAATCTTAGATCTCAAACTTGAAAATCTAATTCACGTTCCTTAAAACTGAATTACCTACATCAATTAAATAATATGTAATCAACCAGATGCATAATCATCAATCCAAATGAATAACTTCAATTCGAAAATATAATTAGCAAAAGGAGAAAATAAGGAAGAGATGAAATCAAATTTGTTATTGAATTTATGCCAATATGAGACCAATCCTCAAGAGTGTCATGTCCCTTTTAATCCTTGAATTAGATGGAAATCTAAGCCTCCATTAATGGAGGAAAGCAATAAGTCGTAAAGGTGAGAGGGGCTGAGAGAGAGAAGAGAAGAGCCAAAAAAATTAAATTCAAAATTCAAAATTCTGTTCCTCACTTTATTCCATTTTTTAGTCTATGAAAACGACCTCTTTTTGGTTTGTGGCTTGAGGTACAATTGTAACCTTGGATGTCAGCTTCAAAACGCCCTTAGAATGGGCTTAATCGGATGTCTGTGGATTAAGATATGGCCCAAATACCGTACCTTGCTTAGGATCCACGACTGCAGCGTTCTGACTTTTTCCAGGCTCAGTTTCAGCTTCTTATCATCAGAATTGGTTTCTGACCTCTCATAGGAATTGTGCATCTTTCTCTTAGCTTTCCTACAAATCAAGAATCACAATGAAAAGAGTTCTACAACTCAAGATATGGTCCAGAAACCAAAACAGTATCAAAATTTGCTAAATACTGGAAAAATTAAATAAAGCCCAAATAAAATTCAAATGTCATAAAATGATCCAATTCAACCAATTAGGCACAAAAGAGGATTAATGAGCTAGGAATTAGAGGAAATAATGTTATAAAAATCCAATTGATCAATGATGAAGGTTAACTTATCTCTTGCATTTCCTCATGTAAGACACAGTCAAGCAAATAAAAACATGTAACCTAAAAATCGTAGAATAATCAAAATAAATAAATTCTCCAATGAATCCTTAGAAGTGCTGAACTTAGGAACACAAGATCAAATAAAGCATCAAGAGTTCTACAACAATCAAACATCTAACTCCCAACCTCTCAAAAAAATGCAAGCCAAGCAATATAATTCAAAGTGTATAGATCAAGCATGAAAGATCTCACGAGATGGTGTATATAACTCAACTCTCAAGTGTATACCCTAAACCCTAAAAGTGTTTCACTCAAGTCACCTCAAAAGACAATGCATTACCATAAGCTTGTTATTCTTCTACTTCTCCACTACTTACAATCATATGCAAACACAAATCAAGAAGGTTTTATTCAATGGTTGTAATGGGGCTAAGGTAAGGGTAGGGAAATACGAGGATATGAAAAAATACAACCGAAGAGAATAGGAATAACATTGGTCCTTAGACAAATCAAGCCATAACACATATTTATTCTCCTTGGACTTCCTTTTCCCTTCATCAAAATTTCCTATTTTCTTTGAAAATTAATTTTTTTCTTCATTTTTTTCTTTTTTTTTCTTCTTGCATTATTTCTGAACCCCCACACTTGAAATGCAATAACATTAATGAAACCAATGCACTCCCTATTCCCTAAGGTTAGGTATAACATGGTTTTCCACTTAAAGCTTATAATGTGCTAGAAGCCAAAGAGTGGTCAATAAGGCTCAAAGGGGCTAAACAAAGGGAAAAATGCAAGGTAAGCTATATGGCCAAGTGGATAAAAAATTTGAAAGAAATGACTCTATCATATTCATAATTGCATATGAAAATTGTAGCCTCAAAGAAGAATAAAAACAAGTTCTAGAATGACAAAATTTAAGAGAGAAAACACACAAGAAAGAAAAGAATGACATGAATTTCAACTATCTAAAAATAAGGCTCAAAAGCTCACAAAGGTAAAGTCTAACATACTCAATCATACAAATCAAAATCAATCACCCAATTCACATATATCAAGAGGAAGAAGCAAAAATGAAATCATGTAGGAACTCTATCCTCCTTAATGACTAATGCCTTAACTCAACAACTTCCAATTCAACAAAGGAAAAAAAAAAAAAAACAAAAATAATGCTAAATAATAAAATTACTCTCCCCCTACACTTCAACTTTACATTGTCCTCAATGTAATGTATAATGGAGATTGATGAATCCACATTTTACTAAATTTTTATACATCATTTATTACTTTTTATAGAAAAGAATAGACTTAGATAGTGTAAATAAGAAGAATATTCCAATTAGGTTAAATAATATAGGTTTCTTAGTTTTTAGTTAATTTACATTGATTTATATAGTTTATTTACATGTTTTGATCATTTGAATAATGTGGCAGGAATCCCCAAGCTTATTTTGAAGAATTATTGTATTTTGAGGAATTTGAGGTGAAAGTAACTACTTTCAAAATTGATAGTGACAACTATAGCAAACCATTTCTAGCAAAGGGACCAAAGTGATCACTTTCAAAGCTTAAAGTGACAACTACAACAACCCAGAATCCACTAAACCTGCGCGTGGTTACTATGAATATTCATAGTAGTCACTCCAGAGCATATAGAATTGAAGGTGCTGCGCGTAGTTACTATCAAAATTCATAGTAATCACTCCAGAGAGGCAAAACCCAACTGATGCTGCGCGTGTTTACTATGAAAGAATGAGAGTAACTACTTTGGAGGGCGCCAGCTTCAGTATAAATAGATTTTTACCAAATTAGGGTAGGGAGTTCTTACACTTTTTGAACTTTTTCTCTTCTTTACTCAATTTAGGATATTTTCCAGAGCTTAGGGCAACCTTGGGTGACAGCCAAGGGTCCAACCTAGGGTTTGGTTTCTCATTTCTCTTGCTTTTACATTAATGTTAATGAGTTTTCTGCATTTCCCAACTGCGTTTTTGACCCCCATTTCCATGGAGGGCTAAATTTTGTGTAATCCTTAGTAAGTTCGCATAGATTCTTGAGTTCCTTGAATTTAATGATAATATAATTCCTTTCTTTTCATGAATTACTTCTTCCTTGTCTCTTGAATTGAATTAATGATGAATGAGGGGGGTATTGCTCAATTAACCCTAATTTCATTTTAAGGAGATTCTAAACTAGGGATTGCTTAATCCTAGGTTTAATTCTAAGGTTGCGTAATTTTAGGATGAGAGATTAGAGCCTAACAAATTGCATAATTTCGTTGGGACCATAAGGTTGATTTTCGCTTATTAAATTAACCTAATTCATGGAAGGGAGGATGAATGTTAAATCTTGAGTGGAATGAGGATAGAATCTTTGCGGATGAACTAAGGATTGCTGCTTTCTATTGTTTGAATTAATTAAACTCATTTGTTTGTTACTCTTTATTTTGATTTGAAACCACAAACCCCCTCCATTTTAATTGCTTGTTCAATCAATGCCTTCAACATGTTTAATGAAGATTAATAGCCAATGTTCACGGGAGACAATCTAGGGTAACCCTAGTACTACATTAAATTGTTTAAATTTTGATGAGGATTTGCGACAAATCTTTTAAACACCTCAAAATAAAGCTTCATCAGAGATGTAAGTAAAATGTAGTAGGGAAAGGGAAAGTGGAACTCCCTAATCAAGCATAAGTGGCCGCTAGCAAGTGGACCTCCCCAATGGTCTCCAAGGGCATGTCCTCATGAAATGGCTTCAAGCGGTGGTCATTCACTGTGAGTACTTTATTCGCTCCAGGCTCCAAAATCTACACAGCACCATAGGAAAAAATCTTAGTCACGATATAAGGACTAAGCCACTTAGAATGAAGCTTACCAGAAAAGAACTTGAGGCAAGAAACTCAAATGCAAGACCATTATTGAATGCAGAAAATAAATTGAAACTTCTAAAAGAAAAAAAATTAAAAATTTGTGAGTTGCCTCTGACACAGCGCTCTTTTAACGTCACTAGCTTGACGTCTTATTATCTTTAATTCTAGGAGATACTTTTATTGGTAGCGGTTTCAGTTGTATCCCTAGATATTCTTCTTTTTTCTCATAAATTTGCAACACTTCATTTAATTGGGAACATGGAAGAAATAGTCGCAGAGGGATTTCCAGCTGCTTCATGAACTTAATAAGTTTCTCTTCACACTCTTTATTTCCTTGATGTGCAGAACATCGTGTCTTGCTGTTGTACCTAGGCTGCTCCCTTGAATATACAATGATGTAATATTTATATTTCAACTGCTCAGGAAATGGCTTTAACTTAAATGCAGGGGGCAACTTTAGAGAAGGAGGCAATGTAAAAATTGGAGTTGAATTTGCTGTGGATGCATCATGATTTACTTTTTCAGAATCTGCAATAGCTACATCAAAATCACCATAAACATATGTATCAATCTCAACAAAAATGCTACATTTTGCAGAATCATTACATGCATCGCAAGTAAAAGAATTAGGATAATCGGCTAGGTTAGGATAATTAATACAATCTGAAAATTTAGAAAACTCAGCCAAATTATCATTAACTAAATCATTCAACAAATTATCATATAAAACTGAATGAAATGGAAGAGGAACAGATTGCTCAAAATTTTCTTCTGCCTCGGTAGAAGTAGAATGAGCAGTAGGAGAAAATTCTACACTTGTTGGGCTGCAATCACTTGCTGGAGCAGTAGCATTAAGATCTTCATCTATTGGTTGCTGCTCTTGCGAGTCTTGAATGGTCTTTCTTGAACTCAAAGTAACATTCTCTGGTTCAACAACTAGTTGTGCAGAAAGATTACTAGGACCTTGAGACTTCAGCTCATTTACTGTTGTTGCCAACTGACCAATCTGATTTTTCAAGTTTTGAATGGATGCTTTTGTTTTTAGTTGGAAATTCAGATCATTAATTGTCATTTCCCTTATCAACTCTTTTAAGGAAGGCTCATTCTTGGAAGGTGCAACATTTTGTGGTGGGGGTTGATATTGTTGCTGCGTAAAATTCTCCCATCCCAAGTTTGGATGACTCATCCAACCTGCAGGCTCATACAATGTAGGACAGAAATCAGTATGATATTCAGGTGAATTACAAATTTCACACAACATTGTAGTCATTTGTGACAATGTCAACTGCTCGATCAAAGAAGCTAAATCATCTAACTTGTTCTCTAGTCTTCTATGATCAGCCATATAAAAGGTTTTCTAAGCCATAATATCTAAATAAGAATAAAAATAAATAATTTACTTTTATTTTGGCCTCTGGCCTATTGCCATTGCGTAGATCTCGTCAAGCTATATGAAATGCATATATTACAATAAGAAATCGGAGCTGTATGCAAAAAGTTATGCCACTTTTAAGTTTGGACAGAGATCTACATGTTCAGATATAGGGCCGTGTACTTGACCATGTACATTTCTGTGCGAGTTTTTTTTTTTTTTTGGGGGCAGTGATCCACATGGTCATATACACGGCCATGTAGATTTTTGACGAATGCAAAATGCAGAAACACAACACAGAATGCAGAGATTTGAATGATGTAATACTAAGCAAGGATAGACGACTATCTACTATGTTATTCAAAGGCTACCAAAACAGAATGCAAAGACACAATTATGCTAAAGGAAAAATGTTAATTATGCATAATCCTAATTAGATGAAAAACACAACACAGAATATGCAATGCAATCAAATTAACACAGAATGATATAATCAAATAACATCATCATCCCCGGCAACAGCGCCAAAATTTGATCACGAGTGTCGCTCTCGGACAAATTAATAAAAAATGAATTGCATAAAAATTATGTAGTAAGAGGTGCAATCCGAGTCGTCTCCCAACGATGATAATGTTATACGATTATAAAATTTTTAGAAGGGGTTTGATTTATAGAATAACTAATTAGAATCAAAAGTTAAAAATAATTAAAAACTCTAATCCAAGAATTTAGAAGAACTACGACCACTCTATCACCGGATTCCAAGAAGATGCATCAAACAACAAATTAGTGATTAACATTAAATTCGAATGAAATCTCAATTCAAATTAAGCATTCACACGAGAATCCTCATGCATTCGATTAACATACAATTCGCTCAAAGTTCAGAAACCTCTAGAACCTAATCGATTTGTGTTAATTTAATTCACCAATGCCATTAATCTTATATCTCAAACCTGAAAATCTAATTCACCTTCCTTAAAACTGAATTACATACATCAATCAAATAATACGTAATCAACCAGATGCATAATCATCAATCCAAACGAATAACTTCAATTCAAAAATATAATTAGCAAAAGGAGAAAATAAGGAAGAGATGAAACCGAATTTGTTATTGAATTTATGCCAATGTGAGACCAATCCTCAAGAGTGTCACATCCCTTTTAATCCTTGAATTATATGGAAATCTAAGCCTCCATTAATGGAGGAAAACAACAAGTCGTAAAGGTGAGAGGGGCTGAGAGAGAGAGAGAGAAGAGAAGAGCCAAAAAAATTAAATTCAAAATTCAAAATTCTGTTCCTCACTTTATTCCATTTTTTAGTCTATGAAAACGGCCTCTTTTTGGTTCGTGGCCTGAAGGACAATTGTAGCCTTGGATGTTAGCTTCAAAACACCCTTAGAATGGGCTTAATCGGATGTCTGTGGATTGAGATATGGCCCAAATACCGTACCTTGCTTAGGATCCACAACTGTAGCATTCTGACTTTTTCCAGGCCCAGTTTCAGCTTCTTATCATCAGAATTGGTTTCTCACCTCTTCATAGGAATTGTGCATCTTTCTATTATCTTTCCTACAAATCAAGAATCACAACGAAAGGAGTTCTACAACTCAAGATATGGTCCAGAAACCAAAACAGTATCAGAATTTGCTAAATATTGGAAAAATTAAATAAAGCCCAATTAAAATTCAAACATCATAAAATGATCCAATTCAACCAATTAGGCACAAAAGAGGATTAATGAGCTAGGAATTAGAGGAAATAATGTTATAAAAATCCAATTGATCAATGATGAAGGTTAAGGTAAACGTTTTTGTGTTGGACTTAGGGGAGTCAACATCATTCTGGGAATGACTTGTTTGCAGACCTTGGAGAAAGTAGCGGTTGATTGGTGTTGTTTGCAATCTAAACACTAGCAAGTGCACTAGGATTGCAGCAAGTAATGAGTAAATTTAAGATCCGAGTATCATCTCCACAGGGAATTAGGAACTCAATTATCACTTCACAGAAAAATAACCATTTGAGCTATACGAATTTGGGAAGAGAGTTGTATCATATAAAAGCAATAATCAAAGCAATCAAAAGTAAAGAACTTGTAGAAAAATAGAGTATAAGATTTGTGATGAAATGAAATAGCAATGAAGGATAGTTAGGAATTTACTTCACAAGAATATCAATATCAATCCAATTAAATGCTCTGAACATTCAAGCAATTGAATAATTGACAATCAGTTTCACATATACCTAGCCAAAGGTTAATTCCTTAACTCATTGACCCTAACAATCCACTAAACTTCCCTAATCCCTTAGGTGAGATTCAATTTCAGGTTGCATTAAGAATTAGAACTATAAGATTGCAGAATTAAGTCTCCTTATCCCTAAGAAATCCCTAAACTCTGGTTGCCAATTCAGATCGGAGTAAACAATCCAATTCCCATTGGTAAAGATTCCTCTTGATTAATCAAATGAATTTCCATTCAAAGATTGCATGAAAAGCAGAATTAACAACTCAGTTAATCCAAGAACTTAAAGTTCAGAAGATAAAGTTGAATCAATACATCAATTCGAGTTCCATAAACCCCTAACTATGGGAAATTAAGCACATATTGCAACAAAAACAGAGAAAGAAGAAGAAGAAGATGAAGAAGAATGCAGAGCAGCCATGGCCACGAGCTCCAATCGGATCCCTCTTCTTGGAGCTTCAAGCTTTGACCCCAATCTTCTCTCCACTCTCTCTCAACGAGAATCTAACTAACAAAATAGAAAATGAGCAAAAGACCCCAGTTTTCGTGCTTCAATCATGTATATATAGAAACCACAGTTCTGCGCGTTGTCACTTTTCTTCACAAGAGTAACCACGCAGAAGCTTTATGTAGTGCGCGTGTTCACTTCCAAGAGCAAGAGTAACCACGCGCAACTTGCAGAGTTGAAGGCTTCTTTGGAACATTCACTTTTATTCATAATAGTGGCAACGCAGGAGGTCAAGGGCTGCGCGTGATCACTTTCGTGAGTAATAGTAACCACGCGCAAGCTGTCCTGATACAAGTGCCTCTGGAACGCTCACTTTCGTTGGCGAAAGTGATAACGCACACTGGCAACACTCACTCTTGTAAATAAAAGTGATTACGCATAGGCTCTTCTTCTCCTTTAGGCTCTGGAATGATCACTTTCACTAACAATAGTGATCACGCCCAGGCTGCATCCCGTAATTCTTGTATTTTGGAGTCCAACATTGCCATTCTTCCTCTTCCTTTCCATTGATAATCCATTTCCATGACTTTTGCTCAGATTATTTCTTCAAAAACAAGATAAATTCCTTAAGAACTAAGCATAAATTTTACAAATGCGAAAATAACTACAAATTGAAATAAAACTTTCAATCATTCTCTTTTTCTGAGTTTTTCCGCTTTCTTCATATATTTTCCTTATTAAATGAGCTAGAATTATGCTAAAATATCAGTAAAAATATGGATTCATCAATTGGAAATAAATTACTATGACATTTGAGAAGAATGGACAAGTAGTAAAGTTGCAAGGGGTATAAGGGAGTGCTAGAGCTAGTATAGGGGATGAAATCTCATACTCTGCTATTTTTAATGATTTTTTAATAGGAAACTCTTGCAAGGTTAATGAGATATGATGAGTCTATAACTCATCTAGGAAATTAGAGATTTTTGACATATTTCATTGGATTTAAATCATAAGTTAATGCAATTAATTAAAAAATTTAATGGTATGTTACAAGTACTAGAAAATTTGTATAGATCATTCATATTTTGATGTTGGCAATTGACTTTTTGAAGGAATTTAGACAAAAAAATGGCAATTGGGCTAAAGGACGAAAGTTAAGTGCTGCAAGACAAACTTTGTGGGGACACGAACTTTTATTTGTGGGGACACGATGCTGACTGATGCATATAAAAGTAAAAAAATTCTGAAAAGGCGGCATCTTTTATCTTTCCTTTTTAGAACATTCTGGAGCACGATTTTTTAGGTTTTCATACAGTTTTACGTAGAATAGGGAACTAGGGCTATTTCTTGACATCTTGGTAGAAGGATTCTCATGGGAACTTAGATTTCCTTTCCATCTTCTCTGATTTTTGTAATAGAACAGTAACACTTTCATTCTATCCTTTTGCTGTAAGCTTTTCTGTAACTATGAATTTTGTTTCTACAATATATCTCAGTTTTAATTCATTTCCTTTCATAATGTTTAGCTAAATCTCTTTGGGTTGAGTAAATATGAACTTATACCTTTACCCATTGCAATGAACTAAGCATTGTATGTGACTCAAGATAGAAGCTTTAATCTAACTTTTTAATTCTAAACTTAATGCCTCGCTGTTCTACGTGAATGGGGTTGATGAAAATGAGTTCATTGCTGGAAAGTTGGGGACTTTCTTGAACTGGGGTTAAAATGCTTATTATGAATTGTCTAGGAATAGAAATTTATGATAATGTGGTCATATGGGTTTTATCCTTAATGCTGAACGTTTTTGGTTTACCTAAGGGATTAGGAGATTAAAAGTCGTTTTAGAACCAATTACCAAGGGATTGGAGTTGGATAATTTAGACAATCTGACCATTAGATTGACTATATTTTGAGTTACAAGTATATTTTAAGCAAGGGGAAAGGGATAAGAGATTCTAAACTCAACCCATTTATTAATCTTTGCGAAAAAAAAAAAAAAAGAAACCTATTTTCTCTACTTGAGTTATTTACATTCTGCAGTCCTGTTAATTATTTTCTATATTAAGTTTTACTTTTGTCCATTTATTAATTGTAATTCCAGCATCTTTACTTTCAGTTTTACAATTCTGCTATGTTAATTTCATACTACTATATATACCCTGTTTTTGGTGACCCAAGTAGTAATATTCTTGTGGTTTGATACTTAACACTTATCCTAGTGGACGATAATCTTTGTAACTTCAACGATTTGGTGCACTTGCCAAAATTTTTTATCAAGTTTCTGGCGCCGCTGCCGGGGATAATGATTGTTAATATCAATGGTAATGAGAATATGTTAGATTGGGTTAATAACGTTTGCTGTGTTTAAGGTTTGTGATAGGAACCTAAGTGCAGTAGTTGAATTGGTTGATGCGAGGCAAGGAGAAGATCAAAAAGAGTGAATCATCTCCAGAACTTGACTAGCCAATTATTAATTTCAAGAAAAAGAACAAAAAGAAAGGACAAACTTCAGAAAAAGAAAAAGAAGACCCACAGCAAAATTTTGCAGAAATGGTAGGAAATCCCAATGAAGAACGAAGGACTTTGGATGATTATGCACGTGCAAAACTGAGAGGAAACCCCACCTCCATTGTTCGACCTCCCATTCAAGCAAACAACTTTGAGATCAGACCTGACCTTATGAGAGTGGTCCAGCAAGGGCAATTTGTTGGACATCCTTTCGAAGATCCCCACTTGCACATTCAAATTTTTTTGACCATTTGTGGAATGATTAGAATGAATGGTGTAAGTGATGAGGCTATTCGATTGTCTCTTTTTCCATTTTCTTTAAAGGATAAGGCAAAGAGTTGGTTGTTATCCCAACCGGAAGGAAGTATCACTACTTGGGATGATTTAGAGAGAAAATTTCTGACAAAGTATTTTCCAGCCTCTAGAACAACCAAGTTGAGGCAAGAAATTCTGGCCTTTTCTCAAAGGGAAGATGAAACACTTCAAGAAACATGTGATAGATTTAAGGAACTTTTGAGAAGCTTCCCTTATCATGAGCTACCCGAATGGCTTTAATTGAGAACTTTTGACGATGGGCTGAATGTAGCAACAAAGACAATGGTGGATGCAGCAGCTGGAGGCTCATTTGCTCAAAATACCTTGGAAGATGCACGCCAACTCATTGAAGTTATGGCATCCAACAATTACAATCATAGGGAAAGGAACTCTTCAAAAGGAGGTGTATTGGAGCTGAATACATTGGATGCACTGCTGGCCCAGAACAAATTAATGTCACAACAGTTGAATTCTCTCAATGCTAAGTTTGAAAACATGAAGTTTGAAGGGAATAAACCAGTACACTATGTAGCTCCCATCAGCCAAGAGGAATACAATGAGGGAACAAGTGAAGACAGAGTTGAATACATGCAGCAACAAGGGGCTGAACAGGTGAACTTTATGAATAACATACCAAGGCAGCAGAATTTTAATTCAAGACCGCAGTGGCAGTAACAAAACTTTCAGCAGAAACTTGTTTATCCACCTCAACAACAGCAGTTCAGAACAAATTCCAACTTAAATACTAGGCTACCGAACCAATCATACTATACTCCACCTGCACAAAGACCAAACCAACAAGGAGGACAGTGGCAGCAGCAAAATTTTTAGAATTCAGGACCAATGCAGCCACCAAACCAACCAGCAAATGATCAGGTATCATCTCTTGAAAAAGCACTTGTGCAATTAACTCAAACCATGAATTTGTTTATGCAGGATGCAAGCACAAGGATGGCAAATCAAGAAGCCTCAATGAAGAATTTGGAGAACCAAATGGGGCAAATTATAAAGAAAATAAATGAACCAGCTCAAGGCTCTTTTTCTGGGAATACAGTGGAAAATCCAAAAGAATTCTGCCAAGCAATTATTACTAGGAGTGGAAAGGTGATAGAGCCACAACCTAAGAAAAAACCACTTGAAAAAGACGATGATGAAATTACTGGACAAGAAAAAGAGGTAGCAGAACAGCAACCAGAACCAGAATTGGAGATTGCAAAAGAGGAAGAAGAGGAGAAAATTTCACCAAAACAGAAATTAGTGGTGGATGAGGCATATTGGAATAGATCTAAGAAACAGATTTTGGAAGACTCATGCAAGCCTCAAATTCCTCCTCCTTATGTTAAGCTATCATATCCACACATTCCCAAGGAGAAAGGGAAGGAAGAGCAATTTTCTAAATTCTTGGACATTTTCAGAAAGCTACACATAAATGTTCCATTTGCAGAAGCGTTGGAACAAATGCCTTTGTATGCCAAGTTCATGAAGGACTTGCTTTCAAAGAAGAGAAAGTTGAAAGAGGATGCTACAATAACTTTAATCGAAGAATGCAGCGCAATATTGCAGCAAAAGTTGCCTCCTAAGTTGAAAGATCCAGGAAGCTTCACAATCCCCTGCACTATAGGGAATGTGACTATTGGAAAGGCTTTATGCGACTTGGAGGCCAGCATTAATTTGATGCCACTCTCTATTTTGAAGAAATTGGGAGTGGGAGAAGTTAAAAGTACAAAAATGGCTCTCCAACTAGCTAACCGATTTATCAAATACCCATATGGTGTAATGGAGGATGTGTTGGTGAAGGTGGACAAACTGATTTTTCCAGCAGACTTTGTTATCTTGGATCTGGATGAAGATTCTGAGGTGCCTATGATTCTAGGAAGACCATTTCTAGCCACTGGAAGGGCTTTGATTGATGTGCAGCAAGGACAATTAATGTTAAGGGTGCATGATGAGAAGGTAACTTTTTAAAGTTTTTGAGGCTATGCAGCATCTGGATGATGAGAAGGACACTTGTTTTAGGATGGAGATGGTAGATTCCTTGATTTCAGCAAAAAGCTTTGGTGCTGAAATTTGTACAGACCCACTGAAGAAGGCTTTAGTCAATGCTGTCATGAACAATGATGAAGAAGTCGATGAAGAGTTGCAAGAAATTGTACAGTAGCTGGATGCTCAGCCTGAGTTACAGAAAAATACAAATGCTGAAAGTCTGGAAGAGTCAAATTCAGTGGATGCACAACAGCTAGAACTGAAACCCCTGCCCTCACACTTAAAATATGTATTTTTAGGGGGAAAGAAGACTTACCCAGTGATAATCAGCAGCAAACTCTCTCAGTTGAATGAAGAAAAATTAATGAGAGTTTTGAGGGAGCATAAGGCAGCCATCGGATGGTCTATTGCAGACTTGAAAGGAATCAGTCCCATTTTCTACATGCACAAGATTAAAATGGAGGAGAAATTTACACCAGTTGTGTAGCCACAAAAGAGACTGAATCCAGTAATGAAAGAAGTCTTGAAAAAAGAAGTACTGAAGCTTCTAGCAGTCGGGATGATTTATCCCATTTCAGACAACGAGAGGGTAAGCTCGGTGCAAGTAGTGCCTAAGAAGGGAGGCATGATAGTGGTCAAGAATGATAATAATGAACTCATCCCCACTGAGACTGTGACAGGGTGGAGGATGTGTATTGACTATCGAAGGCTGAATCAAGCTGCTCGTAAGGACCATTTTCCATTGCCATACATGGACCAGATGCTCGAAAGATTGGCTGGCCAAAAGTTTTGTTGCTTTTTAGATGGCTATTCTGGGTACAACTAGATTGCGGTCAGCCTGGAAGATCAAGAGAAGACCTCATTCACTTGTTCCTTCGGTGTTTTTGCATACCGAAGAATGTCGTTTGGGCTGTGCAACGCTCCCGCTACATTTCAGCGGTGCATGCTTGCCATTTTTGCTGATATGATTGAAAAGTCCATAGAAGTTTTCATGGATGATTTTTCTATTTTTGGAAACTCTTTTGATTTGTGTTTGACTAATTTGTCTTGTGTTTTGCGAAGATGCATAGACACTAGCCTAGTTCTCAACTGGGAAAAATGCCACTTCATGGTCCAAGAAGGCATAGTGTTAGGGCATAAGATTTTTGCAAGAGGAATTGAAGTGGATAGAGCAAAGGTGGAAGTCATTGAAAATCTGCCACCTCTAACCAATGTCAGAAGGATAAGGAGTTTCCTGGGCCATGCTGGTTTTTATTGCAGATTTATTCAGGATTTTTCAAAAATTGTTAAACCCCTCTGCTCACTTTTGAACAAAGACACTCCCTTTATTTTTTATGAAAACTGTCTGCATGCTTTTAATGTTATAAAAAGGAAACTGATCACTGCACCTATTATCACTGCACCTAATTGGAATCTTCCATTTGAAGTTATGTGTGATGCTAGTGACTTTGCTGTAGGAGCAGTTTTAGGACAGAAAATAGGCAAAGTTTTTCACACAATTTATTATGCAAGTAGGATTTTAAATGAGGCACAAACACATTATGCCACGACAGAAAAAGAATTACTTGCAGTGGTTTTCGCTTTGGAAAAATTTAGATCATATCTCATAGGGTCTAAAGTGATTATTCACACAGATCATGCTGCTTTAAAATTTTTATTTTCAAAGAAAGAGTCTAAACCAAGACTAAGTCGTTGGATTTTACTGTTACAGGAGTTTGATCTAGAAATTTGTGATAAAAAAGGCAAAGATAATGTGATTGCAGACCATCTATCAAGGCTGGAAGGGACTTCATCTTCCTATGCAACAGAGGAAATTCAAGAAAATTTTCCTGATGAACAGCTATTGGTTATCATAGAAAGGCCATGGTTTGCTGATATGGCCAATTTTAAAGCATCCAATATCATCCCAGAAAATCTGACATGGCAGCAGAAAAAGAAATTTTTCAAGGACTCAAATCAGTACATATGGGATGACCCTTTCGTGTTCAAAACTGGAAAAGATGGTATACTTAGGAGGTGTGTGCCACAAGCTGAAATTCAAAGCATTC
Source organism: Abrus precatorius (assembly GCF_003935025.1). Classification (NCBI taxonomy): domain Eukaryota; kingdom Viridiplantae; phylum Streptophyta; class Magnoliopsida; order Fabales; family Fabaceae; genus Abrus; species Abrus precatorius. The sequence continues at coordinate 2,006,768 of NW_020874439.1, read as the reverse complement.
TATGGCATTGCCATGATTCCCCATATGGAGGACATTTTAATGGAGATAGGACAACTGCAAAGGTGTTGCAAAGTGGATTTTTCTGGCCAACAATTTTCAAGGATTCTTTTGCTTACACTAGAAGCTGTGATAAATGCCAGAGGATGGGAAATATTGCTAAGAAGAATGAATTGCCTATAAACAACATTTTAGAAGTGGAAGTTTTTGACTGTTGGGGCATGGACTTCATGGGACCATTCCCATTGTCATTTCAGAATAAATATATTTTGGTAGCAATTGATTACGTGTCAAAATGGGCTGAAGCAGTTGCAGCACCCCTAAACAATGCCCAAACTGTGATCAAGTTCTTAAAGAGAAATATTTTTGAGGTTTGGGGTGCCAAGGACTTTAATCAGTGATGGTGGCACTTATTTTTGCAACCAGCAACTTCAATCTCTTCTCACCAAGTATAATGTCAAGCATAAGGTGACAACACCTTATCACCCACAAATGAGTGGGCAGGTTGAGGTGACGAATAGAGAAATCAAAAGAATATTGGAGAAGACAGTGGGCAACACCAGAAGAGATTGGTCAACAAAGCTAGATGATGCTTTGTGGGCCTATCGAATAGCTTACAAGAGCTCCACTGGCATGTCTCCATATCAGCTGGTATATGGAAAAGCTTGTCACCTTCCTTTGGAATTAGGGCACAAGGCACATTGGGCTATCAAATATTTGAATTTGAATGAGAAAGTGTCACAAGAACAAAGGAAATTACAGCTCATTGAGTTAGAAGAATGGAGGAATTGAGCTTATGAAAATGCTGGAATCTACAAGCTGAGAGCCAAGACCTATCATGACAAGGCAATCAAATACAAAGTTTTTCAGCTTGGACAACAAGTTTTACTATTCAATTCTAGACTGAGGTTGTTTCCAGGCAAATTAAAGTCAAAATGGTCTGGCCCATTTGTAATCAAGGAGGTCTCTCCCTTTGGAGCAATTACAATTCAAGATCCTTCATCTGACAGAGAGTTCAAAGTTAATGGACAGTAGCTTAAAATTTATCTTGGAGGAGAAATCAAGAGAGAGAAGGAAATTGTTCATCTATCAGACCCTTCATAAATTGGAATACCAGTAGTAGTAGGATACTTTATAATAGAATTATTTTCTAGCAATTTTAAATTTATTTCTTTAATTTTAGTTATTAAACTTTTTAGTAGTTTTTGTTATAATTTTTGGTTCATTAATATCCAATTTCAGGGTTGATAAGCAGCAGAGTGCTATTAGGAATGAAGGGAGAAGATCACAGGAAATTTAATTTTAATTGGGACAGTTGTCTACTTCGTATCATATGGCCACACAACAAGCCATTTGTGGGGACGCAACACTAGGACTAGGTTCTTCTTCTTGGCTTATGGACTTAAAGAATTTTTCTAAGTAAAAAAAATAAACAAAAAATCTCAAGGGAGGTACCAAAGAAGCGTCACCCAAGTTTTGTTTTGTCATTTAGTACATAAATATAGTTACTATAAAATAATAAATATATATATATAAAATTTAAAAATATATATAAAAAATATATATAAAAAAATTTTAAAAAAATAAATAATTATATATTTTTATTATTTTATTTTAAATGTTAATATTAAAAATTTAAAAAGAAAAAGAAGTTAAAAAGGCGGTAATGTGTGCTCAGTCTCTGAGCAGTTACTCACCATGTCCTTGCAGCTTCCATTTTAATGCTTCCTCATTAATCCATCAACACCATTCACTTTACTTTTCATTTTCTTAACTCTCTCCATTCCCGGTTTCTCTTTACACCCTTATTTTCTCCTTTCGGTAGCCATTTTCAAAAGTTTAGAGCTTCCAAAGGTATGTATGCCCCTTACTTTGTTTTTAGTGCATTTCTTCTTTCTTCTTCTTCTCCTCCATTCTTTCACCGTGGTGCTGTACAAATTTGCTTTTTATTTTTTCCCTATTGTCGCGCTTGCTTTCATGCCCTGTTGGATTCACGCTAAATGTTTGTCTTCATTCTAATTTTGGGGTACACTTACATGATCAGAGTTGTAAAAAAAAAGAGAGGTGAGAATATTTGTTTAAAATGCTTGCTGTGTACTGTGCGTGATTAGGGCATAATATTTTCTTTTTTTTTTGGTTTATTTTGCGACAACAACAATATCTGGGTATTTTCAAGATGATCGTGCAAATTTCTGAATGCTTCTTTGAATTTTATTATGATTTTATCCTATTTTCACTATGCAAAGTCGTGAAAGAGATTTATTTTTTAGTGAGGCTGGATCTTTATTTTTATCTTAGGTGCAGTTTTCTGAAATTATTGTAGCAGTATTCAATGACCCGTTAAGTGCAGTTTTCATGTTTACAACTCTTTTTTATTTACAAACCATCAGATTTTGGGGACTCCATTATTGCTTAAGTTAACTCTATATTTTGCATATTTTGGAGTAAAGATTGAGTTCTTTGTACTGCACTCTTCTCCCTGTTAATGGCCCGACCTTGTTCAGGAACAATTTTTGGCTTGAATCTCTCCCTTACTTTCCTTATTCTAATTTTTTTTTTAGTTAATGGAGTTGAATGTATTTGTCTTTACTTCATGCTCGCTGTGCGTTTGAACATTTTGGGGCATAGAATTTTATATTCATTATTCTTTGCATGAACATTTCACATCTTAAAGGTAATTTTTAATTTCTGTACATATTTCAATTTTAAATCAATTGTGTTTTCCATTTTCCTTGTTTCCTATCTTCCATCGCATTCTTACATTGTTATTGTCGTATTATATTTTAACTCTTTGAGCGCTTCACAATTGTGTTGCACATTCTGGTGTATCACCGCTCCATTGTGTTTTTCAAAATTTTGCTATTTATGGGATTTAAGCTTTTCATAGTAAAGTGCAGAATTTTGGTCTCTATTTGGTGCTTTATGAATTAGGTAGGCACTGTGGGTGTACTGGATAATGTCTTAATAGTCCATATTATTGCCTTTGTGAATTTTGTCCAAATTCTGCGATAAATTGGAATATCTTCTGCAATGAATTACTTCTTCTGGTGAGAATTTCTAATGTTTTGGGCCTTAGTTACATTCTCTATTGAATTATTTTTTTATTACACTTGGGAATAGAAGTAATTCATTGTTCCATTGGTTGTTGTGTTCACTGCATGGCTGCAAATCTCATTGAGTGACTTAAGTGTTATTCTGAAACTTTTATGATGCTTTATCATGTTGCTTGCAACCTTTTCACTGCAGATTTTGTTTTTGGATATGCTGTGCAGTAACAAGTTCATTATTCATTGTGTTCATAAATAATCTTCACATTTGAGCTTTTGTGCCTTTTTGCTGTACACTTTCCTAGTATGTGAATCTTTGGAAAATATATTATTGTTCTTATAAAGTCTGAACTTTTGTTTCTTCTTTTGAGGCACCTTACTGCCCACAGACAAATTGTTAATTTTCAGTCTTTTTATATATTTAATGCTCTATTTTTCTCTTTTTTAAAATCTGTCCAGGAGCTTTAACAAAGGAGCAGAGGCAAGTTTGAAGCCTCAGATTGCTCCACCACTCAGGGTAGTCCCCTTCTGCATTTTCTTTTTTATTTACTGCCACTTATGTACTTATTTTACAATCAAAATTTTTCCATGAAATTAACTGGTTGCTGTATTGTAAACCCTACTGAATTCAGTAGATGCCTCTTTCACTCTTGCACAATTCACACAGTTAAAACATTACAAGCAAAATTTGCACATTGCTGAACATCATATTGAATTAAATTCCATAAATTTCCTGTTTTAGCAATTGAGCCTATTTGTCATTTCTGTGAGCATGCTTGCTGTGATTGTTATTTTCTTTGCAAGATTTGTCAATTTTCTGCTTTATCTTAAATTGCTTTCATGTTATAAGGTGATTGAGGCCATTTTTTGTTGAACATTCATTTAACTATATTGCCTACCCTTCTTTATCCCTTGCTGAACCCTTTAAGCCCGATTACTTTCTTTCTTGCATAATTTCACCCTCAACTATATAGAAAAACCGGTATTCCTCCATATGACTTAGAAAGTATGAGCTTCTCTTTGGATAACTTAAAAATTCTAAGTTTGGGGTTGTATTAGTGGTTGCTTGAGGACAAGCTTTGTTTTCAAGTTTGGGGTGGTATATATATTTGGAAAATTAAGTAATGAGCTGATGTTATTGAAAGAAAACAAACTCAAGTATCTAAAAAAATAAATAAATAAAAAGCTGAAAAGAAGCAAATCGAAAAGAGAAACTTGGGTCTTTATTATTGAAAAAAAAAATAAAAATTTTTGAATTACTCAAGGAAGAAGTACACACAAGTATTCTAACTCTTAGAATTTCTAAGTTATCCCTCATACTTTCTTTGATATAGGGAATGACTAGCAGTCAAAATATTCTCTCACTTGAACCCTGACCATGTGTTAAACCTTATGAAGTCCTCTTGATTATAACTAATTGCATGAATAGATGTGAAGGCGGAGGGCAGGAGTGGAGGCGGGGGGCAGGAGTTCATTGAAGTCATGTAAAAGACTATGAAAGTTGCCCAAGTACTCAGCCATGGATCCATCAATACGTCTAGGGGCAATGATACTCAAGAGATTTTGGCAAACACCATAGAGGCGTTAAGTATCATTGGTGTAAAGAACCCTAGCCTGCTCCCAAACCCCAGCACAGGTCTCATGGGCGCAAAATATTTGCTTCAAGGTAGGATGAATAGTTAACTTAAGAACACTACAAATCTAAGCATCAACTTTGGACCAGCAAGGGCAATCTTTTTCGGCGATAAAATCAGCCTTCAGAGTAAGATGATCAAGATAATCCTGACCCTTTAGCCAGAGCTTGTTATCAGAGGCCCATGTGTCATAGTTACCGCCATCTAACTTGTCAATATAGAGTGAGACATTGACATAGTTAGTGAAGATGGGAGTATCAGACTTGCAGTAGCAGTAGCCATAGATCAACTGTAGGAGAGAGAAACATCCACTATAACACCTTATTTTCAATATTCATTAAATAATAATTTCGCAATTTCGGGATAATAAAAGTTCCATTTCAAATAAAGTTCTCAATCCATGGTTTCATCAAATAATTCAAAATAAGAAAAAAGGGTTACAATCTTCATCAAACACTACTACAGGACCCTTTTTAAATACATTATTTTTCAAATTTATATCCTAATCCTATATTAGTTCCATCCACCCCTTTCACTGAGTCCGGCGCTAATCGTCTTGGTTACCTAAAAAATAAATGTAAGGGTGAGTACTCTACACTACCAAACACACAACTGTGCATAGAGTCTCACCTCCAAGTCAAATTCAATACATTTATGTAGAAACAAACACAAGCAACATTATCATTCAATATCAATGCACTCATGGCACCAACAACATTTCAAATTCAAAAATACAATTAACAATAATCTCATGCGCACGCACGTTAACCACATCCACGGTGGTATTGTGATCACAGATTTTCACTATGAATGGTCGCCGGTTACCCCCGCCTCACGGATACCATGTGGGTAGTCACGGGTCGCTCAATAAGGATAGTGGTCAGAGGTCTAGTCAGGTAGAGATTGTGTGGCCCGTGGTGCACCCGTTCCACAGTCAGTGTCACCACCACTCCCTCTTCCTCAAGGTATTTCTACTGTCCTCATCTTCCACACCCCTAGTGTATCGCTGAACTATTCACATCACATTACAACGGCGCTAACACGCCCATACACACATATTCCATTCACTCATGCAGTAATCATACTTACACACAGCACACAACCTACAATTATCGTTCATATCAAATGGCCCTTGGGCCCATATTTCAAAATATTCATTCAAATATACGGCATAAGTGCCCATACCCATTCACAACACTCGACATACATGCCCTCATTCTATCACACAACATTTACATAGAATCCATCAATTTTGGGTCAACACACATAATGTTCACACATCACGGCACTTGACTCACATTACATTTCTCAGTAATTTCCTACCTACTAACTCAGCCACAACATAATATTCAGCAAAACAACAACAATTCATGCACAAAAGAGTAGGATAGAGTCCCCCCTTACCTCGGATTAAAGACCCACACGCTAAATCCATCAAGAAGTGCTCCCCCTCACGGAATTGTCCTAAACACATGGAGAAACTCTATGAGAACCCAAGGAAACCACAAAAATAGAGAAAAGGGGATGAGAAACAAAACCCTAACCATTAAAACTAACCTCCAAGCGTTCCCCACACGGATTCAACCTTCAATCAAGCTCTCGAACGGCTTTGGAGGCAATTAATCGATGGAATAGGGCTTTGGGAACGAGAGGATCAAAGGGATTTCGAAGGGAGAAGGAGAAATAACTCTCCCTGAACCCTAATCCCCTTCAAATCCTTTTCTGGTCGCGACACTCTTGCTACAGTGAAAAAACCAGAGAAAACTGCACTCAGGTTTCTGCAGAATCTTGCTATAGCGAGACCCTCTCGCTACAACGAGACTGCACCCATAAATGCACCCCAAACTGTCGCTCTCTCGCTACAGTGAGACGTCTCTCCCTACAATGAGAAAGTGACAGTTTCAGTCCTTCCTCTTAGGGCCCTCTTGCTACAGCGAGAATCCTCTTGCTGCAGCGAGAACAACCCAGTATCTCGCCCTGTACTTAGGCACTTAGCCCATTTCAGCCCAACCAGTCATGCATACACACATATATATACACATACATATTCACAACATATATCTAAAAATACACACATGAATATACATTTAGATTTATATAATTATCAATAATTAAAATTACAAAATTCTGGACGTTATAGCCACAAAAGAGAGAAAAAAAACGTCCAAATAGAAAGAACCCACGAAGACTAGACCTGAGATGCACAAGCAAAGACCAGATTTGGATAGAGGACATGGAGGCGAGTCTGACGATGGCGAGGGTGGCCAGAACGACACCCAGACGCGCCGCCACGCGCGACTGATGGCAGCAGGTGATCGCGAGTGTCGCTCTCGAACAAATTAATAAAAATCGAATTGCATAAAAATTATGTAGTAAGAGGTGCAATCCAAGTCGTCTCCCAACGATGATAATGTTATACGATTATAAAATTTTTAGAGGGGGTTTGGTTTATAGAATAACTAATTAGAATCAAAAGTTAAAAATAATTAAAAACTCTAATCCAAGAATTTAGAAGAACTACGACCACTCTATTCTCGGATTCAAAGAAGATGCATCAACCAACAAATTAGTGATTAACATTAAATTCGAATGAAACCTTAATTCAAATTAAGCATTCACACGAGAACCCTCATGCATTCAATTAACACACAATTCGCTCAAAGTTCAAAAACCTCTAGAACCTAATCGATTTGTGTTAATTTAATTCACCAATGCCATTAATCTTAGATCTCAAACCTGAAAATCTAATTCACACTCCTTCAAGAATTAATTACATACATCAACCGAATAATATGTAATCAAGCAACTGCACAATTATCAATCCAAACAAAGAACTTCAATTCGAAATCATAATTATCAAGAGGAGAAAGAGGAGAAAGAAGAGATGAAACCGAATTTGTTGTTGAATAAATTGCGAAAACGATCCTCAAGAGTGTCTCAGCCCTTTTAATCCTTGAATTAGATGGAAATCTAAGCCTCCATTAATGGAGGAAAACAACAAGTCGTAAAGGTGAGAGGGGCTGAGAGAGAGAGAGAGAGAGAAAGAAGAGAAGAGCAAAAAAAATTAAATGCAAAATTCAAAATTTTGTTCGTCACTTTATTCCATTTTTTTGGCTATGAAAACTGCCTTTTTTGGTTCGTGACCTGAAGGACAATTGTAGCCTTGGATGTTAGCTTCAAAACGCCACTAGAATGGGCTTAATCAGATGTCTGTGGACTGAGATATGGCCCAAATACTGCACCTTGCGCAGGATCTGCGACTGCAACATTTCGACTTTTTCCAGGCCCAGTTTCAGCTTCTTATCATCAAAATTGGTTTCTGATTCATAGGAATTGTGCACCTTTCACTTAGCTTTCCTACAAATCAAGAATCACAATGAAAGGAGTTCTACAACTCAAGATATGGTCCAGAAACCAAAACAGTATCAGAATTTACCAAATACTAAAAAAATTAAATAAAGCCCAAATAAAATTCAAACATCATAAAATGATCCAATTCAACCAATTAGGCACAAAAGAGGATTAATGAGCTAGGAATTAGAAGAAATAATGTTATAAAAATCCAATTGATCAAATTCCCCCACACTTAGCTCTTGTATGTCCTCATGTAAGACACAATTAAGCAAATAAAAACATGTAACCTAAAAAATTGTAGAATAATCAAAATAAATAAATTCTCCAATAAATCCTTAGAAGTGCTGAACTTAGGGACACAAGATCAAATAAAGCATCAAGAGTTCTACAACAATCAAACATCCAACTCCCAACCTCTCAAAAATGCAAGCCAAGCAATATCATTCAAAGTGTATAGATCAAGAATGAAAGATCTCACAAGATAGTGTATACAACTCAACTCTCAAGTGTATGGTTCAAAGTGTTTCACTCAAGTCACCTCAAAAGACAATGCATTACCATAAGCTTGTTAATCTTCTACTTCTCCACTACTTACAATCATATGCAAACACAAATCAAGAGGACTTTATTCAATGGTTGTAATGGGGCTATGGTAAGGGTAGGGAAATATGAGGATATGACAAGATACAACCAAAGAGAATAGGAATAACATTGGTCCTTAGACAAATCAAGCCATAACTTACATTCATTCTCCTTGGACTTCCTTTTCCCTTCATCAAAATTTCCCATTTTCTTTGTAATAATTTTTTTTTAATTATTTTTATAATTTTTTTCTTTTTCTTCATTTTTTTTCTTGCATTCTTTCCGAATGCCCACACTTGATATGTAATAACATTAATGAAACCAATGCACTCCCTATTTTCTAAGGTTAGGTATAACATGGTTTTCCACTTAAAGCTTATAATGTGCTAGAAGCCAAAGAATGGTCAATAAGGCTCAAAGGGGCTAAACAAAGGGCAAAATGCAAGGTAAGCTATATTGTCAAGTGGGTACAAATTTGAAAGAAATGCCTTTATCATATTCATAATTGCATATGAAAATTGTAGCCTCAAAGAAGAATCAAAACAAGTTCTAGAATGACAAAATCTAAGAGGGAAAGCACACAAGAAAGAAAAGAATGGCATGAATTCCAACCATCCAGAAATAAGGCTCAAAAGCTCACAAAGGTAAAGTCTAACATACTCAATCATACAAATCAAAATCAATCACTCAATTCACATATATCAAGAGGAAGAAGCAAAAATGAAATCATGTAGGAACTCTATCCTCCTTAATGACTAATGCCTTAACTCAACAACTTCCAATTCAACAAAGAAAAACAAAACAAAACAAAAATAATGCTAAATAATAAAAACCTATTACTCTCCCCCCCACACTTCAACTTTACATTGTCCTCAATGTAATGTATAATGGAAATATAAGTAAAATGTAGTAAGGAAAGGGAAAGTGGAACTCCCTATTCAAGCATAAGTGGCCGCTAGCAAGCAAATCTCCTCAATGGTATCCAAGGGTATGTCCTCAATGGTCTCCAAAATTTGTGTTCTCCCATTGCATAATTTTAGAATTATGCAGAAACGCGTGTCAAATAATAAGGTAACGTGCAACATGAAGTGTTTATGCATCAAAGATGTGTAGCAACTTCATGAATTATCACAACTCAAATGCAAGACCATTATTGAATGCAGAAAATAAATTGTAAACTTCTAAAATAAAATAAAATAAAATAAAATAACTGTGAGTTACCTCTCACACAGCGCTCTTTTAATGTCACTAGCTTGACGCCTTATGATCTTTAATTCTAGGAGATACTTTTGATGGCAGCGGTTTCAGTTGTATCCCTAGATATTCCTCTTTTTTCTCATAAATTTGCAGCACTTCATTTAATTGGAAACATGGAAGAAATAACTGTGAATAGACTTCCAGCTGTTTGATAAACTCAATAAGCTTTTTTCCATGTTCTTGATTGCTTTTATGTGCAGAATATTGTGTACTCTTGCTATATGTTGGCTGCTGCACTCTTGGACATATAGTGATGTAGTATCTATACTTCAACTGCTTAGGAAATGGCTTCATCTCAGATGCAGGAGGCAGTTTTAGAGAAGGAGGCAGAGTAAATATTAGAGCTGGATCTGCCATGGATGCATCATGATTTACTTTTTCAGAATCTGCAATAGCTGCATCAAAATTACCATAAACATATGTATCAATCTCAACACAGATGCTACATTTTACATAATTATTACATGCATCGCAAGTAAAAGAATTAGGATAATTGGCTAAGTTAGGATAATTAATACAATCTAAAAATTCAGAAAACTCAGCCAAATTATAATCGACTACATCATTCAACAAATTATCATGTAAAATCAAATGAAATGGAAGAGGAACAGGTTGCTCAAAATTTTCTGCTGCATTGGTAGAAGTGGCATGAGCAGTAGGAGCAAATTCTACACTTGCTGGGCTGCAATCACTTGCTGGAGCAGTAGCATTAAGATCTTCATCTGTTGGTTGCTGCTCTTGCGAGTCTTGAATGGTCTTTCTTAAACTCAAAGTAACATTTTCTGGATCAACCACTAGTTGTGCAGAAAGATTACCAGGACCTTGAGTTTGCAATTGATTCAAAGTGGAAGCCAACTGTCCAATCTGATTTTCCAAGTTTTGAATGGATGCTTCTGTTCTTAGCTAGAAATTCATATCGTTAATTGCCATTTCTCTCATCAACTCTTCCAAGGAAGGCTCATTCTTGGAAGGTGCAGCATTTTGTGGTGGGGGTTGATATTGTTGCTGTGTAAAATTACCCCATCCCAAGTTTGAATTATTCATCCAACCTGCAGGCTCATGGAATGTAGGAAAGAAATCAGTATGATGTTCAGGTGAAGTACAAATTTCACACAACATTGTAGCCATTTGTGACAATGTCAACTGCTCGATCAAAGAAGCTAAATCATCTAGCTTGTTCTCTAGTCTTCTATGATCAGCCATATAAAAAGTTCCTTGAGCCATAATATCTAAATAAGAATGAAAAGAAATAATTTTTTTTTTCAGAAACCACCAACCGGCTTTTGGCCTATTTCCATTACGTAGATCTCGTCGAGCTATATGAAATGCATATATTACAATAAGAAATCGGAGCTGTATGCAAAAAGTTATGCCACTTTTAAGTTTGGACAGAGATCTACACGTTCAGATACACGCCCGTGTAGTTTTCAAAAATTGTTGGGCAGAGATCTACATGGTCATGTACATGGCCGTGTACTTGACCATGTACATCTCTGTGTGAGAGTTTTTTTTTTTCTTTGGAATTTTTCGGTAGTGATCTACACCGTCATATACATGGCCGTGTACTTTTTCAACGAATGCAGATTGCAAAAATGCAGAAACACAACACAGAATGTAGAAAATTGAATGATGTAATACTAAGCAAGGATAGATGACTACCTATTATGCTATTCAAAGGCTACTAAAACAGAATACATAGACACAATTATGCTAAATGAAAAATGCTAATTATGCAGAATCCTAATTTGATGAAAAACACTAATTATGCGTAATCCTAATTAGATATAAAACGCAACACAGAATATGCAATGCAATCAAATTAACACATGACGATATAATCAAATAACATCATCATCCCCGGCAACGGCGCCAAAATTTGATCGCGAGTGTCTCCCAACGATGATAATATTATACGATTATAAAATTTTTAGAGGGGGTTTGATTTATAGAATAACTAATTAGAATCAAAAGTTAAAAATAATTAAAAACTCTAATCCAAGAATTTAGAAGAACTACGACCACTCTATCACCGGATTCCAAGAAGATGAATCAACCAACAAATTAGTGATTAAGATTAAATTCGAATGAAACCTCAATTCAAATTAAGCATTCACACGAGAACCCTCATGCATTCAATTAACACACAATTCGTTCAAAGTTCAGAAACCTCTAGAACCTAATCGATTTGTGTTAATTTAATTCACCAATGCCATTAATCTTAGATCTAAAACCTGAAAATCTAATTCACACTCTTTCAAGAATTAATTACAGACATCAACCGAATAATATATAATCAAACAACTGCACAATTATCAATCCAAACAAAGAACTTCAATTTGAAATCATAATTATCAAGAGGAGAAAGAAGAGATGAAACTGCATTTGTTGTTGAATAAATTGTGAAACTGATCCTCAAGAGTGTCTCAGCCTTTTTAATCCTTGAATTAGATGAAAATCTAAGCCTCCATTAATGGAGGAAAACAACAAGTCGTAAAGGTGAGAGGGGCTGAGAGAGAGAGAGAGAGAGAAAGAAGAGAAGAGAAGAGAAGAGCCAAAAGAAATTAAATTCAAAATTTAAAATTCCATTTGTCACTTTGTTCCATTTTTTCGGCTATGAACACGGCCTCTTTTTGGTTCGTGGCCTGAAGGACAGTTGTAGCCTTGGATGTTAGCTTCAAAACGCCACTGAAATGGGCTTAATCAGATGTCTGTGGACTGAGAAATGGCCCAAATACTGTACCTTGCTCAGGATCTACGACTGCAGCATTCTGACTTTTTCCAGGCCCAGTTTCAGCTTCTTATCATCAGAATTGGTTTCTGACCTCTCATAGGAATTATGCACCTTTCTCTTAGATTTCCTACAAATCAAGAATCACAATGAAAGGAGTTCTACAACTCAAGATATGGTCTAGAAACCAAAATAGTATCAGAATTTGCCAAATACTGAAAAAATTAAATAAAGCCCAAATAAAATTCAAACATCATAAAATGATCCAATTCAACCAATTAGGCACAAAAGAGGATTAATGAGCTAGGAATTAGAGGAAATAATGTTATAAAAACCCAATTGATTAGCAGGCAGAGGAGAATGCGTCGGTGAAGAAACTGTGCGTGAGAGCGCGTCCCAACTCTGATGGGCATGAATTCGGTGGCGTTGGACTTAGATGGACGACGCGAATCCGACGGTGGGATTCGCGGCATCAGGCGTCGGCAGCGGAGGAAAAAGAGAGGGAAAGGGGAAAAGGTGCCGGAAAAATAACACGGCGACATGGGTAGACCGGAAACCGTTATGAGAAACGGTTTTTGGAAAAACAATTTGTCACCAATGGACAGTGGGTTCACTGGAAAGACACGAACTAGGGTTATCCCTCGTTAGGCTCTAGATACCATATTGAGATGAAGAGAAAACGAGAGACATAAAATAGAATCCGTATGTTGAATATGTTAGCAATTTTTGGTCATACATATATATTACATTATTTAAATGTGTCAGGGCCATTATTTTATTAGCCAAAATATTAAAGTGGTCTAATTAATATAAGTTTATGGCTAAGGGCATATATGTCATGAAAGGTTAATTGTGTAGATACCATTAGTGATATTATAATTTAATGAGGGGCCAAATTATAATTATCAATTTTGGGGTAACTGATGGCAGTTACCAATACAGGGGTTATGGTCCCCATTTGTAGAGCAAGTAACACACGTATAATTACGGTTCTTTTCTCTCTTCATCCCCGTCAGAAGAGAAACCAAAGAAGGAAAATATAAGGTGCTCTACATTTGGAAGATCAAATACCCGTTGTCAATCTCATAACCTTCGTTATTCCCAATGGCGAATTCAGGTACGCTTCCGCATTCTATTTTCATCATAAATTGAGGTATAGGTTAACAATAAATTCTATAATTGTGCTGTAATTTCCATTCTATATGGATAATAACAAGTGATTAAGCATAATTATTGTTTGATAGAAAACTCGACCAATTGGTATCTGAATTTATGATTTTAGAAATTTTAAAATTAAGGTTCCAAATTGAGTTTTGTTGTAATGATAATTATTTATCAAATTGATCTTATGGTTGACGCTGCGCATTTGGGTTTCTGTTCGATGTTTAATGTAACGATGCGAATTCAGGTTTCATTCACACACTGTCGTCGCACTTCAATTTGAATATGATGTATGGATTCGATTTCAGTGCATGGATTAGATTTCATCTAAATTGATTGAATAATATGACGTATGATTTATTGATTTCAATTTGAATATGACGCATTGATTCGATTTCATTTAAATTAATTGGATTATATGACGTATAATTTATTAATTTCAATTTGAAATTGTACGCTGATTACATATTGAATATTAGTTTTAGTTTTACGCATTGAAATTGAAATTGCGTATTGAACATGGTTTTAAATTGAACATATACGATGCAATATTAAATATGTTCTGTGTATTGAAATCGTACAGAGATGAATTGAAATCGTACGGAAGTTTATTTATTTAATTTTTTTTAATGCTTATTATAATCCTGGAATTAGGATACATTGAAATTATACGGGAATTTTTTTTTTCAGATTTGGTATATCAATATTCAAATTTTTCTTATTGTTTGTATATTTTATACAAAAGTTTAACATTTTAAATGAGCTAATTGAATCAAGAAATCACCAAAGTGACATCTCTTGTCTAGATTATTCATAAGAAATGTTAAATGTTAGTGTGTATGTTTATCCATGCGAGTATTAATTGGCCTAAAGGAAGATTAATATTTGGCCGGATTGCATGCACACCTGTGATGGTAAACGTGATAATTATGAGGTTTTGCTTGTGAATGATAAATCAATCCAAAGAGAGGTTTATTGTTTGACATGTTTTATTATCAATGTTTGATCCTTACAATAAGGGTACCACTAGCAATTAATATTACTGTCCAAAGACTTGATATTGATGATGCACTAGGTATCTTGAGATGGGTTATGCCATTATTTGAACATATTGATGATTAGATTTTATTATTATGTGAGCATAATTGTATTGTTTGCTTTGTTCTTTTTAGTTGTTGCTTCTATATCTGCTAATCTGAATTCAGTTTCGGTTCTTAATGGTACAAATTTTAAGGACTGGAAAGAGAACATGGAAATTGTTCTTGGCTGTATGGATCTAGACCTTGTATTAAGGATTGATAAACCCTCTTCTCTTACGGATTCTAGTACCTCTAGACAGAGGAAACTTCATGAGAAGTGGGATCACTCAAATCACATGAGTCTTATGATTATTAAGCGCGACATTCCTGAGGTCTTTAGGGGTACTGTTTCAGATGATATCACAAGTGCTAAAGAATTCCTTGCTGAAATTGAAAAGCGCTTTGCAAAAAGCGATAAGGCAGAAACAAGTACTCTTCTTCAGAACTTGATTTCCATGAAGTATCAAGGCAAAGGAAATATAAGAGAATACATTATGGGAATGTCAAATATTGCTTCAAAATTAAGGGCACTAAAGCTTGAGCTGTCAGAAGACTTGTTTATTCATTTAGTGCTGATTTCTCTACCTTCACAGTTTAGTCAGTTTAAGATCTCTTATAACTGTCAGAAGGAGAAATGGTCTCTTAATGAGCTCATTTCATACTGTGTGCAAGAAGAGGAAAGAATGAAGCAAGAAAGGACTGAAAGTGCCCATTTTGTGAGTACCTCTAAAGACAAGGGCAAAAGAAAGATGACTGAAGACTTTAAGAATGAAGCTGTTAAGGGTCCAGCACAAAAGAAACAAAATCAGGGTGACAACTGTTTCTTTTGTAGTAAGTCTGAACATGTAAAGAAGAAATGTACCAAATATCATGCTTGGCATGCAAGGAAAGGTATGTTTCTTACTTTGGTCTGTTCTGAGGTCAATTTAGCTTCAGTACCTAGAAACACTTGGTGGTTAGATTCAGGTGTCACTACTAACATCAGTGTTTCAATGCAGGGTTGCCTAAGCTACCGGAAGCCAATTGATTATGAAAGATGGATATATGTTGGAGATGGCAAATCGGTGGAAGTGGAAGCTATAGGGCATTTTAGATTATTATTGTGTACTGGCTTTTATTTGGATTTGAAAGACACTTTTGTTGTACTGTCATTTAGACAGAATTTGGTTTCAGTTTCTTATTTGGACAAATCAGGTTATTTCTGTTCATTTGGAAACTGTATGGTTAGGTTGTTTTTTAATTCAAATATTGTTGGAACTGGTTCACTTTTAGCTTATGATAATCTATATTTACTCGATACTATAGCTTCTTATGGTGAATCCTTTAATGTGGAATTACGCGGTACTAAGCGTAAAATTGACAATATTAACTCAAGAGCATTATGGCACAGGCGCCTAAGTCACATCTCTAAAAATAAAGTTGAACGACTTGTGTCAAATGGGATATTGGATTCCATTGACTTCACAAACTTTGATGTTTGTGTTGAATGCGTTAAAGGTAAACAGACCAAATCAAAGAAATTGGGTGCGTATAGAGCTACGGACGTCTTAGAATTGATACATATAGACATTTGTGGGCCATTTCCTACACCTTCTTGGAATGGTCAGCAACATTTTATATCATTCATAGATGATTACTCTAGATATGCATACCTATTTCTTATACATGAAAAGTCACAATCTCTGGATGTATTAAAGCTGAAGTTGAGAAACAACTCAACAAAAGAATCAAGAGTGTCAGATCTGACCGTGGTGGTGAATACTATGGCAGATATGATGGTTCAGGTGAACAACATCTAGGGCCTTTTGCCAAGTACCTAGAGGAATGTGGAACCGTCCCACAGTACACTATGCCAGGGTCACCTAGCATGAATGGTGTGGCTGAAAGATGAAACAAGACTCTTAAGGATATGGTAAGGAGTATGATCTGTCATTCTACCTTACCAGAGTCACTCTGGGGAGAGGCACTAAAGATTGCAACTTACATTCTAAATAGAGTGCCAACAAAGGCAGCTGCCAAAACGCCTTATGAGCTTTGGATTGGACGAAAGCCTAGTCTAAAACATTTTAATGTGTGGGGATGTCCAGCTGAGGCAAGGCCTTATAGGCTGAATGAAAAGAAATTGGACTCCCGAACAGTGAGCAGCTACTTTATTGGTTATTCTGAAAGATCCAAGGGCTATAAATTTTATGATCCCACACTAAAGACAATTTTTGAGACGGGAACTGCCACGTTCTTTGAGGATATTGAGTTTAGGGGGAAGAAATAGGTTAGGGACTTTGTCTTAGAGGAAGAATCGGTAACAATTCCAAAACCGATTCAAACAGTTGCTTTTGATAAAGCAAGTTCGGAACCTCCACAAGACATTGTTATTGAACCCCTTACTCAAAATGATTTGGTTATTGATGAAGAACAAACTCAAGATCCTCAAGAACCTGTGCATGATGAGCCAATGCCTTTGCGAAGATCCACTAGAGATAGAAGAAGTGCTATTCCAGATGATTACATAGTATTTCTTCAGGAACATGAGGAAAATAATGGTATGATAGAAGATGATCCTAGTCACATATATGTATTTTATGTTCTGTGGTTGATTTTTTGTATGCATACATTGAATTTTGGATATATTTGGTTATAGATATATATATGGTTTGTTATTCAGTTATTACACTTTGTAAATTAAGGTTATTAAATGATCTCATTGAGGTAAAGTAAGACCAGTTGAAAATAGACGTGTACAGGCCACATTCACGTAATTTTCATGCTACACTTTCATGATGAGTTTATGTCATTTGATTCTGTCAGCATTAGTGATCATTGATGGGTTTAAATTGTGATTGATACAATGGAAACTGTTTTGGTTCTATGTGTTGATATAATCAATGGACGAGATTTTTGGAATATGCTCAAGGTACGTAATGGCAATTTTTGAGCTCATAAAGTCTAACACATTTATAAGGACTGTAAGGATATATATGTGTGACCAGTTAGAGATTGTTAGCAATTTTTTGGTCATACATATATATTACATTATTTAAATGTGTTAGGGCCATTATTTTATTAGCCAAAATATTAAGGTGGTCTAATTAATATAAGTTTATGGCTAAGGGCATATATGTAATGAAAGATTAATTGTGTAGATACCATTAGTGATATTATAATTTGATAAGGGGTCAAATTATAATTATCAATTTTGGGGTAACTGATAGCAGTTACCAATATAGGGGTTATGGTCCCCATTTGTAGAGCAAGTAACACACGTACAATTACAGTCTTTTTCTCTCTCCATCCCCATCAGAAGAGAAATCCCATAAGAAAAAAAAAATCCCATAAGGAAAATCTAAGGTGCTCTACATTTGGAAGATCAAATACCCATTGTCAATCTCATAACCTTCATTATTCTCAATGGCAAATTCAGGTATGCTTCCGCATTCTATTTTCATCATAAATTAGGGTATGGGTTAACAATAAATTCTATAATTGTGCTGTAATTTTCATTCTATATGGATAATAATATGTGATTAGGCACAATTATTGTTTGATTGGCTCATGATGCACAGGTTCTTGAGGATCTTGAGTTTGTTCTTCATGAACAACCAAATCATTTTGAGTAAGGGGTTCAATAACATTGTCTTGCGGAGATCCACTAGAGATAGAAGAAGTGCTATTTCGGATGATTACATAGTATTCCTTCAGGAACATGAGGAAAATAATGGTATGATAGAAGATGATCTAGTCAACTTTCATCAAGCCATGCAGGATTCTAATTCAGAAAAGTGGATTGAAGCAATGAATGAGGAGTATAAGTTCATGCAAGATAATAAAGTTTGGGAACTTGTCCCATTACCAGAAGGTGTGAAACCCATTGGTTGCAAATGGATATTTAAGACCAAACGAGATTCCAAAGGTAATGTGGAAAGGTATAAGGCTCGTCTTGTGGCGAAGGGCTATACACAAAAGGAAGGGATTGACTTTAAAGAGTCTTTCAATGAAACGGGAGAGAAAGTCTCTTTAAAGTCAATCTCTTCCTTTTGGGTATAGCCCTTCGCCACAAGACACTCCTTATACCTTTCCACATTATATGTATGTGAGCATATAATCCTTTGTTCTCTTCAAATACCTCATAACCCTTTTGGCTGCTTTCCAATGATCCATTCCTGGATTGCTTAAATATCTACCTAATACCCCAACTATGTATGCTATATCTGGACGCGTACATACTTGGGCATACATCAAACTCCCAACAGCTGATGCATAGGGAATCTTCTGCATTTCCTGAATTTCCAAATTTTCTTTTGGGCACTATTTGAGACTGAACTTGTCTCCCTTAGCAATAGGGGTATCCCTTGCTTTACATTCCTGCATGCCAAATCTTTGAAGTACTTTTTCGATATAGTTCCTTTGTGATAATTCAAGAGTACCCCAAGATCGATCTCGGTGTATCTGAATTCCTAATACAAAGGAGGCGTCACCAAGATCTTTCATTTCAAAGTTTCTGAACAAAAATCTCTTAGTTTCATGCAACATGCCTATATCATTAGTGGCAAGTAGTATGTCATCAACATATAAGAAAAATTTGGAAATTCATTAGTTTTTTCTTATCTCTGTCAAGATCTTTTTGTTTTTTAGTCAAAAAATTATTACCTTTATTTTTATTGTAAAATATTGTGTTTCTATGCATACTATTTATATTCTTAGGATTTAAACAAATTACAATTCTCAACTCTCTACGACGTCTAGCAGATAAAATATTTTCAGGAACAAGCAAATTATAATTTTTTTCTATTATTTTTGGATCTCTTGTTTGTGTAATGTATTTTTCAAAATTTTTCTTATCAACATTACTTTTTTTATGGATTCACCAAATAACAAATTGTATGCTTGAAAAATAAAAGACAATTTTGTTGATTCTTTTTTTGATCTAATGGATACATCATTAGATTAGTATCAATGCCACAATGTGTGTTCCCATTTATGTTATGTATATAACAATTTGTTTTCATATACCAAATTTATATTATGGTAAATAGAAGACAAATTTCGATTAACGAATTTTCAATCGCGGATGCATATGTAGCCTTACTATATTGAAACGACTTCCATTATGGGTATTAAATGAATAGCAATTTATACAAGCTAATTCTTCTAATCTATAATTTGGCCAAAGAAAAATTTGGAATTTCATTAGTTTTTTTTTATCTCTGTCAAGATCTTTTTGTTTTTTAGTCAAAAAATTATTACCTTTATTTTCATTGTAAAATATTGTGTTTCTATGCATACTATTTATATTCTTAGGATTTAAACAAATTACAATTCTCAACTTTCTACGACGTCTAGCGGATAAAATATTTTCAGGAACAATCAAATTATAATTTTTTTTCTATTATTTTTGGATCTCTTGTCCATGTAATGTATTTTTCAAAATATTTCTTATCAACATTACTTTTTTTGGAGTATTTTTGATTCGACTTTGTCTTAGAGGAAGAATCTGTAACAATTCCAAAACCGATTCAAACAGTTGCTTTTGATAAAGCAAGTTCAGAACCTCCACAAGACGTTGTTATTGAACCCCTTACTCAAAATTATTTGGTTGTTTATAAAGAACAAACTCAAGATCCTCAAGAACCTGTGCATCATGAGCCAATGCCTTTGTGGAGATCCACTCGAGATAGAAGAAGTGCTATTCTGGATGATTACATAGTATTTCTCCAGGAACATGAGAAAAATAATGGTATGATAGAAGATGATCCAGTCAACTTTCGTCAAGCCATGCAGGATTCCAATTCAGAAAAGTGGATTGAAGCAATGAATGAGGAGTATAAGTCCATGCAAGATAATAAAGTTTGGGAACTTGTCCCATTACCAGAAGGTGTGAAACCCATTGGTTGCAAATGGATATTTAAGACCAAACGGGATTCCAAAGGTAATGTGGAAAGGTATAAGGCTTGTCTTGTGGCGAAGGGCTATACCCAAAAGGAAGGGATTAACTTTAAAGAGTCTTTCTCTCCAGTTTCATCGAAAGACTCTTTTAGGACAATCATGGCTCTTGTCGCACATTATGATTTGGAGCTCCATCAAATGAATGTCAAGACAACGTTTCTTAATGGCAACATTGATGGGACAATTTATATGGTGCAACCAGAAAACTTTGTGTCAGGAGACCCAAAGAATATGGTTTGCAAACTGACAAAATCTATTTATGGACTAAAATAGGCATCTCGTCAATGGTACCACAAATTTCATCAAGTTATTCTCTCATTTGGTTTCAAGATGAACCTTGTTGATGATTGTGTGTATCAAAAGTTTAGTGGGAGCAAGTATATTTTCTTGGTCTTATATGTTGATGACATACTGCTTGCCACTAATGATATAGGCATGTTGCATGAAACTAAGAGATTTCTGTCCAGAAACTTTGAAATGAAAGATCTTGGTGACGCCTCCTTTGTGTTAGGAATTCAGATACACCGAAATCGATCTTAGGGTACTCTTAGATTATCACAAAGGAACTATATCGAAAAAGTACTTCAAAGATTTGGCATGCAGGAATGTAAAGCAGGGGATACCCCTGTTGCTAAGGGAGACAAGTTCAGTCTCAAACAGTGCCCAAAAGGAAATTTGGAAATTCAGGAAATGCAGAAGATTCCCTATGCATCAGCTGTAGGGAGTTTGATGTATGCCCAAGTATGTACGCGTCCAGATATAGCATACATAGTTGGGATATTAGGCAGATATTTAAGCAATACAAGAATGGATCATTGGAAAGCAGCCAAAAGGGTTATGAGGTATTTGAAGAGAACAAAGGATTATATGCTCACATACAAGAGGTCAGACCAGTTGGAGATCACTAGGTATTCTGACTCGGATTTTGCAGGATGCCAAGATAGTTTGAGATCCACTTTAGGTTACATTTTCATGTTGGCTAGTGGTGCAATTTCTTGGCGCAGTGCCAAGCAAACCCTTACTGCTTCATCCACTATGGCAACATAATTTGTAGCATGCTATGAGGCATCAAATCATGGAATATGGCTGAGAAATTTTGTCACAGGGTTGCAAATTGTGGAAGGAATTGAAAGACCACTTAAGTTATATTGTGACAACAAATCAGCTGTATTGTATTTTAACAATAATAAGAGCTCGACCAAGTCAAAACACATTGACATCAAGTTCCTAGTTATTAAGGAAAGGGTACAGAGTGAACAGATTTTCATAGAACACTTAGGGACAAACTCCATGATAGCAGATCCTCTTACTAAGGGACTTCCACCCAAGGTCTTTCATGAGCATGTTGCTCATATGGGTGTTTTACAGTTTGAGGAATCTTTGGTTTAGTGGGAGTTAGTCACATTTATGTATTTTATGTTCTATGGTTGATTTAATGTATGCATACATTGACTTTTGGATATATTTGGTTATAGATATATATATGGTTTGTTATTCAGTTATTACACTTTGTAAATTAAGGTTATTAAATGATCTCATTGAGTAAAGTAGGACCAGTTGAAAATAGACGTGTACAGGCCACCTTCACGTAATTTTCATGCTACACATTTCATGATGAGTCTATGTCATTTGATTCTGTCAGCATTAGTGATCATTGATGGGTTTAAATTGTGATTGATACAATGGAAACCGTTTTGGTTCTATGTGTTGATGTAATCAATAGACGAGATTTTTTTGGAATATGCTCAAGGTACGTAATGGCAAGTTTTGAGCTCATAAAGTCTAACACATTTATAAGGACTGTAAGGATATATATGTGTGACCAGTGGAAGATTGTTAGCAATTTTTGGTCATACATATATATATTACATTATTTAAATGTGTTAGGGCCATTATTTTATTAGCCAAAATATTAAAGTGGTCTAATTAATATAAGTTTATGGCTAAGGGCATATATGTCATGAAAGGTTAATTGTGTAGATACCATTAGTGATATTATAATTTGATGAAGGGCCAAATTATAATTATCAATTTTGGGGTAACTGATGGCAGTTACCAATATAGGGTTTATGGTCCCCATTTGTAGAGCAAGTAACACACGTACAATTACAGTTCTTTTCTCTCTTCATCCCCATCAGAAGAGAAACTAAAGAAAGAAAATCTAAGGTGCTCTACATTTGGAAGATCAAATACCCGTTGTCAATCTCATAACCTTCGTTATTCCCAATGGCGAATTCAGGTACGCTTCCGCATTCTATTTTCATCATAAATTGAGGTATGGGTTAACAATAAATTCTATAATTGTGCTGTAATTTTTATTCTATATGGATAATAACAAGTGATTAAGCACAATTATTGTTTGATAGAAAACTCCAACAGAATACACAGCGGAAAATTTTATATATATATAAGTGTATTTACAAATATACATAGTAATAGGCTCAAGCCCATATCTATCATATGATACACTAATAATAATAATCTAACAATATTTATGTACATTTTATGTTTGATTCTAGAATGTTATTTTGAACATGATAACTTGTTTTATTTGCTACCTACAGAACTTGCATACACAATGGAAGTAAATGAAAAATGCGATGTGTATAGTTTTGGGATATTAGGATTGGAAATACTTTTTGGAAAGCACCCTGGAGATGTTGTATCTTCTTCATGGATTGTTATGGACTCAACATTTGACATGTCATTGCTGGATAAGTTAGACAAACGTCTTCCTCATCCTAAAAATCCTGTTGTTAAGGAGGTGGTTTCAATTGCAAGGGTAATAATTTCTTGTTCGACTACATGCCCACGTTCTCGCCCCACCATGGAACAAGTTGTCAGGAGTTTGTAATGACAAATCATCTTCAAAAATTTAGTTCCACTTGTTGCGTGTTCTATGGTAGCTAAAAGATTGACCATTTCGATTATGTTTTCAATTAACTCAGTTTTTATTTTTGTTGCATTTTTCTTGTTTTGTTTTACAAGTCATTGACTTATTTCATTGTTTTCTGAAATTTCATTGTCCTACCAAATTACGTGCTCAAATAACGAGTAAATAACATTTCGAGTAAGACTTTTAATGTCATAATTTGGAATTTTAATTTATTTCTTAAAATACTTGTCGGTTTAAAGATGTAATAATTAATTATTTATAATATTATATTTTAATCAACAACATTAACTAAGTCTTATTCCACTTGATGAGATATAGTATTATTTATAATATTATATTTTTAAAAATTATATTAATCTAATTAATTTAAAAATTAATGTGAAACTAAATTTTGTCTAGATCTTTATTACTTCTATTCACTTAGTTACTATTTCATTTAAGAAATTTAAAACTAGTGCAAATAATTCAGTTTAATTATAAAAAATATAATGAAACTCAATCATTAGTTGTGAGAAATAGGGTCGAATTTTAAAGGGAAATTCAAAATATAAAAAGAGGATAAAATCTGTAACAATTGTTTATGAGTTTAACTTTTAGAATATATCATAAATATATTATTTATATTAATTTTTACAAATATTAGGATTACTGTTTCCATTTATTTATGATAAATTTTTTAGTAAACAAATAGATAAAAGAGCAATATGTGATTAATTTTTTAATCTTTTTAACGAGTTTTTTATAGTATATTTTTAAAGAAAATTAATTAATAACACCGTAAATAAATTACAAAATAAAAAAAGAGAAAAAGAAGAAAAATTATAGAAAAATACAATAAAAGATTAACAATACAAAATAATTGAAAAAAGTGATAAAGATTAGGAAAACAAATGAATTAAAAGCGCATTGCAAATAAAAAAAAAATGTATAACTTTTAACAAGATAAAATACTATTGATCTCTTTTTCGGTGGATTTAACATGCATGTTTGAGTTACTAAGCGTACGTATCTAAGTAAAAAAAGTTGTAACCTCTAAACTATATTTTGAAATTCTATTTATAAGCAAATACAACGTAACTTCCTAAAACACATGTTTTATAATATAATTGCTTTCAATGTCTACTTGTAATTGTTACCATGTAATACCCATGATTTTGGTCTCCTGTCTTCATATCTAACCGCTTTTAATGCATTTGACATTTTAACACAATTCTTCCATCTTCTTTAAAACCTTTGCACATGAAATTCTTCATTTAAAAACAGTTTAATTCAATTTCTTTGACGATGTAGTTTTTGACCAATTCTTAACCTTAATAAATGAAGGCAATATTTTTTAAAAACATCTTATAATATTCTTTTTTTTACTAACTTTTGACATCCTTATACGTTGCAATTTTATGTGCAAACTATTAATGAATCTACCAAAAACTAATCGAAATATCACTTTTTGATTAGAAATCATATTTCTTTGATCACAAGCTTCTTGTGAAAAATAGTAAAAAATTTGTCTTCTCAACTAAAATTATATGCTTCTTCACTTTGACTAAAATTTTATGTTTTCTTGTAAAAAAAGTCACTTCTTTTTTATTAGAAATCAGTGTTTCTTTTGGCCATTATAATTTCATGAGAACTTGTCGAAAAATGAACTTCCTTAAAGTCCTTGATATAAATTTTAGTCAAAGTTAGGTCACACGTAATTTTATGAGAAGAAGCAATAAATGTTCACCTTATTTTTTCTGACCATAATAGCTCAAAACAAACTTCATTCAACTTGAGAACCTCACTTCAAGCAAAATATCTTATAACCAGAAAATTTTCATTTCTCATAAACGCCCCCGAAAAAATTATCAATTTCTTTGTATTTATGAAATAATTAATATTTTAAATTATTTTAAAATAATGGCAGGAAAAACTTTTCAAAAAACTTTTCAAAAAATTATCCAATTTTATAGCACCTTCTCAGTTTTTTTAACTGTCTGATAATTGATTTTTTTTTCATTTGTTTTTACAAATTAAAATACTTTTCAAAAAACTTTCTTTTAAGAGTTTGTTTAGGATAAGGAAAATTTTCTAAGTTAAAAATCATCTTGAAGGAAACTACATTTCAACAAGTTTTGACGGTCAAGAAGGAGCCAAAGATAAACCTGAACATAAGAGAATATTGGAAGATCTTTGGTTTTAATTAAAAAGAACACATTTCGTGCTATTTTAAGAGATTTTTGTCACATTGTTGATTTTTCTCTAAACTGCTTGAAAGACAAGAAAATATTCTAAGACCACAAAACTAAAGGCTTTTTCGAGAAGTTTTGAGGAGTTTTTAAGTCACTGATACCCAAAACTACTCGAAAAATAGAACTGGCAAGAAAATATTCCAAGTCCACAAAACTGATGGTTTTTCGAGGAGTTTTGAGGAGTTTTCAAGTCCCTGACACCCAAAACTGCTCGAAAAACAGGACTAACAGGAAAATATTCTAAGTCCACAAAAAAAACTGATTGCTTTTCGAGGAATATTTGAGGAGTTTCCAAGTATCTGACACCCAAAACTGCTCGAAAAGCAGGAAGTGGTAAGAAAATATTTTAAGTCCACAAACTTGGCTGAGCTCCAGATTTCCTCCAGAATTGCTCGAAAAACAAGAAGTGGTCAGAAAATATTCTAAGTCCACAAATCTGGTCGAGCTCAAGAGTCCCTCCAAAATTGCTCGAAAAACAGAAATGAGCAAAGAAAATGTTCTAAGTCCACAAGACCAAGACAGACTCTCAAAACTCCAGAATGGCTCGAAAAGAGAAGTCAAGAAGAAACTATTCCAAGGCAATAACATTAAAAAAGTTTCCTAGGTTTCTCTCAGAAATACTCGAAAGATAGGAGTATTGAAAAATCCAAAAGCGGTTACCAGTAGTTATCAACATTCACCTCTACGGAAAGGAGATCATGGGAGATAGCGGTTACAGCCCCAACAAACAGCACGATCACAAACAATCGTGGATAGTGAGCATCAACAGTTGAAGGCAGTTACTAAGAAGTGCCTGCAAAAGGAGGAAAACGGTGGTGATCTTCATGTCTATAAATACTACAAAGCATTATTTCACAAAGGACGACTTTTTGCACCCAGACACCGCACCTGAACACTCTGAGACGCTGAAACCCTGCACCGCGCCAGACGCCAGCTACAAGGAGACCTACGTGGCCGTTGTTCGCCGTTGTGAGGAGTCGTACGTTTACATTCCCGCATTTACCTTTCCGCATTTTAATTTCAGTGCTTGTTGCTTGTATCTTTGTACACTGTTTGTTTCCTGTTTACTACATTTTTGTAAAAGCATCCACGTTTGATTCAATTCTGCCCATTTATTATTCACTATTCTTGCTTAATACTCTTTTATGCCGTTAATTTGAGCATCACGTTAACAACACACTTAAAAGAACCCAAAGAGGACCTAAATCCAGTCCCCAGATTGATCTTTGGATTATTTGTTTACAACTGTCATTTTTCACTGTAAACAAATTGGCACGCCCAGTGGGACCATATTGTGTGTTTTGAATGATTGATTGCTTTGTTGCATGATATTACGTAACGGACGTTGTATTATGGCTAATAGAGGAAGAAATACTGATTCTAGTTTTGGGAATGCCAATTCCAGAAGTGATGGTAGTGATATTAACCCAGAAAATGTAAGCGGCAGTACTACTACTGCCGCACAACCCACACCAACGACGGCGTTACCTACGCCGTCATCTCCCGTAGTTAGCCAATTTATGGCTACTATGCTGCCAACCAATCCCAGCATAAATCCTGGCCCAAGGCCAAGGCTGGGTGATCACCCATTTGGCTTACCTCCCGTGTGTATACCTCCTATCTTTGGAGTATCAACCTACTCTAACCCTGTGGTGACAACCGTGTCACCCTAGAGTCACACCATTCCACCGGGAATGGGTGTACTCCATACTATTCCACCGGGAATGGGTACGATTGGTGGAGTACCTGAAACGCAATTTGCGTTTGGAGCTTCGAGTGGGGATTCACTTCCTACTAGCTCGTTTTTGAATGTTGCCTTACATTCCATGAGGCAACAGATGGATGAAAGCAATCACGAGATGGTCAATATGCTGACTCATCAAATGACCACTGTGTTGAATCCCATAGTGGAAACGACTAATACCAGCTATCAAATTTTGGCTGAACAAATGCGTCGAATTGCTGACGTTTTTGGGGCACCTCGAGTCCCTATAAGGCAAGGGCAAAATGTTGCCCAAACACCTAATCAAGATGCTACAAATCTTGGTCGAAATGGTCAAATTTTCGAGCAAAATAGACCAAATTTTGGTCCAAATCTTCCGAGACAAAATGAGGGAAATTTTCAGGTAGACCAACCCCTAGTTTTTGCTCGAAATCCAAATGCTCTGTTTGAGCAAATTGGTCGAAATCTCGACCAAAACCTTCTGAGAGAAAATGAGGGTGATTTCCTGGGAAATCAACCCTTTATTATTGCTCGAAATCAGAATGCTGATGAAATACTTGAGCAAGTTAGGCAAAATAATGTAGGGGGGCATCAAATTCAATATTGAAACAACCTGAATCCTCAAAACATTGCCAATGTAGTCGAACAAGTCCTGAATCAACATGGGTTCGACGTAGGGTATGCTAATAGACCCTACTTTGTCTCAGCATTTTCTGAGGCAATTTTGCAGGCTGAACTGCCTCGGGGCTGGAAGGTCCCAAAATTCACTAAATTTGCCGGAAATTCCGGTGAATCTACAGTAGAACATATAGCTAGATGCGCCATAGAATGTGGAGATTTAGCTCGAAATGAAGATTTAAAGTTAAAGTACTTTCCTAGTTCTTTGACTAAGGGGGCCTTTACCTGGTTCACAACCTTACCCCCGAATTCAATTCATAATTGGAATCAATTAGAAAGAAGGTTTCATGAACAATTCTTTCGTGGTGAAGCGAAAGTTAGCTTAATGGATTTGGTTAATATAAAAAGAATACATAATGAGTCCATTGACGATTATCTAAGTAGATTTCGACAAATGAGGTCGAGATGTTTTACTCAAATTCCAGAATATGAATTAGTCCAAATGGCTATAGGCGGATTAGAGTATTCGATTAGAAAGAAATTGATTAATTAGCAGTTAAGAGACATGTCGCAGTTAGCGACGAGAATGAGGCAAATCGAGCAACTTAAGGCTGAAAAATTTGTCCCTAAGAAAATAGAGAAATTTCCTCGAAAAGACAAAGTTGCTTACATAGGTCTCGCTGAAGGAGAAATAGGAAGCGAGAATGATCTCGTTGAAGAAGATGTCGATTTAGGGGTAAGTGAGGTAAATGTAGCTGAATTAAAACCAGGACCCCCTTATGTTTGCCAATCTTTAAAACCACTCGAAATTAAGGACAAAACTCGACCTAATAAGAGTTATGCCTTTGATGTATCTAAAGCTGATCATATTTTTGACATTTTATTGAAAGATGGTCAAATTATATTATCTGATGATCATAAAATCCCTACTCTAGAACAAAGAAAGGGTCAAAAATATTGTAAGTTTCATCATGTTTATGGACATTGGACTAATAACTGTGTTCGTTTCAGGGATCTTATTCAGGACGCCATTAAACAAGGACGATTAAAATTCAAGCAAAACCCCAAAATGCCGATGAAAATCGATTCCGATCCCATGCAAATAGAAGCTAATTTTGTGGAACCGATCGACATACTGATGGTCGATGTTGCTGAACAACAGGGGTCATTCGATCGAGCTGTAGAAGAGTTAGAAGGAAAAGGCTCTTTGAATGACACCCTCGAAGCCTTCAAAAAGGAAGAAGCCGAAATCTTCCCAAGGGCTGGTGACTCGCTGCTGGACTTTCTAACTCGAAAGAAGGAAGCGGACAGTGAGGTCATGCTGTGCCCAAGGTGTAGCGCCGTCTTCGATAAAGCGGCGGCTAAAGCCTTCGAGCAATCAGAGATGAAGAAACACTATCAGGTGACCACCAACCAGGTGATCACCAAGAACAAAGGGATCCAGACTCAATGCTTCTATCACCATACGTGATCCCCAGACTGTTCAAAGCAGGACCTTCGTACCTGCTCAAAATGTTTCGAGCAACACATGGGTTCGAAATGTGTTGCACCCATCATTAACTTGACCAAAACTGCAGATGGTCTTAAAGGGAGGACCGTCACATTCGACGGTCATGCCACAAGTTTTCTCACAACCCAAGTTTTTCACCCAAACTGGGTTTCAGAATCCATCCGGGAGCCATTTTCAGTCGAAAAAAACCCTATTTTAAGGCTCCTATGACTAAAACTCAGTGGCGAAGGGCTCAGAGAATCAGGAAAGCTGAGCATGAAGCACAAGCTTTCGCTCAAGCTCAAGCTCAAATCCAGGCGCAAGCTCAAGCTCGAATCCAAGCCCAAATTCGAGCCCAAAATCAAGTACAACAAGCCCAGGGAAATGCCGCCAGAAAGATGCGATGTACCCCGGTTAGTGTCGAAGTCAAAACGACTAAAGAGAGGGCACCAGCAATGAAGAAAGACTTGAAGATGAAGAGTCCAGAAATCGAGTACGATGCGGATGATGAATTGATCATCGATGTATTCAAATCAGGCTTTGAAGATGACCTCGAGGACATACTTGGGGTTGTATCCATGCTGCCTACTGAATATGCCGAAGGAATCGGCGAAGGAGATGAAGAAGACTTCTATGCCGATGACGAACCCGATAATAACCCATGGGGTTATTGTTATTTGGCAGAGGACGGTTCACTTGCTAAATTGTCGGCTGTTTTTGAGAAGCCGACACGTGAAATGAAAAGTCATATGAAGCCGCTATACATTGTGGCTCGAATTGACGAAAAATTTCGAGTGAACAAAGTCCTCGTTGATTCTGGGGCAGCTATCAATATTATGCCCAGTTTTTTACTGAAAAAGATTGGGAAATCTGAAGAGGATTTACTCCCACACAACTTGGTACTAACGGACTATGAAGGGAAATCTTCAAGTTCCAAAGGAGCCCTAATCGTCAACTTGAGAGTTGGATCTGTTTCTCGAGCAACCATTTTTGTAGTGGTAGCTTCTAAGGCAAGTTATAATCTACTGCTCGGGAGAGAATGAATTCATGGGGTTGGAGCAGTACCTTTGTCATTGCATCAGAAACTCTGTCTTTGGAATAACAACGGAGTGTTGGAATACGTCGATGGAGATCAGAGCTATTTTAAGGCTGAAGTTCATGTAAGTAGTCTTGATAGCAAAACATTCGACAAGTCTTTTGCCAACATTGCGCCACTTCGTATAGAAGATATAGGCGGCCCTCATTTTGGCCGAAATCCTCTCCTGCCAAATGCTCGCGAAATTTGACACCAGATTCGCCTAGACCCTTCGGTGGGTTTTTACGGCTTCCAAGAAATAGTGGAGGCCGAAAAGAATGAAAATGAAGAGCCTTGAAAAGAGCCTTTTGGCTCGAATTTCGGCTTACGTAGCCGAAAATAAAATAAAAATGGCTCTCGAAGCCGGGGATACTTCAGAGGCCGATAAATTTATTTCGGCAATAAAATCACAAAAAATAGAAGAAATCTCAGCCCATAAATCCGTAGACCCAATCCAAGGCCATGCAGATATCAACATGGTCGAAAGTTCGGTTCATCTAGCCGAAAGAAGAGAAGCGGCCCTAAAAGTGGCTGAAGGATTGGAGGTCGATTCACCATATTCGGCCATTACGACAAATTCGGCTTATCTAGCCGAACAAAGGCACACAGAACTCGAAACATGTGTGATTCAAGAAGAATCGGTTCTAGAGACCGAAGGCAACGATGTCCGGCTTGATTGCATCTACGATGATGCACCAATTAGCTTCGAGGAAGATTCAGCTCGAAAAGGGCCAAAAATGGAGGCACAAGATCCCTTAGAAGAAGTGAACCTTGGAGATGAAAAGGAGCCGAGGTTAACTTTCATCAGTAAATTGGTCGAAGAAGAAGTGAAAGACCAATTAATCAAGTTACTAAGGGAATTTAAGGATTGCTTCGCCTGGGATTATGATCAAATGTCAGGCCTTTCGAGGGAATTAGTCGAACATCGACTCCCAATTCGACCAGAAAAGAGGCCAGTAAAGCAACCACCTAGGAGATTTGACCAGAGATTTTGCCAAAAATCAAGGAAGAGATCGAAAGGCTTCTTAGAGCAAAGTTTATTCGTACTGCCAGGTATGTTGACTGGATCTCGAACATAGTACCTGTGATTAAGAAAAATGGATCTCTTAGAGTTTGCATTGATTTTCAAAATCTAAATACTGCTACACCAAAAGATGAATACCCTATGCCAATAGCCGATATGTTAGTAGATTCGGCAGCAGGAAATGAAATTTTAAGTTTGTTAGATGGATATTCAGGGTATAACCAAATTTTTATCGCTGAAGAGGATATATCGAAAACAGCTTTTCGATGCCCTGGGGCTCTAGGAACTTATGAATGGGTAGTAATGCCATTCGAATTAAAAAATGCTGGAGCTACATACCAAAGGGCAATGAACACTATTTTTCATGACATAATAGGCGAATTTTTGCAAGTTTATATCGATGATATTGTTGTGAAATCTAAGTATAAAAGTGACCATGTTGGTCATCTTCGACAAACATTTGAAAGAATGCGAAAATATGGCTTGAAGATGAATCCTCTAAAGTGTACTTTTGGTGTTATTGCAGGACAGTTCCTTGGCTTTATTGTTCACCAAAAAGGAATTGAAATCGACAAGAATAAGGCCAAAGCAATATCTGAGACACAAGCCCCTTCGACTAAAAAACAACTACAATCGTTGCTAGGGAAAATAAATTTTCTACGAAGATTTATTTCCAACCTTTCTGGCAAGGTTAAAATCTTCTCACCCCTATTGAAGTTAAAGAAATAAGAAGAGTTTCGATGGGAAGTAGAACATCAAGCTGTTTTTGAGGAGATAAAGCAATATCTGACAAAACCACCAGTAATGGTTCCGCCAAAGAAAGGTTTTCCCTTGAAGTTATATATCTCGACATCAGAACATACTATTGGGAGCATGCTAGCTCAAGAAAATGAAAATGGTGTCGAAAGAGCTGTTTATTATCTTAGTCGAATGTTGATAGGTGCAGAATCTCGATATAGTCCAATCGAGAAATTATGTTTGTGTCTATATTTTTCTTGTGAGAAATTGAAATATTATATTAGGCCTTTTGATGTACATGTTTATTCACATCATGATATAATAAAATATTTCTTGTCAAAACCTATCCTTCACGGTAGAGTTGGAAAATGGGCGTTGGCTTTAACATAGTATTCTCTAATTTATAAACCACTAAAATCTGTAAAAGGCCAAGTTGTTGCTGATTTCGTTGTTGATCATTCGATTCCAATCAAAGAAATAGATTTTGTAAGTCTAAAGTCATGGAAATTGTACTTCGATGGATCTAGTCATAGAAATGGAATTAGAATCGGAATACTGATAATTTCACCAGATGAAATCCCAACAAAATTACTCTTCGAGATAAAAACAGCTTGTTCAAACAATGAAGCTGAGTACAAAGCATTATTAGCTGGACTTGAAATACTGTTAAATTTCGGGGCAAGAAATGTAATCATTCGAGGAGACTCTGAGTTAGTAATAAAGCGGCTAACCAAAGAATATAAATGTTTAAGTAGAAACCTTGTCGAATATTGGGTAAAAGTGAATAAGTTATTACAAAAATTTGATGAAGTCATTCTAGAACATATTCCTCGAAACAAAAATCAAGAGGCCAATGAATTAGCCTAAATTGCCTCGAAATATAGAATTTCGAGTGAAAACCTGGCAAAATTAACAGAGATAAGGGAGAAGTTAGGGTCAACAAACCTTGAGATCTTAAACATAAATGACTTAACTGACCAAGATTGGAGGAAACCTTTAGTTAATTATCTCAAGGACCCCAACATTCCAACTGATCGAAAAACAAAATTTTGAGCAGTTAACTATATAATTGTGGTTGATGAATTGTATAAAAGGGGTGTTGATGGCACTTTACTTCGATGTCTAAGCGAACATGAGGCTTATATTGCCCTGGCAGAAATCCATGAAGGGATCTGCGGAGCTCATCAAGCTGGAGAAAGAATGAAATGGATGTTACTTCGAGAAGGATTGTACTGGCCCTCGATGATTAAAGATTGCTTTGAATATGCAAAATCCTGTGAAGAATGTCAAAAGCATGGTAATATTCAACACGTTCCAGCCTCAGGATTACATTCAATAATTAAGCCATGGCCTTTTCGAGGCTGGGCTCTGGACTTAATTGGCCAAATTCATCCTCCTTCAACAAAAGGCCATAAGTATATCATTGTAGCTGTCGACTATTTTTCAAAGTGGGCTGAGGCAGTTCCGTTGAAAGAAGTTACTCAAAGTGATGTTGTTAATTTTATCGACGAATACATAATTCATCGATTCGGCATACCAGAAACTTTAACAACAGACCAATGAACTGTTTTTGTAGGTCGAAAAGTAACTCAATATGCAGAATCCTTGAATATAAAAATGATAACTTCAACCCCATACTATGCCCAGGCCAATGGACAAGTGGAGGCAGTAAATAAAATTTTGATCAAATTGATTAAAAAACACATTGGATCAAAACCAAGAAATTGGCATGAAACCTTAAGTCAAGTATTGTGGGCATATAGGAATTCCCCAAAAGAAGCTACAGGGACAACTCCATTTCGACTCGTTTATGGCCATAAAGCCGTTCTACCTGTGGAGGTAAATCTACAATCAGTTAGATTACAACGGCAATTTGAATTACCAAGTGAAGATTATTGGGCCTTAATGTTTGATGAATTAAATGCTTTGGATGAAATTCGTTTAAGTGCCTTAGAAAAGATGATTCGACAAAAAGAAAGAATTTCGAGGTCATATAACAAAAAGGTACGAAACAAGCATTTTAATCCTGGTGAATTAGTGTGGAAAGTAATTTTACCGTTCGACAAAAAATCAATAAAACTTGGAAAATGGTCACCCAATTGGGAAGGCCCATTCGAGATTGAAAATGTGTTTTCAAATAACTCGTATTCAATTCGAGAAATTGGAACTAATAGTCGAATCATGTCGATTAACGGTAAGTACTTAAAACCATACAAACCAGAAACATATGAAGTAAGAATAACTTGAATTAACGCAAATAAACAGGTAATTCGAACAATAAGAGGACAAATAAGTAAATTTCATTCAAAGTAAAATTTGAGTATTTACAAAAAGGCCTAACTACAAGAATTCAAAGGAAAATACAAGGAAAAATCAAAAAGGAGGCTTCGAGCGCATTTCAGTATAAACAGCTCTCAAATTTTGATATCTGGTTTCAAGAGCTGTACATTGTGCATCCAGACTCGAAATATCCTCCATAGCTTGAGCTCTCTCAATAGTCAGGGTCTTCACATTTTCTATAAAGTTTTTTCTTTTCTTCTCACAAGCCTCACTAGCTTTCTTCAGCATCTTTGACTCTTTTCGAGCTCTTTCGAGTTGTTTCTCTAAATCAACGATTCTAGCATCAACTTCTTTCTGCTTCATATCGGCATTGGTAGCCGATTCCTTTAGCTTGACTAACCCAGTTCGAGCCGCTTTCAATTTATTAGAAGCAGAGTCTTGCTTTACTCGAGCTTGATCTTGTTTAGAACCCACCACAGTGGTTTGGTCTATAATTGGTAAAGAATCGATGAAAAGAGACTCAAAACGTTGGAGTCCTTCAGGAAAGGTCGAGAGTTGAACCTTCAACGAAGAAAGTAGGCCTTTGACCTTGGCAACCAAGTCCTTGTCAGTTGGAAGGTTCTTCATCATTGGTGCATAAAAGACCAAGGACCTAAGATCTTCGAGCATTTTTTCAGTTGATTCAGTGGGCTTAGAGATTTCTGAATGTGACCCTGAGGGAGTATGAGATGAAGAAGAAAAGGTGAAGGTACCAGCCAAAATTTTGTCAATGGCCCCCTCTGGATCTTCCTCCACCATGGCATTAAAATCATCCAAGTTCATTTCTGAGTTAATGGATGATGCTGGTGGCACAACTTCAAGGCTGGGAGGACCTTCGACAGAAATTGGGAGGTTTTCAGGAACTTGGTTTCCCTCTGCAGCTACATTCTCCTCACCTTCATGCAAGGGCCCCTCCTCTTCTGAGTGATATGTAACAACATCAACCTCAGGAGAACCCAGAGGCGGTGTTTGTCGAGATATAGGGGGCACCTAGAGAAAAAGAAGTGAGAAAAGTCACAAGTATGAAGATCAATTGTGAAACAGATTAAAAATATCAATTTCGAGCAAAATCACGCCTTACCTCAGAAGCTTGCTCTGTTTGAGCTTGGTGTTCAGAACTCGAGCTAGATGAGCTCGAAGAAGCATCTGAAGAAGAGCTCGAAGTCCCAGAACTTGAAGACGAAGTTGCTTCATTCCCCAGCGCCAAGTTTTGGGAAACAACTTCACGGTTCTTTTTCGAGCTTTTTTGAGATTCCTCAGGAATAGGGGTCAAGCGCTTTTTTGACTCCTGTTGAACCCTAGGAGTGGAATTGACACTTGGAGTGTCATCAATTGAAACCTGTTACAAAGAAAAGGTTAAGGTATTGCTCAAAAAAATAGAATTTTACTCTAAAAAAAAAAAAGCACAAAATACTTACCTCCGCTGACTGAGTCGAAGGTTGATCAGAAGTTGGTCGAACAGGAGTTGAAACAGCCATTTCCAAGTATCTGACACCCAAAACTGCTTTTCGAGGAATATTTGAGGAGTTTCCAAGTATCTGACACCCAAAACTGCTCGAAAAGCAGGAAGTGGTAAGAAAATATTTTAAGTCCACAAACTTGGCTGAGCTCCAGATTTCCTCCAGAATTGCTCGAAAAACAGAAATGAGCAAAGAAAATGTTCTAAGTCCACAAGACCAAGACAGACTCTCAAAACTCCAGAATGGCTCGAAAAGAGAAGTCAAGAAGAAACTATTCCAAGGCAATAACATTAAAAGAGTTTCCTAGGTTTCTCTCAGAAATACTTGAAAGATAGGAGTATTGAAAAATCCAAAAGCGGTTACCAGTAGTTATCAACATTCACCTCTACGCAAAAGAGATCATGGGCGATAGCGGTTACAGCCCCAACAAACAGCACGATCACAAACAATCGTGGATAGTGAGCATCAACAGTTGAAGGCAGTTACTAAGAAGTGCCCGTAAAAGGAGGAAAACGGTGGTGATCTTCATGTCTATAAATACTACAAAGCATTATTTCACAAAGGACGACTTTTTGCACCCAGACACCGCACCTGAACACTCTGAGACGCTGAAACCCTGCACCGCGCCAGACACCAGCTACAAGGAGACCTACGGTGGCCATTGTTCGCCGTTGTGAGGAGTCGTACGTTTACATCCAGCACCTTTACATTCCCGCATTTACCTTTCCGCATTTTAATTTCAGTGCTTGTTGCTTGTATCTTTGTACACTGTTTGTTTCCTGTTTACTACATTTTTATAAAAGCATCCACGTTTGATTCAATTCTGCCCATTTATTATTCACTATTCTTGCTTAATACTCTTTTACGCCGTTAATTTGAGCATCACGTTAACAACACACTTAAAAGAACCCAAAGAGGACCTAAATCCAGTCCCCAGATTGATCTTTGGATTATTTGTTTATAACTGTCATTTTTCACCGTAAACAGAGTTACATGAATTTATTTTTCATTATAACCGAGAATATGTAAGAGGGGAAATAAAAATCTGTCAAGTTCAAATAATTTTAATTTTTGTCAGTTCTTTTATTTCAAAAGGTTACTAAAAATATAAAAATATTTTACAAATCTTTTCTTATTGAAAACATATAGTTTCATTTTACAAAATAAAAAAGATTCAATTTTTTTAAGGAATCAAATAAATATTTTTTTACACGATTAATTAAAAGATAATTATTTTTAATAACATCGTAAAATACGAACATCTTCTTTGGACATAATTAAACTCTCAAACGTTGACTGAAGTGATTTTTTTCCCTCTTCTTTTTCTGAGTCGTGGCCTCCCGTCCTTGCCTTAGTTTTGATAATTCATATTTGATAAAGACAAAAATATATATAAACATCACATGATATATTCTAAGTGTTATTTATACAAAGATGATAATATGCATATATAACCATGTCAACATAATAATTATATACGCTCAACTTATACTAACTTTAGTAACGCTAGTATAGAAATATTATCGGTTAAATATGTTTTAATTTCTAAGAAAATGTTAAAATTTGCTTTTAGTTCGTATAATTTATTTTTTATTTAGTCCTTAATTATCATAAAATACAATTAAAATTAGTATTTATTATTAATTAATTTCTATTGTCTCTAACATGATTAATAGAACTCTACAATCATTTTATTTAAAAAGTTAAATTTTTTATTTTATAACGTTAGAGGGTACCAAATCCTATCATTTATGATAATTTTTAGATAGCAAGTTACGATTACTTAGTTAGAGCAACTAAACTAATTCTAATTTTTTTTTTATTGGATTGTAACTAAATTGGCTAACCCTTTCTTGCATTCTAAGTTTGATTTTTAACTAAGCATAAGATTCTAACCAAATACAATGATGAAAAATAACAAGTCACATTAATTAGCATTCCGTGTGGCCAAGTAACCTTCATGCCGAATCAAGGTTACTTGTTATAGATTTTTCTTCACCTTTTCCACCTCTTACAAATACACTGGCAAGTTTTCCTTTAATCCTAACCGAAATGTAAGGTTTAGTTCCATGTTTTGTAATGATTGAGGCAATGTCTTTATCTTAAAATTAGATGAGAAAAAGGCTGAGTTCTTCTCCTTCAAATGGGGACTAGAGTTAGATTCTAATTAAGGAAAAATTATACAATTATAAAATGATAAATGATAGTAAAAATAAATAAAATCTTATGAATACTTTATAGATTTTTTAAAAAATATAAATATTTTACTTTTGTACTAATTTTAATTAGATTTCTTCACATGGAGGAAAGCTTGAATTACCTCCCATGTGGATAAATATGGATATTTCTTCTATTTTATTTACCAGGATCACCTCTACGAGAAGAATAATTTTGTAATTCTATTTCTAACTCTTAAAATATTATTTTTCCTAACTTAATATCAAAATTTGCTATTCTACTCATTAACCTTATGTTTAAGGTTTAAAATAGGTTTACTATCTTTAGGGCTGTTTACTTTTATTTTGGTTCAATTTTTAAAAATTATATTTTAAAAAAATTATTTGTAAAAATGAAAATAAAATTATGTAAACAAACAGTTTTTTTTTTACCTTTAAAAATAAAAAAAACAAACTCTTAGAGCTTGTTTCTCTTTTAGTTTTTAATTTTTAAAAAAAATTATTTTAAGAAAAAATACAAAAATTTAAATTAATAAAAAATTTAATTATTTTGTACTTTTAAAAAGAAAAAATGTTTTTAAAAAAAGAAAAAAAGCTTTACTATTTTTTACTTTTAAAAAATTATATATTCACATTATATTTATTATATTGTGAAGAAATTAATTTATATAAATAATTTATTATAATTTACTTATAACAACACCGCACAACAGGCTTTACGATTAAGATTAAGACAATATAACGTATGAATATAACACTTAACAGAGTTTGGACTAAAGATTTTTTGTAAAATTTTAACATTTTGCCTATTTTTTCTTTTTTTAATATATTTTTTAGTGTTTATTTTATTTTTTTATACTTTATAATTTTTATTGAAAATAAGTGTACTAAGCGTATTAGAATCTTTTAGTGTTCTGCAATTGATGTATTTTTTATTATTAAAAAATTAATTCATTTTAAAAGTTATAAGTTTTCCATAAGTTCAAATTTTATTTAATAAAAAAGTATTTTTTTACATTAGTTATTATTTTTAAAAATTTTATTTCACTTTTTATTAGATCGATTAATTATTAATCAATATAGAATTTATTTTTATATAATTGTCTTTTTTGACTTAAAACTTTAACCTGACCTATCTTCTATTATTGGTCTTTTCTCATTTTCATGTGATGTCTTCCCTTCCTTCAAACTCTTACCAAGGTTGTTGTTATTATAGTTGTCAATCCGATTTAGGGTTTAGGGTTGAGTTGGTTTGGGTTTGATAAAGAAAAATAATGCACAAAACCAGTATAATCTAACTCATACATATTCTTAGTTAAAATTAAAATTAAATATCTAAAAATATAAATTTTTATAAAAAATAAAAAATACTTATTTTACAATAATTTTTTATTGCTATTAATTATTTAAACTCAGTTAAAAGTTGAAGTTAACATTTTTCTTAATAATAATAATTATAGATATAATAATTAAATACATCAACTTAAATTTTAGGATCAGGATTCGGTGTAGTCGACGCGAAACTACATCATGCATTTAAGTAAAATTTTGCATTTTTGCTTAAGTAAAAATGTGTGGGCTTAAGCAAAAATACAAAATTACGTAACAGAACAGCGCAGTACTGAATCCGGATCTTAAATTTTGATTTCATTTCTTTATTACTTGTATTGTAAGATTTATCATTATGATTACTGTGTATTTTATTTTTTATAATATAATTTTTTAAATAATTTAAGTATGTTTTGCAAATAATGAAACCAACCTTTTTTCTTATAAACAATATATTTCAAAATATATCACTTATGATGTGCTCCCACAAATAAAAAATGTTTTCAAGTACATTATTCTTTTTTTCAAAAATGTCAAAGATAAGAACAATAATTATAAAAGGATTTATAATAACAGTGTAAATTATTCTACCATGTTATAATTTTATAAGGAACCTGTCGAATTACATCATTTTGTATTCCTTACATGGGAATTTTTTACATTTGTCTTTTCAAAATAAAATATAGAAATATTTTCTTATGTATATGCTATTTTAAACAATTCAGAAATACTTCTTTAAAGTCATATAATGATTAAGCACAGTATGTAAATTATTTTATTATTTGTAGATTATAAAATTGTAAGGATGTGTTTAATTAAACTATTTCATACCAGCGAATGTAAAAGTTCTCTTATTATATCTCTATCTTATTTTATATTTAAAAATTCAAATTTTTTTATAATTTTTTTTTAGTTTCTTGAATGAGTTTTATTTTATTTTAAATGCTTTTTAAAAGAAGTTATTTTTCAAATTATAAAGGTTATTAAAAAAGTACTAAAAATATTTTTTATTAAAAAATATTTAGTCACAAATTATATACCAAATCGTTGAGTACAACAAGCTAACTATCGGCGGCTGTCTTTTGCTTATGATGCATATGGAATATTCAAATTTGGCATGCGTCACGACAGGACGTCCATAAGAAGAAATTGGCATGGATTACTTTTAGTTCTGTTTATTTATATGAATAAAATAAAATAATCGAATATTTCAGAAAAATTAAAAAAATATTAAATTTTTTAAAATATTATATCAATGACGTTTTGTTTTTGGTACTATAATTTTTAAAAATTATCACGACCAATTTTTATTTTAAATTTTTTTATTATTTTGGAAAAATTACTACCAATAAATTTTAATTTTTTTATAAAATTGTCAATAACAATTTATGAAATTTTTAAATTTTTGTTATCCTATCAGTACTTCCACAAAAAATTATTAATTTCAATTTTAAATCCATTTTTTTAACTTTTCAAAAATCGTTAATTACAACTTTCTTCTTTTTCTTTTTCTTCAACGGCATGCGTTTACCCAAGAAAAGGTCCAGTGATGTTATATTGGAGACGATTTTGGCCCATTAAAATAAATATTTTTTATTTAAAAATAACAAATATTAGAATTAATAAATATGAGGTTTAGACAAGACGTCCAATAGACCAATAGTGAGACCAATTGGGTCAAATGTTTGAATTGTAGCATTTTAAAATGCGTCGTGACTAATAAGATTATGATAGTGTTATAAAATAGAAAGGTTTAAAATATTTTATGATAAATATTTATTATAATTTTTATCACATCATTTATTTTTTAATTTGAAAAAGATGTTACACAAATTATTGAATAATAAGTTAGTTTAGTTCTTAAAAATACTCTTGTTCAAGAATTAGTATTCACAGTTTATATATAGAGATTATTTTTAATTAAACTAATTTTAATTTTAAAATTTTAAATCAATATCAATAAAGATCATGTATCTTGATTTAAATAATTTATTTCACAACTTTCTAAAATTTAAATCTTATGTGTTATATATTTATATAATAAAATAATTTTTTCTGTTTTTAAATTTTATTTGTAAAGTTTATTTTAATTTTAAAATATATACCCGTACCCTTACTATTCATAAAACTTGCTTCCTAGTTACAAAGAAAGCTACTATTCCTTCTTTAAATAAAATGCAAGAATTCAATCAGAATCTTTTTAGATTAATGATTTTATATACCGTTTAAAATTAATTTTTTATTTTGTTATCTTTTTTATCTTTAGATAATGTTTTTATATTTTTTATTATTATTTATGCTTAGTCTTCATAATTGTAAATTTTAGATATTTGTCTTATATTTTTCTTTATTTGAATTTAGTACTCCAAAAAGAAATAGTTTGTAGATATTTTATAAAACGTAAATTAAATATCATTACATTGACTTAATAAATGAAGTTTTGTAGACATAAGGGGTAGACCAAGAGTAAGTGAATTACGATTTGACCCTTCAAAAATCAACGATGAAAAATGACACTATATTATCTTGAAGATTTGTTTACTTATATTGCAAGAATCATCGAAGCTGTATAAAGCACTTGTAAGGGCATTGAAACATCAATTTGAATAACTTGAGGTGAGAACGAAAGAGTTGACTTTGATGCCGGTTTGAAAGGTAATGAATAGTTTGAAGGAAATGAACAGATTCTAGGGAAGTTTCATGCAATTCAACCAGTTACTTAATACACGACGTTTAAACTACACTCCAATAACAAATTAAATAACATTTCACTTTTCAATTCATAATTGACATTTAATTTTTTTGTCTAATATTTATATAGTTAAATTGACTGTATTTATATTCATTACTATAGGTTGACTCAAATTTTTATAAACGGAACTTAGCAGTCTAACACATAACAGACTTCAAACAAAAAGCTTAGAAAACTAAGAATTACAAGCGTCTAAGTTTAAAAATGAAAAAAAAAAAGAGGGAGGAGGGTCCTCAAATTGATGAAAGAGGTTATAAGATCTAACCTTATCTTAGCTAAAACGTCTACACTTTAATTAACCTCTTTACAAACATGAGCAAACTTAACAAAATTTATATCTCTTAAAGAATTTCTAATACAAGAAATTGGAGAATATAGAGGGTGAGAAGAAGGCTGAACACATAAAATGAGAGATAAAGTCTCCTTAGAATCACTTTCTATTCAAATGAAACGAA
Source organism: Abrus precatorius (assembly GCF_003935025.1). Taxonomy (NCBI): domain Eukaryota; kingdom Viridiplantae; phylum Streptophyta; class Magnoliopsida; order Fabales; family Fabaceae; genus Abrus; species Abrus precatorius. The sequence continues at coordinate 1,963,703 of NW_020874439.1, read as the reverse complement.
GTTTCCTTTGCATAACAAGCTGGACCTCCAGATAAAGGCTCCAAAGTTCTGCAGCCAAAGGAAAACAGAGACATGAAATTATTGTGAAACCTAGTAATAAAGTTGCTATGGCTGTCACAGATAAGACCTCCATACATAGCAGAGCCATTAGACATAAAGACCACTTAATCAACATTAAGCTTTAGATGGTTAGTAGGAGGAGGGATCCATCTAACTTTCCTATGATCAGCAATTGCTTTGGACAAGGCCAAAGAATTATCCCTATAACAATCAGAAAAGTAAACAGTATCAAATAAAGCCTTATGAGCTAGAGAGTTAGGCAAAGCTGAGTGATGTTGAAAAATAGATTCATTCATATCTTTCCAGATATGCCAAATAGCATAGGCCAATAATAAAAGTTTCTCATGCATCTATTGGATAAGTTGGAAAAAAGCCAAACAAACACACCAAAGCTAAAAAATTGAACCCATTGGTCTAGGATAATAAAGTGATTCCAAACTGATTGAGCAAAATGATAGTCTCTTAAAGCATGCATAAGAGATTCAAGACCTTCCCCACACCTAGGGCAAGTAGAAGACTCAGACATACCTCTCCTAACTCTCTCCTCATTTGTAAGGAGTTTACCACGAGTAATTTTATAAAGGGGAAAGGCAAACTTAGAAGGCCTTTTTCAACTCAAAACACTTTTAAATAAATTTTGACAGTTACTAGCAATAGAATTCGATTAAGAAAGCAAATTATAAGCAGATTTAAGAGTAAAAACACCATTACAAAAAGAGTAAGAAGAGTGAACTTCAAAGCTTGAATCAGAGAAAGATTGGAGTTTTTCAAGGATTTTATGAGTAAAAGGAGGAGAGAGGTTAAAGGAAATGGAGAGGAGTCGTAACTTGGATTATAATCCAAGTTTCTCAACTTAAAAATTCTTAAATACCCCTCAACTTGCAACATTCTTGCTACAACGAGTTGTTTCTTGCTATAGCGAGAGTTTCTCGCTACAACGAGCTTTTCTTTCGTTGCAGTGAAAAAACCAAATATATTTTATCCCTTGATATCTGTCATTTTAGTTAGAGTTCATCGTTACAGCGAGAGATTCTTGCTATAGCAAGAGAGTTTCAGAGAGCTTGATTTCTAGATGACTTTTATCGCTACAACGAGACACATCTCACTGTAGTGAGAAACCCTTTAACTCACACACTTAAAACTCTCCTAATTTCGAGCAACATGTATTAACAATCTTCATATAATACAAAATTAATAAATAATAAAAATAAGAGTGTTACACAGGACATCAATAATATTCTTCTTTCTATAAAAAAATTTAATGTTTTTGTCTAAACACACATATTGAATCCTATAACAGTGAATCCAATTTTGAACGATCTACAGTGATTTTTTTTTATTATAAGAAGAAGAAAATTCATTAAGACATGAAAAAGGAAGCTAGAGACATGTTAGAAAAAGAATACAAAATTTGTCTATTTTAGATAACAAACTTAGTAAAAGAAAATAATACAAAAATAATCTTTTTCAAGAGTGAGATTAATAGAAATCTCCATCTCTAATAAAATGTCAATTTACTTAATAATAACATAATATTTATAAAAGATAGCATTTTTTTCAGAAGTACTTTTTTATATATGATATTTAAAAGTTATATATACTAAAATATGATATTTTTTAAAAAAATTATGAAAATATGAAGTTTAAAAATTGCTATGAGTATAAGTACATAAATTCAAAAATAAAAGATAAAAAAAGTGATAGTTTCAAAATCATTAATAGTTAATTTTTTGAAAAGTATTAAGAAATTAAAAATCATCAATGATAATTTTAAAATTTTTTTTTTGTAATTTTGTAAAAAAAGATATTTTTATAATTTAAAAAAAAGAACCTTATTTCTATTTCTATAAAATCTAAGCAATGAATTCTTTTATATCTTTTGTTGAATTGAAAGTCAAATGATTTAGTAAGAGATAAATAAATGTTAATCACAAATTCAAACTCAAAAGTCCGGTGTGAACCCTCTCAAGATTACCGAAAACACTCTCATAGTCACCGTATTAAAGGAAAGGAGGAGACTAGCAAACAAGAGAAGGAGGTTACGACAAAATAGAATGGGAATCATGGAGAAAGCAGAGGCCCTATATAATACAACATATCCTCTGTTATCAAATCTTGGTTTCTAATCGCAAATCCCATTTAATCCAATGGAGAAACCACACATAGCAGTAGTTCCTAGTGCTGGCTTCACTCATTTGGTTCCAATTCTTGAGTTCTCCAAACGCCTCCTTCATCTCTACCCAGAATTCCATGTCACATGCATCATTCCCTCTGTTGGCTCCCCCCCCATCTCCTCCAAAACTTACCTTCAATCCCTTCCATCTTCCATAAGTTCCATTTTTTTACCCTCCGTCACTCTTGATCATGTGCCTGATCCATCTCTCCTTGCAATCCAAATTGAACTCTCAGTGAATCTCTCTTTGCCTTACATAAGGGAAGAATTGAAGTCCTTATGTTCTAGAACAAAGGTTGTAGCTTTGGTTGTGGACGTTTTTGCAAATGGAGCTTTGGATTTTGCTAAGGAACTCAACCTCCTGTCTTACATATACCTCCCTCAATCAGCTATGTTGCTTTCTGGCTACTTTTACTCACCAAAGCTACATGAGATACTTTCTTCTGAGTCTAGAGACCCACAAGATCCTATTCAGATTCCTGGGTGTGTACCTGTTCCTTGGAGAGATCTCCCTCCTCCGTTTCGACATCAATCTAGCATAGGTTACAAGAGGTTTCTTGAACGTGCTAAACGACTTCATGTTCCTGATGGCATCTTTGTGAATACCTTCCATGAATTGGAATCAGGGGCTATTAGAGTTTTGCAGGAACAGGTCAAAGGGAAGCCCATGGTTTATCCTGTTGGACCCATAATTCAGAATGGGTCAGTCAGTCATGAAAACGGGTTGGAGTGTTTGACATGGTTGGATAAGCAAGAACCCAAGTCTGTTTTATACGTGTCGTTTGGAAGTGGTGGCACACTTTCCCAAGATCAATTCAATGAATTAGCCTTTGGGTTGGAATTGAGTGGTAAAAAATTTCTTTGGGTAGTGAGAGCCCCTAGCAGTGTGACCTGTTCTACTTACTTTGATGCTGCAATAGAGGACTCTCTAGGGTTCTTACCAGAGGGTTTTCTGGAGAGAACCAAGATGCATGGTTTGGTTGTCCCTTCTTGGGCCCCTCAGATTGAAGTGCTTGGTCACAGTTCAACTGGGGGGTTCCTTTCTCACTGTGGTTGGAATTCAGTGCTTGAAAGTGTTGTGCAGGGTGTGCCAGTGATAGCATGGCCTCTGTTTGCTGAGCAAGGGCTGAATGCTGCAATGCTAACTGATGGTCTAAAAGTGGCACTGAGACCAAAAGTTAATGACAGTGGGTTGGCTGAAAGAGAAGAAATTGCTAAGGTAGTGAGAGAGTTGATGGAAGGTAAAGAAGGCATGGAAATTCGAAGAAGAATGGACCATTTGAAGAATGCTGCCGCTATTGCCATAAAAGAAGATGGATCATCCACAAAGAATCTTTCAGTGGTGGCTGCCAATTTCAGAGGCTTTTAATTATCATGTCATTAGTTAGTTTTATTTAATAAATTTCCAACAACCTTGAAGTGGTTCTGGTTTTGTTTGATCTGTCTCTTATTTATTTTTACTTTTCAATTGTTAGACATAAAAGAATGTATGGAGGAAAGGTTACTCCTCATTGTCTGTCAGTAAAACGACGTGGGACTAAAAATTCTGCTATCAAAATATATTTCTGACAGGCAAAATAGACAATAAACCTATCAAGAAAAAGATCTAATCTTTGCCTATTGGTCAACATATTCTACAATCATATGGAATATAATGGAAAAATGAAAACATGGTAACAGGTGAAGAAGAAAACATGTTATAAACATTTTAATCTTATCGTTTTCCTTTGGAGTTTTGAGAGGTTAGGAGCTTAGGCCATTCAAAATGTTCTTGATGAGTATCATTTTTATTTTCTTTTTCTCGTTGTGCCCTTTTAATTCTTCTAGTTCCAAGAAGCTTGAGCGATTAAAATCAACGTCTGCGTCTGATATCTTTACAATGTGCCTTAGATGCATGATTGTTAGTAATTTACAAATGTAGCTTTTGGCTATGTGCTTGCTTGGAAATACGTAGATAACGAGTCTCGTACTTTTTTAACGCAATACATACATTCCAATAAAAATGCATGTTTTAAATTGATTTCTGGATTTACTTCAGTCAATTCAATAAATTTTATAAAAATTATTAATTCTACTCAATTTTAAACCAAATAAGTACTGAATCCTATTGGACGAAGGACGCATTTGGAGAAGTTTACAGAGAATTTATGTAAACAGCTTCTAAAGTACGTAGACATTTTTCCCCTTATTTCTTCAAACATAACATGGAACCATGTTAACACCGAGTGCGACCCATCAAATTATGAGAAAGTCACAAAGAAGAAAAAATGTCCTGTTCCTGGATGCAGAGAGATCTTAGTATTCTCAAACACAATTAAGTGCAGGAACTGCAATGTGAACACTTGTTTGAAGCATCGGTATGGACCTGATCATAAATGCCCTGGGCCTAAAAAGTTGGAAACCAAGTTTTTCGTTCACGAGTTTTTCGAATAGGAGCAGAAAAGAGGAGTCCAAACCCACTTCAAGTTCAACCTCAACATCATCGAAGTGGACTAAAAGCTTTCTTAATGCAGCTTCTAACATTCGAGCTTCAGCTGAGGCTGGCATGTCAAAGTTGAGCGGTGGAATCAACCTGGCAGACATCAAGGGATAGCGTGGGACACAGCCGTAGCAGTGGTCAAGTGGAGCAGAATGCCCACAATGTGGTGCCAAGTTGTCCTCAGTTACCACTTTGATGGACCATGTGCAAAAGGTTCATGAAAGGGGTGGCAACCGATCTGGAGCAAAGGTTAAAATTGATGTTTGTCCTAAGTGTAGTAGAGGATTTCGAGACCCTGTGACCCTTGTTGAGAGGGATCATGGTGGTAGCTCTAGAGCATAGGGTGGAGTTGATATTGGATGAATTTTAATTCGAAAAAATTGCACTTTCTACAACAAATAGCATTCTTGTGCCCCATTTTATAGCAACGAAGTGTGAATAACTGAATATTGAAAAGAGGGAATCGTAGAAATTACTCGATTCCACCGTTGTAACCTTTCTTCACTCGCAGTATTTTGTGACAATATGTTCTGCTGAAGCTATGTTCAAACATCTAGTATTGCCCGTCCTGTTAATGGAATGTCTTCAAAAACTGTTCTGACTTTGTTGTAAAAGACTTTGATGGAAGGCGCTCCAAGGAATACGAATTAGAGTTTCAACAAACTTTGTTGAAAATATTTAAAATCTATATCTGAGATTTATTTATAAATATTAATTTTAAATAATAAAATATTAAAAAATATATGAAGTGATTTTCCGCAGGCCCGTTCATCACTTAAAAAATTAACGGTAGGTAAGGACAGCCAATACATCACTTAGGGGATGAAGTTGATGGGAGAAATTAAATTTTAATTTTTTAATAAATTTAGGGATTGAAATTTAAATTTCTTTTAAAAGAATTTATCACAAAAATACTACTTTTATAAGAAATAAAAATGTAATTAAGTTTGTACATAGTTATTTTAAGTGCATTTTCTAATGAATTTTAATAGAATTTTAATATAATTTTTAATTGGTATAATTAGAGTAATAGTTAGTAAGATTTCTTTTAATTTCTTCAGTTTAAATGAAAATTGAATTATCTAATTTTTTCACTTAAATAAATTTAAATTTATTTAAATAAATTTTAGAAAAATGACAAAAAATTATGAAGCGCATTTTATGCTCACGAGAGTCCATTCTAAAACAACATATTTGAAATTGAATCACATTTTAATAGAAATAATCACATCTAATGGAAAGCTCTCTAAATGACAACACCTAAGGTGAAAAACTTTTTATAGAGGAACATGATCAAATCTCACGTAGTACAAAGAAAGTTAAAATGACAAAAACTCACGGTGAAGCTGAGGTACATATGGAGGAAAACGAACACCCTTACAATTATAGAATTATCATCTCACCATTTTGGTCTATGAATGCTTGCGAAACTGCCACATGGGAAGTGTGTAATATCCTCCAAAAATAGCGCTATTAATTTGGTGATTCCAAGATCTCGCACACGCATAATGGCTTGAGATTTGCTGCTTTAAATAATGATTCATGTGAGAATAATTTTGATTCTGGCATTCCTAAGATGTCGTAGCAGATTAATGGGTCAAGGCAAACGAAAATCAATTCTGAACCTTTGGAAATAAATGATGATCTAGCACTAATATTCATGCCTCCTGTGGACCCACCCTCATCTAATATGGGTATTCCTCTATAGCAAAAATCAGTACCTACCTCGCACAAAAAAAAAAAAAAACCAATAATTATAAGATTCTTTTCACAAATAGGGATGGAAACAGGTTAGATGGATTGACAAGGGCTAGCTTACACTGGGGACTAGGCATTGATGGTCTACATGCTCTATTCTTCAAATCCCAATAGAAACATCTTCATCCTATGATCATAGGCTTGGTTCAGAGTATATTTACTGCCCCATCTCAAATTAAGGAGGTCAATCACACCTTAATTACCCTTATTTTGAAGGTAGACACTCCTGAATATATCAGTAACTTTAGGCCCATCTCTTTGTGCAATGTGAGCTACAAAATCATGACCAAGCTTCTCACTTAAAGACTAAAACATCTTATGCCAGAGCTAGGTTCTCCTAACCAAAGTAGCTTTGTCCTAGGGAGGCAAGGCATTGATAATATCATTATTCTTCAGGAAGTTGTTCATAATATGCGCTCTCTTGAAGTTACAAGGGATATATGGTTCTCAAGTTTGACCTTGAAAAGGCCTATGACAAGTTAAGATGGGACTTTGTGCAAGATACCCTTATCAAAGCTGGTCTTGGAAGATTTTTCTCTAATATGGTTATGATTTGCACAACTTCCTCTTCTTTTCTATGAACTGGAATGGAGACACCTCTGAAACTTTCACCTTTTCTAGGGGACTTTGTTAGGGAGATCCTCTCTCACCCTACTTATTTGTTTTGTGCCTTGAGCATCTTACACATGCTATTACTTCTATTGTTTCTAATAATAACAGGAAACCCCTATTTTTTTTTGTAGAAATGGTCTTCATATCTCATATTTTTTTGCAGATGACATCATTCTTATATTAGAGGCTTCTGAAGACCAAGTTTAGCTTGTAAAGTCTATCATTGATAATTTTAGTTTGGCTTCTAGCCTCTTTATGAGCAATAGCAAGTCTAAAGTGATTTTTCTTCCCAAATGTCAACAATTAAATGGCTTATTCTCTTGGTAGTCAACTTGGTTTTATTATCAGTACAGAGTTAGTTACCTACCTGGAGGCTCCTATCCAAATGGGTCATCCCAACAAGCATGCCTAGTCTTTTATCCTAGACAAAACCCAGAAAAAGCTCTCTAATTGAAAAATTCATTCGCTGTCTATGACTAGTCGTATCACTCTCACTCAATCTTTTATCTCTAGTATCCTGGCGTATGTCATGCAAACACACCTTATTCCTCTCAGCATTTGTGTTGAAGCAGATAAGTTGTGTCAGAATTTCATATGGGGCTCTGCAGATGAGAAGAGAAAATGTCACCTTATATCCCTAGGATACCATCTGCTCTCCCAAGGATAAGGGTGGACTTGGCTTTAGGAAGCTTAGAGATGTTAATTTGGTGTTTATGATGAAGCTAGGTTGGAGGATCATCACCAATCCTAACTCTCTTTGGGCTAGGGTCCTTATGTCAGAGCCATTCAGAATGCTTCACTTACTTGGAGAAGGATTTGTAAGGCTTGGCCTCATATGATCTCTAATATTAAGTGGAACATTAGGGATAGTCAAACTACAAAATTATGGTCTACTAAATAGGTTACTAATAATCTCACCCTAGAAGACTTGGCTCCCATAGGTATCCCTCATGATATGGAGGATATTCCTATTGCTACTTATGGTCTCAATGATTCTTGGAATTGGAATCTTATGGATCATCATGTCAACTCAGAAACTATATCTTTGATTGCTAGCTATCCTGTGCCTCATCACTCCAAAGGCAAAGGTTTCCCTTCTTGGTCCCTCACAAGTAATGGACAATTCTCTTTTAAGTTTGCTTTCAATTTCCTTCTTGGCTTCAAGGAAGATAGTGCCCCGGATAATATCTTCAACAATGTTTGGAATTGGGAAGACCCTTAGAAGATCAAGACATTCCTTTGGAAAGTCGCCCATGGCTAACTCCTTACAAATGAGGAAAGGAAGAAGCGTCACTTCTCTAACGATGATAGTTAAGACTATTGTCATTTTGCCATTGAAACAGTAATGCATGTTCTCATGGATTGTCCCCTTGCTAATACTGTTTGGTCTTCTTTTGTATTGTAGGATTCTTTGGCGGCATTCTTTAGCCTTGGAATTCATAGATGGCTGAAAGCTAATCTCAATGGGAGCATCAAAATGCAAGAATCGCATTGGAGCATGCTATTTGGCGTGATTGCTTGGCAGCTTTGTAATGCTAGGAATGATCACATATTCAAGTCTTCTTCTTCCGTTCTCCAGAACATCATTCGTTGATCTATAGACTATGCAATGTTGAGTCATCCTTTCGATAGTTCCTCTAGAAGGATCTTGAAAAGATCCTTTAAATCTGAGACCCTTATCTCTTGGAGTCTCCCCACTACCAACCTTTTAAAACTCAATATTGATGGTTCAGTCTCTGGTACTCCTCTTGAAGCTACTTGTGGAGGAGTTATCTGTGTTGATCAAGGTAGATTTGTGTATGGATTTGTTTGCAAGATTGGTACATGCTCTACAATTAAAGCAGAACTTTGGGGGTTACTTAAAGGCCTCAAACTCATCAAGGCTCACAATCTCTAACGTATTGTGATTAAGATGGATTTCAAGGTAGCAGTGCATCTTGCCAGGATGGGTTGCCAAGATGGCTAATATAGTTGGCATCTTCCATATCTTTAAAGAAGCAAATTAGAGTGCATATCACCTTGCTAGTATTGCTCATGATCATAGTTTCAGATTCCATCCCATTGTATCTCCTCCTCTTAGTCTTATTCCATTTCTTAAAGAGGAGGCCTATGGTCTTGCTTTCCCTCACCTTGTTGGCTAGCTTTCATGGGTCTTAGTGCCTCGATGGATAACCATAAAAAAAGAAAAAGAAATTGAACCACATTTCCATCCTATCAACATTGTAATCCTCCTTACAACACTCAACAACCCTCCAATCCTCAACAATCGCCCTAAAATCATTGCGTGGAACACCATTAATTAGTCTTGATAGATATTCGTCCGCAGGCTTAGAGCTTTGCCATTGTTAAGACTTAGTCAATATTCTTGTTTCAGTCAGTCAAAGAAATTTTTAATTTATTAAAATTCTAATTTGTTTTTTGCATTCTATTTATGTAAGGTTTTGTATATAGTCACCGCTTACATTTTTAAGGATATCAAATTCTGCTAAAATTTTTGTTTCCATTATTCAACAATATTTTCCTTAACAGACACCAATAAATTATGTACCAAACTAAAAAATTAGAAAGTGTTGGAAATTTGGAAAAAGAGTTTGTCCAAACATTCTTTGGTTGAATAGATCTCAAAAAGCTACGTGAAATAAACATATAATTTACGTAAATCAAAGTTCTATGTTAAAAGTTTTGTCCCTTCAAAGTTCAAAATATTTTGCTACATCAGTTCTCTGAAGAACCTATGTTAGAAAGTAGCATTTTTTTAAATTTATTTTAACCAATATAGAAACTAACGATGTAAAAATTGTTACTTTCTATATCTATCATATCTGACTCGCCCATGACTCACTCTGAGTCAATTCACTCACTACAAAGCTCTAACTCACTCTCAACAACATCAACAAATATGAATTTACCCAACCCAAATGAAGTTCATACCAAGGTAGCAATAATAATTATTTAACTTTGCTTGTTTTGACAGTAAACTAGTTGGAAATGGAGGTTGGGAGGAAAGGAGAGAGATGAAATAGGAGGACTTCCAAACAGGTTGAGAAGAAAGAGATGAAGGAGGAGGTGACAATTTATCGATTTACCTTTCATTAACCTATTATTCCCAAAACATTTACCTGAAAATCATTAAATTATAACTATTTATTTAACATGAAATTAGATTAATGGTTGACAATTAACCATATTTGCTTATTATGAAAAACATTACTTTGTTAAAATTCTTGCTTATAAAAGTGAATGGGAGGACATTAGAATCACCCTAGTAAATTATCCTTTCATTGTCTTCTCGCTAAACCAATGAGCTCCAATTGGACATCTTTACTTTTTCTAAAATAACGACTATTGAACGGGTGATTTTAATGTCCTCCCATTCCTTGCATGAAGTGAAAATTGAAGAAAGCTATATTTTTCAGTAAGCAAAGTGTAATTAAGCTTAAGCCATTGATATTTTTAGATGTAAAATGAATGGCTAAGATTAGTTGGTGAAAAAGTTAAGAATTACAACAACAAGGATTAATAGACATGACATAAAAAGGGTAAAAGTGTAAAACTAACATTGATAATCAAGTAGCTATTTTGGGTTTTATCATGTTAAACTTTGACATCATAAAATTTGAAAAAACTTAGGTAGTGAAAAATTCTGAATTTTGTTGTCTTTAACATCATACACTTTGAAAGGGTATAACTTTTAACATAAAACTCAGATTTATGCAAATTATATATTTATTTCATATAACTTTTCTAGATCTATTCGATCTTGAAGGGGTTTGAAAAAACTAGATTTCAAAATTTTAACTTTTTCTAATTTTTTTGTGTTTATTATATTTTTTATGTGTAAAGATTTTTGCCATTTGCAAATCATTGATGCTATGAATCATAATATATAACCACAAAGTAAAATGGAAAGTGATGGTACTCAGCTGCGTAGTCACCAGTGGAGGGTAGATAGTAAGAAAGTTCATGTCCTATGAATGAGATGAGAATAAAAGAAGAAGGAAAAAAGGGATACAAAGACAAAGAAAATGAGGAACACAAACATATACATGAAATTATCAATGTATTCTTTCATAAATTTCACTTGCATTACTGATTTTTTGTCTTTCATTTTAACCCTAATTTTAATCAACGATCCACAATGTTTACAAACTCTTAGAAAATATATTTTTACCTCATGCAACAAATATAACGAATGGGAGTACGTTAGAATCACCTCTATTGAACCATCTCACCTAAAAGTCACTTGCTACCTTAACTAAAAGCATGCCTTTCTTCGAAAAGTTGGTGAAGATATTTTTGTTGAATAAAAAACCACTAGTAAATTACCATATTTGCATATGAAAGAACAACAAGGCTCTAATCCTAAAATATGGTGCTATGGACGAATCCAGATTGTCTCCAGTTTGCGCAGGAACTAGATGTCCAATTCATTTTTTGCTTAAGCAAAAATAGGTTCGTTTAAGCATATAATAGAATGGCTTAAGCACAAAAGAAAATTTAGCTTAAATGATTTTTAGAGCAAGTAGAGGAAGATATTTAAAATAACTACTTAAGCAAATCTAGAAGGCTTAAGTGAATCTTCGCTTAAGCGAGTAGTGATAATCTTAAGTGAAAATTGGACAGAGAGCCATAATTCACAGACATGCATCACGCTTAAGCAACTAAAATTCACTTAATCTAATTTTGGATTGGTTAAGCAAAATAGAAATAACTTAAGTGAAATTGGTATTTGTTTAAGAGAAATTTGGATAGAGAACACCTTTTTTTCAAAGTTCATATTAGCTTAAGCGTTGTAACGGCGACGACGACCGTGACCGACAATCCTACTACTTTTAAATAACTTGACATGTAATGTATACAAATTGCTATTAAGAGTCTTAGACCAAATAGGATTTTTTTTTTTATGAAACATGAGTGCATAGGATTATTCAACCTGGTTTATGGATACCATTTTCATTCTTGAGTATTGAGAACTTGCTTCTGATATAATTTAAAGTGACACGTGGTCACGACATGGATATTGATTCTTCATGCACCTAATAAGCAACAGTTTATAAAGATTCATGTCATACTCTTATTACTAATAATTACTCATGAGATTTTGTTTTCTTCATTTACTCATAGTTTAGAAAATCATAACATTAGTAAGTACCACTTGAATAATATAGCCATACCATGTATTGACATAACTATACAAGTGGACTCTAATCTTTTTCACTTGCTTATGAGCCAATTACTAATAATATGAGATACAGCATGTGGTTTATCACTTCAACTAGAACTCTCTTATGGGACGAACCCACAGAGTTCACGTTCATTACCTGAATGCATTGAAGAACCAATTTTTCTGCCTATTTAATTCCATTCAAATAAAAATCAGAAGATAACTGATAAAATAAACCTGGTCATATAAATAATCCCATAATTATCAAAAGTAATCGCAATTTATCCAAGAATCTTAAAACACAATCCACGAACATTAGAGTACCAAAACAAAGTACATTACACCCAAGCTACTAAATAAAATATAAAGTATCGAATTCTCCACCGTACAACAAGAGGAGTCCCTTAGCATCGGACAACAAAAGAAATAACAAAACATCGGTCAGGACTCCTTGGAAAGGTCCTCTTCTATCTCCTTGGTATCTGAAGGATTATCTTCAAATTAAGCTCAACGTGGAGAATAAGACGGAGAAAGGTCATCCTCAAGATTTGTGACAACTAAAAGAAAATGTCCAACACCACAGCATATTTCAACTAAGAAAAGAAGGAGTGAGATATATTTTCAAGTAAATATTTTTCAAAAAAGAAATAAAACAAAGTAAGTACGAGCATACGTCACATTAATAGAATTGTAACTTTTACAATCTAACAAAATGCAAGTCTAATTACATGATGCATGATTAATGCAAATGATAACTCTTGGTTTGGCAAAATCTTATTTTCATGCTTATGCGACTCTGGATCCATAACAATCCTATTGTTCAGAAGTTGTTAGGAGTTTCACTAGCCAGCCTACATTTCGCATGTATGGTGGGGACTCGAACCTCCACCGACCGATCTAGCTCAACCAACAAGATAAGCCTCAAGAGAAGGTAGGATAAAGGAGCATCGCGTGGAGACTCCCAGCCAGAGTTCCGGGGCCTAGGACACTCATAGGACTATTGGTAAGTCACCCAACTTCATTAAATCCCCTAGACGTCGAGGTCCTCCTTGTCTTTCACCAACAGCAGTTATAAAATAACCTCGTGACTTCCTTCACAGGGGAGTGAGATTTTGCACACATTTTTCTTATGAATAGTCATGCACACTTTTGGAGTTTCACTTGGCAAGTACTTATATCTGTGCTTCAATGCACTTTCTCTAAGTGTTCCAAGCTCACTAGCTTCGTCTCTTTCCTTGAGTTCCAACCATTACCCGACTAGAGTTACACTACTCATTTATTTTCAAAAAAGAAAGAAAACAAAGTTTTCACAAAGATTTACTTTTAGTCACTGGATTCAATTATTAAACTCAGGGTTAAAGCTGAAACCATGGCCAAATTCCTTAGAGCGCATATACTTACATACCAATTTACTCTCAGCGTATCATCACGCATTTTCCACCTTCAAAGGGCTCAAGTTCACAAATGGTGCCCACTCACCCTGCATATGCCTATATGCATATTCTTAGTGCTTCACACAACACATGCGCTAAACCATATATTTTCAAAGAGCACAACACATAATATATCCTTTCAAATATACCTGGGATATTACTCATATTGTACATTTCGATAAAATCATTTAATTGATCTTTGGTTTTCAACAAGCTTTGACTAAATAGTTCACTTAAAATAATTTACAATTTTCGCAATACTTACTCAAACATCAAGTGTAAAATAATTTTCAACCAAAAATCAAAATTTGTCAAAATTAAAATATACTCATAATTATATTTTAAAACATCAAAAGTCTCAAGTAAATATAAAAATGTCAACATGTAACTCCAACACCACATGTCTCCTAATACATGTGTTCTAGACCTCAGGGTTAAGGGACAACCCTCTTTGATTCATTTCCTTTCTTAATGTTTACTTGAAATACCTCCTCCCCTTTACCTTGGTGAGTGAGGTAGTCCGCATGTTCTTGGGCTTTCCAGTGTCAAAATTTGCAGTTTCTTGGTTCCTTGCGTTCCTAGTTCAGAGAGGAGTTTATCAGAATCCTTTGAGCCAAAATGGCCAAGAGCTAGTATTTTTAAAAATTTAGAAACAGCCATGCACTTATTGCAGAAAACTGGAAAACTTCAAATTTGTGCAATGTTTGTAAAATTAAGTGTAACGGATTCAAACGATGTCCAAATCACGATCTGCAAATTTTGTTACAAAGCTAAGATCCTAAGGGTCAAAATAAACTTTTAAAAATTAAGTTTTCATGCACAGGAAAGTACAGAAAAATCAAACTTCACTTCTGTTCACGCAATTTTTTTCAGATTTGCACTGTTTTTTGTAATTCATTTCGTAAGGTATTCAAACGAAGTTCAAAATTTACATAAAAATATGCGTTGGAAAGATGTTTTCATGTAGTTTACAAAAATTAATTTTTCAGGTTGAAACAGATCAATACAGAGGGCGTAAAAATTATTTCTTTACACTATTTCTACAGAAAATGCAGAAATGAAGGTGCTAATGTATTCTATGCGATGGAGGGGCAAACGATGTCGGATTAGAGCTCAAGATACATTGTTGGAAAGATAATTCTGCAAAGAATACATAAGGATGTTTCATGTCAGGTTTTGGAGATCACAGAAATGAGAAAAACAGTCTCCTTTGCTGCTGAAACACTGAAAACGCAGAACAAGGAGTGATCTCACCATTTTCACTATAACTTATGATTTTGATGTCCGTTTTGAGTGAAACCACTTGCGTTTGAAAGATATTTCACTGCAAAATCCAAATATGCAGAGGTTAGCTCAAACAAAATTGACTCACTCAGTGGCTAGACGCAGAAAGATCCATGCTTTTTCATGGAGGAGGTGCAAAATCTTCATCTCTTTTCTTTGATTGGTGAAAACATTGAGAAAGAAAGATGAAAGAGTGTTTTTACCTTGCTTGGATGTTCAGAAAACAATCAACACACTCCTTTCAACATGCAAGGGCAAAAGAAATGAGTTTCCTTGATGCAATGGAGGTTGCTATTTCGAGTTTTGTAGAAGGAAAAGTAGGAAAATCTTGCTCAAAGAATGGAGGGGAGAGTGTTCAAGGTTTTTGGCTATGGAAGGAGGTTAGTTTTCAGCACAATGCTTGCTGCAAAATGAGAGAAAATGGTAGGGAGAGAGAAGACAAACCGAGAGAGAGTGAGAGAGCTTTGCCAAAGGAGAAAGAATGCATTTTAGAAAAGTCCTCTAAGTCAAAAGTAAAGGACCAGCCCTTACACCACTACCCACCTTTGTTGGTGTGCAAGAAATTTAGAAATCAATTATACTTAAGAGATTCTAAATAATTCAAAGTATTAGAAAAATCTCATTTTTCAAAAATAAATCAAACATGTATTTAAAGATGAATTATTTTAACGAAATAAAATAAGTACTTTTACCAATATCGTAAAATTTTGTAAAAATGCATTTAATTACCTTTGAAATAGATTAAATCGTGGTAACACACATGAACATGGAGGGAGTAAAAATTAGGATGTTACAAGCGTGACCAAAATAACTTAAGCGAATGTGAAATAACTTAAGTAAATAATGTTAGTTTAGGCAAAATTTGTCCACTTAAGCGAATATTGCAGACTTTGAAAATTTTTTTAACAAAAAGTGGTCATCAAAGCCAAAATATAACAGAAGTAAATACAAAATATTATATACATCAAATAATATTATTACATTTACAATGTACAAAGTACAAAGAAGCTACAAAATTCCTCAAGGTTGATCAAGGATTGAATGAGTTGTGTCATCCAAAGGTTCCTACGAAAAGAAAGATATTTGGATAAAATATTTTACAATTAAATAAGAAGAATAAGTTTGTAATTTTATGTTTCTAAATATATCGTCAATAATGTAGTAAAACTGAATTGATTGTTGAAAGTGTGAGGGGAATGATAAGATGGAGGTGTCAAACAATGGATGTCGCAAGATTGAGAAGGGGTGGGTTGATATTCCTAAAATATTAATAGCTTATTACACACAACACAAATAATAATGGATAAATTTTAATATTATTGATAAATGCATTAATATATGTACCTCAAAATTTTACTGTTAGGATTAACTTCTTATTGGACCATTTTTTTCTTTTTTCCTTATAGCTTAACCTAACTTTTAAATCATTTATACCTATTTCTCTTCATGGTTGGGTAGTGCTTGAAACTTTTTGGTTATGTACCATCATTGATGATTGATGTAGGGACCTCATCATTGTGACTCTCACTATTTTGTTCATTTAATTGAAGTTGTGTAAGTTGACGAGACATCGTGTTTACACATTCATCTACCAATTAAAATATTATTCTAAACTAGATACTTCAGATGCTAGTCTAATCATTTTAGAAGTTAATTGTCGGTATCGTTTTGCGATAGCAAGTTTAGGATCCCCCTAATCCTCTATTCCTTTGACATATGTATAATTCCAGAACAAATTTTTCTTGTTCATATCTTAGTAATGTATTTTTTAGGCACAACCTAAACATCATTTGCTTCAAAAACCTTAAATGCATGGGAACAAAGGATGCCAGATGTTTCAAATTTTCTATAATTGCAACATATAAAATTTGAGGTATGATCAAATGATACTTTCTATGATTCATTTCTGTTGACCGTAGTAATGGCATATTCAAACAAAGGGCAAGATTCGTTCATTTTTTATATGCACCAGGAAAAAAAAACATGCAAATTCTTGTCTAAAAAGGTTAAAAATAGTTTGTGTGTAAATTTTACTCATTTGTATTAAGGTTAAGACTTCATACAAGCCTTAAAATCAAAATTTACACTTTCACTTAGTTGTGTACTTCACATTCTAAGTGTGAACACTTCCTTCATGTAACATGATGCTCATTTTCCTTTTATTCCATATATTAATTTCATCCAATTGTTCTCAGAAACATTGTATTCCTCAAGGATGTTGGTCTAAGGTTGCTCATTTTCACTTATTGTGTCAATGTTAATCATTCATCTTTTGAAGTCGCTTAAAAAATGACTTCTATCTTTCATCAAGTCACATATATAATTATTATGTCACCTTTGAACTGTGACATATAATCCTGATTTACTCAGTTTTGATTCTCATATAAAGCATGTAATTTTAGCATTTTGTAAGATTTTAGTCAAAGAATATTTTATAAAATCTAATAATATTTTATAAATTTAAAAATTTTTTAAGACTAATTATATGTTATACAAATAATATAAAATAGTAAGCTTTTAGTCAACATAAAATAGTGGTTGTAAAGTAGTCTTTGCAGCTTTGTAAAGGCATGATAAGGAAATGCTCTAGAATTTCAATAAAGAAAGTTTCATCAAATTATTGTGCATTAATAAAGGATTTAGTTTTATTTTGCTATTAAGTTGGATTTAGATCCTCTATAGTTTTAGCGAGAATTGTAACTTGCAATCTATTTTTATGTAAGCCAAAATTCACTTAAACAAAATATATAAAAAGTGATTTTCACTTAAACCAGAGAAATTCGCTTAAATGAAAATAAAAAATTTTGCTTGAGTAAGGGAGACAGGCAAGAGATAGCAGAAAGGGAGAGGTGGGAAAGCAGAAAAGAATAAGGAAAATGGAGAGGGTGAAGGAAAGAGCAAAAAGGAAAGAAAGAGAAGGGAAGGAGAGGTAGGTGCGAGGCTAAGTGGAGGGAAAGGGGCCAAGTGAGAGTGAGGGGGAGGAGATGAGAAAGCGGTGGGGTAAACAGAGGGAGAGAGTTAGAAAGAGAGAAGGGGACAAGGGATTTGCTTAAGCAAAAATGAAACTGCAGGTTGAAGTTCTCATGCAAACTATAGATAATCTATTTCCATTCATTCAAGTTAATTATATATACATTCTATTTATATAAAAACTTATAATATATAATTATTTATAAACTATAGAATTAATTAAATTATTTAATTAATTTAAATATATAATTTTATTGTAATACAACTGATAGCAATGTAACTTGCTAGTACTTTACAAAAGCAAACTTTGTCAAAAAGTGAAAAAGGCTGTATACATAATACCTGTAAAACAAATTTAAAAGAGTGTATTAGTGTTCAATTTGGTGGAGTTGTAGAATTACTTATAAAAGAAAAAAATACTATAAAAATAAATAATTTTTTATAAATTAAAAGTAATTTATCTTCTTAAAAAATAAATAAAAAAAATTTCAAATAATAAAAAAATTTAAATTATTTTTAATTTATAAAAGAAGTTTTATTAATTTTTTATACTAATTTTTTTCTTATAAATGTGTTTTCTCAAAATTTATGCAAACTAGGCCATAAATATTGTAAACGTTTAGATTATTTATTAAATTCATGTTAAATTTATGCAAATTGTGCCATTTTTATGGCATAAATTTATTATTAAATAATTTATTATTTAAACACATATCTAAATATTATTTATTAAAACTTTTTATGTACGGTACTCTAAAAACTTTTAAAGATAACACACAATTTATCTTTAAAAAATCAAATATAACATGAATTTTAAATTAACTAGGATACATATACCACTCAACTAGCTGCTAGTCAAGGATTCCTACTTTTCAAACAAAAGGTAGAACACGTGTTATTTGATTCATAATTTTAAGTTAACTAGAAGCATGCCTAAAATAGTTGGAAGAGAGAAATCCGTGAAAACAAACAAATTAAAATCCATGTGAAAGGCTTAGTTAAAATTTTAGTGCAACCTGATTTATAAGGCTAGTTTAGTTTAAGGGTCGTCCCTGGAAATTTTCCATCTGCATGCCAAATTCGTAAATAGCCCTTGTGGAGGAACCATCTTCCTTTAATGCGTTAGTAGCTGTATCTTTGAGCTTTTCAATTCTTTGGCGAATTTCGTTTCCTTCTGCACCCATCATTAGCCCTTTAATCACCTTAGAAATTTCCCCCTTTTCCGCTATGCCATTCTCATTAAATTTGGGCCTTAACGCCACTTTGAGGTCGTCTGTTAGCAAAACCGCATTCATTCCTTGTTCAGCAAACAATGGCCAAGTTACCATTGGCACTCCCATCAGAATGCTCTCAAGTATTGAATTCCAACCACAATGGGTTAAAAACCCACCAGTTGATGCGTGACTGAGGATTTGGATCTGGGGTGCCCAGGAAGGAACAATCAACCCCTGTTCTTTGATTCTTTCTAAGAACCCGTTTGGTAAGAATTGCAAAGGGTCATGATCTTTTGCAGCAACAAGGTATGCACCATCTGCTACATCATTAGGTGGTCTCAAAACCCACAAGAATTTCTGACCACTCAACTCCAACCCCAACGCTAACTCATTAAGTTGTTGCTGAGAAAGACTACCTCCACTCCCAAACGACACATAAAAAACCGAGTTGGGACTTTGCTTCTCCAACCACCTCATACATTCTAACATGTTTTTCTCGCTAATTGGTCTGGTTTGTATGATGGGTCCAACCGGATATACTGGGGCATTGTGGTTGCCACCTTTGCTACTTTCCTTCAAGGCTGTGACTGTACCTTGCTCCATTTCAAAGAAGCTGTTAACGAAGAAACCATCCGCAAGAGTGAACCTCTTGCAACGTTGAAGCATAAACTCATAAGCAACACTGGATCGCAAATCTCTTGGAAGGTCATGGCCTTGAATAGGTATGCAACCGGGAATTTGAATAGTCCTTGTGAGATGATCTAGACATTCACGTAAACCTTGGTCATGTAATGTTGGCAAACGCAATAAAAATGAAACTGCCATCGAAGAATTACAAAAGTAAACGTAAGATAAGAGGTTGAACTCCTTTGTTATCTCCAATGCTTCATTGGCAAAAGGATCAGCAACCAAAGCAGCGAGTGGCGTGGTTGAACACAGTGACCTCAATGCATTGCGGAAGGATGGCATGGATTGACACACTGCGTGTTGGAGTTGCAACAAATTGGGAACACCTTGTGGAAGGTCTTCATTGTTCACGGGAGTTAGGAAAGTGTAGTCGATGTTGGATGGAAGAGATTGAAGCAATGTGGTGGTGGCAGGGATTGGGGCATCAATGGTGGGGAAGATGCAAGTCACATGGAAGTGCTGATGAACATTAACGAGATTCTTGCAGAACTCAATAATGGAGGCTTGGTGGCTAAACGCTGGGACTGAAACTACTGCTATATGTGTTGTTTTGGCCATGGAGTGGTATTGGTCCTTTGAGCTTGTGGTTTGGAGACATTAAATATATTGTTCGTGCGATATATTATTATATGTCGGTGTTGTTACCACGCGATGCACGCTTAAAGGGAAGTATTTAATGCAAGTCCTCTTTGCTTTGCTGTGTAGGGAGAAAGAGAGAGAGAGGATGTATCCAGTGATAGAAATTACTAGACAGGAAGTACGATAGAAGAAAGATCTAATGAGAAAGATCAAAATGAGGATGAATCAGTGCATGAAACAGAAAGATTAGAAAATCCGTACAATGTGATGATAATGTTGATGATGATGGAGGCTAGGACACCGCATGGAAGAGGAGTTTGTGGTAGATAAACTAAATTGAGGGACCATATAGCCACTTGGAGTACTTCAATTTATTGACTTAAATACTACTTGCTTTATTTTCTTAATTAAGTGAGGTGGGAGTTTGGGAGTTGCATAAGCAAATTGTTCAGTTTAACAAAGTTGTTCTCTATATATAATAATCACTTAATTAAAGCTTGCTTGCCTTTGTCTCTAATGAGTGCTTTATGTTCCATTTTTACTTAAGTTTATTGATATTCATTTAAGCAAGATAAAATTTGTTTAAATGAGGTAAAATTTGCTAATACAACTAGGTTATACTTACACCTTTTTATTTAAGCAAATTTTAGATTCACTTAATTAAGATAATTCATATTCATACTTAAGTAAATATTTTGCTATCTTAAGCAACTAGCTAATAATTTGCTTAATGATTTTATTTCCGTGCAAAGTAGAGAAGTGTTAGATCTAAAATTTTTATATATGAGAGTGAGAAGTGTAAATATGAATAATGTAATTATATATGAATGATTATGTAACTTTTTTTATAAGATTTAATAATCAAAGTTTATTCTTTCTACTCTCATGTATAAAAACTCATCTTAGTATATGAATAGTGAACATGGAGAGTAGTTATCAGAAATTGTTTTCTAATAAGAAACTTAAAGAGTGAATAGTGTTGAATGACTCTCTAAGTTTCAACTAAGAGAGTTTTCCTAATGAACCACTCTCTAAACATTACTTGGAGAGCAATTATTTAATAACCATTATCTAATTTCGTTATTTAAGAGAGTGGTTAACACGTGGAACTGCTAAGCTCTCAACTGCATTTAGCGACATGAAGAAGAGTCTACATTGCCTATACCAAATGATGAAGCAAACCTTTTATGCCTAAGAGATGTAATAAGTACCTATGTTGTCTGACTATTGTCCCTAATAACTTTAGGACCAAAGGTATGCATGTAAATTTCTTTATAATTTTAGGCAATGTACATAATTTATAAATATTAAATCTAAAAGCTAGTAATGATTTTAGATTGCACCATCATCAAGTAAAGGGATAGAAAAAGAAACAAGTCACACTAAGGAATCTGTTGCTGATCCTGATCCAAGCAATTAGGGAAAGTTTGTATAGACTTAAGGTGTTGCATGCTTCAACATGATGAAAATTTTGGTGAGAAGTAATTAGGCTATTGATACTACAATCATTCATATGGGTGTTAAGCACTAGGGAAAGGAGTTTTATGACACAGTGGAGAAAGAAAACACCATTGAGATTATGCGTTGCTATTGGTTGAGTGTCTCTAACGTTTTCCTTTATATAGTGTAATTGTTCTTACATAATTTTCAATTAATAAAGTTACTTTATGTTCATGTTATTCTAATGCATTTTATTTGTTTATATGTACTACTACTAGATACTTGTGTGAAGCATATTTACATGACACTGATAAGACAATTATGTTTTCATTTATATCTCCGTATGATGAGCCGAATGAGAAGTTCAATCTCATTCCCAAATCAACATATAGCTAAATTGTTGAAACGTCAAATGGGAGAAAATCACTTGGTTTTTACACCTTATAATGTTGGTGAGTTGTTTCTATTGTCATGCATATTTGACTCTTATATCATAATTTATTTTTTCTTTTTGTCATTAACTTAAAAGTATTCACTAATGATAGACAATATTGGGTGTTAATTATCATCAATTATTCTAATAAAACATTGTATTATATAGATCTACTTTGCCAACAACTTAAGAATCGAACACATGCATAACCTATTTAACAAGTAAACATCTTCATCAAGACTCTAATATATATGAATGTCCTTGAATTGTAAAATACTTCTTTCATTTACTTTTTTAGTTCCCTTATCACTTATTGAGCAAAGAGGCAAGTTCAGGTCTTTAGGACAAAGATGCTTCAAAACAGATGATTCACTATATAGATATATTTTTCAAATAACCTCTTAAATTACTTAGAGATTTTTTCATGAGTACAATATATAAACAAATTTTATAAGTTTATAGGATTTTTTTCATTATTCAATGTTGTTTATCAATGTAATTGTATTAATTTGTCATTTTTTTTATTGTTCTATTCATTATTTTGGGATATTGAATTGTTCTAAATTTGATTTTATTATTCATTGTCATATTTATTGTTCTATTGGTTTATTAGGTATATTTGAGATATTGAAATATTTCTAACTATTTGTAATTATTCATTATGGTATTACTTAGTCCATTAGGTGATACGAAAATGTTTAAAATTTGAAATTATTAAAAACTTTGCTAAACTTTTTCATAATTTTAGAGAGCGGTTCCACGTCCAAACTCCACTTTTGAGAACAATTATATTTAATCGTCTCTAAGTGAGGTGAAACTACTCTCTTATCTCCTTTTTTGTGTACACAATGTATTGATTCTGGTAATCTAAAAGAAACCTTTATGTGTTTGATCAACAAGGTCAAAATTCAAAAATTTTACATTAATATCAGAATCATTATTGATGATTTTGTTCTTGATACTTTAGCCCTCTTTGATACAGGTGCTGATTCAAACTGTATTTTAGAAGGTTTAATCCTTACAAAATATTTTGAAAAAACTTCTGAAAAACTCAGCACTGATAGTGGTTCGAAACTTAAAATTAATTATAAGCTTTCTAAAGCTATGATTGAAATTCAAGGACTTAAGATTGAAACAAACTTTCTCCTTGTAAAAAATCTAAAAAATGAAGTTATTTTGGGAACACCTTTTATAAAAGCCTAGTAGTCTCACCTCTTTGTGGTTTGAGAAGGACTCTAGAAGCACAAGAGTTCATGACTTTATACTGAATCCTATAAATAAGAGTTGCGAGAATAGATCCAGTAGGAATATAACTGTTGATTATTTATAACCATGTTCTTCTGGATCTGGACTTTAAATTTTATTTATGAAATTTCTGTAACCATGGTTTATAGGCTGGACAGCTGACAGGCTCTTCGGGTGAGACTTGTAATGGTCGTCCCTGTCTGTAACAATGCCACGAACTAATGGTTCTGAAATATTGCTTTTGTACAGATCTTTGTTTATGAAAATCCTTTACTGGAAGTACAGCAGTTCTTAGTTCTTTTGAATAGGGCTGTAGCAGTAAGTCCCGTGTGGTTAAAGGGCAATAAGGCTAATTTGACGACGCTGTATTCAAAAGAAACCAGAACATAAGAAGCTAGTGGCTATAGTAAAAGAATTTCAGAATTTGTAAATTTGTTAAAAAAAAAAAAAGTTCACGAATAACCAGATCTAATTTGCGCTCTTTCTCTCGCATTTCTTTCCGTTCTGGCTCTAGTTCATCTTCCTCCTCTCCTACCAAAACCAATCTTTTTAATGATCAGGAGAAATATTCTCCTGAGATCACACCCAAACATAACCTCTTCGACGAAGAAGTTCGATTCGAAGAGATCAACCAGAGTATGGATGACTGGACCATCCCAGTCGTTCCTCGGGATACATTATATGTTCCTGAAGATCAATCTAAGAAAAATAGTTCTGATTACATCATCAAGACTGTTGAGAACAATATCCCTTTAGGTAAAGGTATAGGAGAAGAATTTCATCTCGCCTGTTCTGGGTGTTTTGGGAATATTGGTGGGGGATAACACTTTCCCCTTGTTTCTTGGAAGGAGGTTTCCTATTGTACTTCTTCTTGTAAGGCTTCTTGTAGGTTTCAACAGCCTCTTTCTTAGGAGCTTGTTTCTTCTTTTTGGTGGAGCAAGATGGAAGACCAAATTGCTCGCAGAAAGATCCTAAATCTTTCTTACTCAAGGCTCTCTCTTTGGCAAGCTGTTTCTGAAGTTTATCCTTTTGACAAACTTTAATGGCATTATGGATGATAATGGCAGTAAGTTGACCATAGTCATAACTGTCATAATTGATCTCTCCACTAGGGGAATTACTTCGAAGTTTACTCCTAATAAGATCTCTGAAAGATTTTGGAAGCCCATCCAGATATTTTTCTTTCCAATAGGCTTGGTTACAGTCTTCTCTGGTTAAGACCCTAGACATAAAGGTATCTTTATACCACTTAAAATGTTCTAAGGATTTACACCTAAGGTTGGAAAGAAGCTCACCCGACCTTTCTCTCCATAAAGAAGGGTCACCAAGGAAGTGTTGGGAGATGGTGTATAACAAGGTATATACAGCATCAGGGAGGTGTTCATTATCACTGACAATGGTTTTACCTTTGTCGTCAATTTTTACTGCAGAGAGGATATTTTCTCTATCAGCCTCAGTGAGATAATTATCCCACCATCCTTTGAGTTGGCCAGTGAAACCTGCAACTAGAATATAAACAATTATGTCTTCAGGCATATTTTGATTGGTAAAATATCCCATAGCGACAACAGACATATTTTGGAGTTTGTCAATGATATTATATTCAGATAATCCATCGATATTCCAAATATAAATATTATTAGAATTAAAACTTTGGATAAAATCATGTCTATCCTCAAGAATGAGATCAGGAGCAGTGGCTAGTGAAGGCAGTCTTGTACCTATCACTTTCACAAATTTGGATATGCCAAAAACCAGATTTCATATCAAATTTTGAAAAGATCTTAGCAGAGTTTAATCTGTTAAGAAGGTCTTTCTTATTGAGGATAGGATGCCTAATCCACTGGAGAGCTTGATTAAGAGGTTTGTAGTTGATAACTAACCTGGGAGTACCTCTTTCTATTTCTGCGAGTTTATTAACATAAAAAGCAGAACATGACCAAGGATATTATATATATATATATATATATATATATATATATATCTTTAAGTATAACTTTTTTATGTAAATTGAATTATAATCAATTTTTTCAAAATTTTATTGGAAATTAAGCAAGGAAGTATGTTTCTAACATCCCAAGAAGGGTTATTGACAATTTACTAAGTATAAATTTGAAAGAATATGAAAACCATTGTCTAAAGGAGACAATGTCGTGAAAGAAGGGAAGCCAAGTCAGGATGTAGAGTAGTTATGAAATCTTAGCGGACCTATCAAGTTTGAGTGTAGAGTATGTAATTTTTTTGAGTAAAAGTGTTGAAACGAATGACATAAGTAGGGGAGAAAAAGGAACATGTTAAAAATTTGGAAAAGGAAAGAGTATCACAAATTCATAAGAAGAACCAACATGATCAAGGCAGAAAATGTTAGGTATTCTAGGCTAAAGATATAGGAGGATTTTTAAGTATGCTTAGTAATGAGTGAATTTCAAGGACGAAATGCCTAAAAGCGTGGAAGAAGTGTAACACCCTCACTCAGACGAGGTGTCGCAGGAAAAACATTGTGCTCTTTGGACCTATCCTCACTCAGGCAAGAATACGTCTCACCCAGGCGAAAGTATAAAAAAAAAATCAGTGTCTGGCTATCTCGCTTAAGCGAGGTAAGTCTCACTCAAGCGAGATCATGCTCGCTTAAGCGAGAAAAGGCGAGTTTGAAGGATATTTAAGGACTTCTATGATTAGAAATTTTATTTTTTACCAAAACCACTTCTCATTCTCTGATCTCTTTGTTCTCTCTCTCTCCCCCATCCTAGAGAAAGCCTTCAATATCTCCCAATCTTAGTTGGATCAGGGCTCAAACATCCATTCTTCTCGGATCTAATCTAAGTAAGTTTCTGGAGCCCAATCTTCAAATCTAATTCCTATTTCTCTACTCTTTTTCCTTCTGATAGTAATATATTATGTGACGTTAGAAAGAACTCTAGTTCTTGAAAAGTGTTACAGGTTGAGATATGAAGTTTCTCCCTAGAGCCTGCAAAGAATCTAGTTCTCAGACCCATTTCCAGATAAGGGGAGTATTCTTGAGCCTTAGTTTTATTTCTATATGTAACGACCCCATGAGAATTCAAGTAACATATTTTACTAATAATCTATGAAAGTTTTATGAAACCATATGTTAAAAGTGGAATTTTGGTATAAAGAAAGGTTTTGGGTTTATTTGAAATCACCGGAATCAAATTCTTAGCAAAAGCCATGAGATAGAATAATAATAAAAAGTTTTATAATTAAGTTACTTGAGATGTATATGTGTTGAATGATAAAAGGTAGAGAATATTGAACTTTACGTTAGAAGACTCTATTGAGACCAAGAGAACACGATCTCCGATAAGTTTTATATATATATATATATATATATATGATTGTGAATAGGGATGCATGAATATGATTTTTAGGGAAATTGTGTGATATAAAAAGTGATGAATATGTGTAGAGGAAATAAATAGGAACACTAGTACGTAGAGTATTATTGAATTGATGGAATATTCGGAATTGAAATGGATAAAGTGATACGAAGTTATGGATTGGATAATGATATTTGGCTAAGTGTAAAGTGATGTGTTTTCTTGTTTTATTATTGTATGTTTAATTAAGAAGTTAAGTTTAGAGTGAAATCAATATGAATGGATTAACTATCTTTAAATAAAAAAAGAAGTTATATTACATGTGTAAATTAGAAGAAATTGAAATGCTTGTATTTGAGTCCAGAATTGCTACTCTTCTTCTTCCTTTCCATTGATTTTCCATTTCCATGAACCTTACTCAGATTGTTCCTACAAAAACAAGATTAAATTCTTAATTTCTAAGCAGAAATCTCACAAATGCTATAATAACTACATATTAAAAGAAAACCTTTAATCATTCTATTTTTCTGAGTTTTTCTGGTTTTTCTAACATAATTTCCTTATCAAATGGGTTAAAATTACACTAAAATATTAGTAAAAATATGGATTCATCACTACCCCAAACTTGAATTCTTGCTTGTCCTCAAGCAAACCAAACTAAAACAAGGATAGTTCCTCCATTTTTCAAAATCAATTCACAAATTGCTTATTTCAGATTTTTCAATTTCCAATTCTGTGTTTTCTGCAAAGTTTTCAATCAAGTTGTTCATCCAATTACTCATCATGATAGTCACACTGCATTAATCAAACTCTGAATAAGAATTGCTATCTAAGTTCATATATTTCAGCAAAGTTCATGTGAGCAACATTAAAAAGCATGATCACAACTCACTAGAAGTGTTTCCCTCTTCACTCAACAGTGTTTAGTGTAACACTCCTACTTTATTAATTATTAATTTCATACTTGATGTGAGTTAATGATGCATGTTGCTTGAAATTAGGAGAGCTTTAGATGTGTGAGTTGCAGGATTTTTCGCTGTAGTGAGGTGGTGATGATGGATTTGGAGCTAGCCTTTAGTATCCCTTTTGATTTATCTGTATATAGAATCCATCACATCCTCTGTATTTATATCTTTTCCAGTGTTGAGAGAACCCCTGCAACAGTAACTTATCTTGTTACGTACCATGACCACGATCAGTCTAGAGTACCATCGCAATGAACGATCGAGCATATTACAGGTGTTCAGGTCACTGCAGAACCAGGCGATCAGTATCTTAGCTCAGATGACGAGTTGACTGCTGAAGACCTAGTAATGATAGAAGATTAGCATGGGGATGACTAGTGCCACTTGGTTAAAGGGTGGTTAGGCTGCTCATTAGGACCATTATTATTTTGAGTACTTGTAAATGTAAATGAATGGTGTTAATGTATTTGGATAACTTTATGTGCATTTGAAATACAAATATATGTTGTACATTATGAATCAAATTATGACTACAATATTTGATGTTTATTTACCAGTTTTAAAGAATAATGTTTTATTATTCAAGTTTTTCGATTTAAACCTTTGTTATTCAGGATCTCTTCGATTTTGATGATTTTGATTTTTTGTTTTTACTATTATTATGTTAATTAAAAATAAGGATGTTACATTTAGGCTACTGTTTTCTCTCTAAATCATCGATTTTACTATACTCTACCATATGCTTGCCCATATTCTCAATCTCCTCTACTTAATACATTCAATCACACATCCAGAGGACTTTTTCAGGTTATAACAGGGCTAAGGTCAAGGTAGGTATTGAACAAAATGGGAAACAATACATGCACTTTCAAAAGATCAGAGACATTTTGAGTGAATGACTTTAAAACTAGCATAGAACTGCACTATTTCTCACTAATTCTCTCAATTATGCAGCACATAGATTCATTCGTGCAGTAATTCTAATTTTCCTTTTCATTGGATTTCCTCTTTTTTTTTTTTTCTGCAGCACTTTGCTACAATTCTTTCTTGTGAACTCTCTTTTTGCTCTTTTCACAACTTTGCTGCATATTTTTCATTTTTCTGCAGCTTTTTCTATTTCTTTCTGTCTTTTTGAACTCAAAACCTTTATAGCTTGCTATTCCTCACCCTAAACTTAGAACATTGCTTGTCCTCAAGCAAATAAAAATTTGGATGCCACCCCAAACTTAGTTGTAACCTCATTCTTAATTAAACTCACTATGCCTTTTTTCATTTGAATGGTAAAATTGGTTTTTCAATAAGGCTTATAATGAGGTAATTTCAAGAAAGGCTATTAAGCTCAAAGGGGTGAACTAAGATATTCAAGCACAAAGGAAGGTTCATTTAGGCTAACTAGACATAATCAAACAAGGCCTTCATCATATGTGTGAAAACTGTAAAGTTGCATATTTAATCAAGAAACAAGGCAAGTTCTAGAGAGTGCAGCAAAATTATGATTAATCACATATGAAAGAAATATATGCAGTTCAAATCTCACTAGGTATTTGTAAGTGATCATGTTAATCAATGACTCACAGTTCACTTTTCAAAATTGTATGCACATAGTAGCAAAACTACCTCATTTTGAAAATAAAAGTGTGATCTCATTTAGAGAATGGAAAAAACAACTTATAAAGAACAAAATCAAACAAAATTCACAGAATTATCAATTAGCTTTCATTGGATTCACAGAAAGAGTTCAATAGCTATATTAGTTTTTTGTGTCTTTCAGAAAATTTCAGTGTAATGTGAAGCTAACTCATGAATAAGAGGTAGAAAATGATCCCCCTTTCATGGCAGCTTGTGCAATGACAGCATCCATTGTGTGTGAGTGTTGTGTGATTGTGATATTTTTTGCACAAAACACCAAAAATTCCATCAATTATCAACAAAGTAAAGTAATTAAATTTGCAAAATTCTAAAACTAAAAAGAAACTGAACTTCATTACAATTGAAAAGTATTAAAATTGTTCTGAACAACTACTGCATTTACATAAACAAAAACTCCTAATTGTTAATTTTTACACAAACTGAAATTAAAAACAAACAGAATTAAAAATCCTAATCTAATCTTCTGTTTCATCCTCTTCATCTGAGGTTGCTTCTTCCTCTGATTCTTCTTCTTCATCATCCTCTTCTTCCTCCTCCACCACTTCTTCAACTGGCTGTGGGATGTGAGTTTTGTAGCTTGGCAAATCCTTAAAAGTTAAGAAGCGGAGGCACTGAGCATTCTCTGCCAAATCAGGAGTATGGTACATTTCCTCCTTGGTCATTCCCATTTTCTGACCAATATTTAGCATGATACATTCCAACAACATAACTCCAGCTTTGACACTGCTACGGAGTTCAGTTTGCCTTTCAGCTAACTAGTTTTGCCTTTCAGCCATCAGATGCAGGGTGTCCTTCATCATCATGGGTTTTTTCTTTCTGAACTGAAAGGGATAGGGGTTGTTGAAGTGCAGGAGGTGGTGGCATAGATTTCCTTCACCATGGATATAGAAATTGGAGGAACAGATCTAATCCTTTCTTAGTACTCCCCAAACTCCACCCCTGCATCTTCACAAAGTAAAGTAATTACTAAGGGAAAAGCCAGTGAATCCCTCTTGGTCTTCAGGATATTGACTATGCATTCACTATTGATTTCCCCTACATCTATGTAAATATCTGTGACTATGGTAAAAAGCAGCTCAGCCCTCTTCATTGTCAATGTTGACCTGTGCTTTACCGACATGAAAGAATTCAGTATAAACATGCTCCACACTTTGGCAAAAGGCAACAAATTCTTCATGATTATGAATTTTGGCTTCTTTGCTTGGTTCAACTTCCAAGTTTTTCTTGGCCTTCCAATCTTCTCCAGAATCTACACATAGTCAATGTCAGGACTATTCTTGAATGCACTGAATTCCAGTTGTGCAGGTTGCTTTACAGAATTGGTGTTCAGAACCCTGTTTATATTGGCAGGTGTGAAGTTTACCCTCATACCTTTTACCATAGTATGAAATTTAGGGATTTGATCTCCCTTGAACATCATAGCATTGGCATAGAATTCTTGAGTAATCTCCCTCTAGCCCATGTCAGCTAAAGAACAGAAGGATTCCCAATCCCTCTTCTGAATTTCTTCTTTGTATTTTGGGTAATTGTCCCCATAAATTTCAAATGCTCTGTTAGGGACAATCTTTCTCCTCAGAATATTAGCCTTGAAGAAGTTATCATGAGCAATACTTTTAAATCTAGGATCACATACTTCAATTGGTCTAGAAGCTAAAGCTCCATCCATTCTAGCCTTCTTTGATCTTCGAGTGTTCTTGGAAGATTCAGCTTGAGTGTTTCTGGAAGATCTCCTTGGAGTGTTGCTGGAAGATCCAGCTTGAGTTTTCCTAGAAGATCCAACTGGTGTATTCATGGAAGTTCTAGCCATTTTTAGTATTCTACGATAAAGAAGCAATTTGATTGTTAAATTTTTCAATACATAGATGCCTAATTACTGATACACAACACTGAGTAATCAAACTAATTTGCAGGTTCATGATGCATGTAATATCAGAATATCTCAGGGTAATGTAGAAGGATAATTTCACCAAGATTTTGTACTTTCAGTAAAAGTTTGTTTTAGCAGTATAGGGTATATCCATAGGCAAATATAAAAGCACAATTGCACAGAATTGAATAATCACCTTCAGAGAATTTTTAATTTGATATCCCTACTTTGTAATTTCAGAGTGCACACTCTCAAAACATACCAGGTTAACGCAGATAAATCATCACAGGTCTTAACCACTTTTTCAAACATGATACTGCAATCACTCATTGTCAGCAAAACTAGTTTTAGCAGAAAATTACCAGAACTATGGTCATGTAATTGTTTTCACACAATTAATTTTGGTACAGGTTATTAACAATTTACAAACAATTACGTTCACAGATTTTTAATGCAACCATTTTTTTTCTTTCAATGAAGTCTTGTTAGGTCAACATCTTTTCTGCAGAATTTTATTCAGAGTAATGACACAATGCAGATTCGAATCTCCGTAAAAATATCATGAATAACAAGAAAACCTATTCAGAGTATTATCCTCTCTATTGCTGAATAAAATAAAATCAAAACAATGCCCCATTACCCCCTTTGACATTTTTCCCAAAATATTAACACAGAAAACCCTAATCTACCGTTTCAAAGAGATGAGGGTAGTGTACCTGGCAAGAGGATGTAGAAATGTGTGAGAAATGTACTTGCTGTTGTTGGTTGACGTACACAAGGAGTGAAGTTTGCAGAGACAGCTCAGAATGAGATGAAATTTTAAGAGTGAAGAGTGTGTGCGTGTTTACTCTAAGGAGTATTTATAGCTACACTTAGTACGTGACCACTTTTAAAATCAAAAGTGAACGTTGCATCATTAAAAGCATCCAGCGTTATCACTATTTTTAATCAGAGTGAGCATTCCAGTTAGTTAAATTTTTCTGGATGAGGAGCGCGTTATCACTATTACTGGGCAAAGTGATAACGTGCAAGCTACGTGACAAATTTTTTCAATAAAAAGGATAACGCATAGAGGGATAACTTTTACTTACTTGTGCGTAGCCACTTTTTACAGGGAAAGTGAATGTTCTAGAGAGGTTGTTTTTCCATCTGCCTCTACGTAATCACTCTTATCAATGAGAGTGAGCATTCCAGAGGAGTGTGTTAACCTTCCTGCCTCTGCGTGATCACTTTTATTAGCAAAAGTGATTGTTCCAGAGGAGAACATCAAATTATTTCTCTGCGTAGCTCCTTTCTTGCAAAATAGTGACTCCTTTCATTAGTTAATTACCTCTCAACCCTCAAATAGCTCACTTATCACACTCTAATCCTTTCAATACACACTCTAAACATTAACTCCCAAATCAAGTACCAAATTCACCTCAGCAGAGATATGCAGCAGAATCAAATTGTAGAAATTTCAGAAATTGGAGAACATGAGTAATGAAAATTCTAAAACAATACAGAAAGCTTAAAATGGGTTAGACTTGTGAGTTGCCTCTCACAAAGCGCTCTTTTAACGTCACTAGGACGTTAATTGATCTTTGGTTCTGAGAGAAGATTTTGATGATAACGACTCTTGCTCTATCTTTAAACATTTTCCTTTTTTCTTACCAACTTGCAGCTCTTCATTTAATTCAGAACCTAGATGAAATAACAGTGGAGGAATTTCAAGCACCTTGATAAATTCAATAAGCTTCTTTCCCTCCTCTTTATCAGTTCGATATGCCACTGCAGCATGGACTTTTCTTATAACAGAATCATCCCTCTGTTTTTCCTTCTTAAAATTCTACACTCCTTGAAGAAATCGAAGCTTTTTGTGGTTAGCTTCATCTATTGGCTTAGGTGCATCTTCAAACATCTGCTTTTTGGTTCTTTTCGGTTGTGTCTTGTTGTTGTCCTTTGGTTCTTCTTTCTTTAAAATTGTTCCTTGCAATCCTTTTGTTAATTATCTTGATCACTATTCTCTTCAGGTTTATCTAATGCTTCCTTTTTCTCAGCAGTTTTAGGACTTGAACATTCCACTTCACTCCTTGTACAAACAACTTGGCTTTGCTCTATTGGATTTACAATGGTATTGTTAGGTAATTTTTCATCATTCCTATTTAACAACTGCTCTGAAATTTGTCCTACGTGCTTCTCCATCTTCTTCATGGATGCCTCTTGATTCTTAAAACTTAACTGAGTAAATTCTATGAATTGGAGCAAAGTTTCTTCAGGTTCATTCATTCTTTTTGGAAAAGTCTGTGAAGGCTGCAGTCCTTCTTGAGGTTGAGAATATGATATTTGAAAATAAGGTTGTGAAGATTGAGGACTAGAAAATGGTGTTGTTGTAGCAAGCATTTCTTGATTCCAATCATAATATGGCTGACTCATGTTGCTTGATATTGATATATATGATGAAAGGTAGATTCAGGTCTTTGAAAATTTTCTCCATAATTCATTTCTTCTTGAAAGTCTGGTGCATCCACATCATAGGTTTCATTCATATAGTTTTCACTACAAAAATCACAAAACCAAGGGGTTAGTTTGGACAACTCCAGCTCAAAAATTAGTAATTAAAGCTTCAAAAGCATTTGCTTCATAAGCTTTTGTTTTTGCAACTTGGCTTTGATGGAAATTCTGATACATACTGGTTGTTGTCAAACAATAGAGCAACTTATTTTTCTAGTTTTTCCTTGCATAAAAAGAAAAAGAAAACAAAAGTCAAATCAAATTTGTAACTAGGAAAAATGAAATATGAAATTATGCAGAAAGTTACAAAACATAACATGCAACAAACATAGAAAATTATGTAGAATGAAATTTACAATTATGCAAAAAAATGAAAAACAAGATTATGCAAAACAATATCAGCAAAAACATATGAAATTCAAGTCGAACAATTGCAGAATTATGCAGAAATCTCCACTATTATACTACGCTTATCTATTTAAATGCAAAACAGAGTAATTTCTATGTGATACTAATCAAAGGTTAATCCCTTAACTTATTGACCCTAACAATCAACTAAACCACCCTAATCCCTTAGGTGAGATTCAATTTCAAGTTGCATTAAGAATTAGAACCATAAGATTGCATAATTAAGTTTCCTTATCCTTAAGAAATCCCTAATTCTAGTAGTTAACTCAGATCAGAGAAGCAATTCTAATTCCCATTGTTAAAGGTTCCTCTTTGATTAATCAAGTGAATTCCCATTCAAAGATTACGTGAACTGCAGAATTAACAACTCAATTAATCCAAGAACTCAAAGTTCAGAAGAAAAAGTTGAATCAATACATCAATTCAAGATTCATAAAACTCCTAACTACAAATTATTAAGCAAACATTGTAACAAAGAAAGAGAAAGAAGAAAAAGAAGGAGAAGAACGCAGAAGCATCATCTTCAAGAATCCCTAATCCGATTCCTCTTCTTGGAGCTCGAAGTTCGTCCCCAATATCTCTCTCAGACTCTCTCCACACCAAGCAACAAAGTGAAAATGAAAAATGAGCAAAAGACCCCAGAATCTGAGCTTTTTCTGGTATTTATAGAATTCCCGACTCTGGGAGTTGTCACTTTCTTTCATAAAAGTGACCACGCAGAGGCTTATATAGTTTATGGAAATTGGAACTGTCACTTTCGATGATAAGAGTTGCAACGCAAGAGGTCGAGTGGTTGCGCATGTTCACTTTTATGAGTAAAAGTGACTACACACAACTTGCCAAGTTGAGGTCTCTCTAGAACATCACTTTCACTGGTAAAAGTGGTTATGCAGAGCTTGCTATGCCTAAGGCTTCTTTGGAACATCCACTTTCACTGGTAAAAGTGATAACGTAGAGCTCGCTATGTCTGAGGCTTCTCTGGAACACTCACTATCGCCAACAAGAGTGTTAACGCCCAGTGTGTATTCCTCTTTGATGCCTGAAGTGATCACTTTCACTGGTAATAATGATCACGCCTAGCTTGCATTCCATAATTCTTGTGCTTTGAGTCCAAAATTGCTACTTTTCTTCTTCCTTTCCATTGATTTTCCATTTCCATGAACCTTACTCAGATTATTCCTATAAAAAAAAGATTAAATTCTTAATTTCTTAGCAGAAATCTCACAAATGCTAAAATAACTACATATTAAAAGAAAACCTTCGACCATTCTATTTTTCTGAGTTTTTCTGCTTTTTCTAACATATTTTCCTTATCAAATGGGCTAGAATTACACTAAAATATTAGTAAAAATATGGATTCATTAGTGGGCGGGATGCTGCACAGGCTGTGGCTGCTAGTAATTATACCTTTACTGATGTTGTGCTGGGCCTGGACTATATCACGGATTAGGATGATTCCTCCACCCTGGATTATATGTAGGTGCAAATGGATTATACTGTTGCTGCTGCTACTAGTACGGAGGATGTATACCTGCCACCATATGAGAAGGTGCATTGGACGTCTCTTGTAGCTGAGGACAAGCATTCGTGTAATGATCTCCTGAGCATATACTACATGTCTGTGGCACTGCCTTTCCTATTACTAGTTGCCTCACCAATGAAGTTAACTTCGTAAGCTTATTTCCAGCCTTTGATTATCGACTGCAGCCACATTGCTAGTTGCTATTTCATGCATATATCTGGTCGTACTCCTAGAACTGAACTACTGTAAGTTCTCTGCCATATTGAAAATCAAATATCTTGCAGTTGTAGGGGTCTTGT
The DNA here is from genome assembly GCF_003935025.1 of Abrus precatorius. Classification (NCBI taxonomy): domain Eukaryota; kingdom Viridiplantae; phylum Streptophyta; class Magnoliopsida; order Fabales; family Fabaceae; genus Abrus; species Abrus precatorius. Next base: position 1,927,630 of record NW_020874439.1, on the reverse strand, counting down.
CCATCAAAGCTCCTCTCCATAGGAAGTAAATCTTCATAAAAATACTGGATCAACAATTGTTCATTGATTTGGTGATTAGGACAGGTTGCACAAAGTCTATTAAACCTCTCCCAATACTTATACAAAGTCTCTCCTTACAGTTTCCTGATCCCACTTATTTCTTTTCTGATTGCTGCAATTCTAGAGGCAAGAAAGAACTTCTCTAAGAATCTCCTTTTCACGTCATTCCAGGTGGTAATTGGTGTTGACTACAACTAAAGCCAATCCTTGGCCACGTCACAAAGTGAGAATGGAAATGCCTTCATCTTCACAAAGTCTTCAAGCACATCTATTGGCCGCATGGTAGAGCAAACTACATGGAACTCCATCAAGTGTTTGTGTAGATCCTCTCCTGCCAGTCCATGAAATTTGGGTAGTAAATGTATCAATCTAGACTTCAATTCATAGGTGGCTATGCCTTCTTGTAACTGAGGCACTTGGATGCAAAGTGGTTGGGGCCAACATCAAGGGCAACCAGCTCCTTCAAGGTTTTCTCTTGGTTGTTCGCAGCCATTTGTCTTGTATTGTGTTGTCTTTGTAATCTCTGAAGTTGTGAACGTGTCCTCTTAATCTCAGGATCTAATGGATACAATTTACCTACTCTAGACCTAGTTATGTATAGTTAGAATCGCTAAGAATATCCTGCACTTAATAAGCACTTACTGAGTGAACAGTGTTAGTTTACAAAGCAAATACTATGAAAAAGTGAGGTATAGATGAAGTGAAGTCTTGATAAATCTCTTTCTAGTATAAGAAAACACCACAAAAATTTTCAAAATTTTTTGAAATACACAACTATGTGAACGAGATGCCTAAAATCAAGAAAAATAGGTAAATAAATGGCAGAAAATAAAAAAAAATTAGAAAACAGGTAATTTTTGAAAATCTAGGCAACCTCAGGTAGTAATGGATAGGAAATTTTTTTCTACCCCAAATGCATATGCAATAATGTCAATTCTGAGTTTCCTAGCCAAAGTTATATCCATTTTAAGTTTTCACAATATTTTCTTTGCTACTCACTTGTATATTTTTTTTCTACAACTCTTTTGGTAAATCTACCAACTCTATTATCTAAAAGACATTAAAAGAAATGTGGACACAAAATTCAGCTAAAAAATCAATCTCTAACTATTTTATTTGATTTTTCTAAATTCAGGTGAATAGTAAATGGATAATAACCTACACTAGCCACCACCTTGGAGACCAAATACTTTGTTTTTTGCGCCCACTACACCTCTATTTTGGGCATGCAATTGTTATCTAATTTGATCAACGATGCAGGATACCACACGTATAAACAAATCACATTGAAAGCAACATAAACGCAAACAAAGCAAACGAACAACGCAGGAAATTAAGCAAAGCAGTTAGCGCACACAATAAAATTAAAACAAAATGACTTGTATCACCGGCAACGGTGCCATTTTTACAACCATGTCATAAAGGTGTCAAATAAAACTAGATTTTTCAAATAATTTTGCAATATAGGAAGCAAACCTAAGACACCTCACATGAATACAAATTCATTATGTTTTCAATTGTAACCATGCAACGGTGGTTAATTCAAGAGTTTTGTGATTTAAAGACGAATTAAAAATAAAAGTAATTTAAAACGAAAGCAATTTAAATGGAAACAGATCTAAAACTGAAAATAAATTTAAAATTTGAAGATGGATCTAAAAACTAAAAATGACTTTAAAATTTGAAAACGGATCTAACAACTGAAAACAAATTTAATTTAACCCAAAAAAAATTAAAAAATAAATTGAAAACAAAACAAATTGGATAACAAAAACGAAAATGAAAACAAAAACAAAAACAAAACACAAAACGTATTGGAAAATAAAAACGAGAATTAAAACCACAAATTGAAATCATGAATCACAAACGTAAACTAGGATTACTATATTGAATTTGCCTAAATCTCAAATGTAAAAGCAATCAATCGATCAATATTACACTCAAGAATAAAACCAAATTCAATCGTATTATGCATGCACCAATCTTAATCAAGAATTGTGAATCTTGTAATCCACGCTTGAGACAAGATGATTCGCGAGAAACAAATAATTGAGAGCACAGCAAAATCCGAAAAAAGGCAAGCGAATGGAACGAAAAAAGGTTTTCTCTCAAAAGCGGAAAAAAGTCTTTACCCAAAAACAAAATTATGAAAGGGAAAGGAGGAGAGGTACAGAATCCATCTTTTGACCCTTATATATACTGGTCTTAAATGAAAACGAAAATAAAAGGGCTAAGGCCTCTGCAAGTAATTATAATAAAAGCCATAAATATAAAAGGTATGTTTTAAGTTTAAACTTCAAAAATTAATAGAAAATAGTTGTAAACTCCAAAAAGCATAATCCATATATCCAAATTGAAGCCCAAGAAGTCAGGAATCCATTGCAAAAAGAATCAGCCAAAAAGGAGATCTACAAAAAAAGTTATGGTCGAAATAGTGGACAAAGGTTAGAATAGCAAAAATATGAAACATAAAGTAAACATAACAAGTATTTATGAAAACTCCAATTTAATGCAAGAATTGCAAAAACATGCTTAATGAAATAAATAAAGAAGGAAAGATATTTTGAAAGATGCAATAAGGCTGTAAATGTGAATACAAAATATGAATCATCAAAGAGACACACATAATATCTACAGTTATTATTATTTGTTTGCTTAAGACACTTTGTGAAAGAAAAAAACATAAAAATATAAATTAATAACTAATAACTTAAAAGGTTATTTGAAAATATATATCTGTATAGCGAATTATCTAGTTTAATGTATCTTTGTAACGTATCTTTGTACTAAAGATTTAAACTTGCCTTTCTATTCAATAAAGTGATAAGGACACGAATAAAATAAATCAAAGAAATATGTTACAATTCAAGAACATTTGTAACGCTTCGAATTTTTTAATATTAATTATTGATAATTATATAAATCTAAATGTATATTTATGTGTGTATTTTTAAATATATGTTGTGAATATGTATATATATATATAGATGGGTGTATGCATGACTGGTTGGGCTGAAATAGGCTAAGTGTCTAAGTACAGGGTGAGATACTGGGCTATTCTCGTTGCAGCGAGAGGATTCTCGCTGTAGCGAGAGGGCCCTGGGAGGAAGGACCAGAACTGTCATGCTATACCGAGAGGGCGTGTTACTGTAGCGAGAGTGTCGCGACCAGAAAGGATTTAAAGGGGGTTAGGGTTCGAAGAGAGTTATTTCTCCCTCTCCCTTCGATTCTCTCATTACGCAAAGCCCTTTTTCCATCGATTAATTGCCTCCAAAGCCGTTCGGAGCAAGATTGGAGCTCGAATTTGTGTGAGAAACACTTAGAGGTGAGTTTTAAATTGTTAGGGTTTTCATTTTCCTTCCCTTTCTCTGTTCTTGGTGATTCTCGAGGTTCTCATGGAATTCTTCCATGTGTTTAGGCCGAAAACCGTGTGGGGAGCAGTTCCGTGGTTGAGTTCGGACGTGAGTCTTCAATCTAAGGTAAAGGGGGACTCTACCCTACTCCTTTATGTGTGATTTGGTGCTATTTTATGTGATATTGTGATGTGGTTGAGTAGAGGGTAGGAAATTGCTGAAATATATGGTATGGGCACTTGTGCCGTTTATACATATGTGTATATCTGAATGTATATTGTGAAAATGTGGGCCCAAGGGCCGTGTAATATGAATGGAAATAGGCTAGGAGCCGTGTGTCTTGAATGAATTGTGGGCTATGTGCTGTGTGTGCTGTGAAAATGAAATGTGGGCCTAGTGTCGTAACTGTTAAATGTGAGCTATGTGCCGTATACTGAAATGTGTGTGACTGGGGCGTGTAACGTTGTTGTAATGTGCTGTGAATGGTTCAGCGATACACTAGGGGTGTGGGGGATGAGGACGGTAGAAATACCTTGGGGAAGAGGGAGTGGTGGTGACACCGACTGTGGAACAGGTGCACCACAGGCCACACACTCTCTTCCTGACTAGACCTCTGACCATTACCTTTGCTGAGCGACCCGTGACTGTCCACGTGATATCCGTGAGGCGGGAGTAACCGACGACCATTCATGGTGTAAATCCGTGATCACAGTGTAAATGTGAGTGTGGCTGGCGTGCGTATGCATGGGTTCATAAATTGTACTTATGGATGTAATAATGCTGCCTGTACTTGTATTTGTTTAATGTATTGGAAATGTGCTAAAGGTGAGACTTCATGCTTAATTGTATGTTTTGGTAGCGTAGAGTACTCACCCTTACATTCATTTTTCAAGTAATCAAGACGATCAGCACCAGAATCAGTGAAAGGGGCGAATGAAATTGCTATAGGACTAGGATTTTAATTTGAAACTACTATATTTGAATGGGTCCTGTAGTAGTGACTTGATAGAGATTGTAACTCCTTTTCTTATTTTAAAATATTGATGAAATTTGGATTAAAAATGGAAGTTTTATTATTTCAAAAATTTACGAAATTCCTTATTTATTTAAAAATTAAATTCAAGGTGTTACAACATTCATATATGTTAGAGTATTGATGAAAATACTTATTCAAAATTTGATATGAAATCTAAATTTTGGCAGATCCAAATCTGTGATGAAGACAGATACAAAACTGTCTTCACTGTTCCTTTTGGATAATACGAATGGAATGTGATGCACTTTGGTCTTGAAAATGCTCCTTCTGAATTTCAAAAAATCATGAATGACATTTTCAATCCTTATTCCAAATTTGTCATCGTCTACATAGATGATGTATTAATTTTTTCTCATTCATTGATCAACATTTCAAGCATATAAATGTTTTCATTAATGTTGTCAAACAGAATAGTTTAGCTGTCTCCAAATCAAAGATTAATTTGTTTCAAACCAATGTCAGGTTCCTTGGTTATAATATTCACCAGGAGACTATCATTCCTATTAGTAAATCCATTAAATTTTCTAATAAATTTCCTGACAGAATCCTTGATAAAACCCTACTTCAAAGGTTTCTCGGATGTATTAATTATGTAGGTGATTTTATTCCTCACCTTTACATGATAGCCTTAAAAAGAATCCTCCTTCCTGGACTGATATACATACTAATATAGTCAAAGAAATCGAAACCAAGGTTCAAGAAATAAAATGTCTTTATCTCCTAATTCCTCAACCTTTCAAAATTGTCGAATCCCATGCTTCTTGCATAGGTTATGGTGGCATCCTCAAACAAAGAGTTGACTCTCATGAGCATATCATTGCATATACTTCAAAACATTGGAATTCTGCACAACAGAATTATTCAACTGTTAAAAAAGAAGTTTTAGTAATTATTTTATGTGTTTCAAAATTTTAATAAGATTTGTTAAATCAAAAATTTCTTATTCGAGTAGATTGCAAATCTGCTAAAGAAATTTTACAAAAAAATGTTAAAAATCTTGCATCCAAACAAATTTTCGCTATATGGCAAGCAATTTTGAGTGTTTTTTATTTTGAAATTGAATATCCCAAAGGCACTTCCAATTCCCTTCCTGATTATCTTACCCATGAATATTTATAGGAAAAATAGAATGCCTAAAAAGGCAACCTCCTCCATAGAAGAAGCCACTAGTAGAGGTAGAGTCAGATTAGCTTTGACTCTAAGAAAATCAAAATCTGCATCAGCAGATTCAAATTCAACTTCTTTAGGGTCATCCACCCCAACTAGGTCATCAACCCAAAAAGCTATCCAAATTGTTGAGTCATCAATCCAGCAATCTGGAATTCCTAAAGAATCCTCCAAAAAGACTGATTCTTCTTCACAAACTAAAACAATCAAATAGACTAAAGCTGATTATGCTTTGTCTGTTAGCACACTGTTAGCTCTCCAACAAGAAACCTTGAGCAGCCTACCAACTAAATCTTGGGCAGACACTGCCTCAGAAGATGAGATGGATATAGAATTAGGAAGCCTAAACACTATAATCCAATCCCTCAACCAATCCCAAAAGACAAATTCTAGAGAAACTAGCAAAGCTATTAGTATCCCAAAAGACAAACAAAAATCAACCCATTATATGGCTAAAGAAAAATATTCCTCAGTCATTCAAATGGAACCTGAATTTTGGGATAAAAATCCTTATAAAACCATTACAAAAGCCTTTCCTCCTAGTTTCTATTTTAGACCTTATGCTCTAAATAAAACTAGACAATTTTATGAATTCATCTTAGTAGACTCAGATTCCGTTTCTATAAAACACTATAAGGATCAAAAAGATCCATCCATTATGACCCATTCAACAATCTGAATTCTCAAAGTTTTAACTTTAAAAAATTTTGGAAAAAATCTAAAAGCATACAAAAAATTTTCTCAGTCTTTTGATCTAGTTGGTTACAACTACTGGGATTACATTGATGCTTGGACGAGAATTTTTTGGTTTCAAAATAAACTTAATAGACACTCCTGGTTGATTTACTTTAAGAGGAATCAAAATTATGAATTTCCAAATTGGTTCTTATAATGGTGGGATTATTTTGGTCCTATAGAAGAAATTCTTCTTTCTTTAGTAAAAGAAGGATATATAACATTCAAAACCAGATATTTGCAAGGATCAAAGATTCCAACAAATCTTGAATATTTCTCTGCTTTCTCTCTTGCATGGGTATTGTCATGGCAGTATAGATACAACAAGACAGAGAATGAAGAAGTGTTCCCCATTCTTCATAGATATTCCTTTGTAAAATGGTGGAATCAATTTAATGTAGACCATGCTCGACCATCAGAAGTAAATCAATTCTTTACTAAAAACCCTAAATTAATAAAGCTCATAGGTACGGTTGAAACCAATCTCGGCCAAGGCCCGGTATATTTTAACTGTTTTCCAAACAAAACAGTAAGTTTAATGGATATTAACATCCTAGACTCTCTGTTTCTTAATATTTGCTTTCATGGTTTAGACATGAAAGAGGGATCTATTCCTGTAGCATTAATCTATGGGATTCAGTACAAAGTCATGAACTCTTGTGCGTCTAGAGTCCGCCTTAAACCTCAGAAAGGTGAAACTACTTTGTTTATCACTAATATGCAAAGGCTAATGTCTTCTTACCTAGAATCATCAAATGGGATGAGGTTACTCTCCCAGAAAAATGGGTTATGGACAAAGCTACACCTTGTGTACCCAGACCTGCACCTTAAATCCAAGACATTTCTCAGGATAATTCTGGAAAAGTCGAAATAACCTTTGATAGGAGAAACTCATTCTCCTCTAGGATTGATGCTTTCAACAGACAATCTGATTTTGCATCTGCTAGGAGATCATTCTCTTCCAGATCTCAAACTTTTAGATCTAAAATACCTAGATCTGTTGCTCATGAACCTTCTCATATAAATCTTCAGGGATTAGATACCTCCTCTAGAATCCCTAGAACTGTTTATCAAACCACCAATAAGGAAGAAGAAAATCAAAGTATCCAATCTCCAACATACTCCTCCCTGAATGAGCCTTATGATATTATCTCATAAGTTTGTTATTGATAAGGAAACCCTTAAGAAAGATTTCTATTTTGAGGATAGGAAACCTTAGAGAGAGTGATTTTTCCATAATCATAAAGGTAGTAATAGATCCACTATCCAAGAGAAGTTTTATAAATTTCTCAAAAAAGTTGAGGAAAATATTCTTTTCTTTGATTGGTTTCATGCTTATACCATTCAAAACAATTTAGATTATCCTTGGTAAGAAGATGTTATTAGTAACTCTTCTGCTAATGTCATATCTTGGAAGATTAAAGATGGACAAATAGTTCAGAGTGAATTGTCTCCTTCAACTCAGTATCTGTTACCAAAATTAAAGGATAATAGTGGTAATCCTATAATGGCTACGCCATTCAAAACCAAAAACCCTGATGAGTCTATCACTCCTAGTGATATTCAAGGCCTCATGAAACAGGCTAATTACACCAATAAATATTTACAAGTATTAGGTGACAAAATCTCTCTTAATCCTGTTAAGCAAAAAGAAGAAGAGACATCCTCTTCTTCTTAAATCCAATTAGAAAAACCTCTTTTCAAACCTTTTAAGATTAACGCCAAAGCCAAACAGAAAATCTTAGAGCTTAGGCAAAAAGAAAAATCCAAAACCATAGAGAACAATCAGAATGAGTTAGCAATTGTTAAATAACACTAGATACGATATTTAGTTAATTATTCTACCAAATTAAATTTAATAAAAGAATTGGTTAATTTTATATTATACAGACATAACATATCACACATTAGATTAACTGACAAGATTGTTCCAGTTGAATTTATGATCTCTAATTTAAACTTTTATAAATATAATTGTGTTAAATACTTACATGTAGAATTTTACTATCCTTACATAAGATTATCTTTAATGAAAGATACTTGTGTTTAAACTAAAAATGTATTGAATACCATGTAATATTGAGATACAAGTACAATAAAAATATAAAGTAATATATAATTTTTTTAATATATTACTTATACTTTAATAAAAAATTATGTCTTTATTTTTTAATATATATACTATTTATATTATTTTTTTATTATGACCTTATTAATATTATTGATCTTTAATTTGATAGGGTTTAGGGTTTATTCATATCTGAATTCCTTTTCACTGCCAAATTGCTGAATCATATAACTATCTTTTGTTTAACATTGTGGTTACAATATACACTTTATCCAAAGGGTAGAACCACTTCGCCACAATCCTTCAAAGACTTCCTCCACTTATTTCATTCCCCTTATAATTTTGCCTTTTTTTGTCATAGTAATTTCAAAACTTCAATATACACCACTTTGGTCAATTCTAAGTCATATACCAAGTACTTTCCCTCACCTGGTATTGTATGCCAAGCGTATAAGAAATTTTTCTTTAGTCTAATTTTGACATTCACGACTTGTACTACGATATAAATTTTCCTCTTCTTTCTAACCAAATAGATCATAAATTAATACCAACATTAATCATTTCTCTTATCCTTTATTCTAAATAAAGTCTGTTCCTTTCAAGCCAACATCAATTTGTGATGTGATTTGTCAAGAAAATTACCTTAATAGTCCCCAGAAATCACACACTCTCAACTACAGTTACTTATTACCAATGTTATTCAATCAAGCTAATGATGATTCATATACATTCTCATGATACCATTCTTCTTCTCTCTATAGAGTACAATTATTTCTCATGCTAATATATACATAATTTCACGAACCATTTCTGCCGCAATTAACTCCATTTATGATGCTACATGACACAATCAACTTTAAACCAGTTCTAAATTCAACACTTATAGCTAACTTACATTCCATCATATGAGATAATTACTGATTTTCATCATTTTTTCTATAGAGTTTCCCTAATATTCTGTCAGAACTGGACATATATCCAGTTCTAAGAATTTATTCTTAAAGAACAACACTGTAGAGGCTTTAACCTTCCTTACTTTTACCAATTTATTCACTTCTAAAGTTTAGGAATACATGATGCACCATCACTCTAAGTTAAAACTTTACCCTTACATCAATAAATATGATTAAATCAATCCATTTAAAGTCTTACGAATTAGGAACAAATGACAGACAATTCAGTATCATAGAAAAGGAATTTACATTGAATTGCCACAAAACAACCTAGGCATGAATAAAATAACTTCCAGTTTATTATTGGAAATGGGTATTGCAACATTAGGTGACAAGGAGGCATTAACAAAACAAGATGTTTGTACAATGAAAGATGTATCGAAATAGACAATTGATCCATCAATAATAGAGATATCATAATAGTATAAGATCAAGAAGGTACAGACAAAATAAGAGTTCTCCTATAATGAAAGGAATACAAAGTAACATACATATGATTCCAGAATTATACAAAATGTCAATGATTTTACTGATAATACATATTGACAATAGTTTACTACTATCCTATTTCAGCCACAAGTGCAACCCAAAATCTATTCTGTACATTCTTTCACCGAATAAGGTCCGCCACAGCGATAACACTTCATTGAACCCAAGGAGTTATCATTTCTGAATGAATATTTGTTGCTCTCACTAGTACTTTTACTTCTCTAAGGTGCAAACTGACAATTATTGGCTAAGTGTCCCTTGTTTCCACAATGGTCACAAATTCAAAGTGACATAGGGCAATCTTTAACCACGTGGGGTCCTTTGCATCGGAAGCACCTAACTCTAGCACAAGATTTACTACTACCACTATTATCACTGCAACTTGATACTCCACTTGTTTGAGTTTGAGTTGTATTTTGGTAAGGCTTCCTTTGAATTATTTGAAGTTTCTTGTCTTGCTTGACAAGTCCTCCTGTCCAATATCTTCCCTCAATCCATTCTCAAATTGAGCACATAAGGCTTCGCCTCCTCATGTTAGAAAAAGGGACCAATACTTCATCAATTCTTGGAATTTGGCCGTATATTCACCCATTGTCATATTTCTTGCTTCAATTCCAAAAATTCTCTACCTTTCTATCTCCTTATGTCACTTGGGAAATAATTTCCTAGGAAGCCTGCCTTAAAAGTCTTCCACATAACATACCTGTTTTCTTGTGGCAGACTCTGACTCGCAAATCTCCACCAATCCTCAGCTTTCCCACTAAGCATATAGGTAGCATTTGTTTCCCTATGCTCTTCATAACAACTCATCACTCTAAAAAATTTTCTCCACATCAGCAATCCATCTTTGTGCTTCTTCTGGGTCAAATCCACCTTCAAACCTTAGAGGATTGTGCTGGGTAAATACAGACAGTCCTCGATATTCTACTGCTTTTGCATTTCTACCATGCACTAAGGTCTCTAATACTTGGATCATACAAGTCAAAATCTCTTTGGTTGCTCTCTCATATCTACCTCTACTCGCCATATTCTAATTCAAACAACATTATACATATGTCAGCAAACCTATTATTCACATATGTATACACATACACGTTTAATTCAAGTAATTCACTGAAATTACTTGCGATCATCAAATAACACATACTAATAAACAATCAACTTATATTCTTGTAAATCAAGAATACAAGTACACACCACACAAGTGAACTGGTCTCATACCCTAGGTTTGTGAAGACAAACTGCTCTGATACCATTTTATAACACCCCATATTTATTTAAATTATTTTTTCTGTATAATTATAAAAATATCATTAATTATTTGAGTAAAATAAGTGAAAGATAGATGAATGTAGAAAAGATTCCTAAGTATGTAGATTCTGAATCAATGAAAGTGTGTAAAATTTAAGATCTCACTTATATATATATATATGGGCAAGATCTTCTTATACTGGTATAAGTATAAAAACTCTTACACCCAATTTGAGTTTTTCATTTAACTTAAATCTAACGGGTTATAATCTATTACTTTACTGGTCGTTAGATTTAAGTTAAATGAAAGGTTCAGATTGGGTATCAGAGTTTTTAACTAGTATAAGAAGATTATTTCCCCATATATATATATATATATATATATATAAGGATTCTCAATTCACAATTTTAAAAGAAAGTTGAAATTTTTATATTAACGATCTATCTCAAATTACTACATATGTGCATTAAATTATTCTTTAAAATAATTACATATTGTAATCAACTTTGAATAAAAACTTAGTCAATAATATTATTACAGTCCTCCCAAATAAACTAAATTTTTGTAAGGGTGAGCATCCCTTACCCATTAAATCTTGATTTATAAAATAATGAAATCAATGCAGAATGTATTTTCAAAAGCCACATATAATAAGTTAGGAACATTTCATTTCTAACAAATTTATTCATCATTTGATTAATTAGTATCTATTTCTTCTTGTTTAATACGGTAATTTAATTCTTCAATTTATCTCACTTTTATCATGTTTGTTTTAGAATATTTATCAATTTATATCCAAAATACATGCATTTCTACTTCTTCTACTTTACACATGTAATATAACTTCTTTTGTTATTTAAAGATAGTTAATCCATTCACATCAATTTCACTCCAAACTTAACTTCTTAATTAAACATACAATGATAAAACAAGAAAACACATCACTTTCCACTTAGCCAATTATCATTATCCAATCAATAACAAGAAAGCAAAATATGTTGCAAAATGTTTAACTTGCCAAAAGTCAAAGGCAGAACATCAACGGTTGCTAGGAATATTACAACCGTTAAAGATTCTTGAATGGAAATGGGATAGTATTTCTATAGATTTTTTCTCTAGATTACCCAGAACAAGAAGTAATCATGATGCTGTGTGGATAATAGTGGATCATTTAATTAAATCTGCTCATTTTCTCCCAAACAATATGAAATACAAGTTGGAGAAACTAGCAGAGATATATATAAGAGAAGTAGTTAAATTGCATAGGGTGCCAATTAGTATTGTGTTTGATAGATACCCAAGGTTTACGTCAAAATTTTGAGAAAGTTTACAAAGAGCCTTGGAAACTAAGCAGAAATTTAGTTCAGCGTATCATCCACAGACCGATGGACAGACAGAGCGAACCATTCAGTCTTTAGAGAATTTATTATGAGCTTGTGTGATAGAATAGTAAGAAAGTTGGGATGAATGCTTACCTTTAATAGAATTCACATCCAATAACAGTTATCACGCGCATATTGGAATAGCTTCGTATGAAGCTTTATATGGTAGGAAGTGCAAAACACCTTTGTGTTGGTATGAAACGAGAGAAGCAACCCTGTATGCGCCAGATATGATCCAATAGCAAAACAATCAAATTAAAAAGATCATAGAGAAAATAAAGGTCGCGCAAGATAGGCAGAAGAGCTATTATGATCAAAGAAGGAAACCTCTAGAATTTCAAGTTGGAGACCATGTATTTCTAAGAGTCTCACTTATTACTGGAGTTAGTAGAGCATTGAAATCCAAGAAATTGTCTCCTAAGTTTATCAGACCATTTGAAATACTAAATAGAATTGGCTCTATGGCATATCATATTGCTTTGTTTCCAAATCTTTCAAATTTACACCCTATCTTCCATGTGTCACAACTTAGAAAACATGTTCCCGATCCTTCTTATATCATAGAACTTGACCTCATTCAAGTTAAGGAGAATCTTTCACACGATGTGTATCTAGTGAGAGTTGTAGATCATCGAATTAAATAATTAAAAGGTAAAGATATTTCGTTGGTGAAGGTAATATGGAACACAGGTGATGAAGGAGATGCTACTTGGGAATTAGAAGACAAAATGAGAGAAGTATACCTCCACCTCTTCTAAAGTCGATGAATTTCGTGGACGAAATTCTTTAAAGGGTGAGAGGATTGTAACATCCCTCTTTTTGGTAATAATAAAAATTTAATTATATGATAAATATGCATGTAAAGGGGTAAGTTAGGCAAGTTTTAAAGTGTTGGATTGTAAGATTTTCGCTATAGCGAAATAATTCTCGTTGTAGCGAGAGAGAGACGGTGAAAATGAAACATTCTAGAGTGATCTCGCTATAGCAAGAATGTCTCGCTGTAGTTAGAGGTCTCTCACAGTAGCGAAAAGTGCAAAAAAATATTATGCAATTTTGTCTCATATTTTCGCTGTAGCGAGAGAGTCTCGTTGTAGTGACAGTCTCTCACTGTAGCAAGAATTAACTTGCTATAGCGAGGAGTATTATGAGTAATCTCTCGCTATAGCGAGAAAGGCTCGTTGTAGTGAGAATGTCGTAATTCTGAGGGTATATAAGGGCTTTCATGCATGAAAAGTTCATTTTACCTCCTCTCACGTCCCAACTCTGATTCCCTGAACTCTTTTTTCGTTTTATCATATTAAACTCCTCAAAAGTCCCAGTTCTTCTTAAATTTTGTGATTTCATGTTAGTTCTATGCAATCCTACGTAAGTTTCTCTATGTTTAAATTGTGTATTATCGTTGTTTTCCTTAAACTTGGTTCTAAGAGGATGGAATTCGTGTTACATAGGTAGAAGTACCATTTTGAATGTTCTTCATCATCAACTTTCGTTTAGATTTTCATTTTAAGGTAAGGGAAGCTCTATTTTATCATTGTATGATGTGAGTTATATGTTAAATTCATGAGAGCATGTTATGTATTAATTTTTTATGATATATGTATGAATAATGAGTATTAATGAAGAAAGATTGCCAATATGTACATGTTCGATGATTTTGTTAATTAATCTTTACTGTATAAACATGAAATATATGATGAGAAAGCATAATATTATGATTAAACTAGTTTAGTGATATTTGATGAATGTACTGAATTTGATATAAGCTTATTATTGAGTTATGTCTCAAATTGATGAATATGGCTTCTATGATTTGTTGAATAAAGTGATTATTGGGATTATGAGTTAGTGATGAGCAATATGGAAATAGTTTGGAAGAGCTAATGGCACTATCTTGCAATAAAATTGTGAAATGATTGAAAAAGCTGAATGGTTGGTGTAAATAGTTACAAAGATACATTAGGGGTATAGAGTCGGAAGATGATAAGGAAATCTTGACAAAATGTAGGGTGGTAAGCGCATTCACGATTTGTGCACATGATGTTATTGAGTGCGAATGCGCCACATGGCCTCACACTCGTTTCCCGACTAGACTCCTGACTATACCTTTGTTAAAAGGCTTGTGATTGCATACGTTGTATCCATATTGCATGAGCTAACCGACAACTATTTACATGATGAAGTAAGACCTCAAGAACTGTTGGGGGCATTGAATGACTATGATTATAGTACACTTAAAGTGCGAATTTTGGAATAGAAGTGTCAATGAGAATATGTAAATGTAAATGACGAATGAGATATGTAATATTTGGTAATGTGATATAGAATGCTATCTAATGGTATAATCATAATGTTGTTATGAAAATGTTACAATATATTCGTATTGTATTATAAATGGGATATATGCTCACCCTTACACCATCTTGTAGGTAGTAAAGATCGTCCCATCCTATGCGGATTGATGTTGTAAATGTTTTTGCCAATAGATTGAATTATGTTTTTAGTGAATATAGATGTGTAGTATATGTATATTTTAGGGTACATTTTGAAGAAAATTAGGAGTATACATTAGAAATAGTATATAATTATGCAGTTCCTTTTAAAAGTCATTTTGAAAGAAGAGTTTGTTGAAAAAAAATCTTTAAGATTTCACTATTTAATTAATAACAAACTTGTCTGTAAAATTTATAAATTCTTTTGAGCATTTATTGTACTGGTATATTTGCTAAAATGTACAAGATTTTAGATTCGAAAAGTTTAAGTTTATGTTGAGTAGGAAAGAATAATGCATATCCATGTATATCAAAACTCAATGAAAAGTATTGCACTAAATATTGAAGACTTTGAAGACAATAAAATACTCATCTTTTCTTATATATTTTGAGGAAAAAAATATTATAAGTATTCAAAAAATTCAATCTATTGTGTTATGATCAAACAATAACTTAAAAAGATCAAGAATAAACCTTCATGCTTGTAACTATCAAATCATTCATAATGAATTTGATAATGATAACGTTATTACTATAAAGAAAAAAATATTAGTTTTTACTCAAATTTATGTAACCATGTAGCAAGAGGTACTAGAACCCCTCAACTTTTAAGGGTTTCAAAGAATGCCCTTGTTATTATTATTCTCTTCTTGCACGTTTAAGTAACCCCATCTTTTCACAATGCTGAGAAATTGATTCTTCATGCAAGTCTAAGTCAACTACCATGTGTGGTATTCTGTTTAACTATATCTCGAATAGGAAAAAAAAAATTCTACCAAAAATATGTTATCACAACTACTTATGTTATGTATTTTTCTTATAAATTATAAAATTTTAATACATAACGTAATATTAGCAGTATATATCACGTAATCTTAGAACACACCACTTTATTAGGCATAGCTAATATCGTTGATTCTGAACAAAGCTCACCAAAACCTATTCTTTCTTTGTTGTCTGCATTGTCAGTAGGGATGAAAACAGGTCAGGCCGCCTGACAGTGGCCTGTGGCCTGGCCTCATTTAGGCCTGACCTGACTTGGCCTTTTTAATAAACAAACCAGGCTCAAGCTTTTTTTAAGGCCTGTTTAAGTAAACAAGTCAGGCATGAGCTGTTTATAAAGCTTGTCAAGCCTGACAGGCCGGCCTGTATATATATATATATATATATATATATATATATATATATATATATATATATATATATATATATATATATATTATATAATTTAAAAATAGAGTTATCAAAATATATTTAAATAATAAAGTTATTTAATAATATATTTTTATATTCTTAATTCTGTTATTATTAAATTAATATATTATGTTATAATTTTATTTATTTATAATTATAATAAACAGAAATTATATTATATTAAAAATTAAAAATATTTATACATGATTACACTTTTTAAATAATAAATTTATTTAATAATAAATTATTATATTTAAATAATTTAAAAAATAGTTAAGTCTTTGAATAGGAATAAAACGTAATCAAAACTAAACGAAATTAAATTTAAAAATAAAATAATAAAATTATATTAACATATTTTTTATACTTTTAATTTTATTATTATTAATTTAATTATTTAATTATTATATTAATATATTATGTTATAATTTTTTTTATTTATAATAAATAGAGATTGCTTAAATCTGAATTATATTTTATTTGAAAGTAAAAATTTATTAAAAAAATGATAATAAAATAAAATAAAAAACTTATTATAATATATATTAATATATATATATATATATATATATATATAATCATACCATGTAGCAAATAATATAAATAATATAATTATAAATAAATTATATAATAATATATATTTTTATAACTTGCACATGTTTTAATTAAATTATTAGTCAATTTATCAATTTATATGTAATTTATAAGTATGTGTTTTAATTTATTGTATCAGTAATATTTTCTATGTTAAATTAATATTATAGTGTAGTTAATTTTACATTTATTTGTTAATTGAAAATAACAAATTAATGAGACAAATAAAATTAAATATTTTGTAATTATTTTTTAATTTAATAGTTATTATTGTTTTTATTTTATATATATAAATAGTACATTAAGTTTAAATTTTTATATTAAGTTTTATCACATATTTTTTAAATAAGATAAAAATTTAGAAATATAAGTTCTTTTAATTTAAATATAAATTTTAATAATTCTTCCTATGCTCATATGTTATTTTTCTGCATATATGAATTTTATAATATAAGTATTTATCATCTACAATTTTTATAATGACGATATTTATTTACTTTTTAAAATATAATAATTTTTTTAGCTGATTCAATAAATTTTATAAGTGTTATTTTTTGTAATTATTTTTTTAATTTAATAGTTATTATTATTGTCATTATATATATATATTGCAGTAAGTTTAAATTTATTTTTTTTAAAACATATAATTTTCTTTTAATTGATTCAACAAACTGTGTGAATGTTATTTTTTTTAATCAATTTTATGTATTTACTATAACTTTATTTGTTGAATATAAGATGTCTTTAAATAAACAAAATATGTTTCTAAAATAAAACTAAAATATTTGCTATTTATATAATTTTAAAGAATAAATAAAAAAATATAAATATAAATTTTATTAATATAAAATATTTATAATTAATACTTAAATAATATTTTAAAAATTATTTATAAAATTATATAAATATTATTATAATTATTTAATAATTATTAAGAACATAGATAGAAATTAGAAAAATGTATAATAAACTAATTTAATAATAAAATATTTATATTTTTATTAATATTATTTTTTTTTTAACAGACTTTGTTAACAAGCTTCAGGATAGGTCAAGCCACTTAAACAGGTCAGGCCAGGCCTAAAATAAAGCCTTTAACAGGTAACAGGCCAGGCTCAGACATTTTGTTTATTTAAAGCCTGACCTGTCCTGACCTGTTTCCATCCCTAATTGTCGGTGGATGCAACAATGTATTTGCATGGTCTTCTTATCTTGCTTATTTCACGGTGCAGTCTCTTTCCATCAGTTCATAACATTCAAAAAATATACAAATTAAGGGTAGCCTCGTAAAGGCAATATTGATTCATTTTTTTTAAATTAAAAAAATTACAATAATCTTAAAAGAAAAATTGAATATCTAAAAAAATATCATGTAGCATAACTATACAAATTAGAACTTTAAAACACTTCATACATTTTTTGTCTTATGCATGAATTTTTTTATATTTAGTATAAAAAATTATTAAAATTATATAAATTTAATACATTAGGGTTTAAAATTAAAATTTGAACAAATAAAAAAAGTTTAGTTGATATAAATAAAAAATATAAGTATTTATAAAATATATATAAAAATTTTATATAAGATAATAAAGGAAAGTTAAATACAAACTTTAGTCTTCAAAATTTAAAATAAAATTAACAAAGACATGAATAAAAAGTAAAGATATTATAACATGAAAGAATGTAATTCACACATCACTATTAGTTAATTTTAATTATAAAATATACATGTGTTGAATTACAAATGAGAGTATATTTACTAATATTTTATTTTTTAAATAATAGACTTTCTTTTATATTATAAAAATTAATATCAAATTATTTATATATTTTTTTATCATTATGATCGTTTTAAAATAATAATAATTGTACCATTAATATTTATTAATTTAATAACTTAATTTAATTTGAAAAATATTATTTTCATTAATTCAATAGATTATGAGAATATAGATCATTTTAATTTAGTATTCCTCATTAATTATATGATAAATAATAAAAATATATTGTAATTTGATTTAAGATGAAACTTATTACGAGAAAGACAAACTAATTTAGTACGGAACTAAAATTGATGGATAGATACATATTTAATTGAAATTAAAAAAAACTAAATGTTTAATATATTTTAGTTGACATAATTATATATGTATATTTATTTATATATAATAAATTTAAATTTTATTTAATTTTAAATATTTATTCAGTATTTCAAATGAAAAATTATCTTCTCTTACTAGTATAAGTTTAAAAACTTTTACACTTGATCTGAGTCTTTCATTTAACTTACATCTAACAGTTAATGAAGTTATAAATTATAATTCGTTAGATATAAATTAAATGCAAAGCTCAGATCGAGTGTAAGAAGTTTTTAAACTTATACTAGAGTGATTATTATATTTTTTGTCATTGATTACAAAAATTATGTTGGCTCTACTCTAAATTTATTTAAGTTTCACTCATATTTTTACATATATATTTTTAAAATTTTATTTTGTAATTGAGAATATATTGAAAATATATCTTCTCAATAATTATCATGGTTAAAACAGGGGAAAAAAATCATACACTTTATGGATGAATAAAACAACCAAAATCAAGAAACATAACACAAGTAATCTTAAAATGAAGGCCTTTAAAAAATTACCAATTGAAACTTCTTGAAGGTTGAAACATAGAGGTAAAAGAAGAATGATATTGAATGTGAGTATATTTGTTGATTATTATTATTATTATTATTATTTGGAACGATGTGGTCGAGGAAAGAAACCAAATTTTAGAGATTATGCATCAACAAGGTACAACCTTTTTCGTTATTATTATAAATGAGACCCAAAAACCCTCCTCTTATCCTTTTGGATATGGGCAAGCAAAATGTTTTTTTTCTTTTTAATCATGATATTTTAGAAGCCTTTAAAATATGTATAACAAAATTTATTTGTATTTATCTATTTATCTTCATAAATTTAATATTAAAAGGCTTCTTGTTTTGTAGTCAGGCACAAACAAATATAAAATACATAAATACTATAATCCAATTAAAGATTGGGATTAAAAAGTATTATTTATTTTTTAAAAAAATTTCTTCAATTAATTTCTAAAAATTACAATAAGTAATTAAATAAAATTTAAAATCCATATATTTATTTTAATATATTTAAAAAATTTATAAATAAAACAAAATATGATATTCACATTTATTATATAAATAAATATTAAAAATATATAATATAAAAAATAAAATTTTGTTAACCTCAGCTCAGTTTAAACATTTACAAATAGAAAATATTTATAAAAAAATTATGTAGTTATTATATTAAAGTTATAAAAATATAATAAATTTTTTTAATAAAATTTTAGTATTATTAACTATTTATTTTACAGAGTCGAGGTTAACAAAACCTAAAAAAATACATCTCTTTATTTTGTACGCTACTAAATCCTGGGACAGCTAGCATTAAAGGCTCTTTATCTATTTTTTAGACTTTATTTTTCTAGCGAAGTTTGTGTCTCCTGTATTAATCAATGGGTTCATCCCCTATATTTTGCATTTGTTCATTTTCCTATCAATCAACATGATATTTCATTACAACATGTTGTACTATTAATTTATTGTATCTTCTTAGAGCTCTGAGTTATTATCCAACTGCTTATATTTATTTTTATTAAATTAAATTTTCAGGTAAGAATTTACTTTATGAAATAAAAAGGTGAAACTTTTTGCATTTTGTGCGTAAAAATTACAGTATTAATATACTTTTTTACTGTAATCTTTTAATTTAATATATTTTTACTATTCACTAAAATTAAGATCAGTCTCTAAGACCCACTATATAAACAATAAGAACTGCCTCATTCTTTTATTGTCTAAACGTATCAATATTTAAATATTATATAAAAAATTAACTAATTTAATCATGTCAAATAAAATTATTATCGACAACAAATTAAGTTTTCATCCAAATTAATTGCAAAGCAATTATATTTTCAAAAATTTAAACTCTACATTACATACCGGTTTTGGTGTTTATAAAAAATTCAGTAAATAATAATAGTAATAATACTATAATAATAATAATAATAATAATAATAATAATAATAACTCTCAAAGGAATACTCAACCGCATATACTGGTGAGAAGTGTTGGTTGCCTCTTCTAAATCAATTAATCATTTATATATTAAAGTTATTAGTATAGTGTACAGTTCAAAAAGTGATTATTTTTAATTATATCAAAATCATTTATAATTTCTTAATATATTTTAAATTCTTAAATAAAATGTCATCCCCATATCGAGTTGCTTACATGATACGAGGGTCTTATATTTAAACTTGGCATTCACTAATCCACTCTCGTGTGCTCCTATTCCATCTACCTGGACCATTCTTAATGGTGTACCTAAAGGAGCCGCTGCCAAGGTTAATGGCTATGAAAATACAGAGAATGGTTAGTTTAAAATTGAGAGAAAATTCGCAAATATAAGCGTTTGGTTGTGACTGAGGACACCCCAATTTACGTTCAGTCTAGGAGAGTTGGCTCATATGTTGTGTGAAGCACAGGCCATGCAAAATCATCTTTGAATAAGAGATGTTTATACTGATGATAATAAGAGCGTTGCGTTTGTTTAAGCTTATTTTAAATCATTATTTAAGTATAATTGGCTATAATTAATACTCTCTTAATCTTCTCATGTTATCTATCTTTTAACTCAAGTAGGACCAACTCGTATTCCACTTGTATGCACAAAATTTTGATGAATAAATAACATCTATTGATGAAAAAAATTTATTAAAATAAGACATTTATAATTACATATTATTAATTTATATCAATTAATTAAATATTATAAAATTTTATCTAAAACTTTTTTGTAAACAATATTTGTATTTGTGTTTGTAATAATATTTTTCCTATCGCATATTAGAATCTTAAGACCTTTGTTATTTTTAACTCTAGAGATAGTTACATATAATTGTCCATGGCAAAAATTAGGCTTTGACAAATTTAGACCAACACTAGACAAAGTTTAACTTTGGCTTTTATTTATAGTCATTGCAAAATTTTATTGCAATTGAAAACTGTTAAAGCTTAAACTTAAAAAACATTTGATTTAAGGAAATATTTAAATATATGTTAAGATAGAATCAAAATTTTCAATGAAGGCAAATTATAAACAACTAAGGTTAAACAATAAATCAAAAGCACACCTACTCAATATCCGCAAGAGGTAGAATTAACTTCTTATGATGCACACTATCCTTGCAAGCTTCTTCTAAATCTTCAATCTCATTAACTCTTCCTATAACATTTAAATGGTTGAAAAATAATTATCAATAACCCTAAAAAAGTATATGAATATTAAAAGCACTATTTGTCACATTATTATAAGTACCATAAAAGGAATGATATACCAACCAAAATTCAATCATGAATTCTAGAAGACAACACATCACCAAATGAGATAAATGTAAATCCAAATTGATGGATACCATCAGTAGGCTCACAAAGATGAATGAAAGTTGAAGATTGGAAGATGATCTTGAAAATGTGGCTCGTGTAACGGTAATCTCCCGTGTTTTGTCCCACTTCAAAGTTACTCAAAACATAAAGTTTACGTCCTTAAAGTTATTTAAGAATACTTGTCTTACAAATGCTCGGATTCAACCTCCTTATGAGGTTGTTAAGGAAAATAAATTAGTTCAAAATATTATGATTACTCCCTGCAAAAAAAATGATGACTAATTCAATAGTAATATAACTCACATGGATATCGAGCAAAACTATTTCAATGGAAACAATATCGTATTCATTACCATATCTAATCATATTCCAATTGCGAATTATCCGTGCCTTAATTTTTCATGTTGATTTCAGTGAAGAAATGTTAAAAATCTTGTAAAATTGGGAATCATCTTCTCACAATCAAAAGGAATACTAAAATTACTAACCCAATTAACTTTCAATCATTAAAACATTAAGGGACAATGAGGAACTTAACCAATTGTTAGTGTTTAAGAAAAAAAATTAAACAATATATTTAAATAAAATATATGACGTATGAATGACATGTCTATTCTGAAATAAGAGGATAGAAACACTATTGGGCATTGGATATTATGATTGCAAAATAGATTGTGAGCCAATTAGTACAAATAAGTAAATAGAAATAAAATGGGAGATAGAAAAAGTAGAAAACTCTATGAAAATAGTGGACAAACTTCTTAGATTCACTAATAAACTGTGAGGAAGGTTTGCAGTAATTACTCACCAAGTGCAAACACATTATTTCACATGAAGCTAGTCCTTTAATAACAAACCGTGCAAACTGAATGCTTAGCTGAGAATGATTATAGGAAATATTTTTAAAATTATTGACAATTATTTTTAAAATATAGTAAATATTATTATTGTTGTTGTTTAAGATATTTTATTTTGATTTAATTTTATTTCTGATTATGCATTGTTAGAGTAATTACGGGAAACAGATTTAATTCTTCCATAAAATTATGAAAATATTATAATATTACAATTAAGATAAAATATTAGATATTATAGAATTGATTATTTTTATTATTTTTAATCATTATAGGTGCTATTAGTGTGGGTGTGACCATTATTTTATAGAAAAATATATAAATATAGTCAATAAAAGAATTATAGGATATACTATAATAATTAGTAAATATTTTTTTTTAAAGAATTATATTTTAATTTAATTTTACTTCTAGTTATACACTGTTAGAGTAATTATCGAAAAAAAACTCTCTTCTATTTAGCGATTAAGAAACATATAATATAAAATATGATTTAATATTTAGTTCAAATTATATGTTATTTTTTATTTAAATAATTTTATTTATTTCTAATTTAAAAAAATTTTGTTATTAGAAAGTTTTTAAAAAGAAATACTAACTATTACTTCGTAATTTTTCTAGACAATTATTTTTTATTTTATTATATTTCTAATTTGAAGGTTTTTTTATTAAAAAATTTATAAAAAAAACTTCAAAAAAGTTATAGGATATACTATATTAATTAGTAAATATTATTATTTCAATTTAAGTTATTCTATTTTGATTTAATTTTATTTCTGATTATGTATGGTTGGTGTAATTATAAGAAATTTTTTTTCGTGGTAAGCTTGATTATGAAAAATATAATATAAAATAATTTAATATTTAGTTTAAATTATTTTTTATTTTAATTATTTTATTGTATCTCTAATTTTAAAATTTTATTATTATTAAAAAATTTAAACAAAAATACTAATTATTACTTCATAATTTCTCTGGATAATTATTTTTTATTTTATTTAATTTCTAATTTGAAGATTTTTTATTATTAGAAATTTTTCAAAAAATTACTAATTATCACTCCATAATTTCTCTGAATAATCATTTTAAATTTTATTGTATTTCTAATTTAAAATTTTTATTATTATTAAAAAGTTTTTAAAAAGAATTATAGGGTATATTATAATAATTAATAAATATTATTATTCTTGTTTAAAGTATTCTATTTTGATTTAATTTTATTTTTGATTTTATTGCTAATTATGCACAGTTAAAGTAATTATAAGAAAAATCCCTTCGTGTTAAACTTGATTACTTATTAGGAAGCATATCATATAAAACATAATTTAATATTTTGTTTAAATTTTTTGTTATTTTTTATTTAAATTATTTTATTATATATTTAATTCAAAGATTTTATTATTATTAGAAATTTTTAAAAATAAATATTAATTATTACTCCATAATTTTTTTATAATTATTTTTAAAATATTCATTGGAATCTTGACCACGTTTTATTTAAGGTAAAAAGAAAAATATCTATGGTGAAAATTTTAAATTTCTTATCAATTTGTAATTAAAAAAATTAATGTAATTAAATTAATTTACTTATTTATTATTGAGAAAATTAAAACTAAAAGATATTATAGAATTTATTATTTTTCTTATTTTTAAAAATTCTTAAAAAAACCTCCTTATGCCACCTGACAAAGGTGGATTAAGTTTAATATATTATATAGATTACATTCACATGTTTCACAAAATTTTATTTAATATATTTTTTTTATGTTATTTTGACTTTCCATGATTTATGTAATTGAGAAAAATTACAAAACGAAAAAGATTTGAGTAATATTAAAAAAAATATTGTGTAAAATTTTATTAAACTTCAATGGACGTAAACAGAATTTGAGTTTTAAAACAATAAACACTTCAAAGGAAATTATTAACTACGCAAATTATAGTGATAAAATAATTTTTTTCGGTCAATTTAAAAAGGGTAAAGATATAATTGTCCATTCATTGAATTGTTTATG
Source organism: Abrus precatorius (assembly GCF_003935025.1). Classification (NCBI taxonomy): domain Eukaryota; kingdom Viridiplantae; phylum Streptophyta; class Magnoliopsida; order Fabales; family Fabaceae; genus Abrus; species Abrus precatorius. The sequence goes on along the minus strand of NW_020874439.1, from coordinate 1,902,525 downwards.
TGAGATATACTAATATATAAATTATGTAATGTTGAAAAAAGTAATTAATAATTTTTATTTTTAAAATGATAAATATTTTAAGATAAATTAGAATATTTACAGAAACCACCACCCTTGTGTAGTAGCTATAAACAAGATCATGTCTACATTTAAAACAAGTTATAATAGCCCGAGGCACAAGAGATCGAGTTTTTATCATGAAATTCATCGATAAAGATTTTGTTGTAGACTTGCAGTATTTTTGCCTTCTCTTATCATTTACTTTCGTTTTTCTCTTATCCCGCAAAGATTTCTTACTTAGGAATTTTATTGCTTTTTCCTCTTTCTTAAACCTCAATCTCTTACCGTTGCCTACTTGACACTGTTTTGTCTTTTTTTCTTTCTTTTGCTAAGCAGAAAAACTGTTATAGTGGATGAATTTGATTAGTCGTAAGTACTTATCTTAGTTACAACCTTTACATATTCAATACAACCTTTTTCATTATAGGCCACTATAATGTCCTCCTCAAGTTTTGGTACACATTCATCAATCTAAGGTGAATTCAGTTTGCTTTTGTGGCTTTCATTTAGAGTCAAATTCCTTAAGTTATGTCTATTCACAAAAGTGATACAACATTACAAATACATACTTTTAGACCTCCTATGTATAGAAACAAATATCCTACAATAATGCTTAAGTTTTATACAAACTAACTTAGATTTAATTTGACTAAATCTCATGCATGTCCCAAAATATTAAAATACTAGCTAATGTAATTATCACATACACAGACATAATGAAAGCAGCAAATCTCCAACTTGTGTAATAGAGAATAAAATTGAGTCCAACAAAGAGGTTTGACAATTATATCAGCTAGTTGAACGGAAGCGTGACATAAGCTAGAAAGATATGACCAGTAAGATACTATTTCCAACAAAACGATCCCTTTCTATATGCATAGTGAGTTCATGAAAGACAAAATTATTGGCAATATGAAGGGAACTTGACTGTCACAAAAAAGCTTCGTGAGCTAAGAATGAAAAATACCAAGATAATACAATACTTCTTTCAACCAGTTAAGGTCACAAATTGTAGTTGCCAAAGAATCATGTTTAGCTTTGACAGAGGAATGAGTTATAATTTGTATCTTCATCTTTTAGGAAATGAGTAAGTTTGGTAAAAACATATACCATGCTTAAGCGATTTGTGAGTTAACGAGCAACTAGCCTAATTTGAATCACACCATTCATCAAGAGACAAATTGTTGTTTGTAACATATTTCCTTGACTCTGACTCCTTGTTAGATACTACATCACCCTTAAAGTAGTAGTGTCAGGCTTGTATATTTTTGTATATGTATTATTCCTTTTAAATAGTGTTGTATATGCCTGAATTATATGAACTATCCATATGTTGGAATGTAAATATGAAAGTTGTATGATTGTTGGATAAGGAGTAATGTATTCACAGTGATGTGTGATGGTGTTGTTATTGTGATTAGCAGCGCGAGTCAAAGATTGATTGTTAAGTGTGTTATGCATGTGATAATCTAGGTATTATAGTCGAGTACTTGTATTGCCTCATTCGGGAGATAGACTGGGGGTTCTAGATAAATGGTGTTTTGCTCAAGTAAGGTAGTTCTCGTTCAAGTGAGACTGAGTTGTGCAGAATTGAGTATACTAGAGTGATCTTGCTCAAGTGGGATCAGTCTTGCTCAAGTAAGATAGGATAAGACCTTTCTAACTATCCCTTTGTCTACGCAAAAAGTGTATTTTGCTCGAGCGAGAAGCGACCTCGTTTAGGCAAGGAGTTGCAGGAAAAATAGGTAGCTCTTTGAACCCAATCTCACTAAAAAAAGATGCTTGTTGCTCAAGTGATAATAGCAGAGATCTAAGAGGTTCCACTATCTGATTTTCTCATCCAGGCAAGGATAAGCTCACCCAGGCGAGAGCAGGGCTCACTCAAGTGAGAGTTAGCTCGCTCAAGCGATAGCGCGTAGGCTTGGAGGGGTATTTAAGGAACTCCGGCGCAGAGAAACGTCCATTTCTCACCAAACAACCTTCCTCTTTCATTTTCTCTCTGTTCTCTCATCTTCTTTCCTTAGAGAAAATCTTCTTAAGGTCAAACTTACTTCTAATCCAAGTGGGAATCTCTATTTAGTACAAATCTAGTGAAGAGATTTAAGCCTTCGAGTGTCATTTCTTTCTTTGGAACTCGCATGGAGTCCGATTTAAGGAAACCTAGTTCTAGATAAGGGGAGTTTACTTGGGCTAGCATTATCCAATTACTAGATGTTGAGATATCAATATGTATAACTTTGTCTTAGCTGAGAGTAAGTCAATGTATAAACAAACCTTGGAGAAGAATCTTGAGTAAGTATGGCTGGGTGAATTGATTGTTATTAATGGATGTATTAGGTCGATGCATATGATGAGATTTTCTTTTGTTTTGTGATTGGTATAAGATTATTTATATTTGAGATAATTGTTGAAATGTCTTAGTATAAAGTGCTGAGACTAGCTGATAAATGCTATAAAATAATATGTTCAAATGCTTACCATATGACTGAGTTGCATTTGTACGAAATGTCGCCACACTAGGGCCGAGTCACATATTTAAAGGGGTGTAGGCATGTAACTATTAGGAAACATGCCGAGTTGAGGCGTAGGCATATAACGATTAGGAAACATGCTGAGTTGAGTTGTGCTTTATCTGGATCCAGGTACCAAAACGGTCATTCCCAGATTAGAAGATTGTAGGTTCCTTCTGGATTTACTAAGGCTGTGATGCCAGTTGGAGTTGAGTTGTTGATGTTTGCATTAAATGAGTTGATAATGGACTGCATTGCTGCGTTATGGTTAAGAATTGTTGAAATAATAAGCTGTATAAATATTTATGTTTGTGTTCTAATATTTATGATTATGATTTTTATATTGTAAGCTTTCTTTGCACTTGTTTGTGTTGGTGTGTGTGTATATGTTGCGATGATCGTACGGTGGTATATAAGCAAGTATGACAGGAGAGGCATCTACTTCTCATACTCGAAGGTCTGGCTAAGGAATGTGTGGAGTCAAAGTGCTTTTGTGAAGATTGTAGCTTTATTTATTTTGTTAGTAGTCTAGGTTTTATTAGTGGGTCTAGACTATTTAGCTACATTTTACAGTAATGTAATTATTACTTAGAAAAAATTGTATTTTAAGCTCCATGTTGAGCAACTTTGATGTAAATACTGTCATGGATGATTATATATAATCATATATAAAATTTTATTATAAGGACTTTTTTTATTACTAAATGTTGGACTTTCATGTTTCATTAAATTTTAATTTTCTTTCAAAATACAAAAATTTTATAGTGAAATAAATGGTTTAACATGTCATAGATCCTTTCCAAAAAAAAAAAAAGAGGTCATAACAAGTAGCATCTTAATGGTCTTGTCACGGTTGTGGATACAGTATGACATTTCTGGACTAGCGAAACATATATATGTATATTAATTGACCAATAAGGCATTAGTAAGCTGAGGGTAAGAAAAGTATATGTCCATTAGTGAGAGCTAAATGGTGATTTTGTTCCATGGGAGTGAGTGTCAGTAGTCCAATTTTTATAGTAATGTCCCAGACATATGTTCTTTGTGAAAAAAATACATGTTTAACTAATCGAACAACTTGAGTCCCCCTAGATAGTTACCTAGTTTTTTCTAGTTATAATGATCATTCACATATACTAAATTAACTATATTGACCTTTTCTTCAACAAGACAAATAGAGAGTAATCAAATATAGATTGTTGTAGCTTGAAACAACTTGGCAAACTAATATCTAGGCACTTGCTTGAGGCCATTGAGGGATTTACAAAGTCACCAAACCACGCTAGGTTGGAGCACATGAAAATCATCACTACGCCAAAAATGAGATAAGAGAGTGGTTCTGTTTTAAATTAGAGAGCGTTTATAACTGCTCTAAAATCTCATGCTATCCAATATATTACATTTAAGAGAGCGGTTAAATAACCGCTCTCCAATGTTAAGATTAGAGAGCGGTTCCACGTGGAACTGCTCTCCAAAGTATGGGTGTAAGATTAGATAGCGGTTCCACGTAAAACTGCTCTCTAAAATATGAATTTAAACTAAACTAAAATTAATTTATTGTTACGTTTAAATTTTAATTTACAAGTCTGACAATCAAAATTTCTTTATTTTTATCACAAATCAAAATTGAATCTTTAAGTTCATAGGCTATGTTAATCAAACAACTATATCTGCACAAACCAAACAGTAAACAAAGAAAAAGAGAACAAATTAATAAGATAATTCACCGTTAACAAAGAGAAAATGAAAGAAAGAAAGAATGAATAATTTACCATTAATAAAGAGAAAAAGAAAGAAAGAAAGAATGGGAAGAACTATGAAAAAGGTACCTACAAATGTGAACAAAGAACTGTGAAAACATAGAAGATGAAAAAAACCTACAAACGTGAAAGAGAATAAATACACCAACTTTGTTAACGCATAAAAGATGAAAAGAACTTATAGAGGAAAGAAAGAATGAGAAGAACTGTGAAAAAGGTACTTACAAATGTGAACGAAGAACTGTGAAAACATAGAAGATGAAAAGAACCTACAAACGTAAAAGAGAATAAATACACCAACTTTATTAACGCATAAAAGATGAAAAGAACTTACAAAGGTAAAAGAGATAAACTTTGTTAGGAAGACAAAGAGATTCACGAGTTGAGCGTGAACGTGTTTCATTTATAAAAGTTAAAGACGACTTTAGAGAGCGGTTCTTTATTAACCGCTCTTTAATATATGACTTTAGAAAGCACCGCTCTCTAAAGTATACTTTAGAGAGCGATTAACAGAGAACCGCTTTCAGAAGTATAGATCTGAGAGCAGTTTAATGTTAACCGCTCTCTAAATGTATTGTTACAAAGCGATTTTTACTAACCTCTATCTAAGTTAGTGCTTTCTGGCGTAATGCATGTAAAAGTTAGGTAAAAACTTCATCTTTTGTAATTCTCCATGGAGAAAACATTATGAACATTCATTTGGTATAACACCTAGTTCCTTGTAGCAACTGCTACCAATACTAAGTGCATCATCATCGTATTTGCAACTCAAGCAAACATCTTAGTATAGTTGATTTCTTCTAGATTATTTATCAAGATCACTTAACAAGTCTTTGTTAAAATATGATGCAAATTCAAGAATATAAAAAGAAATAGCATAATGGTAGAACATTAAATAAAAATTCAATAAAGTTTTTCCAAGGGTGTTAAAAGGAGTTGGTTTGTCTCAGCCTACTCTAACCCGTCACTACACCAGAAATGAACTTTTAAAGCACTAACTTAGATAGTGGTTAATAAAAACTGCTTTGTAATTATATATTTAGAGAGTGGTTCTCTATTAACCGCTCTCAGATCTATACTTTTGAGAGCGGTTAACAGAGAATCGCTCTCAGATCTATACTTCTGAGAGCGGTTCTCTATTAACCGCTCTCTAAAGTCACACATTAAAGAGCGATTAATAAAGAACTGCTCTCTAATCTCATTCTTGGAGAGAGGTTAATAAAGAACCACTCTCTAATATTATTAAAGTCATTTATAAATCAACACGCTCAACGCATTTCTTTTTCATAGCTAACAAAGTTTGTCTCTTTTACTATAAGTTTCTTCTCTGCTCTCTTATGTTTTCTTCATCTTCTCTGTTAGCTTGCTCTCTTTGTCTTCTCTTGCTAACAAATTGGTTTTTGTTTCTATCTGTAAGTACCTTTTCATTCTGTGTTAGTCTGCTCTTTTCATCTTCTTTACGCTAACAAATTAGTTTTTTTTTACATCTGTATGTATTTCTTTATTCTCTCTTTCTTTCTTTTTCTCTCTATTAATGTTAAAAATTATCATATTAATTTGTTCTCTTTTTTCTCTGCTTACTTGTGTTTCGTTCATGCAGATGTGGACTGCTTGGTTAACACCAAATATATAAACTCAAGATTCAATTTTGATTTGTGATAAAAATGAAGAAAACTCACAAAGAAATTAATTCTAAATTTTGATTTAAACATAATAATAAATTATTTTTTTTGCAAGAGAAAACTCACAAAGAAATCAATTTCAATTTCGTGGTTTAAATTTATACTTTGGAGAGTGGTTCCACGCAGAACCGCTCTCTAATGTTACACCTATACTTTGAATAGCGATTCCGCCTAGAATCGCTCTCTAATCTTAACATCTGATAGCAGTTCTAAACACTCTCTAATTCAAAACGAAACCGCTCTCATATCTACATTTTGGCGTAGTGCGCCTTATAAAAAATTTGTCATAAAATATATTGTTCGCCTTGTTCTATTTTAGAAAATATATATTTGTTAATTTGGTCTGTTTAAGAATAGACTAGCAGGCTAACAAGCTAGTCTACCAAAGACCAAAAAATAATAACAAAAAAGCTTAGTAAGCCAATAGGTTAATAAACCAACTCACTTAAAATTAACATAAAATAAATTATAAAATTATTAAAAACTAATAAAATATTGTAAAAATTTATTAAAAATTTTTATATTTAATTAATAATTATTTTTATATTTTTTAAAAAGTAAAAAATGAGATTGACTAGTTAACCCATCATTGGCTCACATTTTGATAGGTTAAAATAGAATAACAAGTACAAAATATTCAACCCAACGTTATCTCAACAATAGATATCATGTATAGACCACACCATAATTTTTAGTCAAAAATTTATCCTTCTATTAGACGTAGCTGATATAGTTGATTCTGAACAAAGCTCACCAAAACTTATTCTTCCTCTGTTGTCTGCATTGTCGGTGGGTGCAACAGTGTGTTTACATGGTCTTCCTATCTTGCTATTTTTATGTTGCAGTCGCTTTTCATTAGTCCATGACATTCAAAAAATGTACAAATTAAGGGTAGCCTCGTAAAGGCAATATTGATTCATTTTTTTAATGTTAAAAAGTTACAATTATCTTAGAAAAAAAATTGAATGTCTCAAAAAATATCATGTAGCATGACTCTACAAATTAGAACTTTAAAACACTTCATACTTTTTTTGTCTTATGCATGAATTTTTTTATATATAGTATAAAAATATATTAAAATTATATAAATTATATATATTAGGGATGATATTCTATGTTCTAATTGATTACGCATATATCTTATAATTAAAATTACGTGTAAATTACATATTCTCTCATGTTGTAATAACATTTTTAAAAAATAATTTTAACTTGACTCTATAATTATGAATAATATACACTAAAATAATAAATATTTAATAATATAAAATAATTTTAGAATATAATCTATTTTAAAATAACACTTTTATTGTGTCGTGTAAAAAAAGTAAAATATTAATAATATATATATATATATATATATATATATTAATAACTTAAGACTCTTAAAATTAAAATTTCAACAAATAAAAAAAATTTTAGATAACTTTTATAAATAAAAAATATATGTATTTATAAAATATATAAAAATTGTATATAAGGTAATAAAAAAAAGTTAAGTACAAATTTAAATTGAAATTAACAAAGATCTGAGTAAAAAATAAAAATATTATAACATGAAAAAAATGTAATTCGCATATCATTATTAGTTAATTTTAATTATAAAATATATGTGGTGAATTATAACTGAGAGTATCCTAACTAATATTTTGTTTTCCAAATAATAGTCTCTCTTTTATATTATAAAAATTAATATTAAATTATTTGAATTTTTTTTATTATGATTTTTTAAATAATTATTATTATTATATCATTAATATTTTTAATTTAATAACACGATTTAATTTGAAAAATATTTATTTTTATTAATTCAATATATTATAAGACTATACATAATTTCAATTTAGTATTTCTCATCAATTGTATATTAAATAATAAAAATATATTGTAATTTGATTTAAGATAAAACTTATTATGAGAAAAACAAATTAATTTAGTACAAAACTAAAGTTGATTGATTGATACATATTTAATTGAAATAAAAATAAAAATAAATATTTAATATATTTTAGTTGACATAATTATATATGTATATTTATTTATATATAATAAATTTTTATTTTATTTAAATATTAAATATTTATTCAGTATTTCAAATGGAAGATATTATTCTAATCAATTATATTTTAAATTTAACTTTAACTTAATTTAAATAATTAATTTTTGTATTTTCTAACTCAATATTTATTTGTTATTGTGACATTTTTTTTCAGATAACTCAACCGAAAATTCCTTTATAATTGGGATAGAGCTGACATAATTATAATTATGAAGATTGTTGTATATGTGTTATGAATCCAAATGAGGTTCACATTTATTATAAATTACCATGACATCTTTGCAATAACATGTATATATATATATATATATATATATATAATTTATTTATTTATTTTAATAGTGTTGGTAAATAGAAAGAAGAGATAATGCAAAAAAAAGAAAGACTAAAATGTAATTTTAGCTACTTGAAAAATCGCACCAAGACTTTTATTGTTGTAGAAAATCAAAAAATAAAAGGAAAAAGGAGAAGAAAAAACACATGAACAAAGATAAGAAACTCTTTTGTTATATCATTAGTTAGAGAAAATGAAGAAAAAGAGGAGAGCAACATACGAGTACTTAAAAAGTTTGAGAATTCTATTACATCTTTTTAGGGTTTAAGTTGGATGACTAAAGAAATGAGAGATTTAGATAATGTTATTACCGTAAAAATAAAATAAAAATTAGTTGTTACTCAAATTTATATAACCATGTAGGAAGAGATACTAATTAGAACCCCTCAACTTTTAAGGGTTCTAGAGAATGCACTTATTATTATTTTATCTTCTTACACGTTTAAGTAACATCATCTCTCCACAATACTGAGAAATTGATTCTTCATGCATATCTAAGTCAATTATCATGTGTGGTATTCTCTTTAACTATATCTCTATTACGTAAAAAAAAAATTCTACCAAAAAATATGTTATCACAATTACTTATATTATGTATTTTGCTTATAAATTATAAAATTTTAATACACAACGTAATCTCAACAATAGATATTGCGTAATCTTAGACAACACCATAATTTTTAGTCAAAAAATTACATGGTCTTCCTACCTTGCTTTTTTGACAGTGCAGTCCCTTTCCATCAGTCCATAACATTTAGAAAATGTACAAATTAAGGGCAGTCCCATAAAGGCAATATTGATTCATTTATTTAATGTTAAAAAATTACAAAAATTTTAGAAAAAAAATTGAATGTCTCAAAAAAATACTTAACATGACTCTATAAATTAGAACTTTAAAATACTTTATAACCTTTTTGTCTTGTGCATGAATTTTTTATATTTAGTATAAGAAAATATTAAAAATTATATAAATTACATATACTAGAGATAATACTCTATGTTCTAATTGATTATGCATATATTTTATAATTAAAATTATGTGTAAATTACATATTCTCTGATGCTGCAATAATAATTTTTAAAATAATTTTAAACTTAACTCTATAATTATGAATAATATACATCAAATAATAAAAATTTAATAATATTAAATAATTTTAGAATATAATTTATTTTAAAATAACACTTTTATTGTGTAGTGTAAAAAAAATATTAATAATATATATATGTATATATATATTAATAACTTAAGACTCTTAAAATTAAAATTTTGAACAAATAAAAAAAGTTTAGATAACTTTTATAAAAAAAATATATGTATTTATAAAATATATAAAAATTTTATATAAGATAATAAAAAAAAGTTAAATACAAATTTAAAATGAAACTAACAAAGATGATAGTAAAAAATAAAAATATTATAATATGAAAAATATAATTCGCACATCATTATTAGTTAATTTTAATTATAAAATATATATGTGGTGAATTATAATTGAAAGTATCTTAACTAATATTTTGTTTTCCAAATAATAGACTCTCTTTTATATTATAAAAATTAATATTAAATTATTGAATTTTTTATTATTATTATTTTTTAAATAATAATAATTATCATATCATTAATATTTTTAATTTAATAACACTATTTAATTTGAAAAATATTTATTTTTATTAATTCAATAGATTATAAGACTATCCATAATTTCAATTTAGTATTTCTCATCAATTGTATATTAAATAATAAAAAATATTGTTATTTGATTTAAGATAAAACTAATTATGAGAAAAACAAATTAATTTAGTACAAAACTAAAGTTGATTGATTGATACATATTTAATTGAAATAAAAAAAATATTTAATATATTTTAGTTGACATAATTATATATGTATATTTATTTATATATAATACATTTTTATTTTATTTAAATATTAAATATTTATTCAGTATTTCAAATTGAAGATATTATTCTAATCAATTATATTTTAAATTTAATTTTAACTTAATTTAAATAATTGATTTTTGTATTTTCTAACTCAATATTTATTTGTTATTGTGACATTTTTTTCAGGTAACTCAACCGAAAATTCCTTTATAATTAGGATAGAGCTGACATAATTATAATTATGAAAGATTGCAGTATATGTGTTATGAATCCAAATGAGGTTCACATTTATTATAAATTACTATGACATCTTTGCAATAACATGTATATATATATATATATATATATATATATGAAAGATTTAGTAATTCTTAAGCACAACAAAAACAATTTCAAGATCAAAGCAAAAGAGATGGAATGCTGTAGGAAAACAACAATAAGGAAAGGAAATGACAGTGACTCATCATCATTGGGTGATGAACAAGAAGTCGTGATTGCAAGACCTCCATGGCTAGAGGCGCTGTTAACTGAGTCATTATTTGATCATTGTGAGATTCATCAAAGCCATAAGAAGAATAATAAAATATACTTTTGCATGCATTGTTGCTTGAGCATGTGCTCTCACTGTCTCTCTGCTCACTCCTCTCACCGCATTCTCAAGGTATCATTGCATCACATTCCCAATTCTACTATTACTCTCTGTTTTTGTTAATTAGTTGACATAAATACAGAGAATGGTTGTTAGTACCTGATTACTCTTAAAACTATATTTCTGGGTGATTAATAAATGAGGATTTTGGTGTCATTCCACATGTGAAAAAAAGTTATGGGCACGAAATGGTTCGGAGGAAACATCTGAAAGAACACATAGATTGTTCTGATATTCAGGTAAGAAAAATGTTATTTTAAGTGTGTTTTGATTAGAATGAATAGTAATTACAGTTAATTGAATGGCAGCCACTTAGCGAGCGGCACTGAATGATATACTTAAAGCAGAAACCACGGTCAAGGCCATCCATAAGAGGCAATGGCAATGCTCGCTGCACTTGTGGAAGGGTTCTTAAGGAGCCTTTTCAGTTCTGTTCTCTATCATGCAAGGTTTCAAAACAGTTTATATAAATTCATTATAAACCCTAATTATTCCACTAATTAACTAATTCATTATAATTCTGATTTTATATTATTTTTGTAGTTCGGTCTAAGACTTCACCTCAATGACGATCAAATTTCAAGGGACACCGTCAACAACATCAACGAGAGCACAAGTGGTTCGAATTCGTGCTTCTCTTTCCGAATCAGAAGAAGAAAGGGTATTCCCTGCAGAGCAGCTTCACCTAAGCGTAAACCTAATTGAGTTTTAGTTTGGCAATTTCTGCTGTACTTCTTCAATTAATTAGGGTTAAACTTTTATTTCCTTAACGTTCATGTTCCCACATTTACTGCATACTATTAGGCTAAATCTTTAATTTCAATTGAAAAACAGGTTCAATAATATTTTGAAGTATTATTACATCAATGTTTTTCCTTCTTAACTTTTGATTGTCATCTTTATCTATATGTAATGTCATAGTCTGTCTACGAGAGCTTATTAATTTAGCTTAAGACATGGTTAGGTAACTCAAGGCCCTGTTTATTTTCTAATTTTCTTTTCAATAAAATTACTTAAGACATGGTGATCTCTTTACTTTCTTTTATCCTATTTAACATATTAGTTAATTATTTTAGATTTTTTTATTTTCTCTCCTTTTTTATTTTTATATGATATTTTTAAATAATTTATTAATTTTGATTAACCTAAATAATTGAAAGTTTTTATCTTAGAAATTACTAAATTTTTATAGAATGATATTTTAGAGTTTTTAATACTTTTTTATTGCATTTTAATAGGTACATTTACTTTCTTTTTTCTTCTGAATATTCAACTTGTTGAAGTATAACTCGATGATTTATCAAAACTTGCTAACCTTACATTAACAATTTTATTTTTTACTTAAAGTTTTTTCTTTTATTTTATTTTATGTATATCATAATTTAACCTCTTTTTTCTTACTCTAAATTATCGCTGACCACCTCTAATACAAAATGTCTTACCATTTTATTTCAATTCTCAGCTAAGAAAACTTAATGTCTCAGTGAAATTCAACTAAGAAAATCAGGAATAACAATAATTAAAAGGATCTCATTAATTTCCTCTAATTCTTATATCTAACGTTTGTGGACAAGTGTACCTATCGAAAAATAATAAAGTAGTTATAAAATAAGTTTTTAAAATATCGTTTTATAAGGATTGTTTCCAAGTATCAAGAATATTTTAATTCAATTGGTTGAACTTAAGGGATACAAAATTTGTAATAACCTTAATTTATGATTTAGTTTATGTAGTAATGTATAAAGAAGGAAGGGAAGTAAAATAATGAATTTCTTTATGCTTATGGTGTGCAAATTTTGAAAGAAAATTTAAAATTTTCGCTTTTATTATTCAACTCATGAAAATATAGAGGCATTTGAAACGATGTACAATAAACCTTTGCCAATACATTATAACTTATTAAATAAATTTGTACTTAAACAATAAAAAAAATATAGATATAGATATTCAATTTCTAATTTAGATACAAATTTTTATATTTACATATTATAATCTTAAAAATGCATTAGGACACCATTAAATCATGATGCTCTTATTTTTGTAACCATTTTGTGATAATTTATGAAGAATTTAAAACATAATTAAATATTTCTCATCACAATATAACTTATTAAGTAAAATTTGAACAATATTAAATAATTACTTCATTTGTGCTACTAAAATATATAAAAATAATATTTACAATTTATGATCAAAATATATTAAAACTTAAATTAAATAAGGGTTTTGTTAACTTCAGCTCTTAGGACTGAGGATAAGCAACTAACCATATTAAATTTTATTAAAAAGAGAAGTATTTATTGTATTTTTATAACTTGAGTACAATAACCATGTACTTTTTTCACAAAATTTTCTATTTATAAATGCTTAAACAAAACTCATTAAATAATTATAAAAAGAATAAAAATTGAAGTCCATTATATTCAAACGAACAAATCACTCCCACACCAAAATGTATTACAACTTATATATTATAATCACACTAATCAATATGAGACAACTCATAATATAATCATACAATCATTGTGCCATAACCCATATATCACAATTTCACAATCATTGTCACTAGGATCCTTTGAGATCTTCCATAAGTATGGATAGTCGCTAGTTAGATGTAGCAACATGAATACAACATATGCTAACATACATTCTTGATCCCTCTCATCTAATCAAACTTTATCCTATCCAAGTTTGAGAGAATCTCTCATATGATGTGTTTCCAGTGAAGATTAGTGACCACTGAATCAAGTAGTTGAGGGGCAAAAATATCACTTTAGTGAAAGTGATCTGGAATGCAAGTGATGAAGAAGATGCCACGTGAGAACCTGAGGATAAAATAAAGGAAGCATACCTTCATCTTTTCTAAAGCTAGTGAATTTCAAGTACAAAATTCTTAAAAGGGTGAGAAAGCTATAATACTCTCTTTTTCTTAATTGCTTTATTGTATTATTTATTGTTTGATTTTTTTTAAGTAGAAAGCCTTTAAGTGTTGTTGGCTACAGAGGATCACTCTTAGGCGAGACATGTCTCGCTCAAGCGAGATTGAATTTTCTAGACCAGGTGTTCTAGAGCATTCTCGCTCAGGCAAGATGAGTCTCGCTCAAGTGAGAAAGGATAATGTCGTCCCAACTGTCCTCTCGTCCAAGCGAAATGGGTCTCGCTCAAGCGAGAAGGAATAGGGTGAACGATGAGTTCTCTAAACCCATTCTCACTCGGGTGAGAATATAAGAAAAAGCTTAGAAAACCATTGTTTGGTGCTTTTGCCTAGGCGAGAAAGGACCTCGCTCAAGCAAGAATGTATGAGTTTAAGGGGTATTTAAGAAAATTTTATTATAAAACTTGCATTACAATCCAAGTTACATTTTCTCACATTCTCTCTATTCCCTCACCTTCCCTTTCTCAAAGAAACCTTTCTCAAACCCTGAGTTTCTTTTGAATCCAGACTCAAACATTTGTTTTGATCGTCTCGAAGTAAGTTTCTTGAAGCTTAGTTCTTCAGTCTTCCTTTTTTCTTTGTTTTCTTCTTTCTCTAAAAGTACTCTATTTTGTAATATCTAGGAAAAGCGTATTCTCTTGAATGATATCTTCCACAAATCTTTTTCTAAATCTTCAAATTTTGAGGTAAGGAGAGTTCTATCCCATCAATAAAATATAGTATATATTTTGTACTCATGAGAGTACTATTGTGTGTTTCTTACTTGCAAATATGTATTTGAATGAGATTTTGATTGTTGTGAAAAGTTGATGATGCATGTTTTGTTAACTTGAAGTGATTTCAGTATACTCTTTTAGTATATGTGGTATGGACTTAATGTAACACCCCTATTAGGTAACTCAAGGCCCTCATTGGTTTGTTTATTTTCTAATTTTCTTTTTAATAAAAATAGAAAATAGAAAAGAAAATATGTTCAGTTGGATTTTGAAAAATATTGTTCTTAAAATCATTCTCAAAATTTAACCCAAATTTAAAAATGAAATAAACTTGTTTTTATTTTCAAATCAAGCACATTTTTAATATTTTCTATTTTTGAAAACAATAAATAAAATGTCAAATCTAACACATTTTTTGAATTTAAAAATAAAAACTATTTTTAAAAAAATTAAAATAAAGACTGGAAAAGAGAAATATTTCCTGAAACCATTCAAGCAGTAGAGTTCTTATTCTTCATTTTTTTTCCCGTTCTCTATACTCTTACTTATCTTTGTTGCGTGTGTAAAATTTTTCACTAGCATATTCAATTATTATAATTTTGAATATATTCATTTATTCTCTAAAAGTAATTTTTATTATTTACTTGTAAAATGAATAGAATTTATTAATTTTTTGAAAACAATAATTAATATTTTACAAGAAAATAAAATATATTAAATAATTTATTTTGATTTGATAAGTTTGATTCTTATTTATACATATTTTTAAGTGTAACAAAGAAATTAATGTCATCTAATTATATTATAAAATTTATAAAATTAATTAAGCAACTAAATGTCTAAAAAAAATTAAAAGGGCATTTTTGAAAAATAAATTTTATTTTAAAGTATGTTAGTAATGCATGGATATTGTGCTACGATAAATAATATTTAAAAGGCTAAAATTTATATTTTAGGGAAATTAACACATGAAATATATTAATTGTTACATACATCCATGTTACAAATAATTGAAAACGCTAAAATCACTTCTTTTTTATTTAAGTAATGATCATTTTTATTCGCACTTTATTGCAAATAATTATATTTTAGGATATTTAATTTTAAATTAATTATATGTTTTTTTAATTTAATTCTTGGTGATCTTTTTACTTTCTTTTATCTTATTTAACATATTAGTTAATTATTTTAGATTTTTTTATTTTCTCTCCTTTTTTTTATTTTTATATGATATTTTTAAATAATTTTTTAATTTTGATTAACTTAAATAATTGAAAGTTTTTATCTTCGTAATTACTAAATTTTTATAGAATGATATTTTAGAGTTTTTAATACTTTTTTATTGCATTTTAATAGGTACATTTACCTTTTTTTTTTCTTCTGAATATTCAATTTGTTGAAGTATAACTTTGATTATCTATCAAAACTTGCTAACCTTACATTAACAATTTTGTCTTTTTTAACACCTTAAATTTAATTTTCATAAATAAGAAATTTTACAAATTTTTGAGATAATAAATTTTTATTTTTAATTCAAGTTTCATCAATCATTTCAAATAAAGAAAAAGGTTACAAATTATATCAAACAGTTGATATAAGGCTTATTCAAATACAACAGTTTTTCAAAATAATATCTTAAGTCCTATGGCAGTTCCATCCACCCCTTCACTGAGTCCGGTGCTGATTGTTTTGATTACCTGAAAAATGAACGTAAGGGTGAGTACTCTACACTACCCAAAACACATAGTTAACATAGAGTCTCACCTCGAGCACATTTCTAATACATTAGACAAATCTAATCACAAACAACATTTCACATCCATAAGTACAATACACAACTCGTGCATACGCACACCAGCCACACTCACTATGGCACTGTGATCACAGATTTCCACTATGAATGGTCACCAGTTACCTCCGCCTCACGGATACCACGTGGGCAGTCACGAGTTGCTCAGCAAAGGTAGTGGTTAGAGGTCTTGTCAGGAAGAGAGTGTATGGCCTGTGGTGCACTCGTTCCACAATCAGTGTCACCACCACTCCCTCTTCCCCAAGGTATTTCTACCGTCCTCATCTTCCACACCTCCAGTATATCGCTGAACCATTCACAGCACATTACAACGGCACCAACACGTCCATTCACATAGATTTCATTCACACACGTAATATTCATGTTTACACACGGCACACAGCCCATATTTGCATTCAAATACACGGCACTAGGCCTACCGTCATTTCACATCACACGACACGTAGCCAATACTTATTTATATTACACGGCCTTTTGGCCCACATTTGTTCACAATATCATTAATTCACCAATCAATGGCATTCCATCACACACAATCACCCCCACGGGGCCTAACTATTTCAAGACACATCACATTGCACACTAATTTCCATTCAACACGCAATTTCTACTCCCTATCTCAACCACATTGCATTAATCAACAAAACACACAAGAATTATAACACATTGAGATAGGGTAGAGTCCCCCTTACCTTGGATTGAAGACCCACACTCAGATTCGATCATGAACATGCTCCCTACACAGATTTTGGCCTAAAACATATGGAAGAACTCCATGAGAATCCAAGGAAACCCAGAAACAGAGAAAAGGGTATGAGAAACAAAACCCTAACTATTAAAACTTACCTCCAAGCGTTCCCCACACGGATTCAACCTTCAATCGAGCTCCCAAATGGGTTTGGAGGCAATTAATCAGTGGAATAGGGCTTTGGGAACGAGAGGATCAAAGGAATTTCAAAGGGAGAGGGAGAAATAACTCTCCCTAAACCCTAACCCCCTTTAAATCCTTTTTTGGTCACGACACTTTCGCTAGAGCGAGATATTCTCGCTGCAGCAAGGTCCCCTCGCTGCAACGACACGCCCTTATGCTGCAGCAAAAATATCAGACAAAATTGCACCCTGGTTTCTGCAGAATCTCGCTACAGCGAGAAGGTGACAATTTCAGTCCTTCCTCCCAAAGCCCTCTTGCTACAGCGAAAATCCTCTGGCTACAGCGAAAATTCTCTCGCTGCAGCGAGAACAACCCAGAATTACACCCTGCACTTAGCCCATTTCAGCCCTATCCAGTCATGCATACACACATCCATATACTTAATACACATAAACATCATTATCAAGTAGATCAACACACACATATATATATGCATTTAGATTTATATAAATAACAATAATTAATATTACAAAATTTGAGGCGTTACATCTTTTACTTAAAGTTTTTTTATTTTATTTTTTCTACGTATATCATAATTTAACCTCTTTTTTCTTACTCTAAATTATCGTTGACCACCTCTAATACAAGTGTTTAAATAAGTCTTTAATATTTCATAAAAAACACAAAATAGCTATAAAATTTAACAATGTTACCGTGCTAACACTATTTGTGATCATATAGAAGTTGCTTTACTATTGCTAAAATATCACTTGATGTTTGTTATGCTTCATTTCTTAATACAAATTTAATACATATCACTTGATGTTTTATTATGCTTCGTTTCGTAATACAAACTTAATAAGTGTCTTAATTATTTTAACGTGAATAGAAAAATTTTATTTTCATGAAAATTAACAATAAAAAGCAATAATTGGCATAAAGTATAAAGAAAATAATTCAACAAACATATTGATCTCATAATATAATCATACAATCATTGTGCCATAACCCATATATCACAATTTCACAATCATTGTCTCTAGATCTCTTGAGATCTTCCATAAGTATGGATAGTCATTGGTTAGCTATAGCAACACGGATACAACGTATGCCAACATACATTTTTGATACCTCTCATGTAATCAAACTTTATCCTATCTAAGTTCGAGAGAATCTCTCATATGATGTGTTTCCAGTGAAGATTGGTGACCACTGAATCAAGCAGTTGAGGGGCCAAAATATTTCTTTAGTGAAAGTGATATGGAATGCAAGTGATAAAGGAGACATCACGTGGGAACCTGAGGATAAAATGAAGGAGGCATACCCTTATCTTTTTTAGAAATGGTGAATTTTGGAGATGAAATTCTTAAAAGGGTGAGAGAGCTATAATACCATCTTTTTCTTAATTGCTTTATTGTATTATTGATTGTTTGATTTTGTTTTTAAATAGAAAGTCTTTAAGTGTTCCAGATCATTCTCTCTCAGGCAAGATGAGTCTCGCCCAAGCAAGAAAGGATAATGTCACCCCAACTATTCTCTTGCCTAAGCGAGATGGGTCTCGCTCAAGCAAGAGGAATAGGGTGAATGAGAAACCTTTTAGACCCATTCTCGCTCAGACGAGAATATCAAAAAATGCTTGAAAAATTATTATTTAGTATTTTCACCCAGGTGAGCTGAGTCTCGCCTTGGTGAGAAAGGACCTCGCTCAAGCGAGAATGTGTGAGTTTGAGGAGTATTTAAGAAATTTTCATTATAAAAACTTGCAATAAAATCTAAGTCATCTTTTCTCTCATTCTCTCTATTCTCTCACCTTCCCCTTTCTTAAAGAAACCTTTTTTGGACCCCAAGTTTCTTTTGAATCTAGACTCAAACATTTGTTCCGATCGTCTCCAAGTAAGTTTCTTATAGCTTAGTTCTTTAGTCTTCCTTCTTTCTTTGTTTTCTCTTTCTCTAAAAGTACTTTATTTTGTAATATCTAGGAAAAACATAGTCTCTTGGACAATATATTCCACAAATCTTCTTCTAAATCTTCATTTCAAGATAAGGAGAATTCTATCCCATTAATAAAATATAGTAGATATTTTATAATCGTGAGAGCACTATTGTGTGTTTCTTACTTATAAATATTTGTTTGAATGAGATTTTGATTGTTGTGAAAAGTTGATGATGTAGGTTTGGTTGACTTGAAGTGATTTCAATATACTCTTTTAGTGTATGTGGTTTGGACTTAATCTTGAAATGCTTTACTCTATGCATGGTTCACGTAACTAATGGATGAGAATGAGTTGAAAGAAAGAGTATTATGTGTAAAAATGATGAAAGAATTAGTGTAAATAGTTACAGAGATATAATAGAGGTATAGAATATGAAGCTGAGTGTAAAACTATGGAATAAATATAGGGTGGTGAATGACATTCGCTTGTGTAATACATAATCTATTAAGTGTGAATGCATGACATGGTTTTACACTCATTTCTTGACTAACATTTCTTACTATATTTTTGTTAAGAGGCTGTATATTGTATATGTTGTATCCATATGTAAGGGCTAACCGGTGACTATTTACCTATCTGTGTAAGACCTTATGAAATGGTGAGGGCAACTAATAATTGTGATCACAATATATGAGAATGTGCTTAAACAAGAGAGAGAAATGTATTGAATATGTAATGGAAATATATGTATGGTGACATTTTGATGTGTTTTTATTATTTTATTTGACATTGTGCTAGAATGGAATTGATTATACTTTAGTGATGAATAATGAACTCATCCTTACAAATGCTTTCAAGAAACAAGGATGGCAAATCTATTAAATGTGTTGCAAATAATAATAATGAACCTGATAATGTTTTATATTAGAGATGACAATAGAGTATAATATTACTTTTGATTACCCTATTAAACATAGGATCCACCATACACTTAGTTTGTACATATGTCAAGGAACGAACGTCGGATGTCGCGAACTACGTGTACACTTTTCATGACCACAACTAGATAGGAAGACAAGATACTTTTATTCGAGAGCTAGTGACAGGCACTGAGGTTGTTGCTGACACTAGAGACCTTGGTGCTGATGAGGATCTGACACCGGAAGAGCTAGCAGAGATAGATGATTGGTTTAGGAACAACGACTAGAAACGTGTCTCAGTGTTTTGGAGTGGATATTGACTGCTCTTGAGACTTAGATTATTTTGACGTTGTACATATGTAAACTAAGTCTTAATATCTTTTGGTAATAGCCTATAATTATTAAACTTTTACATATAAATGAGCTACATCTTAGGTATATTTCAGTACTGTTTAATGTAAATTTATTCATTAAAGTATGATTTATCTTTTGTGTTTTTGAATAACTATGAATATTTTTGTAAATTGAATCATGCGAAGAAAGTTTTGAATTTTATTACATATATAATAAATTCATTTATTTCCTCTATCTCGTCATAAATTATTATATAAACAAAATAAAAAATTAAGGGTGTCACACTTAACCTACATCGAATTAAAAAGACTAAAATTTAATTTAAGTTTAAAATTTAAAGTTCAAATTTTACATTTTATTGAACAAGTTTAGCCAACTCATATTTTTAACTCTATCTAAAATTACAGATATCTATATAATTTTAACTAATTAATTAAAAATCTAACAAAGAAAACTTTTCTTCTTGCAATTATTTTGATTAATTCAAATTGAGTTTATTGTAAGTGCTTATCTTAATTTTTAGATATTTAAAAAACAATATAATAAAATCCAACACAATGTACTAGAATTTTACTAGTAAAATAAAAATAGCTATTCTAACAAGTATCTTAATATATTAATTCAAAACAAATTTAAATAAGTTATTAATCTCTAGAAATATTACTTAGTTTTGGTTTAGTTCGTACAAAAAAAGTTTTGATAATTTAAGCTACTTAATCTATAATTGATAAATCATATGCTCTTTTACTTTAGGAGACAGTGTAATCAAGTTTTGTCGCTAAATTTGTTTTAGTTTATTTGATTATTTTATGAATTAAATTTATTTTTAATTCTTATAAATACCACTTAAATTGATATATTTGTAATTTTTTTAATAATTCAAATAATTTAAAAGTTATAACTTTTATTCTAGTCTATATATTAATTATTCTAACTAAGTAAAAATGGAGCATGAATGGATCAATTAAGTAAAAATTATTCTAACTTAACATGTAATCTCAAATTCAAATATCAATGAATGCTATTATTGTAGTTTTCATAATGATCTTACTTGCTTGGTATAAGATTATTTTCACTAGAAGATATATATATCTATAGTCTAGACAAAAACTGTAACACTTTACATTTTTCCATCTTAAATATATTGATTTTATAAATTTTTAGAAAGAATAACCAACTTTTTCTTATAACAATTAATCAAAATTTCTAGAGATAAAACCTTTCATAACAATTGTATACAAACAAATTTAAGAAAATAACTACATGAAATATATTATAAATTAATATATACATATAATTACCCATAACATATCAAAATTTACAACAGTTCATGTTCATTCCCACATACTGAGGGCTTGAAACTATTTGTCTATATCATGTCAGCCCTTAATTTTTGTTAAGTCCTTAATAGTTAATTCATCATCCTCTCCAAGATAGGTGTCATCAGAATTCGTCACCATTTCTATACTAGGAAATCTCTTAAATGTATAACTATTAGGTTTGCCTAACAAATTGTGATCATGATAAGTAAATACATTATTCATGATCCGATAAGGCTTATTCTCTGGTATAGATAAAAATTGAGAGACTGATGAATTTGACCACTGGTCAAAAAATCAAAAGGAACTGCATAATTATAGACTACTTCTAATGTGTACTCTCTATCACTTCCAAAATATACTGTGAAACATAAAGTACAATACGTCTATATTCCCTAAATACATAATTTAATCTACTAATAGCATTTTGCTATATCAATCCATATGGGATGTGCTGTCATTATTGCTATCTGCAGAGTGGTATAAGGGTGAGTAACTATTCTACCTTTCAAATATAACGCAATTGCATCATATCACTTATTACCATAATTGTAAATATGCAATAATCATCACTTCATAGCATGTATCAATTATTCTCTTCCTAATATACAAATTAACACAATTTTCAATATATTTTTATTATTCCATTTCCAAATACGTATTTTCAGTGCATTGTGATCACAATCATTCGATACCTCCAGTAGTTTTTGAAGTCTTATTCAATCATGTAAATAGTCGTCGGTTAGCTCATACAATACGAATACAACGTATGCAATTACAAGTCCCTCAACAATAATATGTGCACAATCGTGAATATCACTCACCACCCTACATTTTTTCAAGATTTCTTTATCATCTCTAGACTCTATACTTCCAGTGTATCTCTGTAACTGTTTACACCAATCCATTCAGCTTTCTTATTCATTTCCCAATTTCATCATAAAGTCGTGCTTAGTAGCACTTTCTGACCAACCTCATCTCTTTAACCCATGGTTTCAATAACCACATTATTCAATAAATCATCGATAATTTATTCATCATATTCAAATATTTCCCAATAGTAAAGTCATATCACATTCAATATATTCCTCACATATCATCAAAACTAGTTTAATCATAATATCATGTTTACTCATCATACATTTCATATTTACACAGTAAAATCAATCAACCATGACATCAAACATATTCATATTAGCAATCTTTCTTCATTATTACCTATTATTCATGCATATATCATAAAAATGTTATATAAACATACTCTCCTAAGCTCAACATATAACCTAGAATACATAATGATAAAATACAACTCTTCGTACCTTATAATGAAGATTTAAATGAAGATTAATGATGAAGAACGTCTTAAAATAGCACTTCTACCTAGATAACATGAATTTGTTCCTTAAGAACAATATTTAAAGAAAATGAACAGTAAAAATATGATTAAACTTAGAAAAACTTACTTAGGATCGTGTAAAATGATTCTACGATCTTAAATTTGAAGAACAATCAAGGTTTTGAGGAGTTTTATCTGAAAAGGAGAGGTGAAAGTTGAGAGAAATAAAAGAGAACGTGGTAGGAAAATATGATTTTCATGCAGAAAAACCCTTAAATGCCCTTAAAATCACGATATTCTCGCTACAGCGAGCCTTTCTCGCTACAACGAGAGATTACTTGTAACACTCCTTACTACAGTGAGTCATTTCTTGCTATAACAAGACTCTCTCTCGTCACAGCAAAAATATCAGACAAAATTACACTCTGTTTTCTATACTTTTCACTACAACGAATGATCTCTTGCTACAACGGAAGCGCTCTAAAATGTTTCATTTTCACCACCTCATTTTTGTTACATTGAGAGCCTTACAGTTCTAATACTTTACTACTTTTTCTAATCTTTTTCAATATACAATTATATGTAAATTTAACAGAATCATGTAATTATGAGATATATATAAAAATAGAGATGTTAAAAAAAAACAATATTCTATCTATTAACTAGTAACTATTTAGGTAGAACTTATATATTATATGGTTATCTAATAATAATTTTTTTTTTTTTTGATAGGCAAAACAAATCTTATTAAAAAGAGTTCAAGGGGAACTCAAAACCCATATACACAAAAAATTACTTACTCAGAGAAATAAAAAGTAAAAATATACTTATACAAAATTAAGACAGATGCAATTTCGTGGGTTCAAATATCAATCAGCTAACATAATAGCTTCTCCCTTACTAACAAGTGATAACCATTTCCAAGATCTCAGAATAATAGAATCTAGGACTTCCCTCTCATCCAAAACACCATTGGAAAATATAATTCTATTTCTATGCAACCACAAATACCACATTGTACTTACCCAAATAATTAATAAGCATATTCCTTCTCTTTTACTACAGCCAACACCAACCCAAGAAAGCAAGTGAGTTGATAAATCTGAAGGCAGAACCAGTGAGAATCCAAGCCAAACGCGCAGTAAAGTACCAAACTGAACACGTTAAAAATAAATGAGTTGGAAGTTCCTCCAAACCATGACAGAAGCAACAAGTTATATCATCAATTTGAACACCACGATCAATCAGTAAACCTTTACAAGGAAGTGCATTCAATAACAATTGCCAAGAAAAAACCAGACACTTAAGAGGAACCTTCCCTCTCCATAGCCTTTGCAAGGCATCTGCCGTACACTGATCTACACTATTAGGACCACCAAAAAGTTCAAGTAGTCATGAATACGCAGATTGCACTGAATAACAACCTGAAGAATCTGCCCTCCATACCCATTTATCTTCTTGTAGTAACTTAATAGAAACTCCATCCACAAACTCCAACAAAAGATTAAAGCTCGATATCTCATGTTGAAAGAGTCCTCTTCGCCAACTAACATTCCAAACCCATCTAGTGCCATCATGAAAACCATTCTCCAATACACATGATTCAGCATTTCTCGCCACTGCAAATAATCGCGGAAATGCTTCACACAATCGCACCCCTCCTACCCACTTATCTCTCCAAAAAAGAGTGTGAAAACCTGCACCCACACTTCTATCAAACTTCTCATCTAGCCATGAATTCCCTTGATGAATAACCTCCAGCAAATCACGCCACCACAAAGAACATTTGTTGTGAACTGATGAACGCTGAAGAGAAGAAGCTAATCTTCCATATCTAGATTCCAACACCCGCACCCACAATGAACTAGGACAGTTAACACCTCGCCATAACCATTTACCAAGAAGCGCCCAATTAAACCACTGCACATTCCTAATGCCCAAGCCACCATTCTTCCGCGGTCTACATACAGTTTTCCATTTCACCCAGGGGATTTTAGATCCATCCTTAACACCCTTCTATAAAAAATTCCATTGGATAGTGACAATTTCCTTTATTACCGACTTCAGCACCTTAAAAAAGGATAACGAGTGCAATGGCATAGAATTAAGAACGGCATTAATCAAAGTCACCCTACCTCCAATCGATAAATACCTATGCTTCCATGACGCTAACCGCTTTTTAAGAGCCTTTAACACACCCTTCCATGCACTAGGCTTTCTCGGGTTAACACCTAACTGTAACCCGAGATACTTTAATGGAAAACTACCAATCTTACAATGTAGGAACTCCGCAGCCAAGTTTTCAAAGCCATCACCAGTGTTAATCCCCAATACAAAAGATTTATGGAAGTTAATTTTCATACCTGACATTAATTCAAAGCTACGCAATACTGCTTTCAAAGTCCACAAATTTTGCATCGAAGCCTCTCCCATAATCAATGTGTCATCCGCAAACTGCAGCAAAGAAATATCTGGTCCCCCTTCCCCAATCGTCACATCAGAGAACAACCCACAAGTCACTGCCTTCCGCATAAGAACTCATAACCCTTCCGCTGCCACAAGAAAAAGAAAAGGGGCAAGAGGATCCCCCTGTTTTAGGCCCCGCTCAATATGAACTTCCAATGTAGGACAACCATTAATCAAAGCTGATAGGCTTCCCCCACACACACAAGCTTCCATCCAACTGACCCATTTGTCTGAAAATCTAAAGCTACGTAACATAAACAAAAGATATCCCCACTCTATCGAATCATACGCCTTCTCATAATCAAGCTTTAACACAAAACACCTCTTATTATACCTTCGCACATAATCAACTGCTTCATTAGCCACAAGTACACTATCTAACATGTTCCTTCCCGGGATAAAGGCTGATTGTTCTTCTGAAATTATTGAATCCAAAACTCCTTTCAACCTATTTGCCAAAAGCTTGGAAACAATCTTATAAAGACAACCTAATAATGAGATAGGCCGAAAATCAGATATCTGTTGTGGACAAGACACTTTTGGCACAAGTGCTACAAAATAAGATAACAAAGACCTAGGTAGCTTCCCATTTCTACAGAATTCAGTAAGCATACCCATCACTTCTTCCTTGATCACTCCCCAAAACCTCTTAAGAAACACAAAATTGAAACCATTAGGCCCCGGACTTTTATCACCGTCACACTCCAAAATCATCTTTCTCACTTCCTTCTCCGAAAAAGCATTAACAAGCTCCTCATTCTGTAGAATAGAGACTCTTGGTAAATTATTAATATCAATAGTAGGTCGAAGCCAACTTCTACTACTAAAATGAGCCGCAAAATAGGACACCACACCTGTTTTAATCTCATTAACCTCTTCGACACATCTCTCTCCAATTTGGAGCGCATGTATATTATTTCGTCGCCGCCTCCCATTAACACATAAATGAAAGAACTTTGTATTTAAATCGCCCTCTTTCCCCCATCTCACCCGAGTTTTTTGGGCTATGAGACTCTCTCTATTTTTCCTAGCCTTCCAAATATCACCCACCAATATTTGTTGACGTTTTTTATTCATATCAGAAAGTTCTATCACAGAATTTTTATCATCAATCAAGCTCAACTCAGTTGTCAAATCAGAGATCACCTTATCAACATTTCTAAATACCTCAATATTTCATTTTTTCAATGCAATCTTAACATTCCTTAACCTCTGGCTAGCTCTCTGGGCAGCCCATGGGAGGGTAATAAAAGACTTGGCAAATTTAAACTCATGAACTTATATATTCTCTTTAATTTGTCGCTAACACTTCACAATGGAACTTTTTATTATTTAACACACCTCTCCTCAAATTCAACTAGTTTTAGCTTAGTTATGACGGTTATCTAATAATAATATTGTCATAATAAATGAAACGTGAGTTATTTATCTTCAATCCATCTTAATTATTATCTCATTCAATGCAAGTTAGCTTCTAAACATTAGTAAGTAGAGTAACGTTGTAGCACGACAGGAAAATAAATAAGCTTATACAATGAAACCTTTAATATTTAATTTAATTCATGGCAAGTACATAATAATAGTTTCTCAATAATAATTCTCCTCGTACCTTACCAGGGGACTACTACATTAAAATAACATATCACGTCACTGATTAAAAAATGTTTTTGATATCAATATTAGTATGAACAAAATTTAGGTGTACTTTTTAAAATATTTTAAGTATTATTTTTTAATTAAAAATAGAATGTTACCATAATAACCTATAACAACCTCAATTGTCAAATTTTTAAAAAGTTAAACTCTAATTTTAATTAGAAATAATAAATTATATATAAAAAATGTAGATAAGTTTTTTCCTATCAATGCAAGTATCTAAATCTTAAAAATAATTGTTCCACACGTTGATATGATGTGACACATATGGTTAGTAGAAGAATTAAAACAAAAACAAAATAAAATTTATAGGTACCTGAACCATACTTTTTTTTTATAGGGACTAAAATTTAATTGAATGATATTTGTAATGATTAGTAAATTTATTCAAGACTTAAAAGTATTAAATATATCATATTTAATCATTTTAGTTATTTAAAAGTAAATATTAAATAGTTTTTATATTTTTAATGAAAAAAATGTTAAATTGATCTTCAAAGATTTTAGTCATTAAAATATATTTTAAAAAATTTAATTTATCACCAAATTAGTTATTTAAATATCTAAAATTATCACCATATTAATTTTTACAAAAGATTAAAGTGGTAAAAAGAATAACTTAATAAAAAATTAAATCTTTGATGAAATATTTAATATTTTAATATATTACTTCTTGCAGTGGAGTAAAATAGTAATAGTACTCATTTAAATACAAAATAACGGAAAATTAACGTGTTAACAATTAAAATACTTGAAGGTTCAGTTAAGTGACTCAACTTTTTAGATGACTTATTCGATGACACTTTCATCTTTTAATTAAATAAGTTAAGAATTTTATCTACTTTTAGTATATTAAATATTTTAAGAAGTATTTTATTTTATTTTTCATAATTAAGCATAGTTAGCATTTGCTAATAAAAGAACAAACATCTCATTAATAATAATAATTATAAGATCATATTGAATTACAAATTTTTTTTCATCCCTCGTAAGGGAAATAAGTTAGACTCTACCCATTGAGATTTATGATTTAACTTTTTTAAAGTCTAATCTAATTTGACGTATTATGTGATATGCTTAATTTAAACTTTTTAAAAGACTTAATCAATTGAATAAGTGACAAGCAACTCTATCAGTGGACGGTGCCCTACATCTCCCTGTCCTACTTATCCCGCTTCTATTTTGATCTCTTCAGCAATAAAGTAGGTCTACGAAAGCAAGCGTAAGAGCGGATCTATCCTCAACGCAAGGGGAATTGCTTCCTTTTTTATCAGAATGAAGAAGGTGAATCTGGCGATCTCTCTATGGAACCTTTATCACTTTGACTTAGGAAAAGAGGCTAGGTTCGTGCCAAACTTGTCTATTTGCTGCTTGAGATTAAGAAAAGGTCTATTAAATTTATTAGAATAATTTATTTAAAACTCATAAAAGTTATAATAATATATTAAATAATTTTATATCCAAATTATAATATAATATTATATTAAATAAATTAAATTTTTAAATAAATAAAATCTTAAATTATAAACTATAATTCTTTTAATTGAAGTTAAAGAGTATTTCTATTAATGTTGTTTAATCTGTCTTATACGCATAATTTGTATTTGTGCTGTCTTGATTACATATTTTGATGAAATAAAAATATGTAATTTTATTAATATATTCAAGATGTTAAACTATTTTTTCATAATTTATTTAAATATAAGTTTTATTAAACTTTATAAAGACATACTTATTTAGATATTTTAATAACATATTTATAAATAAATATAATGGCCTATTGAAAGTTTCAATACAAAATATGTCATTAAAAAGGCTATACTAAAACAGTCTTTTAAAAAGACTAATAGAAAGCATGATAGATAATTTAGCTTATCAGACTTAGGCTTTAAAACTATTAAATAGATCAAACCTATTTATTCAAAACCTAATTTAATTTAACTTATTTTTATCTTTAATTGTCTTATATTAAATAAAATAAAAGAAAAAATCTTTGTTATGATTATAAATTAGCAAAACTAAATAATCAGTGTTAATTAAAAAAATTACAAATATTTTAAATAAAAATAGATTGATTTTAGCTGTACATAATGTAATCAAGAAAATTATTTTCTAACAATAAAAAAGGACAACGAAATTTTTTTTTTCAATTCTGAGACATATATTTTATATGCGCATACAATAAGAATTAAAAATAAAAAATACAAAATAATATCACACATAATATTAATATATGAACGTTCATATGGTAAAATTAATTATTATCAGTCGATCCATTTATGCTTATTGTTCAGTTTTTTTGTTTCTAAAAATTCGAGTTTTAGGATTGAGTGGTTCCATTGAGAACCAACTACTTGTTTTTTCTGATTTCTTGGAGCGGTTGATCAGTCTAATTCTTAAAATAATGTAAAGGACATCGTAAGTATCCATCTACAGACTACAGGTGCCACCATTTGAATCATGTTAATTTCGTGTCAGTATCTCTACAAAAACATGGTAGAAAACCAAATACAAGGTAATTAAGAAAGAATAAATCTTAAATCGTGATAACTACAAAAACTAATTTTTATCTAAAAAGGAAGACTTGACTTCCACATTTCATCACCAATACCTAATAATAAAGGTTGTTATGAAAAGACATGTTTGGGCAGGATCGATGTTCTTCCAATGACACACACAAAATTGGAAATTAACGAAATGTTAAAATACTCATGTTTGAACTCACATCACCACTTCATTTCGTCCACGGCAAAACATTACTACGTGGTCTCCTACAAATTAATCTATCTATATTATTTTTCATAAACAATGACAAAGGTTCACATATATCACAATATCTATTTACCAATCCCTCGCTTACACCAATAAATGATGATACACTAAACACATACACAGTATTCCCATATAAAAACACCATCAATCTTCCCAAAAATCATCAACCTTCAATCCATGGAGAAGCAAACCCACATAGTGATTGTTCCTAGTCCTGGGTTCAGCCATCTCCTTTCAATCATTGAATTTTCCAAACGTTTAATCCACCACTCCAATGGCTTACACGTTACATGCCTCATTCCCACACTTGGGTCTCCCTCTGAGCCCTCCAAAACCATCCTTCAAACCCTCCCTTCAACCATTCACTCCACTTTTCTTCCTTCAATTCATTTCAATAACATACCCGAAGACACTCCAATAGCAGTCCAAGCTCAACTCACAGTGACTCACTCTCTTCCCTTTATCCGTGATGCGTTGGAGACCTTAAGTTCAAGCTCGAACCTTGTTGCTATTGCTGCTGATCTTTTTGCAAGTGATGCTCTTACTTGTGCAAAAGAGTTCAACATGTTGTCCTTTGTTTGCGTCCCGTCATCAGCTATGACACAGTCTTTTTGCTTGTATCTACCAAAGTTGGATCGAACAGTTTCTTCTGAGTTTAGATACCTAAAAGAACCCATTGAAATTCCGGGTTGTGTTCCCATCCATGGCAGAGATTTACCGAAACCCGTTCAGGATCGAACTAGCCAAGTCTATGAGTTGTTTCTTCAACGATGCAAACAACTCCATTTAGCTGATGGGGTCTTGGTAAACAGCTTCAGAGGTATTGAAGCAGGGCCTATAAGAGCATTGACAGAGGAAGGATATGGGTACCCCAGTGTTTATCCGATTGGACCAGTTATACAAAAAGGATCAGGTGATGTGAGAAATGGGTGTGAATGTTTAAGGTGGTTGGAGAATCAGGTAACCAATTCAGTTTTGTATATTAGCTTTGGAAGTGGAGGGACACTTCCACAAGACCAACTCAATGAGCTAGCTTTGGGGCTGGAAATAAGTGGTAAGAAATTCTTGTGGGTTTTGAGGGCACCGAGTAGATCTGCCAATTCTGCTTACCTTGATTCTGAAACTGATGATTCTTCACGATTCTTACCATGTGGGTTCATTGAAAGGACCAAAGAACAAGGTTTGGTGGTTCCCTCATGGGCACCTCAAGTTCAAGTCCTTAGTCATAGTGCAATTGGTGGGTTTTTAAGTCATTGTGGATGGAACTCTACCCTTGAGAGTGTCATGAATGGTGTACCTCTTATAGCATGGCCACTGTTCGCTGAGCAGGGAATGAATGCAGTTTTGTTAACTGAGGGCTTAAAAGTGGCACTAAGACCTAAAGCTGATGAAAATGGTCTGGTGGAAAGAGGGGAAGTTGCTAAGGTTGTGAGAAGACTACTAGAGGGTGAAGAAGGAAGGGAAATTGGTAAAAGAATGCAAAATTTGAAGGATACTGCTTTGAAAACTCTGCAAGAAGAAGGGTCACGTACCAAGACTTTAGTTCAGTTAGCAGTCTATTTGATGGGTAAATAGGAGCGTGAATGAGCTTATGCAATTGACCTTTTGTCCCCTTCCCTTTCTTTTGCCTTGTTTATTTGTTTTGGACATCATCTACACATGAGTAAGGATTTTAGCAGATTTTGGTAGCTACTGTGGATTTGACAATAGAAAATGAAATTAAGAGTGTATGGTTATTATAATTCAAATCCTTATCATCTTATAGTTTTCTTGTCAATTTGGGAAGAAAAAAATTGATGTGATCAACAACATTTTGCTTTCTTTCTCTTTTGATACATATGATACCAAATAAAATTAAGGAAGTGATTTTGGAATGCATGTTTTTCTGTTTTAACTAACTTTGTCGGCAAAACTTTGCAAAACAAATAATATTATAATGATTCTTTTATGGAAAAATGAATAAAATAAAATAAAATTTACTTCTCACATTTATTATTGTAATTCAAACAAATTTCAGCTCCTTTTTTAAATCAATAATATCTATGATAAGCATTATAGATATATATTTTTCATCTTGAGATGGAGTTCTAGGATTAAAAACTAGTCGATATGACATAGTTAGTGATTTTAGTTTTTCTGGTAATTTCTTTTATGTTGTATATATACATTATTGTTCATTCTCAGATGATGAACGCATATGTAACTTAATCCCTTTTGTGCTTACTATTGACATTAATTTTCTAGTGCAAGGTATCTAATAGGGATGAAAATTGACATTTTGAAATTTTTTCTACACCTATTTCTATAGAACTCAAGTATAAGATGAGGAGTTATTTAGAAGGTGGTAAGAGGATGTCGTGATCTGGACATTAATTTTTTGTCTTAATCAACTAAGAATACGTAGTTATGAGTGGCTCACTTGTCACTTTCATCTTATTGAGCATTACAGGAAAAAATAAGTTGAGTTTGGGGTGATCTTAAACTTTTAGAACATATTCAACATTTGGTTTGTCTTATTTTTCACAGGAGCCTTTTCAATAATATTTTTCATATTTCTTGTCGTTTCTTTTATTTTTCTTATTATATATGCTCGATCGATAGTTGAGGTGACAATTTTATATTGCCTCAAAGATTGCTATATAGGTATTTGGGAGATACTTTTTTACTCCTAAGAATCGCTATTTCTTTTATTTTTTTTGTTTCTGGGGGATTAAACTTCATACTATTTGTACTTATGGTCCACTTTTTGCTTCTACTTGCTAGTAATATTGTTTGGCAAGAGAGGAAAAATCTTAATTCTACCAACACTATTCAAGATATTTATAAGGTACAATTTATTTCTTGAAAGCTACTAAAAGAAAAAAGTATATTTAAATTAAATGTAGGTGGTAATTCTTTTGAAAATCAGCATAGTGTTGGGTGGGGAAGTGTTCATGGGAAAATGTACTTGAAAAGTAATAAAAAAAATTTAAAATAAGTTTTCAAAATATTTTTTTTAAAATTATTTTTAATTACTAAAAATTTCTTAATTTAATTGTTTAAACTTAAAAAATATGAAATTAAATAAAATAAAGATTTAAATATGAAAGTAATTAAAAAAATTACTCTATCTTTGACAATAAACTAATAAAAAGAATTTAGGATATATGATTTTATCTCTACAATTCTTTATATTTATTGCTAGATGAATTTTAATTTAGTTTTCCTATGATTGCCAATCACTCATACTAATTTTATTAACATAGCCATGTAATCTTAACGATCTTTTTTCTAAGTTATTAGCTCCAATAGTCATATAAGGCAAAAGAAAGAGAAAGTATACAAAATCTACGTTACTTACGAGCTGTTAATTTAATAATAATTGAAAGATAAGAATTAAGTTTGATCTATTTAATCTTTTATCTCATTTTACCCTATAAATCAATTAACTATATGTTGTATGGTCACCTACAATATAAGTAACTATGATATGTTTAGGAGTTGTCACTTATAAACATACAAATACAACAAAATAAGGTAAACACCAATTAAGAAATAAAATATAAAATTATTATTAATCACAAAGATCCCATAAAATCATGTAAAAGATTCACCATAACTTTAGTTATAGACATCATATAAAATAATACTAAACAAATCTATAGATATTCTTCGTAAATTTAAAACAGAGAAGTCTTCAATAGAGGAGAAATAAAGAGTACTCTTGATCCCGAAACGCGCTCCTAAAGTTTAAATAGTCGACCAATACTAAGATTGAATATGTCCAAAGGTGAGAGAAATAGAAAAAAGATATCAAGATATAAAAGAGAGATGTCTAAGTTGTTGTCCTAAAGTTCTTTTATCAGTATTACAAGACCTTAATATTTCTTCAAATGTGAACTCCTAGCAGATAAGTACAGTCGTACATGTGACTCGAAAATACTTTTGCGCTGACTGCTAGAATATAAGTGTGTTGACTATGACAAATCTCTAATTTTCAATCAATTTTGATTTAAAATACATAAAAAAATTTAATTATGTCCTTTAATATTGAATTGCACAATTAATATATAAATTAGTGTAAAATTTAAATAAAGTAATGATCATATATAAATAAATATATTATTAAGAAACATAATTAGAAACTCTATTGAAAAATGGCATGTGTCTGTGAGCTCCTCAAGGTCCTATGGCATTTCCACCGTTGTGAATGATGAATTGTATACTATTTTACAGGGTCTAATCTAGCTTAAAATATTAGTATTAGAAATATTATTCGTGAACTTTATTCTAAACTTGCCTTGTCATTTATTAATAATAGTGTTTCTACCCGCATGTTACTGTAATGGATGCTATTTAATAGATTTTCTTTCTATACAATTCTTTTTATCACACTTTCTTAAAAGGGAAATTTTGCTATTGATTGGCCTACAAAATATGGCACTTCTATATATCAATCTTTTGTTTAATGAAGTTATTATTGCCTCGGCTTATTTGTTTGCAGTTTTTATTTTTACTTTGTTAATTTTCTCTTGATAAAAAAAATGACGAATGCTGTTGTTAGTAATAAAATTTAGCTATGGCTTTTTAATAAGTTATTTGGAGAAGATTTTTAAAGAAAAAGAAATGGAAAGATAATTTTTATTTTTAAATTTAAAATATTTTATAATATTTACTATCTTAAATAAATTATTAATATATTATGCTTGATAAATTATTTTATAATTTTAATTTTAAAAATTATAAAATTAAAACATATTAATTTAAGATAAAGAACTTTTTCTATCTAATTTTTTTTCTCTGTCCTTCAAAATTCCTTTCTCAAATATTATTTTTAAGTATTTTTATATTTTTATTAAAATAAATTTTTATTTTGATCAAAGATCCATATTATTTTTATTATAAGTTACTAAATTTATTTATAATTTTGGTAAAAAAATTAACAAAAAATAGTTTAGAAAATAAACTGAAATTTTGTCTATTATCAAAAATTGTTTTATTTAAACTACTAAAAATAATATTATATGTGACTCATTTCTATTTATATTTTTACATGTTATTATATATATATATATATAATAGTAATAATAATAATAATAATAATAATAATTATTATTATTATATAAATCATTTTATTATATTTTTTATTTATTTTCTTTTCTTTTATTCTCTCTATATGTATGCACCTCAAGGTACAAAAATAATATAGTATTATATATATATTATTTAAAAATAATATATATTGAAATATAATATTTTTAAAAAATTATAAAAACATGAAACTTAAAAGTTGTTATTTACGATTTTTTGTGTAAATATAATAATTTTAAAAAAATGATAAAGTATAAAAAATCATCAAGTGACAATTTTATAGATAATTGTGAAAATAAAAAATTAATATTAGTAATTTTTAAAAAAATTTCATATTTTTATAATTTTACTAAAAACATCTGATTTGACCAAGTCGCGCGCCTAGACGTAGTGGATAAGTTTATTATTGAAATTTTTTTTACATATACAAAAATTCAAACTCAAAATCTTAATTAAGTAATACCAAGTTGTTTGTCACTTAGATTAACATTCATCAATTAAAAAAATTTCATTTAGTGTCCTCATTAAATGTGCATAAAATATTTTCTCTTATTAATTTATGTCCTCATTAATTTATTTTCTCTTCTCAAAATAAATTTGGATTGATCGTTGAATTGTTGAAAATATTAATTTATGTTTTATTATTTTAATTGTGATTGAATTAAAGTTGATTAGTAATAATAATGTGTATTTTTATATTATGTAATATATCAAATAATGAAATAATATAATATTATAAAAAAGTTAAATAAACTTTTAAATTAGCATATAAAATTTTAATCGATATTGTTTTTAATATCAGAGATTATATGGTATTTTTAACATAAAGAACTCACGATTAATTATGATTGCAAAAACACCACATGCAAAATTCTTTCGGGCTAACATAAACTACAAATAATGAATAAAGACTAATATTATTATATTAAGCCCTTTATACCTAAAATGAAAAACAATCTATAATCTCTAACCATAGAAAAAAAAAAATCGTAATGGCCAGTTTAAATAATAGCGATAACAGCAATAGTTTATATGTAAATATTGTGTATATATGTTTATTTAAATTTAAAATATTTTAGAAGAAAATTTAAAAAGAATGAAACTGAAATGATTGGTTCAAGCCAATTTTCTTTTGTTTATCCAATTTTTTTAGATTTAGGTTACCTAAATTGGTTATCTAATTAATTCTTAAACTAACTGATTGAAAGGATTGGTTCCAACGAACTTTGACAATAATGATGAAAAGTGATTGGTGGTATGGATTATAGTGTTTTTTTTATTTTTTTCCTTTTACTCTATTTATTTTAGACAGTAGTTTTTAATATATTTTGTTATTAAGCCTCAATAAATTTATTAATAAATACTTATATAAGTAAAAAATAAATTAAATTATTTAATAAATTAAAATTAATTTATCCATTTTACTTTTTTAGAATTTCTCACTTAATTTTTTAAAGGATAAATTATGTAATTTAATTTTAATTTTAGAAAATCAATTTATTTGATAACTTTAATTATTTTAATAAATATTTACAGATAAATATATTAAATTAAGCTTAAATGATATTTCATTTTATTTTTTCTTTGAAAAATAAAGAAAAGAACTACTACTACTAACAAAGAAAAGACCCACTAATAAATATGTGGTTGTGGGTATAAAAAACCGTTGTGAAACAATCTCTGAATGTCTAACACCTACTACAACTAACTAATAACATTGGGCATGCTTGCCTACGCTTTTAATTATTACAATGACTCTAGCAAAATTTAAAATTAATCTTATTTTACTTAAAACAAAATATTAAAAAGTTATTTTGATTTGTGAAATTATAGTTTTTTATAAATTTAATTCTTAAAATTAAAAATTAATCTTTAAAATTATTATAAATTAATAATTTTTATTCTTAAAAATATACATTGACATCCAGTAATTTATTTCTTAAAAATATAAAAAAATTAATTCTTAAAATTATAAGCATCCATTAATTTAATTTCTAAAATTATAAAAAAAATTAGAGTAGGTTTAATTTTTCTTTTAAAAAGATTTTTTAATTTTTTCTAAATATAGTATAATTTATACTATATTTAGAAAAAATTAAAAATTCTTTTTAAAAGAAAAATCAAACATACTCTCTGTAACTATAAACACTTTCAATTTAGTTTTTAAAATTATGAAACAACATTTTAGTTCCTAAAATTATCATAAACCAATTATGACTCTAATAAAATTATATTTATTTGTCAATTTTATTTCTAAAAATACGGCAAAGAAATTTTAGATTTTAAAACTATAAAAAAAATTCACAGTTTCTCTAAATAATCTCTATCAAATTTGTGGAATGATGTGTCAGATTTAATAATCAAGTGTCAATGTGGTAGTTCCTTGAATACTTTTGTTATTATTAACATAGCTATATATTATTAAAAGAAAAATAAGAAAAAAATGTGTTGCTCCCGAGACTATTCATTTCTCTTTCACTTCAACTTCATCTAAAAATTTATTTGCAAATGAGACTATTGGTTTCTTATATATATTTGTCTATTCTATTTTTATATAATATCTATGGTGATTTCATATTATCTCTAATTTTATGTAAAAAAGATTTATGACTCTCTGCTACTAAATTTTATATTAGGTATGCATCTAACACATCAAACATGTGGTTAGATAAATTAAATAAAAATTAATAAAAATAATTAGATAATTATTAATAATTTTATATACCATTTTTATCATTATTTTAAAGACTAAATTAATAGTTATATAAAATTCAATAACATATTTAACTTCGCATTAAGATAGAGATGAATCTATACTTACTTTAATGCCATTAATAGTATTTTTTTTTAAATCTATATTTATTGCTTTTCGAGCGTGTTTTTAAATACACGTTAAAATAAATAAGTTTTTAAAATGTTAAAAATAGTTTTTTTTAAGTTTTAAAGACTAAAAAATCAGTTTATTAAAATTCTAGGAACAAATATATTTTTTTTATAATTTCATAAACTAAAATTATAAATACTTACAGCTTTCAGTTCCAAAATGATGCATTACTCCGTAAAAAAAATGCTTACGTTTGCTCCTACATCACGCTATGTTTCTTCCACGGCAAGACATTACTGCTTACTATCCCACGTAATTCTATTTAGTTTATTATTTTTCAATAGATTACTCTAGGGCCGACCTAAGAGTTAGGCCCCCTAAAGTACATAATTTAGGTTTCTTCCTATTCAAGTGCTTAATTTTTTAATTTATATAATTCAAATATAATAATATTTTATAAAACACTGTTAATAATCACCGTTTTTATAAAAAAATTTAAAATATTACTTGATGGATAATATAATTAGAGGTAATTATTTTACAAATATAGACTTTTTAAATAATTATAAAATAAATTCTTTATCTTTAAAATTAAGCCTTATATTTTTATTAAAAAATCTCTCATAATTAAATTTCTTAAAAATTTAGTTGACTTTCGCTTAAGGTGAGCCCACCCTGAATCTCCCCGAAGCTTTGCCCACAGCTTAGTTATTAATTTCTTTCCCAGTCCCAAGGTTTTGCTGAAGAGTAAAGATCCAACCACCCACCCACACACACACATACACACTATTACTCAAAGTTCTGAAATTGAATTGAAACTGATTCCCATGGAGAAGTCAAGGCACATAGCGATTGTAGCCAGTCCATGGTTCAGCATTCAAGCTTCAATCATCGAGTTTTCGAAACGCCTCATCCAACGCTCCACTGACTTGCACGTTACGTGCCTCATTCCCACACTCGGTTCTCTCTCTGATGCCACCAAAGCCATCCTTCAAACACTCCCTTCAAGAGCAACCTTCACTTTGCTTCCCCCAATCCTCTACGGTGACCCACCGCAAGGGACTCCAAAACCACCTCTGTTGTTCGGGTAAGGATCAAACTATTGGATTTCTCTATTCGTTAAAATGGTGTATCTATTTTTATTTATTTTTTTCAAAAATAAAGTTTAGATATGATGCGATAGATTCGATAAAATATAGTTAGATTTATCAAAATTAATTCAGGAAATAACTTCTTAATTAAAAACTTGTAAATTTTTAAAAATTATTTAAATATTTATGAAGTAGAAAAAGTATTATGATGATAGCTAAATAAGTAGTATTAAGATGTGACTTCCTCAAAAGTTCTCATATTGATCTCTTTTTAAACTCTCTAAAAGTAAATAAATAAATAATATTCTTATCTATATGACTTATAATCAATTTGATTTAAAGAACATTTTCACATATGACTTATATATCATAAAAAATAATATAAACTAATTACACATGTATAATTTCTTTTTTTTAGTGATTGAAGTATTGAAATCCGTGGTGTTGTTCATTTTGAAGTATCCATTTAACATTTAACACAGGCACACAGTGACTCGCTCTCTGCCATATATCCGCGATGCTTTACAATCAATAAGTTCAAGTTCAAGCTCAAGGCTAGTTGCTATGGTTGTCGATTTTTTTGCAAGTGATGCACTGATTTGTGCCAAGGAGCTAAACATGTTGTCCTTCGTTTACTTCCCATCATCGGCTATGACACTGTCTTTCTTCTTACATTTTCCAAAGCTGGATCAGACTGAGATCAGAGACCTATCAGAACCCATTGAAATTCCTGGTTGCGTACCCATTCTTAGCAGAGATCTACCAAAATCAATTCAAGATCGAACTAGTCAAATGTATGCATTCTTTCTTCAACGATGCCAAAAACTACATGTAGTTGATGGGATCATGGTTAACAGCTTTAAAGACATTGAAGAAGGACCTATAAGAGCGTTGAAAGAGGAAGGAAGTGGCTATCCCAGTGTTTATCCGGTTGGACCAATTCTCCAAAGTGTATCAGGTAATGACACAACAAATGGGTGTGAATGTTTAAGGTGGTTGGAGAATCAGGTACCCAATTCAGTTTTGTATGTTAGCTTTGGAAGTGGAGGGACACTTTCACAAGACCAGCTTAATGAGTTAGCTTTGGGATTGGAAATAAGTGGTCAGAAATTCTTATGGGCTGTGAGGGCACCGAGTGAATCTGCCAATTCTGCTCATCTTAATTTTGAAAATGGTGACCCTTTAAGGTTCTTACCAAATGGGTTCATTGACAGGACCAAAGGACAAGGTTTGGTGGTTTCTTCATGGGCACCTCAAGTTCAAGTCCTTAGTCATAATGCAATTGGTGGGTTTTTAAGTCATTGTGGATGGAACTCTACCCTTGAGAGTATCATGAATGGTGTACCTCTTATAGCATGGCCACTGTTTGCTGAGCAGGGAATGAATGCAGTTTTGTTAACTGATGGCTTAGAAGTGGCACTAAGACCTAAAGCTGATGAAAATGGTTTGGTGGAAAGAGGGGAGGTTGCTATGGTTGTGAGAAGATTAATAGAGGGTGAAGAAGGAAGAGAAATTGGTAGAAGAATGCAGAAATTGAAGGATGCTGCTGTTGAAACTCTCCAAGAAGAAGGGTCATCTACGAAGACTCTGATTCAGTTAGCAGTCTATTTGATGAGCAATTAGGAGTATAAACTTGTGGGCATCGTTATGGTTAGTTGCCTAAAATGATAAACATGAGTGAGGATTTGTGTCTATTTAGAAAGGTAGTGTGTATTTGACAGTAGGTTGCAAATGGTAGTGTTAATGTATTTTGCCAAGCTCCTCTTCTCTTGATTAGGATGGTTGCATTTTGTAAGATGTTGATTAAACACATCATTTTATGCTTAAAATGTTAATTTTCAGCATTCTGATAAGTTTTAGAACAAGCACTCGGTGCTTGTGATTATGCTCACTTCTGAAGTCGTCCATTCCCTGCAGTTGATTAAATACCTAGTTAGTAGTTACACAACAATCAACATCTTAATTGGTCCTTTATTCTTGTCAATGCAAATTGGTTCTTTCCTTTTCTTGGTCAGGTATAGAAAATTCAAATTGAATTTATTTTTTACATTAAACTAAAGGCTACTCCTGACCGAAGCAAGGCTTCTGAGATTCACAGAACTTGTATACTGCTCTTGAATGAATACTAATTTTCTATAATTTGTCAAGGGTATCCATTTGGAAAATTGAATTCATTAATCATGTTTTCTTTTTCAAACACAATAAATTATACTAGGTTTATTAAAGGTAGCCACAAGTTTAATATATGGATGTACTCATCTCGGTTCTATGCTACGTTGTTTTAGTTTATATTATGAAAAACTTCAATAGTACACAATAAATTCCAGAAATTGTTCTCCTATTGCATAATCATTAAAAAAACCTGGGGGTTGTAATTGCTTATTATTCTTGCTTTTTTGGTTGCTGGTGCCTGATATGGTGACCTTTCAGGCAACACAACACCCTATTTAAACTGATCTAATAGGGAAAAAAATTAACGCATTTAAATCTGACCACTTAAGTAAGGGGCTTGGATATACATTAGTGTCAAAGTTCCTCAGTCATTTGTGAAGGTTGATCAAGTATTGCTGTCATATTTAATTTTGGAGCCAAGACCGGCTCATGTATGAGACTGTTAAAACAGTCACTTTTGGAAAAACCTGACAAAAATGGTGTGAGTTAGGTCATGGCTTATGCGTGGTGACGAAGTATTTGGTCACCAATTATTCTTTTAGATAGTGCTTTTAAATATTTTTAAAAGTAAATGTATCGTCGTTAAACGAGTAAAATTACAGTTGTTTTGATTTACTTATCAAATTGAACATAAATTCTAAAAGAAACTGAATACATATTTTGATAATTTCGAAAGATTAATCAAGTGAAGATAAATGTCATATTTGAATGACCGTAGGTATGAATTTTACTTATTGTTTTACAGTAATATAAAATATAATTTTTTATAAATAATTTTTAAGTTCAAGAATTTTTTCTATTTCAAAATTGGACACGAACTCTTTGTAATTTCCTTTTAAAGAAAATATATATTTCAATATACTATTAATATGTTAAGTTGTAAATAAGAAATAATTAAATTTAATAACAAATTATTTAACCAAACTCATAACACATAAAAAAAAAATGAACGATTTTAGAAAGGTATACATTACAACAATATACTCACAAATGAGCTTGGGTAAAGCCACGTCAATTTAGAGAAAATGATGATAAAGAAGACAAAATAAGGTGGAAATCTTAGGTGAATGAAATGATTTAAATTTTCTTCAGTTTTGGCATGAATATTATCTGTAATTTAAATTTGCTTAAATAAATTATTTTATCTAAGTGAAGTAAGCAAAAATTATTTTTGTTTAAGAAAAAAATTCACTTAAAAGAATATAGAAAAAAGTAATTTTTAATTAAGAAAAAAAATCGCATAAACTAAAATAAAAAAAATTAAAACTTTGTATTCTTTTTTAGTAAACTAAGAAAATTTGAGAAACTTTTGTTTCTCATCAATAGCTACCTAACACGTATCTAATATGATATTTGTTGATTTATAAAGAAAGTAAGACTTTTGAGATTAGCACAAAACTTAATGCTTCTTCTTTTCAAAAAATCATTCATAATAAATATGAACACAATGCTCATAAGTGTGTATTTTTTTTTCCCTTCTTTTTGTGTTTAAATTCACTCCATATGTTGTTATAGCCAAAAACAATATTTTGGATTATTTTTATTTTCTATTAAATCTAACCTTAGCATTTATATTTGGTGATTTTGTTCCACTATGGTTGGGTTAAACTT
Source organism: Abrus precatorius (assembly GCF_003935025.1). Taxonomy (NCBI): domain Eukaryota; kingdom Viridiplantae; phylum Streptophyta; class Magnoliopsida; order Fabales; family Fabaceae; genus Abrus; species Abrus precatorius. The sequence continues at coordinate 1,859,727 of NW_020874439.1, read as the reverse complement.
TAATATGTTGTTTCCAAAGAAAGTTGATGTGAAACAAGCAGCTTAAAGTATTCTTCATTTCCTAGCCATTATATAGACCAATAAATTTAACAAAATAGCCTAAGATACAAGAAATAATATATAGAAAATTACAGAACAGAATAATAAACTAATATTATTTTATCTTATCTTATCAGAGATATGAGTTTTTGAAAAATGCATTGAAATATTTGAAATTTGAATTGTTAAAAAAAAAAAATAGAAATCATAAAACTAATAATGAGTAGTAAGTTAAAAATGTCCTTCATAAATTGCACTTCAAGATAATCAAGATGTCATAGTTTACATAGAAAGAAAATAATTTTTTTTTCATCACGATTTTAGCTTAATCAAAATTTTTAAGTAAAAATCACATTTTGTTAAATTCGATTAAGTAAATTTTTTTAATTTACACAAAAATTACTTGCTTACCTTTAAAAAAATTAATTTACTTAAACAAATTTAAATTGAAAGATTGTATACGCGTGTCAAAATTTTGAAAGATTTATATCCTACAAATTAATATGCAATTAGGTGCATATGCACTCACACTATCATGTCGTGCAATTTTTAAGTTATATTTAAATAATTTAAACATAAAAGACAAAAAAAAGAAATTAATTAATAATTATCAAATAAATAATAGTTTGTCAATAACAAAAATATATTTATTTTATTAAAAGGCCTTTAATTTTGTCATAATTTCTTTTATTTCATAAATAATATTTTTTTAATTAAACAATATTTTATCTCTTTGAAGAGAAGAAAAAATAATCTCAAAATTTATTTAAATTTAAATATATTTAGATATAATCACAATTAATAAATGTTCCACATTTTATTATTATTATTATTATTATTATTATTATTATTTCCTTATCGTTAAAGAATTACTTCAACAATTATTAATATATGTTGAAAAAACAATAAATTCTCCTTTTAATTTTTTTAAGATAGAAATAAGATGATTTAAAAAATAAGTTGAACACTCTAATTTCAAAGAAAAAAATTTACAGCAGTTGCATAAAAAATTTATTACTTAAACTTTTTTCATAACTACCCCACAATCCTAATACATTCACACTCTTTAAAGCATTTACTTAAATATTTCATAACACTTTAAAAAAAATATAAGAAATAAAAAATAGATAGTCACTTAAAGTATTTTTTACATTTGAAACAAAAGATTTAAAAATATTTAACATTGACCTTCTTCCTTTACAAACCTAGTCAATGGGTGACTTATTTCAAAATATTTTATTTCAACTAACTCAAACAATCTTCACCTTGGTTGAAATAAATGCAACTTTTGGTTTTGTTGTCTTCACTGATAATCATAGTTCAAAAAAATTATCATGCTCGATTATAAAAAGTATACTGTACACCCTACATCAATATTAGTCAATGTTTGTATGCTATCATCACACACCTTGCAATAATATCAATCAATGCCCATGCACTATCATTATACATCTTGCATTAATGTCAACCAATATCCATGTATTATCACTATACATCTAACATCAATGTTAACTTATGCTCATGCATTATCATCATAATAAATGTAACACCTTAATTTAATTTTTCAAATAAGTAAATTTTGCAACAAGTGGAAATAATAAAATTTTTATTAAAAGGGTTCCCAATACATAGTTCAATAAAGTATTTCAAAATAAGGATGAATTACAAATTTTGAATCAAATTATTGCTACAGGACTAATTTAAAAAGGGTCTCACTGTAGCGAGAGATGTCTCGCTGTAGCAAGAAATGTCTCTCTGTAGCGAGAGTGTCACGAACCTAGGATATTTGAGGGGTTTAGGGTTCGAGAAATTCATTTTTCACCTTTTCTCTCATCCCTTCTTTGATTCTCTCAACTCTAAATTTTTTTCCACTGATTAAATTGTCTCCAAAGCCGTTCGTGAGTTAGATTGAAGGTTAGAATCACGTTTAGAGCGTTTAGAGGTGAGTTTAAAGAGCTAGGGTTTACGTTTTTCATTCTTTCGTTGTTCTCCTTGATTTCTCATAGGAATTTTCCCTATATATTTAGGATAAAAATCTGTGTGGGGAGCACTTTCATTGTTGATTTTGTGTTGGGGTCTTCATTCTGAGGTAAAGAGCGACTCTACCCTACCTCATGGTGTATAAAATCTGTTTATTTTGCTATGTGTTACAATGTAGTTGAGATAGACTGTAGGCAAACGTGTGGAATGACAGAAATTCTCAGTAATCATAATGTGATGGATGTTGAATGTTGTGTGTGATGGATTGTGGGTGTTGTGTGTGTGATTGAGTGAATTGATTGCAATAAGATTGTGATAGAAATTAGGATTTGAATGTAATGTGATTGAATATGTGAGTGCATGCCTTGAACACTATGAATGATTGAGAATGAATACTATGAAATAAGTGAGAATGTGGATGAATATGTGTGAATGACATGTTGGTTGTGTTTGAAATGTTGGAAACTATGAATAGTTACAGCGATACACTAGGAGTGTGGAAGATGGAGGCGATATAAATACCCTGGACGATAGAAATACCTTGGGGAAGAAAAGGTGGTGATAACATCAATAGTGAGTGTGGGTGTATCACAGGCCACACATTCTCTTCCTGACTCGGCCTTTGACTAATACCTTTGCTAAAGGACCCATGACCGCACACATTGTATCCGTGAGGCGTGGGCTAATCGGTGACCACCCATAGTGTGAAACTGAGTAAGTCCCTAAGGTTGAGGGCATTAGAAAAATTGTGATCACAGTGCCACAGTGAGCGTGGCTACATGCAGTGAGCGCACTTGTATACGAATTGGAATGAAATGTTGAAAAGTATTACTGCGTGTCTGTTGATGCTTGATATGAATTATGTTGGTAAATATGTGAAATGTGCAAGGTGAGTCTCTATATTTTTGTGTGATAGTGTAGAGTACTCACCCTTATGCTTATTTTTCAGGTGACCGTCTCGACCATCAAGCTCAATGAAGGGATCGATGAAAATGCTATAGGACTTAGAAAATTATTTTTTTGAAATTATAATGTATTAAGTCCTGTAGTAATAATTTGATTTAAACTTGTAATTCATCCTTATTTTGAAATACTTTGATGAAACCATGTGTTGGAAACTATTTGAATGAAAATTTTATTATTCCCATTTATTGTAAATTAATTATTTTAAAAATTAAATTAAGGTGTTATAATATACCATGTTTGGGAGTCTTGAACAAAATGGTATAGTCGAAAGGAGTAATAGAACATTCAAAGATATGATAAGAAGCATGATGAGTAGATGTAACTTGCCAAAATATCTGTGGGGTAGAGCCTTAAACTTTGAACAAGAAGAAAACTTAGCTTGAACCATCTTCAAGTTTAGGATTGTACAACTAAGGTAAAATTTTATAATCTCTCACAGAAAAAGACAGACTCCAAGAAAAGTCATTGCTTCTTCATTGGGTACTCGTATTGATCTAAACAATGTAGGTTTTTTTGTTCTGGTAATAAGAAGAAAATAGTAGAGTCCATTAATGTCAAGTTCTTGGAGTTTGATGTGGCAAATCAAGTTATGTCATTAAATGAGACTTGTGTTTTAATTGAGCTAAAGGATGTAAGTTCTTTTGTTCTACTAATAAGAAGAAAACAGTATAGTCCATTAATGTCAAATTCTTGGAGTTTGATATAGCAGATCCAATTATGTCATTAAATGAGACTGATGTTTTATTGCCTCAAATTGAAACTTTGCCACTACCTATACCTACTATTGAAGTTCCAATAATTGTTCCAGTTGAGACTGAGATTCACATTGTTCAAGTTAAGAATAAAAATCTAGTTGAGGACGCAGTAGCTCCTCATGCTCATGATATGTTTGATTCTCCTACCATGGTGGAGGTTCCACAACCTATTCAGCCAATTGCATAAATTCTATTGAGAAGATTAAGTAGAGAGAGACTGTAACACTCCGAGTTTTGTAAACTATTTGATTATTAAAATAAATATGTGCATTTGATTGTGTGATGATTTGGATGTGAATATAATTGTGAAGATATATGTATAGTATGATTGAAATATGAAGTGGATATGTGTTAACTTTGTTATGATGTGTATAAGTGTGAAGGAATATATGTGAATTGATTGAGAATGTTTGACTAGTAGTTAAGTTAGAATTGGATTAAAAAATTGGCTAAATGTATGCTACATGGTGTTCTCACTGTAGAGGAAGGCAACAGAAGATGGTGCATTTCTGGGTGCAATCTCGCTGTAGCGAGAGAGCCTCGTTGTAGCAAGATTTTACAGAAACCAAAGTGCAGTTTCCTATGAGATTTTCGAGCAAAGTGGCTCGCTGTAGCGAGAGTGTCGCGACTAGAGGAGTATTTGAGGGGTTTAGGATTTGAAAAATTCATTTCTCATTCCTTTCTTCAAAATCTCTTTGATTCTCTCGACTTAAAATCCTATTTCACCGATTAAATTGCCTCCAAAGTCGTTTGTGAGTGAGATTGAAGATTGAAATCATGTTTGAAACACTTGGAGGTGAGTTTTATGGGTTAGGGTCTCGATTTTTGTCTCTCTTCCTTGTTTTCTCAGTTTCTTATAGAGATTTTCCATGTGTTTAAAATGAAATCCATGTGAGAAACCTTTTCATTGTTGATTTACGTTGTGGGTCTTCATTTTGAGGTAAGGAGGGACTATACTCTATCTCTTATGCTTAGAATTTGTTTGTATGATTATGTTTGTGAATGAGAATGACTAGAATGTTGGAATATGAGTGTATTAATGAAAGTGACTTGATTGTAGTGAGATTGTGGTGAAAAGATTGCGTGGATTATAGTGTGATGAATATTGAGCATAATGTGTGTGAAATACTAATTTGATTGTGATGAAGTTTTGATGAGGAATTGATGTTTAAGTGTAATGTGATTGAATGTGAGCATACGTGCCATGTGTGAGATTGAAGATCATGATATGATTGAGTATGTGGTTGAAATGCTTAGATATGCCATTGATTGATGTTGAATAATGTGAATAATTGAAAATATATGTGAATGACATGTTAGGTGTGATTGTGATGATGTTTAGAAGACATGATGTAACAAAATTAGCCCTGTAGCAGTTATTGATATAAACTTGTAATCCCTTATTATTTTGAAATGTTTGGTGAAATTTTGTGATGGGAAATTATATTTAAATAAAAATTTTATTATTCCCATTTTTGTTGAAAATTAAATTAAGATGGTACAGAGACAAAATGCTATTAGTTATGAATTTATAGTTTATCTCAATGAAGGTGCACATGACATTTGAGACATTATTGATCCAAAGAACTATTGAGAAGTTGTATCTTGCCCATAACCTGAAATTTAGAAGGATGTAATGAATGAAGAAATGTAGTCCATATTAGTTAATGATGAGCTTGTTGAGTTTCTTAAGAATTGTAAGACAATTGGTTATAAATATGATTTCAAAATAAAGGACTCAAAAGGTAAAATTGAAAGATTTAAGTTAGACTAGTGGCAAAGGATTTCACACAAAAGGAAGACATTAACTTAAATTAAACTTTTTCAATTGTTTCAACAAAGGATTCCTTCAAGATCATTATAGCATTAGTTGCTTACTTCGATTCAGAGTTATATCAAATGGATGTGAAGACTGCTTTTTTGAATGGTGAGTTGAGTGAGATAGTATACATGTAGTAGCCTGAGGATTTCTATATTGAAAGTAACACAAATCTAGTTTGGAAATTAAAATGGTCATTTTATGGCTTGAAACAAACTTTTGTGGTACTTGAAATTTAATGAAGTGGCGACTTCAAGATCAGTGGGAGAAAATTTGTCTTTCTTGTGTTTATAGATAGATGATATACTGTTAGCTTCTATTTTTTTGCTTCTTTTGTGTTAGGTGTAACACCTTTATTTTCATTTGTTTTAGAGAAAGTTAAAGGAAGAATGAGATTTGGTTATTTGTTTAACTTGATGAACTCAATAAATGTTTTATTGTCTCTTAAATGATTGGCATGTGTTTTATAAAAAATATTTGATTTGAACTGAGTTTGGAGGTGTTTGACCTTTGGCATGATTTGATTAATGTATGATAAGAGTGGAGAAATTCCACTATAAAAAGATTAGTGTGGATAATTACAACAATACACTGAGAGTGTAAAAAATGGAGCTAATTTTGAAAATCTGGGGAAATATAGTGTGGTAAATGTTATTTGTGGCTGTACGTGATTATGAGAGCGAAAGCATCACAGGTTACACACTTATTTCCTAACTATATTTTTGCAAAGGAGTTGAGTTTACACACTTTGTATCCGTGTTATGATGGCTTACTGACGACTATCTACACATATGAAAGACCTCAATGGATAATAGGGATAATGATTGATTATGATAATAGTGTATACATATTGAATGGTATGATTTTAGTGTATGTATTATAATATTGCTCATATGATTATCATTCTATTTGATGTGTTGTGTAATTATTAAATCAATTATTCAGTTCTATTTTAGCGTTAATGAGAAGATTCATCCTTACTTATATTTTCAGGAAGTGAAGATTAATTCATTTAGACTAGGATCACATTCTCAGGATTTTGGTGTGGAAATGATATGCTTATTAGGACTTGAAATATTTTGACCTTGTAATTATTTAATTTTAGTCCTAATGTATTTTGCTTATCATAAGTGGATGTTGAACTCATGTATTTAAGTAATACCAAATATGTTAATTATTTACTATTATTCAAAATTTTATTTTTATTTTGCAAGTTATGTTATGATGAAAAATGTTAAATTATATTTTAAATTTCATTATTTTGAGTATTGTTAAACTTTCATAGAATGATTGACAAGAAACTAATAATTTAAAACATTGGTAAGTTTTTCCCACATTACAATTAAGTAAGATTTAATTAATAATTTACTTAAAATTATAAATAATTTATAAATTATGAAAAAATAATTTATAAATTAAGAGCGTCACATTAGGGATTGAGATTCATAAAGATAGATCATATTATACAATTGAGTTATCTCAAAAAGCTTACATTGATAGAGTCTTGCAGAGATTCAATATCTAAAATTGTAAACCCAGAGATGTTCCAGTTGTCAAAGGGGATAAGATGAACAAAGATCAATGTCCCAAGAATGAGATTGAGCGCATGAAAATGCATGACAAACCTTTTGGGAATGCTTTTGGAAGTTTTGTGTATACTTAGGTATACACTAGGCTTGACATTGCTTTCATAGTCAATGTTTTAAGTATATACCAATCAAATCCTAGGAATAATCATTGGATAATTGCTAATAAAGTAATAAAGTACTTATAGAAAATAAAAAGGCACATGCTTGTGTATAGAAGAGTTAATAACTTGAAGATTGTGAGGTACATCGATTCATATCTTAATGGGTGCCATGATGATTGAAAATTGACTTTAAGATATATCTTCATGTTGACTGGAGGTGTCATATCCTAGAGTAAGAAACAAACTCTTGTTGTCTCTTCTACTATTCAGACAAAGTTCATTGCTTGTTTTGTTGCTGCTACTCATGTTATTTGGTTGAGAAATCTAGTGATAAGATTTCATATTGCGAACTTCATTGCTAGGCCATTGAGAATTTTCTATGATAACAATAATGCAGTGTTTTATACAAGGAGTAAAAAGACTTCTAATGGATCCAAACATTTATAATTGAAATATTTGAATGTTAGAGGTCTTATGAATAACAGTTTTATAATGGTAGATCATATTGACATATATTCATATTAGCTTATCCCTTGACCAAAGGACTTAGGCCTATTGTCTTTAAAAGATATGTTGAGAACATGGGCATAGTAAGTTCCTTTGATGTTTTTAGTTAGTGGAAGTTTATTTGTTATGTCATTTTCTTATCATGTTAGGCCTCTCATTTTGAACACTTTTATGTTTAATTGACATGTATTCTTTATTTTGAATAATGGATAATCTTTTATCATATATTTTTGTATATAAATACATATTTATTATATCAATTGTTAAATTTAAAATTTAGTGTTGTTAGAGTTATTGTGTTACTATAGACTAAAACTATATTTAAGTTTAGGCATATTTGTAATTTTGTACTCGATTTTGTTAAGATCACTATGTCGGTAATTGTTATCATTTGGAGTTAAGGTATCATAATCAAATTTTGATCTCGACATTGAGATCACTATATTGGTGATCAATGTCATTTAGAGCTGAGACATGATAATTTTTCAAAGTAATATGTAATTCTATGACTTTAAGGCATTCAATATTATTTGGTTTTGATTGGATAAAGTTGTCTTCAGATATTGCATAATGGATCATGTGTTTTCTAAAATATAGTCACATTATAAAATTATTCGTTTGCGAGTCATTTTGAAAACTATTTTTATTTTATTTTAATTAAAATTATGCTATTGATTTTTTCCAAATGAGAAAATATTAGAATTATCTAATAATAAATTATTATTTTATTTTTAATAAAAACGGGTTAATTCACGATCCAGATGAGATACTTAGTGTGAATTAAAGTGTAGGCCTCCAGCTTAAAAGTCCATAATAGGAGGAAATAAGGATTAGTACTTTGTATATTTTGCTAGATCTTCTTAGTAGTTGTGTGAGCTGCTCCTCAACTTGTCTAATTGAAAGTTATGATTGAGAGAGTGATTTACAAAAAAAAAATTAAATTTATTAGTTCTTACAAAATTTAGAGCAAGTATGATAACTTTTTTTCTAAAGAGTATGTCTTCGAGAAAGTCTATGACTACATTATAATTGTCTTTGATATTCTAATTTTATATAATCATGTTTGAATAATTTTTTTATTTACATCTACTTCTAAATCTTCCTTCTCCTCTATATTTTTTATTTCAAAACTTAACAGAATAATTGCAAATACAGTAAAATAACAACATCTCCCGTAATGATTAAAATTAGGGTGAAACCCATAATAATTAAAATTATATGTAAATATTATATTGTACGTTAAAATAATCAACTAAAATAAAACTATAAAAAATTTAGTTGAGTAAATTATATTAATTTATTAAACTTGTTTTTCCTAATATAAATTATAAATAAGTATTTCAAATGTAAAAGGATATTCTAACTATAAAATTGCGTAACGTTATGTTTCTAGATTTCGAATTAGTTTTAGTCGAAAAATAAAAGAGAACACACATGAAACAAAATAAAAGACGAAATGGGTTTAAAAAATTGAATTGAAAGCTGACGAGTCATCCGGCCTTCAAATTTAAAGTCCGTTACTTCACTATTAAAAAATCAAAGGATGTTTGATGCTCTATATATAATAGTAATAATAATAATATATGCATACATCACAAAAAAATATACCTTAAAAAATACATGCAACTATTTTGTTTTCCAATTTCTATGGCAAAACATTTTCTAAATTATAAATGGCTGATGAAGAATCAAAGCATTCGAATGAAAAAGCAACGAATAACCCGCTATGAGTTGGGAAGATGCCACTTCAAGCAAAGGTTAAAAGAAGGGACAAAACAAATGGAAAATCGTACATGCGATTTTAATTTGCTGCATAAGCAATTACGTCATGACGAAACTTCTCTTTGAAAGTTATGAGAAAAGAACAAAGGGAAAACAAGTTTTTCCTCTTATACATCCCCTGTTGCATCCAACTAGCGAATGGGTTACTATATAAATCAGTTGTGTCTTAAACCCAGCTTCATAAACAGGCAACATCTATAATCCACACTAGTGATTCCATGGCAAAAGCAACTCACATAGCTATTGTTCCGAGTCCTGGTTTTAGCCACCTAGTCCCAATAGTTGAGTTTAGCAAGCGACTTGTGCAGCATCACCCAAATTTTCATGTCACTTGCATCATTCCCTCACTTGGGTCACCCCCAGATTCCTCCAAAGCCTACGTTAAAACCCTTCCTTCAAACATAGACTTCATCTTCCTTCCTCCAATTAACAAAGACCAATTACCCCAAGGAGCATACCCTGGGGTCCTAATCCAACTCACTATTACTTTCTCGCTGCCATCAATACACGAGGTCCTAAAATCCTTGTCCTCTAAAGCCCCTTTAACTGCTTTGATGGTAGATGTTTTTGCATTTCAAGCATTGGATTTTGCAAAGGAGTTCAATGCTTTGTCCTACATTTACTTCCCTGGTGCAGCTATGGTACTGTCGCTGTTTTCACAAATGCCAAAACTAGATGAGCAAATTTCAGGTGAGTACAAAGACTTAAAAGAACCTATAGCGTTACCAGGTTGTGTTCCACTACAGGGGAGTGATCTTCCAGCTCCAACCCAAGATCGATCGAGCGAAACTTACAAACTTTTTCTTGAACGTGCCAAAGGAATGCTTTTAGCTGATGGAATATTGATCAATAGCTTCCTAGAAATGGAATCAAGTGCTATAAGAGCATTGGAAGAGGAAGAAAATAACAAGATCAAAGTTTACCCTGTGGGACCCATTACACAGAAAGGGTCAAACAAGGATGCTGATGAGTGTTTACGATGGTTGGACAACCAGCCACCTAGTTCAGTGTTGTATGTTTCTTTTGGAAGTGGTGGAACACTCTCTCAAGACCAAACCAATGAACTAGCTTTGGGTTTGGAATTGAGTGGTCAAAGGTTCTTGTGGGTTTTGAGAGCACCAAGTAATTCAGTTAGTGCTGCTTACCTTGAGACTGTAAATGAGGACCCTTTGCAGTTCCTACCAAATGGGTTTTTGGAAAGGACTAAAGAGCAAGGCTTGGTTGTGCCTTTGTGGGCACCTCAAGTTCAAGTCCTTAGTCATAAATCAGTGGGTGGGTTCCTATGCCATTGTGGTTGGAATTCGATTCTGGAGAGTGTGCAAGAGGGAGTGCCACTAATAACATGGCCACTCTTTGCTGAACAAAGGATGAATGCAGTGATGTTAACGGATGGACTTAAAGTAGCATTAAGGCCAAAGGTTAACGAAGATGGCATAGTGGAAAAGGAGGAAATCGCTAAGGTCATGAAGTGTCTTATGGAAGGAGAAGAAGGTAAAGGAATGCGTGAAAGAATGAGGAAGCTAAAAGATTCTGCTGCTAATGCACTGAAAGATGGTTCTTCAACACAGACCCTATCTCAGTTGGCTAGCCAATGGGAAAATTATGGTGCGATTTTGGAAAATAAATTTTCTTAATTAAGTTGTTTTGATTTGGATCTTTCCACCAGGGTGTCTTTTGTGTAATTTTCTAATTTGTTTTCTTAGACCCGGTCAAGTGTTCATTGTGTAGTCTCTCAGATGTAATGCATCTTTGACACGTGGCGTATACATGCTAATTGGTTTTCAATTTGAATTTTAATTCCGGTGTCATGAACCCCAATTTAGTAGAATTAGACCTTAAAGTTCACTTATTCAATGGATTAGTCGTTTTAGGATAAGGTCTTTGGGTGCCCAAGTCATCGGTCATAAAGGAGTAGGTATCACTCAATGCATAGTGAGTGGTGCAAACTTGTAAAAGGGTAATCCATAGTCAAGAGAAAAGAAAAAATAGTGCATGCTAGGAAGAATATTCCATCATCTAGATAAAAGTTTGGCCCTCACTTTCATAGATACACACGTCACACGGTCAATGCACCAAGCATGATTATATATATACAAATTAAATATTGGCACGACCAATTTCATTGCACATTTTTGTTAAATTCCGTCATAAATTTTGTTTGCCACAGTAACGAAAATGTTTTGTCATAGCATCACTCGTCACAATTCATTTGCTGACGGAAATATTATGTTTTACAAATAAACGTGAAGTGAGATTTAGATTCAATTGCAAAAATGATTATCAAATTTGCCGCAAAAGCATTATATACTTGCATAAATTGATAAAAAAACTTTTTTTTGTTTTTGTTTTGGTGACTAGCTTGTTAGACTACTAATCTATCTTTAAACAGGCTAAACTAATAAATTTAACCTATTTTTTAAAATAGAACAAGACGAGCCAATTTGTTTATGAGAAATTTTTTACGAGGCAAGACAGAGCAGAGCAGGTTAAGATAAGTCAACTCGCTTTCACATCCTTAGAAATGAACTTGTTTTACCTTTAAAGAGTGAAAAAAACTTGTAATGATGGACGAATGCTCTTATTCTTAAGCTTATTTATATATAAATTTTGTGTAATAAAAACTATCCCTTCCTTGTCGTATTTTCTTCTCAAATGGTCAATATTTAGTTAGAAAGTTTTGCAAATTTTCCCACAATTAAGTTTGAAACCAAGATATCTCGTGTTTCCACCATTTTTTACATTTTATATTTGATTTATCGTTAAAATTAAGTTAGAAATGTAACACCTTAAATTTAATTTTAAATATTAAATTTTACAAAATATGAAAAAATAAAATTTCATTTAAAATGAATTTTCTCATATATAGTTTATTAAAATATTTCAAAATAAAGATGAGTTACAACTTGCATCAAATCATTGCTACAGGATTAATTCAATTACATCAGAGTTCAAATAAATTTCTAATTCTATAGCAGTTTCATCCATCCCTTCATTGATCCCGGTGCTAATAATCTTGATCACTTGAAAAATAAATGTAAGGGTGCGTACTCTACACTATTCAATACACACACAAACATAGAGACTCATCTTGCACACCCATACGTATTCTAACATATTCTACTCAAGTATTAACAATCACAAACAACACTCATTATACATTCCTTTTTAATTTACAATCGGTGCACTCACTACACCAACAACGTTTCACACACACGTGTGCTCACTGCATATAGCCATGCTTACTGTGGCACTGTGATCACAATTTCATACGCCAGTTATCCCTGCCTCACGGATACCACGTAGACGGTCACGAGTCACTCGACAAAGGTGTTGGTTAGAGGTTTAGTCAGGAGGAGAGTGTGTGGCCTGTGGTGTACCCATGCTCACTGTTGGTGTCACCACCACTCTCTCTTTCCTAAGGTGTTTCTACCATCCCCATCTTCCACATCTCCAGTGTATACCATTCATAACATATTCACAACCGCATTTAACATGCCCTTTCACACACATTTCAGCTATATACACTATTCATTCACAAGACACGGCACATAGGCTCACATTCATTCATAACACACGGCACACAAGCCCACATTCATTTATAGCACACACCACAGATGCCCACATTTATTCGCGTTACATTTAACGCACAACTATTCCATACACATAACATTTCAACATAATCCACATTCATCAATATTCCAGCATACACACTATTCAACATTCATTACACTATATTCTATTCAACCTTTCCACCACAATCTCATCAATTCTACCAACACACACGAAGTCAACCAAGGAAGTGTTTCCCCACACGAATTTTATCCTAAATACACAGAAGAATCCCATGAGAATCAAGGAAAACGAAGAAAGCAGATAATAGGGGTGAGAAACCAAAACCCTAACCATTAAAACTTACCTCCAGCGTTCCCAACACGATTTCAACCTTCAATCTAACTCTGAATGGCTTTGGAGGCAATTTAATCGGTAAAATAAGGTTTTAAGTCAAGAGAATCGAAGAGATTTTGAAGAGAGGAAAGAGAAAATGAGTTTCCCAAACCCTAAACCCTTCAAATCCGTTTCTGATCGTGACACTCTAACCACATTTATTATTGTGATTTCATCCTCAATTTTTTCCTTTATTCTACATTACTATAATTTTCAACTTTGTTCTTATAATTTTGAAATCTTTTTCTAAATTTTATAATGATTTCACATTATTCAATTTTTACATTTTTGAATATTTTTACTAAAGTTCTTTTCATTGGTTAAGTGACATAAAAACTGTAAACAATGTTCATTGAATTGCGTTCTTTTTATTTTATGCCAATTATTCCTTTTTATTGTCAATTTTTATGGGAACAAAATTTTTCTATACACATTAAAATGATTGTTCTACTTATGAAGTTTGTTTTATGAAACTAAGCATAACAATCATCAAGCAATATTTTAGCAACGATAAATCCACTCTTGTATGACCACAATAGTGCTAGCATTGCAACAAGGTTAAATTTTTTTGGCTATTTTTATATTTTTCATGTAGTATTACATACCTGGTTAAACACTTGTAATAGAGGTGGTCAGTGATAAATTAGAGTAAAAAGAAAGAGGTTAAATTTTGATACATGTAAAATAAAATAAAATGAAAAACTTTAAGTGAAAAACAGAATGTTAATATAAGTTTAGCAAGTTTTGATAGATCATCAAATTATATTTCAACAAATTGAATATTCTGAAAAAATAAAAATAAGTGTACTCGTTGAAAGATAATAAAGAAAGTATTAAAAAATGTGGTAATTACAAAGATTGTTAACTTCCAATTATTTAGGTGAATCAAAATTGATAGATTATTTAGAAATATCATATAAAAATAAAAAAGAGGAAAAAAAAGAAACTAGAGTAATTAAGTAATATGTTAAATAGGATAAAAGAAAGTAAAAAATACATTAAAAATTAAATTAAAAAAATATAATTATTTTAAAATTAAATCCCCTAAAAATATAATAATTTGCAATGAAGTGTGGATAAAAATATTCATTGCTTTGGATAAAAAAAAAAGTGAATTTTAACCTTTATAATGATTAGTAATATATATATGTGATTTTTTTTTTCATTTTTTAAGATGGTTTACAATTAGACAATATGCATGCACTACTTAGTATACTTTAAAACAAAATTTACCTTTTAAAAATGTCTTTTTATAATTTTATAACATTTCATTTACTAACTAATTTTATGATATCACTAGGTGACTTTAATTTCTTTGTTACACTTATAAATATGTATAAATAAGAATCAAACTTATCTGCATCAAAATAATTATTTAATATATTTTATTTTCTTGTAAAATATTAATTATTATTTTCACACCCAGCTTCATATTCTACACCTCTAGTATATTTCTATAACTATTCACACTTTCATCATTTTTACACATAATACTCTTTCTTTCAACTCCTCATCCATTATGTGAACATTGCATAGAGTAAAGTGTTTCAAGATTAAGTGTAACATCCTTATTTTATTTAATATGGTAAGAAAATAATTTCGAAGTTTAGAAGGGAATATTTAGATTAAATTCATTGCAAGTCAAATACAAGGTGTGAAAATTTTGAAACATTTAGTAATACTTTAACCAACTCATAAAATTTAAATAGTAAGAAATGGGCATAGACAAATTAAAAAGGAAATGTGAAATAGCATATATATATATATATATATATATATATATATATATATATATTGTTCTAAAGATTTACAAGAGGTTGACATTAGCAAAATGTCCATCAAAATACATTAGGACTCATTTATAACATTTACAAAATACAAAATATAACGAGTCCTAATAAGTATTCTATCCATCAAAAAGACTGAAAAAGATACTAGTCGTCCCCATGCCATCTCTCTATTGTCGCAAGTTTTTCAGAATCGAGATTATCATCCGATCCGAGATAACGATCGCTTGAATCCGTAGTGACATGTCTACCAGTAATTTGCTCAAAAGTCTATTGAGTTGGTCTTTCGAGATGATCGTGATTATGATATGTGAACAGGTAGGTCACAACTGCTGGAGTTTACTGTGCCTTGATAGAGGTACATACACAGGATATGGTGGATTCTGTTGTTTATAGGGAAATTAAAAGATACACTATAGGATAGTTCCATTTCTAGCATAATAATGTTGTGAAGTATATTATCAACATGTAAGGCCAACTTAAAATAGCAAAATCTATAATACTCGTTAAATACATATTTTAACCTATACCGTACAAAGCTATCTATGAGCCTAATGCTCTCTCTAGGTGCTATCATCCTAGTTCCTTGAAAGGTTTATGTAAGGATGAATCTCTATTCTTATTAGCAAGCGTACATTCACAATTATATCAAACAGTACAAGTACAACAAGTAAGGGTAATACAATAATCAATTTGTTCATATACACACAACAATCACTAATTACCCAGTTTATTACATTTTCTTTCTATTACCCTCAAAGTTCTCATTTCACACTTTCACTGTCCCTAGGATCCCTCGAGGTCTTTCTTAGCATAGATAGTTGCTGGATAGCCACAGCTACATGGATATGTTGCTGACCTAACCCTTTTTAGCAAAAGCATGGTCAGGAGTTTAAGTCAGGAAACAAGTATCAGGCTTGTGGTGCTCTTACTCTCATTTGTTATGCGTAATTCAAAACAAACATCCACCATCCTCATTTTTCCAATATTTCTCAACCGCCTCTCCATCTTCCACACTCTCAATGTATCTCTGAACTATCCATACTTGTCCTTATCGTGTTCCTTCTTTCTCTTTTCATTTTCTCTTTTCATACTTCCCATCTCATTTCAATATTTCTCATTATGGATTTACTTTTCTTATTAGTCGTTATGACCTAAACTCGTTATTTACTATAATCTGAACTCACTATCTGTATCTTATCGTATTATTTATCCCTTCATTTCTCTATTTTACTTAAGTTCATTACTACGTCATATATCAATAAATAATTGCTGAGGGTTGGTCACCCTTGGACTTAGTCTACAACTTACATGCATATACACTCAAAATAAGGATTATACATAACATCAAACATCATAAAACATGCTTCAAACATAACAAAAACATGTTCTCATCCAACATATACTCAAAATCATATATTTCATCACAGCATTTTGATGAACATAAACATATCACTTTTTTAGTAACAAGATAGAGCTCTCCTTACCTTGAAATGGAAGTTTAGTGTAGGGTTTATGAGGAATCTTCCCTATAACATTGGGTTCTTCCTAAATATCGCAAGAGGTTCTATTTAGAGGAGGAAAAATAAGAAAATAACCAAAGGAATGGAGAACTAAGTTTCAAGAGCTTACCAAAGAGAAAGGAAAGTGAACTCCCAAGCTTGGATTTGAGAAAGGTTGAGACTTTTCAAGGATTTTCTGAGGAAATGAGGAGAGAGGTCAGAGAGAATGAAGAAGGGTCATAACATGGATTATAATTCAAGTTTCTCAACTTGAAAACCCTTAAATACCCCTCAACTCGCAACATTCTTGCTACATTGAGACCTTCTCTCGCTGCAGCAAAAAACCTAAGCACTTTTTCTCTTTGCTGTCTATCATTCTAGCTACAGCAAGAGCATCATCGCTACAGCAAGAGAGCTTAAGAGAGTCTGATTCTAGACACTCATTTCTCACTACAAGGAGACACATCTCGCTACAGCGAGAAATCCTACAACTCACACACCTAAAACTCTCCTAATTTCAAGTAACATGCATTAACAACTATGATACAAAACAAAATTAATTAATAATAAAAAATAAGGATGTTACATTAAGTCCATACAACATATACTAAAAGAGTATACTGAAATCACTTCAAGTTAACAAAACATGCATCATCAACTTTTCACAACAATCAAAATCTCATTCAAATACATATTTGCAAGTAAGAAACACACAATAGTGCTCTCATGATTACAAAATATATACTATATTTTATTGATGGGATAAAACTCTCATTACCTCAAAATTTGAAGATTTAGAAAAAGATTTGTGGAAGATATCAGCCAAGAGAATACGCTTTTCCTAGATATTACAAAATAGAGTACTTTTAGAGAAAGGAGAAAACAAAGAAAGAAGGAAGACTGAAGAACTAAGCTCCGAGAAACTTACTTGGAGACGATCAAAACAAATGTTTAAGTCTGGATTGAAAAGAAACTCGAGGTTTGAGAAAGGTTTCTTTGAGAAAAGGAAGGTGAGGGAATAGAGAGAATTTGAGAAAAGGTAACTTGGATTGTAATGCAAGTTTTATAATGAAATTTTCTTAAATACCCCTCAAACTCATACATTCTCACTTGAACGAGGTCCTCTCTCGCCTAGGCAAAAGCACCAAACAATGGTTTTCTAAGCTTTTTCTTATATTCTCACCCAAGTGAGAATGGGTTTATAGAACTCATCGTTCACCCTATTCCTTCTCGCTTGAGCGAGACCCATTTCGCCTGGGCGAGAGGACAGTTGGGACAACATTATCCTTTCTCACTTGAGCGAGACTCATCTTGCTTGAGCGAGAATGCTCTGGAACACCTGGTCTAGAAAATTCAATCTCGCTTGAGCGAGACATGTCTCGCCTAAGCGTGATCCTCTATAGCCAACAACACTTAAAGGCTTTCTATTTTTAAAAAAATCAAACAATAAATAATACAATAAAGTAATTAAGAAAAAGAGAGTATTACAACTTTCTCACTCTTTTAAGAATTTTGTACCTGAAATTCACTAACTTTAGAAAAGATGAGGGTATGCTTCCTTTATTTTATCCTCAGGTTCTCACGTGGCGTCTCCTTCATCACTTGCATTCCAGATCACTTTCACTAAAGAGATATTTTTGCCTCTCAACTACTTGATTCAGTGGTCACTAATCTTCACTGGAAACACATCATATGAGAGATTCTCTCAAACTTGGATCGGATAAAGTTCGATTAGATGAGAGGGATCAAGAATGTATGTTAGCATATGTTGTATTCATGTTGCTACATCTAACCAGCGACTATCCATACTTATGGAAGATCTCAAAGGATCCTAGTGACAATGATTGTGAAATTGTGATATATGGGTTATGGCACAATGATTGTATGATTATATTATGAGTTGTCTCATATTGATTAGTGTGATTATAATATATAGGTTGTAATACATTTTGGTGTGGGAGTGATTTGTTCGTTAGAATATAACGTACTTCAATTTTTATTCTTTTTATAATTATTTAATGAATTTTGTTAATCTAAGCCCGAGTTTAAGAATTTATAAATAGAAAATTTTGTGAAAAAAAAGTACATGATTATTGTACTCAAGTTATAAAAATACAATAAATACTTCTCTTTCTAATAAAATTTAATATGGTTAGTTGCTTATCCTCAGTCCTAAGAGCTGAAGTTAACAAAACCCTTATTTAATTTAAGTTTTAATATATTTTGATCATAAATTGTAAATATTATTTTTATATATTTTAGTAGCACAAATGAAGTAATTATTTAATATTGTTCAAATTTTACTTAATAAATTATATTGTGATGAGAAATATTTAATTATGTTTTAAATTCTTCATAAATTATCACAAAATGGTTACAAAAATAAGAGCATCATGATTTAATGGTGTCCTAATGCATTTTTAAGATTATAATATGTAAATATAAAATTTTGTATCTAAATTAGAAATTGAATATCTATATGTATATTTTTTTATTGTTTAAGTACAAATTTATTTAATAAGTTATAATGTATTGGCAAAGGTTTATTGTACATCGTTTCAAATGCCTCTATATTTTCATGAGTTGAATAATAAAAGCGAAAATTTTAAATTTTCTTTCAAAATTTGCACACCATAAGCATAAAGAAATTCATTATTTTACTTCCCTTCCTTTTTTATACATTACTACATAAACTAAATCATAAATTAAGGTTATTACAAATTTTGTATCCGTTAAGTTCAACCAATTAAATTAAAATATTCTTGGTACTTGGAAACAATCCTTGTAAAACAATATTTTAAAAACTTATTTTATAACTACTTTATTATTTTTTTTATAGGTACACTTGTCCACAAACGCTAGATATAAGAATTAGAAGAAATTAATGAGATCCTTTTAATTATTGTTATTCCTGATTTTCTTAGTTGAATTTCATTGAGACATTGAGTTTTCTTAGCTGAGAATTGGGATAAAATGGCAAGACATTTGGTTTACCATACTAGAGAATTAAATCATGTAATTAGATCTTAAAATTGAGTTATAAACTTGATTTTTATGCAACCAGTTGAAGTATGAATCCTAACTACCTTTATCATTGTGATTTCATCCTCAATTAACATTTCCTCTATTCTACAACTATAATTTTCAACTTTATTCTTATAATTTTGAAATCTTTTTATGATTTTTATCATGATTCTACATTGTTAGATTTTTACATTTCTGAATCATCCTTGCTAAAGTTCTTTTCATTGGTTAAGTGACATAAAAATTATAAAAATATATTCATTGAATTATTTTCTTTTTATTTTATGCCAATTACTGCTTTTTATTGTCAATTTTCATGGAAATAATTTTTTTTATTCATGTTAAAATAATTAATACACTTATTAAGTTTGTATTACAAAACAAAGCATAACAAACATCAAGCGATATTTTAGCAATGGTAAAACAACTTCTATATGATCACAAATAGTGTTAGCACGGTAACTTTGTTAAATTTTATAGCTATTTTGTGTTTTTTTTTATGAAATATTAAAGACTTATTTAAACAATTGTATTAGAGGTAGTCAACGATAATATAGAGTAAGAAAAAAGAGGTTAAATTATGATATACATAAAATAAAATAAAATAAAAAAACTTTAAGTAAAAAACAAAATTGTTAATGTAAGGTTAGCAAGTTTTGATAGATCATCAAGTTATACTTCAACAAGTTGAATATTCAGAAGAAGAAAAAAAGGTAAATGTACATAAATTATTGTTTTCAAAAAATTAATAAATTCTATTCATTTTACAGGTAAATAATAAAAACTACTTTTACAGAATAAATGAATATATTCAAAATTATAATAATTGAATATGCTAGTGAAAAATTTTACACACACAGAGAATGGGGAGAGATAATGAAGAATAACAACTCTACTGCTTGAATGGTTTTAGGAAATATTTCTTATTTCCAGTTTTTATTTTAATTTTTTGGAATAGTTTTTATTTTTAAATTCAAAAAATGTGTTAGATTTGACATTTTATTTATTGTTTTCAAAAATAGAAAATATTGAAAATGCGCTTGATTTGAAAATAAAAACAAGTTTATTTCATTTTTAAATATGGGTTAAATTATGAAAATGACTTTAAGAAAAATATTTTCTAAAATTCAACTGAACACATTTTTTCTTCTATTTTCTATTTTCTATTTTTATTGAAAAGAAAATTAGAAAATAAACAGGGCCTTGAGTTACCTAACCATGTCTTAAGCTAAATTAATAAGCTCTCGTAGACAAACTATGACATTACATATAGATAAAGATGACAATCAAAAGTTAAGAAGGCAAAACATTGATGTAATAATACTTCAAAATATTATTGAACCTGTTTTTCAATTGAAATTAAAGATTTAGCCTAATAGTATGCAGTAAATGTGGGAACATGAACGTTAAGGAAATAAAAGTTTAACCCTAATTAATTGAAGAAGTACAGCAGAATTTGCCAAACTAAAACTCAATTAGGTTTACGCTTAGGTGAAGCTGCTCTGCAAGGAATACCCTTTCTTCTTCTGATTCGGAAAGAGAAGCACGAATTCGAACCACTTGTGCTCTCGTTGATGTTGTTGACGGTGTCCCTTGAAATTTGATCGTCATTGAGGTGAAGTCTTAGACCGAACTACAAAAATAATATAAAATCAGAATTATAATGAATTAGTTAATTAGTGGAATAATTAGGGTTTATAATGAATTTATATAAACTGTTTTGAAACCTTGCATGATAGAGAACAGAACTGAAAAGGCTCCTTAAGAACCCTTCCACAAGTGCAGCGAGCATTGCCATTGCCTCTTATGGATGGCCTTGACCGTGGTTTCTGCTTTAAGTATATCATTCGGTGCCGCTCGCTAAGTGGCTGCCATTCAATTCACTGTAATTACTATTCATTCTAATCAAAACACACTTAAAATAACATTTTTCTTACCTGAATATCAGAACAATCTATGTGTTCTTTCAGATGTTTCCTTCGAACCATTTCGTGCCCATCACTTTTTTTCACCTGTGGAATGACATCAGAATCTTCATTTATTGCACATTATTATTAATCACTCAGAAATATAATTTTAAGAGTAATCAGGTACTAACAACCAT
Source organism: Abrus precatorius (assembly GCF_003935025.1). Taxonomy (NCBI): domain Eukaryota; kingdom Viridiplantae; phylum Streptophyta; class Magnoliopsida; order Fabales; family Fabaceae; genus Abrus; species Abrus precatorius. The sequence goes on along the minus strand of NW_020874439.1, from coordinate 1,837,827 downwards.
TCTCTGTATTTATGTCAACTAATTAATAAAAACAGAGAGTAATAGTAGAATTGGGAATGTGATGCAATGATACCTTGAGAATGCGGTGAGAGGAGTGAGCAGAGAGACAGTGAGAGCACATGCTCAAGCAACAATGCATGCAAAAGTATATTTTATTATTCTTCTTATGGCTTTGATGAATCTCACAATGATCAAATAATGACTCAGTTAACAGCGCCTCTAGCCATGGAGATCTTGCAATCATGACTTCTTGTTCATCACCCAATGATGATGAGTCACTGTCATTTCCTTTCCTTATTGTTGTTTTCCTACAGCATTCCATCTCTTTTGCTTTGATCTTGAAATTGTTTTTGTTGTGCTTAAGAATTACTAAATCTTTCATATATATATATATATATATATATATATACATGTTATTGCAAAGATGTCATAGTAATTTATAATAAATGTGAACCTCATTTGGATTCATAACACATATACTGCAATCTTTCATAATTATAATTATGTCAGCTCTATCCCAATTATAAAGGAATTTTGAGTTAAGTTACCTGAAAAAAGTCACAATAACAAATACCTATTGAGGAAAAAAATATAAAAATTAATTATTTAAATCATTATAGGTTAAAATTAAATTTAAATTAGAATTGATTAGAATTACATCAATCTTAAAATTTAATTTACTTAAAAAAGTAATATCTGAAATACTGAATAAAGATTTAAAATTAAATTAAAATTAAAATTTATATATAAATAAATATACATACATAATTATGTCAACTAAAATATACTAAATATTTAATTTCTTTTTTTATTTCAATTAAATATTTTAATTGTATCAATTAATCAACTTTAGTTCTATACTAAATTAGTTTATTTTTCTCATAATAAGATTCACCTTAAATCAAATTACAATATATTTTTATTATTTAATATATAATTGATGAGAACACTAAATTAAAAGTATCTATATTCTTATAATCTATTAAATTAATGAAAATAAATATTTTTCAAATTAAATCACATTATTAAATAAAAAATATTAATGATATAATAATTATTTTTTAAAAAACAATCATAATGATAAAAAAAAATATAAGTAACTTGATATTAATTTTTATAAGATAAAAGAGAGTCTATTATATGGAAAACAAAATATTAGTAAAGATACTCTCAGTTATAATTCACCACGTATATATTTTATAATTAAAATTAATTAATGATAATGTGTGAATTACATTCTTTCATGTTATAATATCTTTATTTTTTGTTCATATCTTTGTTAATTTTATTTTAAAATTTGAAGATTAAAATTTGTACATAACTTTCCTTTATTATTTTATATAAATTTTTTATATATTTTATAAATACTTATATTTTTTATTTATAAAATTTATCTAATTTTTTTATTTGTTTAAATTTTAATTTTAAGAGTCTTATTTCTTAAATTTATAGTTATTAATATATATTAATTATTAATATTTTTTTTACATTACATAATAAAAGTTTTATTTTAAAATAAATTATATTCTAAAATTATTTAATATTATTAAATTTTTATTATTTGATGTATATTATTCATAATTATAGAGTTAAGTTTAAAATTATTTTAAAAATCATTATTGCAGCATCAGAGAATATGTAATTTACACATAATTTTAATTATAATATATATGCATAATCAATTAGAACATAGAGTATTATCTCTAGTATATGTAATTTATATAATTTTTAATATTTTCTTATACTAAATATAAAAAATTCATGCATAAGACAAAAAGGTTATAAAGTATTTTAAAGTTCTAATTTATAGAGTCATGCTAAGTATTTTTTTTTTAGATATTCAATTTTTCTTCTAAAATTTTTGTAATTTTTTAATATTAAATAAATGAATCAATATTGCCTTTATGGGGCTGCTCTTAATTTGTACATTTTTTGAATGTTATGGACTGATGGAAAGGGACTGCACTGTCAAAAAAGCAAGGTAGGAAGACCATGTAATTTTTTGACTAAAAATTATGGTGTTGTCTAAGATTACGCGATATCTATTGCTGAGATTAAGTTGTGTATTAAAATTTTATAATTTATAAGCAAAATACATAATATAAGTAGTTGTGATAACATATTTTTTAGTAGAATTTTTTTTTTTACTTAATAGAGATATAGTTAAAGAGAATACCACGCATGATAATTGACTTAGATATGCATAAAGAATCAATTTCTCAGCGTTGTGGAGAGATGATGTTACTTAAACGTGTAAGAAGATAAAATAATAATAAGTGCATTCTCTAGAACCCTTAAAAGTTGAGGGGTTTTAGTTAGTACCTCTTCCTAGGTGGTTATATAAATTTGAGTAACGACTAATTTTTATTTTATTTTTTACTGTAATAACATTATCTTTGTCAAATTCATTATGAATGATTTGATACTTACAGACATGAAGGCTTATTCTTGATCTTTTCAAGTTATTTTTCAGTCATAACGCAATAGATTGATTGTTTTTCATACTTCTAATATCTTTTCCCTCAAAATATAAGAGAACATATGAATATTTCATTGTCTTCTAAGCCTTGAATATTTAGTGCAATACTTTTTTTCATTTTGAGTTTTGATATGCATAGATATGCATTATTCTTTTTTACTCAACTTAAACTTAAATATTTTTAATCCAAAATCTGTTACATTTTAGCAAATATATCCATAACAACCAATGCTTGCAAGAATTTTTAATTTTTGTATTGACTAGTGAGTTTGTTACTAATTAAATAGTGAAAACTTAAAGATTTTTTTAAACTAATTCTTCAATAAAAAAAACTTTAAGTTGTTATAAATTGATGATGATACTCTTCAGGATCAGTGAAACCTTTAAATTTTTTATCTAACAATAACAATAAATTTTCCCTCTTGAACTTAAAACTTAAGAACATTCAAACTTACATGTTACATAAAGTAAAAGTGTATTACTTATTTAATAATGGGGATTATTGATAGTTGATGATTAGATGCAAGTAAATAGTTACATTTTTAACATAATTTTTTATTCACTTGAAAGTCATGTCTTTAAAACTAAGAAGTAATGTACATAATTTGAAAATCATGTCCTTTTATTACTTGGTGCCAAATACATTACATGTGAACCAGGGGCAGATCTTGCGTATGCAGGGGGAGCCACGGGTCCTCCAATCTTTTCTCAAATTTTTTTTATATGTACTTTTACATATTTTTAAATTATATTTATATTATTATATTATTATTTGTTAGAAAGTTTGAAAGTCAAATTTTATTCTATCTTCAAAAATAAGCTTCGTCCACACGTTTTCTTACTCCAAGAATAGTGACAGGACTTCATTTCTCCTACAAGCTATTGTTCCAGAACGCAGTACGCAGGCTCTCCACTCTTGGGTCTCCTAATCTCTATTCTCCCATCTAGTTTTTCTTTCAAGCTCAATGTTAAGCTGTTAACATTTCTACTCACAGGTGAGTTGTATTAAACTTGGTTATTGATGTAACATCCTTTTTTTAATATATAAATAATTTGCATTTATAACTTATATTGTTAAAACATGATTAGGAAAAAATTTGATAAAAACTTGTATATTTGGAATAAATGGTACAATATGAAAATACGAATTAATAAACTTTACAAATTTACAATATTTCTCCTTAGAAGATTTACAAATACATAAGTGATTTTATTACATTAAATCAAATTTATTTGAGTAGTTTCTTTTCCATAATCCCTGCCGAGTATGACCCTAGAACGGATCAACCATCTTTGTTTCTTCTCTTTCATTACCTTAAAATAATCAGTAAGGGTGAGTACTTCCCGCCCCACTAAGTTCCTTTTAATATAAATTCATTACCAATAATTAGAGTTATAACTTAATATCCTATTCTAATTCATTATTAACAAGGTATAGACCATATTTACATTCATCACATCCAAATACATACAATCATATAATCATCCATCCGGCCCCATACCACAATTCACTCATCATACGTGCATTTCTATATTGACCTGTATGTTATTATACATGTGTCATATCATTTAAATTCATATGTCACAATACATATGTCCCAGTTACACCTGTCGATGTACTACAACACACGTATCATAATAATATAAATTGATCTGCTACGATATATATCATATTCCATCTATAACATTTTTTATCATAATTGTCTCTGGGATCTCTAGGGGACTTCTAGCATAGATAGCTGCTGGTTGGCCGCAACACCATGAATACATGTGTGCTGCTCCGGCCCCTTTTAGTAAATGTATAGTCAGGAACTTCATCGGAAGATGAGGGTGTGGCCTGTGAATGTTTATTTTCAACTAAATGAATATTTAATATATAATATACACGTGTGCATTTATAACTTATATTGTTAAAATTAAATTTAAAATATAATTGATTAGAATAATATCTTCAATTTGAAATACTGAATGAAGATTTAATATTTAAATAAAATAAAAATGTGTTATATATAAATAAATATACATATATAATTATTCAACTAAAATATATTAAATATTTTTTTTATTTTTATTTCAATTAAATATGTATCAATCAATCAACTTTAGTTTTGTACTAAATTAATTTGTTTTTCTCATAATTAGTTTTATCTTAAATCAAATTACAATATTTTTTATTATTTAATATACAATTGATGAGAAATACTAAATTGAAATTATGGATAGTCTTATAATCTATTGAATTAATAAAAATAAATATTTTTCAAATTAAATAGTGTTATTAAATTAAAAATATTAATGATATAATAATAATAATTATTTAAAAAATAATAATAATAAAAAATTCAATAATTTAATATTAATTTTTATAATATAAAAGAGAGTCTATTATTTGAAAAACAAAATATTAGTTAAGATACTCTCAATTATAATTCACCACATATATATTTTATAATTAAAATTAACTAATAATGATGTGCGAATTATATTTTTTATATTATAATATTTTTATTTTTTACTCACATCTTTGTTAGTTTCATTTTAAATTTGTATTTAACTTTTTTTTATTATCTTATATAAAATTTTTATATATTTTATAAATACATATATTTTTTTTATAAAAGTTATCTAAACTTTTTTTATTTGTTCAAATTTTAATTTTAAGAGTCTTAAGTTATTAATATATATATATATATATACATATATATATATATATATTATTAATATTTTTTTTCACTACACAATAAAAGTGTTATTTTAAAATAAATTATATTCTAAAATTATTTTATATTATTAAATCTTTATTCTTTAATGTATATTTTTCATAATTATAGGATTAAGTTAAAATTATTTTTAAAAAATATTATTGCAACATGAGAGAATATATAATTTATACATAATTTTAATTATAAGATATATGCGTAATCAATTAGAACATAGAATATCATCCCTAATATATATAATTTATATAATTTTAATATTTTTTTATACTATATATAAAAAAATTCATGCATAAGACAAAAAAAGTATGAAGTGTTTTAAAGTTCTAATTTGTAGAGTCATGCTACATGATACTTTTTGAGACATTCAATTTTTCTTCTAAGATAATTTTAACTTTTTAACATTAAAAAATGAATATTATTTTTACGAGACTACCCTTAATTTGTACATTTTTTGAATGTTATGGATGCACCGTAAAAAAAGTAAGACAAGAGACCATGTAAACACACTGTAAACACACTGTTACACCCATTGGCAATGCAGACCACAGAGGAAGAATAGATTTTGGTGAGCCCTGTTCAGAATAAATGATATCAGCTATGCCTAATAGAGTGGTGTGGTCTAATATTACGTGATATCTACTGCTGAGATTACGTTATGTATTATAATTTATAAGAAAAATACATAACATAAATAGTTGTGATAAACATATTTTTGGTAAACTTCTTTTACCTATAAAAGATAGTTAAACAGAATACCAAGCATGGTAGTTGACTTTGACATGCATGAGGAATTAATTTCTCAGCATTGTAAAGAGATGGGGTTACTTAAATGTTCAAGAAAAAAATAATAATAACAAGGGCATTCTCTGGTACCCTTAAAAGTTGAGGGGTTTTAGTACCTCTTGTTATGTGATTACATAAGTTTGAGTAATAGCTAATATTTTTTTTTTCTTTACAGTAATAATATTATCTTTATCAAATTCATTATGAATGATTTGATAGATATAGGCATAAAGGCTTATTTTTTATCTTTTCAAGTTATTGTTCAACTATAACACAATAAATTGAATTTTTTGGATACTTCTAATATCTTTTTCCTCAAAATATGTAAGAACATATGAATATTTTATTGTCTTCAAAGTCTTGAATATTTAGTGCAACAATTTTCATTTTGAGTTTTGATATCCATGGGTATGCATTATTCTTTTTTACTCAACATAAACTTAAACTTTTTGAATCTAAAATCTTGTATATTTTAACAAATATATTAATAACAACAAATACTCAAAAGAATTTATAATTTTTATGTTAACTGATGAGTTTGTTACCAATTAAATAGTGAAAACTAATTTTTTTTACAACAAACTCTTCAATAAAAAACCTTAAGTGACTAATCTTAGTCTCAAAATAAAAAACTCGACCTCTCTTCTATTCTCTCTTATTTCTCATCTTATTTTCTCAGAAATCTTCCTCTAAATCTCAATATTCCTTTGAATCTGGCCTTAGAACTTCAACCATTTAGATCCAAGTAAGTTTCTTGGAGCTTGGTTCTCCAACTTCATTCTTATTGCTCCATTTTATTTGATCTAAAAGTTTTGTACTTTGTGATATTCAAGGAAACCTTAACCCTTACGACGATATTCTCTACTTGGACATTGTGCCTTTCCCTTAGATCTTTAGAAAAACTCAATCTACGAGACTTATTTCCAGGTAAGGGGAGTGATCCCAAACCCTAACTTCTCTTTAGTATTTTAATTTTAAAACGCTAAGTTTTCTACTAGAACTCTAACATTTTCTTAAAATCTAAAGTGTATGAATAAGGATTTGGACATGAAAAACCCATAATTATTTTTAGAACTATCTTATTGCTTGGATCAGCAATGGATTTCTTAGTGTGACTTGTTTCTTTTCCTATCCTTTTACTTGATGATGGTGCAATTTAAAATCATTGCTAGAGTTTATATTTAACATTTACAAATTATGCAGAAATTTACATGCATACCTTTAGTTGTAAAGTTATTAAGGATAATAGTCAAGCAACATAAGTACCTATTATATCTCTTAGGCATAAAATGTTTGCTTCATCATTTGGTATAGGCATAGTAGACTCTTCTTCATGTCCCTGGATTACCTTAGTTGAAACCTTAGCAGTTCCACGTGTCAACCTATCTGAAATAACGACATTAGATAGTGATTATTAAATAATCACTTTCCAAGTGATGTTTAGAGAGTAGTTCACTAGGAACACTCTCGTAATTGAAACTTAGAGAATGATTCAACACTAATCACTTTTTAAGTTTCTTATTATAAATCGATTTCTATTAATTACTCTTCGTGTTCATGATTCATATACTAAGATGAGCTTTTATATGTGAGAGTAAGAAGTATAAACTTTGATTATTAAATCTTATAAAAAAGTTACATAATCATTCATGTATAATTACATGATTCATATTTATGCTTCTCCCTCTCATATATAAAAATTTTAGATCTAATACTTCTCTAATTTGCATGGAAACAAAATCTTTGAGCAAATTTTTACATAGTCGCTTAAGCTAGCAAAATATTCACTTAAAATGTGAATATAGATTATCTTAAGTGAATCTAAAATTTGTTTAAACAAGATGTTAATATAACATGTGGTTGCATAAGCAAATTTTACCTCATTTAAGCAAATTTTATCTTTCTTAAATGAATATCAATAAACTTAAGTGAAAATGGGACATAAAGCACTCGTTAGAGACAAAGGCAAGCAGCCTTAATTAAGTGATTATTATGTATAGAGAATAACTTTGCTAGACTGAACAGTTTGCTTATGCAACTCCTAAAATCCCACCTCACTTAATTAAGAAAAAAAAGCAAGCAGTAATTAAGTAAATAAATTGAAGTCCTCGAAGTGGCTATATGGTTCCTCCATTTAGTTTATCTACCACAAACTCCTCTTCCATGTGGTATGTCCTAGCCTCCATCATCATCAACATTATCATCACATTGTACGGATTTTCTAATCTTTCTTTTTCATGTACTGATTCATCCTCATTTTGATCTTTCTCATTAGATCTTTCTTCTATCGTACTTCCTGTCTAGTAATTTCTATCACTGGATACATCCTCTCTCTCTCTTTCTCCCTACACAGCAAAGCAAAGAGGACTTGCATTCAATACTTCCCTTTAAGCGTGCATCGCGTGGTAACAACACCTACATATAATAATATATCGCAGTGAACAATATATTTAATGTCTCCAAACCACAAGCTGAAAGGACCAATACCACGCCATGGCCAAAACAACACATATAGCAGTAGTTTCAGTCCCAGCGTTTAGCCACCAAGCCTCCATTATTGAGTTCTGCAAGAAACTCGTTAATGTTCATCAGCACTTCCATGTGACTTGCATCTTCCCCACCATTGATGCTCCAATCCCTGCCACCACCACAATGCTTCAGTCTCTTCCATCCAACATTGACTACACTTTCCTAACTCCCGTGAACAATGAAGACCTTCCACAAGGTGTCCCCTCGGTGGTGCAAGCCCAACACGCAGTGTGTCAATCCATGCCATCCTTCCGCAATGCATTGAGGTCACTGCTTTCAACTACGCCACTCGCTGCTTTGGTTGCTGATGCATTTGCGAATGAAGCGTTGGAGATAGCAAAGGACTTCAACCTTTTATCTTATGTATACTTTTCTTCCTCTGCCATGACAATGTCACTGATGCTGCATTTGCCTACCTTAAACGACACCGTTATATTCAATTTCAAAGATCCCATAGTAGAGGCTATTCAGATTCCAGGTTGCATACCTATTCAAAGCCACAACCTCCCTAACGATTTTCGATCTAGTCTTGCTTATGAGCTAATTCTTCAACTTTGCAAGAGGTTATGTCTTGCTGACGGTTTTCTGGTTAATAGCTTCTTTGAAATGGAGCAAGATAATGTGAAAGCCCTGCAGAAATATTGCAGAGGCGACAATAACAATGCTTCAGTATATCTGGTTGGGCCTATTATACAAACCGGGCCGAATAGTAAGACAAATGGGCAAGAGTGTGTAAGGTGGTTGGAAAAGCAAAGGCCCAAGTCAATTTTGTATGTGTCCTTTGGAAGTGGAGGCACTCTCTCCCAACAACAGCTCAATGAGTTAGCCTTGGGATTGGAGTTGAGTGGCCAGAGATTCTTGTGGGTTTTGAGAGCACCTAATGATTCAGCAGATGGAGCATACCTTATTGCTGCAAACGATGACCCATTACAATTCTTACCGGATGGGTTTATAGAGAGAACAAAAGGGCAAGGTTTGGTTGTTCCTTCTTGGGCACCACAGACCCAAATCCTTAGCCACACTTCAACTGGTGGGTTTCTAACCCATTGTGGTTGGAATTCAACGCTTGAGAGCATTGTGTTGGGAGTGCCAATGGTGACTTGGCCATTGTTTGCTGAACAGCAAATGAATGCTGTTTTGCTAACCGACGGCCTCAAAGTGGCATTAAGGCCCAAATTTAATGAAAATGGTATAGCAGAAAAAGAGGAAATTGCTAAGGTGATTAATGGTCTAATGCTGGGTGAAGAAGGAAATGAGATTCGCCAAAGAATTGAAAAGCTCAAAGATGCAGCTGCTGATGCGTTAAAAAAAGATGGGTCATCTACAAGGGCGCTTTTCAAATTTGGCACTTGTATGGAGAACAATCTGAGCATCCATTAAAGTAAAGTAGCCTCATAAATCTGGGTGCATGAATCGAGCTGTATGCGCATATTAGCATTGTTGGAGATACAGTAATTATTGAGTGATGTCTTATTTTCTGGTGTATTATTCCTAGGCTTGCCAAGACAACCTCTTTCTGTATTAAGTTTCTGTCCCATGACTATCCACGCTATTTGCAATTTATTTTGAAAAGATTCGTATAGGTTAGTGAATGCTTTATTGGTGAGGCCACGCTGTCCCATATTTAAATGTTTACAGTAGTAAAACTAGAAGCTACAAGCTTCAAAACATGTAACAGTAAAAAGAAAAATGAGGCTACCGAAGAATGTCTCATTTTATTAGCGGTTTTTTTTCACTTCAAAACATGTAACAGTAATAACCCGCGCAACGCTTGGGTGCTATAAAATTGTATAATCTACATATAATACGATCAACTCAGAGAGGACGTCAAATTTATTTAATAACAAATTTTAGTTCAAACTACAATTATAGATTGATTTATTACGTAAGTCTTTTTCCTTACCTTTCACCACTATGTATTAAAATTAAAACTTGTCATTGCAAATATAAATCAAATGAAAGCATTATAACACAATTATCATTATAAATAATGTCAATAAAACAATTTTATTTCACATTCATAATGTAACAAATCAATCACTTTAATCTAATGAATTACATTAGTAATATAAAAAAATTATATTATAATTACTGTAAATGATATATATCACTCTTGTCATAAAATATTATAATATTTTTTTTTTAATTTTTCACTCTATAAATTACATGTGATGAATATGATTCTCTAAAATGATAAAGTTTCACCTTAACTTTTGCTAATAGACAAGTATAATACAAATGAATATTGACAAAAATATTAACAAAAATATCGACACTAAAAAATATTAAGTTCATTCTAGAAATATAAATATTTTGTTTAACATAAGGATAAGTCACAATTTTAACTTCCGAAATATTCATTTCTAAATACAAGACAATTAATTTAGTGTAGTTACATGAATTAGACGTCACATCAATATTTTTTAATAATATCACTTAGACTCCCTTTTTAACACTAATTTATGATAACAAAAAAAAAAAAAACAAAATACTTCATGTGATTGAAATTGCTCAACTCCAAAAAGTTAATATTAGCTAAAGTTAAAAGGTTGAAAATAAAAGAAGGGAGCTTGGATTTGTTTTTAAAAATTTTAGAAGTTTATAAAATAATTTTTTTAAAACGTATAAGAGATTAGGGGAAGTAATATAAACACATATATTTATTTTGGACTACATCCACTCCCTAACTTCAATCAAAATTTTTGTTATTATCGAGATTTGTACACTGGTATCTCATAATCCAACTACTCTTATCCAAGTTGCTCTAGACTCAAATAAAAATTTAAGTACTTTTTTATATACTATCTCTTTAAGCAAATAAATACTTTTTAAATATTATCATTTATCCTATCGAACTAATACATTGTCTATAAAAAAAAATTATGCATAAAGAAAGTTTTCCGAATGTTTTACCTTGTTACACATGCTTTCAATTCTTGTTTTACATGAAAATATCTTCAATTTATATCTAATATTTTTTTGAGTTTATGTTAGGCACTGTCAAATGTTTTTTAGTCTTAATGAAATTTTAAGAGCATAAACTTTTACTATTATGAGTATTTTCTGTCTCTACTTTATTATCTTTTTGCTGTATTAGTGTAAGGCATAACGATGATAAGAGAAATACGCTTTTATCTTTTATAAATTAATATAATATTATTCTTATCGATGAAGCTTCTCTATTCATAGTCAACGTCATATTTTACTGCATCATAGATTTAAAAAAGTTGTGCTTTTTATATCATTAGTTTTTGAACATATATAAATAATTTTCTATATTTTTTCGTCATTTTTATTTTCTTTTAAAATATCTTATATCCCTGTGATCCATTATTTTATTATATGACTTTTACTAATTATTTAGATGTATCATCTTATATACACAAAAGACTTAAATAAATACAATAGTAAGATAAAATAAAAGAGTTCATTTATCAAAATCATAAACTTTCGGTGACCTGAAATTTTTGCTTTAAAACTTTAGCATCGTCAGAATGACCATAAAAAGAATATCCAATAGCATTAGATGGTATATGTACTACTTAGTTACCTCATTTCACGTAAACTTTTAGTTTCAGATTTTATTATATTGAATGGTTTTAGTTTAACCTGAACAATATGCAAGCGTAACATATTGCTGTCCGCAATACATGTCTGTCCCTAAAACCACAAGCTTGCACGCATTACACGGCGCCGTATCTAATAATACACGATTTCCCATCCAACGGTGAAATTTGTCCCCACGTGGACGTTCTCTTGCCACATTAACTTTTAATTTAAGAATTTATTATATTAAATAAATTTAATTTAATGATGAACAGCACGGAAGTGGAATATATAGCAAACCAAAGACACATACATGTTTCCCAAACAACAAGCTTGAACGAATCAAAAGGGGTTTCCATGGCCAAAACAATTCGCATAGCAGTAGTTTCACCCCCTGCGTTTAGCCACCAAGCCTCCATTATTGAGTTCTGCAAGAAACTCGTTAATGTTGATCAGCAATTCCATGTGACATGCATCTTCCCCACCATTGATGCCCCAATCCCTGCCACCACCACATTGCTTCAATCTCTTCCATCCAACGTTGACTACACTTTCCTAACTCCCGTGAAAAATGAAGACCTTCCACAAGGTGTTCCCTCTGTGGTGCAACTCCAACACGCAGTGTGTCAATCCATGCCATCCTTCCGCAATGCATTGAGGTCATTGTGTTCAACCACGCCACTCGCTGCTTTGGTTGCTGATCCTTTTGCCAATGAAGCATTGGAGATAACAAAGGAGTTCAACATCTTATCTTACGTTTACTTTTGTAATTCTTCCATGGCAGTTTCATTTTTATTGCGTTTGCCAACATTACATGACCAAGGTTTACGTGAATGTCTAGATCATCTCACAAGGACTATTCAAATTCCCGGTTGCATACCTATTCAAGGCCATGACCTTCCAAGAGATTTGCGATCCAGTGTTGCTTATGAGTTTATGCTTCAACGTTGCAAGAGGTTCACTCTTGCGGATGGTTTCTTCGTTAACAGCTTCTTTGAAATGGAGCAAGGTACAGTCACAGCCTTGAAGGAAAGTAGCAAAGGTGGCAACCACAATGCCCCAGTATATCCGGTTGGACCCATCATACAAACCAGACCAATTAGCGAGAAAAACATGTTAGAATGTATGAGGTGGTTGGAGAAGCAAAGTCCCAACTCGGTTTTTTATGTGTCGTTTGGGAGTGGAGGTAGTCTTTCTCAGCAACAACTTAATGAGTTAGCGTTGGGGTTGGAGTTGAGTGGTCAGAAATTCTTGTGGGTTTTGAGACCACCTAATGATGTAGCAGATGGTGCATACCTTGTTGCTGCAAAAGATCATGACCCTTTGCAATTCTTACCAAACGGGTTCTTAGAAAGAATCAAAGAACAGGGGTTGATTGTTCCTTCCTGGGCACCCCAGATCCAAATCCTCAGTCACGCATCAACTGGTGGGTTTTTAACCCATTGTGGTTGGAATTCAATACTTGAGAGCATTCTGATGGGAGTGCCAATGGTAACTTGGCCATTGTTTGCTGAACAAGGAATGAATGCGGTTTTGCTAACAGACGACCTCAAAGTGGCGTTAAGGCCCAAATTTAATGAGAATGGCATAGCGGAAAAGGGGGAAATTTCTAAGGTGATTAAAGGGCTAATGATGGGTGCAGAAGGAAACGAAATTCGCCAAAGAATTGAAAAGCTCAAAGATACAGCTACTAACGCATTAAAGGAAGATGGTTCCTCCACAAGGGCTATTTACGAATTTGGCATGCAGATGGAAAATTTCCAGGGACGACCCTTAAACTAAACTAGCCTTATAAATCAGGTTGCACTAAAATTTTAACTAAGCCTTTCACATGGATTTTAATTTGTTTGTTTTCACGGATTTCTCTCTTCCAACTATTTTAGGCATGCTTCTAGTTAACTTAAAATTATGAATCAAATAACACGTGTTCTACCTTTTGTTTGAAAAGTAGGAATCCTTGACTAGCAGCTAGTTGAGTGGTATATGTATCCTAGTTAATTTAAAATTCATGTTATATTTGATTTTTTAAAGATAAATTGTGTGTTATCTTTAAAAGTTTTTAGAGTACCGTACATAAAAAGTTTTAATAAATAATATTTAGATATGTGTTTAAATAATAATTTATTTAAAAATAAATTTATGCCATAAAAATGGCACAATTTGCAAAAATCTAACACGTGGTATAATTTTAGCCTGTTAGGTGAATTTATCTTCATTAACTTTAATAATATAATCAAACCAAATCTAATTTAGATTTAAATACAAATAATAACTACATTTAAAATAAAAATTTAAAAATCATTCTATATGTTATTTTTTAAAATAGTTAATACATGTTGGTGAATGATGATGTTTTCTAAATGTTTACAATATTTATGGCTTAGTTTGCATAAATTTTGAGGAAAAACATTTAAAAAAAATTAGTATAAAAAATTAATAAAACTTCTTTTATAAATTAAAAATAATTTAAATTTTTTTATTATTTGAAATTTTTTTTATTTATCTTTTAAGAAGATAAATTATTTTTAATTTATAAAAAATTATTTATTTTTATATTATTTTTTATAAGTAATTCTACAACTCCATCAAATTGAACACTAATACGCTCTTTTAAATTTATTTTAGGAGTATTATGTATACAACCTTTTTCACTTTTTGACAAAGTTTGCTTTTGTAAAGTACTAGCAAGTTATATTGCTATCAATTGTATTACAATAAAATATACTTAAATTAATTTATGAATTAATTAAATAATTTAATTAATTCTATAGTTTATAAATAATTATATATTTAAATTTTTATATAAATAGAATGTATATATAATTAACTTGAATAAAAACAGATCATTTACAGCTTGCATAAGAACTGTAACTTGGAGTTTTATTTTTGTTTAAGCAAATCCCTCATCCTCTTCTCTTCTTCTAACTCCCCTTCTCCTTCTCCCTCACTTCTTTCTCATCTCCTTCCCCTCACTCCCACTTAACCCCTCTCCCTCCACTCAGCCTTGCTTTTCCTCTTCTTCTACTCAATCCCTCACTTAGCCCCACACCTAGCTCTCTTTCCCTTTTCCTCCTCTCCTTTTAGCTCTTTCCCCCCACCTTTTCTCCCTTCCACTCTTCCCTCTCCTTTTCTGCTCTCGGCCCTCTCCCCTTTTGCTTTGTCTCACCCTTCTCCCTTGTTCAAGCAAAAAAAATTATTTTTATTTAAGCGAATTTCTTTGTTTTAAGCGAAAACTATTTTTTTTAGTATTTTGTTTAAGTGAGTTTTGACTTAAACAAGAATAGACTAAAACTATAGAGAATTTAGATCCAACTTATTAGCAAGATAAAACTAAATCCTTTATTAATGCACAGTGATATGATGAAACTTCCTTTATTGAAATTCTAGAGCATTTTCTTATCATGCCTTTACAAAGCTACAAAGACTACTTTACAACAACTATTTTATGTTGAGTAAAAGCTTACTATTTATATTATTTGTATAACATGTAATTAGTTTTAAAAAAAATTTATTTTATAAAAAATATTAGATTTTATTCTTTGAAAAAATGCATGATTTTAGTATCTTACACAATACTAAAATTACATGCTATAACACCCTTAATTTTGTTTCCCTTGAATAGAAAATAGAAACTTTAGTGCAGAGTTTTTCGCTCAAGCGAGATAGAGCTTTCTAGAAGAAAACTTTCTAGACTATTTTCGCTCAAGTGAGATAGGATAAAGTTGCGCCAACTTTTCTCTTGCCTAGGCGAGATGGAGCTCACCCAGACAAGGAGTCGCAGGAAAAATATGGTGCTCTCTGGACCCATTTCCACCTAGGCGAGAATGTCTCTCGCTTAGGCGACGATGTTTTTCGCTTAGGCGAGAATAACAAAAAATTTAGTAATTCAATTTTCTGGTTTTCTCGCCTAGGTAGGAAAGGTCTCGCTCAGGCGAGAGTAAGGCTCGCTCAAGCGAAAACACGCGGATCTAAGGGGTATTTAAGGGACCTCAACGCTGAAACTTCCATTATTCTCATCAAACAACCTTCTCTCCTCATTTTCTCTGTTCTCTCACCTTTTCTTCTCAGAGAAATCTCTTTCGAATCTTGAATCTCTTCCAAATTCGAGCTCGAACGTCTATTCCATTCAAATTCAAGAAAAACTTCATCTTTCGAACAATATCCTCCATCATGACTTTTATACATCTCCCTTAGATCTCTAGGAAAACTTGATTGGAGAGAGACCCAAATCAGTAATTCAAGTTAAATTTATGAAAGAATACATTGGTAATTTCATGTATATGTTTGTGTTCCTCATTCTTTTCCTCTTTGTATCCTTTCTTTCCTTCTTCTTTCATTCTCATCTCATTTATACGACATGTACTTTCTTACTCTCTACCCTCCACCAGCAACTATGCAGTTGAACACCATCACTTTTCATTTTACTTTGTGGTTATAAATTAATAGCATCAATGATTTGCAAATGGTAAAAATCTTTACACATAAAATTATAATAAATAAAAAAAATTGGAAAAATTTGAAATTTTGAAATCTAATTTTTTCAAACCCCTTTTGGATCAAATAGATCTTAAAAATTTATATGAAATAAATATACAATTTGTATAAATATGAATTCTATGTTAAAAGTTATACTCTTTCAAAGTTTATGACATTAAAGACAACAAAATTCATAATTTTTCACTACTTTCTACATCAGTTAAGAATTGAAGTAGAAAATAACTTTATTTTTAAAATCTACTTTCTACATCGACTCTCTAAGAGAACTAATATAGAAAGGCTCTGGAAAATTGATGTAGAAAGTAACACTAAAAGATGGTTCTTCAACACTGACCCTGACTCATTTGGCTAGCTAATGGGAAAAATATGGTGTGATTTAGGAAAATTAATTTTCTTAATTAAGTTGTTTTGATTTGGATCTTTCTACTAGGGTGTCTTTTGTGTAATTTTTTAATTTGTTTTCTTCGACACGGTGAAGTGTTTATTGAGTAGTCTCTAAGATTTAATGTACCTTTGACATGTGACAAATACATGCTAATTGGTTTTCAATTTGAATTTTAATTTTGGTGTCATGAATCCCCAATTTAGTAGAATTAGACCTTAAAGTTCACTTATTTAATGGATTAGTAATTTTAGGATAAGGTCTTTTTAGGTGCTCAAGTCATCAGTAATAAAGGAGTAGGTATTATATAATGCATAGTAAGTGTTGCAAACTTGTAAAAAGGGAATCCATAGTCAAGAGAATAGAAAAAAATAGTGCATGCTAGAAATCCATCATCTAAATTGTAACACCCTCACTTTTATTATCTTGTCTTTGGGAAAAATAAGAATTTTGGTGTAGGACTTCTTACTCAAGCAAAACAAACATTTTCTGAACTGGGCATTCTGGAGCATTTTCACTTAAGCAAGATAAGTCTCACTCAAGCAAGATAGGATAGAGTTGCCCTAACTGTTCTCTTACCCAAGTGAGAAGTGGTCTCCCTCAGGTGAGCAGCAACTTGCCCAAACGAGGAGTTACAATAAAAATAGGGTGCTCTCTAGACCCATTCTCGCTTAGGCGAGAGTATCAGAAAAACTATTATCTGGTTTGCTCGCTCAAGCGAGAAGGAGCTTGCTCAAGCGAGGATGTGCTCGCTCAAGCGAGAGTCTGCTCACTCAAGCAAAAATGCGTGGATTTGAAGGGTATTTAAAGTTTTTCGCATTGAAAAATTTTACTTTTCACAAAATCACCCCTCTTTCTCTGATTTCTCTTTTCTCTCCCTCTTGCCTCCCAAAGAAAGCCTTTGAAACCGCTAGATTTCTCTCAGATCTAAACTTAAATGTCTATTCCACTCAAATCTAAGTAAGTTTTTGAAGCCTAACATTCAAATCTCATTCTTATTTCTCTATTCTCTCTACTTATAATAGTAATCTACCGGTAATGTTAAGAAAAACTCTAGTTCTTGGATAGTGTTCTCGGTCAAGACGTGGAGTTTCTCTTTGAACCCCATGAAGAAGTTAGTTCTTAAGTAAAGGAAGTTATTCTCAAGCCCAAGATTTCATTTTATATGGATTGAATTGGAGAAAAAAATAAGATGATTTCTTTTAAATATCAATCTATAAAATTTTCTTGAAAGTATCAGTGAAAATAGATTTTTGGTATAAGAGAGCGTTTTGATTTGTGTGAAATCCTTTAAAACTAAGTTTATAATAAAAGTTGTGAGCAAGAATGAGTTTAAGAAGTTCTATAGGCAAGTTACTCAAATTCTATATGTAATGAGGCTGAAAGTTATTATCTCTGTGAATAATTTGTGTTGAACTATGAAAAAGTATAAATACTAAACTTTAGGCTAGAAAACTTATTCAAGACCGAGAGAGTATAAACTCCAGCAATATATTCTGAATTGTACGATTTAGACTGAGTTTGAGGGTGTCGACCTTTGACGTATTGTGTTGATTTGTATGATAATATATTTTTGTTTTATGATTATTGGTAAACTTTTTGGTAACACTTGGCAAGCGGACCAAGCTTTGATGTAGTAATTTGATATCGTCCTTAGGGATTTGGTGATAATAGTGATTTCCTTTCTTGTTGTATATAAAAATATAAAGAATGTGATGAAATATTGATTTGTTCTAAAATATATAAAAGCGACAAATTGAAATTTAGTAGAAAACCTTATGCAAGAAGAGATCAGATTCAAATATACTTTCTAACACTTTTATCTTCATTGAATAAATATGATTCCAATTCTATTACTTTCACATTCATTACATAACTTAACCAGATCAATCAAAATTAAGTCCTAAGGTAATTAATCCTACAACATGATTCCTCTATGTTTTAAGATTAATACGTTGCATTAAGAATAAAACTTGAACATATGTTGCTAACAACCCCAAGTCTATTCCTAGTACAAGTGATTATTAGGTGTGTGATTCAGTTTGGGTTTTCAAAAGCATTTCCAAATAGAATTCAAAAGCCAAAGATCATAAACTGGGTGATCAAGCCGAATTAAGCATTAAGAATAGAATCACACTCAAGTAAATAAACTGAAAATCATATAAACTCACGAAGTAATTGAGTTAGGAGTTATATTGAATCCAATCCAAAAGGAATTAGCCACTCATAATGAGGGCCATAGCAAGATGCAGACTGAAATTACAATGAAAAAAAGTGAAGATGCGATCCTTGTTCTGAAGCGATCCTTCCCTCGTCTTCCGTTGCTCCGTTCTTCCTTTTTTTCTCCTCCGAAAAGTCCCTTTTTTCCCTGATCTATTATGTTTTTTTTTGCCTTTTCCACTTCCTAAACATTTTTCTTTTATGGGTCTTCAAAACAAGGAGAATTCGAACAGATTTTAATTCCACGACTATAGCTATGGATTCACCGCTGTAACTGTAGCTTTGGCTTGTACTAATTCTCTCACGACTGTAGCTGCAGATTCACAGCTTTGGCTGTAACTCTCTGGAATCCTCCTTTTATTGCATACTTTCATGGCTGTAGCTGTAGCTGTGGCTTTGGGGCTGTAGCTCTGAATTTCAGACTTAACCAAATTCTGCACAAAAGAGAGATATTTTAAAAGAAAACACTACCACTCTTGTGACTTCTTCAATTAGATTAATTCATCCAATTGGGAGTTAAATATACCTAGAATTATTTACATTTCAATCAAAAAAACGTGCCAAATTAATGATAGAATATGAATTTCTAGCACTTAACAATTTCCCCCAACTTACTCTTTTGTTTGTCCCTAAACAAAACAAGGACAACAACCCGAAGCCAACTTGCTAATTACTTCTTTATCAACAAAAAGAAAGTTCACCAATCAATTCACTTTCATAGGACCATCTTTAATTCACTTGAAGTGCTCCTAAAAATCAATCATACTTAACCACAAAACTCACATGACAAGTCAAACATAAACACTACAAATCAGTGACCAAATACGATTCTCACAAGTGTATAACTCTTATGAGTGAGTGTTTCTCTCTTTTCCACTCATCATTTCGATGAACATAAACATTGATATCATCTCTCTACTATCACTCTTGAAAAGAACATTAAGGATCACAAGGACTTTTAAGTGTTACAATGGGGCCTGACTAACAAGGAAAGACATGGTTTTTCTAGTTAAACGAAGTTCCAACTCTAGAGATCAAAATGAACATGAATAACATCAATCAACAATGTTTCATTCTCTTCAATTTTCAACTCCAATCACATCTCTCAGCTCAATTTTTTCCTTCAAATTCCACTTTGACCCTCACAATTTTTCTTGCTTACTTAGGAGAACCCCTTTTTCTTTGAAACTTTATTTTTTTTGTATATATATATTATTTATTTATTTATTTTTACAAAATGAAACACTAGATAGGTATTTCTCATTTCAACACTTCATAACATACTATTTTATTTTCCTTCAACCCTGTCCTTTCACTCCCCCCAACTTAACCCAAATTCATTCCATTATGCTCTTAAAAGTTTAGTAAGGGTGAGGAAATTAACAGTGTATAGGCTTTATGGCTTGAACAAATTATAAGGCTCAAACAGGGGTCAAAATTGATTTTTCACTTTTACAGTATAGTTGTTTGGCTCTGAGTTCAAAAATTTTCAATAAACACAATAAAATGCCTTGATCCTTTCCAAAATTTCTTATAAGAGCAACCATTTCAAGACTCAACCAATGCATACACATATACTATGATGATGGCTCTCAACAATGTTATAATATGTATCATGTTAGGTACTCTCACTCACTAGCTTAGCTAAATGATTCAATCACTGATCTTTCATGTGAAGTTAATGAAATGCTTATGAAATTCCATAATCATGCACAATCAATAGAATGTAACCACAAGATGAGCATTAAAACATTATTATTATTATTATTATTATTATTATTATTATTATTAATTTTTTTTTGAAATTAGAAGTAACAACATTATTGAAAAATAAAAATTTTAAAATTTTAAGTAATGTAAAAATAGAAATTTAAAATTGCAAGAAATGTAAATGCGAAAATTTAAAATTGCAAGGAATGTAAATGGTAAAACTCTTTCTCAGAAGTCTGATTACTCAGAGTCGTCCTCTTCCTGATCATCTTCTTCCTCATCTTCATACTCTGCACCTTTCTTCTCCATCTGATCTCCAGGCTGCACAGTGTGGGCTCCACACTCTTGCACTCCATGTTGTTGTGTTCCACCCCCTCTAGAAAAATTAAGACAGTCCCCAGGCCATAGAATTTGTTCGACAAATATCTCGGGTGTAGGCCATGGGTACAGACTAGCTCTAGTTTCATCCTGGTGGCATGTGTAGTTGTAGAAGTAAGAATGGAGAGTAAGTTGCCCTCTATGATTAGCTGATTGATGAATCTGTATATGGCGGATGTGTACCATTTGTAATTGGTGCTGCTCCTGCTATTCTTGGTACCTTTCCTCTACTTTTTGGGCCTGTTAGGTCATGAAAGCTTGCATAGTTGACATATCAAAAGAAACTTGTGGCTATTCGGGTGGGGTGTGAGGCGAAGGCTGTTGTGAGTTTGGCTGGAATTCTCTTTTGTTTGTAACTTGAGCATAGACAAAGGCTTGGTTGATGGGATTTTTTATGGATTTCAAGGGCTTTGGTATGACCACTTCAAATGCTTGCATAACCCCGTGATCAAACCTGGGAATGCAAGGGGCTTTGCCACCCCTTTTTTGGAAGGTTTAGATAGGACAATTGAGTGATCTCCTTAGAAATTATAGTTGCCAAATCCACATCTTTCTTTTCAAGAATACAGTAACTGAGTTTAGCCTTTGAAATGGTGATGTCAGAATAATGGCCGCTAGAAGCGATATTATGAACAATGACTATCTGCCACATTCGAACTAGAGTTTTCAGATTAGCCCTTAGAATAGAGGTCAGTTGCCCTTTTGTACCTTGTCGAAACTAGCCTCCTAGAATGTAACACCTTCATTTTCTTTATTTAAATAAATAAACTTTTATGTGAATAGAAAATAATTTACTTAGTTTCGCTCTCAAACTCCATAGTAACATAATAACAAAATTTGCAAATTTCTTCTTGTGAAAGTTTCATATTATTCCAAGGGTAAAATTTTGAAACTTAAGATAATTAGATAAAATTTAACTTTATTTTTAACAAAACATGTAGCTCACTACGAATATATATAAAATTGGGATTTTTGCTAAGGATGATAATGAAATAATTTCAACGAAATTGATCCAAGTACCATAAATTCTAAATCCAGCCTTTAAAATCCTTTACACAATTTAGTTATCACAAATTACAATTTGAATAAAATAGTACAATTTCTCAAACATTTCTAATCTCTACAGAGCAGTCTTCCCTTCAATACCCTTGGACTATGATTCTAGGACGGGCAGATACCTTTCTCTCTTGACATCCATCACCTAAAAATATTAGTAAGGGTGAGTATCTCCTGCCCCACTAAATCTCTGGTTTAACATAAATAAATACTTACATGCATAGACCATACTTAATAACACCAATCAACAGGGATTAATTCACAATAACACTCAAATCACACGTCTTACTATCACAGAATAATACACGCAAGATAAGCAACCAATCATATTCGCTAACTTTCATAACATGCATCTGCTTACTATCATGCACGTCACAATACATGTTTTACACCATGTCAATTGACATGTCACCACACATGTGTCCCAATCACACCCGTCGATGTATTACAACACATATATCGCGACAACATCAACCAACATGACACAATGCATATATTCCAACTGCACCATTTCTATACTATCTCATTCACATCACCCTTTCACATTCTTTCCACATTTACATTCAATGTCCTTGGGATCCCTTGAGGACTTCACAACTTAGATAGCTACCAGTTAGCAGCAACAACACGGATACACGTGTGCCGACCCAGTCCCTTCTAGCAAAGGTATAGTCAGGAGTCTCGTCAGGAAATGAGTGTGTGGCCTGTGAATGCTTTTATTTTCAGCAAATCGTTGTGCACTATCCACATAAGCATTCACCACCCTCATTTCCCCAAGATTTCTCAAATCTTCTCTGGACTCTATACCCCCAGTTGTATCACTATAGCTATCTAAACTTACCACCATATTTCTCACTCTTTCCACGCTCTTTTATAGAGCAACGAGTCATAATACGTGAGCCTTAACCAAATAATTTGGTGTATTACAATACATATATTATGAGTACGTCCTTGGATCGTACCACAATACCTATATTGCAATTACATCTATTCATCTATTCTGACTCCCATATTACAATTACTTTTTCCAGCATTTCATTCACATTCATATTCGCATACGACACACAGTGCCCACATTCAGTCACAGCACACAGCACATAGTGTATATTCGTTTTCAATAACATTCAATATGTCATCTACACCCATTTCTAACCATTTGCTTTATTCAATCATCGATATGCTCACACACACTTGCATTTATGTCACTGGTTCGCTCATTCGGCATACTTCAACTATTAAACAACATATATACAATAATCATGTCATTCATCATGCCAGCATCATCAACTAATCTCAACATACCTCAATCATCATTAAATATTCATCCAACACAAAAATTCATCACACAAATTCACACGTCACACAATCAATACAAGGTGCTAGAGGTCGGACACCTCTAGACTCAGCCTAGTCGTACAATCCATCACTCACATTTCTCAATAATAGCCATAAAGTCATCTATCCTAAGGTTGGGCATTATTCTAACTACTCCCAAATGACATTTTCGCATTGAAAGTGTAATATTTCTTCAAGAACATATTTATTCACAGCCTCTATTACAAATTACATTTAGATAGTAAACAAAATAGTTATGAATCCCTCATTTTAACTACCTAAGAAAGGTTAGAGTTTGGGATTTACTCCCCCTTACCTTAGAATGGAAACCCACCACGAAATCAATGGTAGAATAGCTCCCCATATAGATCCTTTGTCCCTAAACCATGGAAATCCCCATGAGAAACTTACCTTCAAGATTCCCAAACTTGATTTCAACCTTTAATCTAGCTCCCAAACGACTTTGGAGACAATTTAATTGGTAGGAATGGGTTAGGAGTAGAGAGAATCGAAAGGATTTCAAAGGGAGGGATGAGAAATGGGTTGCTCGAACCCTAAACCCTTCAAATACCCCTCTAATCGCGACACGCTCACTACAGCGACACATTCTCGTTGCAGTGATGCCTTTGTCGCTACAACAAAAAACTCAGGGAAAACTGCACATTGGTTTTTGCAGAATCTCGCTACAGCGAGACTGCATCCAGAAATGCACCATAAACTATCGCTTTGTCGTTACAATGAGAAGGCAACAGTTTCACGCCTTCTTTCCAGAGCTCTTTCGCTACAGCGAGACATCTCTCACTGCAGTGAGAACACCCTGTACTTGACACTTAGCCAATTTCTCAATCCGGTTCCAAACATATTCAAACACACTTGTACGCATCCATAATCATCTCACATATTTACACCACCATCCAATACACATCCTCATCAATAATTCAATCTTACAACCACATGGAAATTTCCATATATATATATATATATATATATATATACATATATAGTAATTAAAATATTATTACAAAATTTAGGGTGTTACATAGAAGACATAATGTACTCAGTAACTCTGCTAACATTCTCCTCATTCAAGGCAGCGTGCATCATCTTGAAATAGTCATCTTCTTCTGAAATGTTATGTTGAATCTCCAAATGGGAATTGATAGCATCTGGGTCATAAGGTACTCGCTTCCCTCTAATCTAAGAGATTCTATCTTTGGAGTTCATTTGAGTAGGGAAAGCATTTGCATAGAATTCCCTAATGATAGTATCATTATATTGCAATTCTAGCTCAACAATCTTGTCCTAATTCCTTCTTCTCAACTCATCATGAAAGTCTAGCACTGGTGTCAAGTTAGGAATGGGCCTTTTAGTTATTATTTGCCTATCTTGAAGATCTAAAATCTCTGTTGCTTATGTTTATTTTTGAACCTGTTGGGTTGTAAGGTTAAAGGTCTTTGTGGTGGTGTATATTATCTCTTCTCTTCAGAAGAATCTGATGATTGAGGATGAGAAGTGGAAGCTACACCTTTCCTTTTTCTGCTAGCAGATATCTCATGTGTGGGTTGTGACCCTCATGCTGCACCCCCACCTCTAGAACGAACCATCTATACCACATCATTTACAAAAGAATTTCACCATGGTTAGCATAGGGATGCAAATAAAGCTTTCAAACGGTTAAGTTATGCACATAAGATATACCATAATCACAACCATTTATCATTCAAGTATTTCCCAAACACTTTGCATGCACAATTCATCAATCACTAAAATTTGAACCAATCATCACAGAAATTATACAAATGCATTCCATCCATGACAAGCTTCTATGATATGTTTCAATAACCACATCATTTCAATGCAATCATCCCTTTAATCTCACACACTCATTTTAACAAACACCTTGCATGCAAATCTTTGAAGTGTATTTTTCAAACACATTTTCATTTATGCTTCAACCAAACTGTACAACAAGGTATCCACAACTCAAATCACGGTGTCTAGCACATTAGAATCAAACATCAAGGTATCTAAAACATGAAAATTTCACAATGATAATTTTCCAAAGTTAGGGTTCAACATATGAACCCCGGAGTTCAAAAATATATACACATGGAAGTAGGAAGCAACTCAATGATATTATAATACACTTACTCAGGCAAGATAATCCATTCCTTCAATGAAACCATCATACAATAAGAGAGGAGAGAAGCTTGGGTTCCTTCCATGGTGAACAAGGAAAAAGAAAAGTGGAAGAAAGGGAGGAAAAAGAAAAAAAAAAAGAGTTACCTTTGATGCCCAAAATTGAAGAAAAATGCGCAAGAAATTAAGGAGAAGTGGAAGAAAGGTAAAGGGTTAGTGATGGGTTTAGAGAGCGTAAGGGCGCAAAAGAAAAATGAATGAAACTGATGTTTTGAATTCACTTAAAGTGATTCTCGTGCCTCACCGCTGTAGCGATGACTTTGACCACTGCAGCGCTGGATAATATTACTTTTATGCCAAAAACAGAGAGTTGGCGCTATAGCCCTGGAATGAGCGCTATAGCTCTGGATAATTGATTTGGCAGAGAGTTGCAACTATGGCCCTGGAATGAGTGCTACAATGCTTACATCAACAATTGCTTTTAAGCTATTTTTCTGATAAAACGGCTGCAGCCATGAGTGAGGGCTACAACTATGAGACTCAAAAAATATGAAATCTTGAATCTTTATACTTCTAACTTTTCTTGATCATTGTCCTCCTACCCTATCTTTCTACTAGCTTTAATTCACTCAATTAAACAAACTAACATAAAGCAAATCACATTAACTAATCATCTAACAACAATGCACAATCTATATAAATGCATATCAAATTAACAAACTAACTAACGTACCTCTAACCAAATGCATATCAATGGTTATAAAAATGCTCAACTTTCACAACTAAACAAGCAAATGCACAACTAAAATGACTTCAATATTCAACACACACATACTTAATCACACAATATGGATAACACAAACTCAAATTCACACATAATTAACACTAAACACGCTAATTTAATGTCTTTAGCTTGACATTGCCGCATGATCTCCTTGAGATGTGTGATGGTAATGAGCTTTTCAACTTCACCACCCAAATAAGGCTTGAGTCTTTGACCATTAACTGTCCATGTTCTTCTGTGGCAGGTTCTTCATGTTCAATTGCTCCATATGGTTTAACAGATTTAACCAAAAATGGGTCTAACCACTTTGATTTGAGTTTGCGTAGAAATAGCTTCAATCTAGAATTGAATAACAAAACTGGTTGACCGGGTTGGAAGTTCCTTCTCACTATGTTCTTGTTATAATAGGCCTTTACTTTACTCTTGTATAACTTATTATTCTTATAGACCTATAATCTCAATTCCTCTAATTCATGCAACTGAATTTTTCTTTTTTCACCAGCTGTCTTCATGTCAAAATTCAATGCCTTCAAGGCCCAAAATGCCTTGTGCTCCATCTCCACGGGCAAATGACACGCCTTACCATAAACCAGCTGAAATGGAGTCAACCCAATTGGGGTCTTGAATGCTGTTCTATATGCCCATAGAGTGTCATCCAGCTTCATGGCCCAATCTTTTCTTGAACTAGCTACAATTTTCTCCAGGATCTTCTTTAATTCTCGATTAGAGACCTCAGCTTGGCCATTAGTCTGAAGATGGTATAATGTAGCCACTCCATGCCTCACTCTATAATGCTCAAGTACTTTTCTCAGTTGAGTATTACAAAAATGTGATCCACCATCACTAATGAGCACTCTTGGAGCACCAAACCTACAAAATATATTTTTCTTCAAGAACCTAATGACAGTCTTGGCATCGGCCTTCTGAGTAGCACTAGCTTCTATCCATTTTGATACATAGTCCACAGCAACCAATATGTATTCGTTGGAGTATGAAGATAGAAGTGAACCAACAAAATCGATCCCCCAACAGTCAAATAATTCAACCTCAAGGATAGTCTATAAAGGTAACTCATGTTTTTTTGAAATTCCACCTGTTCTTTGACATTTGTCATAACTTTTGCAATGCTCATCCTTGAAGAGAGATGGCCAATAGAATCTTGCTTGTAAAACCTTGGCAGCTGTGCGCTCACCATTGTAGTGGCCACCATATGGAGAATTATGGCAGTGCCATAGAATATCTTTGCATTCACTTCCTGATACACACCTTCTCAATAAACCATCAGATCCTATCTTGAATAACTAAGGGTCATCCCAGACACAGAAGTTAGAGTCTTTGAAGAATTTCTTTTTCTGGTGCAAATTATATTCTTCAGGAATGACTCCTACTGCCTTGTAATTTGCCATATCAGCAAACCAGGGTCTTTCACTCACCGCAAATAACTTTTCATCTAGAAACTCCTCCAAGACCTCACCTTCCTAACTGGTCACTTGTTCATTTACAAGTCTTGATAAGTGATCTGCAACATGATTCTCACAACTCTTTTTGTCTTTGATCTCCAAATCAAATTCTTGTAACAATAGAATCCACTAGATCAACCTAGGCTTGGAGTCAGCTTTTGTCAACAAGTACTTTATAGCTGCATGGTCAGTATACATAGTGATTTTTGAACCAATGAAATAAGAACAAAAATTTTCAAGTGCATACACTATAGCAAGTAACTCTTTCTCAGTTTTTGCATAATTTACTTGAGTTTCATTTAACACTTTACTTGCATAGTGTATGATATGAAAAATTTTATTCTTCCTTTGACCCAATGCAGCTCCTATTGCATAATCACTAGCATCACACATAAGTTCAAAATCATATTTCTAGTCTGGTGCTATGATTATGGGAGCTGAAGCAAGCTTTTTCTTTAGCAATTCAAAAGCTTTTAAACAATCATCATTAAAATCAAATTTAATGCTTTTGAGAAGAAGGTTACTAAAAGGCTTAGCTATCTTGGAAAAATCTTTGATGAATCTTCTATAAAAACCTGCATGCACCAAGAAGCTCTTTATTCCTTTGACGCAATGACCTCCACTTTGACTGGATCAACCTCTATTCCTCTTACTGAGATTTTATGCCCCAACATAATTTCTTCAGTCACCATAAAGTGACACTTCTCCTAGTTGAGTACCAAATTGGTCTCCACACACTGCTTCAGTACGGTGTTTAAGTTTTTCAAGCAAACATCAAAAGAGGATCCAAAAACTGAGAACTCGTCTATGAACACCTCAATGCATCTCTCAAGTAAATAAAAAAAAAATAGCTAATATACATCTCTGGAATGTGGCTAGTGCATTACACAAGTCAAATGACATCCTCCTATAAGCAAATACACCAAAAGGACATGTGAAAGCTGTCTTTTCCTAGTCTTGAGGATTTACTACTATCTGATTGTATTCAGAATAACCATCCAAGAAACAATAGTATGACTGACCAGCCAATCTCTCAAGCATCTGGTCCATGAATGGTAGGGGAAAGTAATCTTTCCTAGTGGCTTGGTCGAGCTTATTATAGTCTATACACATGCCATCCTGTCACCGTCCTAGTTGGAATCAACTCATTTTTCTCATTTCTCACAACTGTCATACCCCTTTTTTTAGGAACAACTTGGACCGGATTGACCCAAGCACTATTTGAGATGGGTGGATTGTACCGGCTTCTAACAACTTAACCACCTCTTTTCTCACTACCTCCTTCATGGTTGGATTCAGGCATATGAGGTTGGGCTACTAGCTTATAATCTTGCTATATGTGTATCTTATGCATACAATATGAAGGACTAATTCCCTTTAAATATGCTAAAGTCCACCCAATAGCACCTTTATTGGCCTTGATCGCCTCAATCAATTGATTCTCTTGCTCCTTTGACAAATGACTGCTAATAATATTTGGCTTCCCAATATCACTGTCTAAAAAGACATATTTCAAGTGAGATGGTAGTTGCTTCAGTTCTAGCTTTACAGGTTGCACTTTCTCTTCTTCCCTCACATCTTCTTGCAAATGAGCATTAGTAAAAGAACTTTCACCTTTATTCAAATTGTCAATACACTCTTGCACTTCCTTGTCTAAAGTCTTATCAAACTCCTCATCAGCATCAAACAAAACTTTTTCAAGTGGTGATGAGTTCCTAAGATTGCCTTGAGCTTTCAAGTACACATCATCCAATACATCAACTCTAAAACATTCTTTGGTACCTTTTAGAAACTTCATTGCTTCAAACACATTAAAAATAACCTCATTATCTTGAACTCGCACCTTTAGCTTTCCGTCATCCATGTCAATGATAACTCGGGCTATCTTTATGAATGGTCTACCTAGAATCAAAGGAACCTCTACATCCTCTTCTATATCCATTACTACAAAATCCACTGGAAACATGAATTTGTCCACCTTTACTATCATATCTTCAACTATGCCATGTGGAAGTTTCACTGATCTATCTGTTAGCTTCAAGGTCATCCTTGTAGGACGTACTTCCACATCTCTAATTTTCTTTAGCATAGATAAAGGTATCAAATTGATACTAGCACCAAGATCTATAAGTGTCTTTCCCATTGATAAATTTCCAATAGTCACTGGAAGAGTGAAACTGCCCAGATCTCTGGATTTCTGGGGTAGAGACTTCTGTATAATAGCATTGCACCCTGCTTCAAGCTCCACGGTTTCCTCTTCAAGAATCCTTCTCTTCTTGGTAAACAAATCCTTCATTAATCTAGCATATGTGGGCATTTCTTCCATAGCTTCAGTGAAAGGAATGTTGATCTGGAGCTTCTTCATATATTATCCAGAAATCTTGCAAACTATCTTTCTTTCTCTTTGTTTGATGGTGCATGAGGGTAAGGTAGGTCTTTAATAGGAACTGTCAAAATTACCTCATTGCACTTCTTCTTACTCTTTTCTTTTTCTACTCTGCTCTTTTCCTTTACTTTGTCATTTTCATTTTCTTTTTCACTCTCACTCTTATTATTTACATTCCCACCATTATTACTTTCTCCATTTTTCGTCTCAATCTATTTCTCAACCTCACCACCATTCTCATGTTCTTCTTTCTCCTCACTCTTTTTCTCACTCACTCCAACATCACTACCTACCACCTTACCACTCCTTATTGTGATGGCTTGGCATTGCTCCTTAGGGTTGGTCTTTGTGTTTGCTGAGAATGGACCTTCAAGCTTGTCAGCTAATTGTTTCGCTAGTTGACCCACCTAAACTTCTCAATTTTTTATGGAAGCCTCTGTATTCTTCTAGTTAGTGATAGATACTTGCATGAATTGATTTAGGGTGTCTTCCAATTTCCTGGTCGTCTCATGAATAGAAGGATAAGAAGCTTGTTGTTGTTGTTGTAGAGATCTCTTGGAAGTCTCTACTTCATTTCTCCATCCAAAGCCTTGGTTTTATTAGCATTATTCTTCTAGCCTTGATTTCCCTGCATGAAATTATTAGCATTCAAATTTTGGGAATTAAAATTACCTCTTCTTAGTTGATTACCCATATAATTGACTTCCTCTTCATTGGTAGTTTCTAAACAGAACCTATTTGGATGGTCTCCTCCACAGAAATCACACTTGAGTGGAGGATTGGTTTGAGGAGAATGTATGGCATGGAGTTGTTGTGGCGGCTTAGCCATTTTGTTTTGTCAAGGTTTCAATCTGTTGGGTTAGCAACTTATTCTGAGCAAGAATAGCATCATGAGTGTTCAATTCAATGATTCCTCTTCTTTGAGATTGATGTCTTCCATGTTGTGCTTGTTGATAAGAGGATGCTAATGACTCAATGATCTGCGTGGCTTTATTAGGATCTGCAGACATCATAGTACCACCAACAGCTGCATCTAACAACATCTTCACTTCAGGTTTGATTCCATTGCAAAAGAAGTTCAGTTGTGCTATATCTTCAAACCCATGGTTAGGATATTTTCTAAGCAATGATTTAAATCTCTCCCAGTATTCACAAAATGGTTCATATATGCTTTGCCTAAAAGTAGTAATCTCAGCCTTGGCTTTGATATACTTAGATGAAGGGTAAAATCTGTTAACAAATTTGTTCTCCACATCGCTCTAGCTGGTCAAACTTTGATTAGGATGAGATTGTAGCCATATTTTAGCTTTACCTGTCAAAGAAAAAGGAAACAATCTTAGATAAACAGCTTCTTCATCACCTTCTGGAATACCCATTGTACTGCAAAACTCATAAAAATTAGACAAATGAGAATATGGATCCTCATGGTCAAGTCCAGTAAACTGTTGTGAGCTAACTAAGCTGAGGAAGGTTGGTTTCAATTCCATGGCTCTGGAAGCAGTAGGAGCTACAATACTAGAAAAATGCCTTAGGCCTTGTTGTAGAACATAATTACCTAATGTCCTTCTTGGAGGTCTACCTGGTTCAGCCCCACCATCATAATGCTTCTTCTTCAGCCAACTCACGGAACGGTTGATTGGAAGAAGTTGAAGAAGATGAAAATATTAACTCTTGCTGTTGTTCTCGGAGTGTCTCCAATTGTCTAAGCCTTCTTGTTCTACTATTATTTCTCCTTGTCGTTCTCTTAATCTCAGGATCAACTTGTAATTCTTCGGCTGGAGTTTTTCCTCGCATATAAGAAATCTTAACAAAAGGGTAAATCCAAGTAACAAAATAATTATATATACTATAAATATTCACAAAATTAACTATTAACAAAAATTAACAAGAATTGAACGTTACTAAATATCTATGCCAAATCCCCAGCAACGGCGCCAGAAACTTGGTGAACTTTTTGGTAACACTTGGCAAGCGGACCAAGTTTCGATGTAGTAATTTGATATCGTCCTCAGGGATTTGGTTATAATAGTGATTTTCTTTCTTGTTGTATATTAAAATATAAAGAATGTGATGAAATATTTATTTGTTCTAAAATATATAAAAGCGACAAATTAAAATTTAGTAGAAAACCTTATGCGAGAAGAGATCGGATTCAAATATACTTTCTAACACTTTTATCTTCATTGAATAAATATGATTCCAATTCTATTACTTTCACATTCATTACATAACTTAACCAGATCAATCAAAATTAAGTCCTAAGGTAATTAATCCTACAACATGATTCCTCTATGTTTTAAGATTAATACGTTGCATTAAGAATAAAACTTGAACATATGTGGCTAACAACCCCAAGTCTATTCCTAGTACAAGTGATTATTAGGTGTGTGATTCAATTTGGGTTTTCAAAAGCGTTTCCCAATAGAATTCAAAAGCCAAAGATCATAAACTGGGTGATTAAGCCGAATTAAGCATTAAGAATAGAATCACACTCAAGTAAATAAACTGAAAATCATATAAACTCACGAAGTAATTGAGTTAGGAGTTATATTGAATCCAATCCAAAAGAAATTAGCCACTCATAGTGAGGGCTATAGCAAGATGCAGACTAAAATTACAATGAGAAAAAGTAAAGATTCGATCCTCGTTCTGAAGTGATCCTCTCCCTGTCTTCTGTTGCTCTATTTTTCCTTTTTTTCTCCTCCTAAAAGTCCCGTTTTTCCCTGATCTATTATGCTTTTTTTTGCCTTTTCCACTTCCTAAACATTTTTCTTTTATGGGTCTTCAAAACAAGAAGAATTCGAACAGATTTTAACTCTACGGCTATAGCTATGGATTCACCGCTGTAACTGTAGCTTTGACTTGTACTAATTCTCTCACAGCTGTAGCTGTAGATTCACAGCTTTGGCTGTAACTTTCTGGAATCCTCCTTTTGTTGCATACTTTCATGGCTGTAGCTGTGGATTTGGAGCTGTAGCCCTGAATTTCAGACTTCACCAAATTTTGCACAAAAGAGAGATATTTTAAAAGAAAACACTACCACTCTTGTGACTTCTTCAATTAGATTAATTCATCCAATTGGAAGTTAAATATACCCAGAATTATTTACTTTTCAATCAAAAAAATGTGCCAAATTAATGATAGAATATGAATTTTTAGCCCGTAACAATTATGTGTTGAAATAAAGAACTTAATTTTGTATGCAATTGATGAAAATCATATAGGTATTGAAATAAAGAAGTATGCTTTGTTATTAATATGTGAATTGGACTAAGTCTGGATATATGAAATATTAGATATGCGTTCCTTAATAAAATGATTAGAAAGATGATGGAAAATATGATAGTGCATAGAAATATATGAGATGGATGTGAATATATGAAAGTTATTGGTGAATGAAACTGGTAGAATTATGTGAAAGTATTGAGAAGATGTAAGTAAAAAAGGGAAAACTAATATGTGTCATAAAAACACTGATTGGTGCGATTATGATATATTTGTTGTAAATATATTGATGGGTGAGATTATAACACATATGTTATAGTACATTAATTAGTGTGATTGTAACATATGTATTAGAATAGTATGATTTAATATACCACTATTGAGATACTGTATGGATAGTTTAGGGATACATTGAGGGTCAGGTCTAAAGTTGATTATGGAAATATGGGGGAGAGTGGTAAGTGCAGTTTACTGATATGTACATGATGTAAAAGTGAGATACCTTCACAGGCCTCACACTCATTTCTTAACCGAACTCCTAACTATACTTCTACTTGGAAGGTTGTGAATACTAATTTTGTATCTGTGTGTGGTTTAGCTTATAATTGACTATCCACACTGCGTAAGTCTTTCATAACTAGGGAAAGTACGTTGGCAGCGATTGGGGCCCGTGAGTACCTAGAAGTACTCTTAATTAATGAATCTTTTAAAATTGAAATGATTAAAGTGGTATAAGTTGAGAAAGTGAATGAGCGTATTGATAAATTGAGAAATCGATTATGTTGAATAAAGGAGAAATGGACGTTATTTGATTGAGTGATGAATGGACGTTTGATATAATATGAAGTAATGTGTGTGGACAACTTTTGTTTGATTAAAACCTGTATGAATAATTCTATGGTATAGGTTCAAGTATTAAATTTGATTGGATTGATTAAATAAGTAGTGAAATGTGTATGAGTAAATAAAGAAAGACGTATATAAAGAATTTAGTGTGATTGAATTTGTTAAGAATAGAATATTGTTATTTTGTTACATGTTATACTAGAAAATATTTCTACATTATTTTGATGGTTTTATAAAATGAGAATTTAGTGGGCAAGGGATACTCACCCTTACAAACTTTTTCAGGTAATAAAAAGATAAAAAGGGAGATTGATCCGTTCTAAGGTCATACTTGCAAGGAATGGTAGGAAGGGAACTACTCTGCAGAATTTAGTTTATTTGGAAAAAACGCTAAAAATATCATTGACTAAGTTTCTATTCAAGTTATTTACAATATGTAATTATCTTAAATGATTATTCAAAGTATATGTGTAATATATATAAAGTTTTAAAATTTTGTTCATTTTTATTTATTTAGATTTTACAATACACAAAAATTTTCTCTATATTTATCTACTTTTCACTTATTTTATTCACATCGCAGTGATACTTGTATCTCCAAATAGGAAATTATTTAAATTATAGTAAGGATGTTACAAAATGGTATCAAAGTAGTTTGTCCTAACAAGCTTGTCGTATGGGACTAGTTCGCGTATGTGGTGTGCACTTATATTCTTTCTGTATATGAATATAACCTGATTGTTTACAAGTATAATCTATTTGATATTCCAAAATAGGGATTTTGTAAAGTGTTTGAATTGAATGTGTATGTGAATACGTATTTGAACAATAGGTTTACTAACATACATATGATATTCTTTATCTTAATTAGAACATATGGGTAGAAGTAGACCAGTTGGAGAGATCAATGAGATTTTAGCACACATGACACAAGCATTAGAGATCTTAATGCATGATAGAAATGGGGAACCAGCAGAATATCGAGGATTATCTGCATTCACCAAACATCATCCTCCGAAGTTTGAAGGATGATTTCACCCAGAAGGAGCACAAAGATGGGTTGTTGATGTTCAGAAAATTTTTAGAGTGATGGGTTATATGAATAGCATAGGGTAAAATATGCTACATATATGCTCAGTGGAGAAGTTGAGGGCTGGTGGAGATTTGCGAGTTAGAGTCTACCACAGGAGAACGAGTATGTTACCTAGAAAACTTTTAAGGCCAACTTCTTAGGAAACTATTCCCCTAATGATATAAGGAGATAGAAAGTTAGAGAATTCTTGGAATTGAAGCAAGGAAATATGACAATGGGTGAGTATGCAGCCAAATTTAAAGAATGGATGAAGTACTGGCCTTATTTCCAACATGAGGAAGGTGGTGAGGCTTTATGAGCCCAATTTGAGAATGGATTGAGAGCAGACATTCGTACTGCAGTTTGTATTCTTCAATTGAGTGATTTGCCTACATTTGTGAATAAGTGTTGTGTCTATGAAGCTAACTTGAAAGACAGACCAGTGGATGACAAGGTAGGAAAACCTGCCAAGCATGACAAGAAACCCCAGATATTTCAAAGAAAACTGTATCAAAGCACAACTCAAACTCAAGCAAGTGAGGTGCCAAATTGTATTGATAATAGTAGTAGTAGTAAATCTTATGGTAAAGTTAATTGCTTCAGATGTAAGAGACTTTATGTGGTTAAAGATTGCCCTATGTCTCTCTAGATCTGTGATTATTGTGGAAACAAGGAACACTTAGCCAATAAATGTTGGTCTATGTCTTAGAAAAGTGAAAATGCCAGTAGAAGCAACAAACATTCATCAACTAATACCTTAGGTTGTGAATACGATATGCAATAGATTACTATTAATATGTACTGTTAGTGAAGTCGTTTACGTTTTGTACAATCTTGGAATTGTATATCCCTTTCCATTGTATAAGAATTCATATTTTGTCTGTATCTCCTTGGTCGTATAATATCATAATGTTTATCTTATTGATAAATCAGTTGTGCATCCTTTACATCTTTCATCGAACAAGAATCTTGTTTTGCCGCATCTCCCTTATCACATGATGTTGTAATATCTGATTCCAATAATAAACTAGATGTTATTTTAATCTATGCCTAGACTATTTTGTAGCAGTTTCATATAAATGTTATCCATAAATTTGAATTATATGCCCCTTCTTCCTAATTCATAATATTGAGAATGGATTGATCCAATCATATTTGTATGAAACAAAAATATTTGTGTATCAAATATTCCTAGATTTTGGGAATGAACGGATAATGAAAGTAGGGAAGATCAGAGCTTTTACAACGTTGTTCTTTCTGCAAATAAATTCTTTAGATGCGGATGTATGTCAAGTTATGGATATAATTTTTTAGAAATTTTTATAGCAAAAGAGATAGAAACAGAATTACCTCATATATATATATATATATATATATATATAGATATTGAAAACTAGTTTAAAATCGATTGTGCCATGTAGCATCACCAATAGAGTTAATTGAGGTGAAGAAATTGTAGTAGAAATGATTCATGAAACTAAGTATAATATTATGAGGAATACTTGTACTTTATTGAGAAAGAGAGGACAATATCATGAGAAAGTATATGGATCATCATTAGCTTGATAGAATGACCATCAGTAATAAGTAACCGCAGCTGAGGCCAAGCGTTCTCTTGAGATAATCATGAAAATTTTCTTGACTAATGACATCACTAATTGATGTTGTCTTGAAAGGAGTAAACTTTATTTAGAATAAAGAATGAGAGAAATGATTGATGTTGGTATTGATTTTAGATCTGTTTGATCGGGAGGAAAAGGGAAATTTGAAATGTAGTATAAGCACTATGAATGTCAAAATTGGAATGAAGAGAAATTACTTATGCACTAGGCATGCAAGGCCAGGTGAAGGAAAGTATCTAGTGTATGATTTAAAACTGACAACAATAGTGTTTACATCGAAGATTTAGAGTTACTATATCAAAAGGACAAAGGATCGAGATGATTGCTCAGTTAAAGAAAGTTATGTGACTAAAAAACTAATTAGATTATGTCTTTAAAGGATGGTGACTTAGGTTGTTATACCCTTCTGGTGGAGTAAATATTGTAGTTACTATGTTAAGAAGAAAGTAACTGTACGATTTGTCTATAACAGTGAGAGAATGTCAGTCAATGAAAAAGTTCAGAAACTTGAACTTTATATTAGTAATTCAGCCTAAAAGTCTATTTTGGAATCTCAAGGGTTATTAACAATTTGCTAAGTACAAAAATTTTAACTATCACAAGGAAACAAATATCTACAAGAGACAATGTCATGATACATGTATATTTTATTTTGTTCATTTTTATTTATTCATATTTTACAATACACAATTTTTCTCTATATTTATGTACATTTCACTTATTTTAATCACATCGTTGTGATACTTGAATCTCCAAATAGGAAATTATTTAATGATTACCCTTTTCAATGATAAAAGAAAAAGACTATGGTGCTCCTCACGAGCAGTTAGCATTTGATGTTGTAGTTTATCACCTTGTGATTTTAGCAGTACCATTTCTTAAGTGTTGTGGATACTGATTATTAATCAAAGTTGAGTTTTGTCTTAGTAATTGATAATAATATTAAATAGAAATATTTTATTAAAATAAAATTTTAATTATAACACCATAGCATTGTATTTCTACAAATGATACACTCGTTCACTGTAACTTATATCATCGCATACTATTGTGACGTCCTCGTAGAATATTCTAGATTTTTCTTGTCAGTATAGGGGAGGATACCTGCAATGGCACTCCGATGGTCAAGTAAGTATTCAGTATAGAGCAATAAATGCAATAAATATTCTGAAGTCTCCTTTTTACCTGTCCTTCTTATTTTTCTTTTATAGGCATACTATTAGGCTAATGGGCTTAATAACTTAGCCTTAGATTAACCTTCTGACTGCTTGGATAATTAACCTTTTCTTATTGGTTATTTACCTTAATTAACTTGTTAATTTATTTTGATATGACTAAAGGGATGATGATATCTCTCGTCCAAGAGTGAGGCTGAAGAGGTGTTGGTACCCCTTATCCAGAGGTGAGGCCGAAATGGTGTTGGTACCTCTCGTCCAAATGTGAGGCCGAAGGGGTGTGGGTACCTCTCGTCCCGAGGTGAGGCTAAAGGGATGATGAGGCCGAAGGGGTGTTACTACCCCTTGTAACGACCTTTTTCTAGTGACGAAAATACCCAATTTTTTTTGCCCAACCTAAATTGATTCTTATTCTTAGTGAATTATTCTCATACTGTCTGTCATATGTATAGTCCAATAAAGTAAATGATGAATGAAAATTTTCTCATTTGCAAAATGATTTATCGTCAACCTTCATCAAAATATGCAGAAAAATTTATGCAGTCTAGGATGAAAGCCTAGATTGTCTCCAATGACTTTGGTTTGAAACACACATTGAACATGTTGTAAACATTTACTATGAAAGCAATTAAAACAAGGGGTTTTTTGTGATTCCAATTTTAATGTAAAGGCAAGTGATGAAATTAATGAATTCGATCAATGAAATGTGCAATCCTTAATTTTTCATGTAATTCTATCCCTATCTCTCTCAAGATTCAATAACTTTTCCTCTTCCTCTGAATTAGGGTAAGTTAAAAAGTAAGAATTTACCTTAAAGTCCTATACGAATTAAGCAATTTACACTGTGATTCTTGAGCTTTCTAGAGTGATCACTATCAATTCTGAGAGTGTTTATGTGCAGGCACTGTAATCCTGGAGCTTTCTGTAGTGATCATTCTCACTTCTGAGAGTAATTACGCGCAAGCCTAATGGTTCTCTTTAGCTCTGAAGTGGTCACTGCTACTTCTGAAAGTGGTTACTCTGGCCTACCCCTTGGAATCAGCTCCCTGGAGTGATCACCATGGTACCTGAGAGTGATTACTCTCAATTCATATTTTTTCCAGAACCAAAAATTCATGAATTT
The DNA here is from genome assembly GCF_003935025.1 of Abrus precatorius. NCBI lineage: Eukaryota > Viridiplantae > Streptophyta > Magnoliopsida > Fabales > Fabaceae > Abrus > Abrus precatorius. Next base: position 1,798,360 of record NW_020874439.1, on the reverse strand, counting down.
GTCTAGAATTTTCTGCACAATTATTCAAATGATCAAAATTGCAAAATATATTCACAAAAATTAGTGGAAATAAAACAAAAGTTAAGAAAGCTATAATATTTGACCTAAATGAGGTTTTTATGTTATTTACAATCTCTAAGTCTATTTTTCATATTAAAGTTCTATAAAAAGTTAGACAAAATATCTATAAATTATGGATTCATCACAACCCCAAACTTAAACTTTTGCTTGTCCTCAAGCAAATCGAAACTCAAGAAAATTGAAGGTAAAAGGTTGGATTTATCCAAAAAAATTTCTCAAAATTTTCATTCCAATATTAGACCCTAATTGGCACTTCCAATATTTCCAAAATCATGGATTCATTCAACAAAGCAATCACACTCATATCAATTATTTTCATGCAAAGTTCCACTAAACTGAAACAAAAATCCAGCAAGGTTTCATGCAATTCACACGATGCAAAGAAATCATCAAGCTCATAATATAGTGTTTCACTCTTCACTCATTAATGTTTCAGGCTAAGTATTTTCCCTTAATTCATGCATTTTGCCTCATCCTACCATATGCTTGCCCATATTCTCAATCTCCTTCGCTTAGATACAATAAACCACCTATCATAAAGGCTTTGTTAGTCACAAATGGGGTTAGGTTAGGTTCAATTTTGATCAAGGAAGGACAAAAGCTTAAGTGGGTTTATAAGAGGAGGAAATTCCTTTGAGTGAATGAGTACAACAACTAGAATGGAATGAATTAAATGATGTAGCAAGTGAGATTCAAGCACTCTTTCACCATGTTTTTTCATTATTTTGCCTTATGCGGGAATTTCTTTTTCTATCAAAATGTATGCTGTATTTCTATTTTTTTTCTTTTTCTTCCATTCATTCATTTTTGTAATTTATTGGACTTTGGCAATCATTCTTTTCTTCAAATTCAAGCATTTTTTTACATGTAATATTGACATTTATAATGCTCACCACCCCAAACTTAAGATCTTGCTTGTCCATAAGCAACTACAGTCATAATTAGCACCCTAAACTTAGTTTCATGCAATCACTCTTGATGTGACTCAAAAGAAATACCTCTCTTAAAGGAAGAAAATTATGTTTGCAGACTAAGTTGGGCAAAAGAAGAGAATGTAGAACAAGGGAAATTAGGTGCAAGGGTGTTCTAGGGTGGGTGGGTATGTGCAAAGAAGGTCACAATCATCTAGCTGAAAAATTGCACAATGCATATTCAATTAAGAATCAGGGCAAGTTCTAGAAAATAGATGCAAAAATACATGTAATGTGCACACAGAAAAGAAATTTAAGACTCAATTCTCTACCATGGTAAAAGATGATAATTACTTAGCAACATATGAGTACAATTCACCTTACAAGAAAATATGCTCAGTATAGTAGGAATGGTGATTATTTACAAAACAGAGAATGATTGAGAGTTGAATGGGAAGTGCAATCAGAATATAAAATCAGAATTACAAAACTAAACTTTATTAAAAATAAAGAAATAATGACAATGTTTTTTGTATTTTATCTATGAACTATGCAGGAAAAACAGACTAAGACAATGTGAAATAGAGGGAAAGAGATCACCCCATTTCAGAGTCACACTGAGAGATCAAATTAATGCTCCTATTGATGGGATTGAGGGCATTCTCTGAAGTCTTGGAAACAGTTGCTACCCTGCTGCATCTAAATTTCCTTGACTTTGCGCAGTACTTAGCCCCCATAATTACAATTTCACCCTGCAAAAATGGGAACTATACAAAATGTAGAGAGAAATGCTTAAACATCAAGATAATGAAATATAAGAAAAGAGAAGCTCAAATGCAAGACCATCATTTATTACAGAAAAATAACTAAAATTCTTAAGAACATTGTGAGTTGCCTCACACACAGCGCTTCTTTAACGTCACTAGCTTGACGTATAAAGTGAGTTATATAGGCCAAAGGTCGTGGTTGAGGGTTATGCATGGGATGTGCAGATCAATCTCCTCAACTTCCTCCAAGGGGACTAAATATTGTAGGAAGTGCTTCAAACGGTGTCCATTCACCACAAAGCTTTTGCTAATGGAGTCACTCTTGATGTCCACTGCACTATTAGGAAATACTTGTGTAATTTTGAATGGACCAATCCACCTGGAATGCAACTTTTCAGGTATGAACTTGAGGCGTGAGTTGAATAGAAGCATCTTTTGGCCTACAAAGAACTCTCTTCTATCTACCAATTTATCATGACACTGCTTGGTTCTCCCCTTGTAGATTCTTGAGTTTTCATATGCTCCTAAACGCAGCTCTTCTAGTTCTTAGAGTTGTGGCTTCCTCTTCCTCTTCCTCTTCCTCTTCCTCTTTCTCTTTCTCTGAAGTTGCCTCACTAGTTTAGACCCCTCTTTGAATAGAATTCTGTGCATGCATAGGAAAGGGCTAATATCAAGACTGTCAGCTAAAGTCCATCTAATAGCTCTCTTGTGCCTTTTAATTACATCCAACAATATCTCCTCATGTTCGCCTTCAAGCTTGGTGGAGATAATGACCAGGAGCTTCTCATTGGCTTCTAAGTAAGTATATTTCAAATGTTCCGATAGGGGCTTCAACTCCAATATGGGAGTTTGCTCCACAGAAAGAAGTGATTTGATACTTTCATTTGACAAGATCTCTGCAATATTCAAATCAAAGGGGTTAGATTCAACTGTACGTGTTGTACTCAATACATCATATTCCAACCTTATGGAATTTTCAGTTTCATCAACATTAAAAGTAGTAGAATTTGCATTTAAATAATCAGAATTCTCAGCACAAATGTCACACAAAGAAGAACTATTAGAAGTTTTACAAATGGAAGTATCTACACAATTATAAAAATTAAGAAAAGAGTCTCCTTCTTGAAATTCAGACAAACTATCATCTATTAATTCATCAAGAATGTCAATGTGGAAAACAGTGTTCTTCATTTGGGTGCTTCATAGCATCCAGTATGTTAAAGCGGACAACACTATCTCCAAACTCTATAGTAAGTGACCCGGCATGCACATCAATCTTCGTTCTTGTAGTCTTCAAGAACGGTCTTCCCAAAATGATTAGTGCAATACTATTCATTGACTCTTTCATGTCAAGGATGTAAAAATCAACTAGAAAAATGAGGTCATTCACCCTTACTAACACATCCTCCACAAGTCCAGCTAGATGTGTTGTGCTCCTGTTGGCAACTGAATAATCACACCTGTAGGCTGTAGAGGGCCAAGAGATAGTGAAGTAAAAATAGACAATAGCATAACATTAATGGATGCTCCTAGATCTAGCATGGCATTATCAATCCTGTTATTACCAATGACACATAGAATAGTAAATGTTTCTAGATCTTTGCACTTTTCGGGCATTGTAGCTCTTTGTTTCTTAAAAAGTGCAGAAACATTCCGACTCATATTTATCCTTTCATTACCCTTAAGTCGCCTTTTATGGGTGCATAAATTTTTCAAGAACTTGGCGTATCTGGGTATTTGCTTGATTGCATCCAGCAAAGGTTTATTCACCTCTACCTTCCTAAAGGTGTCTAAGATCTCCTTGTCGATCTCTTCAGATTTCTTGCTTGGCTGGATTACTCTTTGAGGAAATGGGAGAGGAATTGCTCTTTCAATATTTTCGGCTACCTTTTGTTGAGCAGGTGCAGGTCTTGACTGTTCTTGAGTCTTTTTCTCTCTACTCTAATCAATTGTAGCTGAAGTACAGCTTGAGTCTTCCTTCTCCTTGGGCGTTGTGGGCTCTTGCATCACTTTTCCAGATCTTAGAGTGATTGCACTCACATTTTTAGAATTCACAACAGTTTATGCAGGGAGGCTTCCTGAGCCTTGATCTAGTTCAGAGAGGAGGCTAATTGTCCCATTTGGTTCTCCAAAGTCTTAATACTAGCCTTGGTTCTTTGCTGGAAAGTGATGTTGTTCATGGTCAATTGTTTCATGAGCTCCTCCAGTGATGGTTCATTTTTCTGGGATGCACTTGGTTGTGAAGAAGATGGTTAGTAATGGTGCTGGGCTTGTTGTGGTTGATGTTGGGATGGATGAGATCTATTTGGGCCAACATGATGTTCTTGATATTGAGTGTCCTGCTACTGGTTGTGTTGTTGAGAATTGTTCCCCCATCTTAGATTTGGATGGTTCCTCTAGCTTGGGTTGTATCTATTAGAAGATAGATCCCAACTGGGCTGCTGCTGCCAATTTGGAAAAGGAAATTTATTAGTATAAATATTTGCAGCATAAGCCTGAGGATTACCTTCTAGAGTGTCAGACTCTTGCAGTGTAGGACAGCTATCAGTGTAATGGTCTGTAGCTGAGCAAATGCCACACAACATGGCTTGAATGGGTGGTGGAGGAGGTGAAGATGCAATAGCACTATTTTGCATGGAAGCCAATTGCTTCACCATGGATGCCAATTCATCAAGCTTGTATTCTAGCTTACTAGATGATAGTCGTTCCGCAAGCGTACGAGGTATCGCGTAATAAAAAGTTATCATTCCCTCAGAGATTATGCCCAAGTACTAGTTCCCAGTGATTCAATTATCCAGACAAACCATTTCAAAGAGAATATGTTGCAGAATGAATTGAAAACTAAAAACTATTAACAAAAGATTCAGATTGAAAACTTCCTAGAGAATCAAGATGAATAAGAAAACTCTTAGGAGTCGGTAGGTTCATATGTTATGTACCAAATTTAAAACAAGTCATTTCCCTATTATTCAATTTCTATTTCTAAGGTGTATTTTTCTTAATTGATTAGTGCATTTCTCTCGAAACCCCACTAACGTACCTAATTACCGAAGAGCCATGTTCAATTCGTTAAGTAGATCCCTTACGCTTTATGAAAATCCAATTACCCCTCAAAAAGCTTTGTCTACTTTCGTAACCCAAATCCCCAGGTTCAATTCCATGCTTTTTGAACGATATGTCGATCTCTCAATTATCCATATTGTTTAAACTCATCTAACCTTATCTCTAAGCCATTAGAAGCATTAGGCTCTCATGGAAATGAATAGAAAACAAAAATCCAGTAACAGAGAAATTCAAAGTATTCAAATTTGAAACATAAACATATTTCCTTTAATCCCAAGAATGAGATTTAGTGTGCCATAGAAATGATGATTACTAAGCCACAATACAATAAATCAAACCCCAACATAGAAGAAAATCAAAAACAAAACAAGGGGTCAGAAAATAGAGGAAAGGTTCTCACTATGTCCTCTGAATCTTCTTCCCCAGTCTGCCAAAAACCAATGTTCTTAAAAAAATTGATCTCTTGATCTTCTCGTTCTTTTTCTCCGTCTGCCCAAGAAAAACTAAAAAAACTTTTCCCATTCGTGGTCCTTTTTCCTTTTTTGTTTTCTTTTTTATCAGAAACCGCTCCGCTATTAAGGGAAGTGCAGAATGTGCAAAACCCATTGGCAGTGGGAAAAACCCACGGCCAGTGGATCGTGACAGGGACCCAGACATGCTCAATTTTCCCTTCCAGGCAGCAAGAACCACGGCCAGTGGGAAAAATCCACTGGTAGTGGATTTTTTACGCCACTATGCCATTTTCCAGTGAGTTCCACACCCAGTTGGAAAAACCCACTAGCAGTGGACTTATCTTAACTTCACCAAAATGCTCTTTGACAGTGTTTTAAGGCTTGGGAGTGTTCTTTTTCATGTATCTTTTCTTGATAGTGCAATCCAAGAGTTAATATGGCTTTATTTTTGTGCTTTTAGTGGCTTGAACTCATTTCCATTCATCAAATGCTTCATCAAATGCCTCTCGTTTCCAAGTTTATGAACCTATAACAAAGCTATTCCTGCAAAACTGAGACACCCGAATAACATGTGCGGAATGACGGAAAACAATTGGAATTAAGGGGAAAACTAACACAAATAAACTAGAAAACTCAAACAAAACACCACTAAAAATAATGTGAACTAGACACCTATCACTAGACTCAGCAACTTGGACTTCACTCACATTTCTGGTAACACAAGAATTTTGCCTTGTTGCAAATTGTTGTGAGTTGGCAGCCATATTCTCAATCAAATTCCGGGCTACAACTGGAGTCTTGTCAACCAATACCCCTCCACTTGCAATGTCTATCATGCTTCAGTCCATAGGGTGCATTCCCTCATAAAAGTATTGTATCAACAATTGATCACTAATTTGGTGGTGAGGGCAGCTGGCACATAATCTCTTGAATCTTTCCTAATATTCATAAAGGGTTTCTCTTTCAAGCTGCCTTATCCTACAAATTTCCTTTCTTATGGATGCAACTCTTGATGCTGGGAAAAATTTCTCCAGGAAAAGTCTCTTCAAGTTGTCCCAACTAGCAATAGATCCAAGGGGGAGGTAGTAGAGTCAATCCTTAGCTGCATCCATCAGAGAGAACGGAAAGCCTTTTAATTTGACATGCTCTTCAGGCACACCTTGTGGCCTCATAGTTGAACAAACAATGTGGAACTCCTTGAGGTGTTTGTGCGGATCTTCACCTGCAAGGCCATGAAATCTTGGCAATAAGTGTATTAGTTCAGTTTTTAGAACAAAAAGAGCATCAATGTCAAGATATTGTATGCATAAAGTTTGATATGTTACATCTGGTGCAACCAGTTCCTTTAATGTTCTCTCATTGTCAGCCATTTTTTCAAATTCAGATTCTAAAAAATGAGGTGATGAATAGATAGATGAAGGAGATGAAGGTTCTTCAAAATATTCAGAATTATGTCTATGTAATCTAATGCTACTATGAAATGTCCTATCAATCTCTGGGTCAAGTGGATACAAGTCTCCAGGATTTGATCTGGTCCTGCACTAGAAACTAACTATAAGAAATAAGAAGAAGTAAGCTAAATGAAACAGCAAAAATGCAGAAAAATTTAGATGACAATTATGCAGAAAACTAATCTCTAAGTGCAGCAAAATGAAGCATTAACACTAAACAGCAAAATAGAAAGAAATTGCAAACTATGGCAAGAAAACATGCAACACACTAGCACAAATTCTGCAGAATTATGCAGAATTATGCAGCAAAAATAGAATAAAGTGCAGGAAAATTAAAAACAGAACACTAAAATAGAGCAACTAACAAGTTTAATGCAAAATTAACACCAAAGTCCCCGGCAACGGCGCCAATTTGATGAACAGAATATTTTCTTGTTTTGCATAAAGATTTGTCATCAACCTTCATCAAAATATGCAGAAAAATTTATGTAGTCTAAGATGCAAGCCTAGGTTGTCTCCAATGATTTTGGTTTGTAACATACATTGAACATGTTGTAAATATTTACCGTGAAAGCAATTAAAACAAGGAGGTTTTGTGTGATTCCAATTTTAATGTAAAGGCAAGTGATGAAATTAATGAATCCAATCAATGAAATGTGCAATCCTTAGTTTGTTCATGTAATTCTATCCTTATCCCTCTCAAGATTCAATACTTTTCCTCTTCCTCTAAATTAGGGTAACTCAAAAAGCAAGAATTAACCTTGAAGTCCCATACGAATTAAGCAATTTACATGGGCTCCAACCCTTTTTCCTAAGATTACGCAACCTTAGAAACTAACTTAGGATTAAGCAAACCAGGTTAAGAATTTCATTAAAATGAATTAGGGTTAATTAAGCAATGTCCCCCTCATTCAAACATTAATTCAATTCAAAGAGTTGGGAGATATAAATTCATAAAGGAAAGGGAATTATATTGACATTCATACCCAGGAATTCAATAATCCATGAACTCACTACGGATTACAAGTTTAGCCCTCAATGAGGATGGGTCTTACAAATTTAAGATGAAAGCAAAAGGAATTCAATGACATCAATGCAAGAATTAAAGAAAAGTGAAGAGAAATTGTAAATCAAACTGATGAATCCATATTTTGACTGATATTTTAGCATAATTCTAACACATTTGATAAGAAAAATATATAAAGAAAGAAGAAAAACTCAGAAAAAGAGAAGGAATTGAAGTTGTTTAAATTTGTAGTTATTTTAGCAATTATGAAATTTTTACTTAGGAATTAAGTTTTTAATCTTGTTTTTGAAGGAATAAATTGAGCAAGGATCATATCCATGGAGGTTTGATGACAATGAAGAGGAAAGAAGCAAGTTTGGACTCCAAAAACACAAGAATAAGAAATTACAGACTGAGCGTGATCACTATTGTCAGTAAAAGTGATCACTTCAGAGCTCAAAGAAGAAGTGAAGCCTGGGCGTTACCACTTTTATCATTAAAAGTGATAGTTCCAGAGAGGCAAAATATCAGGAAATCTCTGCGTAACCACTATTGTCATCAAAAGTGATCGTTCCAGAGAGTCTTCAACTTGGCGAGTTGCGCGTAGTCACTTTTATCAGCAATAGTGATAACGCGCAACTACCTTGGCTCTGTGTTGTCACTTTTATCATCAAGAGTGATAGTTCCAGAGAGCTCTCAATATCAGGAAGTTGCGCGTGGCCACTATTTTTGGGAAAAGTGTTAACGCGCAACCAAAAACTCTCTGTGTAACTACTATTTCTCATAAAAGTGATGATGTGAAAATCTGGGAAATTCTATAAATACCAGAAACGATCCAGAAAAAAGGGATTCTGTTCATTTTCAATTTTTTTAGTTAGATTCTTGTTAGAGGAAGTGAGAGAGAGGAGTGGGGATTCAAATTTCGGAGCTTCACGAAGAGGAATTGGAGTGGAGCAAGCTTCCATGACGATTCTGATTTTCTTCTTCTCTTCTTCTCTTTCTTTTCTTTTCCCTGCTGCCATGGCTGTGTAATTTGTTCATAATTAGGGATTGTAGATCTGAAATGAATGTGTTGAATTGATTTTGGATCTGAATTTCAAGCTTTGGAATAGATTGAGTGATTGATTCTGCACTTTACGTAGGAATTGAATGGAAATTTAATTAACTAATTTCAGAGGAACTCTTGTCAATGGAAATTGAATTTGTTCTTCAGATCTGAACCAATCACCAAGATTATAGTTTTCTTAGGGATAAGGAACTTTGATCTTGCAATCTTTTGGTTTCTTATACTGAAAGCAATGTTGAATTAAATCAGATCTAAGGAATTAGAATGTTTTAATTGAATGTTAGGTTCACTGAGTTAAGGCCTCTGAACAATAGAACGTGAAACTGATTGTCTTTCTTTCCAAATGCTTGTTAATTCAGAACTTTATTGATTAAACATTGGAGTTTTGGTGAAGCAATTCCCTAGCTATGGTTTCTTCCTTTGTTATCACCTAATTGTTTGTTCGTTGTTCTGTTTTCTGCAAGTTCATTTTACTTTTAATTGTTCTAGTTTGCTGTTATTACATGTTACTACTCTCCTTCCAATTTTGAAACAGCTTAAATGGTTATAATTCTATGAAGTGGTATTTGAAACCTAAATTCCCCGTGGAGACGATATTTGGATCTTAAATTTACTCATTACTTGCTGCAATCCTAGTGCACTTGCTAGTGTTAGATTGCGAACACTAAGTTTTTGGCACCGTTGCCAGGAAATTTTGCATTTCAATATCATCAGTAGTAGAAAGGTAACTAGATTGAGCATTTATTTTGTTGCTTTGCTTTCAAATTGCTTTCTGAATAATTTTACTGCACCTTGTGTAGTATTCTGCATAATATTTCTGTCTGCTGCATAGAATTTTTACATCCTTGTTTATCTGCATAATTTCTGTTTTCATTGTTCTTCATATTTGTAATTGCCATTCTGCATATTTTTACATGATTTTACAATTCTGCAGCTGCTAGATTTAAGTTTCTATATGCTTTTACTGATAGATTTTGCATGATTTCTGTTGTGCATTTCTGAATATCAATTGTAGTCTAATTTTGTTTTAATCTGATTTGTATATGCGTGGTAAAAACAAGAATAAATCAATTCTGGTCTTTGATCCTGACATAGACATAACTTTGAGAAGATTGAGAAAAGAGTCTAGAGCAGAAAAAGCCATAGGGAGTGATAGTGAATTAGAAGCTGTCCATTCTCTATAATTTCAGAGTAATCCTAGAGTGAAAAGAACACCTACACCTTTGAGACAACCAAATCCAGCAAGAAATGGCAGAGCAGAACAGAATTAGAACATTAGGGGACTATGCTATTCCTAACATGCAAGGTTTTAACTCTTCTATAATTAAGCCAACTATTCAAGCCAACCATTTTGAGATTAAACCTGCCCTACTACATTTAGTCCAACAGGATCAATTTTCTGGAGGAAATTCTGATGATCCTAACTTACATATTTCAAATTTTCTGCAGCTATGTGACACCATAAGAATGAATGGAGTTAGTGAAGAAGCTATCAGATTAAGACTATTTCCATTTTCCTTGAGAGATAGAGCAAAATGCTGGTTACAAGCTCAACCACAAGGAAGCATCACAACTTGTGAATAAGTTTCTAACTAAGTACTTCCCTCAATCCAAAGCTGCTAAGTTGAGAGGAGAAATTACATCCTTTGTGCAGCAAGAAGGAGAATCATTGTATGAAGCTTGGGAAAGATACAAAGAATTACTTAGAAGGTGTCTACATCATTGTATCCCAGATTGGATGCAATTGGAAACTTTTTATAATGGAATGAATGCAGTAACAAGAACAATGGTTGATACTGCTACTGGAGGTTCATTAAATACAAAGTCCTTGGAAGAAGCTCAGAGAATTATTGAGATGATGGCATCTTCAATGTATCAGAATTCAAACTCAAGAAATCAAGGAAGAAACTCTGGTCGTGAAGCTAAGGTTCTAGAAACTTTTCTTGCACAGAATCAGCTACAAAATCAAATGTTTTCAGAACAATTAGTTGTCTTAACACAACAAATCAGCAATCTGCAAATAGGGAGTATGCCTACCAGTCAGCTAAGTTGTGATTTTTTTGGAGGAAACCATGTAAATGATGCATGCGAGGCATCTACAAGTGAACCACAAGAGCAAGTGAATTATATGAATAATTTTCAGAGACAACAGCCATCATATCCCCCTGGATTTCAATTTTCAAATAATAAAACTCAACAGTATTCTAATTGGAATAATCAATATTCTGCTACAAAGAATTCTGACTCAAATTTGCCTTTTCCTAATGCAGGACCAGCAACACAACAGCCTTATTTTCAGAGGAATTCATCCACTCAACCTCAAGGAAATCAGAAATTTTCCAAGCCTATGAATGAGAGGTTGACTGAGATGGAAGAAACTATGCTGCAATTCATGAAGGTAACTCAAACAAGCTTCAAGAACCAAGAAGCTTCCATGAAGAAACTAGAAACACAAATCAGACAATTAGCTGAACAACTATCCAGCAGGGATGAAGAAAGATTTCCAAGCAATACAGTAATCAATCCTAAAGAGCAATGTCAAGCCATAACTACAAGGAGTGGAGCTATAGTTGCAAGCCCTAAACCAGCAGAAAAGAAAGTAAATGATGCAGCAAAGAGAAAAATTGAACAAGATCTGCAACAAGGAAATTTTAAGCTATTGAAAAAAGACCATTCAGAAGAAAAAGTAGATGTTCCTATAAATTCTGAGAGGAAAACCAAAAAGCAACTCTTTGAGGAAGCTTGTAAGCCAATAGATCCAGAAAAATACAAGAGGCTGCCTTATCCTCAAAGAGTCCAAAATCCTAAACAAGATGAACAATTTGAAAGGTTTATGAATGTCTTTAAGAAATTACAAATTAACATTCCTTTTGCAGAAGCTTTGGAGCAAATGCCTTCATATGCAAAGTTTATGAAAGAACTACTTTCTAGAAAAAGGAAGCTAGAGCATGATAAAACAGTACCTTTGATAAAGGAGTGCAGTGCCATTCTCAAGACAAAGCTTCCTCAAAAGCTGAAAGATCCTGGATCATTTAGCATTCCTTGTGAAATAGGAAACTGCACTGTGGGAAGAGCATTGTGTGACTTGGGAGCAAGCATAAATCTGATGCCATTGGCTGTTCTGTAGAAACTTGGGATAGAGGAAGTGAAGCCCACCAACATTACACTGCAACTAGCTAATAGATCATACACTTATCCATATGGAGTTGTTGAAGATTTATTAGTTAAAGTTGATAAGTTCATTTTTCTTGCAGATTTTGTAATTCTGGACATAGAAGTGGATTCCAACATTCCTTTGATACTAGGAAGGCCATTTCTTGCAACCGGAAGAGCCTTAATAGATGTGCAGAAAGGTGAACTTATGCTTCGAGTTCAAGATGACAAGGTAGTGTTTAATGTGTTTGAAGCTTTAAAATATCCAATTGAAGATAGTACATGTATGAAGGTAGAAATACTAGATGCTTTTATTACACAAAGCCATATTAATGAAATTGATGAACTTGCTGTGTTAGAAGAAATAATATCTGCAGGGAATAACAAATCTGAACTTCTGCATGAAGAATACATCATGGAAGTACAGCAGCAATTAGAGGCTCTGCCAATTCAAAAATCTGCAGAAAATTCAGTGAAGGAGAAGCTAGAAAAGGATGATAAAGAAGAGGAAAAGCAAAAGCTAAAGCTGAAACAACTTCCTTCCCACCTGCGGTATGCATTTCTAGATGAGAAACATGAAAATCCAGTCATCATCAATAATGAACTTAAGGAAGAACAAGAGGAAAAACTGCTGAGAATTTTGAGAGAACACAAATCTGCAATTGGATGGAGTATTGCAGATCTGAAAGGTATAAATTCTTCATTTTGTAAGCACAGAATTTTATTTGAAGAGAATTTTAAGCCTGTTGTGCAGCCACAAAGGAGGTTAAACCCAGCCATGAAAGAGGTAGTTAAAAAGGAGGTCATGAAGCTATTAGATGCAGGAATAATATACCCTATTTCTGACAGCAATTGGGTAAGTCCAGTCCAAGTTGTTCCAAAGAAAGGTGGTATGACAGTTGTACCTAATGAAAAGAATGAACTTGTCCCTACTAGGACTGTGACTGGATGGAGAATGTGCATAGACTATAGGAAATTAAATGATGCAACCAGAAAAGACCATTTCCCACTACCATTTGCAGATCAAATGCTAGAAAGACTTGCTGGACATTCATTTTATTGTTTTCTTGATGGGTATTCGGGATATAACCAAATAGCTGTGGATCCTTTGGATCAAGAGAAAACTGCATTTACATGTCCATTTGGAGTCTTTGCATATAGGAGAATGCCATTTGGTTTGTGTAATGCCCCTGCCACTTTCCAAAGATGCATGCTTTCTATTTTTTCTGATTTGGTAGAAAACATCATAGAGGTATTCATGGATGATTTCTCTATTTTTGGTGATTCTTTTGATGATTGTTTAGCTAATCTATCCACTGTTTTGCAGAGATGTCAAGACACTAACCTTGTGTTGAATTGGGAGAAGTGCCATTTTATGGTACAAGAAGGCATTGTCCTTGGTCACAAAATTTCAGAGAAAGGAATGGAGGTGGACCAAGCTAAGATAGAAGTCATTAGTAAATTACCTCCACCTATCAATGTTAAGGGAGTTAGAAGTTTTTTAGGACATGCTGGTTTTTATAGAAGATTCATAAAAGATTTTTCCAAGATTGCTAAACCCTTGAGTAATTTACTTATAAAGGATGCAGATTTCATATTTGATGATAATTGTTTGCATGCGTTTTCTATTTTAAAAGAGAAACTGATTTCTGCACCTATTCTTGCAAAACCAAATTGAAAATTACCTTTTGAACTCATGTGTGATGCAAGTGATAGTGCAGTGGGTGCTGTGTTAGGACAGAAAAAAATAGGAAATTACATGCTATCTATTATTCAAGCAAAGTATTAAATCATGCACAAGTGAATTACACAACAACAGAAAAAGAACTTTTAGCTATTGTATATGCTTTTGATAAGTTCAGATCATATTTAATGGGTTCAAAAGTGATTGTATACACTGATCATACTGCTCTTAAATATCTTTTGACAAAACAGGATGCAAAGCCCAGATTCTTAAGATGGATTCTACTCCTCCAAGAATTTGAGCTAGAGATCAAAGACAAGAAAGGGAAAGAAAATAGTGTTGCTGACCACCTATCCAGACTACCTTTGGAGAGTTCAACCACTGAATCATTGGAAATAAATGAAGAATTTCCAGATGAAAAGCTGTTTGCAGTGGATAACATGCCTTGGTTTGCTGACATTGCAAATTTTAAAGCCACTCAATTCATTCCAAAGTGGTTTACCTGGCAGCAAAAGAAGAAGTTCTTACATGACAGCAAATTCTATGTGTGGGAAGACCCATACCTGTTCAAAATTGGAGTAGATGGGTTACTAAGAAGGTGCATTCCACAAAGTGAGCAAGCTGAGATACTATGGCATTGTCACAATTCAGAATATGGAGGCCACCATGCAAGTTCAAGGACTGCTGCAAAAGTTTTGCAAGCAGGTTTCTTTTGGCCTACACTCTTCAAAGATGCCAAGAGGTATGTGGAAAACTATGACAAATGTCAAAGAACTGGAAATATCTCAAGAAGACATGAGCTGCCATTAACCAACATCTTAGAAGTGGAACTATTTGATGTATGGGGATTGATTTCATGGGACCATTTCCCCCATCATTCTCACACGAATACATTCTAGTGGCAGTGGATTATGTGTCTAAATGGGTAGAAGCAATTCCCACCAGATCAAATGATACAAAGGTAGTGATTTCTTTTATAAGAAAGAAATTTTTTTCAAGATTTGGTGTGCCTAGAATGCTGATAAGTGATGGAGGTACTTACTTCTGCAACAAGTATCTTGAAGCTGTATTAATGAAATATGGTGTGAAGCATAAGGTTACTACTCCATACCATCCACAAACAAGTGGACAAATGGAGGTTTCAAATAGAGAAATCAAGCAAATTCTAGAGAAAGTAGTGAACAGCTCAAGGAAGGATTGGTCAAAGAGGCTAGATGATTCATTATGGGCATATAGAACTGCTTTTAAAACTCCAATTGGTATGTATCCATATCAGTTAGTATTTGGAAAGGCCTGTCACCTACCTCTAGAACTGGAACATAGAGCATATTGGACTACAAAATGGCTTAACTTTGATCTGTCAAGTGCTGGAAGGAAGAGAATTCTGCAACTGCATGAATTAGAGGAATTCAGATAGCAAGCTTATGAGAATGCAAAGTTGTACAAAGAAAGAATTAAGAGAATCCATGACAAGTTTATTCTGCAAAAAGATTTTAGACCTGGCCAGCAAGTGCTGCTATTTAATTCAAGATTAAAATTGTTTCTAGGGAAATTGAAATCTAGATGGTCTGGACCATTTTTAATAAAGGAGACCTCTTCTTTTAGAGCAATTCTTATAGAAGATCAGAAAACAGGGAGGGAATTCAAGGTCAATGGCCAAAGATTGAAGATCTATCATGGAGAAGAGTTTGCAAGAAACATATCATGCTTGAAATTAGTTCCTCTTGAATGAGGAACAACTAATATCAAGCTAGTGACATTAAAGAAGAGCTTTGTGAGAGGCAACTCACACTTCTTTCCCTTTAGATTTTGTTAATTTCTGGTTTTTAGTTTTATTTTTCTGCATGATCTGAGTTCTGATTGCTTTGCAATTGGTTTGACAGTGAAACTGGTAGTTTGTTGGAACTTCTACTTTGAGAATAAAAATGTGGTTAAGCATAAGTTGAAAGGGTCTGCAAGATCTGTTATAATTGCTGGAACATCCACTTTCTAACCCATTTTAAGCTTCCTATTTTGTTTTAGAATTTTCATTGTTCATGTTAGTTAAATTTCTGTAATTTTTGCAATAAAATTCTGCTAAATCTGTCTTCTGAGGTACATTTGAGGTACTTGAATTGAGATTCAATGTTTAAAGTGTGTAATTGATGGATTAGAGAGTGACAATTGAGTTAATCGAGGTTTAGAGGAAATGGACTAATGAAAAGAGTCATTATGTTGCAGGGAATGAGTTTCACAGAGAATGAATTTTGAAGTAATCTTCTTGAAGAATCACTTTTACTGATAAAAGTGATCACACAGAAGCATTATGGTGACATGCTCCTCTGGAACTATCACTCTCACTGATGAGAGTGATCACGTAGAGGCGGATGGGGAAACATCATCACAAGAGTGCTCACTTTCCCTGGAAAAAGCAGCCACGCACAGGTAAGTATTACCTGGACCTCTATGCGTTATTACTTTTATCAATAAAAGTTATCAGTTTGCTCAGCAATAGTGATAGCGCGCCCCTTACTCTGAAAAATACACTCTCTGGAACATTCGCTCTTATGAATAATAGTGATAACGCTGGGACTTTTAAAAACATAAAGGTCACTTTTACTCTCAAAAGTAGCCACATGCTCAAGCGTGCCTATAAATACTGCTAAGGGTGAATACGCACATACGTTTTTAAATTAAAAAAAAATCCCTTCCCTCTCTGAGAGCTCTCCTCATAAATCTCTGCATTGCGATTCAGAAGCTTCTTCTTCCCTGTTCGAACATCATTTCTGCATCTTCAACCAAGGTACACTTCCCCTACTTCTGAAATCTATGATTGGGGTTTTTGTATGTGTTTAAATATTTTGGGGAAGTTGCTGAAAAAAGGGTAACTAAGAATGTTCGAGGCATTTAAATCAATTTGGGGAATAGAAAATACTGAGATTAGGTTTTGCTGTAATGTGAGTTTTCTAAGAAGATTCAATTCTGCATTGCACTTTTCACATTAACAAACTTCTGCAGAAATTGACTTGACCTAAAAAGACTTTAATAAGAATGTTTTGATTGAAAGATATTGAATTTGAAAGTCTGAAATTATCTATTTTGATATTATCTATTTTCACATTAACAAACTTCTGCATGTATTGTTTTGGAAAATGTCGAGATTAGTATTGGGAAACTATTTTGATATTATTTGCTTCAAGAATGGAATGGACAATACTTTGAATTGGTCTTTCCCTGTCAACTATGACATTTCTGCTGGGATAATTGAAATTGCATTGCATGCTATATGTACCACATTTCTGCAGCATTTTAGTTGATTTAGATAGAATTGTGTGAATTGGTTGATTGAAAATTTCTGAATACGACTATTTGAAATTACCTGCTGTGATGGAACCACTTCTTCATTAATCTGAAAATTACAATAAGTGAGTTGCAGCAATATTTTTGGAATTTGATTGAAACCTGAACAGATTGCTCTGCACTACCCTAATTCTTTAGGACAGTGAACACATCCTGAATTTTCAGATTAGGAGTATCCAAATTTCTCTGAATGTGATGGATTAATGTTGAGCATCTATACTGTGCATCTGTATAATACATGTTTTGACAGCAAACTTAAATTCACACTCTGAGGCTATTTGGTTCAAAATAGAATGAATAATACTTCAAATAGCTATTCTCTGTCATGTATGTTAGTTTGATGGGATAGTGGAAATCACATTGCACTATATGAACCAAATTTCTGCACAATTTGAATTGATAGCAACAGAATTTTATAAAACTATGGAATTGGAAATTAGAATACATAACTGTGCCGAAAGTGAGTTAGACATTAATTTGGGAATATCCGAAATGCATACTTGATTGTAAAATGAATACAACTTCTGAATTTTTGCTGACAGCACAAAATTGGTTTGAAAAATTGGTCAAGGCATGTAATTATCTTTTTGCATTACCCTGATATTTGATAAGAGTGTGCACTCTGAAATCCTACTATTAGATTTTGCATGTTTTGACTAAGTTGTGCAATTGGATGTTGGTATTTGAATGTGAATGATATTATTAGCAGATTGCATGATGTGAAGTATTAGAAAATTTAAATTTCTGCAAACTGCTTGATTGAACTTTCTGCAGTATAGGATTATTCTATGGTTCTAAAATTTTAAACTGACAATTACTCCTTTCTTGCAGAAAATTGCAAAATGGTTAGGACTTCATTCAATACACCTGTGGGTCCTCCTAAGAACAAGCAAGCTGCATCCTCTACCACTCCTAAGAAGAAGCGAGCTGCATCTTCCACAACTCCAACAAGAAGATCCAGCAGAAATCTCCAAGCTGCAGCATCAAAGAGGGCTAGAACTGATGGTGTCTCAAGTTCCTCACCTATTCACATTTCTGAACCCTCACCTTCTCCTTCACCTCAGACAAGGTCATTTGCACCTGCATCTGAACCTTCACCTTCTCCACCACCTCAGACACAATCTCCTGCACCTTCACCTTCGCCATCACCTCCACCAAGAACAGCTGCACCCTCAGGATCTTCACCACCTACCACACATGATCCAAGATTCAGAAGTTTGGCTCATGAAAACTTTTTCAGAGCCAATATTCTAAGAAGAAAAAGTGTTCCTGACAGAGCATTCCAAATAGCTGGGAACAATTACCCTGAATTCAAGGAGGAAATCCAGAGAAGAGGCTGGGAATTCTTCTGTGCAACAGCTAGCCTGGGTTGGAGGGAAATCACTTAGGAATTCTATGCCAATGCCATGCGGTTTAAAGGAAAAGGAATCCCTAAGTTCAGCTCCATGGTCAAAGGCATGAGGATTGACTTCTCTCCAGCAAACATCAACAGGGTGCTGGAAATTAATTCTGCACAACATGCTGCACAACTGGACTTCAAGACATTTAAGGAAAGTCCAGATATTGAATTTGTGCAAATTCTGGAAAGGATTGGAAAACCAGGCACCACATAGGAGCTTAACCAGTCTAAGAAGCCAAAGCACATTGTCACCAAAAATCTTCTGCCCTTTGCCAAAGTATGAAGCATGTTTATCTTAAATTCTTTCATGCCTGTCAAACATAGCTCCACACTAGCTGTCAAGAGGGTTGCTCTGCTTTTTTTCCATAGTCTCCGACATCTACATAGATGTGGGAGAAGTAATAAGTGAATGTATTTTGAGAATACTGAAGACAAAAAGGGATTCATTAGCCTCTCTTCAGTAATTACATTACTTTGTGAAGACGCAGGAATAGAGTTTGGTGATTACCAAGAGAAAATTAGAGCTGCACCATCCATTTCTGCAGCTCTGATAAAAGAGATTTATGCAACTGTTTCTTGCACCTCTGCAGCCCCAATTCCTTCACAATTCAAGAAAGAGAAACCGATGATGATGAAGGACACTCTGAAGTAGCTAGCTAAAGGGCAGAATCAATTGGCTGAAAGGCTGACTGAGCTGCACAATAGCCTCAAAGCTGGAGTTATGTTAATGGAATGTATTATGCTGAATATTGGTCAGAAATTGGGAATGACCAAAGATGAAATGTATCATACTCCAGACTTGGCAGAGAATGCCCAGTGCCTTCGTTCTTCTGTTTTCAAGAATATGCCAATATACAGAACCCACTTTCCTCAGCCACCATTTGAAGAAGTAGTGGAAGAAGAAGAAGAAGAAGGCTTTGAAGAGGAAAGCTCAAAGGAAGAAGATGCAGCAGAAGACTAGTTTAGGAATTTATTTTCAGTTATTAAGAGTTTGTAAATTTCTGGTAGTTTTAAACTTTTTGGGTTGTAATCACTAATTGGTACAATTTGGGTTAAACTTCGCATACTTGTTCTGCATTTATATTAGTTTTCTAACTAATTACCTTCCTCTTGCTGCAAATTGATGGAATTCTGGTGTTTTTGTGCAGAGAATGTCACACACACAACACTCACACATATTGGATGGTGACTCTTGAACAAGCTGCCATGAAAGGGCGGTTTCATTCTCTACCTCTTATTCATGTGTTAGCCTCACATTACACTGAATTGTTTTTGAAAAACACTAAATACTAGAATAAATAATAAACTGCTGGCTGTGAATTCTATGTGAATTTTTTTAAGTTGTTTTTCCCATTCTCAAAATGAAATCACACTTGTATTTTCAAAATGAGGCAGTCTTGCCACTAGGTGCATATATTTCTGAAAATGCATTGTGTTTTCATTAATCCACATGATCACTTATAAATACCTAGTGAGATTTGAACTGTCTAATTCTTTTTCTTGTGTGATGAATTATATTTGGCTGCATTTTCTAGAACTTGCCCCTGTTCTTAATTGAATATGCATGTTACAGTTTTCACTCACATGATAGAGGCCATGATTGATTTCCTTAGTTAGCCAAAAATGCCTTCCTTTATGATTATTTATCTTAGCTCACCCCTTTGAGCTTAATATCCCTTTTCTTGAAATTACCTCACTATAAGCCTTGCTGAAAAACCAATTTTACCGTTCAAAGGAAAAGATGAATAGTGAGTTTAATCAAGAATGAGTTTTAAAACTAAGTTTGGGGTGGCATCCACATTTTCATTGCTTGAGGACAAGCAAGGTTCTAAGTTTGGGGTGGGGAATAGCAAGCTATCTAAGTTTGAGTTCAAAAAGTCAGAAAGAAAGACTAAAAGTGCTGCAGAAAAATGAAAAATGTATGCAGCAAAACTGTGGAAAGAGTAAGTTGGAAAGAGAAAAATGGAGATCAAAAAGAAGAAATTCGCAGTAAACTATTGTAGAGAAAAAGAAAAAGAAATTCAAGGAAAAGAAAAGAGTAAATGGAAGCAAGAGAAGAAAAAGGAAAATGAAAATTTTGCTGCACAAAAATAATTTGTTTGCTGCATAATTGAGGGATTTAATGTGAATGAATGTTAAACCAGACTAGTTTTAAAGTCATTCACTCAAAATGCCTCTGATCTTTTGAAATTGCAAATTGTTTCTTATTTTGTTCAATATCTACCTTAACCTAAGCCCTGCTATAACCTGTAAAAAGCCCTCTGGATGTGTGATTAACTGTATTAAGCAGAGGAGATGGAGAAATTGGGCAAGCATATGGTAGAGTGCAGCTGAATTGATGATTAAAGAGAGAAAATAGTACCTAAACACTGCTGAGAAATGAGGGAAACACTGTCCAGTGAGAGGTGATCATGATTTTTAATGTTTCTCACATGAACTTGGCTGATATATATTCACTTTGATAGCAATTATTGCTTAAAACTTGAGGAATGCATTGTGATTGCCATGTTGAGTAATTCGAAGAACATCTTAAATGAAAACTATGTAGAAAACACAGAATTACAAATTGGAAAATTCTGATATAGCAGTTTGTGAAAAGTGGAAGAATTACCCTTGGTTTAGTTTGATTTGCTTGAGGACAAGCAAAAATTCAAGTTTGGGGTAGTGATGAATCCATATTTTGACTGATATTTTAGCATAATTCTAACACATTTGATAAGAAAAATATATAAAGAAAGCAGAAAAATTCAGAAAAAGAGAAGGAATTGAAGTTTTGTTTAAATTTGTAGTTATTTTAGCAATTGTGAAATTTTTGCTTAGGAATTAAGTTTTTAATCTTGTTTTTGAAGGAATAAATTGAGCAAGGATCATATCCATGGAGGTTTGATGACAAGGAAGAGGAAAGAAGCAAGTTTGGACTCCAAAAACACAAGAATAAGAAATTGCAGACTAGGCATGATCACTATTGTCAGTGAAAGTGATCACTTCAGAGCTCAAAGAAGAAGTGGAGCCTGGGCGTTACCACTTTTATCATTAAAAGTGATAGTTCCAGAGAGGCAAAATATCAGGAAATCTCTGCGTAACCACTATTGTCATCAAAAGTGATCGTTCCAGAGAGTCTTCAACTTGGCGAGTTGCGCGTAGTCACTTTTATCAGCAATAGTGATAACGCGCAACTACCTTGGCTCTGCGTTGTCACTTTTATCATCAAGAGTGATAGTTCCAGAGAGCTCTCAGTATCAGGAAGTTGCGCGTGGCCACTATTTTTGGAAAAAGTGTTAACGCGCAACCAAAAACTCTCTGTGTAACTACTATTTCTCATAAAAGTGATGACGTGAAAATCTGGGAAATTCTATAAATACCAGAAACGATCCAGAAAAAAGGGATTCTGTTCATTTTCAGTTTTTTTTAGTTAGATTCTTGTTAGAGGAAGTGAGAGAGAGGAGTGGGGATTCGAATTTCGGAGCTTCACGAAGAGGAATTGGAGTGGAGCAAGCTTCCATGGCGATTCTGATTTTCTTCTTCTCTTCTTCTCTTTCTTTTCTTTTCCCTGCTGCCATGGCTGTGTAATTTGTTCATAGTTAGGGATTGTAGATCTGAAATGAATATGTTGAATTGATTTTGGATCTGAATTTCAAGCTTTGGAATAGATTGAGTGATTGATTCTGCACTTTACGTAGGAATTGAATGGAAATTTAATTAACTAATTTCAAAGGAACTCTTGTCAATAGAAATTGAATTTGTTCTTCAGATCTGAACCAATCACCAAGATTATAGTTTTCTTAGGGATAAGGAACTTTGATCTTGCAATCTTTTGGTTTCTTATACTGAAAGCAATGTTGAATTAAATCAGATCTAAGGAATTAAAATGTTTTAATTGAATGTTAGGTGCATTGAGTTAAGGAATTAACCCCTGAACAATAGAACGTGAAACTGATTGTCTTTCTTTCCAAATGCGTGTTAATTCAGAACTTTATTGATTAAACATTGGAGTTTTGGTGAAGCAATTCCCTAGCTATGGTTTCTTCCTCTGTTATCACCTAATTGTTTGTTCGTTGTTCTGTTTTCTGCAAGTTCATTTTACTTTTAATTGTTCTAGTTTGCTGTTATTACATGTTACTACTCTCCGTCCAATTTTGAAACAGCTTAAATGGTTATAATTCTATGAAGTGGTATTTGAAACCTAAATTCCCTGTGGAGACGATATTTGGATCTTAAATTTACTCATTACTTGCTGCAATCCTAGTGCACTTGCTAGTGTTAGATTGCGAACAACACAAACCCTAAGATTGGCCTTGGCTGTCACCCAAGGATCCTAAGCTCTGCAAAATGCTTCCAAAGTGGCAAAAGAATCTAAACTTATTAAAAGATCCATACCCTAATTTCTAAAAATCTATATATACTAAGTCTGACATGGCCTCATAGTATCACTTTGTAAACAAGAGTGATTACGCGCAACAACTTTAGATTTTTCTCTTTCTGGAGTGATCACTCTCACTTCTGAGAGTGTTTACGCAAAGTCACTGTGATTCTGGAGCTTTCTGGAGTGATCACTATCACTTCTGAGAGTGTTTACGCATAGACACTGTGATCCTGGAGCTTTCTGGAGTGATCACTCTCACTTTTGAGAGGGATTACGCGCAAGCCTGGTGGTTCTCTTTAGCTCTGGAGTGGTCACTGCTACTTCTGAAAGTGGTTACTCTGGCCTACCCCTTGGAATCAGCTCCCTAGAGTGATCACTATGGTACCTGAGAGTGATTACTCTCAGTTCATATTTTCCCTAGAGCCAAAAATTCATGAAATTTGTCTAGAATTTCTTGCATAATTATTCAAATGATCAAAATTGCAAAATATATTCAAAAAAATTAGTGGAAATAAGACAAAAATTAAGAAAGCTATAATATTTGACCTAAATGAGGCTTTTATGTTATTTACAATCTCTAAGTCTATTTTTCATATTAAAGTTCTATAAAAAGCTAGACAAATATCTATAAATTGTGGATTCATCAGTAAACATACTTTTAGTTACAAGCAACTTGTCAGACTTTCCTCCTTGGTAGTCCTAGAGACTGACTTAACATTCGTACAAGGCATAAGGCGTCTTATACCACTTTACACCTTATACTCCAAGGATCTAATGCGTTCCATACCACATTGGTTCATAAGGTAAATGTTAAATCCTTAACTAGTATCATACCAATTTAGTAAAAATCTATTAAAGAATTACTCACCCATTAAGTCTAATATCTCTAGTTAACCTATGAAATTCCATACGAGCATTGGAATCCCCTTGTGCAACCATGATTCGACTAACACAACTGTGTTTCTAGTTGTAACAATCTTGCTTACGGAATCTTCTTATAATCCTCAAGTATACCTATGCCCCTGGACACAACATCGAAGATTCCAAAAAAAAGAATAAAAGAGAGGGATGAGACTTTTCAAATACTCATAAAAGCAGTTAGGACTTGAAAGAAAAGAAGGAAATAAATAGGAGAAAATATAAACTTACATAAAACATTGATTTTTAAAAATTAACTTAACCAATATAATATAAATAATTTTATTCATTCACATGCAGGCATCTCATATATTTCCAATTCAATGCCGGACCATGATGCATGGGACTTATGCATATATTGACTTTTGGTTTGGCCTAAAATCATTTGTTATACTCATGTGACTCTTGAATTAATTTCTATCATTGGAAGTTGTTGGGAGTTTCACTAGCCAGCCTATATTTCGCATGTATGTTGAGGACTCGAATCTCCACCAACTGATCTAACTCGACCAACATGATAAGGCTTAAGAGAAGGTCAGGATAAAGGAGCATCACGTGGAGACTTCCAGCCAAAGTTTCGGGGCCTAGGACACTCATAGGGCTATTGGTAAGTCATCCAACTCTATTAAATCTCCTAGACATTGAGATCTTCCCTATCTTTCACCAACAACAGTTATAAAATAACCTCATGAATAGTTCATTTTTCTTTGGAGCTCAACCTCCATATTATGCAAACAGGCGCCAATTCAAATCATGATTAACATCCCATCTCGTTTCACATCACACACTCAAGTGTTGCTTTAAATCTAGGATCAACATTCCATGTTCAACTATTCAGATAATTTCCACAAGAGATTGACATATACTTATACCAATGCTTTCAAGCACATCACACTAAGGGTCCCTAGCTCACTAGCCTTGTCCCTTTCTGTGAATTTCCAATTTTATCCACCTAATTAGTTTATTACTCATGATTGAAAAAGATGTTAGATTTTCAGAAACATTTTCTTTCCTTGATTCAATCATTAAAGTTCTATTACGAATTCTAGGTCCAAGACAAGCAAGTGGCTAGACTAAATAGTGTGATTATACTTACATGTCAATTCTCTCTAAGCGCTCTCATTAACGCATACACACCCCTTTAGGGTATCATAATTATAATGCGGGCCTCAATCTATTTGCCTATGCATTTCTACATGCTTTCAACAAGCTATGGGTCATCAATTCACAAGTGCCAAACCAGATTTTAAAATCATGCAATCATCACATTCATATTCAAATGTCACAATGTGTGCAAGACTTATGCATATACAAATAATAGCATGTTCAAAACCACAATGCCTCAGTTATCTCCAGTAAAGGTAGATTTTATTCTCATAGGCATCCTACATTAGGTTTGTGTAAGTTTTCTTATGACAGTTCATTCAATCTTTTCATCTGACACTTTGCTATATACAAGGACATTAGATTTTATTATTATTATTATTATTTTCTAAATTCACGGGTATAGTTAACGTGACTAGTATTTTATCAAACATAACCTAAGTCATTTTGTTTCTATTCTATACCATATTTAATTAAATTTTCTGAAGGGTCAGATACCTAAATCGAGGCTTTATTTCCTCTTTCCTTTTTCACCCATTATTGAAATATTTGTTAAACTTGTTCAATTTCTTGCTTATTATCAATTTTCTTGTTTAAAATAAAATTATAAATTAGTGTAATTAAGCTTAGCATGACTTAAAGTTATGAGGCTCAGTGGTTAATTAGATTGCCTAAGCAACAGTCTAGTCAAGAGATCATATCATTTTCTAAATTATCAAGAATAAAGTGCCTAGGTGTTTCTATCTAGCATAGTTTGGTTTAAGGTTACTAGGAAATAAAATATATATGTCAATTATAGCTTGGTTCATTCAGCTAGTTTTGGTGTACTTAGTGTTATGCTGTAAAGGACAATTTCTATTCTCTTTCGTATTCATCAAGTTTTGGAGTTTAAACCTTACCCTGAAATTTTGCTTAATGTAACACTCTAAATTTCCTTCACTCTATAAATTATTTTTGAATTATATTAACCTTATTGAATAAAATACAAGCAAAACATAGAGACTCTAGGACTAAAATTTTCTTTAACAAAATTTACCGAAATGAGTCTGATCGGTAAAGAATCGAGTAATATAAAAAGAAAATAAATATGTAAATTTTTTTAGAATATTTAGAATAGTTTTATATGATTTATAAGAGGGTTAAAAAGATCCAAAAATGGAAAATAAACAAAATTGCAAAATTTGACCAAAATGACCAAACTATCCCTAAAAACACCTAAAATGGAGGCCCCTTTTGGGCAAGCAAATGAATGAGATAAATTCTAGAATTTTTATGGTAAGTTATTGGATCAAATAGGGTTATGCATATTCAAGAATTAAGCCAAAAAGCCAAGCACAAAATTCAAATCAAATTCCTCAAAAATAGCCCACATATGGTGTGGAAAATGACCCATTTTGTGCCAAAAACTTGCAAAATTTGTAACCTACCCAACCCAATTCAATTTGCACGTTTTCTTGGCTTGAAAGAGAAGCCAATTGACCATTAAATAAAGCATGAAAGAATCTGAAAGGAAGTAACCAATAAGATAGAAAGGCAAGTCAAGGTTTCATGATTAAGATTTAGAATAAGTGCAAGACTCAATTTCCATCCAATTTTGAACTTAGGAACCGTGACTACCCAGCCAAATGGGACTAGAAGATACATTCTAAAGTAACTAAAAGAATTAGAAAGCAACCAAGAGGAATTGAGTACAATTGGATAAGGAATCTAAGGACAAGAATCATGATGGAGGGCAATTTTGGCATTAGGAAAGATGTCAATGTGTAGGCTTATGAGAGAAGCTTCAATTGGACCCCAAATTAAATCTCCACACTTGTTATAAGAGAGAGTAACCATGAGGGGCCAAAGGAGAGAGAGAAAGAGCCAATAAGAGAAGAGCTTGAGTCATCTAAACTTTCAAGAAATAATGAAGGAATATTGACTCAAGTCAATACATTATCCCTTGCCAAATTTCCTCATTAAATCATGACCAAATCCTTCCAAAGAAACTAATAATTGGAGGAATTAAGAGGAAAGAAACTAGACTTAGCAAACCAAAGAACTAGAATCAAATTGGACAAGTACAAAGTCATAAAACATGACTTGGAAAATTGGTAACCATGTTTTGAAACTTTGAGAGCAATTTGAACGTAGATGGGAAGCGATAAGGAGGTCATCTTGTGAAGCAAAAATACTTGCCTAAGACTCTTCTATTTAGTCGCAAGCCACCCACAACAATTTAGCCAAGACAAAATTTTAGAAACTCATTCAAAGTAAAGTGCCATTTCACATAAGAATAGAGCAACCATGCAAGGGAGAGAGAGTTTCCAAACTTAACAACCTTTAGAAACCTTAAAAAACTTCTACAATCAGTGCCACACCTATCTCTTGAACTCCACCAAGTTGAATCATCCATCAACTTACCATAAAAGTCCTAAAGTAGACAATAAACCCCACAAAATCCACAAAGCAATCAACTTTCTTGATGGAAGCCTTGATCACGTGGAAGAGGAGACCAAAGGAGGTGGAAGATCAATTTCAAAAGGATTAAAAGAGAAAGAGAAGGAGAGAAGGAGAGAAAGAGGACTTCCCAAATATCAAGCCAAGAATCAACCAAAAATCAAGTAAGGGGGGAGTATTATTTCATAATTAAGGGAATACTTTGCTAAATGAATTTTTGAGTCAAAGGGGAGCCTTTAACCCTTTTTGTATGATGAAAATTTTGTGGTTTTGGTATACATATGACAGAAAAATTGATTGGAAAAATAATACACAAGAAAACAACTAAAATAGCAAAAATAGAAAGTTTTGTAGAAAAACCAAAATTAACTGTAAAACAATATTTTAATGGGATTTTGTTAATGACTTTGTTTGCTATGTGTTATTTTCATGAATCCATGATATATTCATGTAGATTTATGCTTTGGAATTGATTAGATGGACTTTGAGAATTTTTTACGAAATTGCATATTTTCTGTCATGGAATAAATATGGGTTTTCTGTAAAATTTGTTTCTAAGAGTGTATTCTAAAATTTTTCTCTTTGGTCTATGTTGTGTGATTTTATTTAAGTATAATTATGTAAGATATATGATTTTCTCTTTGGTTTTGGTTATATTGGAGTTAAAAAGTATTTTTGGAACATTATTGAAGATTTTCATATGAAACGTTAATAAGAAATGGACAAAAATTGGAAATTAACTATGAGGAGGACCTATGGAACCTTGAACATATTTGGAGCCTCGGGACTATATGAGAAATATGATGAAAACAAAGATCTAAGATTAAATTTGAAAGATTGAAGCTCGACATGATGATGGACTATGATTTTGGACAAAAAATATACCTTAAAATTGCAAGACACTTGACCACCTATGTGGTAGAACCAAGAGAATATTTTAGAACTTGTGGAGACATGATTCAAGACCCATAAGCTGATTAGAAACGTTCTGGACTATCTAAGAATTACCAAAAAGATTGAGAAAAGGACCTTTTTGCAATTAACATAAAGTAAAAGGACTAAACTACAAATAATGTAACATATGAGAAAACCTTTGCAAAAAAATTTTTTAGTATTTTATTCATGTGTATAATTATATTTTTAAACTTTTCCCACTGGTTTTAATTTTTTTGGATTTTAATTGATTTATTTATGATTTTTCTAAATTTCTGCTACATGAAAATAGTATTCTAGGAGCAGTGTGCCTTGATTCAATTTCGTTTTAATTTATCTCTATGGCGTTATTTTATCTTTATTTTTGTATATAAATAGACTTACTAATGGAACTTTTCTCACTGGTTTCATTTGATTTGGATTTGAAACAAAATAGATATGAATTTTTGAATATTATGATGTGTGCGAATGATTTCCTGAGAACAACTCACTATAAGTTCTCTTTTTCTAAAGTTCCATCCATAATATTATTTTATTTATATTTTTTTACATAATTAGACTTCATAAGTAAAATATTCGCTGAGTTTGCATAAATTGAAGTTAAATTTAAATACTTATGATTTTCTCAATATGCTATTGTATTAGAGTAACGTTTTGTGCATGTTACTGAAAAACCTATTTTTCATTTTAAAATTTATAAGTGGTGTTATTTTATTATTATTTTTGTATGAAAATAAAGACTAAAAGAGAAATATTCCCACTGGTTTGATGAGTTTTGGACTTAAAATAAAATAGTTATGACTTTTCTATTTGACTGATTCTGAGAAGTATGTTACTAAGAGTGACAGAGAATGTTTAGGACTTGTTCTGGAATCTGGAAGCCATAAATTTTTGTTTATATTTTTATAGGAAACTAGATAACCAAAGTAAAATAATTCCACTGATTTCATGAGCTTTGATGATGAATTGAATAACTTATGATTTTTCCAATATGTTGTTGTTAAATTGTGCTATTCTGTGACATGAACTGAGAAACTAAAGCACGAATTGATGTCTGGGAATATTTTTATTTTGAAAGTATTTTTACATGAAAATATACATGTTAATAAGAATAATCTCACTGGTCTCATGTGTTTTGGATGAGAATTGAATTTATTATGAATTTTACAATATGTTGACTGTTTAGTGAAATGATCTAAGAACAGCAGAGGTAAACTGAAACTTGATTAATTCTTTGAAAGCTTTTGTATTTTTACTGTAATTTTATATTACAGTATACATTTAAAGGAAGAAAAACTTGGTGATTTCATGATGTTTGGGCTTGTATTGAATTAGTTATGAATTTTACAAGTTAGTTCATGAAATCTGGAAAATTTTGATTGTTAGCCATGTCCATGTAATATGTTCTCTTGAAATAGAGATGTTATAATGTTCCTGTTGGACAATTAATGGCTATGATATTATTTGTGTTTGTGATTGTGAAAGAGGTTGAATACGCCACGGTACAGGCGAGGAGCAAATAGTATTGGTCTTACCATAGGGGGTAGGAGAGTGCCCAAGACTTACAGGGACCAAGTCTAGCTAACTTGTGTCGTAGGCAGTGGGAACTTTGCTAGCCTATCCTGACAGACACTAGAGCATACCAAAATTGGTTTAAGTGTGGACTGCTGGTAGTGATCATAAATGAAAATTGTGCACTTATGTTCTGTCTCCAATAAAGGGAGAAGATGTACCTATGACACTAGCCGAATTGCAGACACGGAACTCTCAATCTCAACCTGAAAACAAAATGTTGGATAATTAATTAATTACTCCATGGAGAATGCACGGACAAAATACATTGAATGATTGTTGCTTGATGCTTGAATGTTGTTTTGTTCATTTAAGCACAAGTATGAGGATGCCTGATATCATTGATTCCTGAATGATGTTTTGTTCATTTAAGCATATGTATTGCCTTGTATATTGTTTATGAAGGTTTGTACTCACCCCTCTTCTTTGTTTTGTATCTTTTGACAATGTTATGGATACATAATGACTCTCCTGTAGATGGACCAAAGGAGTAGGTGATGAGCTAACTAGGGAGTAGCTTAAGATTGTTGCAACTAATTACATGTTTAGTGATTTCTTTTTAAGAGTCACTATGTAGACCTTCGGTTCTTTTATGATGTAATTAATTGAATAACAAGAATAAATTTAGAAGGTTTGTAACCTATTGAGCACTATAATATTAGGCCAATGTATGATATTAGTGCTTTTGTGTAAAAGAGTTAGTTGATGCTTTAGCCATAATTGACTCTTATATATGTTATGAAAAAAAAAACTTGGGTATTTTCCTAAGAAGCATCAAAAAATAGAGATTGAACTATTGGAAGTAGGGATGTTCTACTTAACATAGCATTCAATCACATAATTTCACACATATATGTGTACCACTATAACACAAGCAAACATATTAATCTCAATATCAAATACATGTCTATAAACTCAAGAGAGTGAGGAATTCTCAAGAGCTTTCAACCACACGAAACATTGATAATTTCATCAAGTGTATTCTTATCCATTCCCTCAATTCCTAACTCGAGTCATATGAAAGTTCTCCCCTCACCTTAGAGAGTAACTCAGTTTGGTGAGGAAAGACGCTCCACTTCCAGCCTCATTTGGGTTGTACTCGCGTTTTCTTCAACAGGATCGATAATCATCCTTTCCTAGCAGTTCTTGCTATTAAGCCCATAACTTAGGCGTTTAGAATCAGAATGAAGCACAAGGTACTGACACATTTCTCATTCAAGGAAACAAACACAAAGCTCAGTAGAGGAGGTTTTTTAACTAAGTCAAATAAATTTTTTTGTTAGCTAAAAATAGTATCGGTACAAGGTGCTTAGTTCTGAGCAACTAGAATTTCAAGTTTTGGCACACTTGCTAAATGGAGGGTAATTGAGTCATATAGTGTCCAAATCGAGCTCAAGATAGCTCTCTAGAAAGGTAAAACTATCACGATTTAGAGAATGAGTTGCTGACTTATCATCATTCTTTGGGGAAGTAAATGGAATCCAATTCAAATTTGAGATAGCTTGTGAGAAAGCTTATATAACCTAGAATATAGGAACATGGTTAGGAAATTTTTTCCATATACATATTTTTCCAGAAATTGAGAAAAAGTTGTAGCCGCATGCAATTTTAGAAAAACATTTTCTGCAAAATTTCGCAATGGGCAGCTTGAGAGTTTTGGACCAAAAGTAGGGGAAATGACCTCCAAATTGAGTTTCGCAAAAAAAGATTTGAAAACTAACATCCTAAGGATTGTGGAGATGTTCTTAAAATAGTTTTCCAAGCACGTAGGAGGTACTAAATAACAATTTACATAAATGTGTTTCTGTTGTCATGGATTGTTTTAGTATATTTGAGATACTTGGCTCATGCTTGTCGTTGAAATATCAAATGGATTTTAAATTGTGCACAAGATGGCTTGATGAAAAGGTTATGTCACAAGGAACACAAGTATATGAATGCATGTCAATAAAATCATATGCAAGTGGTTCAAAAAGAAGACTTTTGCTACTGTTAGTAGAGAAAACGCAATTCTGAGACAGCTTCATTAAGAATTGCATATCTCATTAATTTTTTATTCAAATCAAGTCCAACCAATTTTTTTTGAAAGCTAATACATTGAGGTTGATAAAAGTGTGCTCATTCAAATTTTTGAAAATGCAGATTGGTTGCAGCACTCACATTAATGCTGAGTGTTTTGTTGATTTTTGAAATAAGACCTTCGCTTGTCTTGACATTTTGACTTAGCAAATGAGATCGAAAATGGGCTTAAGATAGCTTGTTAGAAAGATCTAATTACAATGATTTCATAAGTGTTTATGACTTTTCATAAAGTTGGATGAGAAGGGATTTAAAAACGTATTATTTTCACTATTTTCATAAAAAAAATTTAGAATCGGATGTAGCATGGTAAAAATAGTTTTTCTCCTTGATCTTTGCTCCAAATCTTACTCTGAAAGTGGTTATGGAAAGCTAATGAAGTGTATTATGTGAAGAAATAAGATCAAGTTAAAAGCAAGGAGGTTTAGCAAGTAAAATATGTAGAACAAATAGCATGCAAGGTGAAAAACGCAAACTTTCTCTATAGAGCTTTGAACTTTGCATGCATCTCACCATTTTACACATACTTTGATCAATTAGAGTCAAATCGATGAGTCTCAAAGTGTGTCGGAAAGCTAACACAAAAAGGAAAAAGATGGAAGGGTTACATATCAGTTTGTTTATATGAATTTTCCCCAAAAATTGAAGAACAGTGGTTGTTGGACTAGCAAAATTCTGGTTGGATCATACTTCTGGAATTAAGTGGTTGAGGTGTGAAATGGACTCTAAATTAAGCTTCAAATAGTGCGTCGAAAAGCTATCTTCATGTAGTTTATGAAAATCAAAATTTCAGATTGAAGGAGATCAGTACAGAGGGCATGAAAATTGATTCTTTACACTATTTTTACATAAAAAAGTAAGAATGAAGGTACTCACGTACTCTAGGTGATTGAGAGGGAAAACGATGTTAGGTTAAGACCCACAATATACCTTTGGAAAGGTATTTTTGCAAAGAATACAGAAGGATATTTGCATGTCAAGTTTGGAGACCAAAGAAGCAACAAAGTAGCTTCCTTTGCTACTGAAACATAAAACACAGAGTAAGGAAGAGATCTTACTGTTTTTATCACAACTTGTGAATTCGATGTCCATTTTGAGTAAAACCACTTGCGTTTGAAAGCTTTTCCACTGCACAATTCAAATATGCAGTTATTAGGTGCAGAAAAATGAGTTCAGAGGTTCAAAAATGTCTCACACAGTGGATGCAACGAGGAAGGTTTTAAGTTTTTTTATGGAGGAGGTGCAAGAACATCATCTCTTTGTTTTGATTGGTGAAAACACTAAGGAACAAGGATGAAAGAGTGTTTTTACCTTACTTGGATGTTCAAAGAGCAAGGGTGAGTGGTGGGGAAGAAGAAAGAGACCGTGAGAAAGATAAAAACCGTGAAAGAGATATTAAACTTAGAGACTTCCAACTCCAGACTAAGGACTAACCATTCTGCTATTGCACCACCTTTGCTAGTTTGTATAATATTTGCAACTCAAATATAATTATGAGATTTCTAAATAATGCAAAACATTGAGATTCATAAAAATAACCAAACACATATCGATGAATTATTTAAATGAAATAAGATAAATACTTTTATCTCAAAACTTATTTAAATAAAATCATAAAATATATTAAATTATCTTTAAGAAAAAAGAAAAAATCGCATTCATGGAAGGAGAAAAATGAGGATGTTATACCCCTTGTCTAGAAGTGAAACTAAAGAGGTGTTGGATTTCTGATTTACTTAAGAATGACTGAACAGTGAGTTATCTAGTAGACATCGATTATTCAATTCAATGTTAGCCTAAGACCTCGACTCACATGCATATGAAACGTAAAGTATAGCATAACAAAAGTTGTCTGCCAATAGACAATTTAACGGCTTCTTGACCGACTTCATTAGGGCAAATTTTAAAAATAAATTTTTGAAATAGATTAATCTAAAAGTAAATTATGAAGAAAAAAAGCCACAATAGGTCACAGAAAGCAAGGAAAACAGAAGTTTTTTTTTTTTTTTGAAATATATGCATTTTAGACAAAAATAAAATAAAATCGTTTAATGTTTCAAGAACTGCTGTGAATTTCATAGATTTTGACATGTGTTGCATAAACTTTGTCGAGTTTTACCCTCCTTAACTCGGATTAGTCGAGAATTAGGTCTCAAAGTGGCTTTTGGATGGTCTTAATGATAAGAAAAAGGAAAAAAGAAATTGCTCCTTAAACAAAACTACAATGACCCACCGTATGTATGGTCATGCTCGCCGTCAAGCCATCCAACAATAATTGTTTATGATGATGAAGACATATTATAAGACACGCACATGAACCTTTGACCCATCAATATATATGTGGAAGAAAGGATTTTCAAACATTCAAACAGCTATCGATTATATATAATATAATACATAGCTGTCAACATAAAGCTACAATTAAATAGCTAAATGTCAAATCTCAGGTCAAGGTTGGCCTGCTTGTACAAAAAGAAGAGATCCATACTAATATATGCATATATAAAACCCAAACCCAAACCATAAGCCAAAACAGAGATTCCATGGCCAAAACAACCCATATAGCTGTAATTTCAATCCCTGCATTCAGCCACCAAGCCTCTATTGTTGAGTTCTGCAAGAGACTCCTTCATCTCTATCAGCACTTCCATGTGACTTGCATCTTCCCAACTATTAATGCACCTGTTCCTGCCACACTCACTTTGCTTCAATCTCTTCCTTCCAACATAGACTACACATTCCTCCCACCTGTGAACAAACAAGACCTACCTCAAGATGTTCCTCCAGCAGTGCAAATACAACTTGCAGTGTCTCAGTCCATGCCATCATTCCGCCACGCGTTGCGGTCACTCTGTTCAACCTCGCCTCTAACTGCTTTAGTTGCTGATCCTTTTGCAAACGAGGCACTAGAAATAGCAAAAGAGTTCCACCTCTTCTCTTACATATACTTCCCTACTTCTGCCATGACGCTCTCACTGTTCTTGCATTTGCAAACTTTACATGAACAAGTTTCATGTGAATACAAAGATCATAAAGAAGCCATTCAAATTCCGGGTTGCATACCAATTCAAGGCCATGATCTCCCGGAGCATTTTCAAGATCGATCTAGTCTTGCTTATGAGCTTATTCTTCAACGCTGCAAGAGATTCCCACTTGCTGATGGTTTCTTGGTTAATAGCTTCTCTGAAATTGAAGACGGTACAGTAAATGTTTTGCAAGAACAGAGCGAAGGTAGCAGCAAAATCAATGCCCCTGTTTATTTGGTTGGACCAATTGTACAAACTGGGCCAAGTAGTGAATCAAATGAGTCAGAGTGTGTGAAATGGTTGGAAAAGCAAAGGCCCAACTCTGTTTTGTATGTGTCCTTTGGAAGTGGGGGCACTCTCTCTCAACAACAGCTTAATGAGCTAGCTTTGGGATTGGAGTTGAGCGGTCAGAAATTCTTGTGGGTTTTGAGAGCACCGAGTGATTCAGTGAATGCGGCTTACCTTGGTGTTGCAAATGATGACCCTTTACAGTTCTTACCAGATGGATTCTTAGAGAGAACAGAAGAACAAGGGTTGGTTGTTCCTTCTTGGGCACCGCAGACCCAAATCCTTAGCCACACTTCAACTGGTGGGTTTCTAACCCATTGTG
The DNA here is from genome assembly GCF_003935025.1 of Abrus precatorius. Lineage (NCBI taxonomy): Eukaryota > Viridiplantae > Streptophyta > Magnoliopsida > Fabales > Fabaceae > Abrus > Abrus precatorius. The sequence continues at coordinate 1,762,944 of NW_020874439.1, read as the reverse complement.
GTTGGAATTCAACGCTTGAGAGCATTGTGTTGGGAGTGCCAATGATGACTTGGCCACTGTTTGCTGAACAGAAAATGAATGCTGTTTTGCTAACCGACGGCCTCAAAGTGGCATTAAGGCCCAAATTTAATAAAAATTGTATAGCAAACAGAGAGGAAATTGCTGAGGTGATTAAAGGTCTAATGCTGGCTGAAGAAGGAAATTGGATTCGCCAAAGAATTGAGAAGCTAAAAAATGCAGCTGCTGATGCATTTAAAGAAGATGGGTCTTCCACAAGGGCACTTTCCCAATTTGCCTCTCAGATGGAAAATTTTCAGGGCCTGCCTTAATGTAAATTGTTTGGATTTCTCTGAAGAATAAAAAAGGCAAGGAAGTATTAGAAATAAATATTGGTTGAATGGATGGAGTTTGATATTTCCATTTAGTGTTTTTTTCAATTGATTTGACATCCTTAAATATCCTTCTAAACTAGCGCAACCTCGCTTGAGTGATAAGATTCTCGCTTAAGCGAGACTACACATTTTTCTAATATTCTCGTTTGAGCGAAAACACTCTCGCTTGGGCGAGATACAATCTCGCATGAGCAAGCTCCACCTCGCCTAAGCAAGATTGGTTCCAGAGGGAACCCTATCTTTCCTGCAACCCCTCGCCTATTATAGACCTATTTAAACACTTGTATCAGAGGTGGTGTAACACCCTTAATTTTATTACTCTTGGATAGGAAAAATAGGAAAAATAGGAATTTGGATAAAGAATATCTCACTCAAGCGAGATTAATCTCGCTCAAGCAATGTAGGATTTCCTAAAATAGAACGTTCTGGAATCTATCGCTCAAGCAAGATGAGTCTCACTCAAGAGAGAATGAGATAACGTTGCCCCAACGGTCCTCTCGCCCAGGTGAGAGAGGGATCTCGCTTAAGCTAGGAGCAGCTCACCCAACGAGATAGAGCTCGCTCAAGCGAGGAGTCGTAGGAAAGATATGTGCTCTCTAGACTTAATCTCATTCAGGCGAGGTATAGCTCGCTCAAGTGAGATTGTATTTTGCTCAAGCAAGAGTGTTCCCGCTCAAGCAACAGTGTTCTCACTCAAGCGAGAATATCAGAAAAATGGGTAGTCTCGCTGTCTGGTTGTCTCACTCAGGCGAGGAAGGCTCGCCTAAGCGAGGATGGAAGCTCGCTCAAGTGAGAATCTTATCACTCAAGAGAGATCGCGTGAGTTTAGAATGATATTTACGAAATCTCAGCCTAAAAAATGTTCATTTCTCACCAAACGACCTTCTCTCTTCATTTTCTCTGTCTTCTCTCCTCCCTCTCTCTAAAGAGAACTCTCTAGAACTTCGAATCTCTTCCAGAACCAAGCTCAAACATTGATTTCATTCAAATCTAAGTAAATCTCTCGGAGCTTAGATATCTATTTATTTCTTTTCTTCCATTTTCTTCTTATATTAAGACATCTATCTTTAAATACTTAGGAAACTTCATCTTTTGGACGATATCTCAGTGGATGCCGTGGAACCTCTCCGTGGATCCTTCAGAAAAACTAGTTTTGAACAACTGTTACCAGGTAAGGGGAGTATTCTCGAGCTTTAGTTTTATATACATATATGGTGATCTTAGGAGAATGTGAATAACCTATAATTTTTATGAAATCATGTGGTAAAAATGTAATTTTGGTATAAAATATATGGGTTAGAATAGCTTTAATAAGTTTTAGAACTAAGTTCCTTATAATGCTGATGAGTTAAGTAATAAAGGATATAAAATAATGAATTGTAGGTTACAAGACTATATTGAAATTGTACGAGTTGAACTAAGTTTGAAGATGTCCGACCTTCGACATATTGTACTGATTGTATGGTGTGATATTTATGGTAATTTCTATGCTAGATTGGCCTATTATACTGATTGCATGGTGTGATATTGTATGATAACTTTTTATGTTAGACTGGCATGATGCGATAAGTATAGATATGATATTGATAGCTGAAATGTATTCAAATTGGGTAAATTCACATGAATAATTAAAGTATTGATTGATATTGAAAGTATGTGATGTATGATAGAGAAAGAATGAGATACATGATTATAATGCATGGGTCAAAATAACTTGAAAAAAAAAAGTAATTACGATACATATTATAGCACACTAAAGAATGTATTATAATATATATTATGATTCACGAATTTATATAAATTGTAACCCACATATTATGACATGCTAATTGATAGAAAGAATCTAGAAATGAGAAATGCTGAGAAAGAGAAAGAGAATAAATATGGATAGTACAGCGATACAAAAGGGGTATAGAGTCTGGAGAAGATTGGGAAAATCTTGGGAAAATGAGGATGGTGAATGCTAACGATAACGGGGTGCACGATAAATTATTAAAAAATAGATATTCACAGGTCATACCCTCATTTCCTAACGAAGCTCCTGACTATATGTAGACAATTGCCGAGTCACTATCAAAACAACTAAGTTTTTTAAAGATTTTGTAGTATAGAGCCAAACCAAGGTCAATTCACGAAGACACATTTTCAGTCAAATTCAATTTTAGATTTTCTTTTAAAAAATGCAAATAAGTTTTTTTGGGTTTTAAAAATTGCAATTAATCAAATTAAATTACAAACAGAATTAAAGTGAGTAAAAAATGAATTAAGAAATATCAATCCACAGAATATCAATTGCGTGTAACTCTGACTATCACAGTATCTAAAGATTTAAATCTACGTTTGAACAATCATCTAATTCAATTATTAATTCAATCGAATAACTTAATTGAATAGAGTTACTAATTAAATCAAATAAACATTTAACCTAATTCACATTAATTATCAAATTAGAGCATCAATCGAGTCCTAATTTGAAATCTAACAAAAGAAAAGTCAATCACGATCGTAATAAACAATTCTGAGATTGGAGAGAAAACGAGAACAAACTCAGAGCAGTTAGTGAAAAACTCAAGTCAGAACTACAACATTTGAATTCTTCAGATTGAACAAGAGATTTAGCCTTCCATTAAAACGCTTAACCCACGCAAGAATGAGAAAAGAACGAGATAGTTCGGCCTAGTCTCAAAAGCTCAAAGTGTCTAATCACTCTCAAATTTAGAACCTTATTAGTCTATTTATAGGTTCTGATTAGGGTAAATTAAGTGGCGAAAATGCGAGCCTCAATAATATCTAAAAGCCCAAATACAATTATTAAATAACAAGGGTATAAATGGAATCTCGCAACAATATTCAGCAAATCTGCCTCAACTTCAAAAAAATCATAAAAAATTGAAAACAACTCCAAATCCAGCGATCCATATATGTATTTTGAATTCCTAGATGTGTAGAATCTAATGCAACTAGAATAAGCCAAAAATGGTATCTATAGAAAAAGTTATGGTCAAAAGAGTAGTCAGATGTCATAATAACTGAAAATACGAAATTAAAGCTTTTATTTGTAATAGGCCCAATTTATTTAAATAAGTAGAAAATGGTAAAAATTATAAAAATAAAGCATATGAAAAGTGTTTATTAATCAAAATAAAATATTAAATATAAACATAAAATATGTTACATCAAATTCCCCCACACTTAGGATTTTGCCCTTCAGGGCAAATCACAAAATCAAACCATAGGGAACCTAAAACAAATTAGGCTATGTACGAAGGCCATCAAGTTGAAATATCATAGCTAGAATGGAAATCAATCCTCACGCTTCAAATTGACAAATGAACTTTATCAAATCAAGTGAATGAATCATGAGAGATAGAATCTTGACACGATATACTCTCAATCACTCAAGTGTATAAGGTAAAGTGTGTCACTCAAAATGCACAACATGAAGCATGATCATCCATAAGCTTGCCGATTGCCCATTTCTCTACTAGAATTCACACATACACACAAAAATCAAAAGGATTTTTCTAGGTTATAAAGGGGCATAATGAAGGTGGAAAAATTACAACGGTAATTAAGCTAAAACTAAAGAGGATATAAGAATAATGGAGAATGAATCCAAAGAAAGTAAGCATGAAAGTAAATCCCCTAAACAAAGATATAATGTAATACAATCCAAAAATAATTCTCTTTTACTTTTGCTAGCCATCCAATGTTTCTTTTCCTTCTTTTTTTTTCTCTTCTTCTTCTTCTTTTTTTTCTTAAAAAAAGTAGCTGATTTTTCTTTTCTCTTGCATTGTCTAAAGTAATCTCCCCCACACTTATTTCTATGACTATTCCCAAAATAATTCCAAAGCTCTTGTATCCCTAAAGTTGGATCATTTTATTATTTTATACCTTTGGCTTGAAATGAGTTAAGATCACAAGAAATAGGAAAATTAGGCTTAAGGGGCTTAAACAATGGAAATAATATAAGGTTGGCTTTTTGGCTAGTAGTTTGCAAGAAGGAAATGATGACTCTATCATGTTAATACAAGCATATGGAAATATAGTCTCAAAAAGGCTCAAGGCAAGTTCTAGTGTTATACAACCATGAGTACAATCACACAATGAAGGAAAGTAAAATGACATGATATTGTCATCTATATGGCTCAAAGCCTCACAAGGTATATATTCTATCCCAAATAATCAAACACATAAGATATCAAAGTCCACCTATCAAACTGAAGAATAATTCAATCAATCCATCAAAGCCTTGAAATAATCATTTAATTAGACTATGTACACACCAAAAACATAATACTCCCCCCATTTGAAATTAACATTGTCCTCAATGGAAAACACAATAAGCATAAGGACAATTCAAACAATCCAATAAGTGAGAGAGCTATAAATCAGGGTAGGTGGCCAATTCAAAAGTGGCCTTCTCTTGTTCATGTTCCCCCAACCTCTCATGAAAAACCTGGAGTCGATGCCTATTAACCTTGAAGCTCCTTTGCGATCCCATATCCTGAAGTTCAACAACATCATAAGGAAAAATGTTAATAACTAAAAAGGGACCATCCCACCTAGATCTCAATTTACCGGACATTAACTTAAGTCTAGAATTATATAAAAGGACTTTGTCACCAATGTGGAACTCTTTACGCCCTATTAGCTTATCATGAAAAGCCTTGGTGCGCTCTTTGTAAATGTTGGAGTTCTCATATGCTTCTTTACAAATTTCCTCCAACTCTTGTAATTGAAGCTTCCTATGCAAGCCTGTTGCCTCTACATCTAGGTTAAATTCTTTGATCGCCCAGAATGCCTTATGCTTCACTTCTACTGGTAGATGACATGCTTTACCAAAAATAACCCGATAAGGAGACATTCCAATAGGTGTTTTATAGGCGGTTCTGTAAGCCTATAGAGCTTCCTCCAAGTGTAGACTTCAATCCTTTCTGTTGGGTTGGACAGTCTTCTCCAGGATTTGCTTTATTTCCTAATTGGAGATCTCTGCTTGTCCGTTAGTCTGAGGGTGGTATGGTGTAGAAACTTTATGCATAACCCCAAACTTCCAAAGTAAGGCAGCCATTGTGCAATTGCAAAAGTGTGATCCCTAGTCACTGATTAATGCTTTGGGAAATCGAAACCTACAGAAAATATATGACTTTACAAAACCTACAACAACACGAGCATCATCAGTACGAGGGGCCTTTGCCTCCACCCACTTGGAGACATATTTCACTGCTAACAAAATATAGGTATAGCCAAATGAAACAGGAAAAGGACCCATAAAATCTATGCCCCATACATCAAACACCTCACAGAAAAGAAGAGGTAGATGGGTATCTCATTCCGGTGCGAGATATTTCCAGTCCTTTGGTATCGCTTGCATGTCTTACAAATGTTGTGTGCATCCCAGAACATTGAAGGCCAATATAGTCCAGAATCTAAAATCTTTCAGACTATACGTTGAGGTCCAAAGTGTCCACCACAAGCCAAGGAATGGTGAAATCTAAGCACAGACTGGAACTCAGGTTCGGGCACACATCGTCTAATAATCTTGTCACTGTATATCTTCCATAAGTATGGATCATCCCAAATGTAGTATTTGGAATCACTCTTCAGCTTGACAATTTGAACTTTGGAAAAGTATGTAGGAATCTCCTTGGCAGCCAAATAATTCACCAAGTCTGCATACCAAGGATCATGCCCTCCAATGTGATAAAGGTGCTCATTTGGAAAGGTGTCTCTAATGAGGAGATCCTTCAGTGGCTGCTGAATTCTGCTTAAATGGTCTGCTACTAGGTTTTTTGCACCACATCTATCTTTGATCTCAATGTCAAATTCTTGCAGAAGAAGCATTCAGCGAATTAGTCTCGGTTTAGAATCTAACTTTTTAAGCAAGTATCTCAGAGCTGCATGATCAGAGAAAACAACTATTTTAGAGTCAAGTAAATATGAATGAAATTTATCTAAAGCAAAAACAACGGCTAAAAGTTCTTGTCTATAGTGATGTTGTTTTCTTATGCTTTATCCAATGTCCGAGAAGCATAGGCTATGACATGGGGTTGCTTCTCCACTTTTTGACCAAGGACAGCACTAACTGTAAAGTTTGAAGCATCACACATAAGCTCGAATGGAATCTCCCAACTCGGACGTTGAAGTGAGGCACCTCTTTTGCTCATCAAAAGCGTCCTTGCAAGTTTGATCAAAGATGAAATTAGCATCTTTCTACAAAAGAGTAGATAATGGGACGCGATTCTACTGAAATCCTTGATGAAGCGTCTATAAAAACTTCCATGGCCAAGAAAAGAGTGCACTTCTTTCATAGAAGTAGGGTAAGGTAATGAAACCATTACATCAATCTTGGCTCTATCAGTCTCAATACCCCTACTTGACACTACATGCCCTAGTACAATCCCTTCGGTCACTATAAAATGACATTTTTCATAATTTAAAACCAAATTGAACTGTATGCACCTATCTAATACTCTAGACAAGCTATCCAAACATGCATCAAACGAAGACCCATAAACAGTAAAGTCATCCATGAATACTTTAAGTGAGGTCTCTAAGAAGTCTGTAAATATGCTTATCATACACTTCTGAAAAGTGTCAGGTGCATTACACAGTTTGAATGGCATCCGTTTGTAAGAAAAGCTACCAAAAGGACAAGTAAAGGTAGTCTTATGCTAATCCTCTGGGGCTATGTGTATTTGAAAGTAACCAGAAAATTCGTCTAGAAAGTAGTAATTGGATTTTCCTGCTATCTGCTCCAAGACCTGATCAATAAAAGGCAGGGAAAAATGGTCCTTGTGAGTGGCGTGATTCAGCTTCCTATAATTAATACAAACTCGCCACCCATTCTAAATTCTGGTCAGAATCAGCTCATCAAATTGGTTCTTTGTGACTGTTTTGTCGGTCTTCTTGGGTGCAACATGGATCGGACTCACCCACTCACTATTGGAGATCATGTATATCATTCTAGTAGCTAATAGTTTACCAACTTCTTTCTTCACTACCTCCAGGAGGGTGGGATTCAGCCTTCTTTGGAGCTGTCTCACAGGTTTTGCATCTTCATCCAGCAGAATTCTGTGCATACAAGTGGATGGACTAATTCCTGGAATGTCTGCCAAAGTCCACCCAATTACTTGCTTGTGGGTTGCTAAAGTTTGTAATAACTTCTCCTCTTGTGCAGCATCCAAACACTATGCTAGAAATGAGCTTTTGGAGCGCTACCTTAGATAGCGGTTAATAAAAACCGCTTTGTAATTATATATTTAGAGAGCGGTTCTCTATTAATCGCTCTCAGATCTATACTTCTGAGAGCGGTTCTTTGTTAACTGCTCTCAGAACTATACTTCTGAGAGCGGTTCTCTATTAACCGCTCTCTAAAGTCACACATTAGAGAGTGGTTAATAAAGAACCGCTCTCTAATATTATTAAAGTCATTTATAACTGAACACGCTCAACGCATTTCTTCTTCATAGCTAACAAAGCTGTTCTCTTTCATTGTAAGTTTCTTCTCTGCTCTCTTATGTTTTCTTCATCATCTTTGTTAGCCTGCTCTCTTCGTCTTCTCTCGCTAACAAATTAGTTTTTTTCCAATCTGTAGGTACCTCTTCATTATGTGTTAGTCTGCTCTCTTCATCTTCTTTACGTTAACAAAATAGTTTTTTTTTCTCTTCATCTTCTGTAGGTACTTCTTTATTCTCTCTTTCTTTCTTCTTCTCTTTGTTAACGGTGAATCATCCATTCTCTCTTTCTTTCTTTTTCTCTCTATTAATGTTAAAAATTATCTTATTAATTTGTTCTCTTTTTTCTCTGCTTACTTATGTTTCGTTCTTGCAGATGTGAACTGTTTGGTTAACACCAAATATATAAACTCAAGATTCAATTTTGATTTGTGATAAAAATGAAGAAAAATTACAAAGAAATTAATTCTAAATTTTGATTTAAACGTAATAATAAATTTTTATTTTGCAACAGAAAACTCACAAAGAAATCAATTTCAAATTTCGCGGTCTAAATTTATACTTTAGAAAGCGGTTTCAGGCGGAATCGCTCTCTAATTTATACTTTGGAGACCGGTTCCACGCGGAACTGCTCTCCAAAGTATAGGTGTCTGCGTGGAATATGACAATCTCTGGTCACCTCTCCTTTTCTATACTATGGAGGAACAAATATGACAATCTCTGGTCACCCTCCTTGTGGAATAGTTTGTTGTGCAACAGCTAGCTGTCTCACGAAAGTAATGAGCTCCTCAATTCTTCTCTCAAGTCTACTAGAAGGTGCTGCCATATGGGTTGATTGCTGCACATTATGCACCTCTCTCATTGGTGCCATGGCTCTTGTATTAAACTGTTGAAAGTTCTGTGTCATATTGTCAATTAGTGCTCTAGCTGGAGATGGTGTCTTGTCCATGAGAGCTTCACCACTTGTTGCATCAAGCATACTCCTCTCTATTAGAGCAAGACCTTCATAGAAGTACTGAATAAGCAGTTGGTCACTGATTTGATGGTGTGGACAAGTTGTGCATAGCTTCTTGAATCTCTCCTAGTACTCATAAAGGCTTTCTTGGCTGAACTGTCTAATGCTACTGATCTCTTTTTTGATTGTGGCTGCTCTGGAAGAAGGGAAGAACTTCTCCAGGAACATCCTCTTCATGTCTATCCAGCAAGTGACAAACCCTAGCTGCAAATAATATAGCCAATCTTTCACTACACCATCTAAGGAGAATGGAAAGGCCTTCAGCTTAATATGGTCTTCTGTAACTCCTTAAGGCTTCATTGTTGAGCAGACTATGTGAAACTCCTTCAAATGCTTATGAGGATCCTTACCTGCTCTACCATTAAACTTAGACAACAAATGGATTAGACCAGATTTTAACTCAAATGGAGCATCTACATCAAAATATTGGATGCCTAATGATTGGTATGTGACATCTGGTACAACCAATTCTTTAAGAGTTCTTTCATATTGACTATTAGCCAGAATATCAGAATGATCACAATTAGAATGCTCACAATTAGAGTGCACACCAAAACTATTAAGGGTATCAAGGGTATCACTACAATGACTACGCACACTACCTTCCAATATAAGTCTATTCAACATGTTCCAAATGCATTCAATCTCAAGATCAAATGTGAGTAATTAACCAGAATTGGTTCTAGTCATGCACCAAGAAGTAGATCGGTCAAAGTCCACATGATCAACAAAGTTAAAGTCAAAGTCAACCTAATTGCGCTATTTTTTTTATTTTTAAAAAATTATATATATATATTATTTTATTTTATTTTTGCGAATTTTTTGTCCTAAATCAAAAAAATAATATAAAAATTTAAATAAAAAATATCAAAAATAAAATAAAAATAAAAATAAATTTAGAAAAGTGTTCTAAATGATGGAATTTGTGATTTTGTGTAGCTCTGCGCATAAAATGAATAATATAATATCAATGAATTTCGTAACTCACAAATAATAATAAATAATAATTAAAAAAATATAGCGAGATAATAAAAGAATATGCTCCCACAGTGTTCTATTACAGTTCCTAGAATTCTAACCTAATGATTTACGACATGCATTCATACCTTGGATAGTTTGTAAGCCTAAAGATAAAAGGTCACTAGAGCTAAAATCCATTCCATAAAGTCATCCTCAATCAGTAGGTAGTTTACTAGATGAAGGGACCTATTATAGATAAGATAAGCTCTAGCTGAAGTTCTTGTGATAGACAAACAGGACATTCATCCAAATTTCTATCACTACACAACTCTTCTAAACCTAAAGTTTACTCAAACTCGGGTATAGGGCTTCGCTCATATTACGCATGATTAGTAGTGTGTGAGAGAACAAACAAACCTTATACAAATCAAATAATAATAAAAATGTGCAAGGAAAAAAATAAAAATAAAAACAAAAATAAAAATCAACCAAATAAATTACAATAGAAAATGATATAAAAAAAGAGAAATTAAAATTATTTTAGTTTATTTTTTATTTTTTTAAGAAAAATATTAATTAAATTTTATTTTCAAAATTTTTTAAATAAATAAAAAATTCAAAATTTAAATTTAAAAATTGGTTAGAAAATTTTTTTTTTCAAAATTTAAATTTAAAACTAATCTATCCAAAAAAAAAAAAACTAATCCTATCTTTAAACTCAAAACAAACTAAATCAAATCTTAACTATAATTTAAAATTCAAATTTAAAAATTATTTAAAATTTAAATTTATTTTTTTTAAAAAATTTGAATCTAAACAAAATCAGAGGGATTTTTATCCGCTGCTTCTTATCTCTGCAAAATCTCTGCAAATCACACAATTCTGCAATAATATGCTTATTAATCTAATATTTAAAAAAAATCTAAAATTCAAAATTTACTAAAATAGCAAAATTTAATGAAACAAAAAAATTGACAAAATTTGAAATTAAACACGCTCTATAAAACAAACAAATAAGAATATCAAATCGCAACAACAGAGACAAAAACGTAACAAAGATGAAAACAAAAATTACGAATTAGAAAGTGAAAGCGCAATACTAAACCCTAAAACAAATCAAAACTGACAACGTGTCCCCGACAACGGTGCCAATTTGATAAACGATTGTCGAGTCGCTATCAAAACAACTAAATTTTCTAAAAATTTTGTAATATAGAGCCAAACCTAGGTCGATTCATAGAGACACATTTTCAGTCAAACTCAATTTTAGGTTTTCTTTTAAAAAATGCAAATAAGGTTTTTGGGGTTTTAAAAATTGTAATTAATCAAATTAAATTACAAACAGAATTAAAGTGAGTAAAAAAATGAATTAAGAAATATCAATCCACAAAATACCAATTGCGTGTAACTCTGACTATCACAGTATCTAAAGATTTAAATCCACGTTTGAACAATCACTCAATTCAATTATTAATTCAATCGAATAACCTAATTGAATAGAGTTACAAATTAAATCAAATAATCATTTAACCTATTTAGTATTAATTATCAAATTAGAGGATCAATCGAGTCCTAATTTGAAATCTAACAACAGAAAAGTCAATCACGATCGCAATAAACAATTCTAAGATTGGAGAGAAAAAGAGAACAAACTCGGAGCAATTAGCGCAAAACTCAATTCAGAACTACAACGTTTGGATTCTGTGGATTGAATGAGAGATTTAGTCTTCCGTCAAAACGCTTAACCCACGCAAGAATGAGAAAAGAGCGAGATAATTCGAGAAAAAGTAAAAACAAGGATTCTTATTTCGGCCTAGTCTCAAAAGCTCAAAGTGTCTAATCACTCCCAAATTAAGAACCTTATTAATCTATTTAAAGGTTCTGATTAGGGTAAATTAAGTGGCCAAAATGTGAGCCTCAATAATATCTAAAAGTCCAAATACAATTATTAAATAACAAGGGTATAAATGGAATCTCGCAACAATATTCAGCAAATCTGCCTCAACTTCAAAAAATCATAAAAAATTGAAAACAACTCCAAATCCAGTGATCCATATATATATTTTGAAGTCCTGGATGTGTAGAATCTAATACAACTAGAATAAGCCAAAAATGGTATCTATAGAAAAAGTTATGGCCAAAAGAGTAGTCAGATGTCAGAATAACTGAAAATACGAAATTAAGGCTTTTATTTGTAATAGGCCCAATTTATTCAAATAAGTAGAAAATGATAAAAATTATAAAAATAAATCATATGAAAAGTGTTTATTAATCAAAATAAAACTTTAAATGTAAACATAAAATATGTTACATCACTATACCTTTGCTAAAAGGGATCGGGACGGCACACGTGTACCTATGATGTTGCGGCCAAACACCAGCTATCTATGCTATGAAGTCCTCAAAGGATAGTAGGGACAATTATTATTAAAGTGTTATAGAGGAGCAATGATATAAAATTTGTATGATTATAATATATATATCGTAACAGATCGATTTATGTGTGTTGTAGTACATCAACGGGTGTGACTGAGACACATGTATTGTGACATATTAATTGAGATGATATGATACATGTATCATGACATACAGGTCAACTTAGAAATGTTTGTATAATGAATAAAGTGTTATATATGTTCTAATTAATGGTTGTATTATTGTATGTACTTGGATGTGATGAGTGTCAATATGAATTGTGAAATATTAATAATGAATTAGAATAGGGTATTAAACAATAACTTTAGTTGTTTTTATAATAATTAATAATAAAAGAGATTTAGTAGGTAAGAAATATTCACCCTTATTGATATATTTCAAGTAATGAAACAAAAGAAATGAAGATAGTTGATCCATTTTAAGGTCATATGCGTCAAGGATTATGGGAAAAGTACTGCTCAGTTATAATTAATTTAATATATTAATGTACAATTCTATTTATGTACTTATATTTCATTAACAGTAAAACGTTAATTTGATGGATTTTGTAAATTTGATAAATTTTATTTATGTGTATTCTCAAATTGTATCATTTATCTAAAGTTATACAATTTCTTACAAATTTTCTTAAGTATATTTTTAATAATGTAATTATTTAAAGAAAATTAAATAATAAAAGAGAAGGATGTTACATGTGGTCGATGATAAATTAGAGTCAAAAAAAGGAGGTTAAATTGTAATACACATAAAATAAATAAAATGAAAAACTTTAAGTAAAAAAGAGAATTGTTTATATTAGGTTATCTAACAAGTTTTAATAAATCATCTAAGTTATATTTCAACTAGTTGAATATTCTAAAAAAAATAAAGATAAGTGTACTCGTTGAAAGTTAATCAAGGAAGTATTAAAAATTTGTAGTAATTATTAATATTGTTAACTTCTGATTGTCTAGGTGAATCAAAATTGATAGATTATTTTGAAATATCATATAAAAATAAAAAGGGGGAAAAAGAAAATAATTCAGAGTAATTAAATAATATGTTAAATAGGATAAAAGAAAGTAAAAAAATGTACTAAGAATTGAATTATACATATAATTATTTTAAAATTAAATCTCATAAAATATCATAATTTACTGTGGATAAAAATGGTCATTACTTTGTGGAAAGGAAGTGAATTTTAGCCTTTGCAATTGATTTATAATATAAAAATATGACTTTTTTTCGTTTTCTAAGATTGTTTATCGTAAAACAATATACATACAATACTAGTAGACTTTAATTTTTCTTTTAAAAAGTATTTTTATAATTTTATAACATTCAATTGACTAATTAATTTTATATTTTTTATATTATAACTAATTGACTTTAATTTCTTTGCTACACATAGAGATATATAAAAGCGGCGATCAAACATATTAAGTCAAAATAAATTATTTAGTATATTTTATTTTCTTGTAAAATATCAATTATTGTTTTCATAAATTATTAAATTTTTTAATTTAAAAATAAATAATAAAAATTACTTTTAGAGAGTAAATGAATATATTTAAAATTATAATAATTGAATATGCTAGTGAAAAATTTTACACACACAGAGAATGGGGAGAGATAATGAAGAATAACAACTCTACTGCTTGAATGGTTTTAGGAAATATTTCTTATTTCCAGTTTTTATTTTAATTTTTTGGAATAGTTTTTATTTTTAAATTCAAAAAATGTGTTAGATTTGACATTTTATTTATTGTTTTCAAAAATAGAAAATATTAAAAATGCGCTTGATTTGAAAATAAAAACAAGTTTATTTCATTTTTAAATTTGGGTTAAATTATGAAAATGACTTTAAGAAAAATATTTTCTAAAATTCAACTAAACAAATTTTTTCTTCTATTTTCTATTTTTATTGAAAAGAAAATTAGAAAATAAACAGGGCCTTGAGTTACCTAACCATGTCTTAAGCTAAATTAATAAGCTCTCGTAGACAGACTATGACATTACATATAGATAAAGATGACAATCAAAAGTTAAGAAGGCAAAACATTGATGTAATAATACTTCAAAATATTATTGAACCTGTTTTTCAATTGAAATTAAAGATTTAGCCTAATAGTATGCAGTAAATGTGGGAACATGAACGTTAAGGAAATAAAAGTTTAACCCTAATTAATTGAAGAAGTACAGCAGAAATTGCCAAACTAAAACTCAATTAGGTTTACTCTTAGGTGAAGCTGCTCTGCAGGGAATACCCTTTCTTCTTCTGATTCGGAAAGAGAAGCACGAATTCGAACCACTTGTGCTCTCGTTGATGTTGTTGACGGTGTCCCTTGAAATTTGATCGTCATTGAGGTGAAGTCTTAGACCGAACTACAAAAATAATATAAAATCAGAATTATAATGAATTAGTTAATTAGTGGAATAATTAGGGTTTATAATGAATTTATATAAACTGTTTTGAAACCTTGCATGATAGAGAACAAAACTGAAAAGGCTCCTTAAGAACCCTTCCACAAGTGCAGCGAGCATTGCCATTGCCTCTTATGGATGGCCTTAACCGTGGTTTCTGCTTTAAGTATATCATTCGGTGCCGCTCGCTAAGTGGCTGCCATTCAATTCACTGTAATTACTATTCATTCTAATCAAAACACACTTAAAATAACATTTTTCTTACCTGAATATCAGAACAATCTATGTGTTCTTTCAGATGTTTCCTCCGAACCATTTCGTGCCCATAACTTTTTTTCACATGTGGAATGACACCAAAATCCTCATTTATTAATCACCCAGAAATATAGTTTTAAGAGTAATCAGGTACTAACAACCATTCTCTGTATTTATGTCAACTAATTAACAAAAACAGAGAGTAATAGTAGAATTGGGAATGTGATGCAATGATACCTTGAGAATGCGGTGAGAGGAGTGAGCAGAGAGACACAGTGAGAGCATATGCTCAAGCAACAATGCATGCAAAAGTATATTTTATTATTCTTCTTATGGCTTTGATGAATCTCACAATGATCAAATAATGACTCAGTTAACAGCGCCTCTAGCCATGGAGGTCTTGCAATCATGACTTCTTGTTCGTCACCCAATGATGATGAGTCACTGTCATTTCCTTTCCTTATTGTTGTTTTCCTACAGCATTCCATCTCTTTTGCTTTGATCTTGAAATTGTTTTTGTTGTGCTTAAGAATTACTAAATCTTTCATATATATACATGTTATTCCAAAGATGTCATGGTAATTTATAATTAATGTGAACCTCATTTGGATTCATAACACATATAATGTAATCTTTTATAATTATAATTATGTTAGCTCTATGCCAATTATAAAGGAATTTTGAGTTAAGTTACCTGAAAAAAGTCACAATAACAAATACCTATTGAGGAAAAAAATATAAAAATTAATTATTTAAATCACTATAGGTTAAAATTAAATTTAAATTAGAATTGATTAGAATTACATCAATCTTAAAATTTAATTTACTTAAAAAAGTAATATCTTCAATCTAAAATACTGAATAAAGATTTAAAATTAAAATAAAATTAAAATTTATATATAAATAAATATACATACATAATTATGTCAACTAAAATATACTAAATATTTAATTTATTTTTTTATTTCAATTAAATATTTTAATATGTATCAATTAATCAACTTTAGTACTATACGAAATTAGTTTATTTTTCTCATAATAAGATTCACCTTAAATCAAATTACAATATATTTTTATTATTTAATATATAATTGATGAGGTACACTAAATTAAAAGTGTCTATATTCTTATAATCTATTAAATTAATGAAAATAAATATTTTTCAAATTAAATCACATTATTAAATAAAAAATATTAATGATATAATAATTATTTTTAAAAAAACAATCATAATGATAAAAAAAAATATAAATAACTTGATATTAATTTTTATAATATAAAAGAGAGTCTATTATATGGAAAACAAAATATTAGTAAAGATACTCTCAGTTATAATTCACCACGTATATATTTTATAATTAAAATTAATTAATGATAATGTGTGAATTACATTCTTTCATGTTATAATATCTTTATTTTTTGTTCATATCTTTGTTAATTTTATTTTAAAATTTGAAGATTAAAATTTGTACATAACTTTCCTTTATTATTTTATATAAATTTTTTATATATTTTATAAATACTTATATTTTTTTATTTATAAAATTTATCTAAATTTTTTTTATTTGTTTAAATTTTAATTTTAAGAGTCTTATTTCTTAAATTTATAGTTATTAATATATATTAATTATTAATATTTTTTTTACATTACATAATAAAAGTGTTATTTTAAAATAAATTATATTCTCAAATTATTTAATATTATTAAATTTTTATTATTTGATGTATATTATTCATAATTATAGAGTTAAGTTTAAAATTATTTTAAAAATCATTATTGCAGCATCAGAGAATATGTAATTTACACATAATTTTAATTATAATATATATGCATAATCAATTAGAACATAGAGTATTATCTCTAGTATATGTAATTTATATAATTTTTAATATTTTCTTATACTAAATATAAAAAATTCATGCACAAGACAAAAAGGTTATAAAGTATTTTAAAGTTCTAATTTATAGAGTCATGCTAAGTATTTTTTTTGAGACATTCAATTTTTCTTCTAAAATTTTTGTAATTTTTTAACATTAAATAAATGAATCAATATCACCTTTATGGGGCTGCTCTTAATTTGTACATTTTTTGAATGTTATGAACTGATGGAAAGGGACTGCACTGTCAAAAAAGCAAGGTAGGAAGACCATGTAATTTTTTGACTAAAAATTATGGTGTTTTCTAAGATTACGCGATATCTATTGCTGAGATTACGTTGTGTATTAAAATTTTATAATTTATAAGCAAAATACATAATATAAGTAGTTGTGATAACATATTTTTTGGTAGAATTTTTTTTTTTTACTTAATAGAGATATAGTTAAAGAGAATACCACGCATGATAATTGACTTAGATATGCATAAAGAATCAATTTCTCAGCATTGTGGAGAGATGATGTTACTTAAACGTGTAAGAAGATAAAATAATAATAAGTGCATTCTCTAGAACCCTTAAAAGTTGAGGGGTTCTAGTTAGTACCTCTTCCTATGTGGTTATATAAATTTGAGTAACGACTAATTTTTATTTTATTTTTTACTGTAATAACATTATCTTTGTCAAATTCATTATGAATGATTTGATACCTACAAACATGAAGGCTTATTCTTGATCTTTTCAAGTTATTTCTCAGTCATAACGCAATAGATTGATTGTTTTTAATACTTTTAATATCTTTTCCCTCAAAATATAGAAGAACATATGAATATTTCATTATCTTCTAAGCCTTGAATATTTAGTGCAATACTTTTTTTCATTTTGAGTTTTGATATGCATAGATATGCATTATTCTTTTTTACTCAACTTAAACTTAAATATTTTTAATCCAAAATCTGTTACAATTTAGCAAATATATCCATAACAACCAATGCTTGCAAGAATTTTTAATTTTTGTATTGAATAGTGAGTTTGTTACTAATTAAATAGTGAAAACTTAAAGATTTTTTTTAACTAATTCTTCAATAAAAAAAACTTTAAGTTGTTATAAATTGATGATGATACTCTTCAGGATCAGTGAAACCTTTAAATTTTTTATCTAACAATAACAATAAATTTTCCCTCTTGAACTTAAAACTTAAGAACATTCAAACTTACATGTTACATAAAGTAAAAGTGTATTACTTATTTAATAATGGGGATTATTGATAGTTGATGATTAGATGCAAGTAAATAGTTACATTTTTAACATAATTTTTTATTCACTTGAAAGTCATGTCTTTAAAACTAAGAAGTAATGTACATAATTTGAAAATCATGTCCTTTTATCACTTGGTGCCAAATACATTACATGTGAACCAGGGGCAGATCTTGCGTATGCAGGGGGAGCCACGGGTCCTACAATCTTTTCTCAATTTTTTTTTATATATACTTTTACATATTTTTAAATTATATTTATATTATTATATTATTATTTGTTAGAAAGTTTGAAAGTCAAATTTCATTCTATCTTCAAAAATAAGCTTCGTCCACACGTTTTCTTACTCTAAGAATAGTGACAGGATTTCATTTCTCCTACAAGCTATTGTTCCATAACGCAGTACGTAGGCTCTCCACTCTTGGGTCTCCTAATCTCCATTCTCCCATCTAGTTTTTCTTTCAAGCTCAATGTTAAACTGTTAACATTTCTACTCACAGGTGAGTTGTATTAAACTTGGTTATTGATGTAACATCCTTTTTTTAATATATAAATAATTTGCATTTATAACTTATATTGTTAAAACATGATTAGGAAAAAATTTGATAAAAACTTGTATATTTGGAATAAATGGTACAATATGAAAATAAGAATTAATAAACTTTACAAATTTACAATATTTCTCCTTAGAAGATTTACAAATACATAAGTGATTTTATTACATTAAATCAAATTTATTTGAGCAGTTTCTTTTCCACAATCCCTGCCGAGTATGACCCTAGAACGAATCAACCATCTTTGTTTTTTCTCTTTCATTACCTTAAAATAATCAGTAAGGGTGAATACTTCCCGCCCCACTAAGTTCCTTTTAATATAAATTCATTACCAATAATTAGAGTTATAACCTAATATCCTATTCTAATTCATTATTAACAGGGTATAGTCCATATTTACATTCATCACATCCAAATACATACAATCATACAATCATCCATCAGGGCACATACCACAATTCACTCATCATACATGCATTTCTATATTGACCTGTATGTTATTATACATGTGTTATATCATTTAAATTCATATGTCACAATATATATGTCTCAGTGACACCCATCGATGTACTACAACACACGTATCATAACAACATAAATTAATCTGCTACGATATATATCATATTCCATCTATAACACTTTTCATCATAATTGTCTCTGGGATCTCTTGGGGACTTCTAGCATAGATAGCTGCTGGTTGGCCGCAACACCACGAATACACGTGTGCCGCCCCAGCCCCTTTTAGCAAAGGTATAGTCAGGAGCTTCATTGGAAGATGAGGGTATGGCCTGTGAATGTTTATTTTCAATAATTTATTGTGTACCCTTTTCATTGTTAACGTTCACAATCCTCATTTCTCCAAGATTTCTGAAATTTTCTCCTTAACTCTATACCCCCAGTGTATCGTTGTACTATCTATACTCATTCTCTTTCTCATTCTCAACATTTCTCATTTCACATTCTTTATACCAATCAGCATGTTATGATTCATGAGTCACAATTTATATAAATTCATGGATTACAATATATATGATAACACACCCTTTCAATGTGCTATAATTTATATCATAATCACTTCATTTTAAGTTGCGTGGACTCATGCATTATAATCACGCCTCATATTCTTTCTCAATCATATTCTCATTTCTCATTCATACATCACATGCTTTCATTTTCATTCAACACTTCATTTATTTCTATAATTATACTTATATTGCATACATTTCAGTCATCACTTTATACCTACACTTATTGCATCATACCAGTTCAACATATAAAGTGGTCATACAAAGTCATATCACGCAACTAATACAATATATCAAACTTATCACAGAGACTACCACACTATGTCGCACTATACATGCAATAAAATGCACCGAAGGTCAGACACCTTCGGACTCAATCCAACTTGTACCATCTCAAGGTAGTCTCCTAACCTAGAGTTCATTATTGTATATCTTCTATTACTTAATCCATATACATTCTCTAAGAATCCGATTTCATTTCTTTTAAAGAACTCAAAGTCTTTCTTTTACCCAAAATATCCTTTCACCATAAAATCATAGGTTTTTACTAAAATAGGTTATTCACATCCTCCTAGAGTTGTTAAATACGTATATAAAAACTTAAAGCTCGAAAATACTCCCCTTACCTGTAACGGTTCCTCCCAACTAGTTTTTTGAGTGATCTACGGAGAGATTTCACAGTATCCACGAAGAGATCTTTTCAAAGATAAGACTTCCTAAGTATTTCAAGGTAGAGATCTTAACATGAGAAGAGAACCGAAGAAAAGAGATAAAATAGAGATCTAAGTTCTAAGAAACTTACTTAGATCTGAGAAGAACGAATGTTTGAGCTCAAATCTGAAAGAGATCTAGAGTTATTAGAGGTTTTCTCTGAGAAAGGAGAGGGAGAGAATGAAGAGGATGGAGAAGGATATGTGATTTGGTTGAAAATGAATATTTTAGGGCGATAGTTCTTTAAATATCTCTCAAACTCGCAACTTTTTCGTTACAGCAAGAAGTTCTCACTACAGCGAAAAAGTCAGAAGTTTTCTTCCTTTGCTGTCTGTCATTTTAGTTACAGTGAGATCATCCTCGCTATAGCGAAATATTCTAGCTAAAGCGAGAGGGCTCCAGAATGTTCCATTTTCACTGCCTTATTCTCGCTACAGTGAGATATCCTATAGTTCACATCAATTAAACACTTCTAATTTCAAATAACTAACATTAATTGCAATAATAATAAATTACAAAATGAGGGTGTTACAATTGATAATCCTCATAAAAAAATAATTTTTTTGAAAGTGTGGGATGAGATGTTTGTATAAAATTGATGTTCTGCATTTTTCTTCTTCTCTTTTATTTTTTTGCTGTTTTTTTATGTTAAAAATTTTTTTAATACTAAATATAATTATTTTATGAAATGACTAGTAAAAGATAGTAATTTTTCTTGGATTTCATTATTATAGATATTTGTTTTAAGTAGAGGAAATGATGAATATTGTTATTTCTTTCTTTAATTGAAAATAATAATTTATATCTAAAAAAAGTTAATTTAACATTCCAAATTTTTTGTTCAAGTTTTCCAACTAATGTGAACCAACATACTTGTCTATGGTTCCAATTTTGTTTCTGTAAAGCCATCACAAGCAAATGGATTGTAATGTTGTAAATGTTACAACAGAAACTAATTGTTTCATCTTTCTTAATTATTTAAATAATTTACTATTAAACTTGTAAATATATTTCAAGATGTTGTGCAAAGAACATGTGACCTAAGATAGAACTTGGGTGTTATTAAGTATACTAAATAATAGTGACTAACTTATGTATACTATTATCATAATCAAATGTAGTGTGTTCTAATTTGTTATTGATTGAGTACTTCTTGGAAGTACAAAGATCACCCTAAACAAGTTCTCTATATTGTTTATTAATTATTCAATGATCTATGCATTAAGATTTTGAATCATGACCCTTACATGCATTATTCTACTTTTATTTTAATTTTGTTGCATTTATTATTTACAAATAATTTGAGTTATTGTTAATGGATAAATGTAATATGATTCATTGAATTATTCTAGCTAATCTTATATTAATTTGTATCTCACTCCATAATATTTATTTGTTTTTGATGAAATAGGTAATTAACAAGAACATAGAGTGAGCCATTAGGCTTTATTAAGAGAGTTGTGTATTATATAAGATTATAAACTTTAATCTTGTTATAACACAATGTGACACCTAAGTCTCAGACTTTGTACTGTATTTGATTTGTAAATTTGTTTGCAAACTTTATGTAAATTACTTCCTTAAAAAGGAGAATTTTTATTTTTACCTACAAAAGTTTCAATAAAGATAAAAAAAAAAATTGTCTCACATTTTATTAACAATGTAATATTTTTTTATAAATAGATTATTAATAAGTTTTAGGTATCAAAATTACTTATGATGACTCTTTTAGTTTTGTCTCTAAGTTCTTATTCCATTGCTTTTGTGATGACAAGTATCTCTACGTCTAGAATGATAAGTGGTTTAACCTAAAAGAATATTATAATATTTTTATTAGGCTTTGTTCTTGCACTTTTTAATTTACTCATGCCACTTAGATCGAGCAAGCTCTAAATCCCTCATTTCTTTAGTCATCCAACTTAAACCCTAAAAAGATGTAATGGAATTTTCAAACTTTTTAAGTACTCGTGTGTTGCTCTCATCTTTTTCTTCATTTTCTCTAACTAATGATATAACAAAAGAGTTTCTTATCTTTGTCCATGTGTTTTTTCTTCTCCTTTTTCTTTTTATTTTTTGATTTTCTACAACAATAAAAGCCTTGGTGCAATTTTTCAAGTAGCTAAAATTACATTTTAGTCTTTCTTTTTTTTTTGCATTATCTCTTCTTTCTATTTACCAACACTATTAAAATAAATAAATAAAATTACATTTTACTTTGATCTTGAAATTGTTTTTGTCGGGCTTAAGAATTACTAAATCTTTCATATATATATATATATATATATATATATATATATATATATATACATGTTATTGCAAAGATGTCATGGTAATTTATAATAAATGTGAACCTCATTTGGATTCATAACACATATACTACAATCTTTCATAATTATAATTATGTCAGCTCTATCCCAATTATAAAGGAATTTTCGGTTGAGTTACCTGAAAAAAAAATGTCACAATAACAAATAAATATTGAGTTAGAAAACACAACAATCAATTATTTAAATTAAGTTAAAATTAAATTTAAATTATAATTGATTAGAATAATATCTTCCATTTGAAATATTGAATAAATATTTAATATTTAAATAAAATAATAATTTATTATATATAAATAAATATACATATAAAATTATGTCAACTAAAATATATTACATATTTATTTTTATTTTTATTTCAATTAAATATGAATCAATCAATCAACTTTAGTTTTGTACTAAATTAATTTGTTTTTCTCATAATAAGTTTTATCTTAAATCAAATTACAATATATTTTTATTATTTAATATACAATTGATGAGAAATACTAAATTGAATTTATGTATAGTTTTATAATCTATTGAATTAATAAAAATAAATATTTTTCAAATTAAATCGTGTTATTAAATTAAAAATATTAATGATATAATAATAATTATTATTTTAAAAAAACATAATAATAATAAAATTCAAATAATTTAATATTAATTTTTATAATATAAAAGAGAGACTATTATTTGAAAAACAAAATATTAGTTAAGATACTCTCACTTATAGTTCACCACATATATTTTATAATTAAAATTAATTG
Source organism: Abrus precatorius (assembly GCF_003935025.1). Classification (NCBI taxonomy): domain Eukaryota; kingdom Viridiplantae; phylum Streptophyta; class Magnoliopsida; order Fabales; family Fabaceae; genus Abrus; species Abrus precatorius. Next base: position 1,739,528 of record NW_020874439.1, on the reverse strand, counting down.
ATATTGATATGCGAATTACATTTTTTTCATGTTATAATATTTTTATTTTTTACTCACATCTTTGTTAATTTCAATTTAAATTTGTACTTTACTTTTCTTTATTACCTTATATACAATTTTTATATATTTTATAAATACATATATTTTTTATTTATAAAAGTTATCTAAAATTTTTTTTATTTGTTGAAATTTTAATTTTAAGAGTCTTAAGTTATTAATATATATATATATATATATATATATATATTATTAATATATTTTTTTTACACAACACAATAAAAGTGTTATTTTAAAATAAATTATATTCTAAAATTATTTAATATTATTAAATTTTTATTATTTGATGTATATTATTCATAATTATAGAGTTAAGTTAAAATTATTTTAAAAAATATTATTGCAGCATCAGAGAATATGTAATTTACACAATTTTAATTATAAAATATATGCGTAATCAATTAGAACATTGAGTATCATCTCTAGTATATGTAATTTATATAACTTTTAATATTTTCTTATACTAAATATAAAAAATTCATGCACAATAGATTGAATTTTTTGAATACTTCTAATATCGTTTCCCTTAAAATATAGAAGAACATATGAATATTTCATTGTCTTCTAAGTCTTGAATATTTAGTGCAATACTTTTCATTTTGAGTTTTACTATGCATGGATATGCATTATTCTTTTTTACTCAACTTAAACTTAAAATTTTTTAATCCAAAATCTGTTACATTTTAGCAAATATATCAATAACAACGAATGGTTGAAATAATTTATAATTTTTGCATTGACTAGTGAGTTTGTTACTAATTAAATAGTGAAAACTTAACGATTTTTTTTAAACTAATTCTTTAATAAAATAAAAAACCTTAAATTGCTATGAATTGATGATAATATTCTTCAGATATAGTGAAGCCTTTAAATTTCTTATTTAACAACAGTAATAAATTTTTTCTCTTGAACTTGAAACTTAAGAACACTCAAATTTACATGTTACATAAAGTAAAAATGTATTACTTATTCAATAATGTGGATTATTGATAGTTGATGATTAGGTGCAAATAAATAGTTACATCTTTACATCATTTTTTTTTTCACTTGAAAATCATGTCTTTAAAACTAAAAAGTAATGTATATAATTTGAAAATCAAGTTCTTATATCACTTGGTACCAAATACATTACATGTGAACTAGGGGCAGATCTTGTGTACGACAGGGGAGAGTCACAGCTCTCCCAAACTTTTCTCAATTTTTTTATATATATATTTACATATTTTTAAATTATATTTATATTATTATATTATTATTTGTTAAAAAATTTAAAAATCAAATTTCATTCTTTCTCCAAAAATAAGCTTTTTCCACACGTTTTCTTATTCGAAGAATAGTGACAAAACTTTATTTTTCCTACAAGTTATTGTTCCAAAATGCAGTACGCAGGCTCTCCACTCTTGGATCTCCTAATCTCTATTCTCCCATCTAGTTTTTCTTTCAAGTTCAATGTTAAGCTGTTAACATTAATCCTCATAAAATAAAATAAATTTTTTTGAAAGTATAGGGTGAGATGTTTGTATAAAATTGATGTTCTGCATTTTTTTGGTTCTCTTCTATTTTTTTATGTTGAATATTTTCCTAATACTAAATATAATTATTTTATGAAATGACTAGTAAAAGATAGTAATTTTTTTTGGATTTCATTATCATAGATATTTGTTTTAAGTAGAGGAAATGATGAATACTGTTATTTCTTTTTCTAATTAGAAAAAAATAATTTATATATAAAAAAAGTTAATTTGACACTCCAAATTTTTTGTCCAAGTTCTGCCAAATCAACATACTTGTCTATAGTTCTAATTTTGTTTCTATAAAGCCATCACAAGCAAATGGATTGTAATGTTGTAAATGTTACAATGCAAACTAATTGTTTCATTTTTTTTAATTATTTAAATTATTTACTATTAAACTTGTAAATATATTTCAAGATGTTGTGCAAAGAACATGTGACCTAAGACCTAAGATAGAACTTGGGTGTTATTGAGTATGCTAAATAACATTAACTAACTTATGTATACTATTATCATAATCAAATGTAGTGTGTTCTAATTTGTTATTGATTGAGTACATCTTGGAAGTACAAAGATCACTCCGAACAAGTTCTCTAGATTGTTTATTCATTATTCAATGATCTATGCATTAAGATTTTGAATCATGACCCTTACATGCATTATTCTACTTTTATTTTAATTATGTTGCATTTATTATTTACAAATAATTTGAGTTATTGTTAATGGATAAATGTAATATGATTCATTGAATTATTCTAGCTAATCTTATATTAATTTGTATCTCACTCCCTAATATTTATTTGTTTTTGATGAAATAGGTAATTAACAAGAACATAGAGTGAGCCATTAGGCTTTATTAAGAGAGTTATGTATTATATTAGATTATAAACTTTAATCTTGTTATAATACAATGGGACACCTAAATCTCAGACTTTGTACTATATTTGATTTGTAAAATTGTTTGCAAACTTTATGTAAATTACTTCCTTAAAAAAGATTGAAGGTATCTGATGTTTAAGTCAATTTTTATTTTTACTTACAAAAGTTTCAATGAAGATAAAAAAAAATTGTCTCACATTTTATTAACAATGCAATATTTTTTTATAAATAGATTATTAATGAGTTTTAGGTGTCAAATTTACTTATGGTGACTCTTTTAGTTTTGTCTCTAAGTTCTTATTCCATTGCTTTTGTGATGACAAGTATTTCTACGTCTAGAATGATAAGTGGTTTAACCTAAAAGAATATTATAATATTTTTATTAGGCTTTGTTCTTGCACTTTTTAATTTACTCATGCCACTTAGACCGAGCAAGCTCTAAATCCCTCATTTCTTTAGTCATCCAACTTAAACCCTAAAAAGATGTCATGGAATTCTCAAACTTTTTAAGTACTCGTGTGTTGCTTTCGTTTTTTTCTTCATTTTCTCTAACTAATGATATAACAAAAGAGTTTTTTTATCTTTGTCCATATGTTTTTTCTTCTCCTTTTTCCTTTTATTTTTTGATTTTCTACAACAATAAAAGCCTTGGTGCGATTTTTCAAGTAAGCTAAAATTACATCTTAGTCTTTCTTTTTTTTGCATTATCTCTTCTTTCTATTTACCAACACTATTAAAATAAATAAATAACTAAATTAGGCATTGCAAGTTTTAGAAATTTTTTTTTTACCGATTCAATCATAAAAATGCATTGTAATTTAATTTAGACTGATTTAAATAAAATTTGTTATCTAATCTAATTTGTTCCTGTTGAAAAAATCTAATTCAATTCTTATAATATTATTTTTAATTAATTAGAAGGAAAAAAAATTGTAATATCTTCTCTATCATTTTGAATTAAAACTTATTAAGAAAAACTAAAATGTATCTTAAAAAACTAATAACAAAAGGAACTTCGTTAGTAAAATCATTAAAAAATAATTAAATATTGAAATAAAATATTGGCGTGATGTTATATAATTTAAAATTGGAGGGGCATAAGCAAATTTGCAGTTACAAATATTCCTACAATTTTGGACACTAAAGAAGTCTGAAAATGAGAAGGAAGGGATGAACAAATGAAGCTGGCAATAAAAATGAGAAAAATGAGGAATTATCTAATGTGAAAGTGATGCGTACGCGCAGAAAGCAGCGATCAAAGTCAATGAAGTGAGTTGGAGCGGCAACATCACGAAAAGGGAATGCATTTGAGGAAGCTTCCTCGAACTCTATGCTCCCCTTTTCAGCTTAAATTCATACGCGTTCAATTTTTTTCAACATTTATATTTAATAACTGTTCCTCTTTCTACCCTTTCATTCCCAAATTTGCATTCTTCGATTCCAATTCTTTCTATATTCTCTTCTCTGTTCATCATCATGCTTCCATTACGGTGCTTTCGCCTTTCCTCTGTTCACGCGAGGTGTAACAGAGCTCCCATTTTGCACGAAAGCTTCAAGGTGACTTTTGGAATCCCTAATTTCACATTTGCTTTCTGCGTAACTTTCTCAATTTTATCCCATTTTATAACGAGATGTTATGTTTCAGAGGTATGAACTAACCGGCTTTCGATCGTTATGTACAGGTATGTTGAGCTTCACCTTAGTAATTTTATTTCTTGGGTGTTCTTACTTAGTTTTAAATTGTTGCAAAATCATTAATTTCGCATCAATTTATGAACTTAATAATTAAGTAACGTTACGTAGCACAACTGTTGTTAGGTAAATTTTAACACTTTAAATAGATAAATAAATGTTCAAACTGGCACCTATCACATCCAAGACATTATTTTCCTCGATTCGACTAATCTCTTGGAACTATGTATATGACATTTAGTTTAACATTCGTTGTCTCCTTTCCCAAAATCAGTCTAACATATTCAGTCATTAATAATTAGCAACTAATTTAAATAAATTTTTTTAGAATTTAAAAAAAACAATATAAAAAATAATTAAAAAAACTTTTATTAGGTAAAATTAGCTTATACTTCTATCATTTTTTCTATCAAGATATGAAAAACATGTTCAACTTCTACATTATAGTTTATTTTTATGATCTTGTTTACATAATGAACAATAAAAAGTTATAAATAAAAAATAATAATTAATATCTTTAGAAAAATTAATATTGCACGCTCTTTTCATAATTTTTTATGCATATTTTAATATAACTTTTAATTAAAAATTATTTAGTAATTCCTTGGTTATTATCTTTAAGATACTTGTTAGTAAGAACTTTAAAATATGTTACATTAAATTTAACTAATTATATCATTAAAGTTATTTAATTAATTAATTTATACGACTCTTGACATAATTGATTTATATGTTTAATTTTGACACATTAAGTTTGTTTTAGCTTTAACCATTATTTATTCAAAAGAGGCTGTAAAATTCAAATTTCTCGTATAATTTCTTATACGAACATTAAAATTAGTAATGAAACTATAAATAATTTATTATTATTATTATTATTACATATCCTCATTTCAAAAGCACACCTAAAAGGATAACTTTTTTTATCTATAAAAAAAACATTTTCATATTTAATTGGAGTGAAAGTATAATTTTTAAGACTTTTTAAATATATATTTTTATTATTAATTAAAATTTATTAAAAAGATGCATAAATTTTATTTCTAATTTATGGAGTCTTACTCGGAGTTTATAATTTTTAAAAAAGAAAAATTCTTTTAAAAAATATAAACAAAGATGGTCTAGGCTTTTATGACTTTTCGGAGTAAATTTGGAGGATAAAATTTGGCATGTTGTGGTGCTCGAAATTTGGTTCAGTGAATTGACGAGGCAATGTTATACGGAACACTTTCTGAGAAAAATAACGAACCCACTTTACACGGCCTCTTTTCTTTTATAATGAAAAGCCGATTTCATCTTCTCTAGTCATTTCAGAAACCCGAACACGCTCTCTCTCTTCTTTGTAGATTCAGTGAAAATGGATTCAAGAGCAAACCAAACTATGGAAAACCAAAGTACCGTTTTATACCAAAACGTCGTCGTAATGAGGCACGGCGAGCGCCTCGATAACTTTGAGCCCACCTGGGCCTCCACGGCGGCGAGGCCCTGGGATCCGCCACTGGCCCAAGAGGGTCGGGTTCGGGCTTTCGAAACGGGTACGAGGCTCCGACAAAGTCTCGGGTTCCCCATCCACCGCATCTTTGTTTCACCTTTCCTCCGCTGCCTCCAGACCGCCGCTGAAGTCATCGCCGCCCTCTCCTCCGTCGACGATGGTTCCCGCGACGGTGTTAGCAACGAACCTTCGAAAGTCAAGGTCAGATTTTGTTTGATTATTTACTCATTAAATTCTTTTTTATCAAAATATGACGTTTTGTTCAGTATGGTTATTGGCTTAAAAAATTCATAAAAGTTAATATGGGATTGGTTTAATTTAACCAATGCTGTTTGAGATTAATTTTTATTTTTAAAAAACCCTCCCAGGAAAAAATAAATAATTATTTTATAAAATAAGTTCAATTAAACATGCTTATTTGAAATGAAAAAATTATTTTTCTTAACATTTTAAGAAATATTTTTAAAAATTGTTTATTTCAATTTTATATTAAAGCAAAGATTTTTTTTTCTTTTCTTTTTACAAATTTTCGTTAATTTGATATTCTGGTCATTTATGTACTCATATGTAGCTTAAGCGTTTTTTTCCCCTCTAATTTGATAAATCTTTAGTGTCAGTTTTCCAATATTTTTCAATCAAATTTAGTTCTCCATGTTTTTAATTTTAGAATCATGTCTCTTTGTTATTTTTCTGTTCACATAAGCTTCCCAAATGCCTAATTTTTTCACTCAAATAATCAGATTTTCCTGAGGATTTTGTAAGATGATTAGTTATTTAAAAGGTTCAAAACTTTGGAAGTTGATAAAATTCAAAAAAATTTATAACCTTTGAGATTAAGATTTTGAAGGTGAAAACAAAAAATAAATTCATAAATTAGTCTTTAAGTTATATATAAAGGATGTTTTAGTCCTTAATTTTTTTTTAAAAAAAATTGTCCATTTTTTTTTTTTTTGAATTGTCACTTGCTTTTCAAAAACATCACTCATTTATCGTTTTTACTTCATTTTTCACTATATTTTGGAGACACAAAAAGAAACTAATGTTAATGATGTTTTAAAACCTTAAAAATCAGCGGAAGATTTTAAAAATTTAACAATTAAAAAATTTGAGTTATAAATCTCAAAGTCTAGATTTACTATGTATTATTTGGAGATTTTTAATTTTTGGTGGAATGTGATATTTTAATAAATAGATTTTGAATAAATGATTATTTAAAATAATATAGTAGATTTAAATCATAGAGTTTTTTAAAGAGAAAAATAATATTTTAATTTCTTTATTAAGAAACTATAAAAATTATTATAAGAATTTTATAAATAAATTTATTTGATTCTTTTAACAATTAATGTTTAAAAGTTATATATACTTTATTCACTAATACAAATATTGAGTTTATAACTTAACTTTTTTATTTAAATAATGTAAATTAAAAATAAATTTTTTATTTAATATTTTTTTTAAACTATTTTTTTGTTCGGAGTGAATTTAGTTTAGGCACATAATAGAAATTTTGCTAATATAAATAGTAAAATCGTTGAATTTTAATTTTTTTTAAAAGTAAATTTTGTTACTAAAGGCATAAAATATGATAACATATCACTGTATCAAAGAGTTTGAGTGAGTTGCACCAATGAAAAGCTAACAAATGTTACAATAAATAGCGCATAACTTGTTTACAATGACACGTCACTATTTAAATAAATTTTACCATAAAAATAATACAAATTGTTAAAAAATACCATGATTTTAGCAAAATGCATGAATAATACAGTAAAACTTATTTATCTCTAGAATATTTTCACGTAGATACATATTATATATATATATATATTTTTAACATAATTAATAATATAAATATCAACTTTATTATAATAGTTTATATTCTTAAATTATTATTACATCGTAATGAAATAAATTTAAATTTATAATTATATTTTTTATAAAATTATAATTCAATACAAATTATTAGTACTTCTGAATTACAAAGGTTCAAATTAGTAATTTAATTACCACAAATTATTAATTATATTATTTATTAATTAAATATATTTTGTAGTATTATGTTAGTAATTTGTATGTAAATATAAGTAATATTTTGTTTAATCATGTTATTGAATTTAAATAAATTTAATTTTGTATTGTAGTTAAGTTAGTAATTTGTATTTTTTAAATTAAGAAGTACTAATTATTTGTATTGAATTATAAAACAAGATTTTTTAATGGTTGATACTTGTATAAAAAAATATAAATATAAATTTATGTCATTATAATGTAATAATGATTTGTAGGTAAAAATATAAACTATTATGATGAAGTTGATATTTGTATTATTAATTATGTTAATATATATATATATATATATATATATATATATAGGTAAAAATATCCAATATATTATTTGTACATACTGTTTATGTGTAATCATCAAAAAGTTGTTCACAGTTTATAGTGACACGTGTCATCAACAGAAAGTTGAGCACCTATCATGGTGACATATGTTAGGTTTTCACAAATTATGTCATTTTTACAATGAAACTCACTTAGTAACACATGTCATCATAAAAAAGTTGCACATTTTTTATAGCAAAATTTCCTTCTAATTTTGCCAATCATATGACGAAATTGTGAAGATAGTAACATTGGCAACATCTTGCATATTTTGCACTTTTGGTGGTAAAATTTATTTTAAAAAAATTAAAATTCAACAATTTTACCAATCATATTGGCAAAACTTTTGTCATGTAGCCAAATTCACTTAGACATGAAAATAGTTTGAAAAAATATTAAATAAATAATTTATTTTTAATTTATATTATTTAAATAAAAAATCCTTATAACTTATTAACTTAATCAATAAGTTAATAAAATTATTTGGTAAAAATAAAATTAAGACAGCATGGAGTAGTTTAGTTATCAATAATTTATGTCACCTTTTTATCTTTACAATTTAAAAAATTTACACTCATACAATAATTGAACTTTTTTTATTCATTTAATATATTTTAATTAGTTGAATTATTAGTTTTATTAAACAATTTCAATTCAGATTGCTACAATTATAAATTTTCAGGAAAAGTTTTTAGTTAGCTTTACAAGTACAAGTTACCATATTAATATAAAATATCTTTTACTTAATATATTTGTATTTATAAAAACTTTAAATTTTTTAAACTTGTGAGTTATAATAAAATTTAATACTTTTAACAAGTTTTTTTTTCTCTTACTTATTATACACTAAATTTTTTATTTAATGGCTATCGTAAGTAAAAATTTACTTGCTAAAATATTTTATGTACTAATTTAAAATTCTATTTATACTTTAATTCAGAAGAATTTATTTTTTTATTGACAAAGAAATTAAAATTGTGTCTTTCAATAAGAAAAAAAATAAAAAATCAATCTAATCCAAAACGCAGAATATTAATTTAATTTGAATATAGTTTTCAAACAAGTCCAGTATAAACCGCAGATAAATGAGGATGGTTCTTTTTCTATTTTGTTGAAATTACAAGAGGAGGCTAAAATCTACTGTGGGGGAGAGGGGCAGGTTAGGTAGAAGATGAAGCTGCTGTTGCAGCAAAGACTCAAGACTTGTTTGACAGGAACAGGATACCATAATTTTTTTATCCTATCCTATTTTTTTAGTATTTATTTAAAATATGACATTCATTCTTTTTTATTTTAAAAAAATTCTTGTTAAAATAAATAAAATAGGATAACATAACTATTTAATTTATTATTTTGATATGAATCAATTACAAAATAAAATAAAAGTCGATATTATGTTACTCTTATAATATATTTTTTATTTACTCTTATAATATATTTTTTATTTACTCTTATAATATATTTTTTATCTAACTCTCATGTATATTATTCTTTCTGTCATTCTATCCATAACATCACTGTGAGTCTTGGACCAAAATAGTTCTATTTGTTATTTATTATTATTTATTTGCGGATTTGGTGTGGAGAGGTTAATATTAGGTCTAAGGGGAAGAAAGATAGGAGATTGTTGGGCTAAAGGGGAGCTTTTAATCCAATCTCACGTTGAAAAGTGTAAAAAAATATTATAAATATAAAAATTTATTTTATGTTTATTCATTATAATAACTTATAGTTCTTTACATATAATAAAGACTTAAATAATTGTATGTTAATAAGTTAGAATTTGTAATTTTATATTTCTAAAAGTTATATTTAAAAAATTTGTAATTTTATTTAATAAAAATATAATAAAGTTATGTTGAAAGTTCTAGGAATGTGTGTTATTATTATTTTATTTTCTCTTTTTAGAGTATAGAAAATGCTGAAAGCTCATCTTATTCATAACAATAGTATGAATAGTATTAGAGTCGATGATTTGTCCAAATAGTCATATAATCAAACTTTTGCTTAGGAATAAAGAGAAATAAAAGAAGAATAATAAAGTCATTCTTTTTATAAGTTATAAAAAAAGTCCTGTTAGTTAAGAAATTCTGCTGTATGAAAGGATTGCAGCAGAATTTAAAAAACTAACAGAAGAAAGATTGATTAAGTGAAAAAATGTAAGACTTTAGTTGAGAGGATTAAGGAAATAGGAAAGGAGTTAAATGCATTGTAGGAGATTCAACCTATGCATTCACTGTTAATGTCACACTTCAACCATCTTAACTGAAGGAAAAAATGGTTTTGTTTTATTTATAGATTTGGATTTTGGAGACTTTTAGGATCAGTTCAGCTTCCCTTGGGCGTTTGAGAGTTGGTTGTTGGGGAATGGGAGGAAAGGGAAAAGTTTATTGTTGTTTAGGAGTTCTTGGATGAAAGGGGAGGGTTTATAAACTCTCCAAAACACTCCAAGTTACATGTTTTTAAGATCTCGCACGGAGTTTTGTATTAATTTTCTTACTGTCTCCCTTTCTTTACATTTCAATTCCTTTTCTTCTCTCTCTAAACAAAACTTCCAAAAAAATGCACAAGTGAAATTTTCATTAATGAATTTTGTGAGAAAAACTAGTCACATTGATGGGCTGTGTGATTGATTAAAGCAGTTAAATTACTGAGTTGTATGCATCACGTCCATAAGTGCAGGTTTCCGTTGAGTATGGATTATGTGAAATGATGAATGGGGTAGCTATCCGTCTCAATGTTGCACCTAAAGATGGAAATTGGGGTTTTGATATAGCAGAGTGTGAAGCCATGCTCCCACCTGAGACACTGGATAAAAACGTAGAAAGGGTCTATAAAGAGGTATAGTATAGAAGACCAGATCATCTTCTTTTTATTTTGAATTTTCTGGCAGTTAAATATGCATGCAAACGTTACTGAAACTGTTGAAAACCTTTGTTTGACAGTTGCCCAAATGGGAAGAGCTACTTTTGCAAACAAGGGCTAGATTTCAGCAAGTTATTAAGGACCTTGCAGATAAATATCCTACCGAGAACTTGCTTCTTGTTACACATGGTAAAAATTTAATTTCTGTCCATATAACTATGAGAAAATTCGTATTATATCGGTTCTGTTATTTAATCATGTAAAAATTTACATTGAAATGTGTATTGGTTTTGTTTTTCTTTCTTTCTTTTGGTGCAAATATCTCAAAAACACTTAAAATCAAAAGGATAACTCTTAATTGTTCACAAAATATTTTCCGTTTTACAACGTTAGACTCGTAGGTATTGATATATCTAAAAAGGCATCTTTTAGTTGTGATATTTAACATGAACAGTTAGCATGAGTAGACACAATTTTTGAAGGTTTAAATATGTTTTTGATCTTTTATAAAATTTTGACATGAGTTCCTAAAAAAAGATTGATTTTATTTCTTAAGCTTTTTAAATTTAATATTTTTTTGTTTCTAGTGATGATGTAAAATAGGGCAGAAAAAAAAAACATGAAATTGTTTTATGCGGTTCTGAAGAGAGCAAGTATTGGAAGTGTGGAAGAGAGTTATGGGAAGTAGAATGGTAATTGAATTAAACTTTTGCAGGGGAAGGAGTTGGAGTGGCTCTTACTTCATTCAGAAATGATGCTGCGGTAAATGAAGTCCATTACTGTGGATATGTACAGCTTAAACGTCCTATTTTCGACAAAAATCATTCATTTAGTGATGCAGAGTTCCAATTACTTACTCGTAGTGGTGAAACTGGCGTCACCTATTTCCTTCCAAGTCATTTGAAAAATCACACCGACCAAACTTCACCATGATCAAGCATTTATCTGAAACACATGATTTTCACTTCAAGTTTGAGCTTGTATTTGGGTGGTGTTTGTCTCAAAATTTGTAATTATATTTCATTTAACAACAATTAAAAATACTAGGATCATTTTAAATCCAAATGGTAGGACAAAAATCACAAAATAGAAGTGAAAACCGATTAAAACATATGATAGTTTCGAATATTTTCATGGAAATATAATAAACACGTTTTTCACCATGAAATGAAATTTAAGTTCATGCTTTCATCAAAATCAACTACGCCTTAAAAGTTTTTGAAAATTTATTATATACGAATTGTTATAGTTTTAATTTATATTTCGAAAATTAAATTTGTGAAAGATAGATATGTTAAAGTGGGCAAGCCCATCATTAGTTTGCGTAAAAGTGAAGTTGAGTAAAGCTAGCTCGTTTTTAAAAACAAATAAAAATATATAGCCCTTATGATTAAATGTGGGCTGGCCCACAAGCCTAAGCAGGCAAAGCTTGAGGGTTGCAAACTCAAGGGAGAGTGAGGGAGGAGCTGGGTTGCTGGGGGTAACCAACCCAAAAGAGTTTAGGGTTATCAAATGAGGTTGCTTAGTTGCTAAGAAGAAGAGTTCAAATGGAGGGGAAAAAAAATAATTCAAACAACGTCCTAATCTGGCCTAAATCCACTTCTAACCTGCCTTGAGATGCTAACAAGTTCAACTAATGATCAAACTTGAATTAACATCCCTACTCTTATAGTCTAAAGAAACCCCCATTTTGTGAATATTGCAATTAGAGTAACAAAAAAAGAAAATGATTTTTTTTTCAGTGCAAAAAGGGAAGAGGTTTAAAATATTAAGATAATTTTTAATATTATTTCATGTAAAATTCATTTATGAATAATTTTTTTAATGTGTAAACAATAAAGGATTGACAAGTAATATTTTCTTTATGAAAAACTGTAACATTTAATTATATCAATACATTAAATATAGTAACTTTTAATTAAAAAATTTAAATACTATTTTAGTCCTTACACAAAACTCAAATTTTTTTATATATACACAAAAAGAGTTTGTAAACAAGTCTTAAATAAAAAAAATTCAAAATAGTTCTTGCTCGTATTTAATATAATGTTATTATCTCATATTTAAATATAACAATGAAAAAATGTAATATGTATAAGAATTAAAAGTGTTAAAAGTGTTATATATAGACGACAAAATAAAATTCATCATCAAGACAAGTTGAAAGAAACTATAGTAATTTATAACAGGTTATAAAACATGATTTACTTACTGTGATTGTAAATTAATATGATTGCAAAAATTGTCATCAGATGTTAGTGTTTGTAAAAAATATTTGAGGATTATATGCTTGGTATTTTTAAGAGATTATTGATGATAAAACTTATATGCAATCCTTTAAATCCTATTAAAATTAGAGACTAGCACTTAATTGTACTATAAGTATGAACAAATTTAATTATACACTAACTTATAAGATGAATGAGCAAAACTCTAAAAAAAAAAAAAGTTTTAACTACGCTCTCAAGTAAAAAACAAAAGTTATAGCATTTAAAAATTAGTTCACATTCTTTCTTTATAATCTTTAATAATAAAAGTAAAATACTTTTTACCTAAACTTCAAATACTATCTTATCATAGCAATAGTTATATTCACGTTAAGCTACAACGTCACATAGTTAAAATCATTAAATTATCTTTTATAATCTATTATGAATTAGCATAATATTTTTTTAACTTGTATTTGGTGGTAAATTTTATTTTGACCTCCATACAATTTTTTTTTATTTTGGTCCCTTTATGACTTTTTGTTTAATTTTGATCCTTATAATTGATTTTTTATTTTTTGTATAAATACCAAAATAAAAATTGTTACTTATAAAGATCACGCTAAATAAATTATATCATGTATAAGAATTAAAATAAAATAAATATATTTAATTATGAGATAATGGTTCTTGAATGAAAGTTAACATCAAAGAATATTTCAAAAATATTTTTTTTATTTACAAACTTTCTTTTGTATAGGAACTAAATAAAAAAAATTATAAGAACTAAAATATTATTTAAACAAATATATATATATATATATATATATATATGTTCTTATTATGCATCTTTATACACATTAAAAAATAGTTTTGCAAAAAACTAAAGTGAATATAAATCAATTTTTTGATTTCATGAAAAATATGAAAATTAATAAAATAAATTATATTAACATCAACCCTTAAAGTTTAGTTTAACCATCGAAGCATAGCAATTTTCTATTAAAAAATTATATTAAAAAAATATAATATTTTTTTAATAAAAATTTACTACTTTTAATAAAAATATTATATTCTTTAAGATTACATATAAACCGAGCTTTTCTGCAACAAATATCATTGATGTACATAAGGAGATCACAAGTTTAGAGCTAATAAAGCTTCCAATGCTGGATTATTGGACAAGGTGAGGAAGAAACTCTTCGCTCGGAAAACAATTTCTCTTTCCTTTGCCGGCAGAGTAACTTTAGCTTAGGCATTTGTGAAGAAATGAGTAGGTTGCGTAGGAACTTTATTAGAATCTTTTCCAAACAATAAAAAATGTGACTTAATTTTTTGGGATGAAATATATTCCTATAAAGATGGTGGATTAAGATTTAAAGATTTACATCCGATTAATAAAACTTATATGAGAAAAATGAGCTAAAAAATTGATAATTACAATATTCCTAAAGATATTAGTAGCCTCCTTATTTTTAATGGGGAGTGGAATTAGGATAAAATAAAACCGTTGTTTTTTTATCTAATCATAAATGTCATGTTTTATCTACTATTTTGCCTCCTAATCTTAATGCTGATACTAGTTGATTTCCTTTTTCAAATGGTAATTTAAGTTTAAGAATTGTTTATGAGCTTATTATTAAGAATGATAATAAATTTGTCTTCCTAACCCAGCTTTTTAATTTATTTGGCACTGGCCTGGACCCCAAAAAATTAGAACTTTCCTTTAAAATGTTCTCATGGTAGGATATTAACTAGGGGTAGACAGAATTTCTCTATCTGACTGAAACCGTAAAACCTGTGAAATATTTTCCTCTAATTTTTGGTGGGTTGAATCGAGTTCAGATACAAGTGAGTGGTAAATCAGAGATAATACATGCAAGCATGGTCGGGTTTGATTTTAAAATTGTAAATCCAACTATATCTATATCCGACAGAAAAACATAAAAAAATAGTTATTAATTATTTTTTATGTAATAGTGCCAGCCAATTTCTCAATCACCTTACATCACATGCATATTTTTTTACAAGAGTCAAAGCCTCTATCAGTCTATCTCTGCTACCATATGTTTAGTACATAAAAAAAAATAATATTTCATAGGTATATGAATTACATCTTCACCTCCTCCCCTTGCCCTCCACACTATACGTAACGAGAAGAAAAACACTCAACAGTGGATTGAATTGTGAAACTTATGTTGTTAGTCAACAATAAAGATGGAGAAGATTGTGGAGGCTGCAATGGCATGCCACAAAGACGGAAGAAACTGCAAGTTACATGGTGGTGGTACTGTGGCTTTGCGATGAGGGAGAGACAACGATAAGTTTTGGTCTAATCTAATTAAATTGGATTGTTGGGCTTCTTTTATCAGCTTGGCCTTAGTAAATGGCCTGCTGTAAATCTAGAAAATAGGAAATTAAATAGTTTCAAATAACTTTTAATCATTGGAATGTTGTCTTTGGTATTTCCACAATGTTATGGAATAATCAAAATTCCTAGACTTTTAATATTATATCTGAGGACTGTAGTTCTCTATCTGTCCATATAATGAGTTATGCAAACTCTATTATTTCTAATTTTGTGTCTTCAAAGCAATGTTTTGCGCTGATCTGCTAGGACTGGTGAGAGTATCATTGGTTGGTCTCCTCCACCTTTTAATAGAATCAGGCTGAAGATGGATGGTTCTGTTTGCCAGCTGAGAAGGAAGGCAGCTTGTGGGGGAATTGTTAGAGATGCTCAAGGTGATTTCATTGCAAGTTTTTTCAGTAAGTTGG
This sequence comes from Abrus precatorius, assembly GCF_003935025.1. NCBI lineage: Eukaryota > Viridiplantae > Streptophyta > Magnoliopsida > Fabales > Fabaceae > Abrus > Abrus precatorius. Next base: position 1,723,659 of record NW_020874439.1, on the reverse strand, counting down.
ACTACTGTGCTCTAATTCAAGCAGAATCAGCCTGTTACTCGGCCTTTGACTAATCAAGAAGCATAATTTTGAAAGAGTTCTAGTAAAGATGGATTCAAAATTCACAATTCAGCGGATAATATCAAAGTTAAAGAGGTCTCGGCCTTAAATCAATGAAATAAAGTGTTTACTTCGATCTCATAGAATAATTAGTTTATATGCTGATATGCTTATGTAGACGGTTTCAGAAAAGTATTCAGTGCACCTCCTAATTTAATTCCTTGTGATGAGGAGATGTCTATGGCTTTCCCAGGATGATTCCTTGGTTATTTGTGTGTTTGGGCCCTAGTGCCTCGTTGAGTATAAAAAAAAACTAACATTTCAACAGTGATAATAAATTTGGCAATAAAATGCCCTACAAGTGAACCAAGTAATATAAAGTACAAGACAATAAAACGAATCTGCAATTTATGTTTCATAAGATTGTTAGAGGGGTTTATAATTTCAAAATACCTACTCTCCTCAAAAGGGAGAATAGTCTTCATTGCGTTGACTGAGAGATATCTCACTGAAAAAAAAAAAAAATACACATATTTTCCTAGTTAACACTAGCAGGTTTTATTCATCCTAAAAATATATTTCAATTACTAAAGGACACCTAAAGGTATTCCTTTTTAGTCATTAAAGGAACATTTTCGTTAACAGAGATAATAGTCCAATGGAAAGTTCCAATCGGATGCACATAATTCTACTTTCCATTGTTAATATTTGAAACTGGTTCAAGATAAGAAGAATGCACCAAGCAGCTAATCAATTGGATGAAATAATGGTACTGCTGTTACAATGGAAGAGAACAACATTTTTGCTTAAATTGAGGGGGGCAAGTTAGATTACAATTCGTGAAATAATGGTACTACTATATAAGTACCACAAAAAGTGTTGACTGACTCCATTAAACGAAAAAAGAAATAAATGATGGCACAATGGATAGTTGCATGCACCAAAATGGCTAGCCATTTTGCTACCTGAGGGCAAAACTGAGAAAATCTACCAGTTGGATGTTTCTAACAAGCATATGATTGTTGTGTTCCCCATAAAACCTTCAACCCTTCAAACTAACACCTGAATATTTGCAATTGTTGCAGCCACCGGGGACCCAAACCACCAAATAAAGAAGACATGACTGAACCTTTTTGTCATGAATCATCCATATTCCTATCCAAATAATATACTTTAATCTCATAGAAGATCTCCAAGGTATTAAGAATCCATTAACTTCAATATAAAAATTGAGAATTAATCTCGGCAGTCTTAAAAAGACCAAGTTGTCCTAAACTTTAATAAAATAATACATGAAGCAATTAAGAACTTTCTAGACGGGGATAAAAGGTGATATATTCTTCTAATTGTATATCATCAATGACTATGAATGGAATGGGTTATGATTGAGTACCAGATATATCCAAATTATATTTTACAAATATCTTAATGATTGTTTCATTTGACAACAAAAGGTGCCAAATGCATTGTCACATTACAACATGTATAAAATTCCCAAGTTTTCAAAGAAAGTACAAAAAGATTTCCCATATTTTCAGATCTCTGTGCAATTCATCTCCCCCACCCCACCCCTAAAAAATAAAATAACATTGGTGAAAGAGTCTCCATAGTCCATCCCAACTGTTCACTCTTTATTTCTATTAAATTTTAAGGGACTTGCTAACAGATGTTCATAGAGAACTGATTTAAAAGCATTTAATACCCTTCATTAAATCCTTTAATTACTTAAAAAGAAGAATATATAAAATGCTTCCTGATATTTTCAGGATATTATATGCTTCTAGGTTTTATTTAATACATTCTACTTTCATCCAAAAATTAGTTCCTTAAGAACAATTGTTATCAAATTCAAAATTTTAACACAGGAACAGAAACACCAACCTTTGGTTTTCTCCCTTTCCAATGGTAAACAATATTTCAAAACTTCAGCAGAAAGACTATTTCACACTATTCAATTTGGAAATAAACATTTTTTTTTTATATATAAACTAAAAACACATGCTTACTTATTCTGTGTACGTGGAGGTAACCCGAGTTTTGCTCTTAAATTTGCACCTGCTTCCATGAGATCCTCCACCTATATGCAATAATATAAAGTACATGAAAATGTTCATGTTTGCATATAAAGCATCTGAGAATGATCAAGAGCAGACATATTAGAGACCGTTTGATTTCAAGAAACATTTTCTGTTTTCACTTTTAATTATAAAAAAATGCCACCTAGTTTTCATTTTATTTAATGTTTACAAAGATTTGTGCACAAGAAACAAAATGAAAACAGTGACATTTTTTTTAATTAAAAGTGAAAACAAAAAATGAAAATAGAAATGTTCTCTAAAACCAAATAACCCCTTATGTAACTGAAAAGGGGAAACAGATCCTACAGTCAGAAAAGAACATCAGTAGTTCTCTTGACATCTATGATAAAACATTTCACTAGTCATTTTCCCATAGTCTATTCCAAGTTTCCAACATAAACAGAACCATTTTCAAAAGAAGAAATGTTAAACGATGAAGTATGAAATGCAAATGCCTTATGAACTAACTTCCAACTTAACTTCTTTCATATCAATCATAACCATGTCTAGTATCATACATTTCAAGCAATAAGTTATGCATTATGATACTTAAGAGGTCCCAATAGGGTGAAATACCAAACTACCAATTACTAGTTACTATAAAGGTTTTTGTACTACATATGGTTTCTAATAATGAAATGAAAATATAAGCAGTGCAACAATGCAAGAAAGAAAGTACTGTTGAAACAGAAGTAGTGTCATTGTGTCACCAATGACAAAATCCAGACAATGGGTTCCTATAGACACACAGATTGTGCCTCTACTTTATAGATATCCAAACCGTTGATCTTTCCTAACTATGAGTATGCAATTTATATTTTACAGGTTACTCTCTAAAGTGTACCCTGCATTTGAAAGAATCTTTTAAATGAACAAGCAAAAGCATTCAAGAGTCATGACTCACAATATAACAAGCCCATATTAAATACATTAAACCACCTTGTTCATTTTGCAGATTTTGTTAAAAATCATATCATTAGTCAATAATTTTGCAACTGTTGTTACTCAAGAATCAGACAATTGATCAAGAGCTGAGTAGCTGACTGGAATGGATTATCATGAACTTAGATTGCCATAGAAGCCATGGCAGAATAATGAACCATCATGGTCTATGCACTGCTGCCAAAGTATGAAAAAAAAAAAAACATTAATAATAGGTAAATCACAGGTTCAAGGCATTTTCAGAAGTTAAATAGTTTTTCTCTTCCACCAATGATTTAAACAATTGAACAAGTAATTCTTCCAATTCAACCTCAAAATAGTTTCTTGGTAACTTTTAACACAATAGTTTCTTCCAACTTCAACAGCATGATTATCCTTTGTCAAGCTCAACCTTCCTTGGTAACTTGCATTACTGAGAAAACAGAACTTCTTCAGACAAGAAAGCAAAAAGCTAAACACAATACAAAACCCCATTTCACAATTCGCGCAGCAGGATTACCTGATCACACATTTTTCTCCACTAAAAAAACGCATTACATGAATTTCACTTCCTAATACACAACTTTCTAGAACTCACATAACATTTCACATTACTCAACATCCCTTGTTAACTTGAATTGCTCAGAAGCAGAACCTGTTTCCATCACTAGAAACCAACAAACCTAAGACCAGGTTTGGAGTTTCAATTGTAAAACCCCTAATGTTAAGAGCTCACTCACCATAATTACCCAATCACAAAAGCCCATCAATTTTTTTCTCCACTAAAACTACAATTTCATCGACAAGCAAAAAACCCATTTCATTGCAAATAAAATAAAATAAAATAAAATAAAATAAAAAGAAGCAGAATCATCCCCGAAGAGATCGCAAACAGAAGTTACAAAACATAAAACGGAACGAAGAGGAGAGTGGTACCCTGCGAATGCCGTTAGCTTGGAGGAGGACGGCGGTGGCGGAGGCAGCGCCGCCGACGAAGAGGGAGGCGACGGCGAAGGCTTTGAAAGGCATGTGGCGTGAATCACCTGCATACCCTTTTGCGTAGTAACGCAGACCCAATCCAATTTGAGTAGCGCTGGCCGCACCCCAACACCACTGGCTCCCGCCGCCACTGTCACCAACAACGCCGCCGGACTCCTCCATCTCCGTCATCATGTTTTGTGATTTTCACTTCACTCGATCACCAAGCTCAGTTTAGACCTTTAATATATTTTAACACATAAATTTTAATAAACTTTTATTCTCTACTACTTTTAATTAATATATTAAGATATTGAATGGTAAGAAGATTATTTGATTTTAATTTTTATATAAATTTTATTTTATTTTAAATATTATTTTTTAAAGGTAGTGCGCTTTTAAGAAATTATAACACATTATTTTTATAAATTTAAAAATTGTTTTAAAAATAAATATATGCTTAGACATTTTTTTATACATACTTAAGCATTTTATTATTAATATGAGATTTATTTTTTAATTAATTTTAGTACATTACCAATATAAATTTTTCATATTATTAATTAATTAAATATTGTTATAAATATTTTTTTATTATTTATCACAAAAATTAATTATTTTTACTGTTATGATAATTTATTATAAAATAAAATTTAAAAATTATCTATAATGTTATTATATTTAAATTATATTCTTTAGTTTTATTAATACTTTTAAAATTAAACTCAACAATTATATATATATATATATATATATTCAAATTTTCATCATCAATTCTATTTATAAAATAAGTTAAAAATAATAATAAATACTTTATAAAAGCTTTTATAAAGTATAATATAATTAATAAAAATTATTATTTTTTTTAAAATGTACTAATTTAATGCAATAATGTAATACAATAAATCAGTTTTACTTTAAAAACTAGATATAAAATTAATTTAACCTAAAATATTAGATTTAAAATTAGTTTCAACCAAAATCATATTTTGAACTAATTTTAAATTTAAAAAATGATTTTTTTAAAAAATAGATTTAAAATTAATTTCGTGTAATTGGATTTAAAATAGACTTGGATTGTATTAGAAGGATTTGTGCCAATCCAATCTTTGCACAAATCTTACTATTCAGAAAAAAAAAATACAATAACTACTCCAACAATATTAATGACAATGACTGAAGTAGTGAAAGTAATAGAGTTTAGGGTGTCAAAAATCATACTCATGGCATAACACTAGCAGTTATAGCCCCTCCAGGTATAGTGATACTAATAAGAAAACAATTTAAAGGTAGGAACACTTAAAATACTTTCAAGATAAATGACAAATAACCTTAATCTCCAAAACAATGATAAAGTAGATCTAGACAACAACAATGTTGATGCGAAGTTGGTTGAAGTTGTTAGTGAGCAACCATAGGACACCTTTAGTTGAGGCATATAGTTGAATGCCAAAAAGAACAATGAAGAGGAGGAACAAATTGCATAAGTAAGTAAGAAAAGAGAGAACAAAAGAGTAATAGGAAATAAGATAAAAACTAAATAAAAAATATAAATGCTCTTAAGGGGACTAAGAATAAAGTTATCATGTGCAACCTCTCCTTTACTTGTTTTTGAAGGATATTTAAACATTCATTTTCTAAATTTTAATGAAAAAAAAATTCATTCTATTCAATATCTTTATGGGGTAAAGAAGAAAAAAAATAAAAAAAAATAATTTATTTATTAGTTTTATTAAGAATAAAAAATAATGAAATGACTTTTCTTTTAAGAAAACATATTTACATCAAATTTATTGAAATGTCAAAAGTATTACTTTGATTTATGTTTCTCCTTAAAGGAGAAAATGTGTGTGAGAGAGGAGTTTGTAGGAGAATCAGTTGAAAGCTAGGAGATAGGAGGCCAAATTGTTGATTCCCACTAAGGCAACCAAATGAAGATGGAAGAAAGGGAGATGAGATGATAATGTTAGAAACCATAAATTTACAAATTTTATTTTATTTTTCATTCAAAAAATTAATTTAACTCTTACCTTGTGAGTTATAAGTTATGTTGCAAACTTGTACATCACCTGATCAAAACTAACACCAGCAATGTTAAGTATGATCACAATGTTACTTATAATAATTGTTTGTTTAAAAAGGACTAACTTAAAATAAATATAAAACATAAAAAAATTATATATAAAAAAAAGTACATGTCAAAGTTAAAATAGACATTAAAGTTAATAGATTAATATATTAATTTAACCTTTAATTATATTTTTAATTTAAATAGTATTTTAAGTTTTAGACTGGATTCACTGTTGTAAATTATTCTTTATGTATATGAAAAATTGTGTATTAGTCCTACTTGGCCAACAACAATTTTTTCAATTACTCTCACCACTTACTCTGTTGCAACAAAGCCATCACTGTCCTGCTTAGGACGAATCCCCAAACGTAACACATCAGAAATCAATTTAATGTTTGTGGGTTGATCGATCCATTGAGGGTAAGCAACCATGGGCGTGCCTGTAGTCATGGCTTCCAACATTGAATTCCACCCGCAATGTGATAAGAAACACGCTACTGAAGGGTAAACCAACACCTTCGTTTGTGGGCACTGGGCACCATGTCTTGCTCTTTGGTCTCTTCCATGAACCCTGCTAGCAGTGGCAGAGTTTTTTCTCCTTCTCGACGCTTGATGACCTAAAAAAAAGGACGATTTCTGGTTTTTAAAGCCTTCGCTATGCTCTCCAATTGCTTGGATGATAACACAATGATGCTTCCAAATGAGATATATGTAACAGAAGAAGGAACTTGATCGTTGAGCCACTCCGTGCAAGAGTCTTGTGGCTTCCACATTCAGATTCCAATGTCTTCGCTTTGATCTTGGCCTAGTAACGATGGAGGGACAAGTGGACCCACAGTTTTTATTGGGTATGGATCCTCTCCATTTCTTGCTCAGGTAGAAGGAGGTAAGCCTATTTATATAAAATAACTGCTATAATTTTTAAGTTTAAAATATAACAAATAAGAATTTTTTAAATGTATCAATTGTTATATATTTTTATTTATTATAAGAATTATATTAACGAGCCAACACTTTTTATATATTAATTTGGTTTTTTTTTTTTTTTTCTGAAATAGATTACTAATTATGCATTTGTTTCAGGGCTGTGAGAGGAAATCTAAAATTTAAGAATTAATACAAAATATTTTGAAAAATGTTACTCAGAAAGGAAAAACGTGATTCCATTTCTTTGTGCCTCGTTTGGTCACACTCCATGGTAGCAGTAATTTGCCCACCAGCAGTGAAGCTCTCCATACCAATTAATGGCGTTTCGATCTTTCCAATTTCTCGTGTGTGCTGCCAAACCCAACCACCCTTTTTCCTCCATTCTCCGGTCCCTCCCCTCTTCCCTATTCTCATCTTTCCACGCTCCTCCAACCTCGTCTCACCACCCACAACCACAACCCTTCCACAATCAAACAGGCCTCAATTCCACCCTTGACGAACGCCTCGTCCTCGACCAAATCACTCAGCTTTTATCGCTACCCAGTTACAAATCAGAGAATCCCCCGTCGAAACACTGCGAATCAGAGCCTGAAGCGATACCCGTTGACGGGTTCTTGTCTCCAGAAGAGAAACTTCGTGGCGTTTTTCTTCAGAAGCTCAAGGGTAAAGCCGCAATTGAACTAGCCTTGTCCAACGTTGGTGCTGATGTGGACGTTAATGTTCTTGCTAGGGTACTGAACTCGGGGAATTTGGGTGGTGAGGCCATGGTTACGTTTTTTAAGTGGGCAATTAAACAACCAAAGGTTCCTAAGGATGTTGGTAGTTACCATGTGATTGTTAAGGCACTAGGAAGAAGGAAGTTTTTTGTGTTTATGATGAGTGTGTTATGTGACATGAGATTAAATGGCATTGAAGGTGATTTGTTCGTGTTATCTATTGTTATTGATAGTTTTGTTAGGGCTGGTCACGTGTCTAGGGCAATTCAGGTGTTTGGAAATTTGGATGATCTTGGTGTAAAGCGCGATACCGAGACGTTGAATGTGCTTTTGTCATGCCTCTGTCGTCGGTCTCATGTGGGTGCTGCAAATTCTGTTTTTAATTCAATGAAAGGGAAGGTGCCTTTTAATGTTGGTACATATAATGTTGTTGCGGGTGGTTGGTGTAAGTTTGGAAGAGTGGATGAGATTGAGAGAATTATAAAGGAAATGGAGGATGATGGATTTTGTCCTGATTGCAGGACGTTTGGTTTTCTTATTGAGGGCTTGGGAAGAGCTGGTAGAATGGATGAGGCTGTTGAGGCTTTTTGTAATATGAAGGAGAAAAATTGCCAGCCAGATGTTGCTACTTATAATGCGATGATTTTCAATTTTGTTTCGGTTGGAGATTTTGAGGAGTGTATGAAGTATTATAATGGGATGTTGAGTGATAATTGTGAACCTAATCTTGATACGTATACTAGAATAATTACTGCCTTTCTCAGAACCAGGAAAGTGGCGGATGCACTCCAGATGTTTGATGAGATGTTAAGGCACGGTGTTGTGCCTTCTACTGGGACGATAACCTCCTTTATCAAACGATTGTGTAGCTACGGTCCGCCGTATGCTGCTTTGATGATACACAAGAAGGCAAGAAAATTAGGCTGTACGATATCAATGGAAGCTTATAAGATACTGCTTATGCGGCTTTCAAAAGTTGGAAAATGTGGAACGTTGTTAAATATCTGGCAGGAGATGCAAGAATGTGGGTATAGTTCAGATGTTGAAGTCTATGAGTTCATCATCAGTGGTCTTTGCAACGTAGGACAACTCGAAAATGCTGTTCTTGTTATGGAGGAGTCTTTGCACAAAGGGTTCTGCCCAAGCAGGCTAGTGTATAGTAAACTAAGTAACAAGCTGCTTGCTTCAAACAAAACAGACAGGGCTTACAAGCTGTTTTTGAAGATCAAACATGCCCGTTCCCTTGAAAATGCAAGAAAATATTGGCGTGCAAATGGTTGGCACTTTTAAATGGTCATGCTAATTGGCAGCTCTTACAGTGAATCCTCTTGTTTGCTTTTCACAGGTCTTTGGACCCATTTGGATACAGCTCATAAGAGCTTCTCTACTAGATTAAGTGCATTAATTAATCAAAAATAGTATTCGGATAAAATTATAAATCTGTTTATAGCTTTTGAAGAGGCTCCAAAAGAGCTTATTTTGAAGCTAATTTCCAAGTGCCTCTCTCTTTTCAGCTTTTTGGGAGGTTGTTAAAAATTATTTGGACAAAAGCACCCTTATCGAATTTTGAAATTTCAACTCATGTCCATTCTCACTACAAATGGAATCTGGTGACCAAAGGACACAAGAGAGTGGCTCTTCTTGAATCCATATATGCTATTGTCGGTTTGACGAACACATCACCATTGTCATTTGCCACTGTCATAGCATTTCTCTGCCATTTCCTCAAGTCTCTATCAGGTATTTCCTGCCACTGTTCAGTAGGTTTGAATTGTTAGTGTTTTTGGGATTTTGGTATCTGGTTGCTTCTCATTCCTGCTGGTTTTGTGAGAATTTTTGTCTCCTACCTGATCGATTGAGTGTAGTTGCAACTTGCAATCTGCTTTCCCATTTTATTTTATTTTTTGTTTTTGGAACCTTACAAGGTTTGAAATTGAAATTCTATGGAGTGTTTTGAAACAGTTTTGTTGAACTAGTTCAGGAATTTCATTGCGATAAAAGTCTGTCTTAAGACGTTTTCAGATTTTGCTAGACAAACAAATAATAGATATGTGGTTCTGTTATTGGAAATTGATCCATTCCACAGTTTCGGTAGTGGCTGGACAGTGTATAAGTGGGGTGTGAGTACTCTTCAGTTCCAAATCAACTGCAAGAGATCCAAGCCATTAAAATTTGTGTTATGACAAAATTTATATCAAACATAATTTCAACCATCAGATTTCATAACTGTCTGCTGTGTGCAGTTGGTTTACAACTGTAGAGTATCGTCTTCCTTATATTTTCCTTGTTCTTGGTAGAAGATGACTTTAAATGTGTTTGATAGCTGTCATCAGTGAATGTCTTTTTGTTTATATATCTTGATGTTTATGGTTTTGATGGGCTTGCCTTTATTGTTCTTATGAGACCTATGGGATATGTTTTCGCCATTGTTATCAATCTTAGATAGTGGTGCATAGCGGTTGACTCCAAAAATGCTGTAGCAGGATGAACATTATTCTAAAATTTTTTATATAAATTACATAACTATGCTTTATATATGAATGGTATAAAATAAAGCCAAATACTAAAATTCACGACATTTTCTAGTTAAGCAAAATATACAAGTATATAACAACAAAAATCAAGAAAATAAACAAGTTTAAGCCTCTAACTCAATGCCTTAAAGTAACTAAACATTAAAGGCCAATTAAAACTAGAACTGAACAAGGAGAAATTTAGACAAAATAAAGAAAACAAAATAGCTGAAAACTGAAACCAATAAAACACAGAAAAAGACCAGAACAAAAGAAGAGAAAAGGAAAATGAGAGGAGAACAACTTGCCAGACAGTAGCAAAACAAAGGGAAAAACACAGAGACTCACTGAAAAGCCACAAGAGAACAGTGGGTTGAAAGGTTACACAACACTAAAAGGTGAGAGAAAAGAGGTTGCCAAAAATGCTAAGAGGCACGATCAGTTTTTTTAACCATTTAAAGCCCTTTTTGTTTTTGACCCTAACCCCCCCAAAATACACTATACATGGTTCTGCAATATTAAGAGTTTAGGACATCTTTAGGTTTTTGAAAAATTTCAAAGTAGCGGCCAAGATGCATGCAAAAAGCCACGATTTCCACTGCTATAGCAATATGGCCACGACACCAAAATGCAGTGTGACGAGCTTGAAATAGCAGCCGGCCAGTGATGCAAAGCTGACACTGTTATAGCGGTGCTATCATGTACTATTCACAACCTAGATTTTTGCTGTATTCTTCAAGTTCATAATTTAAATTTTGCACATGCAACTAGAAATGACTGTTTTTAAGGATGTATATTTGTGATCAGAAAAGCTTAGAAATTAGAATTGTTTACTTTCTATAATGATAGGATGTCTAACTTGCATACAATTGTGTTTGTAGGTATCTTTGTGACCTTGTGTTAGTGCATACTATAAATTGATAGACTCTTTGTTTTGTGTAAGTGTGTATACTAAGTTATGAACTCTTGAGTTTCTTTAACAAGATCAAATAGACAGTTGCTAGACAGCAAGCATTCTCTATCATTAAGTGTCGCTGTTTATTAAACAATGCAACATAATCAACAGGCTGTAGGAGGTGCTAAGGAGGTAACAGAGTGCATTGGTTGATTACTAAGAAACCATTTCTGTGCTTAAGCACTGGTAGGAAGAGTATAGTGTAGCATAGCAAACACGATTGAGAAAAAGCGAACCTTATAACAGTTGCATGTTCTCTGAATAAGATTGGGAGATAAATAAAGTGACATGCAGATATGTACATGCGAAACCAGGAAAGGCCAATACATTCAGCACATAAATCATACGTCTCTTTTTTATTTTCATTTTGACTCCCTCTTGATTGACATTTTGCAATGTGATACTAATTTTTTTAATATACTACAATGAGTAGGAATATATATCAACTGACTGCCCCACTTGGCCTGAGCTACAAACCTGCATGCAGTGTAAGATTTCAGAAGGAAAAACGTAGACATACCAAAACAGTAATTTACTGTAGGAAAGTTCATTTTAACCGGATCGCTAAGCCCAGTCTACACCCAAATCCAACCAACATTAAAAAACCAGATTACTAACCTGGTCCATTCATCTTTATAAAAAGGTTTTTGTTTTTTATTTTGTTTTCAAATGGATGGATGCCCAAGTATCTGGTCCAAATGACTAACATCTGATTCTGAATTCTTGCAAAACCTAATTCCCAAACTGCAATGCTTTCTGCCTCACCTTATTATTGGTTTTCTTCTGGATTCCTAATCTTCAATCTCATCTCATTGCTTTGCTTACTAGTGTTTATTTCTCTGATTCTCTCATTTTTTTGCACATTTGGATGTAGAGACATGTAGTAATCTTCAATTTTGTGAATCAGGTTTCTATTTTTTTATTTTCTCTTATTTGCTCCTAGGATCGCTTCGTACTTTTTTATATGTCTGCTCAGTGATGCTTTTGTTTCTCTCAGATTTGTTGTCATTTTCTTTGAGGATAGACTTGATGCGGCTTCCATTTTGAAAGGAACATAGCAAATTAATAGTTAACTTTGAGTTCCTGAGTTCAGGTTCATTTCCAAAGTACCTTCAATACATGAGGTAATATAATCTTTTTTTTTTTTTTTCGGTTAATAAGAGTCTATTCATATATGGTCTGAATCTGTTTACATCTATTTGAAGTGGGTTTTATTTAGCATGCCCCAGCAAATTTTTGTTTGTATCATAGGTACACTGGAACTTGTGTGAACCCTACTGAAAAGGGGAGGTAAACAAAAAGTAAGTGATATACAAGATTTGGTGATAGTATCTTATGCCCCCTTAAAGTAACTTAATCTGATGATGATTAGGTTGTACATTTATAACAATATGCTTTGGTGCAGTCAAGGGAAAATTCAGGGTCCCTAATAATGTTTGCAGTATTGATAGATTGCAATGATTTGTGTCTTTTCCTTTTTACTGTTTCTGTTTCTCTCTGTAGATTGCAAGCTTTGTCCGGAGTAATCTCTCTTTTTCCTGTTTGCAGCATAGACAGATCTAAGGAATATATTTGAAAACTAAGGACCGAGCAGAGGACCCCAGAAATGTTATAGTAGGCAGTTGTCATATCTCTCACTCATTAAATATTCTACTAAAATCAATATTTTCCTTCAAATTGGACTTGCCAACTGAACCTGCAGTTTCATTTGTTTTATTTTGGTAATGCCCCCAACTGAATCTGCAGTTTCGTTTGATGAATCTGATGACACAGTGTGTCTCTTCATGTGCACATTTTTGTCATTTGTAGTTATGTCTTGAACAAGTGATAGTGTTGTAGCATGCTGACCAAACCGTTAGTCCTAGGCAATACCCCAGATTTGTTAAGTGTAGAAGCATCATCCTTTGAGAAACTGTTTTTCGTAAGTGTATGCTTGATAGTGATTCATTTGAGGATACAGTCCATTCCATTCGATTTGTAAATATATTAGAAAATACAGAAGAGGGAATTCTATGTAGGTCACGCAAAGGAGAACTGAATTTTTCATTTACTTGCTAATTCTAACCACACTTCGAGCATTTTTAAAATTAAAACGGAGGAAAACTATTACTAAACACTTCAAGACATCTCTTTTGTGCATGCTTTAAGCTTTGGTAGAATATCTACCATATACCAAGATACCAACTATAAAGTTTTTAAATAACCAAGGTATCAATTTTCTCATTTTCTATGGTTATCAATTTCATTCTTGCTAGTTTGTTAGTTCTGAAAGTATTTTATTACGTTACTAATGGGAATTCAAAGATTTCCATTTAATAGAATGAAGGGTCACAAAACATGTAAGCATTTCTTTTCACTGTACTAATGGTTATTTGGTTCTATATAGGAATTTTAATATGTTGGTGATATTTTATTTTGATTTCATTTATAGTTTTCAAGTGTAAACTTAATTGGATGTTTATTATGTTTTGGTTTGTTATTAATCGTGTGATGGAAAATTGATTTTAAATATCATATTGTAATTCATTGTGTCTAAAAATATTATATTATCAATATGACGTGTTGGTAATATTTATTTTAAGGAATGGGAATAATATCATCAGTAATAATATATTTTAGTAATAATTTACCAATTATGTAAATTATTAATTAAAAATATATATTAAAAATAGTTTTTTAAAATAATTTTTCATAATAGAATTTATAAGTTAAAAATAATTTGTTGTGGCAATAAATAATGTTGTCATTACTTTTAGAATAAGAAATTAATAAATTATCAATATTTGTGATGATACATTGTTATTGATATTTATCCATATTAGTGATTTTAATTTTTATCATAAGACATGGTTTCTTTTAGTGATTATAAATATTGTCAGAAAATTATCTTAATGACAAATTTGAAAGCTTTTAATGACAAATATTAAAGTCATAAATGTTGAAATTTCTTGTAGTGGTTACGAATAACTCCGAAGACTGAATTTTATTTAAGTTACATAATTTCCATCTCAATATATCCCATCTTGTAGGTGAACCTACAAGGAATTCAGCTATTGTAATTGATGCCACTATAAAATGTGTAAATAATTATAGCTTATTTAATGAAAAAAATATTAACGATAAATAAGTTTTGCTATTAAAAATTTACTTGTCAAAGGGGTGTGTGTGAATAAAATGATCGAAAAATAAGGGATCCTTGGCTTCAATTATCTTGGCTTGGCTGATTACGTATTTTAATAACAACTGAAAAAAAGGAAAAAAGATAGAAAGAGGAATGTGAATTCTCTACTTAAGAATCAGAAATGAGAATGAACACGTTGATGTCTTGTAGGTTTAGAATTTCCACATGAATGTGATAAACAATAAAACACGTCGTCAATAAGGCGAACTCATGACGCAATTTTAATTTTGCTTGTCTTGATTTCCCGAGAATTGGTTGATACTATGGTTTCCTATTTCAAAAAACAGGAAAAAGAAAACTACTCCAGTTACCATTTCCAACAATGTTACTCAAAGCTTTCAGAGCAGAAAAAGAAAATTAAAATTAAAAAAAAACTTAACTGCATTAGGTTAATACCACTTCTGGCTTAACAGAAGAGCGTTTAGAAATGGAAACCTTCATCACTATGTCATCACCATTGTTGAGGCCCTGGAACAAGCAAGCATCTCCTTTTTCTAAATTGTTTTCCCTTGCAAATGCTGACCAATTTGCTGAAAAGTAGCTCGTTGATTTATTTTGGTAATGGATCAAAGTAACCGTCCAAGATTTATTCCCAACCAGCAGCATAACATTTTGTACACCAGGTTTGATGTAGCCCTTTAGTGACCCCTTTGGCAGATACTGCATTTTTCACACGACTCAAAATTTAATTCATGAGATTGGACACAGATTACATGATTGTTTTTGTTTGGGAACATACCAAGCTTTTCCTATTTAGGTGGCATGATTTTATTATCATTGTGAAGGAAGTATCGCGTGCAGCTTCACGAGCTACACATTTACTAATAGCTGACCTTTCAGTATGCAGATCAATGTTTCTCTTCATTTCATTTGAATTCTTCAACCTTCCTAAAAGAGGGAAACTAATTAAACACAAGCAAAGCTAAATTATTTATACGATTTTTTTAATCTCAGATCTTAAGATTGAGTTTAAATATCTAAAAGTATTGGAAAGGTAAGTATGCAATACATTTCTGTATCTACAATGTAATAATATCTTTCTTTTTAATAAAAAAAATTATTTTTTTTAAATGTTTAGACTCAACTTTAATGGTTAACAAAACCGTTATTTGTATGCTTCTAAGGTTTTCATTTGATAATTGAAAAAAAAAAAAAACACTTGGAATATAGAACCATGCCTTTGTAGTCTCTGAATGTTTGATGAAAAGCAGTGCCTTGTAAATTGGAATTTCTCTCGTCTCTGTTATTTCCATTTGTTTTCCGTGTCTTATGTGGTTGAATTTCTTCACTGTTGCTAGCCCTTTTACGATTTACCTTGTTCACAGGATAGTCTATTTCCATGGTGCTCATATCAAAGATGAGAACATGAAAATGGGATGTTCCATCATATCTGAAAACCAAAAAGTGCCCATGGGCTAAAGAGTGACACTCCACAAACTCTTTCCACCCTTTTTCAAACCAAACATTACCCTCACGTTTCTCCAAATTTACTTTCCATTCTGTACCGTTTGAAAGCTTAAGAAACATTGTGTTGGATAAGTGTTCTCCATATTTTCTCACAAACTTTGCTGGAATTCTCTGTCATGCAGATTCAGATTAATAAATGTAAAGCACGTATTAAAATGCTCAATTTTTGGCAATATGCAACAATAAAACTTACACCACACTGATTTGATAATTTAGTCACTAACTGCATGAATGTTAAGAATTTAGCATAATTTTGGAGAGTAGCAAGTAAGGTGAAAAGATACAAGAAAGTGTGATCTTGGAAAAGGAACCATATACACTTACAAGCTTTCCGTGCAAAAGGGTATCTGGGAGAATGATCCTGAAAAAGTGGGTTGGCTTTGATGTAGTATTGCCATGGGAGCCATCTCCGTGGCTAAGTCCAGAAGTCATTCTCAGCGTCCAATAGTGAGTTACACAAATGAGCTTTTAATTTGGATTGTGGTCTGTAGTTAGTGCTATTTATGCTTGCTTCATTGGGAACTGCCAAAACCTAGAGTTATGAGAAACTACGTTAGAAACAAAAATAATTGCTCTCTTTCGGTTTTACTAGTTTTTAATTTTTTAAAATTATTTTTAAAATACTTTTAAAAAATGAAAATAAAATTTAAAAAACTGATTTTACAAACAAAAGACAAACAGACTAAATTTTTGAGATAGAATCTTCCTAACTGAAAGGTAATTATGTTATGCTATTCTTACAACTTCCTATATCTTACAATATTTTTATAGCAAATATTAAGAGGACCGTTTACTAAATTAAAAAAAAATATTAACTATATATATATATATATATATATATATATATATATATTTATCACACCATCTATTTTATTACATACTTTTCTTTCTTTTTTCTTGGTTCTATCCATGTCTAACCTAATATAAATTGATGCTTTAAAATATAGTTACATTAATAACTACTAAAAATAGCTATCATTTATTATTTTTTTTCACTTACTAAATAATGTAGGTTTGTGGACTTTTAAATATTTTATTATAAAGTTTTTTTTTCGGGGTTTCAATTTTATGGATAATTTTGCTAAAAAAAAAAAAGATTCAAGAGATGAGAGATATTGCATTTGCAAGTTGAACTACAGTAGTTGCACGCAAGAATCATAGGATCATGACTTATTTGGGTCCAATTAGATTCATTAGAGACCATTTCAAATAGTATTAATATTAATCAAAGGAAATTGAATAGGATGTTTATCATCTTCCCTCCTATTTGGAACTTTTGTTTCATTTTGTAATTTTTTTAGAAACTTATGTATACATTTTTTTCTTTTTTCTCTTATTTTCTAAACCTTTCATCTTATTTGTTCTTCTCTCATCTTCTTATTTTCTTTTGCATTTTTAGATCTAAATCATGGAAGGCTAAAAGTTTGAAGATCAATTCTCCAATTCAAAATCAAAAATTGAAATTTGAGGTTTTGATTTCAATTATATCTCTATTTCTTCTCAATTATGTTATTAGATTTTGTATTGCATGTTTTATGATCTTCAAATTTAATTTCTATTCTTAATGCACACTTAACAAGAACTCTTAATCATAATCATAGTATTGTTTAATTTTACATATTAGATCAAAGATTTAAAATCATATTTAAATTTGTTTCAATTTTGTGTATGAGATTGAATGAAATTGAGTTAGTGATAATTAAATTAAGATTAAAAAATACTTAATTGATTAACTAAAATTCAGTAAACATTAAGATTAAAAAATTGTTGAATTGCTTAGTTTTTAAATTATTATTTTTAATAACAGGACTTAAGTTAACTTATATATTATTGCATTAATTTTGCATAATCTTTTGACTTAAGGCGATTTTAATCGATGCTTCATGTGGTCCTCTTTGCACGTAAATAACTATGGTAAATAATTTTTAGTTGTCTTTTTCACAATAAATAAATGTTACTCCAATATTCTTAAATATATAATTATTTTTTATCTTATCATTTCTTGTGTAACTTATCCACTTTAACGTTTTAATTTATATCACTCAATTTTTTTTTATTATTCCAATCACAAATAACAAACATATAAAATAAAATATTCAATATAACAAAGAAAAAATTCTTCCAAAAGTTTGTAAAACTTTTTATGTTAAAATATCTTTTAAAATTAAGTGAAAAATGAACTTTTAAATTTTTTGTGAAAAAAAAACCTATGAACAAGAATGACTAAAAGCATGTACTTGCATAGGACTTATTAAAACATACGAGTGAAATGGCAAATAATTTAACGAGTGTGTTCTTTTTTTTTGAAATGGAAAATTAAACATATAATTATATGATTGTTCTGATTTTAATATATATTATAAATTAAAAAATATTAATAATAAATAATTTTTCATATTAAATAAAACTAAATTAAAGAGATAAAATTTAAAAATTTTAAAAATAAATTATTAAAAATTTAAATTAAAAATAAATTAAAAGAAAATAATAAATAATTAATGTAGAATGAAGGTAGAAGTAGATTAATCTGAGTTAGACTCCAAAATTAAAGGATTGAGCTTGACTTATTTACTAAATATTGGGTTGTCTTTTGTTAAAAAAATTATATACTTTGTAATAAAATCTTTTAAATAGATTAAAAAACTGCCTTTAAATAGGTTAGTTAACCCAAATTTACATATAAATTAGTAAGTTATTTTTGTATATTTATGAGTATTATTAAATTAAAATAAATTTATAAAAATAATAATTAAAGACATATGATATATATTTGGATTTTTTTACTTTTTAAAAGTTTTTTAAAAATTAATTATTAAAATAATATTATTTTAAACAAAATTTTCATTTCTAGCTTTTTCTGCCACCAGATGGTTAGTTTTGCACCTTTGAAATTTTTTTTTAGAGTTTTACACGTTAAAAAGATGAAAATTATTTTTTTTAGAGTTTTACACAATAGAGAGAAAAAATTTTATTAAAAAGTTTCATATATTAGAGACACAAAATTCAAGATATCATAACATGTGTTAGAATCTTAAATAGTTTCATCCTTTAGACATTAAAAGTATTTTTTATTTAAATTCACAACAAAACTAATACACAAAGGTTTCAAATACGAGAACTAGTGTTGTGAATAGTTTGTCCTCTTCCTTAAAAATTCTAATTGTGAAATTCACAACAAAACTAATGTATAAAGGTTTTAAATACAAGAACTAGTATTGTGAATAATTTGTCTTTTTCCTTGAAAATTTTAACTAATTAATTTCATTAGTTTTATTGCATGTATAAAGAATAAGTTTATATATATAAAAAAAAGTAATAGTGGTCTAGGGATTCCTTTATATCTTTGACAAATACTACTTATGAAAGAAAAAGATATAGATGCATAGTCAAATGGGACTGAGCACTTACCATTCACTGCACACACAATAATCTATTATATTAAATATAAATATCTTAGATATTTTGAAGTAGTCACTTATAGAGCAAAATAGAATATATACTCTCTACTCTTTACTTGGAGAGTCGTTCTATATATAATTGTTTAGAGAACAATTGTAATACAATCACTTTCTAATATTCACTTACAAACCACTTTCGAATATAATTGTTCTTTAAAATGACTTTAAAGAGCGATTATTTTAAAGAGCAATTATGTATCAATCTCTTTCACAAACAAATTTAAAATTTACCCTAAAAGCTTCTATCTTAGAAATAATGCACACAAAAATGAGGGGTCATTGCGTTGTTGAACTCACAATTAGGAGAGTGACATCCATGATTGTATAGTGGATTAGCATTTAACATGATGAATGATTAGTAGTATCTATGGATTTCATTCCAGACATGGTGATGAGGATCCAACGATAAATCCGGACATAGTAGTAGTTGAGTTTAAGAAAAGTTATGCGATAATGAGAATGGGTAAACCCCCACATTAGTCCCTGAAATATGCAACTCGAGTTAGTCTTCAAAATTTGAAATTTAAAATTTTAGCCTTTCAAATTAACAATCATCAGTCACATTAGTTCTTGCCTAAGATACACTAAAATTGAGTAAGGAGTTAAAAATTTGTCACATTAAATGATACATGACTATTTATTTTTAACACAAAATAATGTCGTTTTAAAATCTTTTAAAAATAGTTTATTTTTATTCTTGACTTTTAACATTTCGAGCAATAAGGTCCCTCATCATCTGTGACACTTAGAAATGATTTTGTTCAAAATTGCTTTCTAAGTACATCTAACTTTGCATAACAACACTAGTTAGAGTGATTTGAGCTACCACTCTCTAAGACAAAGCAAAACTGATTTTTAATATAGTTTACTTTTTTATATCATGATTGGTAATGACTTCTATAATGCAAAGGACTACAAGCTTTTGCATTTGGGAGCCTTTATGTACATTGGATTTTTTTAAAAAAAAAGTAGTCATTAAGTAGAAATTTATGTCCTTCTTCATGATTGCATTTCATGTGAGTTCTTTAATGCATATTTCTAGTGGAAGAATTAGTTTGATGTTGCATATCCCTTTCAAGTATTAGCCTTGTCTATTCTTTTTTAGTATTGTTATTCATGAAATTTTGTATGATTTGTCACTCAACTTTTTTTTTATAGAGTTAAGGGAATTTATTTGAATGATATTTTGAGTTTTAACTTGAGAAAAGGAGGAGAGGATAAGATGATGGCACAAATAAATAGGGTAAAAGTGAAGATTATAAATAATACTTTTATTAATGACTAGTTTTAAATATGCCTATTTTCATAGTTTTACTAATGACTAGCTTTACTAATGGTTTAGTTTTAAAAAATAACTATTTAGCTAAACATAAATATCTATCCTTTATTAAAGTGAGTTAAGCTCTATTGATACTAGGTCTGGTAAATTTTTAGAGAAATTTTTATTAAATAAAAAAGTCAGTATAAGAAATAAATGAAACTTCTTTCATAAATTAGAAACAATTTATCTTAAATTTTATAAAAATTAAATGAGACAACTTCTCAAAAAATAAAAAAGTATAAATTATTTCTAATTAATGAAAAAAGTTTTCTTATTATTTTTTCTATAAAAATTTCTCTAAAAATTTACTCAAAACTACACGTAAATATCAAACTTAAGCACTTGTCTATTTTAATAACTTTTTATAGAATGTAATATTGATCAATCTAAATGTTAATTTGAAGGTTTTTATCAAATAAATTATTTTTATAAAATTTTATGCAAAACAAAAATGTCAAAATTTTTAATGGATAATATACTTTTAAAATATAAATAAATATTAAATTTTATATAACTGACCTACAAATATCTAAATTATGTGATCGTAAAGATAATATATAATAATTTATTGGTTGAATTAATAAATGAATGTAACTCATTTAAAATACTTGGCTAAACAATTTATCTTAATATAAAATGTCCATATCATAACTAATTAACTAAATATAAATATTCCTATTTAATTTAAAATAATCATAATATAACTAATTGGGTAATTGGATCATCTAATTATTTTAAATTATATCTCATAGTCTCGACATTCTCTCTGTCAGACATGTTTCTAGAAAACATCTCAAACTCTTCAAATGCATTGGTTTATCATTTTATATCATTTATTTCTTCTTTTGCAGCGGCTCTTGTTGATCATTCACATGAGCCAATTCTGCCATCATAGTCATTTTCTCTTTCAATGTATATTACATAGCACTCGGCATTCAGAATAGAAGTTTCATCCACTTTTCCTTTTGCCTTATTTTTTCGACATTTTGGGTTCCTTATCAATGGATGCATGCCGCTGATGCCCATCAGCGTTCAACGCAAGATGGTGGGGTTAATTTGGTTGTGATGGAAAGGGAACTTAGTATATATGGGTATGACTATGACATCAGGTTCATTGGAGATTGATAATTTTGCCTAATAATTCAAGTTAATATGAATGAAAGACTGGAGCCAAGAGAGAACATATTATTCATTAGTTTTTAAAATTTTAATGAATAATCACAACCTTTAAATGTTATTCAATGCTCCTTTAAATTTAAAATTATTACAAAAATAAATTGAAATATAAATAAATTATAAATTAATTAAACTAATTTACGGTACCTGTGAAAAGTATCAGATACTCTGAAAAGGAGGATCACCATAGCAAGTATAAAAAAAAATATTTATAAAAGTAAAAAGTGAAACATCTATTTTAATTTATAATAAAGTAAAAAGTAAATATTTATAATAATTTTAATAACTATTTTTTATTTTAATTTTAACGTTGACGTTCAAATTCATTGCATTCAAATTTTTAATGTTTTTCAACATGAGTGTACAGAAGCCGGTGACTGATTAGCCATTGATAAGATTAGACGAACATGTTAATGATGAGTCACGTTGTCAAAGTTCCCTATACAGGTTAAGGGATGATATATCGCGAAGATCGGATCTACTTATCAACATAAATTAAATATGCGAAACTTGTGGAGTAACTGATCAAAATTCAACAATTGTGATTGCAAACAAATAGGAATAGCCGTCATATTCTAATAGGTCATTCGATAGGATTATTGAGAGTGAGAATTGTAATCTTGATAACTGATTAGCACGTTCTGAATAATGTGAAATAACCCACCTATTTTATCGGAAGAAGAAAACAACTTAGTGATTCAAAATACTCACCATTTGCAACAACGTTACTTAATGCTTTCAAGGTAATCAAAGCAAATTAAAAATGAAAAGGAAAAAAAAAAAGACTTAAATGTATCAGGTTAGTGGCCACTTATGGCTTAACAGAGGAGAGTTTAATTGGAAATGGAAACCTTCATCACCATGTCACCCCTACTCTCCAGGAGTTGAAATAAGCAAGTATCTCCTTTTTTTAAATGGTTTTCCCTAGCAAAAGTTGACCAATGTGCAGTAAAATAACTAGTTGATTTATCTTGGTAATGAATCAAATTAACCCTCCATGATTTATCCCTAACCAGCAGGGTGACATTTTGTCCACCAGGTTTGATGTAGCCCTTCAGTGACCCCTTTGGCAGATACTGCATCAGAGGCATTTTTCACCTGTCTCAGATTTTAATTCAGAAGTAAGATACAAAAATCAAATGATTTGTTTGTTAGATATCATACCATGTACTTATTTAAGTGGCTTGATTTTATCATCACAGTAAAGGAAGTGTTGCCAGCAGCATCATGAGTTCTACGATTACTAATGGATGACCCTTCAGTGTGTTTTTTGAACCTACCTAAAGACACAAATTTTTTGAATATAAGAAAAGGTAAATAAATTCTTTATATAGGCTTCTACGTTTTAACACAAAAAAATTAAATACGCTTGGAATCTAGAATCATGCCTTTGCAGTCTCTGAATTTTTTATGAAAGGCTTCCTTCAATTTGGAATCACTCTCATTTTTTATATTTCCATTGGTTTTCTGTGTCTTGCGTGGTTGAATTTCTTCTCTTTTGCTGGCCCTTTTATGAGACTTGTTGACAGGGTAGTCTATTTCCATTGTACTGAGATCCAAGATGAGTACATGAAAATGGGATGCTCCATCATATCTGAAAACCAAAAAGTTCCCATGGGCTAGAGAGTGATACTCCACAAACTCTTTCCACCCTTTTTGAAACCAAACACTACCATCACTTTTCTCCAAATTTACTTTCCATTCTGCACCATTTGGAAGCTTAAGAAACATTGTGTTGGGTAAATGTTTTTCATATTTCCTCACAAACCTTACTGGAAGCCTCTGTTGTTCAGATCCAGACAAAGAAAATAAATGTGTCAACAGATTCTAATTTTGGCTATATGCATCAATAAACTTCACCATGCCCATTTGACAATTTAGTTATTATTTTCATGAATGTTAAGAATGTAGCATTATTTTGATGACTAGTAGCATGAAGGGTGAATACAGATCAGTAAAAAGGAAGCATTAATGCTTACTAGCTTTTCTTGCATAATAAGATTGTCACGGTGGATGATCCTGAAGAAGTGGATTGGCTTTGATGCACCATCGTCACAGCCATCTCCATGGTGAAGTTTAGAAGTCATTCCTAGAGTCCAACAGCGCACACAAGAAAAGAATTGAGCTTTTTGGTTGCGATCCGGATTCTTTAGTCAATGGAGTCCGCAAAAATAGTGCTATTTATGTTTGCTTTATGCTTTATTAACTGAGAGCTACCAAAAAGATGAGAGTATAGGAAACTGAATCAAGAAGCATTAATGGGCTTTCTGATTGAATTTTAATATGTTTTGTTTTTAAAATGTTTGAAATAATTAAAGAGAAAAGTTTTTTAAAAAGAAGAAAAAATGTTAGTTAAATAATTAGAAACTTTTTCTTCAACTTCCGCACAGCATTATCTCACTAAACCCACTCAAAAAACAGTTTTGCCTTTTGAGCACATCTTAACTTTTTTTTTTTCCCGGTTTTTAAAAATAGAAATTTGAAGCTTTTTTCTAACACACTAAACTAAAACAAAATTTATCCTTTTTCAAAGATAAGAAACATTTTTAAAAACACATTTAAAAAATAAGCCCATTGATTTTTTGGGAAAGAGTCTTGCTAAAAGTTAGTCAATGCATATTAATAGCAGTAACATTATTTTAGTTATTTCATAGTAATAACGGTTCAAAGATGAATTTACCCTTTAGATTAGATTACTTGTAGAAATGAACTTTAGCCATTTCAATTTTTAGTTGTGTAAAATATAATCAAAAGGAAAAATAAAAAAATGATCAAGAATAAAAGAACAAAATTTCTTGATATTCTAACAATCAACCTCCTTGCTTCATGCAAGTATATATAAAAGATTTAAGGTTTCAAAATGGTACTTCATTGCAAAAATGAAATACATGTGTCGTTTTACAATTTATTTGACTTCACAACATACATATATTTTGTTAAAAGTCTCGTAACTTTATTCAGAATTATTTATACTTTCATCAAAACAATTGTATAAAACCACGGTTTGTGAGTGAGCCTCCAACAAATTTTCACCATTTGGGCTGATTAAGAGGTAATTTGTGATTGAGTGCATGTAGCTTGCAAATGGAACAAGCTATCCACAAATTCTGTAATGTTTTTATGAGAACTTCCACCCTCACTAACAGCAGCAGTAGCCAAATTCTTCCATTGCATGGCATTTCTCTTCATCTCTTTGCCTCCTTCACCCTCCATTATTTCCCTTATGCAATGCTTCAATGCTTCTCGACTCACATTTTTTTCATCAACTGGAGCTTTGATTCCCATCTTCCAGACATCTACAATATGCTTAGCATTAGTACTTTGGTCTGCCTCATGTGGGATTGCAACCAATGGAACTCCTAAGCTTAAAGCTTCTAATGTGGAGTTCCAACCACAATGTGTTACAAAACACCCTATAGCCTTGTGGGCCAAAACTTTAAGCTGAGAGCACCATGTTACTACCAAGCCCTTCTCTGAATTCTTTGCAAAGGTTTTAGGAATCTTAGTCTCTTCAGAAGCTCTAACAACCCACAAGAAGTAACTTCCACTATCTCTCAAACCATAAGCCAACTCTTCCATTTGCTCCTCACTTAGTACTGCCATACTCCCAAAAGAAACATAAACAACAATCCCTTTTGGCTTATCATCTAGCCATTTCATGCATTCTTCACTTGTAAATTGTGTAACACCATAATCTTCATCATCTTTGGTTTGTTTGTCTAAAAACATAGATGAAATTGATGGTCCTATAGTCCTAAAGTTGGGCCAAATCTTCATTGTCCAATCAGCCACCTACAAAAATTTTATTCAACAAATCAGTACCCGTTGAACAAACTGATTATTGAGGGAAAAAGAAACCTAGAATGTACCTAACTCAATTGATAAGATGTTATAATCACCATGTGGGCCTAAGCCCACAAAATGACAAAATGTTACAACCTAAGGGCGTTGACATTATGATAGGAACACACACAAACAGTAGAAATAGTGCAGGTAGCAATACTCGAGTTAAGTATTTTCTGAGAATGAAACTAGATATAACTAAATGCAAATTACAAGAGTAGGAATAGAGCACTAAGTAGTTCAAACACTCCAAAACCCAATAACTAAAACTTCCCTCCCCTAAACTCCTACCAATTACTCAATAAATACTAGCATAACAGAAAATACCAAAACTACTCCTAAAATATTTTCCATAACAAAAATTATTTAATCTACTCCTAAAATCTCTAACTCCTTAATCAGCTCCTAAAATCTCTCATTCATTTGAATTCTCCAAGTTAGTTACAACTAATTTTTTGTTTTCCTTGAACCTCTTCTTGTATAAACCTTTCCATAAAACTGATTCTTTCCATAGAGCTGATTCCTATCAATACCCCCTCTTTAAGTACTACCTTGTCCTCCAGGTGGAAATGAGGAAAATGTAACTGAATGTCAGTCACCCTTTCCCAAGTATTTTCAAACTCAGGTAAATCCTTGCCATTGAATCAGCACTTCGTCTTCTCCTTGGTCATTAGTGCATCCAGTTTTTCATGTCTCATTGCTTAAAAGATGTTTAAGTTCAGAAGTACAGTACCAACCTTTGCCTCAGTGCCTTACTGGAGAATGGGAGCTGAAGATTGAACCAACAAATGTCATATCAACTCGAGTTAATGACCAAGGAGAAGACGAAGTGCTGATTCAATGGCAAGATTTACCTGAGTTTGAAAATACTTGGGAAAGGGTGACTGACATTCAGTTATATTTTCCTCATTTCCACCTAAAGGACAAGGTAGTACTTAAAGAGGGGGTATTGATAGGAATCAGCTCTATGGAAAGAATCAGTTTTATGGAAAGGTTTATACAAGAAGAGGTTCAAGGAAAACAAAAAATTAGTTGTAACTAACTTGGAGAATTCAAATGAATGAGAGATTTTAGGAACTGATTAAGGAGTAAGAGATTTTAGGAGTAGATTAAATAATTTCTGTTATGGGAAATATTTTAGGAGTAGTTTTGGTATTTTCTGTTATGCTAGTATTTATTGAGTAATTGGTAGGAGTTTAGGGGAGGGAAGTTTTAGTTATTGGGCTTTGGAGTGTTTGAGTTACTTAGTGCTCTATTCCTACTCTTGTAATTTGCATTCAGTTATATCTAGTTTCATTCTCAGAAAATACTTAACTCGAATATTGCTACCTGCACTATTTTTAGGGGTGGTCAAAAAATCCAATTTCATAAATTCAATCCATAACCAATGTCAAATTGGTTTTAAAAATCTAGATCCATATTAAACCAATTTTTTTATTAACTATATTTGTATAACTAGTTTAGTGTCTAAATCTATTTTCTAAAATCAGATTTATTTTTAGTTATCCAAATCTATATATATGAAGCAACTTTTATATTTTTATTTACAAAATTTTGGCGTTATATTAATTTACAAAATTTTATTGTAACTATATTTTACTATTACTATTTTTTTATTAATCTTAATTCTTATAATTAAAATATTTAAAAATATTAAAATATAACAAATATTTTTAAATTAATTACTAATGTTATTTTTATATTTATGTTTATTTTTTAATTTTTAAAATATTATAACATAAAATTTTTATTATTATTTAAATTATTAATTTTTATTTTTATAGGTTTTAATTTAAATTTTTATTATAAACTCCATTTATTAAAAATAATAATAAATATTTTATATACTTCTATAAAATATAATATATTAATAAATATTGTGAAAATATTTTTGAAATGAACTATTTTAATGTAACATTTGTATAATAAATTAGTTTTACCTTAAAAATATAATTCACAAATATATTAAAAATTAATTTTGCGTTAAAAATTAAATTTAAAATTAGATTTAAAACTAATTCAACGTAAAACCAAATTTAAAACTAGTTTCAACAAAAACTAAATTTAAAACCAATTTTAAACTAAATTTAAATTTCAAAACTATTTTGAACCGATTAAAAAAATAAAATAAAATAGTTTAAAATTTAACTCATATAATTAATTTGTGTGATGGATAGATGATATAAAGTACAATATTTCTAAATATTTATTATTTTAATAAAATATAAAATTAAAAAATGCTATTAAAAAATTAAAATATATACAAATACTCTCTTAACATGTATTGTTAATGTAATGAGTTAGAGTACTATTTATATTCATATTTTATTTTTGATAAATGTTGATGCTTAACAAATATATATATATATATATATATATATATAATGTTATATTATTTATTTAAATATTTTAATACAATAATTTAATAATAATTAAAAAATAATTATGGTATATTTTTACCATATGTAAAAACGGTTTAAAACCGATTTTAAACCAAATTCAAAATTTAAAACTAAATTTAAACTAGTTTTAGAAAAATTAAAATGAATTGATTTATAATTCAAACCATATAATTAGATTTTAAATAGATTTAGATTAGTTTTTTGAAAATTCAATACATGAACATCCCTAACTATTTCTGCTGTTTGTGTGTTCCTATCACATTAAAATGTTAAAAGTAAAATAAACTAAAAGTAGAAAATGCAAATGTGGCAATTATGTGTATGTGTGTGACACAAGAATTCAGGAGCAAGTTACCTCTTTCTCCAGCTCGTAGAAGGAATTGCAGAGAATCCAATGTGCTTTATCAATGTTAGAAAACTGACCCACTAAGAAATCAAGAAAAGCAGGATCTTCAACATAGTTAAAGAAGAATGAAGGCATGTCCTCAAGGTGAAGTTGGGGTAGAGCAGGAAGGGAAATCTCTTGTTTTGTGAGGGGAGCTTGCAAGTTTCCCAAGTGGGCATGGTAGAATATACTATTTACAGCCATATTTTGAGTAAGAAAAACAACTCCAACTATTCCAAATACTTTTGCAACATCTAAGGCCCAAGGCATGAATGAATCATACATAAGGCAATCAATTGGGTTGCTTGATCTAGCAAATTTCTCGAGAAGCTCAACAAGAGTCTTTGGTCCCACTCGCCAAAATCGATCCAAATAGACCCTTAAGCTCTTTGCTTCACCGATCCTACCATTGTCAAAACCATCAGAAATTGTTTCAAGTTGAATGCCAGCTGGCAGTTTGTGCAAGTTCTTGCAAAAGCAAATGGTGGTGGCTAGTGTTACTCTCACTCCTTCATGTAGCATAAGCTTGGAGAATTGAAGCATGGGGTTGATGTGCCCTTGAGCTGGGTAGGCCAAGACCAGGCAATGCACTCTCTTGCCTTTGCTTTTCTTCTCCATTTCGCTGATATGCCTCAGTGTGTGTGGGTGGGGGAAGAGGTACTAATTAAACGAGAATATGCATGTGATCTTTGATTAAAGAACTTTGGTTTATTTTGTAGGCTTCTAAATAATGGGATTTTATAAATGGTGGTTGTAACTAGTGGTAGGGATAGCAATGGGTAAAGTATCTAATGAGCACCAGTAAAATTTATCCATAATGGGTAAAGTATTTATCTGCTATATGGGTACAGATATGGTGTGGGTAAAAACTCACAAATTTTAATGGAGATGGGTGCGAGTATAGGTATCTAAATACCCACCCCGCCCCATACTCTCATATATATATATATATATATATATTCTTGAACTTTATTCTACAATTATGCATTAAATTTTTGTATTATTATATTATTTATGTGAAGTTATATAAGATTAATATAAAAATATATTTAATAATAAAGTAAACCAAAAAATTTATTTTGGTTTATATTTTTAATAGAAAAATTTATTTACTATTTTATATCATTTAATTAGACTAATACAATTTAATTATTACATAGTTAATATGAGATTAACTTTTTTAAAAATATTATTTATATATGACACATATAAAATATTTTTCACACAAATATTTTTGTTAATAAAATCATATTGATGTTTAAATCATAAAGTGAATGATAAATAATAAATATATTGTAAATATTTTATAAATTTTACAATCACCTACTATTATCGTAAACTTATTATTTATTAATAATATTTAAATTTTATTTTTTATATTTTAATTTAAAATAATATTTTTCTATACAACATATGTACTACAAGCACAACTATAATCTATTGAATATAAATAATATTATTCTTACTATTTATTCACGTTCAAAGAAATTTTTGAAAATATATAAATATAAAAAATTATTGTTAATTTTTATTTGTTAATTTTTTCAGATAAAAAAGTATAATTTTTTTAATATATACGTATATTTCTTTATTATAAAATTTTATTGTGACCATATGTCTTTTATTCAAATTCTTTCTTTTAAAATTTATATACATTATAAATATTTAATTCATTAAAATAATTCTTCAAAAATTTGTATTTTTGATAAAATACTTTCGTATAGTATATGAGTTAAAAATACTAGTATTAATATATATATATATATATTAATTATATTATATTATTTCAATTAAATCTATTATTTTTCTTACAATTTTAAATTCAAAAGTTAAAAAAAAAAATTTATGTATCTACTTTCTATTGTTAGTATTGAACTTCTCTACTCTAACTCTATTCTCATTTTCAATGTCTGTCTCATTAAAACCTAACAGCTATAAAACATTATTCGTTAGAGTTAGTTGTCAATGTCGGTCACCAAATAATCCCACACGAAGGGACAACCATTGTGCAGATCTATTTCGTTGTCTCTTTGACATTGTCAATCGATCAAATCTCACACAAGATAAGGTTATCACTGACAAATAATTTATGTGTTTAGTTTTGCATATTATTTCTAAAAATTTTAGTTTAGAAAATTATTATATTAAGATACATTTAGCATTTATGATCTTTGAATATTTATTTTTTTATCTATGTTTGTACCTTATTCATGTTCAGTACCTACATATTAAATTTTTGTATTATTATGTTACGTATGTGAAGTTATATAAATATATTTTTCTTTATAAATATTTTTTTTTTAAACAAACGCGGGTAATGAGTACAAGATGGGTATGCGGGTACCCAGAAAGAACGAGTACAGGTACAGAGATTAATATTCATACCCACACGAGTATGGGGCTGGGTACGAATATTTTTTTAAAATACAGGTACGAGGATAGGTATAATAGTACCCTACCCATACCTACCCATTGCCATCCCATAGTGCGCTGGTATACATAGTTGTCAACGTAACCATATATTGGAGAAATTAAAGATTGATACAGACATTGAATGCTGCGTAGACATTGAATTGCTATCTAACACTCAAATTGAAAAATAGAATTATTTATTTATTTTCTGTGAGAAAGTCGCATGCTATTATTAATCAGATTCAACTATTTGGTTTCCAAAACATTTATTGAATTATCCAAGCTTTTTTATATTTAAAATTATTATTAAGGATAATATTGATAATATTAAAAGATAAAAAAAATTTCAAATGCTTTAAACTTTGGTTTACTACCAGAGCTAGAGTAATTTTTTTTATTGTTTGGCATTTAATTTTCTTCTATGATTAGAGATTTTACAAGATCTCTCAAAGTTTAAAAATACACGATTAATCTTTTTGTAATTATTATTAGTCTAATAAAATTTTCACATGATAAAATTTTAACACAAGGCCTCCTCCTAAATAGATTAACTCCGTACCTGTAAAGATTTATTATTTGATTATAAAAAATAATATTATATACAAATTTTTTAATATTAATATTTAGGTTGATTTTAAACTTATAAAAATAACAACTCTTTTATTAAACAATATTTATTATATTTTTTATGACTTAAACTATTATCAATAACTTATCGAAATTACAAAGTTAAGAATTAATTGTACTTACATATTTCAAACTATAATAAAACAATACCAAGTTAGTAAGTAAAGTATGCATTTTAAATTTAAATTTTACTTACATTTTAGATAAAGTTTTTCATTAAACTAACTTCAAATATTAGAGCTCTTTTGAATTTATTAAGCAATTGTCTCTCTCTCTCTCACACACACATAGAGAATATGATATTCACTTTACTTGCATTTTCACGAAGAGTCACATAATTTTTTTTATCTTGAATATAAATTGGTCTGTGCATTTCATGCAACACTGTAAAATTTTTCTTTCTTTATATAATAATTTCTCTGCTTGACTAGTGCTACTTAACACCTTTTGCTTATCAAGTTCATGCTAAATCCCAAATGAGGATCTGCAAATTAGTTTCCTTTCTCAAAATGTTGGTTTCATCAACACACAGAATAATTAAAATCTTAACTGTTATTACATCATTCAAATTTAACCAAAAATATCCAAATCAGTCCCCTCCTCTAAAAATAATAGCTGATAGGTTTCAAAAACAAAATAAAAATTAACAATTCGTTGAACATATAAAATAATTGTACTACAATGTTAAAATTTACTGCTTAAATTTAAAAAAATTATTTTTATCTATATTTTTTGTTATTAATAACAAAAACATGTCTTTATTTTCCTTTTATTTCATATATAATTTCACTAGTATGTAATAACAGGGAAGTCACTTACTGCAAGAGTAAGTATTGGATATTTACTTAGCTTAATGACTTTTATAAATAATAAATTTCATTGATTAAATTATTGAATTAAGAAATATTTTTTATATGTAATTAAAATCCCTTAAACCAACGTTTATATTAATGAAATTTGTTCATCCTATAGATGATTCTCAAGATATATTTTTTAGACTTTTAGTTTAAAATAATTTAGATATTCTGTAATTTAATTTCTTTAATTTTCTCTTTTAAAAAAAGATTAGTAAACTTTGTTATCCATAAAAAAATTATTACGCAGAACAAATCAACCAAAACTTATTTTTAAAATATGTCGATCCATTTTTATCTCTTATATATTTATTTATATTTTATGTGAATTGAAAAATATTCATGTAAACGTTGAGAACTTACTAGATAAAATTTAAATTAACAGTTTGATAACTTTTAGTATACACGAGGGACAACTTACCAAGTTTTTTAAACTTATAGCTTATATGCTATATGATAATGTTTATATTTAATTAGTTAAAATATTATTTTGATCTTTACATTTTAGTAAGTTTTTAATTTAGTTCTTTTAAATTTTGTTAGTTTTTATTTTTCATGAATTTTTATTTTTAGTTTTTATTACTAATTTGTTACCAAATGTCAGTTGTAACATCCTTTTATTTATCTATTTTTTTTTTATAATTGTTGGTTTTATATGACATTTTAAATTGATTGAATGAGTGTTTATTAGAGTTTTAGTGGAAAGAATCTTGCTCAAGCAAGGCAGGTCTTGCTTAAGCGAGACTGAGCACCTAAAATCATATTTTTTAGGGCAATCTCACTCAAGTGAAAATGAGATAAATTCAGCCTAACTGTCACCTTGTCTAGGCGAGAAGAATCTTGCTTAAGCGATTGGATCTCTGTCTGATACAATGCTCATGAATACTTCATATTGATTGGAATAAAGTGAGCGGTCTTGGTCAAGCGATCCACAATCACCCAAACTACATCATGATTGCTCTTGGTTCTCGGTAGACCAGATACGAAATTCATGGAGATACTACCCCACTTTCATTCAGGGATTTCCAACAGTTGCAATTCTTGTGGCTAATGCTCTGCTTTTGACTTCCGATAGGTTAGATAGTTTGCGACATATTCTGTTATCTCCTTCTTCATTCCATACCACCAAAAGTTTTTTCCGTAGATCTTGATACATCTTTGTTGTACCAGATGAAAACTCAGCTTGTTCTTATGTGCTTCCTCCAATATCATTTACTTCAACTCTACATCTTGGAAAATACACACCCGATCCTTGAATCTTATTAGTCCACTCACATCGTGACAAAACTCTACGAGTTCTTTCCCCTATTCTTTTGTCTTATCACTTCTTGTAAGAACAAATCCTTTTATTGTGCTGCTTGAATGTGGGTCAAAAAGTCATTGGTCATCTTCAAAGTTTCAAGGTACAAATTCTGAGGTTGTACTTCCACTGCCAAATTCAAATCTCTAAACTTTTCAATTAACTTCCACTCCTCTATCATCATAGCTGAAACATGCAAAGATTTCTTGCTTAGCACGTCTGTCACTACGTTGGCCTTTCCAAGATGGTATGACAACATGAAGTCATAATCTTTTAAAAATTCTATCCGTCATCTCTATCTCATATTCAGCTCCTTCTGATCGAACAAATACCTCAAGCTCTTATAGTCACTAAAGACTTCAAATCTTGTTCCGAAGAGATAATGTCTCCATACTTTCAATGCAAAAACCATAGTTGCTAACTCCAAGTCATACGTAGGGTAATTGACTTCATGGGGACGCAACTGTCTTGAAGCATAAGTGACTACTTTCCCGGCTTGCATCAGAACACATCCAAGTCCTTGTCTTGAAGCATTATAATACACCTCAAACCTTGCTTCGGGTCTGGTAAAATCAACATAGGTGTTGATGTTAACCTATCTTTCAGCTTCTAGAAACTAGCTTCACACTCTTCATTCCACTCAAAGTCTCTTCTTTTCCTTGTTAGCTTCGTTAAAGGCAACCCTATTGAAAAATCCTTCTATAAACTTTCTATAATAACTAGCTAGTCCCAGAAAACTTCGAATCTCCATTAGGGTAGTAGGCTTCGACCATTGTGCTACTGCCTCCACTTTTACTGGTCAACCATCATCCTCTCTTTTGACACAATATGTCCCAAGAATTATATTTGTGGAAGCTAGAATTCACACTTCGGTAGTTTCGCATATAGTTGTCTCTCACTCAATATTTGTAAGACGATCCTCAAGTGCTCAACATGCTCTTCATGACTCTTAGAGTAAATCAGGATGTCAATGAACAAAACAATGAATTGATCCAGATACTCATGAAAGATTCGATTCATATAATCCATAAATACCGCTGGAATATTAGTTATGCCAAATGACATAACTAAATATTCATAATGCCCATAGTGAGTTCTGAAGGCCATTTTGGGGATATCCTTATTCTTTACCTGAATTTGATGATAGCCTGACTGCAGGTCAATCTTTGAAAACACAGAGGCTCCTCGTAGCTGATCTATTAGGTCATCAATTCTAGAGAGAGGATATTTGTTCTTGATCGTCACTTTGTTTAGTTGTCAATAATCCATGCATATCCTCATGCTCTCGTCTTTCTTTTTCACCAAAAGTACCGGTGCTCCCCAGTGACACAAATGGTCTCACAAATTGCTTCTGCAACAAATCTTCTACTTGTTCCTTTACCTCAGCCAATTCCACTGGCAACATCCGATACGGTGCAACTGAAATTGGACTTGCTCTCGAAATAAAATTGATAGTAAACTCAATCTCCCTTTCCGGTGACAATTCGACTACATTATCTAGAAAAACCTCTAAGAAGTCTCGCACCACTAGTATGTGTTCAGCCTTATACTCTTCTTTGCTCTGCCTCTAGTGAAAATAATACCATGTAAGCCTTGGTATTTATTACATTTTTCATTTCGCCCACACTCAGGAGTCTAGAGTTTTCTGGTGTACCATCACCAAAGATTAATGCTCTCCCTTTACAATCTAATAAGACATGATTGAATTACAACCAATCCATTCCCAAAACAACATCAAGCTAAGAAAGTGGCAAGCAAATCAAATCTATAACGAAGTTCCTACCATGTATTGTTATAAAACAGCCTAAGCATATAAATGAGGTCATAATAGGCTTATCTATAGGAGTGGACACCACAACATCATATGGTAGGCAAGATACAAGCACGTCAAGGCATATTTCACACAATTCAAAGAAATAAATGAGTGTGTAGCACCAGAATCAAACATAACATCGAGGAGTCTATTTTTTATGATGTAGTTACCTTGGATAAGGTCGTTCGACTTTGAGGCCTCATATCCACTCATGGCAAACACTTTGCCTTGCATATTCAATTTTGCCCCACTACTTCCTCAGAATGCAGGCATATTGCTCCCACTCACACTTCTGCTTCTTTGTGGAGCAGACCAACAATATGCAGAGTGTCCCATCTTCCCACAAATGCTACCTGCTGATAATGGTTGTGGACAATTCCTCACAATATGGGGTCCTCTGCAACGAAAACATCTAATTGCCCCCTATAAAGGGTGGAGCCACTGCTATTGCCCCCATGAGTCACAATCTCACTTGCTTGAGACTGACTGGCATGGGAATACGGTCCCCTCTAGAATCTTGGAGGTCTCCAATCTTGCCTCATTGGCCCTCCAACTCTAGTGTCCACAGATTTTCCCTTAGAGTTGGCTTAAAAAATTTTGCACATATTTACTAAAGTTGGCAGGTTCGTGAGTTAGACACACTGACCGCTGCTCGGATCTTAGGCCTAAATCCATTCTTAAACTGACCACACAGATCTTCATCATCATCATCGTATTGGAAATGTGGCCAGTACTTCATTAACTCATGAAATTTTGCAGTGTATTCTTCCACAGACATGCTTCCTTACTTCAGCTCAAGGAATTCTCTAGCCTTTTGTTTCTTCAAATCCCTTGGGAAGTAATTACATAAGAAACTTGCCTTAAGCGCCTCCCATTATATGTATCCTTCCTCCTGTGGTAAGGTTTGGCTGACAAACCTCCACTAATCCTCTGCTTCGCCCCTCAACATATAGGTGGCGTAAATCACCTTGTGCTCTTTGCGACATCCCATTGCATTGAAAATCTTTTCAATGTCTGCTACCCATCTTTGAGTCCCCTTAGGGTCGAATTTTCCTTCAAACTTTGGAGGATTGTGCTTGGTGAACGATGACAAGCCACGATACTCAACTAGCTCAGCATCTTGTTATGCACCAAGGTCTCCAAGACTTGTGCCATACGTGCCAAGATTTCATTTGTAGCCCCACTAGGTCTACCTCTACCAGCCATATTTCTAGTCTCAAGAAAGATCAAATAAGCATATCAGCTTCTGTCTCACACATCATATATCTGGTTCAAACAATGCCAACATTTCAAACAATTCAGACAAATCAAACAATCCACAACCAATAGACTATACTTAACAAACAATCACTTCATATTCTTGTAAAACAAGAATATACGAGCACGTAGCACAAATGAATTAGTCTTATACCCTCAGGTTGGTTTGGATGAACTGCTCTGATACCAAATTGTAACATCCTAAAATTTTAATCTTAAATTGCTTGTTCTTTTCGTACAAACTTGGTATAAAATATTAATTTTTTTTGTATATGACAACATTGTAATTATGGGTAAATAAACTATCTCTTTGTGAATAAAGTTAGTTATAAAATTTACCAATCATACAATATTAATTAACAGTGAAATAAAAATCATAATCAACGGGGAATAATTTTACAAATATGAGTACAAGTACGCATTTATATATGTTAAATACAATAATTTATAAATTGTTTGTCAAAATACATAGGACTCAAATAATAATTACATAACCAGAATAAATAGAGTCTCAGAGTAGCCTCAAAATATATCCCAATACTAGTCATCTATGTGCCATCTTTTTATCTCCTCTAAATCCTCGGAATTAAGGTCATCATCTGATCCGAGATATAAATCTCCTGAGTCGGTCGTAACCTCAACATCTTTAACTCGTTCACCGATAACTCAAGTCGGTCTTCCAAGATGGTTATGGTCATGATATGTAAATAGACATGTGAAGTCTATTGGTGTCCTAATCGTGCCTCTATAGATATAGATGCATAGCGTATGATGTATTCTACTTACAAGAAAATCAAAAGGAATACTATAAAATAAATCTATCTCTAACATAATAATATCCCTAGGTACATCATCAACATGAACAGCAAATTTAAAGTAGCATGTTCTCTGATACTCATTAAATACATAGTTTAGTCTATTGTGTGCAAAACTGTCTATTAGCCTAATTCTTTCTTGAGGCACCGTTATCTTGGTTTACTAAATATTTAGTAATGATGATCATCTATCTTGTCATTTAAACATAACACTAATTTAAAGACCAAAATCACAACACAATCATAATCATGGAATATAAGAGGACATGATAATATCAATCTCAAACAAGGTATCACATATACATATATTGCATCACAAGCTATTATATTCCTCTCTTTCATATATGCACTCTCAGTGCATTGTGATCACAAATATACGATGCCTCTAGCAGTTCTTGAGGTCTTACATAACTAAGTAAATAGTCGCCGGTTAGCCCATGCATATGTATACGATGTATACAATAACGAGCCCCTTAGAAAAGGTATAGTCATGAGTCTAGTTAGGAAACAAGTGTGAGACTATGTGGCGCATTTGCTATCAGAAAGAGTGTGTACACATGCACGAATGTCGCTCACCACCTTGTGTTTCTCCCAGATTTTCCATCATCTCCGGACTCTATACTTCCAATGTATCTCTGTAACTATTCACACTAGATCTATTCAGCTTTTTACACTTATCCCATACTTCTTTTTGTACCAAACTCACCACACAGGTAAAAGATCGTGCTTAGTAAATCACTTCTAGGCTAAGTTCCCAACACTTATACTATCAGAATATATCATTAACACCTAAAATCAACCAAACATACTTTCACAACAATCTAATGAAACGCCTTTTAGAGCTCTGTAAGAGCCATACAATAGGTTTCACTAATGTATTATAAGCCCCCCTTCGGGGACAAGGGCGATGCTCTGCTTCGTCCACCACAATCATAAAAAAAATCATACAAGAACACATACACAAAGTACTCTCATGGGTACAAAATATTTATTATGCTTAAAATGACAAAATAGAGCCCTCCTTACCTTGAAATGAAGTTTTAAAAGAAGGTTTATGAGGGGTTTTGGTGAAAGGTCCTAGCTTTTCTTAGATATCACAAAAGAGAGCATTTTGAGAAGGGAGAAACTTAGAAAACAAACAAAAATGAGAGAACTAAGCTCCAAGAACTTACTTGGAGTTGATTGAGCTAGGATTCAGAGGAAAGTTGAAGTTTTGGGGAGATTTTCTGAGAAGAGGGGGTTAGAGATCAGAAACTACAGGAGATAGCTCAAAACTTAGATTGTAATCCAAGTTTTCTAAGTTAAAAATCTTTAAATACCTCTTAACTTGCGATATTTTCGCTACAACGAGCTCTTCTCTTGCTGTAGCAAAAAAACTAGTCAAAATTTTACTTTGTTATTTGTCATTCTAGCTACAGTGAGAGCTTCTCACTATAGTGAGAGAATCCTTTCTACAACGAGAGAAAGTCAGAGAGCTTGATTTTGGACGGTCTTTCTCACAGATATCCTACAACTTACTTCATTTAAACTCTCTAAAATTTAAATAACTTCACAAATATAACCAACATTTAATATTATAATAATAAATATAAAAACGAGGATGTTACAACTCTCAAAGAAGTTGACATCTGTAAAAACATGGTAGTGGTGTAGGTTTGGAGAATAACATCAATAACCTTTTTGAAGACAAGTAACTCAAAAAAAAAAAAAACACTTAATAGATTTGGGAAAGAGTTTATCTCAACTTGGAGTAAGGTCATGAATAAAAAAATGCAACCTGAAACTCAAAGGGTAAATGGAGTAAGATAATGATTGCAATTCAGATTCTCATGCAAATCAAATATGATACATTAGATGGAGTGAAAGAAAAGCAATGTTACATACCAAATTCATTTCTATCACTATGTTGATCTATAGTCATAGTATACTTGTAAAGAAATTTCTTTCAAATTATTAAAAATAAACAGAACAAATTGTTACGTAATGATTAAAATTACTGCCTTTAAAGCAAAATTTGGATAGACTTCTAGTACAATTTGATAGTTAATTTTGCTCTCAAAAGTAACATACACTCAAGATGAAACGTGATATAGTCTCATAATCCGTATTCAGAAAAGAACTCATGAAAGAGAAAAGAAAGATATTAAGAGAAAAATGATTGATTTTGCAAAACAGAGACATAATAACCCTTTTATAATATATTATTAAAAAAA
Source organism: Abrus precatorius (assembly GCF_003935025.1). Lineage (NCBI taxonomy): Eukaryota > Viridiplantae > Streptophyta > Magnoliopsida > Fabales > Fabaceae > Abrus > Abrus precatorius. Next base: position 1,683,937 of record NW_020874439.1, on the reverse strand, counting down.
GCGAGAAACAGCAAATAGAATCCTAAAATAAAATTCTTGAAGTAACCGCGTACTTGTCTTCTGACACTAAAATATATAGGGTTTTTTGCCTGTGTAGGGTTAAATGAAAGACATTTTATCCGTATGGGGTTGTTTGACGAAAAATTCCCTGTCTAGGGTGATTTGTGAGTGTCGGAAAAAATGTTGGCGACACAAGATCAAGTATCGGCTGAAAGAATGCCGACACAGGTGCCAGACCTGACTACTGAGAGCGGTTACTTTCAAACCGCTCTCAAAAGTCCATTAAGAGAGCGGTTCGAATTCAAACCGCTCTCAAAAGTCATGTGTGTCGGTTAAATTTATGCGACACTTGTGTATCGGCTGAAATAATGCCGACACTATCTCTCCTCAAACGCTTTATTTAAAGGCAGACGCCGAGGTGTATTCTGCTGCTGCATTTCGCAATTGTGAAGAGAGGAGTTCCGCAATTGTGAGTTGTTATGCTGGAAGAAAAAGGTTAGAATGTTATTAATTTATTGTTTTAAATTTTTTTATTATTGTAAATAAATTTGAATTAATAATTTTAATATTATTATAAATAAATAAAAATAAAAATATTTGTAGTAATAAATTTAATTTATTTAATGTTAATATAATATTATTAAAAATATAAATGTAAAAATATATTATTTTAATGTTGTGGTAATTATTTTTGTTACTATTTGTTTAGGTAAAATTTTGTAATAATTTTGGTTGTATTTTTTAATTTGATACATAGAATGACTGAAATTGTGATTATTTTATACTGGAATGGAAGAGTGTACAAAGGAAATGAGGATATCATATTCGAAGGGAATAAGAAAATGATTAAAATAGAACGTGAAATTACTTTTGAGATGTTGAAAAAAAAAATACATACAAAATTGAGATTGTGCAATAGTAATATAATTTCTAGACTAATTTCACGAATTTTAGTTGATTCAAGGAGTGGAAATTACACAATTTTAGATGTATGTGATGATGAAGACATTGACTGTATGATAAGTGCTTGTCAAGAACGGCATGAAAGAGTAGTTGAGTTATATGTGGATATTGCGATTGGTGAAACTTCTCATGTAGATGAAAGTTTGTTATGTTTAAATGTATCACTCCCAATTGTGTCTGTTAGTGACAATGAAGAAGAGTATGCAATTGGAGGAGGTAATGTATAATATTTATTTAAATTATATGATGTTTAAAATTTTATAATTTATTAATAAATATTTGCTGCTGCATCTAAAGATGACGAAGATGAGTACGATGATGACTATGAAGATGAAGGAGAAATTCCTTTAGATAGTTCTTTTGATACTGATTTGGAAGATGGCTTCGATTCAATGATGACAGTTCCAAACACTGAAAGAAATAACATTATGCAAAGACAATCTGCAGGTACAGTTTTATATAATACAATAATTGTAAAATATTTTTAACTAACATTTCTTGAGTTTAATACAGATTCTATAACACCTTTTTGGAACATAAGTTCACACTACACTGCTATTAATTGGGAACATCCTGATCAAGAATTGGATTTTTCGGAGTTGCATTCGTCACAATCATGGGTACAAGGAGATGCATTATATGTTGGACAACTATTTGACTCTAAAGAGGAGGTAAAGATGGCGATAAAACATTATGCAATGAAGAAACATCAAACATTTTTTGTGGTTGAGTCAAAAGCATCAACTCATTTTGTCAAGTGTGTGAATCATATTTCCGGGTGTCCTTGGAAAGTAAGAGCATTGCTACCCAAAAATTCAAATAAGTGGAAAATTACGAGATGGGGTGGTCTGCATACCTGCGTTAATACTATGATTTCTCAAGACCACAAAAAGTTAGATTCAAATTTTATTTGTTCATCCATTATTGGTACGTGAAACTCAATTGAGATTATATTTATTTGTCTATTTAAAATGATTTGGATATGATCATTAGCTAAGATGTATTGTTTAATTTTATTGACAGATATGGTCAAAGAAGAACCTTCTGTTCCCGTTTCATTAATCCAAGAGAGAATAAGTGGCCAATTTGGGTATTCAGTTTCATACAAAAAAGCATGAAAAGCAAAGCAAAAAGCAATTGTGACAATATTTGATGATTGGGATGAATCTTATGCAACATTACCAAGATGGTTAGAATACATGCAATTACATGCTCCAGGGTCAGTTTACAAAATTGAGACCAATGATTATGTGAGAGGTAATGTAATGGATAATAGATTCAGAGTCTTTCATCGAGTATTTTGGTCGTTTAGGCAATGTCGTGAAGCCTTCAAGTTTTGCAAGCCTATAATACAGGTAGACAGTACCTTTTTGTATGGTAAATATAAGCAAACATTGCTTATTGCTACAACTCAAGATGGCAATAACAGTGTGCTTCCTATAGCATTTGCCATTGTTGAAGGAGAAACATTATCAGCATGGGAATGGTTCTTAGCCATGATCCGTCTAAATGTTACTGATAAAACTGGAATTTGTTTAATATCTGATCGTCATCAAAGTATTAAAAGTGCTGTGTCTAATCCACATATTGGGTGACAACCTCCTAATGCTTACCATGTTTATTGCATTCGTCACATTGCAAGCAATTTCAATAGAAGATTCAAAAATTCCGCAATGAAGAGTATGCTTATGAAATTAGGTAAGTATGTTATCACTATTACATTTTACATTATCTATGAATATATATTTATTTTTCACCATTAACTGTATAACTTATTTAAATGTAGCGTATACACCTTGCAAGTAAAGATTTGAAGTTGGTCTTAATAAATTTCGTTCGCATTCTCCTGAAGTTCAAACATGGATTGACAACATATCAAAGGAAAAGTGGAGCTTGGCTTATGATCATGAAGGGCGGCGTTATGGTCACATGACGACTAATTTGTCTGAGTCAGTGAATAAAGTTTTAAAAGGGGCAAGAAATCTCCCAATTACTGCCCTTGTGAAAGCAACCTATAGTAGATTGGTAGAATATTTTGTCAAACGGGGTGAAAGCGCAATCAATGACATGAACAATGGTAAAAGGTATTGTCGTAAATTAATTGAAGCTATAGAAGAAAATCAACAAGAAGCATCTTCACATCAGGTTCGTCGTTACGACATACAAAGTACAAGGTTCGAGATTGAAGAGGCTTTTAATCCAATGACACAAAGGGAGGGTCATAAGTGGAGTGTGATATTATCTACACGTGAATGTGAATGTGGCAAATTTCAGGCATACCGATACCCTTGTTCACATGTCATAGCCGCTTGTGTTACTGTAAGTATAGACTTTTGGCAGTATGTTGATCCTGTATATACTTTGCAGTATGTTGTGAACGCATACTCATCTCAGTGGTGGCCGCTTGGAAATGAAGCAAACATTTTACAAAAGGATGAATGGAAGTTGTTGCCTGATCAAGATAGAGCACGAGGTAAAGGAAGACCAAAGGCTTGTAGAATTAGAAATGAAATGGATTGGGTTGAGTCACAACCGCGACAACGATGTCGGTTATGTCGAGAACCAGGTCATAATCAACGTCATTGTACTCAACAAAGCAATGCTAACATTAATCATGACTAGTACTGTATGATTGTAAAAAGTGTGGTAGATTTTATTAATGTATGTTGTCTTATTGTGGTATGTTGTGTCATTAATGTATGTTGTTTGATTAATCTTGTTTGATGTCGAATGTGTAGAATGTGACAAATTATAAATGAGTCGTGCATTTAAACAAAAGCAAACATTAATTAACATCATCTAAAGTTTTCAAATATAGTATCATAACATAGTGTCAATCAGAATTCAATGACTGCTCGTGAGGTCCCTTCTCATGAGGTGTGAGAATGCACTGTCGACGACGATCTCGCGCTCCACGGTGAGGGTTACGTCTCACATCAGCTTTTGCTGCATCTGAGGCTGCAATGAATTCAGCATTAAGATCAATTCCACGGTCATGCACAGGTACCATTGATGTTGTTTGCTCACTACATCCACTTTGATGAGTGCCTACATCGGGTGCACTCGGTGTGAAAAACATAGGCTCATATGGAGGAGGTGTCATGAAAAGGCTAGCGTCAGGAACATAAAATTCACCGCTAAAAAATGGAGATGCAGGAGGGACGTTTGATTGCTGTGATGAGTGAACATAAGATGACTGTGTCCATTGTGATTGTTGAAACGGAAAAGATGGTGGGACATAATAAACACCATCTCCTTGTTCGGGCAAATGGGGCAATGTAAAATCTGTGACCTGCAATTTTAAACACATAAGTATGTTCAAATGAAACATAAAGTGTTATAATTTAAGTAAAATGACCCAATGAAGCATAAGGTAACAATACCTGAAATGACGTTCGCCGACGTTGCAAACCTTTGCCTTCCCGACGTTGTTCACCAATACCAATGTCAATCTGAGGCTCATCTAGATTTCCACTCTGGATAGGAGGATCACATGAGGATGATGGCTCTAAGATACGTTCCTGCTCATTTTGCAAGGCTAACATCGTCTCACACAAATCCTTCATCTCCTCAAATGAAAATGTGTCCCTCCTATCATTACACAAGTAATAGGCCCTCTCATGAGCATCTCCCTGCATAACCATTACATTGAGATTAGATTCTATTAAACAAACAAAATCGTTTACTAGAATGATCTATACGTACAAGTAATGCAAACACTGCAGCATCTCTGCTCATCCACCGTCTAATATGAGTATGGTACCACCGCATGTATTCAGAGTTCGAACTCAGTAGACCAATTTGCGGTTCATTACTCACAACCCAATCTAATCTCCTATCCCAATGCTCTAGTACGCCCCTGAATTTTGACTCCCAATTGTCAGCAGTCTTCCCTCTAAGAGTAATGTCATGTAGCTGGTCTGGCTGATAAGGAGCATGAGGAATATGTTGTACCATCCCAAATTGACGCATGGTACGATCGGGCTGGTGCCATTCACATATTTGGAAACAAATAAGCGGCACAATAGCTCTCCATATATGCATGCCCTCAGTGCATATGGCAGGCAAAGTATGCATCAAATCTATACTATATGGTTGCCACACAAACTGCAAGTGTACAAAATATTATTGTAATTATTAATAATATTTTGTTGATGATAACATATATCATAAACAAATAACGCATACCTGATCACGTTTCAAATGATCAAATTTGAACCTAAAGTAAGCTAGATCCTTTCTCCCCTTCCTAAAATTTTGAAATCTTAAGCACCTATAAAAACATAAATATTACCATGACTATTTGTAATAAAATACTGTTGTGTAAATATTGAATGAAAGTTTTAATATTATAGACATACCGTGCACCATAAGGAAGATCATTCTGTGTGTAAGGGGGATCACCCGGAGATAGAAATGGGAACCTATCCCACGCCCACAGCATCACAAGTGGAGTCAATCCTCCAATACCAGACCGATCAATATTCGTGGACATGCATAACTCTCTGTATAGGAAGGCTAACACTGCACTTCCCCAACTATATTGTCCAGTTATCTCTAAATCTTCAAGTAAAGGAAGGTACCTAACTGGGACCCTGCTACTAGAATGATCAGCTAACATAAACCCACCAATAAGTCTCAAAATATATGCTCTTGCAAAGCGAGTTAGCTGAATGGGATTTTGGTTGTGCAACCCAACATGGGAAAAATGCTCATCCAACCAAGTAAGTTTCAAGTTGCTCCCCATAAATGCAGAATTAGGTGGTCTAATTCCCAATAAATCTTCAACAATTTGTGCCCTGTCACCTCCTGTAGGGGCAATAACTGGTCTTCCATCAATACGAAGACCCATCTGAATAGCAATGTCTTGAAGAGTAATAGCACACTCTCCAGGGGGCATGTGAAATGCATGGGTCTCTGGCCTCCATCTTTCTACTAACGTTGTAATCAATTGGCGGTCAATAGGAATACTAGCCAACTTTGCTACTCTAGCAAATCCTGCTACTGTCAAATGAGGAATAATCTCTACTGGTACTCCCTCCATGCCAGCATGTATGAAATGACCTCTTCTCACTCTCAATATTGGGTGTTCACGACCATCCCAAATATGCTCTGAAACATGAATAGACTGATAGCACAGTAATGAACCATCCTCGGGGCCGGGATTTAACACCCTACTACGAGACGAAGATGATGCCATCTAAAATCTATATAAACAAGTAAACTATTAACTTCAAATTTATAATATAAGCAACTAAATTTAATAAAAACAATATCATTTTAGTATTAAACAATTTGTACCTTCAAATAATATTTTTCTAATTATATTTTTTTGTTATTTTAAGATAATAATATTTGTATAACAATAATAATATCATCATCATTTTTACTTTTAAATACAGTTTTCTACATAAATAAAATGAAAAATCAATTTTAATTTAATTATTTTCCTATTTTTCTCTTTCCCTTTTTTTTGTTTTTTTTTCATGCATAAAATTGTAATTTATTATTATTGATTAAAATCATTTAATTAAAATCATTTAAATAACTACAAACTTTTTAAAATATTCAAATGTCTAAATTAATATTGATTTAATATTTTTATTTTCAGTCATTTATATTTTAAAATAATATTTTCAATTTTATTTAACTTACATTGCTTATATATTCATCTTTATTTCACTTAATTCCTTATATTTGACTCTAATTTTTTTTAATTAATCTAATTTATAATTATTTGATGCATAACTATATTTTAATCTTTCACAATTTTAATTTATTTACTATTTCTTATTTATGTGACATAATATTTGTTGAAATATTATTAGAAATTTAACAACTGCAGATTCTTATAATATAAATTTATTAATTAATATTTTTCATTCTTATTATTTCAATTTTATTTTGTTATTCATAATTTTATATTTTATTAACCTTATAATAATAATCACACATAATTTTTTCTCATATATTTATTCAATTTAATTATTTTATATTTCTTATTTAATTATTTTTTACATAAGTAACAAGAAAATTATATATTTTAATTTAACTATTTTTTTATTTTCCTATTTTCCTATTTTTCTATTTTTCTATATTCCTATTTTCCTATTTTTTACATGCATAACAAAATCACAAGCTAATATAAATTTTTACTAACCTCCTTTTGCTAAGAATCTGGACCACCGAAAGTCCCTCTCACAGTAGCCTGGACCACCACCGATTGCAATATTCTTAGGACCAAAAACGGAAGCAAGAATAAATATTTTATATTTATATCTAATATACACTATAATATTTTTTTCTTACCTTTTAAAGCTTTCAGAATATGCAAGCCCTACTTCTTTACTCCACCTCCACCTCCACCTCTGCATTTTCAATTTGCAAAAATTTTTCACCAAAGAAGATGAATAACAGAACCAGAAGCACAAAGGAGACCAATCAGTGTGTATCGGTCCTGAACAACCCGACACTGGTGTGAACCGCTCTCTAACATGACTTTTGAGATCGGTTCGAATTGAATCGCTCTCAAAAGTCCATTTAAGAGAGCGGTTCAATTCGAACCGCTCTCAAAAGTCTATTTTAGAGAGCGGTTGCGGTTCGAATTGAACCGCTCTCTTAAATGGACTTTTGAGAGCGGTTTGAAAGTAACCGCTCTCAGTAGTCGGGTCTGGCACCTGTGTCGCCATTCTTTCAGCCGATACTTGGTCATGTGTCGCCAACATTTTTTACGACACTCACAAATTACCCTAGACAGGGAATTTTTCGTCAAACAACCCCATACGGATAAAATATCTTTCATTTAACCCTACACAGGCAAAAATTCCAAATATATAACAAATGAGTTAATAATATATTAATAATTTTTTTATCTTTAATAATTATTGGAATACATAGGAATTTAGTACACTTAAATTACGGTTATACCAAAATAAATAACACCCTCAACAGGTGAATATTCAACGTACTGACAAATATTTAACAAATTGTTCACTGTTGCAACATGAAAGGATATATAAATATTGTAATTATGCATTCACTTTTCTGCTGGTAACGAATTATGCATACAGTTTAGGGTTAGTAAAAACATCTATGATCATAAATTTTGTAGTACTGAATGCAATAATTACTTGAAACATTTTCGGTGTTTAACGGATTAATAATATTTAGTTTTTATTAATAAGAGCGAGAAAAAGAAATTGATGGACTCTTGCTGTAAGACTGAGTCTGCATGGACAGAAATGCTAAGGAAGTAAACGTCAACAAACATATTTCAAAGACGCTTCGGCTCCTTTTATTGAAACAGTATATATAAATAATATATCATAAATAATAAATTATATTATATTCACTTGTGTGAATAATAAGTGAGTATCTCATTAACATAAATCTCACAATCAATAAAAATACTAAAAAATTTACAAATAATACATTTAAAAAATAGCTATTTTTTTTTATAATTAGAGAAAAAAATTATAATTATTTCTTACATAAAAGATGGAGAAAATATAGTTTAACATAATAACATTTAAAGCCGCCAACCCTGACTGGCTTTTGGTTCATTTTTATTTCATCTACTTTTCACTCCATGTCATTGTGTCATTAGATATGATACGTTTTCAAATAGAGTTTCTTAAAGTATTTGTGGACAATACTAATTATATTAAAAAAAAATCAAATAAAACTTTAATTTTGTATTTTCAATTATTTTTTGTCTCCAGAAAGATGTTTTCACTCTTGTATTAATAGAAATTAAATTAACAAAAACTGATTATTTAAAAGCAAATTAATTAAGTATGCTATAACTAATTTTCCTGGTAAATATTTTTTAAACCCACTCTCTTATTTTATTCCAATTTAATAAGTTAGGATAAGAACATATGATTCTCTGCCCCACATAATATTAAAACAAGGGAAAAGTTGAACGACCCAAAATTAGGGCTATAAGTTAGAAAATTGAAAGAAAAGGCCAAAGTGTACGCAACAAACATGGACATATTTGCAGTTTTTAAGACCAAGTGTTTGCAAAATGTTAGAACAGGAATAAGATGTTTGTGCTGTTTTTTCACTAACAAGTCTTCGTTTGCAAGTCTTCGGCTTTGTCGTTTTGCAAAATTATGAAGTTAAGATTTAGTATAGATTTTTTTGTCTAAATCCTTGCATTTCCAGGAAGTGCCCTAAAAATTGTATGTATCGTTGAAATTATTTTCAATTTGGAGAAGTCTTTAACGAACCTGACCGCAAACCTTTTTAATATATATTTGTTCAAATAATATCAATTTATTACTTAGTCAATCAACAAGCTAAGTTACAAAGCAAGTCCTGTTACTAGTCGTTGAGACAAAGATATGACATAAAAAATCAATATATATTTCATAGCACTTCATAGATTGGAGGCTATAAATACATGATAACATGTGTTATATCCATGCATAAGGAAAATCTAGTTATATCTCCTAAGCATATATATTTCCCAAACATGAAGGCCATTCTTATTGCATTCTTACTGTTGGCTACTGTTATTTTCCTTCCCAGTTTAACACTTGCTCGAGAACTGAAGGGTAAGACTGACTAATTTAACTTCCAAGTTTTAAAGATTGTCTTATTTTTCATTATTAGACTTAATACTTCAGTTCTTGTAGAACATGTAATGTAAAATTGGAATCTTTTTCTTTCTTGTGTCCTTATTGAACATGTTTCAAACAAGAAATATCCAATTAATTGTTACATTCCCGCTGCTATATCATGTTTTTTAAATAAATCATAACTTGAAACCTACCTAAAAGCTCTATCTCATGGCAACATAGATACAATTTGCTTCTTTTATGGTTTTATACTTTTCCGAAGACATGCATCATGCATGTATCGAATCTACCTGCTTCGTATATTTGGAAATAATTTAATGATAAAGATGCTTTTAAATGCAGCAACAGAGGTGTTTAATAATGGGGACCCTCAAAAACCTGCTATTAAGTGTGACCCTAATAAGTCTTACAGGAGTTGCTTACCGCCGAAAGCAGCACCGAAAGCAACATGTAATCCATACTCGCGTAATTGCTGATCAACATCGATCAAATTCACAAATTGGGAGATCAGAAGATATAATAATGCATGGAGTTTTCGAGGGGAGAAGTTCTTCTTACCCAAAAGTATCAATAAACTTTAGTTTTAAATTGTAGGTGTTACTACTTTTTAACGCTTCCTGTGTTAAAATTGAGCCTACATATATATTGCTTTAGAATTCCCTGTGCTTCGGCTGAATAAGACGACTTTTATTTTTATTTTCCAGTATGCAGTTGCAATAATCTTGTAATTCTGTGAAACAAAAGAATAATATGAAAACTCCAGTTATGATTTGATAAGCGCCTATCCATTAATTATAGTTAAATTTCATGTTATTTGTGTCATCATTTAAAAAAAAAAAACTCATGGATTCAGTTCTTCTAAAAGAATACATGTAATGTGTTACCCAAAAACACAACTAGAAAAATTAATTTTTCCCACAGTTTTTTTCACATGGTTTATATAACTGTTGTTAAATTTGAATATTACCTACAATTTAAACAACTATAGTTAAATTTAAATATTTTATGCGGTTTATTGTAATAACCATAGTTAATTAATGAAAGTTGTGAAAAATTCAGGTAATTATTAAAATATTTTTTTCATCCATTTATTATAACCTTGCCCGCACAAATACCCTTCTCTCTCAATCCCAAAACATAACCCTATCATGCATTGAGAAAATAGCATCCTCTTACTAAACTCCTTTTTGTATCAATTTTGTGCCCTCTCTATCGTGTAAAGGTTCGATTGAATCTTCCTAATGTCTCCTAACCAAGTACAATTTGTGTTTAACGTTTGGAGTTTGTGTTTGGGGTTAAAGTAGTGGAGTTGTCGTTGAAGAGCGAGAGAGAGTGGTTCTTTAAATGTGGGTGGGAAAACTTGAAGTTAGAAAGTATTTGATGTTTGTTTTGTATATATTTTACTTGAATTTAAAGAATCACAGTTGATGATGTAGATTAGTTGGATGTGTAGTAAGGTTAGTGGGATATTTTTGTATGATACCGAGCAATTAATATTCAGAGACATTGAGATTCGTAGTTTGCTTGTTATTACAACTATTTTTACCTTGGAACTTGTAGTATTTTGTTTATTGCTCATGTATGCATTTTCTTGACTTTTCCTTTCACCATATTACTATATACAATTGAATTCTACAATTTATTTTTATAGCATCTTACTCGTTAGTTTTATGCTTGTTATTTTTCTTGCTGTTTTAAGATTTGGTTAAGTGTCAATCTTCTTTCTATTTAAATTTAATATCCTATTATTTATTTCTTTTTTGTTGAGTGCAATTGTGCACTTAATGCCCCTATAAACTTATTTGCTTTAAGTTGATTTGGTGATTGGTTGGTCTAGGCTAATGGTTGTTTTGTGTAGCTTCAAAACTTTCATTCTAGCCTCTGCCACTAAGCTGCGAGTAATTAACGGTGGTTATAGAACTGTGAGTAATTAACAGTGGTTATTGAATCGCGGGTAAATAACGGTGTTTATAAAAAATTGCAGTTAACTAACAGGGGTTAGGTAACCATGAGAAATACAACAACTACCTAGGTTGTCCAAAACTGTAGATAATTTGTTTGCTATGCTTAAATTAGCTACGGTTTTGTTAACTATGGGTAACGTTATTTACAGCAGTTTAAACCGTTGTTAATATCATAATTAACCGTGAGTAAATTATCCTTTTTTTGTAGTGAAAAAATAAGAATTTATTTATTATTAATTTATATTTAAAAAATTTTAAATTATTTTTCACTTTACACTTTTTGTGTCTTTAAAAATGTCAAACTCAACATCACCATTGTCATTGATAAGGTTAAAAATTGTTATCACTCAACCTCTTCAAAACTACACCCTTCAATACAAGAAAGAAAAACTATACACAAAAGAAAGATTTAAATGAATCTAAGTGTCATCAATTTATAGTAAACTAATCTAAAGTTTACATTACACACTATCATATTTCATTAGTATAACACCTTTATTTTTATTCTCTTATTTTTGAAAAAATAAGAATTTTGGTATAAAGTTTCTCGCTTGAGTGAGATGTGTGTCACTCAAGCAAGACAAAGTCATTTTGAATTAAGCTTTCTGGAGCATTCTCAGTTAAACAAGAGAGGATAACACTGCCCTAACTATCCTCTTGCTAGGTGATCAACAATTTCACTTGAGCGAGAAGTGATCTTGCCTAGGCAAGGACTCACAAGAAATAGCCAACTCTCTGGATCCATTCTCACTCAAGCGAGAATACCTCTCCTCAAGTGAGAATACCTCTCGCTTATGTGAGAATATAAAAAAAAAAGGCTAGAAAAGATATTATCTGGTTCTCTCGCTCAAGCAAGAGCTTGCTCGTTCAAGACAAAACGTGTCAGTTTGAAGGGTATTTAAGGGAGTTCGCATTGAAAATTTTCATTTTTCATGAAAATCACCTCTCCCTCTTAATTCTCTCTGTTCTCTCCCTCTCTCTTCTTAGAGAAATCCTCCTCTAACCGTAAATCTCTCTCTGATCTGAACTCAAACGTCTATTCCACTTGAATCCAAGTAAGTTTCTGGAGCTTAGCTCTTGAATCTCGTTCCTTTTTCTCTGTTCTTTCTTTGCATAATAATACTCTATACTGTAATATTAGGAAGAACTTCTGTCTTGGGTAGTATTTCTGGTCAAAACTTGAGCTCCTTTCTAGATCTCACAAAAAATTTAGTCTTAAAGACACTACTAGAAAAGCGCTACTTACATATGGTCAATACAGATGGATTTACAAACAGATTTTTGGTTTTTTTTCTATTTTTTTTATAAATTTTTGAAAAATCTGTCTGTATTGACTGTCTGTAGTTGGCCTGTCATTTGGCGCGAAATATTATAGACAAGAATTACATACGGATATTTCTGTCTGTAATTTGAAAATGGGAGGGAAATTTGGAATGGGAGTTACAGATGGGAAAATCTGTTTGTAAATATTTTTGTTTTTGACTGACTTTTCATCTGACAATTTACAGAGGGATTTATCCGTCTATAACTGTGTTTGACAAATTTATAGACAGATAAATCCATCTGTAAGTGAACCTTTAAAATGCACTGTTTCATTAAACTATTTACAGACAAATTTTTCCGTCTATAATGTGCAAAACACATAAATTCGTGCCTCCTCCTTCTTCCTCCTTATTTTGCATAATTTCCTCTCTCTCACCTCTCTCTCTCTATCTCTCTCTAGGAGCTTCAGTTTTTGGGCCTTTGCGAGTGATTGGAGCATCCATTTGAAAGATAATTTGCATCATTGTGTTCTTAGTACATACTGTAACTTTTAATCGGTTTAGTTTTTCTATTTTTTGATGTATTTTAGAGACTTAAAATTTTTAAGATAGAATTGTAGGATTAGAGATTGTATGACTGGAGAGAAGGGCGTAGAGGTCCTTCTCCGAACCTGATTATTGTGTGCTGTAGGATTGTTTGTATTTGTGGAGTTTGTAGAATATACATGTTGTGTAGTTATAAGGGGATGTGCTTTAGAACGGTTTAGGATTGTAATGTGTATACTTTTTATGCATTAATTAATAGATTGTTACATAATATATAGATTATGTGTAAAGAAAATTTAGATTTTTGTATTAAGTATGTGTAAATAAATGTAAGGAAATATTCATATATTAAGGGAGATTCTGCCAAAATTTACATTAGAAATTTGTTGTATTAAGTGTAAACAAATGTAAGGAAATATTCATATATCAGGAGAGATTCTGCCAAAATTTTCATTAAAAATTTGTTTTATTAAGTATAAACAAATATAATGAAATATTTATATATTAGGAGAGATTCTGCCAAAATTTACATTAAAAATTTGTGTAATATCAAATAAAAGGTTAATACAATATTGTGTATTTGTGTATTTGGTCTCTAAACGTGTATTATATTTGTTTCAGATATGGCAGGTAAAGGTAAGAAAAGTGTTGCTGAGCGTCTTAATCGTGACAACACTCCTTCACCACTTTCACCTCTGCACCAGCTACTATGCAGACCTCGCATGATAGGGGACAAGAGTAATTTATCATGGTGCCCAACCCTGGGTATGTTGCTCCTCCCCCTTCACTACCGACTATACATGTAACACAACATCTTTCTACATAGGGCACAAGTGAGGGATTCACTACTATCCTAGCTGTAAATGGGTAGCAATCATCATAGACTCAGGCATCATCGAGATCGCTTCCAACTTTAAGATGGGATGAGTCTACTTGGTAAGTTAAATTTAAAATATGAATAATAACTCTATTTGATGTGAATGTTATAATAATTGTATTATTTTATTGTGTGTTAAGTTGGATCCCATCGCAGAAAGGTTTCCACTAGGTGACAGATACTATTAAGAAGATGTTTGATGCGCCTTACACAAGTTTTGCAAAAGTGCCTAAAGATATAAAGATGGAATGGTTCAAAGATTGGAAGGTAATAACAGTTAATTAATTTCAGCTAAGTGTAATTAGATATTGTTTATTGTAATTCTGTATTTATGTAGAGCAACTTCTCCATTACCCCCATGATGCAAAAGATGATTTTCAAGGCATGGAAGAGTCACATTGCGAAGTGACTAAGACAAATGTACACTAAAGCCCATTAGGATCTATCATATGCTAATTGGATAACACCTAACTTTCTTCATGTTTTGCAGGAGTATTGGGGTACGGATGAGTTTAAAAATCTTTCCGTAAAGAACAATACTCCTGCAAATTTGGTATGTGATTTTTAATTTTCTTTTAAAATTTATTTTATTCAATCTATAATTGATGAGTGAGATGGTGATTTAATTGAAATTACAAGAAAAATCATTAAAGAGACCACCTACACATGGAGAGGTGTTCAAGGAGATACATACTCGCAAGAGAGACAAAACCTTGTGAGTTGATACACAATCTTAGGCCACATATGTAAGTCATTCTTATTGACACTATATGTTATTATTAATAATTTATTAAATAGTTTTCGATACTAATATATAATTATCTGCATTGAACTGTAGGATAACTATGTTCAAAGGCTTGAGGAGACATCTTCTTAGGATTCAAAGTCAGTTGATGAGGATACTATATAGTCAGAGACGGTGGGTGGCCTTTATAAAGGTAGCATTTATGGCATGGGGAGCTGCTTTGCAGACTTTATGTCCCCTACATCTGTCATCGGAGATGCCCTTTCTCTTATACCTGAGGAAGTGGAGGACATGGTCCATACTTAAGTCTATGCCCTCAATGAAGAACTGCAAAAGCAAAACGAGGAGATATGAAAGACCAAGAAAAGTGCATGCAAGAAGAAGTAGGTAAAGAAAATGGAGAAGAAGGTGGCATCAAGGATGCGATGCAACAACAACATATGCAGATGCAGCAACAACATATGCAGATGTAGCAGATGCATACATACTTTGATCTCATAAGAGCAAGCACCTCTACACATATACCTCTTCCTCCTCCTCCACCAGCTCCAACACCACCAATCTTTAGCTTCATGCATCATTCCTCCTCTAACTGCTCCTCTACTAATGGCGATACTTTTTCACAAGATGATCATAGCGATTATTAGTGATGTACAATGTTATTTTATTTTATTTAGATGTTTACTTCTTCATTTGTAATGACATTTTAATTTTACATTTTATAAATAATTTCTAATTTTAAATATATAATTTTGTAGTTTTTATTATGTTTATAAATTGTAATAATTAGGAACAATGAGGAGTAATTGTGTTTATAAAAAAATGAACAAATTATTTTGAAATTTTATAAATAAATTACAAACAAATTTTTCTGTCTATAATTCATAGACAAAATTTTCTATCTGTAAATTACAGACAAATTTTTTTGTCTGTAATTATTTAACAATGTGCATATTACAGATGAACTGGAACCGTCTGTAATTTTGTCTGTAATGCTAAAATTTGTCTATAATAAGGAGAAAATTCATCTATATTTGCAATTTTTCTAGTAGTGAGACCTATTTCCAGGTAAGAGGAGTGATCCTGAATCCTAGATTCCATTTGTATGTTTAGTCTGAAGAACTTAAAATACCTCATTTTGAATAGTAAATATGAAGTATTTTTTTGAAAGTATTACGTGAAAAATAGACTTTTGGCATGGAAATCTATGATTGAATCAATGAATCACTTCAACCAAAATTTTATAATAATAGTTATAAACGAACAATGTTTTAAGAAGTTTTCATAGCAAGTTACTTAGTATGTGTATATATATATATATATATATATATATATGTATGTATGTATTATTAATGTTGTTAATTAGTATTTTTGGAATAATTCATATATTAAATGATGAAAAGGTAGAATTGTTGAACTTTAAGATATAAGACTTATCTAAGACTGAGAGAGTATGATCTTGACAAGATGTTTCTGAACTATGTGATTGGTCTGAGTCTGAAGGTGTTTGACCTTTGGCACATTATATTAAATTGTGTGATGATATGCTTCTTTATTTTACCAACATGTGCTTGGATGAGATTTGAATTGTCATGAAAAGTTGAGCATATATGATTAATTGATTTAGAATGATATATGACAATGAATAAAGATTGTGTCAGGTAAGTTGATGCATATTGATTGATGAATTGATGTTGATGAAAAGTGCTTAATTTCCTTTGAATGATAAAAAGCGTTTTATTAGTAAAAATTGACGAATAAAGGGCTGATGTGAATGGGTGTACATGTAAATTTAAGTTGTTTATGTGGTAAAAGTGGAAAGAGAAATATTGATAAATTGTGTATAATGTGAAATGCAGATAAATATGTGTCATGAGAAAAATGTTGATAAAGTGTAAGAAAAAAGAATGGAGTAACTGATGTATGTGTCATAAAAACACCGATTAGTGTGATTATGACATGTGTGTTGTAATACATTGATGAATGAGATTATAACACATGTGTTAATACATTGATTAGTGTGATTGTAACACATGTGTTAGGATAATTCAATTGATATGAGAAATATGATTTTGGTGTGCCACTGTTGAGTTATCGCATGAATAGTTCAAAGATACACTGCGGGTATAGAGTCCAGAGGTGATTTGGAAAATTTGGAAGAAATGAGGGTAATGAATGTTAATAGCTTATGTGTACACAGTTGGTAACAAAAGCATTCATAAGGCCTCACACTCATTTCGTGACTATACCTTTGCTATGAATGCCTAATAAAGCACACATTGTATCCGTGTGTGGTGGCTGACAATGACTATTCATGCTGACATAAGTCTATCATAACTAGGAAGAGCATGTTGGTAGCAATTTAAGAGCCTGTGAGTACCTAGAGTACTCTTATTTGGTGAATATTTCAGAATTGAGAGAATTTAATGGGTGAGGGAAGCTCACCCTTACAAACAATTTCAGGTAAAGAAGAAATAAATGAAGATGGATCCATTCAAGGATCATACTCGCACAAGACTATAAGGAAAGGAACTATTATGTTATGATTAGTTATTTTAAGGACTGTAATTATATTAATTGAGTTTTTATTTAAAACTTACAATATTTTGATAAACTTTATTGTAAATAATGATTTAAGGTTTATGTGTAGTATTTAATAGTTAATTGTTTGAATTTTAATTTATATTCAGTTTTAGTTTGAAATTTTTTTTTAAAAGGTTTGTTTGTATTATTATCTCAAAATATGTATATATACTTTAAATTTTTAGCTTTCATTTTAACTATAAATTTAAGTTATGAAACGTATTTCATTTTTTCCATGAATGAGAATTTTGTACAGACAAAAATTTTAAAATTGGCTAACTTCTGTAAGATATATTTATATATCTGAACAACTTACTAAAAATATCTAGAACTTTTAAAATTTTCATCAAGTTTTATTCAAATATATATATATATATTTGGGAGGCTTTAAGTGGAAAGAAATATAATCTAGTTAGATGGCACACTATCTGTAAACCTAAAGCTGAAGGAGGTTTGGGTTTTAAAGACCTTGTAACTCTTAATAAAGCTTTCTAATAAAATTATGTTGGATACTTGTCACTTCTCCTTCTAACATCTGGGCCCAAATTCTTAGTTACAAATATCAATTCTCTCTTTGCCATTTCCCTTCCAGTAGGGCAGGACTTTCTTCTTCCTATCTTTAAGTATAACTTCTATTTGGCCTAATTTTTCTCAGGATCTGAAATGGCTGATTAAAGATTGCATGTCCATTAAATTCTAGACTGATGATTGGTTACCTAATTTTCATAATTTAGCTAGTCATTCTGAATACCATATACCTTAGCTTGATTTGAATACCCCTGTTACTTTCTTTTTTGCTAATGGAAACTAGGATTGGGCTAAAATTCGAGATGCCCTCCCTGATTATATATGTGGCCTTGATAAAGTGTTCTTATCTCTAACTAGTAATGAGATTTTTTCCATTAAAATTGCATATTCTTTGCTTTCTGCTCATCTTAGTTCTCCTACCAACTGTAATAATATCTTCAATGTAATTTGAAAGTGGAAAGGTCAACCTAAAATTACTCTGTTGCTCTGGAAAGTTGCTCATGGGCGTCTACTCACTAATGAGGAAAGATACAGGAGGAATATATCCTCTTCCTAAATTTTCTCTAGATGTGGAAATCATACTGAATATGTTATGTATGTGTTAAGGGATTGTGTTTTTGCCAAAGAGGTTTGGGACCATTTTATTTTCCAAAATCAGTGGATCCCTTTTTACAACCTTGGTCTTTCTGATTGGTTATTGTTGGACCTATATAATCCTTCATTTAGTCCATTTAACAATTGGAATAGTTTATTTGGCTATATTCTTTGCCATATTTTCAAATCATAGTATTCAGACCATAGAGATAGTCCATATAGCTTTATTTGACACTGATTACTTTTTATCTAGTTGTTGGTAGCCATCTCAATCTTTTGCAGTCTTAGTCTCTAATCCCAAAAGTTTTAAATGATGTCCTTCTCCTTCAAAACAATTCAAGCTGAATATTGATGGGGCTATCTCTAACTCTAACAGTGCCGCCTCTACCTGTGGAGGCCTCATTCATGATGATCATTGGGAAGTTGGTGCTTGGATTCTCCAGCAAATTGAAGCCTTGCACACCTCTGGCGGCTAAGCTTTGGGGGGTTCTCCTTGGTGTCCAATTGGTGATCAGCCAGAACATTCATACAATGTGGATTGAGAGTGACTCTAAGAAGGCTGTTGGTCTTATGGACCTCCTTAAATTTGTTAAGTCTATTAGGATCATGCATATTTTTAGAGAATCTAACAAATGTGCAGATGTCTAAGCTAAAATAAGCCTTGATGATCTCTCCCTTTTATGATTTTACGATTCCCCCCTCCTCTTCTCCCTTTCTTAAGCCTGGATGTTGGTGGTATTTGGCATCCTAGACTTTGATGATCGAAAGATTTGTCGCTGATCCTCATCAAAATATAAACAGAAATTAATGTAATACTAGGGTGCTAACCTCGGTCGTCCTCTGGTGAATCGTTAGGTGAGTGACCAAACATTAAACATGTAATGTGCAATGTATTCAGTAAACAAGTAAAAAGGAGGGTTTTGTGGTTTCAAGTCCAAATTACTCAATCAGAAAATTAAATTGTAAGGTTTAATCAATAAAATATAGTAACCCTTAGTTTGTCCATATAGATTCTATCCCCATTTCGCTTAAGATTTAATACTCTTCCTCTTTGCCAGAATTAGGTTAATTTAACAAGCAAAAATTAACCTTATATTCCCATACGAAATTAAGCATTTCAATGGACTCCAATCTCTCATCCAAAGATTAAGCAACCTTAGAAATAAACCCAGAATTAAGCAATTCAAGTTTAGAATCTCATTAAAACAAATTAGGATTAATTAACCAATGTCTCCCTCATTCAACCATTAATTTAATTCAAGAGATTGGGAAGAAGAAATTCATGAAAGAAAAGGATTTGTATTAACATTCATAATTCAGGAATTCAAGAATCTAAGTGAACTCACTAGGGATTACAAGAGGTTTAGCCCTCCATAAAAATAGGTCTCACAATTACAAAGTAAAAGTTAAGAGAAATTAACAACATCAATGTAAAAATCAAAGAGAAATAAGAAGAAAATGGAAATCAAACCCTAGGTTGGGCCCTTGGCTGTCACCCAAGGCTGACCTAGGCTTTCTAAAAATATCCTAAAAACCCTAAAATATTTAAAGTAAAAGGTTCTGCAAAAATTGTAACCCTAAATGGTAAAAATCTATTTATATTAAACTTGATGTCCTTCATAGTAACTACTATCATTTATGATAGTAGCTATGCACAGCTCTCAGGATTTTTCTTCCTCTCTGTAGTAACTACTATTACAAATGAAAGAAAGTAGCTACGCGTACTGCATAGTAACTACTATCGTTTACGATAGTAGCTACGTGCAAGTCTGTAGCTTACTAGGGTACTATAGTGATCACTATTGCTTTTGAAAGTAGTTACTCTGACCTGTCGCTTGGGATTGACTTGCTGTACTGATTATTATGGTGTTTCACCTTACATATTTCAAATGGTAAAAAATTCATAGAATTTGTTTAAAATTTCTTGCACAATTATTCAAATGAGTAAAATTGCAAAAAATATTTACAAAAATTAGCATAAATTAAACAAAAATTAAGAAAGCTATAATATTTGACCTAAATGAGATTTTTATACTATTTACAATTTTTAAGTCTATTTTTTAATTAAAAATCTATAAAAAGATAAATAAAATATCTATAAAATATAAATTCATCAACATATTCTCTGAGCTGTTTGCTCAGTCTTTTGCCCCGTTTAATATAAAAAAAAATTATAAATAAAATATAAAATCAAATACCTAAATAAGAAGTCATTTGACTAAACAAAGATGAGAATTACTCTTAAAAGTAGTTTTATTAAAAAAAAAAAAGGTTTGCTCCATTCTTTATGGCAGCCTGAACACCTTGTATAGATAGTTTATAAAGGTTGTTAATTATTTCTGTTTTCTAGTCAATTCAATGTATAGTATTTTTATAAGAAACACTTTAAATTAGAAAATTTTGGTCAAAGTAACGGTTTAGTATATGAAGATTTTGCACCTCAACAAGAAATTCTTTCTTTATACTCGCGGGATAGTTATAGAGATGAGTTTTTCATTTTTTGTACTTGCTGCCATAATTATCAAGTACAAATGTATTTAGCAACTATGTGGTGTGTTATGACATGACATGTAATATAATTGTGAATATGAATAATTTATTAATTATATATTAAATATTTTTCTTTTTTAGGTATAGATATACATAGGTCTAATATATTGAAGGTTTATTTTTTTTAATTTTGAAAATTACAATGAGATTTTGTTAGAGATTTACTATATACTTAATTCGTGATTAACCTTGAAAAGAATTTAAGCCTTTACATCCTTCCTTTAGACATTCTTCTGAATTGTTAATTCTTTATTGGTTTAGCATACGTAAAATTGTTTTGAAAATTAAAAGACTATTTACTTAAAAAGGTAAGATAAGGGAAAAAAAAATCCTCAAATCTAAAAGTATTGATATATATGACTTAGATTAATTATGATATAGATAGTAATTGTAACATAATACACATATTGGTTAAATAAAATTGCACTTTCTTTTTTAAAAACCTAAAATATAAACTTTAAACCCTAAACATTAGAAACTGAATAGTATGTTATAGTAACATATTGAAAAGGATGTATTTGATATATTTTCAAAAATAATATTTTCAAAACTCATCTTAACCATTACAATTTAATGTATGCAAACTTTAGCAGATCAACTTACATATAATATTCAAAGATAAAAAAAAATCTCAAATCTACAAGTATTGATATATATGACTTAAATTAATTACAATATGGATAGTAATTGTAATGTCATGACCTTTTTTTTTATAAAGGATCGATAAACATGTATTACTGCTCCCTGAATGGATTTATTTACAAATTAAAATAATTATAATGCAGAGGGTAAAATTTTTGAAAATTTAATTTAAACATTTAACGTGATGACAAAAATTTTGTAAGCATATCCATATTTACAGTGGTTGCTCTACATAGAATTCAAAATACATTTCCATAAATAATAATTACATTTTTGGAAGACTATAGCTAAATAGTCTAGACTTATAACTAAGACCTAGACTAACAAAATAACTAAAGTCACAATCTTTCCCTAAAAAGAAGTGTGGTGACTTCAAAATTCCTCAGCTAGACCCTCTAGCATGAGAAGTGGATGTATTTCCTGCCACATTTGCTCTCGTACCACCGTATTATCATCACAACACACACTCGCCAACACAAACAAGTGCAAGGATGAGCTTACGTAATCAATAGACATCAAAAACTTGGAAACATTAGGAATATTTAAATAACTCAAGTAGTCCTCAACAAATCAACACATAAATTCAGCCCATTCCCATCCCATCTAATGCAAATGCAATACTTCAGTCCCAACTGGTTTCACAGCCTAAGTAATTCAAAATGAACTATTTTCGGTCTAGAAACGAGTCATTCCGGTATCTATATCCAGACATAGCACAGCTCAGCATATCTGTCGTTACATGTCTAACCACCTAAACATGTCACTCAGCTCTATAATGATTAAAATCAAAATGATGTAGCACAACTTACATATAGTCTTAGCTTCAGCCATACAACTTTACATATATATATATATATATATATATATATATATATATATATATTCAGAATGAATTAAACAACCTTATAGCATCAATAAAACCTTTCAACACACATCAATATTCTCAACACATATCACAGTATTTATCATGTCCTATTACAGCATTTTAAATTCTCATTAAGCATTAGAGAAATTCACTTAGCCATAATACTCTGGGTTCTAACCTAGTGTCTGTCATTGCAACAACTTATTCTCGACTAAAACAAAATTAAATTCATAAATAACTCAGCATTAACTAAGTGAATAAGCCAGCTCAGATAAGCTCCTCTTACTTGGAATAAGTTTTCCTCATATCAAACTCCACATGAGTCCTCAAGGAAAGAAACAATGCTTGCAGGTTCAGATTTTCTCACAATCAAGAATTAGAGACTTTAGAGAAGAGAAACCTAAGAAATAAAATCCAGAGTTAGAGAATACAGTCTCGAGATCTCACCTAGATCTGCACTAAACAGAGATTTTCACTTGGATATGGAACAAATTTGACTTTGAGAATGTTTTCTCTAAGGGACAATGGTGAGAGAATAGAAAGAAAATGATAGAGGAAGGTTGTTTGGTGAGAAATGAACGTTTCTGGGCCCTAAGGCTCCTTTAACACCCCTCCAGGCCCATGCGCTCTCGCTTGAGCGAGCTCTTCTCTCGCCTGGGCAAGCAAACCAGACAGTGAAACCTTTCAGATTTCTGCTATTCTCGCTTGAGCGAGAAACATCTCGCTTGAGCAAGCTGCATTTCGCCTAAGCGAGCAACATTCTCGTTTGAGCAAGATTAAGTCCAAAGAGCTACTTAGTTTTCCTGTGACTTCTCGTTTGAGTGAGCTGCTCTCGCCTAAGCGAGGTCACTCCTTGCCTGTGTGAGATTTCTTCTTGCTTGGGCGAGAAGACAGTTGGGGTAATCCTATCTGTTCTCGCTTGAGCAAGAATACTCCAGAATGCCTGATTCAACGCGATCTAGTATCGCTTGAGTGAGACACCTTGCAGTCAGAACTCCTAATCTCTCTCCTAAATGAGATAATACTAGCTCCTGACCATACCCCCTAGATTATCCTATGCACAACATGCTTAACAATCAATCTCTAACCTACTTTGCACATCACATTTAACAACATCATGACACAACACTTGAGAATATATTGTTCCTCATCCGTCAATCATACAACTTTCATATTCATATTCTAACATATAAAAATTCATACATCTTAAGTATATACAACACAATTCAGATGGAATAACAACATTGCACTTTCTTTTTCACGATTTCTTAGACTTTGTTTGAGAGTTTGGAGGAGGGGGAGGGAAAAGGGAAAGAGGGGAGGAGAAGGAGAAGGAGAATTAAAACCTTTATATCGTTTAGATGTTTAGTATTGAAAGGAGAGAATAATAAATGTTTAATCATGTAAATGACATTATTATCTTTTATCTCTTTTATTTATATTTTTACTTTTTTCAAAAAATAAAAAATTACATATTTTTTCTCTCTAAAAATTAATAAGTTTAAAAATAATATATATTTTTTATAAATTTTTAAAAAATTCTTACTTTAAAAATTAACATATTTAAAAAAAATTAAAATCCTAATCATAAAACCCTAATCATATCTTTTCTAATTAACTAACAAACTAAAATTAAGCTAAGCTCACCAACTCTTTCTCACTCCACCTAAACATAACTCCCAGTCATACCATAGCGTTAGGTTATTAGTCAACTATTTAAATTAATTTTGTCCTTTCTGTCTCGCAGTCTCACTCTTTATAAGAGCACCGAGCTTCTGTCTCGCACGCTCACTTTTCATAAGGGCACCATGGCTTTACATAATGATATCTTCGCCGTTAGATACGACGAGAAGGAGATGAAAGGTCTTAACGTTGACACAAATTTTTCTTCTTCCTTCGACCCACAGAGAAGATATGAATGGCACAATTTTTGGGATGACGTGGAATCAATTCTGCCAACAACAAATATCACGTGGTTGGACACTTCCAAGGTAGAAGAAGCCAGATGGGAGCAAACGGAAGAGCAAGAAAATGTGAAAAAACCATTCAGTGATTTATCAAATATTCAAAGCAAGGCATTGTTGACTGTTGCTGATCAGAAGCAATCAGAAACGCGTTTGGATAATTCCAAAACAGAAAAAGAAGAAAGATTGAAGAAACAGTCAAGTATTCAAAGCATTCAAGAAGAGGCATTGTCAACGTTTTCTAAGAAACCCGCGGCGGCTGATGAGATGCATAGTCTCCGAACAGAAGAAGTGACGCCGGTGGAAAAGAAAGAACCTGAGATGGCGTTGGATGATCGATCAGATAGGAGCTGGGCTATTTTTGTGAGAAAGAAAAAGAGATGTAATCATTGTGGTAGCACAGAAACACCTCAATGGAGGCCAGGTCCAACGGGGAGAAGTACACTGTGCAATGCATGTGGTATGCGATATAAGTCAGGAAAGCTATTGCCTGAATATAGACCAAGGTCAAGTCCAGCTTTTGATGGAAGAAAGCATTCAAATTTTCACAAAAGGATAATGCGCATGCGAAGATTTTCAACACCAGAGTAAGACTGTACCTAGCATCACATCATTGATACATATTTTTTTTATTTTTTCTATTTTTCTAATAATTAAAGTGTAAATGAGGAAGGTAGAAGGTGAACTCAATCATCTTCTTTCTTTTTTTAAAAAATTTTAGAAACAGTAGTTGTTACTCAACGCTCGTTTGTTTCTGATATGATTTTTAATTTTTAAAAATATTTTAAAATCATTTTAAACAACTATTTTTAAGAAAAAAATGAAACTAAAATTTATTTGTTTGTTTTGTTTTGTTAGATGCTATTTTTTATTTATTAATTTTAAAAATTGAAAATGAAATATTGTTTTTAAAAATATTTTTAAAAACTCTATTTAAAAACAGAAACAAACGGAGTTTTAGTCTCTATTTATTATATGGTATAAATCTTAAAAGTTATGTGAATTCTTATGTTGTGCTTACAGAATCAGGTTAAAATATTTTTTTTCAATATTACTAAAGGTAATTTATAACATGCCTGCATACATATATAATTATTTCAAAATTTTTAAAATTTGATATTTTAATTATTAAAATTTATTTTTATATGTTTTTTAAAATAAAATACTTGCGTATTTATATTTTTATTTTATTAAAGATATTGAAAAGAAATTGAAATTTTTACTTATTTAATTTTTGTAACCAAATATATGCATGAATTATTCAATCAGTTGGTTTACATTTTATCTACTGATTTATTGATATTCTAAATTTGATAAAGGTTGTTACTTAGATAACCAATGTACGCGTTTGAAAGTGAAGCGTGAAGCTATTTTTCTTTACATTTCAACGCTTCAATGCATATACATTGAAAGATGAAAATGATTTGTAAATTATGTTATTTTTTATTGATTTTACTTTTCATCCGTATCTTTGTTAATATTTTGAAAATTAAAGTTATTAATTAGTTTTCCTTTACTATTTTATATAATTTTTATTTTTTATAAATATAATTTATTTAAAAATAATACTCTTATCGTATAATGTAAAAAAAAAAAAAAACTTTTTAATTAGATGTTACTAATTAATATATATATATATATTAATGATAAAGGTGGTAACACATGTGATAGTAAAGTAACAGTGGTCGTAATGTCAATTACAAAAGTAGTGATAGTGTTCACAAAAAATGATGGTTAATGGCCATGCGATCGACTGAGAGATAACAATGAAAGTGGTTATCAAGAGCAGTGGTATTGTGGTGAGCGACAACAGTACGAACGAATGTAACCATTGTGGATAATTAGGCAATAGTCGTGTCAGATTTTGAAGTGATTAGTTTGTTTTATCATGTCAAATAGTATTTTCTACATTATCTATTTATTTTTTAAAGTTATTAGTATATTTTTAATTATTTATTTTAAAAAGTTTAATTTAATTTACTTTAACAACACTGATGCGTCGGAGGAAAAAATTACCAATAAAAAATGTCATGTTAAATTTTAGTAAAATAATTTAAAATTAAAAAGAAAATAAGATGTTATAGTACTTTTAACAAAAAAAAAGTTTAATAATAAGTAAATTTTTTAAGATTTATTACTCTACAACAATTGTAATTGTTAAGATATTAGAAGAATCATAACCGTTACTATAAAGAGAATATAAAATATTCTTTCTCAGATACAGAATATCTTCTCAAGTTTACAGATACTACAACAAATACTTAAACTACTAATTTTATTATCTATCAATTTAAAATTAATGACGAGATTGTTACAAAGAGTACTATAGATTTTATCATATATTAATTTATTCTTTTTTAAATTAAGTGTTCTTTAACATTACATGATTTTTAAATTATTTATTTAGATATTTAAAAGGAGAAGAAAGAAATGATTTGAAGGGAAAGCAGCAATAGGGAATAAAATAGGGAATAGAATGTTAAACTCTTTCCTTATTTAGATGTTTAATATTGAGAGGTCAGGATAATGAAAGTTTAATTATATAAAAAATATTATTGTCTTTTATATTTTTTATTTATATTTTTTAATCTTTTTTAAAAAATAAAAAATAAATATTTTTCTTTCTAAAAAGTAATAATTTTAAAATTAAAATTTTTATTTTTATATTTTTTGAAAAATTCTCACCTTAAAAACTAACATATTTAAAAAAAGAATAGAATATTAATCTTAAAAGAATACGAAAGAGTGATAGAAAGAAAAATCCCAAAACAAAGGCAACTAATAAAACCAAGAGTTTAGAAAAACACTTACCCTTCTCTTTCTATTTAAGTATTTCGCCCTTACCCTCTTAGACATTAAACATGACATCCAAATATAGCCCGAGTGAACCAAAACAAAGAAACTTGAGCAAAGGAATAAAAAGTACACAGTGGTCACGTACTCTGAAAGCATAGATCATAGTAATAATTCTACAGACAACGAACGAACTGAATTGAAAGAGAACACTGCTGAGAATTCTCAGTCAGACCATGTTTTAAGCGTCTCTTTAAAATCAAACATGCTTACTGTTTTAGGCTTAATTCAATAAAGACCGGTAAAAAATAGTCCAACGTTCAAGTCACTTTGGAATCATTTTTATTTAATACAAACATGCCTGAAGTTTTTAGCTTTAATCCGTTGAAAGAGAAAAAGAAAAAAAGTCAGTCTTGCTGGAACACCACAAAGCAGTCAATTTAAATTTGTGATTTTTAAGATTTGTTCTTGAGCTGGAATTGGAGCAGCAAGACAAAGACCAATACAATGACACATTTATTGTTGAAAAATATTTGTATAGTGCAGCGAGTTCAAGAGTTCAGAACCCAGATTATTTGAAACAGATATAAATTAGATATAAATTTTGTAAGAGTTTCAAGTTATTTTATTAAAAAAAATTATTTTATCAAAGTTTTATAATAGTAATAATTAAAAATAAAAATAGCTTATCAGAATTAAAATAAAAGAGTTCAAGATAAATCATTTGATGATTTTTCAAATATTCAAACTAATAAATAGGATTTTCAACTGCTTTCTTTGTAAAAGTCTAAAATTAAGATATCCGAAATAAAAAGTTATAACTTACCGAGTTAATAGGAAAAAAAAAAGAAATTAAAAAATTATTATTTATTAATTTATCAAACATTCAAACTAATATTGAACACTTCCCTTTCTACTAAAAAAACCTAATATAGAAGAGAGAGAAGTGGAACCAGTCCTGCTATAACTACACTTCAACATAAAATCATCTTTGGGATTAAATACGATATTAATGTCTTCCTATTCGTTACATAATTAAGGCATAAATAGTTTTTTCAAAAGTTTTTAAACATTGTGCACAGTTAATTAAGATTAGATAGTTAAAAAAAAAAATACAAGAAACTCATACAAGTTAAATTTATGAAAGGATATATTAATAATTTCATGTATATATTTGTGTTCCTCATTCTCTTTTTCTCCTCTTTGTCTTCCTCTTTTATTTTCATCTCATTCATATAACGTCGATTTGCTCACTTTCTACCTTCCACCAGTGACTATGTAGATGTGCAATATTACTTTTTATTTTCTCTTTTTGACTATAAATTATGAGTCCAATATCAAAGATTCGCAAATGAATAACTTTTTACAAGGAAAATATAAAAAAATAATAAAATAATTTGAAAAGGTTGAAATTTTAGAATCTAATTTTTCTTTAAGTTGGACAAATTTAGAAAAGTTATATGAAATAAATATATAATTTGCATGAATTTAAGTTTTATGCTAAAAGTTGTGTCTTTTTAAAGTTTACGACGTTAAAGATAACAAAATTTAGATTTTTTTTCATTACTTTTTATGTTGGTTTTAAGAGAATCAATGTAGAAAGTAATGTTTTGTTTTTTCTTAAAAAAATATACACTTTCTTCAATATAAAAAGTAACAACTTAAAAAACGCTACTTTTTACATTGGTTCTGTTAGAGAACCAACTAGAAAATATTATTTTTCTATTAAAAAAAATCTTCTTTCTACATTGGTTATATGAAAAATCAATATAGAAAGTAATCGGTCAATTCACTTACTACAAAATTCTAACTCACCCTCAGTAACATCAATAAATCTGAGTTTTAACCAACCTAACCAATTTTAAAGTTTTGACTAAGACAATGACAATAAATCTGGCCAAGAATAGAGGTTGAAAAGATGTTAAAACCCAAAATAGTCATTGAGTTGATGCAATTTTTAACTTTTTCATCAATCAATCTTAACCATTCATTTTACATCTAAAAATATCAACGACTCATCCTTAATTACACTTTGCTTATTGAAAAATATTGCTTTTGTCAAAAAAAAATTTCATGTGGGAGAACGCACTACTAGAAAAGTGCTATTTACAGACAAACCGTTTCATTAAACCCTTTACAGACGGATTTTCCCGTCTGTAATGACTGCAACCCATAAAACAACGCCTCCCCCTTTCCCTTCCTCATTTTTTTATAACTCTTTCTCTCTCTCTCTAGGAGCTCAGTATTTTGGCCTTTGTGAGTAATTAGGGCATCCATTTGAAAGATTTTTTGCATCATTGTATTCTTGGTACGATACTCTAACTTTTAATCGGTTTAGTTTTTTAATTTTTTATGTTTTTTAGAGACTTAAAATTTATAAGATAGAGTTGTAGGATTGGAGATTGTATGACTGGGGGAAAGGGCGTAGAGGTTCTTCTTCGAACCTGATTATTGTGTGTTGTGGGATTGTTTGTGTTTATGGAGTTTGTAGAATATGCAT
Source organism: Abrus precatorius (assembly GCF_003935025.1). NCBI lineage: Eukaryota > Viridiplantae > Streptophyta > Magnoliopsida > Fabales > Fabaceae > Abrus > Abrus precatorius. The sequence goes on along the minus strand of NW_020874439.1, from coordinate 1,653,976 downwards.
GTTGTGGAGTTACAAGAGGATGTACTCTAGAACGGTTTAGGATTGTGATGTGTTTGTGTTGGATGTATCGATTAATATATTGTTATATAATATATTAGTTATGTGTGGTGAAATTTTTATTTTTGTAAAAAAGTGGTAAACAAATGTAAGAAAATTCACATGTATTAGGGGAGATTCTGCCAAAATTTATATTAAAATTCAGTGTAATGTATAATAGAAGGTTGATACCACATTGTATATTTGTATTAGGTTTATATAGTTCTTGAGGAAGATGTTTCTCAGAAATCGTCAGTGGATGTATGATAGGTTGCACCTAAGTCGGAGAGGAATAAAACCTGAATTCTTTGAGGGTGTAGAGGAATTCATACATGTCGTTGTAATTCGCAGCAATTCATCTCCAACCAAAAAGTTAGGTGTCCATGTTCTAAGTGCAAGTGTAGAAAATTTTTGTATATTGATTCAATTAGATATGATTTATATAAGTTTGGATTTAAACAAGATTATTGGATATGGACTGAGCATGGGGAAGTAGTTAATTTGGAAAATCAAGTAGATAATTCAAATATATTGCAATTAGGTGAGGATGTAGGTAATGTAAGTTGGGAAGAAAGCAATAGTCATTATCAAGAAATGGTTTATGATGCTGTTGGTCCTCAATTTGGAATTTTTCATGATTTTGAAGCTGAACAAGTACCTAATGGAGAGGATGCAAAGTTTTATAATGTTTTAGAAGCAGCAAACAAGCCTTTATGGGATGGGTGTGTGCATTCAGAGTTATCTTTAGCAGTAAGAATGTTAAGCATAAAGTCAGAAGGCAATCAAAGTCAGAGTTCATTTGATCAATGGGCTACATTAATTAGTGAGCTTAGTCCCTAACCTGACTCAATCCCAAAGGACTTTTACCAAGCAAAAAAATTAGTTTCTAAACTTGGATTAAAAGAAGTCAAAATTGATTGCTGTTTGAAAGACTGCATGCCGTATTACAAAGATGATGTTGTTTTAACCAATTGCAAATTCTGTGGAGAGCCTAGGTTTAAACCAAGAAGAGGTGGTAGAAGTGGTAAACATAAAGATGTACCGCAAACTAGAATGCATTATTTGCCTTTGATTCCTAGGCTAAAAAGGTTGTATGCATCTATGAGTTCAGCTCCTTACATGACGTGGCATGCTGAAAATAAAAGGAGTGATGGGATAATGACTCATCCATCTTATGGTGAGGCTTGGCAACATTTTGACCAACTGTATCCTGAGTTTGCATCTGACCCTAGAAATGTAAGGTTAGAGTTATGTGCTGATGGGTTCGCTCCAAACAATCAATTTAATAAATCATATTCTTGTTGGCCTATTGTGATTACACCTTTTAATCTTTCTCCTGAAATGAGCATGAAAAATCCATATTTATTCTTGACTTGTATAATTCTTGGTCCAGAAAATCCAAAGGCTAAAATTGATGTATACCTTCAACCTTTGATTGATGAGTTGAAAGAGTTATGGTGTAAGGGTGTAGTAACTTATGACCTATCAAGGAAGCAAAATTTTATCATGAAGGCAGCACTAATGTGGATGATAAATGATTTTTCTACTTATGGAATGTTGTCTGGATGGATGACTCGAGGGAAGTTAGCATGCCCAATTTGTATGGAGGATACAAAGGCATTTACTTTAAAACATGGAGAAAAAAATTCATGGTTTGATTGCCATAGGAGATTTTAGATATGGAACATCCTTATAGGTGTCAAGCTTATAAATTTAGGAAAGCAACTGTTGAGAATGAGGACCCTCACGTCCGTTTAAATGGTCATCAAGTATGGGATAGAGTTAGACACTTGCCAAAAATAACAGAAGTAGGAAAATTCACTAGGTTTCCTAGTTATAGGATGACACATAATTGGACCAAACGAAGTATATTCTGGGAGCTCCCATATTGGAAGGATAACTTAGTTCGTCATTGTTTAGATGTGATGCATGTGGAAAAAAATGTATTTGACAATATCATGAATATTGTAATGGACACTGATCGAACTAAAGATAATGTAAAGGCAAGGCAAGATTTAGAAGAATATTGTAGGCGTCCAGAATTGAGGTTAGAACAACTTGCAGATGATCGATGGTCAAAGCCAAAGGCAAGTTACACTCTAACTTTACCACAAAGGCAAGATGTGTGTAAGTGGGTGAAGGACTTAAAAATGCCTGACAGTTACACTTCAAACCTCGATCGTTGTGTGAATGTTGAACAAGGAAGATTTTTCGGGATGAAAAGTCATGATTGCCATATATTCATGGAGTGTCTTCTACCTGCTGCATTTAGGGAACTACCAGACCATGTTTGGAAGCCATTGACTGAGTTAAGTTAGTACTTTAGGGACCTGTATTCACCTACTCTTAGGGTTGAAGATCTATTAGTTATGGAGAAAAATATTCCTGTGATTTTGTGCAAATTAGAGAGAAAACTTGCCCCTGGTTTCTTTGACTCCATAGAGCACTTGCCTATACACTTAACGTATGAAGCACGTGTATGTGGACCAATACAATACAGGTGGATGTATCCATTTGAATGAAAAATTGGAGGAATCAAAAGGACTGTGAAAAATAGAGCTCAAGTGGAAGGATTCATATGTCAGGCATATATATCAAAGGAGAACTCGGGTTGGTCAAAATGATGATGGGGGAGAAAGTAGTAATGAGCCAACTCTATCTATATTCAACCAAGCAGGTCATGTATCTGGGAAATATGAAGAACGATGGATCTTAGGTGATGAATTAGAGGCTACACACTTGCACATCTTATTAAATTGTGATGAAGTTTAACCATTTAGAATGTAAGTGACTTATGATTGATTTAATAACTTTTTTCCGATCATGGTGATTCAAATCTAATAATTGATGTTGCAATGTTTACAGATATTTTGAACAATTATATGGTCATGAATCCCTTAATCAATTTCCATCATGGTTCAAAAGTTATGTACGTCATGAAATTTCCCTAACATTTTAGTTTATCGACTTTTGAATATTATTCTGTATTCAATCAATTGACATATTTAATGGTATGTGTAGGTGCGTGATCCTAGTAATGGTATCACAGATCTTGACCTATATAACTTGTCCAGAGGTCCAAAAAATAAAGCATATTGTTGGCCAATTTATTTTGTTAATGGGTATAAATTCCAAACCATTGAACCATGTAAAGAGAGAGAAATAGATAATAGTGGAGTTAGTGTGAGAGGGAATTCAAGTGATGGTAACTGTGATTGGTATGGAAAACTTCATGAAATAGTTGAACTTGAATATGCTGGTGAAACCATAAAAAGGATTGTCTTATTCAAGTGTGAATGATTTGATCTAACACGCCCAACAGGGACACGTAAACATAACCATTACAATATAATTGAGACTAACCATACCAAAAGATATAGAAGCTTTGACCCCTTCATCATTGCACAAAATGCAAGACAAATATATTTCTTATCTTACCCTGGAAAATGTAATAAAAGTTGGAGGATTATAATAAAAACTAAATCAAGGGGTCAAATTAAAAATGATGAAGTAGATGATGAAGATGCATATCAAATTGATGACTCAATCCCTTCACATGTAGTAATATACACTATTGTCCCTCCAACTTTTTATCTTCTCCTTTGAATGAAATTGAAAGAATTAACCCTCCTACCCAAGTTTTGAGAAATAATGAATTAGATGACATGACTGAAGATGAGGATGAAGGATTTATGGATGAACTTTCATCGACTGATGATGAAGGTAGTCTTGAACTATCAGAGTAAATGAGGTAAATTAAGTTTGTTAATTTAATATGTTTCCATGATTATTTATTGTGTTGTCACAAATATTAATTATATTTTATAGCGATTATAGTATTTGTCACTAAACATATATTGTATTTGATTCAGATATGGCAGGTAAAGGTAAGAAGGGTGTTACTCAGCGTCCTGATCGTGGCAACATTTCTTCACCCAGGGCTCCCACTTCAACCCCCACACTTGCTATAGTGCAGACTTCACAGGTTAGGGGACAAGAGGAAATTATCATGGTGCCCAATCCAGGGTATATTGCTCCTCCTACTCCAGTACAATGAGTTTCACACTCTGCACTGCTTACTACACAAGCCACACAGTCACCTACTACACAGGGTACAAGAGAGGGATCCACTGCTATCCCAGCTGTAAGTGGGTAGCAGTCATCACAGACCTAGGCATCATCGAGATCATTACAAACTTTGAGATGGGATGGGTCCACTTGGTAAGTTTCCTTCAAAATATGCCAAACATTAAGTATTTTATGTGAATGTTAGTCCTGATATTTTATTTTATTGTGTTATCAGTTGGATACCACCACAAAAAGGTCTCCACCAGGTCACAGATACGATTAAGAAGATGTTTGATGTGCCTTACACAAGTTTTGCAAAGGTGCCGAAGGATACAAAGATGGAATGGTTCAAAGATTGGAAGGTAATAATAGTGTATTAATTTTAATTAAGTATAATTAAATATGATTGTTTGTACCTTCTCTAATGGAATTGTGTTTTTGTAGAGCAACTTCTCCATTCCCCCTAGGACGAAAGGATGATTTTCAAGGCTTGAAGAGTCACACTACAATGCGACTAAGACAGATGTACACTGAGACTCGTCAGGACCCTTATACTGCTAATTAGATAGCACCCAACTTTCTTCATGCCTTGTAGGAGTATTGGGGTACGGATGAGTTCAAAAATCTCTCTGTAAAGAACAAGACAAACAGGGCATCTAATAAAAGGGGTACTGCATACTGGTGGGTCTACGACTTTGGCTGGCACTAAGGCGAACTTTGTATGTGATTTTAAAATTTAGTTTACTCTATCTATAATTTCATATTTGAGATTGTGATTTATTTTGAATTGCAGGAGAAGTCGTTGAAAAGGCCACCTACGACTGGAGAGTTGTTTAAGGAGACACACACTCGCAGGCAGGACAAAAACCTGTGGGTTGATACATAATCTCAGGCCACATATGTAAGTCATTAATATATTGATACTATATGTTATTATTAGTGATTTATTAAATAGTTCTCCAAACTAATATCTAATTATCTAAACTGAACTGAAGGATGATTATGTTCAAAGGCTTGAGGAGGCATCTTCTTAGAATCCAGAGTCAGTAGATGAGGATGCTATGTGGTCACTGACAGTAGGTGGCCTTTATAAAGGTCGCATTTGTGATATGGGGGGCCGCTATGCAGACTCCATGTCCCCTGCATCTGTCACTAGAGATGCTCCTTCTCTTGCACCTGAGGAAGTGGAGGACATGGTCTGCACTCAGGTCCATGCCCTCAATGAAGAACTCCAGAAGCAGAATGAGGAGATGTGGAAGAGCAAGGAAAGTGCATAGAAGAAGAAGTGGGCAAAGAAAATGGAGAAAAAGATAGAGAAGAAGGTGGCATCGAGAATGCAAAGGGAGGTCTAGTAGCAGATGAAGCAACAGAATATGCAGATGCATGCTTATTTTGAGCTCATGAGAGCAAGCAGCTCCACACCTCTTCCTCCTCCTCAACCAGCTCCAGCACCACCGGTTTTCACCTTCATGCATCATTCCTTTTCCGACTCCTCGTCTACTGATGATGATGCTCCTTCGAATGATGATCATACAGATTATTCATGATGAAGACTTGTATTTTATTTTTAAATGTATTTATTTGGATGCTTTTGTCTTCCTTTGTAATAACATTTAAATTTTATATTTTATAAATCATTTTTAATGTTTAGATGCCCAATTTATAATTGTTATTATGTTTATAAATTGTGATAATCAGGAACAGTCAGAAATAATTATCTATATAAACAAAAAATACTAATAATAGTAAAATATATTATAGACGGATTTTTCCATCTATAACGTATAGACGGATTTTTCTGTCTGTACATTACAGATGGATTTTTTCGTCTGTAATTTATAGATGACTCTTTCTGTCTATAATTTACAGATAGATTGTTAAATCTGTCTGTAATTCTTTACCGTCAACGATATCACAGACAGTTTATGTCTGTCTCTAAATCCGTCTGTAATTTCAAAAATCATCTATAATGATTTAAAAATTCATCTGTATATACAGACTTTTTAGTAGTGGCATTAGCCTTACCCTATAACACATTTCAAAATAGTGGATGTCGCATAAAAATTTTAACTTTTTATACCAGAAACCATTTAAATATTAAAAAAATACTCAAAATGAAAAATATTTTAGAATCTCATAAAATAAGTTGATTAAAATGTATATTCTCTTGTTTAAAGATTTAAATTAATTATTATTTTAGAGATTTTGAAATTTAAGTTAACAGTTAAAAAATAACAATTAATATTTTAATTTTAGAAAAAATATTAAAATGTAAATGAAACAGTTGTCTTGTTCGGAGTACATAGTACTATATAATACTAAATTTAACTAAAATAATAATATTAATAATTGGATTAATAGTATACTTTTTTTCTCAAATTTACAATTGATAGTTGCATTTTAGGTTATAGCGATAAATATAATGACAATTATTTTTATAGTTATATTTGAGTTATATTACAAAATAAAATATATTAGAGAATGATTCCATTTTTTTAAAGATAGATTTTAAAGTAGATGTCACTTAAAGAACATTTTTATTAATCATTCTTTTAAAAAAAAATGCAAAATTCAAACTTTACATCATGTGTATTAGACTTGTATGAAAGTATAAACTTAATGAAAGAAAAGTTCATTAATTTAATAATTTTTAGAATTGTATTGATTTAATTGTAAATTTTATAATTTGATCCATAAAATTTGAAAAAAAATTAAAAATGACCATGTCCATATTATAAATTTTTCTCTTGTTCAAGGGATGTGTGATTAGATGGACAAGTTTATGGCCATAGTTTGTATTTACAAATAATATTGTGAATAATTTCACAAGAAAAATAGTTAAAAAAGTTAGATACAAGCAGTGGGCAAATAGTGTTAGTATGACCATAAAAGATAGCAAAGTATCCAAGTCCTAGCAAGAGACCACTTAACTAACTTATATCAGAGGAAGTAGGAAATATACTCAACTATCTTGACAAGCACTAGACCATTCCATGATTGGTGTGAGTATGAACGGCTATTATAATAGAAACAATGCACTAAAAGTTTCCAGAAATAGATGTTTGTATCTATGGCACTATTTGAACTGTAGACACAACTCTCAATCTTTAACCCAAAAAGAAATGGATCATTAATTAATTAATCTATGGAAAATACACAAGTTACAAGCAAAATAAAAGTTCTTGTGCCATGAAGGATGATATACAAAGTTTCAAAGCTACACCAAAACCACAAAATCCTAATAATAACAATACATAACATAGTTACGAAGTTTCACGTCCTTCATTCTCTTAATGCGGTAAAACAAATTCTATCATGTACATTCCTTTAACAGATGAGATTTTCCACAGCAATAGAATTTTATTAAGCCAGGGAATTATTGTCTTTTGGATATAGGTTTGTAGCTTCTGCAACACCCTCTTTTCATTATTCAGTAATTTATATTTTGTATAATATTAAGCAATATTATAATGCATTTATAAGTGAGTATGAAGGATTTTTGGAAGGAGTTTGGTGCAGAGGATCTTGCTTAGGCAAGGCAAATGTAACATCTTAATTTAAGTTTCAAAATAATAAATTTTGTAAAATGGGAATAATAAAAATTTCATTTAAATATAATTTCCCAATACAAAGTTTCATTAAGGTTTTTCAAAACAATAAAGGATTACAAGTTTATATCATTAACTACTATAGGACCAATCCAATTACATTATAATTTCAAAATAAAATCTAAGCCCTATAGCAGTTTCATCCACCCCTTCATTGAGTCCGGTGCTGATCGTTTTGGTCACCTAAAAAATAAATGTAAGGGTAAGTACTCTACACTATCAAACACACAATCAAATATAGCGTCTCACCTTGCACATGCGTCACATCATTTCGAATATAATTTACACAGGTATAATCACAAGCAACAATATCAAGTAATTCATTTCATTTCACAACCAGTGCGCTCACTGCACCAACAATAATATTTCATGCACAAGTGCGCTCACTGTAGCACTATGATCACAGTTTCACACCATGGACGGTCGCCGGTTACCCTCACCTCACGGATACCACGTGGGCAGTCACAAGTTGCTCGGCAAAGGTAATGGTCAGAGGTCTAGTCAAGAGGAGAGTGTATGGCCTGTGGTGCATCCACACTCACTATTGGTGTTACCACTACTCATTCTTCCCCAAGGTATTTCTACAGTCCCCATCTTCCACACTTCCAGTATAACACTGAACCATTCATAGCATCATTATAACGACATTTAACATGCCCCATTCAACACATTTCAATTGCACACAATGCTCGTATTTGCATACGGCACTCAGGCCCACATTCATTCACATTATTAAATCACCAATCAATGGCATTTCATAATACCCAATCACCTACAATGGTTCAACTATCTCATCACCCATCACATTGCATTCAAACATACAATAATTCCCATCAAAACACATACTTCCTACCCTCTATCTCAGCCACATTGCAATATTTAACAAAATAAATGGGAATCAACACGATGAGATAAAGTAGAGTCCCCCCTTCACATTGGATTGAAGACCCACACACGAAATCAATCCAAGGAAGTGATTCCCACTCGAATTTCGTCCTTAACACACAGAAGAATCCTATAAGAACTAAGGGAAACCAAGAGAACATAGAATAGGGATAAGAAACCAAAATTCTAACCATTAAAACTCACCTCCAAGCATTCTCAACACAAATCCAACCTTCAATCTAGCTCACGAACAGTTTTAGAGGCAATGTAATCAGTGAAATAGGGTTTGGAATTGAGAGGATTGAAGAAATTTCGAAGATAGATATGAGAAATGCATTTCCCAAACCCTAAACCCCTTTCTGGTCGCAGAACTCTCGCTACAATGAGATCTCCTCGCTGTAGCGACACCCACTCTTGCTACAACAAAAATCTTAGAGGGAATTGCATTCTGGTTTCTGCAGAATTTTGCTACAGCGAGACTGCACCCAGAATGGCACCACAAATTGTCGTTTTCTCACTACAGCAAGAAAGCAACAATTTCACCCTCTCTTTCTCAATGCCTTCTCGCTATAGTGAGAACGGTACAGTTTCGTGCCTTACACCCAGGGCCTTCGCGCTATAGCAAGAATCCCTTCGCTATAGTAAAAATGCCCTGCAGCACTCACATTCAACCTGCATATATATATATATATATATATATATATATATATATATATATATATACATTATATAAAAACATCTGGCTCATCACCCTCATTTGGTTCCGTAACAATACATCTGTTAATTATTTATAACTTATTCAACTGGATCTGGTTATTTGTGGACTTTTTTTTTTTTTTTTTTTTTTTTTTTTTACAAAATTCTGAAAATTCTTTTACTATAGAAAATCTTAAAGTACTATTTCTACAGTTCCAGTTGGTGACTGGAACTATTAACTATAGTACCGGTTTCTAAAGATCCTGAATGTCAATACCGAAACAATCATCTTCATTTTGATTTTCTTCAATATTGGCATTTTGGTTAGAAGATTCTCCTTCTTCTTGACTTTGCAATAACAGGAGAACATCTTGAAGATTTTTCTTCATTTTCTCTTTGGTATCGCATCCTGATAAGAATGCTGCAATTTTGGATTTCTGATTAAGGAATTGGAATGTTGCTGGGTCAGCAAGATTTAATAATTTGGGATTTTTCCCAAAATATTCAGCAACTCCTTCTGGTCCGGCATGTTCCGCATTGAATTGATTCCACCATTTTACAAAGGAATACCTGTGTAACAATGGGAGAGTGTCTTCATTTTCTGTCTTGCCATATCTGTATTGCCATGAGAATACCCATGCCAGGGCAAAATCAGAGAAGTATTTAAGATCTGCTGGAATTCTTGATTCTCGCAGATATCTGCCTTTGTAAATTTTGTATCCTTCTTTGATAGGAGTGGGAAGGATTTCTTCAATTGGTCCAAAATAATCCCACCATTGGAGGAACCAATTTGGAAAGTTATAATTCTGATTCTTTTTAAAATATATTAACCAAGAATGTCGGTTAAGTTTATTTTGGAACCAGAAAGTTCTTGTCCATGCGTCAATGTAGTCCCAATAATTATATCCTACTGGATCAAATGGTTGGGAAAACTTTTTATAAGAATTTAAATTTTTTCCAAAAGCCTTTGGAGTTAAGACTTTCAAGATTTGTATTGTTGAATGGGTTGTAACTGACGGATCCTTGTGGTCCTTGTAATGCTTAATGGAAACAGAATCTGAATCCACTAAGATAAACTCATAAAACTGTCTGGTTTTATTAGCCTGATATGGTCTGAAATGAAATCCTGGTGGGAAGACTTTAGTAATTGCCTTATATGGGTTTTTGTCCCAAAATTCAGGTTCCATTTGTATGACTGAGGAGAATTTTCCTTTGGCTACATAATGGCTTGGGTTTGAAGTTTTTTGTTTTCCCTTTTGAAGGTCAAGGGTCCCTTCTATTTTATTGGTTATTGTTTTTTGGGTTTGGTTGAAGGTCTGGAGTATAGTGTTTAGGCTTGCTAAATCTAATTCCATATCTTCTTCAGAGGCAATGTCTGCCCAAGATTTATTTGGTAGGCTACTCAAGCTTCCTTGTTGGATAGCTAAAAGCGTACTAATTGGGAGAGCATAGTCTGTTTATATATATATATATATATATATATATATATATATATATATATATATATATATTCAATCAACTCCAGCCCAGCCACAATCCACATTATATTTCACTTATTCATGCATGTCCACGTCATACACATATATATACACATCATCATATACGTAAATCAAACATACAACCACATGAAAATACACATATACCTTTACATTAACATATTGAAATATTATTACAAAAATCTGGGTCGTTACAGCAAATCTCGCTCAAGCGAGACTGAACGCTCAGAAATGTGATGTTGCAGGGTTATCTCGCTTAAGCGAAATAAGATAAATTCTGTTCAACTGTCACCTCGCCTAGGCGAGAGTGATCTTACTCAGGCGAGCTGGGATCTCGTTCAAGCGAGATAGGTCACTCAGGCGAGGACTCACATGAGAAATATCGTTCTCTCTGTACGCTATCTCGCTCAGGCGAGATGGAGCTCGCTCAAGCGAGATAGAGCTCACTCAAGTGAGCATATCAGGAAATGTTGGGCGAGACCATTGTCTACATATCTTGCTCAGGCGAGATATCCGTTGCTCAAGCGAAATGTCCATCGCTCAAGCGAGTTGTTCCTCACTCAAGCAAGAGCAGGCAGGGTTGAGAGGTATTTAAGGGATTTCTAGCATGAAAATTTCATTTCATTCTAAACTCACGTCCCTCTCTCAATTTTCTCTGAACTCTCTATTCATTTTCCCTAGATAAAAGCCTCAGGAACTCTGATTACTCTTCAAATTCAAGCTTAAACGTTGAATCTAAACGATTCCAAGTAAGTTTCTCCATATTAAACTTTGTTTTCTCCCATCTTTTTTCATGTTTTTGTTCCTTATGAATATCTCTTGTTATTCAGGAGAACTTCCATAGTTAAACTCTAATCTTCATCAATATCTCTCAATAAACTCATCTTTAAGATAAGGAGGGTTCTATTTTATCGTTAATTACAGTATATATTTTGTGCTCATTAGAGCACTGTTACATGAACATTTTGTGAGAATATGTGATTGCGATATCTATTGTGTGAATAATAAATGAAAAGACACTTGTTTGGTTATTGGGACTAAATGGTTGGTATATGTTCATATGCATTAAATGATGAGGACTTAATGTGAAATATTATTAAACTTGCTCAGTGATTATTATGTGATTTTATGGAATATGTCTGGGTGAAATGATATGATAAAATGTAATACTGATATGAAGGATTTAGTAATTGTAACTACGATAAAAAGAGGTTTGAGTGGAATGAATTTAGTCTGGAAGTGCTTTACTAAGCACGATCTTATGAGTGGAAAAAAAAAGAAATAACTCTGAGAATGACTTTAGTGTCGAATATGGATTGTATCTTGTGAATAGTTATAGAGATACACTGGAGGTATAGAGTCTGGAGAAGAAGAAAATCTAGAGGAAACATAGGGTGGTGAGCGACATTCGCGTATGTGTCACACTCTTTATGAGAGCGAATGTATCACATGGCCTCACACTTGTTTCTGTAACATCCTCAATTTTATTACTCTTGGATAGGAAAAATAGAAATTTGGATAAAAGATATCTCACTCAAGCCACGTAGGATTTCCTAAAATAGAACGTTCTGGAACCCTTCGCTCAAGCGAGAATGAGATAACATTGCCCTAACTATTGTCCTCTCACTTAGTCAAGAAAGGAATCTCGGTTAGGCTGGGAGCAACTCGCCTAAGCGAGATAGAGCTCACTCAGGCGAGATTGTATCTCACTCAAGCGAGAATATCAAAAAAATGAGCAGTCTTACTGTTGTCTGGTTGTCTTGCCTAGGCAAGGATGGAAGCTCGCTCAATTGCTCAAGCGAGATCGTGCGAGTTTTGAAGGATATTTAAGGAACTTCAGCCTAAAAAACGTTCATTTCTCACCAAACGACATTCTCTCTTCATTTTCTCTCCTTCCTCTCTCTAAAGAAAACTCTTCCACACTTTGAATCTATTCCAGATCTGAGCTCAAACATCAATTTCATTCAGATTTAAGTAAGTTTTTCGTAGCTCAGATCTCTATTTTATTCCTTTTCTTCGGTTCTCTTCTTATATTAAGACCTTTATCTCGAAATATTTAGTAAACTACATTTTTTGGAGGATATCTCTATTGACATCATGGAATCTCTCTATAGATCTCTCAAAAAACTAGTTTTGAGGAACCGTTACCAGGTAAAGAGAGTATTCTCTGGCTCTAGTTTTATATATATATAGTGATTTTACGAGAAATCTGAGTAACCTACTTTAGTAAAGATCTACAAATTTTTATGAAATCATATGATAAAAGTGTATTTTTGGTGTAAAGAAAGGATTTTGAGTTTATTTGAAATTAATGAAATCAGATTCTTAGAGAAAGTTGTGGGTTAAAACACCATTAAGAAGTTTAAGGCTAAGTTACTTAGAATGTATATGGGCTAATTAATAAAAGACACAAAATACTTTAGGATAGAAGACTATATTGAGATTGTGCGAGTTGGACTGAGTCCGAAGGTGTTCTACCTTCGACATATTGTATGGTGTTATATTTATGGTAATTTATGTGTTAGATTGATGCATTGTTTTGATTGCATGGTGTTAAATTGTATGATAACTTTCTATGTTAGACTGGCATGATGCAATAAGTATAGATATGATTTGATAGTTGAAATGTATCCAAATTGGGTATATTCACATGAATAATTAAAGTGTTGATTGATTTCAAAAGTATGTGATATGTGAAAGAGAAAGAATGAAATGCATGATTATGATGTGTAGGTCAAAGTAACTTGAAAAGAGTGATTACGATATATATTATAGCATATTAAAGAGTATATTATAAGACATATAGTGATCCAACCGTAACCCACGTATCATGACATGCTTATCGATAAAAAGAATATGGAAATGAGAAATGTTGAGAAAGAGAAAGAGAATAAGTATAGATAGTTCAGCGATATACTGAGGGTATAGAGTCTGGAGAAGATTTGGAAAATCTTGGGAAAATGAGGATGGTGAAAGCTAACAATAAAAAGAGTGCACAATAATTTATTAAAAAAATAGACATTCACAAGCCACACCCTTTTTTTTTTACGAAGCTCCTGACTATACCTTTGCTAAAAAGGGTCGAGCGGCACATGTGTATCTGTGATGTTGCGGCCAACCAGCAGCGATCTATGCTATGGGTCCTCAAGGGATCCTAGGGACAATTATTATGAAAGTGTTATAAATGTGAAATAGTATAAAATTTGTATGATTATAATATATGTACCATAACAGATCGATTTATATTGTTATGATATATGTGTTGTAGTACATCGACGGGTGTAACTGGGACACATGTATTGTGGCATATTAATTGAGATGATATGATACATGTATCATAACATACAAGTTAACAAAGAAATATTTGTATAATGAATGAAGTGTTATATATGTTCTGATTGATGGTTGTATTATTATATGTACTTGGATGTGATGAGTGTCAATATGAATTGAGTAAAATATTGATAATGAATTAGAATAAGGTAATAGACAATAACTTTAGTTGCTTTTATAATAATTCAAAATAAAATAAAGTTAGTAGCACGGGATATACTCACTCTTACTGATATTTTTAGGTAATGAAGGAAAAGAGATGAAGATAGTTGATCCGTTCTAGGATCATACTCATCAAGGATTGTGGAAAAGGAATTGCTTAGATATAATTAAGTTAATATATTCAATGTATAAATTTATTCATGTATTTTTATTTTAATGACAATGAAATATTAATTTGATAGATTTTGTGAATTTGTCAATTTTATTAATTTGTATTCTTATATTGTACCATTTCTTCAAAATATACAAATTCTTACCAATTTTCTTAATCATGTTTTTAATAATATAAGTTATTAATGTAAATTATATATATATATATATAAGAAGGATGTTATAGTTTCCCGACTAAACTCCTGACTATACCTTTGCTAAGGGGCCCGATTATTGTATATGTTCTATCCATGTGCATGAGCTAACCAGCAACTATTTACCTAGTTCAGTAAGACCTCAAGAAATGTTAGAGGCATCGGTATCTGTGATCATAATGCACTGGAAGTGCGTATTGGAATCAGAAAATGGATAATAGATAACAAATTGTGAATGGTGTGTGTGAATATGTTTGCAATATAAATTTAGCATGAAAATGGATATATTGTATTTATACTATAAACTATGATTCTATGATATAATGTTTTGGTGAATGATAGAATAGACACTCATCCTTCCTAATATTTTCAGAAAAACAGGATGACGGAGCCTCAGGGAAGAGTTAGATTAATAGATAGCTCAGTACATAATAGACTTAATTATGTATTTAATGAATATAAAAGAGTATGTTATTTTAAATTTTCTATTCTTATAGAAGATGAACCTAGAACTGTTGTTATGTTAGAGATGGATTTATTTTGTAGTATTCCTTTTGATTTTCCTAGGAATAGAATACATCAGACGCTATGTATTTATATGTATAGTGGTACTGTTAGAACTCCTGCAGACCTCACTTATCTATTTACCTATCACGACCATGACTACCTTGGAAGATCATCCAAATGGACCTTTGAGCGTGTTACTGGCACAAAGGTCACAATTGATTCAGGCGACCATTACCTGGGATTAGAGGATTTGGCCGAGATAGAGAGTTGGTATGCAGGTGATGAATAGGACCGATTTTCAGTATTTGGTTACAGGGGAGACTACTCTAAGACTTGAATTTGCATACATTATGTAAATATTGTTCTAAGTCCCATATATTTTGACAAATAGTTTGTATTATACTTGATATAAGGAATGCATGTTCAGTTTCTCAAATTGAAAATTTGACTATGTTTTATTACAATCTTTAAAAATATTGTTGTTCCATTAATATTGCACATATATGGAAAATTTTATTTACAACAAACCCATTTATAAAGTGACTTTTATTAACTTGTTAAAATAAGAGTAATAAATCCAGGTTTATGATATTTATTGATTCTCTCCTTAATTTATTATTATTATTTTATTAGCATTGCAAAGTTTTAAATTATCATCTACATACGTCTACTTAAAGAAAACTTCACTGATTTGTTATAATAAGTTCATTACATCCAAAAATTGATGTTTTATTTCAAAATTGTTAAGAATAAGATGTACATGGTACGAATTTAAAATTTTACGGTGTTACATGTAACGCCCTGAATTTTTGTAATATTAATTATTATTGATATATGTATATGTGTTTATATGTGCGTATAAATGTGAAAGATGTAATTTCCATTTGAATGCGTAATGATGATGTTGTGGGTATAATGTGTATGGAGGTGTGTGTGTGCATGTGTATATATATATATATATATATATATATATATATATATATATATATAATTGGATTGGATTGGATTGATTGGGCTAAAAACAGGCTAAGTATGGATGCTGTTGCAGGGCATTCTCACTGTAGCGAGAGGCCCCTGGACGTGAGGCATGAAACTGTGCCTCTCTCGCTGTAGCAAGAGAGCACTAGGAGAGAAGGATGAAATTGCCGCCTTGTCGCTACAGCGAGAGACCAAAGCCACAGTTTGGACTGCATTTCTGGGTGCAGTCTCACTGTAGCGAGATTCTACAGAAACCAAAGTGCAGTTTTGTCTGAGTTTTTCGTTGTAGCGAGGGAAGGAGTCGCTGCAGCGAAGAATATCTCGCTATAGCGAGAGTGTCGCGACCAGAGAGGATTTAAAGGGGGTTAGGGTTCAAGAAAGATTATTTCTCACCTTCCCTTCCAAATATCTTCGATTCTCTCAACTCAAAACCCTATTCTACCGATTAAACTACCTCTAAAGTTGTTCGGGAGCAAGATTGAAGGTTGAATCTGTGTGGAGAACGTTTGGAGGTGAGTTTTAATGGTTAGGGTTTTTGTTTTTCCTACCATTTCCCAGTTTTCGTGATTTCCTTGGGTTCTCATGGAATTCTTCCATGTATTTAGGACGAAGTCCATGTGGGAGCCTTCTCATTATCGATTTTGTATGTGGGTCTTCATTTGAGGTAAGGGGGGACTCTACCCTATCTTATTTTGTTTAGAAATTCATTTATTCTCTATGCATTATAATGTGGCTAAAATGGAATGTGAGAATATGTG
The DNA here is from genome assembly GCF_003935025.1 of Abrus precatorius. Classification (NCBI taxonomy): domain Eukaryota; kingdom Viridiplantae; phylum Streptophyta; class Magnoliopsida; order Fabales; family Fabaceae; genus Abrus; species Abrus precatorius. The sequence continues at coordinate 1,637,084 of NW_020874439.1, read as the reverse complement.
TGTTTTGACGAAGTTATTATGTTGGACATAGAGTGGTGGAAGCTAGTTAGTATTATGTTTGCCAAAATGGTTAAATTGTGTATGCTTGAGTGACTTAATGGGTACGGACTCGGTTGAAATTGTTGTGTGTGGTTGAAATGAATTATGTTGTAAATACATGTAGGCATGTGTACCGAGTATTGAGAATGATTGTTGCGAATAAATGATTGTGGGCTTTGTGCCGTGAATTATGACTAAATGCTAAAATATGTGTGGATGAGGCGTGTTAACGCCGTTATATTGTGTTGTGAATGATTTAGTGATAAACTGGGAGTGTAAAAGATGGGAACGATAGAAATACCCTGGGAAGAAAGAGTGATGATGACACCAACAGTGAGTGTGGGTACACCACGGGCCACACACTCTCTTCCTGACTAGACCTCTAACCACTACCTTTGTTGAGCGACCCGTGACTTCCCACATAGTATTTGTGAGGCGGGGGTAACTGGTGACCATTCATGGTATAAATCTGTGATCACAGTGCCACAGAGAACGTGGCTAGGTGCAGTGAGTGCACGTGTGTAAACTGTTTGGTGCCATGAGTGCATCGATTATGAACTGGAATGAAATGTTGTTGTGATTACCTAAACTTAAGTAAAATATATTAGAATACCTATAGTTATGCAAGGTGAATCTCTATGTTATGCATGTGGGACAGTGTAGAGTACTTACTCTTACATTCATTTTTCAGGTAACCAAGACGATCAGCACCGGACTCAGTGAAGGAAAGATGAACTGCTATAGGACTTAGAATTTATTCTGAAATTTATGATGTAACTGGATTAGTCCTGTAGCATTCTTTGATATAAACTTGTAATCCTTTATTATTTTAAACTGTTTTATGAAGCCATGTAATGGGAATTTTAGTTAAATGAAAATTTTTAATATTCTTATTTTTGTAAAATTTATTATTTAGAAATTAAATTAAGGTGTTACATTATGACTTCCACTTGCACCTCCATTCTTTTGTAGTGCAAACCAATAAATATTTGTTAAATGTCTTGTTTTTCCACAATGGCAGCAAATTGTAGGTAATTGCATACAATTTCTCACCATATGAGGTCCTCTGCACCGAAAACATTTTATTGAATCCAATCATTGTTTTTAGATAAGTGTTTCTTGCTTCTACTAGTGCTTCTTTTTTTCTAAAATGTAAACCATCAGTTATTAGCTGAGTGCCCTTCACAGATCAAGAACGACATAGGACGGTCTTTGACCACGTTAGGTCCCTTGCATTGGAAACATCTAATCTTACCATGAGAATTATTGGACTTATTATTGTTGCTACTATGAAGTGTTGTTCTCCTTGCTTGAGACTAAGTTGTACTCGGGTATGGCTTTCTTTGAAATCTTGGAGGCTTCTTGTCTTTTCTCATTGGTCCTCCGATTCTATTATCTACTAGCTTTCCTTTCAAATTATCTTCTAAAATTATACATTTGTTCATTAATGTTGGTCAATTCGTTAGTTGAAAAATGCTTACTATAGTGTGAATGTCACTCCTCAGTCCATTCTCAAATCAAGTACACCAATCTTTGTCATCGTTCTTATGCTAAAAATAAGACCAGAATTTTATCAACTTATAAAATTTAAGAACATACTCTTTCATTGACATCTCTACTTGCTTTAATTTTAGAAATTCTTTTTCCTCTTATTTTTTCAGATCTTTTGAGAAATGATTTTTTAAGAAACTTGTTTTGAATGTCTCCCAGTGATAAATTCGTCTTCCTGTGGCAAAGTTTGACTTGTGATCCTCCACCAATCCTTTGTTTTTCCAATTAGCGTATAAGTGGCATACTTCACCTTACGTTCTTCTTGGCAATCCATTACATCAAAGACTTGTTCTATCTCTACAACCCATTTATAAGCTCTTTCCAAGTCAAACTTCTCTTCAAACTTTGGAGGACGGTGTTCCATGAATGACGACATCCATGACATTTAGCTAATTCTGCATCCTGATCATGTACTAAGGGCTCTAACACTTGGGTCATACTTGCTAAAATCTTAGCGATTGCTTCCTCTGATCTATCCCTACTTGCCATTTTCTAATCTAGATAAACACATCATACATATATTAGCAAGCCTATATTATTCACATATGTATATGCATTAAATCACACAGTCACACAAATCCCTATTTGGAGTACCAAACATGTTAAACTAACAAACAATCATCTTATGTTCTTATTCTACAAAAACACTAATGCACACAACACTTAGTGCAAGTGAACTAGTCCCATACCTCAGGACAAGCTTGGCTATGATATCATTTTGTAACATTCTTAATTTATATTTTAAATTGTGACATAAATAATAGTGAAGAAAAGAAAAGAAAGTAAATACTTTTATTTTTACAGCTTAAAGGATTGAGAAAAAGTTAAACTTTTATTATTATTATTCAATTTTATGAAAACTTGAGAGTATTCAAAATTTGTAAAGAATAAATTTAAATTTGTAAATTTGAACACAAACAACATTATTTTTTAGCAAAATAAATTTCTATAAAAAAGAATGTAATTTATAGTTAAAATAACTAACAATTAATATTATAATTTCACTCCAAAATTAATATTTACAACTAAACTTATCAAAATATGATAGATTTAAAATTTACATTTAGAGTAATTAAGTAACATTGTTAATTTAAATGGAAATTTAATAGACATTACAATTCTTCAAAATATTATAAACCCTACAGAGCAATCCTTCCTTACAGTCCCACTGAGAATAGGACTCTAGACTCGGGTCAATCTTTTTTAATTTTCTTCGAAGTCCATTTCCTAAAAATGTTTAGTAAGGGTGAGTATTATTCGTCTCACTAAATCTCTTATTTGAGAGAAGAATTATGTAATATTGAAAATATTATCTAATGCATTTCTAACATGCATTGGTTAACAATAACACTCAGATCAAATAATTCATTATTACAATAAAGCATATACAATAAATCAATCACCTTTGCAATATTTATAACATATATTTCTACACTAATTTGTATGTCATAATACATGTATTATATCACATCAATTAATATGTTACAATACACATGTCCTAATCACACACGTCGATGTACTACAACACATATATCATTAACAACATCAATCGATATGTTACAATACATGTTATAATCACACAATTTTTATACTACTTCACATTCATCATACTTTCATAATCTTTTCCCTTAGGATCCCTTGAGGACTTCACATAATATAGATAGTTGTTGGTTATCCTTTGTACATAGATACATGTGTACCAACCTGGCCCATTTTAGCAAAAGTGTGGTTAGGGGTTTAGGTCAGGAAACGAGTGTAAGACATGTGGTATATTTTCCTTCTATTTTCATTAATTATGCGCAATCATAGAAAAACATCTACCACCCTCATTTCTCCTAAATTTTCAAAATTGCTCATGTCTTCCACACCTCCCGGTGCATCTAGTGACTATTTATACGTATTCTTAGCATTTTTCATATCATTCTCTTTCTCAACATTTTTCATTTCTATATTTTTTTTCATGGATTAGCATGTCATAATATGTAAGTTATGATTATATAAATCAATATATTACATTACATGTATTTTAAGTACACCATTTGATTTATTACAATACTTGTATTATAATCACACTCATCAATCTATTATGACTCACATATTATAATCACATATCTCATAATTCTACAATCATGTCACATTATTCACTTTTACATGTAATATTCTTTCTTCATTCAAGATTAGTCAAACTTTTTTCATCGATAACATGAATCCACAAATTTTGACATACATCAACTATCAAACAATATCCATATTTATTGTATCATACCAATACACCTTCAGACTCGACTCAGGCGTACAATTTAATATACACACTTTCTCAGTATTAATAAAATTGCCTATCCTAAGGTCTGGCATCATCCAATATTCACAGTATGTTTATTATTCATAATATTAAGTAGTAATATGAACTACACTTGAATAATGTTCAATAGTAAAATCACAAGATTTCTCAAAAATGATTTTGTTCAGAGCTTTTACTAAAAAATTGTATTTAGCTAGTTCTGAAAATAACCATAAGTTTTTCATGTCTAAAAATATCTATTCCTACACTTGAGATTTTAAGAAAATATTAGGATTCTAGGGTTCTATTAGAAAAACTTAGTATTTTAAAACCAAAATACCTAAAAAAATTGAGTTATGGTTTGGGATCAACTCTTCTTACTTGAAAATAGGTTCCTCAGACCCGAGGATATTGTCTTAAGGGTTAAAGTTTTCTTGAGTATCACAAAGCATAAAACTTTAGATTAAAGAAAATTGAGAAATAAGAATGAAGTTGGAGAACCAAGATCTAAGGAACTTACTTGGATCTTAATGGAATAGACGTTTAAGCTCAAATCTAGAAGAGACTCAGGGTTTGGGAGAGTTTTCTCAGAGAAGAGAAGGTGAGAGAACAGAGAAAAAACAAGAAAGAAAAGTTATTTGGTAAGAAATGAACATTTTTAGGATTGCAGTTCCTTAAATACCCTTCCAAACTTGCGTATTCTTGCTTGAGTGAGCCCAACTTTCACCTGAGCGAGACCATCCTTGCCTGGACGAGAAAACTAGACAGTGAAACTATTCCATTTTCTACTATTCTTGCTTTAGCAAGAGGCATTCTCACTTGAGCGAAAGGTGTGAGAATAGGTCCAAAGAGCTCCCTGTTTTCCTGCAACTCCTCGCCTGAGTGAGTGATGTAACATATTTAATGTTTATATTTAATGTTTTATTTTTATTAATAAACACTTTTCATATGCTTTATTTTTATAGTTTTTACCATTTTTTACTTATTTGAATAAATTGGGCCTATTACAAATAAATGTTTTAATTTTGTATTTTCGGTTATTCTAATCTCTGACTACTCTTTTGGCCATAAATTTTTCTACAGATGTCATTTTTGGCTGATTCTAGTTGCATTGGATTTTACATATCCAGGGCTTCAAAATGCATACATGGATCACTAGATTTGGAGTTGTTTTTTATTTTTTATGATTTTTAAAGTTGAGCCAGATTTGCTGAATATTATTGCGGGATTGCATTTGAACCCTTGTTATTTAATACTTGTATTTAGGCTCTTAGATATTATTGAGGCCTGCATTTTGGCTACCTAATTTACCCTAATCATTTTGAACTCTCTCATTCTTTTCTCATTCTTGCATGGGTTAAGCATTTTGATAGAAGGCTAAACCTCTCGTTCAATCTGCAAAATCCAAATGTTGTAATTCCGGCTTGAGTTCTGCGCTAATTGCTCCGAGTTTGTTCTCTTTTTCTCTCTAATCTCATAATTGTTTATTGCGATTGTGATTGACTTTTCTATTGTTAAATTTCAAATTAGGACTCGATTGATGCTCTAATTTGATAATTAATGCAAATTAGGTTAAATAACTATTTGATTTAATTCGTAACTCTATTCAATTAGGTTATTCGATTGAATTAATAATTGAATTGGGTGATTGTTCAAACATGGATTTGAATCTTTAGATATTATGATAGTCGGAGTTACACATAATTGGTATTATGTGGATTGATCTTTCTTAATTCATTTTTACTCACTTAATTCTGTTTGTAATCTAATTTAATTAATTTATAATTTTTAAAACCCTAAAAAACCTTATTTCCATTTTTTTAAAACAAAACTTAAAATTAAATTTGACTGAGAATGTGTCTCTGTGAATTAACCTAAGTTTGACTCTATACTACAAAATCTTTAGAAAACTTAATTGTTTTGATAGCGACTTGGCAATCGTCTATCAATGAGACCCCTTCTTACTTAAGTGAGAGGATAATTGGGATAACTTTATCCTATCTCGCTTAAGCGAGAGTGTTCTAGAATGCATTCTTTCAAAAAATTCTATCTTGCTTGAGTGAGACGTATCTTGCTTGAGTAAGAAACCCTGCACCAAAATTCTTATATTTCATGCAAGGGCAACAAAATTGAGGATGTTAGAGTATGTGTACATTTGTTATGTCATGAAATAATGTCACATCACATTCAATCATGGTCAAACACTCTAACCAAGTCAAGTGTATTTCAAACCAATCTTCGTTCCACCATTGTCAATTGTATTTTAAAAAAATATAATCATGCAAACACCCATCATCCAATAACAAAAGTTAAATAACTCTTCCTTTAATTTTATGAAAGTATTCCCTCCCCTTACATTAGTTTGATGGGTGGACTTATCCTATTTCGTATTTTCTTCCAAATAGGCGTTGTCAGGAATCACACAACTTTGTGAGCTTTTAGTGTTTAGGAAGTCTTGGTGGAACAAAGTGTTTGGCTATTTAATGACTTATTGATACTAAAGTATATTTTCCCATATTAATTACCTTATTCCTTGACACTCTAGCATATTTCTTGACTTAGCTATTACCATTTAACCTTTGGCCTAATTGTCTAATTTCATGAAAATTTTCTAAAAAATATGTTCTTAAGTGAAGTTTCCTTATTCATTCAATTTGTCTTAACTTATTTATTTCAATTTTCCTCCTTCAATTCACATAAATCCTTGCAAATAATTTAGAAAATTGCAGCCTCATCAATTCAATAATTTCTCCCTTGATTTATAAAGTTAAGTAATCCTCAAGGATTTCATGAATCAAATCCTATTAATCCTTTTTAAATTTTAAAGATTTATATAATTTTGATCTAAACAAAATTTTTTGTTCTCAATTAATCTGCTAAAGAAAAAAAATTATCAAATTTGAAAATGTTACAATCCAAACATCAAAAACAAGAAATTATGGCCTAATTTAAATAAATTTGTCAATAAGTACTTGTAGAAGTTTTAAAATTAGTAGTAAAATCAACGAAACTTTTTTCATAAATTAAAATTAACTTATGCTTCTTTATTTTTAGGAATTTTCTCATTAAACTTTGGTAAAACTAAAATTATAATTATTTTTAACTTATGCAAAATTTTCATTCATTTTTCGTGTTGATTTTTTATAGTTATTATGGCTTCTAAACTTAAGAAAAAGGGTGAATTAGGTTTTAACAATTCTTTGCTTTTCAACACTTAACATCAATTAATCTTTTTAATTATAATGATTAATAGAAGAAATGTAATATTAGAAATATAAAATTGATGAATTAACGTGAGATGTGATACAATCTTCAATTAGAACATAGTTATGCAGCAAAATCAAACATATAAAAAGCTATTGGTAATGTAAAAACAGAAATTAAAAGAGATAGGGTTAAAGAAAATCACACAGACGATTTATAGTAGTTCACTCTCACCATTTGAGAGCTAAATCCACTTCCAAAATACCTTTGGGAGTTTCTTCACTATAACCAATGAATTCAATACACCAATTGCTTTAAGATTTCTCACTTAAAGACTTCAAATCAACAAAAACACCATTCTTACTTTACAAGCTCTTGAGATCCCTCACTTACAAAGACTCAAATTCTCAACAAGATACAAGAACACAGAAAGAGAATAGCAGTAGAAAAACTCAAAACCCTTTTACATGAATTAAAATCAGAACATAAATATTTCTCAAAAGATTATGATTAAATTGCTCTCATGAAAAGGTTTAATGTGAAAATTAAATGTTCTCAAAATACTTTTGTGTGTCTCAATTAGGTTTTTCTGTGACATTTTTATAGGATAGAACGAAACTTTTAACAAAAGTTCATCATATAAGAAAAAGTTGGTTGGTTGGTTTTAATAACAAAAGATAGTTAAGACAATGTAGCAGAGATACATGGTAATTGATGACTAATCTTAGTAATTAATTTTTGGATAATTCTGATTAAAAAAAATTGAATTTTCAACAAATAGACCATATTGTAATTAATTACTCAACTAGTATCGAATTACTAAATGGTCTTGTTTAAAAAGAATTGAATTTTTAACAAAAAGAACAAATTGGTTATCAATTATTTCAAGTAAAGAATTAGTTATAACTCTAACTTAATTAAATTTTTAAGTATGTAAACCTTCATCTTAAATTGAGTGAAATAAAGATTTTATTTTTATAAATTTTTAAGTGTGAGAGCAATTAAATCAACTCTCTTAAAGATTATCATACATACAAATCAAACTATAATATGCAAAATAAAAGTTTATATATGTAATAAAAGTTTATAGATCATGGTTTATATATAGATACGATGGATAGTAAAAACAAAAAGATGGGTTTTAGAAGATATCTTAGTAAACAAACATGGTTAACGTTCTTTTCCACTTCATTCACTTTTCTTCTCTCTTTTCGACAGTCTGGATACTAGAATCCGACATTTTTTTTAACTAACAAAACCTCTATTTATTTAGTGATTATTATTTAAAAGTGTAACAAAAAAATTAGAATTTATTGTCTAATCAATTCAATAATTTCTCCTTTGATCTATAAGGTCATTAATTCTCAAGAAATTCATGAATCAAATCCTATTAATCCTTTTTAAATTTTAAGGATATATATAATTCAAATCTGAAGAAAATTCTGTTCTCAATTTAATTTGCTAAAGAAAATAAATTAATAAATTTGATAATGCAAACATCAAAAACAAGAAATTATGGCCTAATTTAAATAAATTTTTTAATAAGTACTTGTAGAAGTTAAAAAATTAATAATAAAATTAATGAAACATGTTTTGTAATTTAAAATTAACTTATGCTTTTTTATTTTTGAAAAATTTCTCATTTAAATTGTATAAAACTAAAGTAATATAAATTATTTTTAACTTATAAAATTTTAACAAGAACTTATATAAAAATTTGTCTTGACCTGAATCGTGCCCTAAATCTTGGTTTATACGTAGATAAGGAAGATAGTAAAAGAAAAAGGGTTATAGAAGATAAACCTGGTTAACGATTTTCTTCCACTTTGTTCACCTTTCTTCTTCTCTCTCTTTGGCGGTTTGAACACTAGAATCCTACATGTTTTAACTAACAAAACCTCTACTTATTTAGTGATTATGGTTTAAGGAGTGTAACAAACACAACGACCCACAGGATAAAATAATGGAATCAATAATTCCAATGAACTTCTGTATTCAACATTTAGCAGTAGTTATTGCTACTGCATACAGAACAAAAGTCTAACATATAACTGTCACAAACAAAAAAGATGTTTCAACCAGATATAACTAATAAATTTCAAACATCCAAGTATCAAGGGCCAAAATTCTCTAAATCTTTTTCCCTTGGATGTACCACACATTCACTAAACATGTCTTTGAGTTTTTCATGCTGAACCATGTGATCAAGAACTGAATCCTCAAATGTTACAGGACAACTCTTAGGCTTATCATTTTCATTATTTCTATCTGAAAAAACCAGTTCAGATAACCGGTCCTTCTGTGCTTGTTTACAGTACTTTGTGCATTCAGTGGTGCCCTGTGCAAGGAGATGATAAGTGTAAACAACCTTCTTTTGGCCAAGTCTATAGGCTCGGCAAATAGCTTGCCTTTCCACTGAGGGGTTCCAAACGACATCAAGAAGCACAACCCTTGAAGCTCCAATTAAGTTAATGCCCTCAGAACATGCTTTTATAGATGCAAGCAAAATCTTTGCTTGGCTATTTGCATCATTGAAGTGATGAATGAGGAATTGCTTTTGCTTCTGGTCAAGCCTGCCATACATATACAACACTTCCTTCCCATCAGACCAATTAAAAGCGGACCCAAGTTGGTCTTTAATTAAGCATAAAGTATCAATGTATTGGCTGAAAACAATAATTTTCTCATTGTACGCATCACACAGTCTTACAAACTCCATCAAAAATTTGGTTTTGACTCCTCCATAAGGGTCCAATCTAAGTTTTTCCAGCTGATCCCCGTCAATAACAGATTCTTCTTTTTCTGTCAGAGAGCATTTGAGGAAAAGGGATGGATGGACTGAGACCAAAGCCAACTTGTGTTCAAAATTCAATATGTTCTGAGAACCTTCAATGCTCTCTAGAATTTCCTGCTGCAAACTGTCTGGCTTCAAAATCAGCACACAATCTCTCAACCCAGGAAGGTTCTTCTTAAGAATGCTACCTTTGTGAACATGAACAAACGGATCCATCAGAAATTTCAGCTGGTTTATTTTATGATCAGCAGGATTTGCAGAAGAAACTGGTTCCCAACTCACGTCTTTTGGTGCTTTCTTTTCATGCATTAGTCTACTCAGGCAAAATTTCTTTAGTTCTTGAGGTATGCTGTCAGGAAACGATGGTTTCATTAGGCACAGAATGTTATAGAGTTCCAGAAAATTGTTCTGGAAAGGAGTCCCCGAAAGAAGGATTCGCTTTTGAGTTCTACTTTCTGAGAGAACCTTCCAAATACAGCTACGCTGATTGCGAGGCGTGTGCCCTTCATCAAGAACCAACAAACCAGGATAGTCACGCAGAACCTTTCCCATTTCACTTTCAATGATCACCAGACTCCTTGCGCGTTTCTTTTCGGTTTGCATGTTCCCTCTTTTCTTCCCCTTTTTATCATCAACTTCAGACATGCCCCCTGCAAGCTTCTCATACAAATGATAGCTGATTAATAGAATACTCTTCTCTTTGTACCACGAACACAACTTCAACATGCGTATGGCATCCTTATTCTGCCTTAGACTTCTAGACCACTCAAGCTCTTTAGCAGCATCAACATTTTCTTTCCCTGATAATTCAGGATTGTTGAAGTTATGGAATGGGATTCCTATGTCCCACTTTCTCAACTCATCTTCCCAAGTAAGCAACAAGTTAGCAGGAGCAATGATAACTGGTAGGCATTTTGGAAACACTTGCAAATATGTCTGAAGAAACACCATGGTCAACCTTGTCTTTCCAGTTCCAGGAGCATGAGAAATAATGCAACCACCTTCACTACAAGGATCAACATTCTTCAACGTGCAGAGGTCAATGGTTCCTGCCAATCTAGTCCAAATAAACTCAAAGCCTTCTTGTTGATGAGGATACAAGCTCTCTTTAATGTCAGGAATAAGGTCCCAAACTGTGCCTTCATTGTGAGACCAAACTGCCTCTGAGTCACCACCAGAGTCATTAAACCGAACCCCATCAATGTGTGAGGTGTTCCCTCCACCAGATGACACCCTTTTACCTGATCCTTCAGAATGAAACTCGTCCACCTGTATTATGCACAATACAAACAAGGGCACACGTGTCAGTGCTTCCTATTAGTGTGTTTCATTAGGCATGCTAGATCCCACAATCAAATCAGAGCAAACATAAAATAGCAGTTTCTTATTTAAGCTCCATGGATCCCACAGCAGTCAATATCTGTTTTATTTTTTGCATAACAAAGAAAAGAACACATAAATACTTAATAACAATATTGATCATCATAGTTCAATAGATAATAAACTCACAAACGGTGGGGTGACATATTTGATCTCAGTGGCAACCCAAAGACACAATCTGCACAATATCCCAATCTGTTCATCAAGATAAAAGTCATGCTTACACAAGGAAACTTGATTTTCTCTTGCTTCATTTGTCCCTATACTGCCAACCTGCAAATCATAACATACAGAGTTAGTAACTGATTTCTTTCTCCTCTTATATAAAAAAAAAAATGTTTGAACATCCATCCATTCGTAAAGAATTCAGAATAGAGCTCAAATACTCAAAATCACATGCTACAGGTATTCATGAAGAATTCACTCATATGCCTATAATAAACTTCAAATTGAAATGTTTTTAATAGCTAATGACTGTAACTGAAAATGTATATATATTTTTTAATATTTTTCTTCATCCTTTTAGCTAGTAAAAGGAGATTTACCTGGGAATTGATTTCTTCAAGTCTAAGCAACATTTCCATTTCTTCCCACAACATATCCAGCTCCTTCTCAGACTCTGATTTTTCAATGGGTTCAACCTTCTTTAAGGTCCAATTCAAAGGGACTGTCTCTCTACAAGCTGGTGGCTGAGTCTCCTCACGCGGATCAACATCATCCTCCTTTTCTTTTAGCCCGTTTGAATCAACATCTTTTACCGAATCATGTTTGCCCCAAAAGCATTCAGCAAGCAGTTTAATTAAACGTTGCTCCTTCGTCCTAGATGACATCATGGGGACTACATGCTGCTTATCTTTGTAACCAGATTCATTATCCATCACCCTTACCTTCTTCTCACGATTATTACTGTCAAACCTATCTTTATGCTCCCATTCCTTCTTGTTCTCCTTCTTAACTTCAACTGAATCTTCTATCTTCTCTTGGTCTTTTGGAAAAGAAGCAACACTTCTCACACCTGTAACTTTGTCATGATCATGCTCTTTTCCTTCATGCGCATCAAGATTCACAGAGTTAATAGTATTGGCATTGGCATCGTTATTTTTCTCACTCTTCTTGTCTATAACTGACACACCTATCTTCTCTAGGTCTTTTCGCAAAGAAGCAACACTTCTCAAACCTGTAACTGTGTCACGATGATGCTTTTTTCCTTCACGTGCATCAAGATTAACCCAGTTACCAGTGCTGGCATTGGCACTGACATCATGATTTTTCTCACTCTTCATGACCATAGGTGAATCTCCTATCTTCTCTAGGACTACTGGCAAAGAAGAAACACTTCTCACACAAGTAACTTTGTCATGGTGATGCCCTTTTTCTTCATGTGCATCAAGATTCACACAGTTACTAAAGCTGGGGTTGGCATTTTCATTGGCATCATTGTTTTTCTCATTTTTCTTGACCATGGTTGAATCTCCTGTCTCTTTCGTCAGTGGTATACTTTGATGATCCCTATCTTGTTTTTCTTTATCCTTTAATGCTTCATCTTCAGAACGCATAGAGCAATCTGTATTTTTCATGTACTCACCAAAGACTTTGACATCAGAAATGAAATTTTCTACTGGTTTTTCTCCTCTATTTGCTTCATGTTTCTCTGCTGCATTCTTTGCTTCCTCCTCATGAATCTCAGATTCACTACTGGTCACACTGGCACAATCTACACTAATCCATTGATCGTGATCTTGTTCACCAGAGTCATTGTCGTTTATAAATGTTGGAGTCCTTTCACGCTCCTCCTCCTTTATCTGTGTAACTTTCCTTTCACCTTTTTTAATGAAAACTTCATTGATTTCACTCGCCACCTTTCTCACCTGCTCCTTCACCATCTTGCTATACGTCCCCTGCACGCTCTCCCTCTCATCGTCATCAGAAGAGGTATCACTCTGTTCACTGCTTGAGTATTCACTCACAACATCAGCTTCAAAATCCTCATCACTGGTCTCCATATCCTCACTCTCCGTTGAAGACAAAAGATCATCGTATTCATCATATGAACCACTTTCACCCACGCCATGTTCTTTCTCACTCTCACCATCCCCATCTGAATCAATAGTAATTATAGCCGGATATTCAGGTCCACCACAACCAGTGTCACTATGGCCAAAGTTTTCAACTTTATCGCCAAATACATAATCCTCTTTCCCTTCTTCACTCTTCTCTTCCTCTTTAACACCAACAACAACATTAACCTCAAACATCTTCTCAGAATGCCTCAACCCCTCTTCAGTGTCATTACCATTATCACTATCATCGATTTTAATCATCTCACAAGATTCTTCATCATCACATTCTTCCAAACATACAATATCTGGTTCAGCTACCTTTTTACCCTTCAAAGCACCAGATAATGAAGGTGCAGCTCTAGACCCAGATTCAATCTTCCCACTTGCACCCTCTTCAAGCAAGTTTTCTCCCAAGCAAACCACGTCATCTCCATCTATCCTTTTCTTCATTCTCCTCCTCTTCCTCTTCTCAGCCATTACACCACTCTTGACACTCATTCTCCGCTTAGTCGAGGATGATCCAGTGTTTGAAACATTCAACAGGTTTAAAAATTTCTTGCTACGGGTTCTGCTAGATACAGGAACCAAACGATCCATGTCAAGAAACAAAGCTAAAATCAATAAAAGAACAGTTTTTTTTTTCTTTTTTTCTTTTTTTCTTTTTCCTTTTCAACTTTACAACGAAACAGAAAGCTTTGTTCTCTGAAATACTGCGACAGAACAAGCAGAGAGAAAAGAATTGTAAGTAAAAAGAACAAGGAGAAGAGAAGACCGGAAGCGTGACAAAGTAGAGAAAGAAAAACGGAGAAGAGAAGGAGAAAAACAATGCAGTTGGTATTACGTGCCAGATAAGAATGCAAATCGACCCTTTAACACCCTATTTTCATGTAAAAAAATCAGTGTAAAGAAAGAATCGAGAGGTCAAAAGGTCAAAGGATTTTGTCGCTGGGGAGAACTGTAAAGATACCCTTTTACCTGCACCTAAAGAGTAAATGTATATATGGAAACTTCCTTTTATATGTATGTAAAGAGACTTTTTAATGGTTATTCAATACTCATAAAACACTGTAAATACAAATAAAAACTTTTATTAAAACTTAAAAGAGAGCATGTTTTGGATGTTTTTATTATTTTTAATTAAAATAATATTTTTAATAGTTTAATGATAAATTTCCACTTTAAAAGTTTATAGTGATGGTTAAAGAAAAATAATAGATAGATTAAAAAGAATGCTTTTATATTGTGTGCATCCATATTATCAATGCTTAATTGGAAACGTAGGAGGTCAGGTCCTAACCGCTACGATTGTTTCCATTTTTGTTACAAAGATTATTAAAGGTTTGACTGAAGCAATTTATTATGTGTTTATAGTGAAAGTGTTTCGAAAGTGGAGACACTCAGCTTCAGTGACATAAATCACGTTTAATTTACTTTCCTAGGAAGCCAAAAAAAAATAATAACGACACGCTTAAGAATGGATTAATTTTGATATTTTGTAAAATAATTTTATCCTTTTATTCTTATAATAAATATTAAATAGATATTACATATTTAATATTTATAAAGAAAAGATAAACATAAATTTTCAATATAATCCAATATTTTTTAGTAGATATACTCATGTATTATACAAGTTTGTTTATACTTTTTTATAAATTATTTTGTTTTAAAATAAATATAAATAATTATAATTATAATTTAAGAATAAAAATATATGATAATAAAATTTTATTAAGTTAAATAATATTAAATATAATTACATCAAGTAAGATTATACAATAACTTTTTATATACAACATTTTTTTTATATTTTTCATCCTTCTCATAAATAAATATTTTATTTTATTTTATTTAATATTACTCTAAACAATGAAACATACAGCTAATTATGATAAAATATAGGTTTTGAAAATTATAATTTAATAATTATTTTTGAATTTTGTTTTCATTGCATAATATATTTTTATTAAAAATTATTTTTTTTTCAAAAAAATATCACTTAGAATTACTTGAAGTTAAAATTATTCACGAAATAAGTATTTTAACACTAATATTATTTTTTGTAATTAATTTTTTTATTATTTTTTTCTCTTACATGCATGTTAAGGAGTATTATTCATTTGTATATTTATAATACAAAATTAATATTCTTAAGTAGCATGATTGACATTCTTTCTTGAATTGCAAGTAATAATAGAAAAATTCATTAAAATTTAAGCCATTAAAAAATTCAATTGTATACATAAGTTCTTTTTTAGTGATTTTATCAATTGTTTTGTAATCTTGTTAGAAATTTTATAGTGTTTCATTAGCCCTTCAATTATATATATTAATTATTAATATGATCAATGATGTTATTAAAAGGAGTAAGTATGATTTTTTTTGAAGATATTTTTTATCTTGAATTTGTTGTTAAAAAATTAGATAAATACTTTTAACAATTTGTTAGAGTAAAACCCTAATTAACTAAAGTAGATATTGGCTTGAAATTCTTAATCTCAAAGGAATGTCTCTATACTTTTTACTAATTGTTATTCTCTAACTTATACGAGTCATTTATTAAATTTAATTTATGTGGCAAGGAATTTGTCAAACTTGAAAAGATATTGATAGTTCTTGTACTTTTAGATAATACATAAATTTTACAATGACTTCATAAATAAAATTTATTAATGCATGCTTAAATTATGTTTTTTCTTTGTCCTTTTAATAACATGTACAAGTAATATTTGTCTAAAATCTCTTCTAAAAAGTATGTGTTGTCATTTTGAGAGAATTTTAATGTATTACCAAAATATTTATGACCAATAATATCTTTAAGGAATTTATCAAGAGTCTCAATAATTAATCTATTTATCTCATCCCAAACAATTAGATATGCTTGAATTATTAATATGGCAAATTGAGTGTTAAAAATATTTATAATATGTAAAATTTAAAAATATAAATAAATAAGATATAAATAGAATTCTATATATAATAATGTATTAAAATGTGAAAAAAAATAATCTTTTAAAACACATTTTTATAATTTTTTATGACAAATGAAAAAATAATTTTAATGCTGCTAATATTAAAATTTAGTATTTATTATCATTCCATTAGCATGTATAATATTAATAAAATAAATAGTTTTTATCATCTTATTTTATTTAATATATGAAAGATTTATAAGTTTTATAAATAATGTATTTTTGGAAGTATTAATAGTAAATTCAAATTATATTACTATAATGAAATACATAATTTTATTTTACATTTTTATATTTTTAATTTTAAAATAAAAATTAAATATTATATATGTAAGTATAAAAGTTAGTAAAAGTATCCACTCAATATTATTAAAAAATTTATTGTAATTACAAAAATATTAAATATTAAAAGTATATAATTGAATGTGAGCGTTAAGTATCTGACAATGCAACTGTAGATACTATTCAATGTAAAAAAACAATTGTCATTATAATTATTTATCTAAAAACTATTTCATTATAGATATAAAATTTTCAAAAATTAGTTCTCAATTATGGCTATTATTTTATCTATAATTTTATACCTTTTATCTCTATTTTATTATAATATAATAAATGTATTATAATGTATTTTATGCTATATTATATAAAATTATTGAAATTTATTTTTTGTTTTTATAATTTTTTTGCTTTAGTTAGTATAAAATATTTAAAATTAATTTATATTATTATTCAATTTTAATTAATCGTTAATTTGGCTATAAAAGTTGCACCTGATATTGTTTTAAAAGATTAAATTTTTTTTTTCTACATAAAATTATTAAAATTCACTTTAACTCCTTGCAAAAAAAAATTATGTTTGAGTCTCTACATAATTTAAATATGATAATATATAATAAATATATAAAGGAATAAAATATAAAAAAATAAAAATAATAAATTTTAAAATAAAATTAAAAAAACATGTTGTCGAACAAGTTTAAGTAAAAAAACTACACATAAATGTAAATTTTTAATTATTTATTTAATCAATTTAAATTAAAGGGCTATACTAAAAGTTAAAATTTTATAATTATTTAAATTAATGTTTATTTGAAATCACTGTTATATAAGTTTAAAGATATTAATATATTATTACATTTAATTCTAGTATTCTTAAAATTTTATATAGGAGTTTAAAATTCTTTTTTTAATTTTTCCTATATCTATCAGTTATTATTTTAATTTATAAAAATTATGAAAAAAAATTGGATATTAAAAAAATATTTGTTTAACTAAACATGCATTAAATTTTAAGAATAAAATTATAAAAATATAATTATTTATTAACTTTATAAAATAAAAAATATTAAATTATAACTTACAATATATATATATATATACACACATATATATAGAAGTTAATAATGACTTTTATATATCATATAATAACAATGATTTTTTTTAATTTTAAAAAATGTTTTGGAGATCAAGATACTTTGAAAGAGTAATAATACAATGAGAAAAATGTGATAAATATAAGAACAATTGAGTATAATAAGATGATAATTAAATATAAGAGCAACGTCAGTAATACACTTTAAATTTATTAATAAAATTTATTAAAAATTACAAAAATATGATGTCTCACTTATTCTTACTTTTAAATTAATATTTTAATCTCATACTTTTATAATTTTCAAGAAAGTTTAACTAATAATGTGTTATTAGAGAAAGATTATAAGCAAATGTGTTACTAGCATTTCTTGTAAGTATAAATATTGCTCGAAACACAAATAGTGTATACATTCTATTTGTATTCAAATAAATCATGCTTTTTTTTAATATATGATAAATTGATATTATATATAAAATCATATCTGATTTCTTTTTTATTTTTATTAAAGATATATCTTAATAATATTTTTTAAATTTTAAAAATATATTTTAATATTATATATAGTGAATATTTTATGTTGTAATTAAGTAGAAACTACAATAATTTTTTATCTAGACTAAAAAATGAATTTCGATCATTTTGTAAGAATTAAAAATATATTTAACCTTCTTTTTTAACATTACAATGACGTGAAACTTATTTAATCAAATTAACAATTAACATAATATGAGTAATAAGAGAAACTAATTCTGAACATTTTATATTAATTAGGGACTAAAATAAGAAATATTATACTATAAAATATATTAAAAAGTTATTTGGTATCATCTTGGAAAATAATTCAAATTTCTCTGACAAATATTTTTGTGTAAAATTTCATGTACTTGAATAGCTGTTACTTGGAGTGCTACGTATAAATTATTATTGTCAAAGCTAAAATTACTACTATTCAAGAAAAAATGGTACTTTGTTTAAAAGTGTTTATCAACTTTAAAATTTTTATATAATTAATATTTCATGTAATCACTAAAGTCCTTTCAATTATAGACTCAAATAAATAAAATATCATATTACGAAACATATATCTAAAATGTAAAATTTCTGCTTTAATAAGTTTCTTCTTATAAATCAAAATTAATTTCTTGTTGTGTTAAAGTTTAAATTTATACAGTGAGATAACAAAATAGTTTTCATTCAAATAAATGAAATGATAGTCATTACTTAATAAATTGAAAAAGTTATTAAAGGGGATTAACTTTGTTGGCATAGAGAGGGATGAAAAAAATGAAAAAGAAGAAGAGAGATATAGTTGTAAGTGGTGTTGTTACTACTACAAATTGAGCGACGTTTTATCTTTGTATGTATTTACAAAGTATAAATTGTTAAAGTGTGTTTTTAATTTTTATTTTGTAAGAGCTTTGATGCATAAATGCTTCTAAAATGATCTTAAAAAATAAATATACACAAAATCACTCTACAAGTAAATATTGGGGAATAATTTCGTATTGCAATGCAAATGTTCTTTAAAGTTACTTTAAAGAGGGATTACAGATAAGATTGCTCTGGAAATTACTGCTCTAAAAAATTTAAAATGATATAGTGAATTTTTTTTAATAAGAACTAAAAATAAATTCTGATAATTTTAAATAGGTTAAAATCTTATTTAACTCTTAATTTAAACCTATATATGTGTATTTGCATGTGTACATGTATATATATGTATAGTTTGGTTATTGCAATATTATTCTAGTGATGTATGTATATTTACGTTCTAGCCTAAACTAATATTCAAATCTTGTACTGCCTATTTTGTATAGATGGGTAGTTAAATGGAAGTTAAGAAGCAAATTAAAACTTAAAAGAGGAGGAATTTAGATTCCCAAAAGACTATTAGATGTTAGTGGAGCTAACTATAGTTATGGAATAAGCACATTCAAAGAGGAGTTCATTATTGTTATTTAGAAAGCTATATAGGCAATAAGTAGTGTTAAGGTCAAATTTTATATTAGTTTTAAAAAGTTTCACTACTAGCTAGCGAAGTTTACCATAACATGGATTATGTCACCTAGTTATAATTTTAAAGCTTTTTACTTATAAATAAAAATAGGAGGGACTAATCAAGAGAGGCAATGGCAATAATCATAATTTCTTAATTCTTTAATATCAAATCATGTAATACTCTATTTTTTTAATATAATTTTCTAATGCTCTTGTATCAACTAAATGTAACACAATAATTTTCACTGTGCTTAAATACAACTAAATGAAATGCTCAAATTTTATATGTAATTTTCTAATGTTCTGAAATTAAATAACAGAGAGCTTCTAATAATCACCTCTAATATCAAATAAATATAACGTTCTAATTGTAAATATAATTTTTTAATATTCTTATACCAATTATACATGATTTTATTTTGATTTTATATTTCTTATATTCTTATACTAATTATTTAAATAATATTTTTGAATCATGTCAAAATTTTTATTATAAATTCCTAATTCACAAATATTATTCAAATTGACATTACAATTATTAGACAAATAAATTTTTTTATTAAAATGTTTTAAAGTAAAAATTTAAGAATTTTATTAATTTTAACTCTTAAGACGAGTTTAAGTATCTATAAATAGAAAATTTTTATAAAAAAAATATACAGTTATTGTATTAATGTTATAAAAATATAATAAATATTTTTTTTTAATTAAATTTTATTATTATTAATTATTTATCCTCAACTTTTAAAACTGAGGTTAACAGAACTCAAATTTTAAAGAGAGCATGTTTTGGAGATTTTTAAAATAATATTTTTAATAGTTTAATGATAAATTTTCACTTTAAAAATTTGTTATGATGGTTAAAGAACAATAGTTCATAAATTAGAAAGAATGCTTTTATATTGTGTGCATGAAAATGCTGAATGCTAAATTGGAAATAGGATATCAAGTCCTAACCGCTACGCTTATTTCTATTTTTGTTACAAAGATTATTAAAGGTTTGACCGAAAGAATTTATTATTTGTTTATAGTAAAAGTGTTTCAAAAGTGGAGATGCTCTTCAAGGACATATATCTCGTTTAAGTTACTTTCTTTAAAAAGTGGATAAAAATAATAATAATAGGCTTAAGAACGAATTAATTTTAATAATTTTTTAAAGGAATGTTGTCTTTTTTTCTTATAATAAATAATAAATAAATAAACATATATTTTTTTATATAATCTAATATTTTTAGTATATTTATTATCAATTTAATTATTTTCTAATACAAATATTACTAATAAATATATTTATATATTGCACGAGTTTGTTCATATTTTTTATAATTTTTTAAAATAAATATAAAAACTATAATTTAGGAATAACAATATATGGTAATAAAATTTTATTAAGTTAAATAATATTAAATATAATTATATTGAAAAAAATTTATAATACTTTTTTTATACAATATTTTTTATTTTTTCATTTTTTTTGGTAAAATTAATTTTTATTCTTTTTGTTAATGTTACGCTAAACAATGAAATGTACAGTTAATTATAATTAAATATAGATTTTGATAAATATACTTTAATAATTATTCTTGACTGTTATTTATTATTATTATTATTATTATTATTATATAGTATATTGTTATAAAATATTATTTTCTTCTTACAAGAAAATGTCAACTGGAGTCATTTGCTCTTAAAATTATTTGCGAAAAAAGTATTTTAACGCTGATATTATTTTCTGTAATTATTTTTGTTTTAATTATCTACTTTCTTACATGCATGATAAGGAGTATTATTTCATTGCATATTCCTAATGTGGCATTGATAATTGACATTGATTCTTGAGTTGTAAGCAATATGGAGAAATCTATTAAAATTTAAAGCATTCAGAAATTCAATTGTGCACATAAGTTTTTCTTTAGTGATTTTATGCTTTGTTAATCTCGTTAGAACTTTTGTAGTGTTTTTTTAGCCCTTCAATTATATATATGGTATAATTATTAATATCATCAAATGTGTTGTTAAAAGAAGTAAGTATATGGTATATTTTTAATCTCACATTTGTTTTAAAAAATTGGATAAATACTTTCAACAATTTATTAGAATGAATCTCCATTAACTTAAGTAGATATTGAATTAGAATTTTTAATCACGAGAGAATGTCATTTCCTTCTTTATTAATTGTTGGTATATTTTTCATCTTCAACTTGGACGATTCATTTATTAAATTAACGTGCCAAAGAAGTTACTAGAGTTGAAAGTGGGGTGTTGATAATTCTTATACTTTTTGTTAACATATAAATTTTGCAATAATCCCACAAACAAAACTTATTAATGCATCCTTGAATTATATTTTTTTGTACTTTTAGTATTACGGATAATATTTGTTTAAAATCTCCTTCAAAAAGTATGTGTTGTATTTCGTTAAAATGACTTCAATGTATTATGAGAATATTTATAGTAAAAATATCTTTGTGGAACCTATCAAAAGTCTAAAAAGTCAATTTATTTATCTCATCTCAAAGATATTCTTAAATTATTAATTAAATAAGTATGAAAATTTTGCATAATCGAGCATCTATCATCTTTAAAAATATTTAATAGTATCTGAAATTTACTATGAGTTATTCTACCATTGAAAAGTATTTCTATAATAGTAATATAATAGCTATAAAATTTAAAAGTATGAATAAAAAAGATATAAATAAAATCCTATATATGATAATTTATTAAAGTATTTATTAAAATGTGAAAAAATAAACTTTTAAAGCATATTTTTATAGGTTTTTTTTATGACAAATGAAAAATTAATTTTCATGATTCTAATATTAAACATTAATATATATATATATATATATATATAATATTAATAAGGTAAATAGTTTTTACCATCTTATTTTATTTAATATATAGAAGATTTATAAGTTTTATAAATAATGTATTATTTGCAAGTATTAATAGTAAATTCAAATTATATTAATATAATAAAATACATAAGTATCTGATAATTTTAAAATATTTTAAAATAAAAATTAAATATTATATGTGTAAGTGTAAAAGTTGGTAAAAATATACACATAATACTGATAAAATTTTTTATTGCAAGAACAAAAGTATTAAATATTAAAAAATATATAATTAATAAAAGTATAAAATTGAATATGAGCAATGAGTTAAGTATCTTATAATGCAACGGTTGATACTATTCAATGTAAAATATTAAAACAATTGTTATTATCATTTTTATTTGTTTTTTGCTAATTAACAGGGCAAAACGCCCAAAAACAAACATGCTAATTACTAAACCTAGAACAACAGATCTTCAAAGAGTCCAGCCTCAAAAGAGGATCCAAGGGAAGAGGAATTTCATTTTTTAAGACAATAGAAGCAACCGCAGACTCAGCCCCATCTTAGCCAAACAGTCTGCACATTGGTTTGTTTCTCTAAGAACATGACTAAACCTAACAACTTAATACTACGAAGGAGGAACCTAATTTCCTGTATAACAAAAAATAAAGGATGATTCTTATTCTGAATCATTGTAATTAAAGAAATGGCCTCTTTACAATCACTTTCAATCCAAATAATATGAATGTTTTTAGAAATGACTAATTTGAGGCCCCAGAAAATTCTCCAAAGTTTAGCAGCAAGAGGGGAATAACAAGGTTGGAGGAAATTGCAAAAACCAGCTATAAATCTTTCCATGTAATCACGTATAAGGCCACCACAACTAGCAGTCCTTAGGTTATACGCAACTGAACCATCAGTGTTCAATTTGAAATGCTTGTCCAGGGGTGGCTGCCATCTTATCAGATCAGTAGGCTTACCATAATGAGAAAGAGATTTCAAAATACCTCGGCCACAAAGATAAAAGAAATCAATTTCATGAATAATTTTGGTCAACAGGCCTTCATTGCTTATGGGACCATTCTAAAAAATAATAGAATTTCTATTATGCCATAAGTTGCAAATCACAATTCCATACAGAATATGCCAAAATGGCCGAGAATAAAAATTAATGGTAGACAGATTAAAAATAAGCCAATTATGAAGACCTAAACTAAAGAAAGGAACTCCCATATCCAGGGGAAGCAACTTAGACCAAATCTGTGATACAAACCAGCATTCACGGAGAACATGAATCACAGTTTCAGGTGCCTCATTACACCTGGAACACAAAGAAGAAGTAGTCATATTACATTGAAATCTCTCATCATTAGTTAAAAGTCTCCCATGAGCAACTTTCCACAATAAAACAACAATTCTGGGGTAACCTTTCTAGTCCCAAATTAGTTTAAAAAGTTGATTATTATTACTCATGTTATCATTAAAATCAGAAAGAAGAGTATAGGCTGAACTGATAGAAAACAAACCATTGCTAGTCAACCTCCAAAAAAAACTGGTCCTGGGCATTAGTAATTCTGGGAGGGTCAATCTTAGCAATCATATTACAAACAAAATCAGGAAGAACCTGCTTCAGTATTGCCAATCCCAGCAGCCATTATGAGAAAAAATAGCCACTGACTTTTGTAACTCCTTAGAATTAACTATATGGGAAGCATATCTAGATAAATTAGGGATATTATGAGCTAATGGTCTTTCCAAAACCTAACTATCATACCATTACTCAGAATCCAACCCAAACCTTGATAGAATCTATCCCAAACATCCAATATTCCTTTCCATATATAAGAACCAGTTTTACGACTAGTACAAACCTAAAAATTTTCTAGGCTAAAATTATATTTTTAATAAACCACTTGAGCCCATAAATCATTAGGGGATGTTAAAAGCCTCCAACAAAGTTTCATTTTCAAAAGTTTGATTAACTAATTGAATATTTCTAAAACCCAGACCTCCCTCACACTTGGGTTTACACACAGTCTTCCAATTAATAAGATGACATTTTTTCCCATTCAGAGAACCCCAAATAAACCTTTTACAGAATGTATCAAATTCCTTACAGATAGCTAAAGGAATAGTAATAGCTTGCATAAAATAATTAGAAATACTCATGAGACAAGATTGAGCAAGAGTAATCCTACTAGTCATAGATAGAGAATTCATTTTCCAAATAAAAAGTTTCTTCCTAATTTTATCAATAATGAATTTAAAATCCTGTCTATTAGGTTTTAGGTGGTTAATAGGAATTCCCAGGTAATTACCAAACTGATTAGACTTCCTAAATCCCAATCTAGTGCTAAGGTCTTGAGTGAGGGCAGAATCACATCCATTACCAAAATACACAGAAGATTTATCTTTATTAACAACAAGACCAGAAACAGAGGCAAAATTATTTAAGACTTCAGATATAATATTAACATTTTGATGGTCAGCTTTAGCTATTAAAATAATATCATCAGCAAACATGAGAATGGATATTTTAGGACCCCTATTACTAAAAGAAAAAGGCACCCAACTACCATTCTCTACTCTATCCTGAATCAAGTGACCTAACCTTTCCATACACATAACAAAAATGTAAGGAGAAATAGGATCTCCTTGTCTAATTCCTCTGTTAGGCCTGAAAACATCTGTACCATTATTATTCCAATTAATAGACAAAGATGAAGGGGAAATACACAGATTTATTAAGGAAAAAATATTGGAATTAAAACCCAAAGGTTGAAGAGTTTCAGAAATAAAGTTCCACTTAATTTTATCATAAGTCTTTTCTAAATCTATCTTAATAATCATGAATTTATTTTTGTGGCTTTTACTATTCATAGAATGAACCAACTCTTGTAAAATAAGGGTATTATCAATTCCCTGCCTACCAGGAATAAACTGGCTTGATTATTAGAGATAATATAAGGAAGAACCCCCTAATTCTATTAGCCAACAGCTTGGTTATGATTTTATAACTAACATTGCACAAAGATATAAGTCTAAATTGTTTAATATTTTCAGGGACATCTACTTTAGGAATGAGAGATATCATAATGTCATTCACCTCAGAAATTTTCATAGGGTTATTAAACACATCAGAGACAAACTTAAAAATAAAAGGGGCCAAAAAATCCTATTGATCCTTAAAGAAAACCGCATGCATCCCATCCGGCCCAGGAGATTTAAAATTTCCTATACTGAATAAAGTTGTTTTAACCTCTTCCATTGAAGGAACATAGTTTATCAAATCCAAATTAGCATTCCTAAAAGGAAGAAAGGTAAAAATTGTTTCAAGATTATTACTAATAGGACAGGAATCAAAATAGATATCCCTAAAATATTTTAGAACCATAGTTTCTAGTTTAATAGGATCAAATTCCCATTCTCCCTTATCATTCTTAACGGCCTCAATGTGATTAGCTTGTCTACGAATTTTGACAGCCTTATGAAAAAACTATTATTTTTATCACCTAGATTGATCCAGCTAGCTTTATAATGATGAAACCAGTAGGCTTCTTCAGAATCCAAAATATGATGATATTCTAGCCACAAGGAATTCCTGAGATTGACTAGGAAAAGGTTATATTTAACATCTAATTTATTAGTAATGCCCCTGATTCTATTAAAAAATCTTCTTTTTATTTAAAAAATATTATCAAAAACATTCAAGTTCCAATTAGAAATATTATTTCTAAAGTTAATTATGTTTTCAATCCAAGTTTTAGAAGGGACCAAGGATTTCTTAACCTGATTTTGAAAATCATCATGAGTTAACCAAGGAACCAAGAATTTAAAGGATTTATTACACTGTCTAGCCTGGTCCTTTTCCCTAATTTTTAACCACAGAGCCATATGATCTTACTTAAGGATAGGGAGGTGAATAACTGAACTATTAGAGAATAACATCCTCCAAGAGTTATTAACTACAACTCTATCAATTCTGTCTTTAATATCACCCCTCTACCAGATGAAGAGACTTCCCTTAAATCTCAAATCCTGGAGCCCACAGGTATTAAGACAAGCAGCAAACTAATTAAGAAGATTTATATTAACAGGTCTGCCCCCAGATTTTTCTTTTTCAAGGAGAACAACATTAAAATCTCTAGCCAAACACCAAGTACATTTCACTGTATAACTAAAGTTAATAAGAGATTCCCAGCATTGAGCTCTAAGCCCTTCCTGAGGATTGACATAGACAGAGGATAGGATCCAATAATTTTGATCAAATTTAACCCTTAAGTGGATAAAAAATTTAGTCTTTTCTAAAATATCAACCTTAATTTTCCTAGAGTTCCAAATTCCCCCAGAGAAACCCACTGCATCAACTTTTACACGACCATCTAAATTAAATCTTTTCATAACTGCATCAGCTTTGCTAAGGTTAATTCTTGGTTCAGAAAGGGCCAGAAAATCCAGATGATGGATCTTAATAAGGTCATTTATAAGTTTGGGGAAGGTATTTCCCCCAGCACCCCTACAATTCCAAAAAAGGTAATTCATGAAATCAGTTTTTAAGATTGAATACATCCTTAGGATGCAGAGATAATCTTATATTCTCAGAGTCAGAGATATTGCTATCAGTTATATCCAGTTCCTAATTTTTCCCTAAATCTAGGTCTATTAAAAAGGTCCTATTAGGTGGTCTATCAGTAGGGTCCGGATATGGAATTTCTTTTCCTTTCCAAATAAAGTCAGGGTTAAGTCCTATAATGTCTTGGATGTTATGAATAACATTCTTATTCTTTTCTAGAATTTTCGCATAGGTGCTCATTAAGAACATAGTTTCTTGGTCCTCCTTACTAGGTTGGAATACTTGTGGAGTTTGATCCTTATTTATGATAGTGTCTTGGTTCTGTGTAGGCCTTAAATCCTTGCCTTTACTAGTACTTTCACTTTTAAAATTCAATTTATTTTTGCCCCTTCGCCTGCCATTATCATTTGGTTTGATAGAATTCTGAGGCTTGGTTTGCTCCTTAGAGACTAAGTGATCTTGAGTACTAGATTACTTATTCTGGAATGATTCTTGACACTCAAGACTGTTATTTTCTACTTCCTGATTCATAACCTTATTATTGGTACTTAAAACATCAAACTTGGATCTAGATACAACATCCTTTACATTTCCATTTTTAGAATTAATCCTAAGACTTGCTGGGGAACTAGCCCTTCTCCTAAATTTTTTTTTTGCTAGCATCGAAGGACCGAAAAAGGTCTTCCTCTTTCCTATCTTCATTAACAGGTTCATCTATTATCCTATTTTTATCCAGACTAGCACAGTTACCTAGACCACCTTCCTCTCTATCAACATTAATAGGAATACTAGACTCAGTCTCCATATTTTGCTAACTAGGTTTGACAGACTCTACACACATCTCCTGGCGATTGCCATATTTACCACAAGTGAAACAAATCAAATGCAGCCCCTCATACTCCACCTTAAATTTTTGCCCTAAAGCTTTGAAAGTTGGGATCAACTTCCTCCTACGATCTATTTCTATACATATCCTAACAAACTTCCTTCTAGAGAGAAGCGATGTATAGAGATCAACTTTTAACATAGAACCCAAACAAGAACCTATCTGCCACAAGAACTTATTATTATACAATTCTAAAGGTAAGTCAGGAATCTGAACCCAGACTGCAATACGCCTAAGATTATAATTTTTAGTTCTAAAAAGAGGTCTCCACCTTTGGACTAAAAGATAGTGATCCAGAATCAGCCATGACCCCTCAAAGAGAGCCAATTTATAATCCTCCATATTTTCAAATTAAACTAGGAAGAATTCATTGTTTAAATCTAAGATTTTTATGAGGCTACTTAGTTTCTGATTAATATAGTTAAAGCTGACAATTTTACTAAGAAGTTTTACTATTAGGGTGTACCTCCACGACGCACACCACCCCTCATAGTCCTTTAGAGGAATCTTGAGATCTGGACACAGATTTTGTACCGTATTATGAACAGGGCCATTGTCTTCATTCTCATCCAAAATGTTAAAGTCATCTAAAACTGATTTTAATATTTCAGCATCATTTAAACTGAGATCTAAGTCATTAACCCCTATAACTTTATCCTTATAAGAATAGGGTTCAGAAGAGCGAGGGATAGAAGGCACCTTAGTGCTATGATTCATCAAATCCATCTCCTTCTTGGATCTTTTCTTACCTTCAGTACGTTCCATTTGTCCATACTACTCAAACCAAGACAGTTAGCAGAGACTCTTCCTTCCCAGAGAGCAGTTGCTAGATTCAATGTCGCTCAAGCACGATTTGGCTTGGGAAACTAAGACAAGAACCCTAGCAGCGTTTTCCCTTTTCTTGAAAGAACGAATGGTAATCTTGGAGAAAACTCTAGCAGCGCTATTTAGAAGATTCCTGATATTATCGTTATTTATCTAAAGAATATTTCATTATAGACATTAAATTTTTATTTTATAATTGTAAAATTAGCTCTCAATTATGACTATTATTTTATTTGTAATTTTATAATTTTTTATTTCTATTTAATTATAATATATGTTAATAAATGTATTTTAGTACTACATCATTATAATGTATTTTACGCTATATTATATTAAGAGTTAAATATATTGTTAATTTTTATAAAATTATTGAAATTTATTTTTCAATTTTATAATTTTTGTTTTATTTTTTAGTTAGTATAAAATATTTAAAATTAATTTTATTATTATTCAATTTTAATTAATCGTTAATTTGGCTATAAAAGCTTCACTTGATAGGTTTTTAAATCTATATAAAATTATTAAAATTCCTTTAACTCCTTATAAAAAAATTATGTTTTAGTCTCTACTATATTTAAATATAATTATATATAATAAATATATAAATAAATAAAATATTAAAAGTCAGTAAATATATGAAAATAGTGAATTTAAAAATAAAATTAAAAACCTGTTGTACAACATGTTTAAGTAAAAAAAATTACACATAAATGTTAATTTTTAATTAATTATTTAATCAACTTAAATTGAAGGACTATATTAAAAGTTAAAATTTTATAATTATTTAAATTAAAGTAATGTTTATTTGAAATCACCGTTATATAAGTTTAAAGATATTAATATATTACTAGAAAAAAAGATATTAATGTATTATTACATTTAATTCAAGTATTCTTAAAATTTTATATAAGAGTTGAAGTTTTTTATTTTTATAAAAAATTTACTATATCTATTAGTTATTATTTTAATTAATAAAAATTATTAAAACTATGGATATTAAAAAATACATTTGTTTACTAAACATGCATTAAATTTTAAGACTGAAATTATAAAAACATAATTATTTATTAATTTTATAAAATAATGAAAAATTAAATTAAAACAAATCAAATAATAAAAATATTAAATTATAACTTACAAAAATATAAAAAAAATTAATAATAAATTTTATATATCATACAAGAACAATGATTTTTCTTTATTTTAGAAAATATTTTGAAGACGGAGATATTTGAAAGAGTTAAGAATGAAATGAGAAAAAGGTGATAAATGGAAAGAATAATCAAGTATAATAATATGATAAATAAGTATAAGAAGAAAGTTAACAATATACTTTTTTAACACACTCTAAATTTATTGGTTAAAATTTATTAAAAATTATAAAAATTATGAAGTCTCATGTGTAACATCTTTATTTTTATTCAACACAATAAGAGTAAAATTTTAGAATTTATATGAAAATTTACTTAAATTTATTACTGGTCAAATATAACATGTGAAATTATTATATATCCTGTTTATTTGCTCAAATGTATCAGAATTTTGAATAATAAAATAATAAAATAAAAAAAATTTTAACAATAAAAATTGAAATAAAATGAACACTCATTGTTCTCTTGATATACAAAATAGTAACATTTACAAAATATTCATCAAAATACATCAAAATATATTAAGACTATTTTCCAACATTTACAAAATGTAAAACATAATAAATTTTAATGACCAGTCTATCCATCACATGACCAAAGAGATACTAATCATCCCTGTGCCATCCCTCTATCATCGCTATATCATCGGAGTCGAGATCATCATCCGATTCAAAATATAGATCACCAGGATCTGTAGTAACTTGGGTACCCGTCATCTGCTCAAATGTTTATCGAGATGGTCTTCCAAGATGATCATGATCATAGTACGTCAACAAGTAGGTTAATGCTGCTAGGGTCCTCACGGTGCCAGGAAAGATATATACATAGAGGGTACGATAGATTCTACTTATAGGATAATCAAAAGGAATGTTATAAGCTAATTTCATTTCCATCATAACAATGTTGCTAGGTATATCATTTACATATATAGCAATCTTAAAGAAACAAAGTCTCTAACATTCATTAAATACATAATTAAATCTATTAGTTACAGAACTATCTACTAATCTAATTCTCTCGGTGGGTGCTGTAATCTTGGTTCCCTGAAATGTTTATGTAAGGATGAGTCTCTATTTTTATTATTAAGCATACATTCGCAAATAATTCAAGAATATAGATAAAGAAATCATGCAAGCATCATATAACAAGATCATTAATAATCTAATTTATTAAACTTAGGTCTATTACTACTAACACTTTCATTTCTCAATTTCACTGCCCTTGGGATCTCTTGAGATCTTCCTTAGCATAGATAGTTGCTAGATAGCCACAGCTACACAGATACAACGTGTGCTGACCCGACCTCTTTTAGCAAAAGCATGGTTAGAAGTATTAGTCAGGAAATGAGTGTGAAGCCTGTGGTGCTCTTACTCTCATTTGTCTTGCGCAATTCAAGAGAAGCATCCACTACCCTTATTTCCCCAAGACTTTTCAGTCTTCTCCATCTTTCATACTCTCAGTATACCTCTGAACTATTTATACCCGTCCTTATCATATTTCTTTCCCTTTCTATATTCTATCTCATTTTTCCATATTTTATTCTAACTCATTATTACTTCATACAATAAATCAGTTATTGTTGAGAGTTAGTTCCGTCGGACTCAGTCCACTATGTACATGCATATATTCAAATAAAGATCATACTCATCATCAATCACTACCGAAACATGCTTCATGCATAACAAATCATATTCCAAATATGTCAAAAACATATTATCATGCATCACATACTCAAATCAAGCATTTTCATAAATACAAACACAACAGTTCTTAGCAATAAGATAGAGCTCTCCTTATCTTAAAAAACTAGTTTTGGTGATGAGATAGCAAGAGAAGGTTGGTTCATGGACCAAGGTAGTTCGACAATTACATAGAGTCGAAGTTTGAGCTCAGATTCAGTGAAGTTTTGGAGTTTCTAAGACTTTTATATGTAATAGAGAAGAGAAAGTTTAGAGAAATTGATAGAAGGATGTGAGTTATAGAAATGAAATGAATTTTCATGTTGAAAATCTCTTAAATACCCTCAGCTCTCCACGCTCTTGCTTGAGCGACGACATCTAGCTTGAACGATGGATCCCTCTCCTGAGCGAGATATGCAAACAATGGTTTTCTCAATATTTTTCTTGTATGCTCGCTTGAGCATGCTCCATCTTGCCTGAGCGAGATGACGACCATAGAGGGCGATATTTCTCCTGTGAGTCTTCGCCTGAAAGACACAGCTCGCCTAGGCGAGATCTTCATCTCGCCTGAGCGAGGTGATGGTTGGGCAGATTCTATCCTATCTCGCTTGAGTGAGAATCATCTTGCTTGAGCAAGATTGCTATGAAACAAGATATTTCTGGGCACTCAATCTCGCTTGAGCAAGATTCCCTGCATCATCCTCTTCTAATACTCCTCAAAATACACTTCTAACACATCTTAATGCTATTAATATTAAACAAAATATAATATTCTAAATAATGAAAAGAGGGTGTTACATCACTCATTCTTATTCTTAAATTAATATTTCATTATCATACTTTTGTAATTTTCAATAAATTTTAGCCAATAATATGTTAGAGAAAGAGTGTATGCTAGTGCCTTACTAGCATTTCTCATAAGTATAAATATTGTAGGAAACACAAGTGGTACACACATTCTATTTGTAATCAAGTAAATGTTGTTTCTTTTAATATATGATAAATTAATATTATATATAAAATTATATCTAATTTCTTTTTATTTTTATTAAACATATATCTTAATAAAATTTTTAAAATTTTAAAAATAAATTGAATATTATATAATGAATATTTTATGTTTAAATTAAGTAGAAACTAAAATAACTTTTTATCCCAACTAAAAGTGAATTTTGATAATTTTATAGGAATTAGAAAACATATTTAACCTTCTTTTAATAGTACAATTATGTGAAAATTAATTAATTAAATCAACAATTAACATAATGAGTAACAAGAGAGACTAATTTTGAATATTTTACATTTATTAGGAACTAAAATAAGAAACATTATACCAAAAAAATATATTAAAGAGTGATTTTGTATTATTCTGGAGAGCAATTCAAACTATTATAACAAGTGTTGTTATGTAAAATTTAATGTACTTAAAGAGTTATGTCACTTGAAGAGCAATTTTCATAACTACTTTTCAAGTGCTACTTCACATGAATCATTACTATTAAAGCTAAAATTACTACTATTCAAGTAGAAATGTTACTTTGTTTAGAAGTATTTATCAACTTTAAAATTTCCATATACTAAATTTTTTTGCAAAATGAATATTTCATATAATCACTAGGTCCTTTCGATCTTAAACTCCAACTAAGTAAATTATTATATTATAAATTACATATCTAAAATATGAAACTTCTTCTTTAATAAGTTTCTTTACGTTATTACTTGGTAAACAAAAAGAGTTGTTAAAGGGGGACAACCTTGTTGGCGCAAAGAAGGATGAGTCTGATATAGTGGTGGAAAGAGAGTTGAAGTGATGAGAAAGAAGATGAAAAAGAAGAGATGTTAAACTCTCAATTTTGTTGCTCTTGTATTAGAAAAATAAGAATTTTGCTGCATGGTATCTCGCTCAAGTGAGATACGTCTTGCTCATGCAAGACAAGATTTTCTGGGTTAACCATTTTGGAGTACTCTCGCTCAAGCGCTCAAGCAATATATGATAAAATTACTGCAACTATCCTCTCGCCTAAGTGAAATGGAACTTGCTTAGGCAAGAAATCGTAGGAAAAGTGGGGAGTTCTTTGGACCCATTCTCACCCAGGCAAGAATGTCTCTTGTAACACTTATTTTTATTCTCTTGTTATTGGGTAAAATAAGAGTTTTGCTGCAAGATTTATCACTCAAGCGAGATGTGTCTCGCTCAAGCGAAACAGACATTTTCTAAACTGGTGTTTTGGAGCATTCTCGCTTAGGCGAGGTAAGCCTTGCTCAAGCAAGAAAGGATGGGGTTGCCTCAATTGTCCTCTCGCTTAGCCGAGAAGGAAGCTTGCCCAGGCAGGGAGCAACTCGCTCAAGCGAGATGTCGGAGAAAAATCTGGAACTCTCTAGACTCGTGCTCGCTCAAGTGAGAATACCTCTCGCTCAAGCGAGGATATCAAAAAAATCATTGTCTGGTTAGCTCGCTTAAGTGAGGAAGAGCTCGCTCAAGCGAGAATGTGCTCGCTCAATTGAGATCACGCGGGTTTAAAGGGTATTTAAGGGCTTTTACATTTAGAAATTTCATTTCTCACCAAAACCACTTCTCTTTCTCTGATCTCTGTGTTCTCTCCCTTTCCTATCATAAGGAAAGCTTTCAATATCTCTGAATCTTTGTTGGATCGGAGCTCCAACATCCGTTCTTCTCAAATCCGAGTAAGTTTCTAGAGCCTAACCTTTGAATCTAGTTTCTATTTCTCTATTCTTTCTCCTTCAGATAGTAATATATTCTGTGACGTTAGAAAGAACTCTAGTTCTTGGGAAGTTTTACCGGTTGAGATGTGGAGTTTCTTCCTAGAGCTCACAAAGAACTTAGTTCTCAGACCCATTTCCGGGTAAGGGGAGTATTTTTGAGCCTTTGTTTTATTTCTATATGTAATGAGCCCATGAGAATATGAGTAATCTATTTTAGTAATAATCTATAAATTTTGATGAAACCATATGGTAAAAGAGAATTTTTGGTATAAAGAAAGGTTTTGGGTTTATTTCAAATCACTGGAATTAGATTCTTAGCAAAAGTTATAGGCTAGAACAACATGAAGAAGTTTTAGGACTAAGTTAATTGAGATAAATAGGAGTTAAGTAATAAAAGACACAGAATACTGAACTCTAGGTTAGAAACCTCTATTGAGATTAAGGAAATATGATCTCTGGTGAATGATTATGAAATTGCACGATTTGGGTTGAGTCCGAGGGTGTCTGACCCTCGGTATATTATGTGCTAATGTGTTATTGTTTGAGGTTATGTATTGAAATAAAAGAATATGATGATTGTTTGAATTTAATGAAGTTTAGTGGATATTGGGAAGAAGAAATGTATAAATATGTGAATCCAAATTTGTTGGGATATATGAATTACTGAATATGTTTTGATGAATTGAATGATGAGAAAAAAGGATGGAAATTGTAACAGTGAATAGAGGTGTATGAGTATGGCTTTTGGGAAATTATGTGATATGAAAAAGTAATGATATGTGTGAAGGAAAGAAAATGGAATACTAGTACATGTGTTACAAATACACTGATTGATGTGATTATGATATATGTGTTGTAATACATCGATAGGTGAGATTATAACACATATGTTGTAATACATCGATTAATGTAGTTGCAACATATGTATTAAAACAATATAATGTGTCAGAACAATATAAAGAGAGGTGTCATGGTTGAGATATGATATGGATAGTTCAGAGATATACTGGGGGTATAGGATTTGGAGTTGATTGTGAAAATTTGGGGAAAATGAGAGTGGTAAATGCAGTTCACTGAATTGTACACAATGTAAAAGTGAGAAACATTTACAGGCCTCACACTTATTTCTTGACTGAACTCCTAACTATACTTTTGTTTAGAAGGCTGTGAAAGCACACGTTGTATCCGTGTGTGGTTTAGCTCATCAACAACTATCTATGCTGCGTAAGTTCTCTGTAACTAGAAAGAGTATGTTGGCAGTGAGTTAGGGGCCCGAGAGTACCATTGAATTGATGGAATATTCGAAAGTGAAAGGGATAAAGTGACACAAAATTATGAATCGGATTATGATATTTGGCTAAGTGTAAAGTAATGTGCTTTCATGTCTTATTATTATTGTATGTTTAATTGAGAATTAAAATTTGGAGGGAAATAATGTGAATGGATTAATTATTTTTCAAGAATAAAAGAAGTTATGTTGCATGTGTATGCTAGAAGAAGTAGGGAATGCATAGACTTTGAATATAAATTGATAAATATTTTGGAATCAATTTGATAAAGTGGAAATGAATTGAATAATTGAATTACAATATTATACAAGGAGAAATAGATGTTAATTAACCAAATGATGAATGAATTTGTTAGAAATTGATTGTTCCTAACTTATTATATGTGGTTTTTGACAATACTGTCTGCATTGTTTCTTTTATTTTATAAATTAAGATTTAGTGGGCAAGAGATGCTCACCCTTACAACTATTTTTCAGGTAAAGAAGATCGATTCATTCTAGGGTCATACTCGTAAGGAATAACAGGAAGGAAATTGCTCTGTAGAGTTTAGTTTATTTAAGAGAGAGAATTGAAAAGATTTTATTGAATAAATTCTATTTAAAGTTATTTACTTTATACTATTATATTGATGAAAGTTTTAATTTAAAGATAAAGCACTTTGAAAAATTTCTAGTGAAGGACGATTAATATAGCCTTTCAGTTTTCTTTAAATGTGAAGTATTAAATTAAATTGTTTATGAATGAAGTTCTTTATCTTACTCAATTTTAGTAACTCTAAACAACATGATAAAAGATTCTTATATATTTATTGATCTTTTACTTAATTTACTCAAGAAAAGAAATAAAAGAATTATTTTAGCTTTTCTAGAGAGTGTGAATTGAGAATTCAAAAAAAATATATAATTGTGATTTAAAATATAACACACTTCCACTGATTTAGAATATATATATTCAGGAATATTTTCTACATTCATCTATGTTTTACCCATTTTATTCAAATAATTGATGAGATTTCCATATCTTTATAGAATAAATTAATTAATAGAAAGTAGGATGTTACATCTCTTGCTCAGGCAAGGATATCAAAAAATTGGGTAAAACCATTGTCTGATTTTCTTACCCAAGCGAGAGGTGATCTCACTTAAGCGAGAATCCACTCGCTCAAGTTCTCTTACCTCTCGTTCAGGCAAGAATATCAAAAAATTGGGTAAAATTGTTGTCTGATTTTCTCACCCAAGTGAGAGTTGGTCTCACTTAAGCGAGAATTCACTTGCTCAAGTGAGAACGCGCGAGTTTGGAGAGGTATTTAAGGAATTTCCATATCATTTAGAACCAAATAACATTCCTTCTCATTTCTCTTTACTCTCTCACCTTCTCTTCTTAGAGAAAACCATCTGAGTTCTGAAACTCTTCCGAATCTGAGCTTGAACACTTGTTTCAAGTAAGTTTCTTGGAGCTTAGTTCTCCAATTCTCTCATATTCCTTTGTTTTCTCCTTCTTTAAAGTTTTCTACTTTGTAATACTAGGAAGATCTTGGTCTTTAGGACAAAATCTTCCATCAAAATTGTTGTATATATCTTTTAAACCTCACGAAGAACGCGATCTTACAACCTAAATTTTTCCTATTTATGCGTTTCAATTTACAAACTCTAAATTTTTCTACTTTGATTTACAAACCCTAAATTTTTCTACTTTTATTCATAAAAATCTAATATTCTTGAGATTTTAATACTAAGAATTGAACTTTTGGGCATGAAAGACCGATAATTATTTCATAAATTATCTAGACAAAATTTTATAGTAAAAGTTATAAGTAAACCAAGTTTCTGAGGAGTTTCTTTTTATGATTTTACTATTATTATGTGTGTACAGTTAATATTAAACTATTATTCTATATGATATGTGTTAAAAGGTACTAAAAACTTTAAAATAAATGATTTTATTAAAATTGAGAAAGTGTGTATATTAGAAAATACTAAACTTTATGATAAATGATTTTATTAAGACTTAATTAATTCTTTAAGGAATTGTTACTTATTCTAATATTTTAATCTAAAATCCTATCTATGATTGTCAATTTAGACTATCAAAGTGTAGGAATGTGCTGCCATTTTCTGTTAAGAAATCAACATCCAAGTTGCTCAAAATTACAAGCAAACCAAGGGTATTTAAAGCATTTCTATTTTAGGAGCAGTTTGGTAATTTCACTTCAATAAATGAATTTTTTTGGTTTTTCAATTTCTCGTTCTAACTTTCTTAATTTATCTAGCTTTATCTAAATTAAAATTAATTAAGTCTTAATATTATTAATTAATACTTGATGGAACCTTTATCCAAGTTCTATCAATTAAGAGCATCTTGATCTTTCACTTGTTAACTTAAATATTTTAAGAAATTCATTTTTAAAAATATAAGAAATAGTAGAATTTATTATATGAGAAAAAAATTAGTATTTTATAGTAGGAGTTCATTATTATTTACTATTTAGAGAGTTCCACTAGTAGCAATTGGTGCTTAATTACACTTGGGAATTTTGTTGTTAGCATCATATTTTATAATTTTAGTTCTAGAAAGCTCTACTAACAACTAATAATACTCATCATGAACATGGATTAAGTGGTCTAAAGAGAGTCTTAAAGCTCTAAATATAAATAGAAATACTATGGACTGATGGGGAGAAAACTAAAGAACTCTTGGATTCTTATGATGGAAACTAGATTTTTATTCTCCTTTTTTCTTTCTCTTCCTTTATTCGTGATGTGTTCTTTGTTTTAAATTATATTTATGGATTCTATGTTGAAGATAAACAAGTGATTTCCTTACCCTAGGATTTAGGAGTAGTCTAATTTTTCTAGATGATAATTATTTAAACTTTTTATTTATATTATTAATTTTTGTTTTATGAGTTCTGATTCAATTTATGAAATTCTGAATGCTTGCAATTATTTCTAGAAATAGCTTTTGCATGATCTTAAACATTAAGAAAGTACAAAATGTAAACTTTGTAACATCCTTATTTATTTAATACAGTAGTGAGAATAATTTTGGAGTCGATAAGGGAAATTAGTTTAAATTTGTTTGCTCGCAGAATACAAAGCGCAGAAATATAAACTATTTTATTTAATTTACTCATACCTATAAAAATTTAAATGATAAAGTAATAGGGATTAAACAAATTAATTAAAAAATAAAGTAACATTAATATACATTGTTCTCATAAATTTATAAGAGCTTAACATTTTCAAAATATAAATATGACAAGTCCTAATGAGCAGTCTATTCACCAAGAGACTGAAGACACTACTAGTCATTATTCCCAAATCACCCCTCTATCTCTGCTATCTTTTTGGGGAATAAGTCTTTGTCTTCATCAAAGTCACCCTTGTTAGCTACCAGTTTAGGACCCGTGATCTGCTCAACGGTGCAATGACTTAGTCTTCCATGCTGATTGTGGCCTAGAAAAGTATAGTTCTATGCATTTAGTGGCTTGGTCAAACCTCTGTATATAACTACACATATAGTATGGTGGATTCTACCACTGTGAGGGTAATCAAAAGGTACGTCATATTCTATGGTCATCTCTAAGGTAAATGTAATACACGAACCATCATTACTACGTATAATAAAACTACAATGGCATAACCGCTGCCACTCCCTAGCTACATGATTTATTCTACTAGTGATAAGTAACTTGGACAAACTAACAAGTTCCGGGGGATCCGTGATCTTTGCTCCTTGAAAGGTTATATAAGGATGAGCGTCTCTTTTCATTACTAAACATGAATTTACATTTAAGTTAAACAATACAAGCAAGGATAATATATTAATCAATCACACAATACCATCATATCCATATTCATACAAAAAGTATCAATCATTCAATTTATCACATTTCCTTTCTACTGATTCTTGGAGTTCTCATTTCTTACTTTCACTGCCCCTAGGATCCCTTGAGATCTTTCTTAATATACATAATTGTTAGATAGCCACAATTAAATAGATACAACGTGGCCCTTTTTAGTAAAAAGATGGTCAGAAAATAAGTGTAAGGCCTGTAGTGCTCTTAGTCTCAGTTGTTATGCACAATTCAAGAAGAGCATCCACCACCCTCATTTTTCCAAGATTTTTCAAATTGCCTCAATCTTCCACACTCCTTGTGTATCCCTCAACTATCCATACTTGTCCTTATCATTTTCCCTTCTCATTCCATTTCACTTTTCAAATTTCTCATCTTACTTCTATGTTTTTCTTTATGACTCTACTCCTCTCATTAGTCATTATAGCCCGAACTTATTTTCTTTATACTAACATATTATTCATCCTTTTCTCTTTCTAATTTTTTCATCTCATGCATACATTTATTTCTAATTCACATGTCATTTCAATCCATTAAGGACAAGAAAAATCATGTTATCAGCAAAATTATTTAGACATATATTCACAAACAAGGACACATAGCCACACTCATACGAATACAATAAATCATGTTTTCAGTAATGGAATAGAGCTCTCATTACCTCAATGAATAAGTTTTGTGAAGAGAACTAGTGGAAAAAGTGGTCTAACAGGCTAAGATCTTCCAATGATTCTGTAGAGTTGAGGTTCAAGCTCAGATTTAGAGTAACTTTGGAGTTTCTAAGACTTTTATCTGAATAAGGGAAGAAAGAGTTCAGAGGAAAAGAGTTAGGAAGTATTTTTTGGATTATAATGCAAGTCTCAAGTCTAAAATGCCTTAAATACACCTGGATTCTCGCGTGCTCTCGCCTGACCAATGGTATCCTCACTTGGGTGAGCTCTATTTTGCATGAGTGAGATATGCAGACAGTGGTCTTTCTAACTATTTTATAATATTCTCGCTTGAGTGAGCCTATTTTCGCTTGAGCGAGATGACAATTGAGCTGAGTTTATTCCATTCTCGCTTGAGCGAGAAAGCCCTAAAATCTTGTGGTCCTGAGTACTCAGTCTTGTCTGAGTGAGACTTGTCTCGCCTGAGCGAGATCTCCTACAAATTTTTTTTATTAAAACACTTATAAATCATTTTCAAACATACTTTAACACTATTTAATATCAAACAATCCACCAATTTTACAAACTTCGGTGTTAAAAATTACCTTAAAATCACAAAAATAGTTTTGATTTATTTTAGTCAAATACAATTGCAACGAAAGTATAGGTTGGTTTAATTAAGCACATTATTGTATCTTGAAAGAAATGAATAATTAGCTAAGGTTGATTCACTTTCCAAACTTGTAAAACTCAACAAGAGTGATTATCTTTTTAGTTTTGGCAATGCAAATTGGATAGAACCTTAGTCTTACAAGTTTTTGCATTATAAATCATGTCGATCCTTAAGTTTGCGTTCCAATTTGTTGTATTGCAATATTTATTCACTTTTTCTATTTTAAAAATCTCAATTGGAACAGTTAAATTATTGAATCGTTTATAGTCGTGGCACTTAACAATATAGTTTATATGGATATGATATTTTACTACTTAACAACTTGTGCACTTGTAAGAAAATCGTATGTTCATATAATATACTTTTTAAAACTATTGCTATAAGAGAGTAAAAAAGTATTAAATTCATAAAATTTTTATTATATATATAATATTTTGTTGTAATTACTTTATTATAACGTTAGAATATTTTTATTATATAATTTTATCTATAACAGATAAATTATTATATTTTATTAAAAAATTTTACGAAAACAAAAGGAAAACTGTACAGAAGAACATGGCATTATCAAGGTCATAACTAAAATTCTTTTAAAAGCTTTTTTTTTTCTATAACCTTTCTAATTTAGAGTATGCTACTACGGCGAAAATTTGAGTGGCAGAAGACATGAGGAAAGAAATGGATACGAAATTCATTAAAGATTTTCTTTTTAAAATTGTGTCAAATGAAACTTTCAATTACTCCAAGTCTAGATGGATAGCTGACATTTTTTTTTTAAGCTAGTAGCTTAGAGGCAGAGGTAATATTAGAGTTTGATCCTTCATTAATACCAATTAGCTTCAAGACAAATTATCAATGTAGATAAGTCAGCTCGCTTTAGTCGAAAATGAGCAAGGAGATAGAAGAAATCCAAGGATGAATGCAAATAAAAGAAGCAGAAAACCATTCTAAGTACTTGGGAACTTCCAACCTTTATGTAAAAAAGGTACTCGAAGTACTTAAGCAAATAATTTTGCATCTTAAAATAATCTAAAAACCTGAAGACTTTGGGTTCAAATAATCTAAAAGTCAATTTAGAAAACAATTTAAGTATCAAGACTTTGGGTGAATTTATTATAAATTGAAGTCACTTCATGTAAAAAAAGAAATACTTAAATATTTAATATAGTAAATATCTTGGCTAAAAATCAAGGATTGAACATAACATTGTCTTAAGAGTATACAAGTATAAAATCCAATGTACTCATCTTTCTAACTTTGCTCTCATTTGCTTTGAAGGAGTTGCTTTTAAAGTTTTAAAAAATCTTTTAAAAATAAATTCAATCCCTTTCTCTTATTTTCAATAT
Source organism: Abrus precatorius (assembly GCF_003935025.1). Taxonomy (NCBI): domain Eukaryota; kingdom Viridiplantae; phylum Streptophyta; class Magnoliopsida; order Fabales; family Fabaceae; genus Abrus; species Abrus precatorius. The sequence continues at coordinate 1,594,934 of NW_020874439.1, read as the reverse complement.
CTTTATTTCTTACATATAAATAATTCTTCAAATATTCATAGTCGAAAAAAAATATTATAATACTTTAAACTAACAAAAAAAATCTCCAAGTAAATTGAAGTTAATCTAAAACTAGAATGAACCCATAACTAAATCCTACCTGCTACTTTCAAGAATGGTATTTGATTTATTTACATAAAAAGACCAATTAAAACTAGTATTTTGCTTTTCCTTGATTAGGTATCAATCATACATACATACATACGATATACGTATATATATCCATGGATATAAATTATCTTTAAAATGTAAGTTCTTTCTAACCATGATTAACATTCAGCACAAGGAAACATTTTCTATCTTCGTTGACAAAGCATAACATAAACATGAAAAAAGAAATACTAATAATAATACTTTTATTAACCAATTTAAGACGACTTCTGACAATGGACATGGATACATTATGGTCACAATCAACGACAACAAATTTAAATACCATGGCCAGATGCCTGGAACGATAGCCAATAAGGAAGCATTTCTAGTTTCTTCAGAAGGTTCGATACGGTTGGAAACAAGATCCCCTCAACAAAGCCAAATAGGTGGCCAAACACTTTCTGGAAGTTTTACATGCTCAGTCTCCTCGTCAATTTACTCTACAAAGCCTTTGCTTGTTTTCCTGCTTGGAGGCTGGCCAAAGAGCTGCTGACTTAATTTACAAAGATATTCATGAAGATCTCAACTTCCCTATTTGACCAAGAAGTTTCCTCACAGATTAGATATACCCTTAGAATGGCACCTTGCCCTTCTTTTGTGACCTTTCACTTCTCTTGGTTGTTGCTCATATTTTTTATCTTGGACATCTGCAAATTAAGCAGTCCATGCACTCTATGCTTCAGCTACACAAGAAAAGCAACAACCCTTATTAGTCAATAAACTTGGGCACAAAAAAAAAGGTAAAATAAATAAAAATCTAACAAATAAGGTAAGGTTGCTCCAATATAGTTGGCGCATCAAATGTCTCTCAGCATCTTGTTTTTCTTGCAAAAAAAAAAAAAAAAAAAAAAAACTTGAAATTATACCCATGCTTTGGACCATATGGACTATGTTCCTTACCCCATCTCCTCCTCCTCTTTAAATTGGACAAAACTTAAATGCAGTATTATACGTACTAATGATGTCGTGTTCTCTAATATTACTAGAGTTTTACCTTGATAACGTGTGATAATTTTTAATGTTCGTATGTTAACCTTTAATGCGGACCTTTATTATGCATATTATTGAAGTGAAACTCTAATTCTAATTGAAGAATAACACCTGCAGAATCAATGGTACTACACCTAAGATAATCCTTTCAAATATTTCTATTTTATCCGTCCTAACCTATCTATTCAATTGAAGTTTATGAAAGTAAGATGATCCTATCTTCATACCTCTAATTGCCTTGAGCAAACCAATTTTTTATATGGTTAAAATACAAATTTGCTTCCTATAATTAACATTCATTTACAAATTAAGAGCCTTATTTGGTTCATGGAAACGTTTTCTGTTTTCATTTTGTTTTCACTTTTAATTACAAAATTTTCACCTTGTTTTGATTCTATTTCCTGCTTCCTAAAATTTGTACATGAAACTGCGAAAACAGAAAAAAGTTATTTTCAGTGTTTCTTGTACAAATCTTTGAAAATAGGAAATTGAATGAAAACTAAACATTTTTTAAACCAAACAGCCGCTAATGTCTCTCCTAAAGTAACTTACATCTTAGTCCCTATATGAATGGTTCATTACACTTTAGTTCCTATCATTTCAACACCATTAGTAAAAGTTACTATTTATTAAATTACAATGACTGAGCCACGTTAACATTTTCCAAATGGTGTTATTATGACTATTAAAACACAACGAAACATTTATACAAAGACTAAAACGTAAGTTTTTTGGGCCCAAAACCAATTTGTAAATAAGTGTCAATTTTAGGAACTAAAGGTGTATTTTAATCCTATTATCTTAAGTTTTAAAACATCAAATAATATCTTAATCATTTTATAGAATATTTTGAATAAAATGGGGAAACAATCTTAGCTGTTTCTTAATTTCATTAGGTTTACTATTTATTTCCCAATTTAATTAGGGATTTAGGAGTCTATTAGTGAGCTTGGGCTTGCATTGGTAGTAGTACGCTAATACTTAACCAAATTATTAGTATAAATAGATGTTGGTGTTTTGTATTTTACATACACAAACAAATTAGCAACTAATATTGATGGGGTTGTTACAAAATTTAAGTCTTTAATCACCAAGCACCAATTACATAATTTAATTCTTTAAAAGCTTCAAAATTATAATTTGGTTTTCAATGAACCGCAGCAACTTATTTTAAAATTCATTATAACTTTTATTCAAACAATTATATATAATGTGATGTGCTGAGGCAGTGGGTTGAAAGCCCATGTGAGGAAAATGGCTTGTATCATGCCAAAGAAATTAGCAGTTGCCTCAACAGGATGCACCATGTGCTTCCACCAAAAATGGGGTGGGGGATAAAGAGTGCCAATATGGCTATCATTACAAACAATTCTATCCATAAAATTGTGATTATTAGCAAAAAGTGGGTTATAGCTTATTCTTTCCATGATTCTACAAACTTTTAGGAATTTATCATTGTTAGATTCTAATGAAAATGTGAAAAATTAGAACAGAATTTCCTCACCTCATGTAGCCCTTCTTGTGTTTTCACAGATACATTAATAGCTCCATCAGGACCTGATTTCCGGTATTTTTGGAGCTCAAATTGAGTGGGATAAAGTTCCTCTGTTGCATAGACCACTGGAGACATCTTCAACAGATCTGATTTTGACACAACATCAAGCCACAAATGTCCAGTGAACCTTTCTCTGATTTCTTTGTATATTGAAAACTGCATAACCAACCACCATCAATTGAATGCCTTATCAAAAGACCAAAACTGTCGATTACAATTATTTTCAGATTTTTTATACCCCATCTCCAATCCAGATTTCCCCCAAAAGTAAGATAATAGCCAAAGGTTAAAAGCAAGGAACTTTCTTTTGTCTGTCTGTAAAATGTCACAATAACTTTATAGATAATTTCCAGTTTTTTACAATTAACCTATGGGAAGGTAGGTTTTTCTGTTTAACTGTACAAAATTCCACATAGACAACCATAAGCTAGCAATCACAATTTGTAGATATCAGTACTGTCTTAGGACCATCCATTTGAACTGTTTAATGTTCCCTCAATCAACTGACAACAGTTTATTATAAGCAAGAATGGAATAAAGTAGCACTTAATGGACAAAAAACAGACAAAAAGCCAGATGCTCATCAACCTCAAACAGTGGGCTTTTCTAGCTCATAGTGATTGACCTTCCAAAATAACTGAAGTTAAAAAACTTTTTTAGCCAACCTGATTCTCTTCATCAATGGCAGATCGAGTTCATGGCTGATTTCATCCAGTCCATTTAGGTATGATCCAATGGTTAATATTCGTGTTTTAATCTTAATCATTCACTAGAGACATCCCCTATATATATTTCAAATTAGAAAAACTACAGGATCTTTGATACAGTAACGAATGGAGGATTCTTGAAAGGGATGAAAAACCTCAACTAAAACTATGAATAGTAGAACATCCAAAAAACAATTTTGTAGAGATTATTAGGGGTTCATCAAAATGGAAAAAGCTCTACCCCACAGCATTGGATACTCCTAGAATTAAAATTTGAAATACAAACATTTCAAACCATGGAAAAATGCTCTCCTCCAACCATGGTGAAAGTAGCATGCAAGTCAACATAGAAGCAAGGTTTTGATAATAACTAACAAGCAAGGAAAATGACAAGCATAAGTCAAGGACTTCAAGGTTTAGATCATTAGTACTTTGATGCTTTGTGACATATGTGATGTGATTATGCTTAAGCTCAATCTTGAATTTGTGTTGGGCCTAATTTAACCCCAAAAGCTAACTCATTAAGTGAGGATTGTCTTAACTTTTATAGGCTCTATTTTGGTCATGTGTAGTTGATGTGGAATCTCAGCACACAACTCTCATGCCAACGATTGGACATCTGGAGCATGAAAATTGTAGGACTGACAGTGACACACACATATTGTATTCGGATTTTGGGAAAGCTGTAGAAACTAGGACCAACTAGATTGCACTAGGAAAGCTACAGGACTAGGTAATCTGTGAGACCAGGTTATTTTTGGACAATTAATGCTGGTTTAATATCGAATCTATGATAAGCTTCAACATAATCTTAAATTTTCCCAACTCAACCCTAAAAGTTAGCTTGTGAGGTAAGATTTGCCTTAATCTTTGTAAGTTCTATGTTGCTCATATCTGTAATCGCACTTAAAATTTAAAGAGTTGTGAAATTGCATATGCACAGTCTATGTGACTCTATTCCTCCAAAAATACTTTTACTTAGAATATCTCAAATTGCTTTTAAAAGGGGAAAATAATTTGACTTGATCCAAAAATCTTGTACTTATTTTTATAAATAGAATTTATTAAGATAGAAGGGAAAAGTACATATGCAAGAGGATAAGAAATCCTCATTCCTCAAGAACTAAAGAAATCATGACCAGAAACAAAAGGAGAAAGAGAGAACTAAGAACATGAATCAGGCAACACAACATGCTAATCTCTTTTTTAGATCTAACAAAGACACCTCCCCCTCAGCCCAAAAAAAATGACCAAAAAACTATTGGATCTCAAAATGAACTCATAAGATGACTGCTGGCACAAAAAATAATAGCATTTCTTTCCAACCAAATATACCAAAGAACCACAAATTGACAACAATGCCATGGCTTTTTGGCATGTCTGCTATGATTGGTCATTTCACATCCTGATAAAAATATAAAGCCTCAATGTCCTTGCAATAATCAATTACTTCTTTGAAATAATTTATTACTCATTGTCATTGACAGTCTTTGTTTCTATCCCAACTATATATCTGTCCATAACATATGTAAAACAGTCCAAGAAAACAAACACATGTTGAGCTGTGATAAAAAATTTTCCTTCCTAGTGTTATCCATGTAGAAGAGTAAGGTAATGTTAAATTGCTTGGGGGACAAAATGAAGGTAACAAGAAGCGGCTGAATCATTATCAATCTCAGTTTCCATTTCTATTTCTCTATCTCTATCTCATCCTTTTTACGGCCTATTTACATTACATTGCAATTTAAATACTATTAACATGGGTGTGTGTTGGTATACCCAGGTGAGAAGTACTCTTCATCATCTATCTATTCAGTCCTTTAAACTCGATCAGTAAGTTCAAATGTAAAAAGTCTGAAAATTTTTATAAACTCAATTTACCACCCTCTTTAGTTTTGAGTCACTTTGTAACAAGCATGACATGCTAAATATTTTCTGCTAAAATTCTTCAATAGGTAGGTGATATTTTACAGACAGTCCAATGCCAACTATACAATATAGTATAATCTCTCCCCGCAATTTGAAAGGATTGTGATAGGGATCAGCTTGTTTTATTCAACTGGATAAAAAGGAACAGAATTTCATGTTATGCATCAAAGTTGAGGGAAGAGAATCCATTTTTGTAATTAACAAGGGACCTTTCTCTTGTTTCCTTTACAGTAGTATGCAGAAAACAAAAGGGTAGGGCAATGTAGAAGGGCCTAGAACATGAATCCACCTCAATTGAGTCAATTCAATTCCCATCACTTTCTCATCTAAAATTCTGTTACTTTATTTCTGAATGCCATCACATGTACCTTTTATGGGTTTCAATGGAAGTAATTGCAAAGTAGATAACCAAAAGGTGGTAACCACAGGCCTGAACAAGCCATTGTAATGTAGACAAGTACATAACTCAATACCACTTCGTAGCAGGCTATCACTAATTATTCAACCACGAGAATGAAATTCTGTCTTCTTGCATTGCAAGTTTGAACAAAGAACCAGACAACTACTTTTATAGCCAGTTAAAGGAGAGATCAATTTCACTCTTATTTCAGTTCTAATATTCAGTTGTCATAGAAGCACACCTGATCAGAAGGTGAGGTGCCACACTCCCCAGAAAGGTCATGAACATACAAAACTGCTGTCGGAAGATGTGAAAGGACAGCGAGAGTCAACTTTTCCAAATTATTTCTGTCCCCTAAATATCCAAACCAGAAAAGAAAAATTAAAAAGGAGGAAAAGAGTATTATGTTTAAAATATGTTAAAAGAACAAGAAATCAATGCAGTTTATTAGAAATAATTGAGGTACAGGAGATCTAAAATCCCCCAACCCCAACAACTCATACCAACATGGAAGGGGCCTACTAATTTTCAACAAGTTGCATGAACTCCAGTTCTGACTCCTACCTTTTCTATTGAAATTCATTTCTATATTTGCTTATAACAATAATAATAATAATAAAATGATTGTTAAATGTTAATACATAGAGAATTACAAATTCAGATGAGAAAATGGAAAAGGGAATATCAGCTGAGAAAAGCAACCCACTTTCTTTGCATGACAGAAATTCCCCAAAAAAATCTGACTGCTACCCAAAGCTGAAATAACCAGTGTTTCCCATAATGTGTAGGTGATAGGTACAGAACAAAGAATAGATTTCTTTATTGGATCTTCTCTTGTTCAGAGAAGAAAATAGGAAACTGTACAACACCTTCCTACTGGAATTTCGAGAGTTCCAGCCTCTCCCTCCAATCTCCGATTTTTTTCCAAAAGATCCCTTCCACCCTTTCTAACTAACTATTTATAAAGCATGAAACAAAATACAGTTATAACTAATACAGTTATGATTGACAATTCAAATCCTCTACAGCTGTCCTATTCTTACGCTTCCTCTGATAAACTTTCATTAAAGGTGGCCTACGCTTATCAGTAGGTAAAATAAAATGCTGTGTAAATATTCTGGCACGTCACTGTATCCAAATAGAACCCAAGCCAAGACAGCATGCTTTCAAGGTTCCCCATCTTTTCCCTCAAGCCATTATTACTCTTAATTGTCTTATGCCAAACAAAGTGTAATACTGTAGCCATTTATATAGTATAATAATGCTTTAAGAAACCAAATTACAGAGAACAAATCCTCTCTCTCTCTGGTGTGCAACAATTCTACAAACTAAACAAGTGATCCTTCTTGCTACCACCATCCCTAAACCACAAGATATCTCCCACAAATCTTTATATTCTACCTGAAATTGCAACTACAATCCTTAATCAAGAAAAATAAAGATTTATAGTAAATAAAATTATACCAGCCATCAAACCTTCAATACAGATCTTCGGAGCAGCTAGCTTAGCACCCAAAGGGCACCAAATAAGTTGCAATGCAAATTCTCAGAAGGGGCTAAAAAACCTAAGGTAAAATGCAACTGAACATCGCTATCCACATGGGTCTATATTACTCCCCTCTTAGAAAATTTAATTCTCAAACCAATGAGGGAGTAAAACAACATTCAACAAGAAAACCTTGGGTATATAGTCCTCACCAAATAAGATAAACAAATACAACTTAAATTGAGAAAAACAAATGAAATGTTAATTACCGTCATGCCTCTTCAGCAGGCCTGGAGTATCTGTTACCTACATCCATGCCAGGTAAGCAATTACAACTGAGTGATATGAGGTTAAAAAATGATAAAAAAATTGTTAAAAAGCAAATAACAAGTCAGAGAAAATTGCTAACCTGAAATTTCTCATAGTTTAAAATAATATGACCCATAAGAATTCCTCTTGTTGTGAAGGGATAGTTACAAATCTGAAATGTTAAGTGGAAAGGAAATGAGGAAGGATGAGATAACAAGTGGATGGTGGAATCTTTAAATCTTCAGCAACTAAGAAGTTTTGCAGAAGCCTGAAGCAAAACATGTGCTAGACTTAATCTAGCTTAGTTTGGTATCTAGTTCATTGTACATATGATTTGTTAGGTTCTGTTTTATTGTAAATACATTACCTAGGGAAATAAAGACGTGTATTTATTATTAGATTAACATATATTCAGCAGTCTAAAGTGTGAATTGACATATGATTTTCAACATATGCTTCTCTTTTTTCTCTAAAGAGAAATCACTGAGCTCCAATGATTAACTGGCTGATCACTTTGCTAAAAATCTCCTTGGCTCCAAGGGTAACAAACATGTTTCACAAGCTCATGCTTATGACACATGCACCAGCTGGATATTCCTTAATTTATTTTTTAATATTCTAAAAAAGCATTCTTTCAAGAACAAATGAATAAGAGAAGGAAAAGACACTACAATCATGACCATGGTAGTCAAAATCAAGATTCTTGTAGGATCGGAGAAGGGGCGAAAGATCATAACTCGTAGGATTGTAACGCGGATTGTAAGATCCTACAAAATAAATGCATGTAAAATAGTATAAATATAAAAATGAGGAAAGCTAAACAAAGACAAATGAGGGAAGGGAGCCACCCTCAGCTCAAAACAGAGAGAGGGACATGCCCACTAAAAACAGAGACAGAGAAGAGGAGAAGGAAAAGATGGATTAGGTAATGTATTCTGATGGAAAGACTATTTTACCCTTAAAAAACTTAAAACAGAATCATTTTAAGGGCAAAAAGAAAAAGTCAAATTATTTTTAAACAATAAGAAGTCTTTTTTACCCTTAAAAAATCCTAAAATCTGCTTAGGAATAGAAAGGGAAAGTTGACAACTTTTACAACAGTTGCACTACAAATTAGGCTGCGATTGGCTGCAAATACAAATGCGATGGCCGCCACAGCAAAATGCTCTGCTATGACAAGGTTGGCAGCGCAGACAAGGTTGCACTGAACAGACATAAGAGCAGACACAGTTACTAGAGCGAAAGCTATAGGGATTGCAGTGTAGAGGAACAAAGTCATAGATCAGAGGAAAGGTTTAGGAATCACAGAATGAAATCAATTTGAGGGTTTCAAGCAAACTCGATCACAAAGCAGGTCATTAGGTTAAATATTGGGTTTAAAAACATGGGGGGATTGTCTGAGTTTACCGGTTTTATATTCTGGCATGGCAATCCCACTTGATCTTGCTAATTCACGATCCTAGCACCGAGTTAGCACGGAGAGGGGGTTGGAGATCATAAAATCGTGCGATTTTACATTCCGGCACACGATTTTGACTACCATAATCATGACATAAGGCACTAAAGAATTCCTGAACCACCAGCATAGAACCATTGGAGATGCACGCACAAATAAACCAAGCAACATAATAGAAATATTTACATTATAACAGAGAATCAGTTATAATTATATATTTTATTACCCCAGTGGCAATTTTAGCCAAAGTGATTGTATCTTTATTTATACCATCATATGCATATTAAATATTTTCAGAAAACCCATAGGAAGGAAATCGAGAGTGATGCCAGCAATGTAGAATTTATTAGAAACTCAGACTGGTTACTTAGAAAGGTCAATAATTCAATTCATGCTCAGTTTTGTAAAAAATAAAATAAAATTAAAACAGCATATGTAAGAAGGATTTCAACAAAGAAATATTCACACATTTGGCTGCATACCTCAGGCTTGCCAGTAGAAAGTACATGGACCAAAGAAGATTTTCCAACATTAGGAGCTCCAACAAGGCAGAGAGTTGGTGTTTCCAAACTAATTACAGGCATTGCCCTTAGAGTCTGTAAAATTTATAACTATGAGCTAGATGATATGAATTAAGCTTAGAATGCACATTGTTGAAGAAAATAAATTCAACTTCACAGGCCACCCAAATTGTGAACAATGATATTTATGTTTTCAAAAAGCAAACACACACACACACACACACACACGCGACCAAGAAGGATTTCGTATGTTGGAAATGCAGAATACCTTGGCTATGCCTAACAAATCATCAACAACTTTCCGTTCTTCGGCAAAAATCTCTTCAATTTTCTTAAGACCCTGCATAAAATCATGCCACATAGTGAAATCTTCAGAGAAATTAGAAAGCATATGGTTCCTCAAAAGATATGCACCTCACCTCATTCAGTCTTTCCTCTGCTTCTCGCTTTGACGAAGACTGTGTTACAAGATGAACTGAAATTGATCACATTAAGAAAGCAAAGGATGACAAAAGAAATCACCAACGTAACAAGATGATTATGTAAGGGGACATCAGAACACTCAATCTAAAAGGATTCAATTTCAGAATAATAACCAACTGAATGTTACAAATACTGACATGGACAATACTTCTTGCCCTTGGGATAAAGCAATGGAGACCATACAATTCATATGACAATTTCTTCAAAAATACTTTAACATAAAATCATATCAATGCAAAGACAAGAAGATTTCATACATGCAACAATCTTCATCTAATAGTAGATAGCTTAAGCTTTTGAGATTGAATTTTCATGACATTGTACAGTACCAAAGCCTCTAAGACCAAGTGGTCGACCCTTACTACCCTGGTGCTTCTAATAAACAAAGTTTATTTATTAGCACTGGGCAGGTAGGCCTATGCACTGTCCATGCTCCAAGCCCAAAGGGTTCTTGCGTGAGAGGGTGTGTTGAAAATATAGAATAAAACTAAAACCATTCATGTGTTCACCTAATAGCTCAAGTTTTTCGGATTGATGGTGCATTACAAAAAAGAACAAATTGCTATTAATGTATAGACCTAGCACAAGGTATTCAGAACTTTGCTACTAAAAGTTCATACATATAAGTGCAAATAATACTTTCAAGCAGCAGGACAACTTCAGAATCAACCAGCCAAGAAATAGGTCAAAATCAAATGAAAATTACTAAATAAACCTTAGCACAAAATGAAGCATGTTCCTTTCCAACAGATACTACCCTCTTCCTTAAACCATCTACCTTTCGTAGCACCTGTTAAACAATTTTAAATCTAAAATTAGAAAATACCCATAATAACAAGTTTATATGAGTATAGCCATCAACCAAAAACATGTACTCATTCAGCCTTTTCAAAATGGAAATGATAAATAATCATAAGACTATCTATGTCCTGTAATTACTACTAGAACACGCTAGCAGAATTCCAAAAACACATGTTCAGTGATGCAATGCAATTTTACTAACATACCTGTTCATAGTATCCATCTCCAAGCGTCAGCTCAATAAGAGACCTCTCATAAGGATGAAGATATGCTTTATTAGGAAAATTCTCGACATATGTCCTCAACGGAACAGTAAGTTCCTAACAAGAGCAGTACATTATACTTTCGATACATTCATTTTCATATAAAATGGACAATAGATGCCGAAATATACATTATAGCACTAAGAAGAACACATTCAGAAATAAAGAACATACTTTCATCAATGCATCAAGTTGCTTTGCACCCTTGTTTTTCTCCCTTTTTGCAATATTGGCAATTCCTAAGTAAACGTCAACCAGAGGATTAATTCAATATGCAAACACACATGTAAACGTGGAATCAGAGAACATAACTGCAGTCACCCGCGAACCTTTCGTTGGAGATATCCTCTTGGCCTTCCTCAGTGCCGAGCCAAGAATGTCAATAGAAGGCATCACTATGGGCAACTTCTGAAACGCTCCAATAGATTCAATTTTTCTAGAAGGCTTTTCCTACAATTAGAATATATCAAATGGTAAAGGCAACAATGGCAAATCTTTATTCTAAACAACCAGAAAGACGCAATTAAGTGGGAGTTAGATACCACAGTGTTGTTTTGCTTTGTGTGGTGCAGAGTGGGATGATAGCTTCCATTTGCAATTTCATATGAATCAGTTTGGATACCCTTACAGAAGCACATGATTGGGTGAATTTTGACATTGGGTGTTCCTGCATTACGCGCCCAATTCAAGTTTCTAATGTAAATTAGAAGGAATGATAGAAAGTAAGAAGAGTGTTGAAAGTTGGAAGTGTAATGAATGGTTTTACCTTTGAAGGTTCTTAGGAGTAAAACGGAAGAAGGAAGGTTGCCTTTGAGGAAAATAGTGGAAGGGGCTTTCATGTCGATTCGAAAGAGGTAAAGCCAAAGCCAACTCTTCTGTGTTTGGACTCGAAAGGCTTGTTGTATTCCCGGTACAGGTTGGTTTTGTTTTGTGTTCTTTTTGCTTCAACACAGTTTTATCCTATCATGTTCAAATTTTTGTTTACAGTACACTGATTAATTTTAAATTTTTTTAAAAATTTGTTATCTCTAATTAGAACTTATTTTAAATTATTATTTATTAATTCTTTTATTTTAATAACTAATTAATTTTTTTCTAATTTTATACGTGATTTGTCAATGACATGTAATCTCTAATTAAAACTTTTAATCTTATTTAATTTAGTTAGGCTATGTTTGGGAGTTATGTTTAAGAGAAGAGGAGAAAAGAAAAAGAGTTATTAAAACTTATCCCTTATTTAAAAGTTACTTAATTAGGAGGGTGAAGGTTAAGGAAGTTTTCTAAACTCTCCAATATCTTATTCTAATGATTTTTTTTTCTCTCACTTTCTCTTAGAGATGTCAATGGGTAGGGTACTATAATACTCATTCACATACCTGCGTTTTAAAAAAATACATGTACCCAATCCCATACTCGTGTAGATATGAACATTAATCTCCGTACCTGTACCTTCTGCATATCCGCATACCCATCTTTTACCTATTACTTGCGCTTGTTTGAAAAAAAATATTTATAAAGAAAAATATATTTATATAACTTCATATAAGTAGCATAATAATACAAAAATTTAATATGTAGTTGCCGAACAAGGTACAAACATAGATAAAATAAATAAATATTCAAATATTACAAGTGCTAAATGTATCTTAATTAATTTTCTAAACTAAAATTCTTAGAAACAATAAGCGAAACTAAACACACAAGTTATTTGTCAGCGATAACCCTATATTGTGTGATATTCGATCAGCAACGTCAAAGCGATAACGAAATAGATCTGCACAATTGGTGACCCTTCGTGTGGGATCACTTGGTGACCTCTTATGGCGACATTGACAATTAACTCTAATAAACAATGTTTCATAGTTGTAAGGTTTAACGAGATAAACATTGAGAATGAGAATAGAGTTAGGGTAGAGAATTTCAAGTACTAACAACGAAAAGTGGATACATAAAATATTTTTTTAATTTTTAAATTTGAAATTGTAAGAAAAATAATAGATTTAATTAAAATAATATAATTAATATATATATATATATATATATATAGATATTAATACTATTATTTTTAACTCATACTATACAAAAGTATTTTGTCAAAAATATAAATTTTTGAAAAATTATTTTAATGAATTAAATATTTATAATGTATATAAATTTTAAAAGAAAAAATTTGAATAAAAGATAAATAGTCGCAATAAAATTTTATAATAAAGAAATATATATATATATATATATATATATACTTTTTTATCTGAAGAAAAAATTAACAAATAAAAATTAACAATAATTTTTTATATTTTATATCTTTTCAAAATTTTTCTTATACATAAATAAATAGTAAGAATAATATTATTTAGATTCAATAGATTATAGTTGTGCTTGTAATACATATGTTAGATAGAGAAATATTATTTTAAATTAAAATATAAAAAATAAAATTTAAATATTATTAATAAATAATAAGTTTGCGGTAATAGTAGGTGATTATAAAATTTATAAAATATTTACAATATATTTATTATTTATCATTCACTTTATGATTTAAATATTAATATAATTTTATTAGCAAAAATATGTTGAAAAATATTTTATGTGTGTCATATATAAATAATATTTTTTTTAAAAGTCAATCTTATATCGACTATGTAATAATTAAATTGTATTAGCCTAATTAAATGATATAAAATAGTAAATAAATTTTTCTATTAAAAATATAAACCAAAATATTTTTTTTTATTTACTTTATTATTAAATATATTTTTATATTAATCTTATATAACTTCACATAAGTAATATAATAATATAAAAATTTAATATATAGTTATATATATATATATATATATATATATATATATATATATATAATGTGGGTATGAGACGGGATGAGTACTTAGATACTCATATTCGCACTCATCCCTATTAAAATTTGTGAGTTTTTATCCACACCCATACTCGTATAGCGGATAAATACTCTATCCATTATGACTTACTTATTGTCATCCTAGTCTCTCGTACTATTTCATGATCAGGATTCTAATTGTTTTTCAAAATATGTTAGTTTTTAATTTTTTTAAAAAAAATTATAAAAATAAAAATATTTTTAGAGAAAGAAAAATATTTAATTTCTTTGTTCTTTTGAAAAAAAATATAAATAAAAGATATAAAGAGTAATAATTTCATCCAAACAAAGGGAGAAGTTTAATCCTTTTTCCCCTTCAAACTCTTTCCATTTCTCTTCTTCCAATCTTCCAAACAAAATCTTAGATAAAGTAAAAATTTTGAAATTAAATTTTATTAAATTTTAAATATATATGACATAAAATTACAATTTAATTAGATAGTCAAAATTCAAACCATCACCTTTTGTGGCTAAAATTATTCCTTTATGAGTGAAACAAAATTATTTTTGGTGAAAAATTCAACAAAATTTTGAAAAGGAAATACAAGAACACAAAAACATCATCAAGTTATCATGTTAAATCATTTTTCAAACTCATCCGTAGTATATTAAATCTCATATTTCCTTCATAACCCAACCTAAATATATATTAAATCAAGTGTAAGAAACAATTTTGAAGGTTCAAGAATAGGTGAACAGTAAACTAGGCAAAAACTTAGGGTGGAGAGGAGAATTTTTTAATAGAGAAAAATTGGTAGAAATTAATTTTCTTTAATATATAAGTACTTAAATTCTAAGAGTAATATAAATTCAAACTTAAGAAATTCTCAAACCATTAATAATAGGTTTAAGTCTCATATTCTGTTTAGGATTTTTCTTTCAACATGTTTAGATTTTTTTTTTTTATTTTAACTTAGGAAAATAAATAAAATAATTAAATATAAATTATTTAAATAAAAAAATTTAGAGGCCAATTATATAGTTAGATACTAAAAGGTAATTTAATATTATTGAAATTCAATAATTATAGTAACGTGATAAATAGAAAATTTAGTATCTTTATAATTACAATAATTATGTAATTATATATTTTGCATTAATGATTCTTATTATAAATATATGTTCCATTACGTAGTCAAAACACAAAAATTTATCCTACGTTTTTCATTCTTTTTACATGGTATCTAGAGCTTAACTAAAGATAATTCTAATTTGTGATTGTAACGCTCAGCTGCTATTTCATATTGATGATTGCTCCTACAAATCAACACTTTTGAATATGTCTTTTCCTGACACACACACACTTCTTGAGAAGGCTCTAAGTCAAGCACGTTAAACCTTTGAGTTCTTGAGTGATAGGCTATAAAAAAAGTAAATTCATTTTATTGGTATAAGTAGTACAAGTTATCCTTAACTGTATAGTCTTCATCAGTAATTAGGATGCCACATATCCACCAACTTCCACCCAATTTATCCTCAAACCACACTGTACTAGGAGAGACTTTGCTTCTCACTAACCAACATAAGACTTTTTAAGTGTATATTGCCCTCACTCACACACTTCCTAAGAACTTCTCAAAAGGTCACCCATTCCAAAATTGTTTCAAGTCAAGCATGCTTAATCTTTGAGTTCTTAAGTGATAGGCTATCAAAAGGCAAATATATTTTGTTGGTGCAACTAGTACAAATCAATTCCTTTAAGTTATTATCAACTATATAGTCTCATGTATATATATATATATATATATATAGTTTAAGTCCCTCTTATTTCGATAAAAATTTGATTTATTTATGTGTCCCTTCCGCGGGAAGCCTACCAAGAGTCGCTCCCTTCTTCATGCCTCTTTTGTATCGATGATCGCTTACATCCTTGTCAATTTGCGAGATGTCACATTGGGTGTTATAATAAGCCCTATTTTTAGTAAACTCACTTGACATACTTGTTATGTTGTTGTCTTTGTTCATTACAAATGTAAATTTGCTTTTGATTATATCTATGATGACCCCAACCATGTTGAGAAGTTAGATATTGTGACATTTCATAAAAGGATAAAATTTTATTATTGTGATAACAACTCTTACGATATCCAACAAAGACACCCATAAATAAATGGAATAGGATTCATGCTAGAAATTCAGTTACATGGCTTATTGTTATGTAAAAAGAAATTGATTGCAAAGCTTTTTCTCCTTGTTCACCTTGCATGTCTTGTGAAGAATAGATATGTAACATCTTTCAATTTTAAATTCTTAAAACAACTTGTTTTATTTATACAAAGTCAGAAAAATAGAATTTTCATATGTGATCAACTCTATAAATACCAGTTAATTAAAATCTTTTGTGAATCAATTTATTTCATAAAATTTGTCAGTCATGCAATATTAATTAAATAGCAGTAAAATTTAATGATCATAATAAACTAGAGACAAATTGTTCTAATTTAGATATTGAACATACATTACATATATTAATTGTAAGAATTTACATATTGTTTGTGAAAATATGTAGACTCAAAATAATAATTATATAACTAAAATAGATAAAGCCTCATAGCAGCCTCAAAATATCCTGATACTAAGGACCCGGCGCTAGTCATCCTCATGTCATCTCTTTATCTCCTCTAGATCCTCAAAGTCGAGGTTATCATATGATCCGAGATATAAATCTCCTGAGACTGCCGCAACCTCAACTCCTTTGACCCGCTCATCGGTAAGTTTGGTCAATCTTCCAAGATGGTCATGGTTATGGTATATAAACAGATATGTGAAGTCTACTGGGGTCCTAACCATGTCTCTATAGATATATATATATATACATAGAGTGTGGTGTATTCTATTTACAGGAAAGTCAAAAGGGATACTATAATACAAGTCCATCTCTAATATAATAATATTCCTAGGAATACCATCAACATGTATAGCCAGCTTAAAGGTAGCATGTCCTCTTATATTCATTAAACACATAATTAAGCCTATTATGTACAGAGCTATCTATAAGGCTAATACTCTCTCTGGGTGTCATCATCCTGGTTCCTTGAAAGGTTATGTAAGGATGAGTCTCTATTCTTACTACCAAGCATGCATTCACAGTTAAGTCATGCAATACAAATAAAGCTAACACAATAATTAATCATGCCACAAAATCAAGTTCATATACATGCAATAATCATTAATTATTCAGTCTTATGACATTTTGTTCCTAATAATGTTTAGAGTTATCATCTCACACTTTCATTGCCCCTAGAATCTCTTGAAGTCTTTCTTAGCACAGATAGTTACTGGATAACTGTAGCTACACAGATATAATATGTACCGACCTGACCCTTTTTAGCAAAAGTATGGTAAAGAGTTTAGGTCAGAAAATAAGTGTAAGGCTTGTGGTACTCTTACTTTCATTCATTATGCACAGTTCAAGCGAGCATTTACCACCCTCAATTCCCTAAAATTTTCCAAATCGGCTCCATCTTTTACACTCATAGTGTATCTCTGAGCTATCTACACTCGTCCTTATCAGTTGCCTTTCTCATTTTATTTCTCTTTTTATATTTCCCATTTCATTTCCATGTTTTTCATTATGCCTCTACTTCTCTCAATAGTCATTATAGCCTGAACTCATTAGTTTCTATAGACATATTATTCATCCCTTCATGTAACACCTTAAATTTAACTTCATTTAAATAATAATTTCACAAATCGGATAACCAAATTTTTCATAAAAGATTTCAAAATAAGTGAAGGGTTACAAGTTAATATTAAATAACTACTACAAGACTAGTTTAGTTACAACAAATTTTAAAATAAAAACTAAGTCTTATAGCAGTCCATCTATCTCTTCACTAAGTCCGGTGCTGATCGTCTTGGTTACCTGAAAAATGAATGTAAGGGTGAGTACTCTGCACTACCCAAAAACACACAATAAACGTAGAGTCTCACTTCCAGAACATTCCAATACATTAAAAAACACAATCACTAGTAGCATTTCGCACCCATAAGTATAATTCATAAACTCATGCATATGCACGCCAGTCACATTCACTGCAGCACTTTGATCACAGATTTACACCATGAATGGTCGCCGGTTACCCCCGCCTCACGGATACCATGTGGGCAGTCACGGGTCGCTCAGCAAAGGTAATGGTCAGAGGTCTAGTCAGGAAGAGAGTATGTGACCCGTGATGCACCCGTTCCACAGTCGGTGTCACCACCACTCCCTCTTCCCCAAGGTATTTCTACTGTCCTCATCTCCCACACCCCCAGTGTATTGTTGAACCATTCACAACACATTACAATGGCGCTAACACGCCCATTCACACAAATTCCATTCACGCATACAATAATCATGCTTACACACGGCACACAACCCACATTGCATTCAAATACACGGCACTAGGCCCACATTCATTTCACATTACATGACACAACCAATATTCATCTATATTACACCACATTTACATACAATCCACATCCATCAAGTTCGGGTTAACACACATAATGTTCACACATCACGGCACATGACCCATATTACATTTCTCAGCAATTTCCTACCCACTAACTCAGCTACAACACAATATTAAGCAAAATAACAACAATTCATGCACAAAAGAGTAGGATAGAGCCCCCCTTAGCTTGGATTGACATTCCATGCGCTAAATCCACCAAGAAATGCTCTCCCTCACGGATTTCGTCCTAAACACATGGAGAAACTCCATAAGAATCCAGGGAAAACACGAAAATAGAGAAAGGGGATGAAAAACTGAAACCCTAACCATTAAAACTTACCTCCAAGCATTTCTCACACGGAATCAACCTTTAATCAAGCTCCCGAACGACTTTGGAGGTAATTAATCGGTGGAATAGGGCTTTGGGAACGAGAAGACTAAAGAAATTTTGAAGGGAGAGGGAGAAATAACTCTCCCCGAACTCTAACTCCCTTTAAATCCTTTTCTAGTCGTGATACTCTTGCTACAGTGAGGTATTCTCTCGCTGCAGTGACACGCCTTCTCGCTACAGTGAAAAAACCAGAGAAAACTGTACTCTGGTTTCTGCAGAATCTCGCTACAGCAAGACTACACCCAGAAATGCACCCGAAATTGTTGCCCTGTTGCTATAGTGAGACGTCTCTCGCTACAGCAAGAAGGCGATAATTCTGATCTTTCCACCTAGGGCCCTCTCGCTACAACAAGAATCCTCTCGTTGCAGCGAGAACAGCCTAGTATCATGCCCTACATTTAGGCACTTAGCCCATTTCAGCCATATCCAGTCATGCATACACACACATATATATATACACTTATCCACAACATACATATATGTACATATATTCATACTCATTACACATAAAACACCATCATCACACATCCAATGCAAATTTCTAACATCCCTTTTACGCTTATACACACACACACACACACACACACATATATATATATATATATATATATATATATGGCAGTCTTGTACCTATCATTTTCGCAAATTTGGATTTGCCAAAATCCCGATTTCATATCGAATTTTGAAAAGATCTTAGCAGAATTGAGTCTGTTAAGAAGATCTTTTTTATTGGGGATAGGATGCCTAATCCATTGAAGGGCTTGATTGAGGGGTTTGTAATTGATAACAAGTCTGGGAGTACCTCTTTCAATCTCAGCAGGTTTATTAACATAAAAAGCAGAGCAAGACCAAGGACTCTTGCTTTTCCTGATAAGATTTTTGTCTAAGAGATCTGTAATCTCTTTCTGACAGTAATGGAGGAGTTCTTCATTCATCTGAATTGGTCTGGCTTTAGTGGGAATTTGGGTATCTTTGAATCCAGATTCATAAGGGAGACTGACAATATGTTTTTTCCTATTCCAGAAAGCGCTGGGTAGGTCAGAACATATAGAAGTTTGGATTTTGTTTAAAAGTGACTGGATTTTCTTTTGAAGTGAAAAACTACCTAATTGTTTTTCAATATTAGCAAAAGAAACTTCTTCTTTTAAAAAGTTAATCTGATTAACTTTGTTTTGAATAAAATTAATATTTTTTGTAAAGGGCTTATTAGAAAATTTGAAGGTTATTTGTTTCCCTAAATGTCGAGTGGATATACCATCTTTCGAAATTTGCAAAGGGAAAAGAGCTTTTATGAAAGGTGTTCCCAAAATCACTTCATTTTTTAAATTTTTAACAAGAAGGAAGTTTGTTTCAATCTTAAGTTCTTGATTTTCAATTACAGCTTTAGAAAGCTTATAATTAATTTTCAGTTTTGAACCACTAGCAGTGCTGAGTTTTTCAGAGGTTTTTTCAAAATATTTTGTAGGAATTAAACCTTCTAAAATACAATTTGAATCAGCACCTGTATCAAAAAGGGCCAAAGTGTCAAGAACAAAATCATCAATAACGATTCTGATATTAATGTAAAATTTTTGTATTTTGACCTTGTTGATCAAACACATAAAAGTTTCTTCTGGATTACCAGAGTCAACCTTTACAGAATCATTATCCTCAGGAAGTTCTACTTTCTCAATGTCAGAATCATCATCTAACTGAGAAAGAATAACTTGGTGAATTTGTTGTTGATCTTTGATTTCTCTGATTTCTTTCTTGAGATTATTTATCTCAATCTGGAGATCTTGAATAGTGGTTGGTTTAATATTAGAATTCTTTTCTAACCTTTTGAAAATATCTGTAATATCGAATTTATTTGAAGTAAAATATTCTTTAGGTTTAGGTTTATTTTCTAAAACCTCTTTGAATTTGTTTAAAAATTCTTTTCTTTCTTGAAAATCCGAAATAGAGCTTATAGCTTCAAAAAGAAGATCTTGTTCTTTTGTCAAAACATTGATTTCTGGAGTTTCATCACTGTCAGAAGAAGAAGCTTGGTCATCATTTTGAATTTGGTTGACCTCTTCTTCAGATTCTTTATTAGAATCTTCCTCTTCATCAGAGGTATTAGCCAGGAGATTATTGATTTGGTCCTCTAAAGAAGGCTCTAGATTGAGGCTACTAATCTTTTTCTTAAGCCTGCAATACTTACTAATATGGCCAGGTTTACCACAATTGTAACAGGTTACGCCTGTTCTGGGTTTTTTGGGAATATTGGTGGGGATGACATTATCCCCTTGTTTCTTAGGACTGGATTTTCTATTGTACCTGCGCTTATAGGGCTTTTTGTAAGGTTCTACAGCCTCTTTCTTAGGGGCATGTTTCTTCCTTTTGAGAGAGCAGGATGGAAGACCAAACTGTTCGCAGAATGACCCTAATTCTTTCTTGCTCAAAGCTTTTTCTTTAGCAAGTTGTTTTTGGAGTTTATCTTTCTGGCAAACTTTAATACCGCTATGGATAATGATAGCAGTAAGTTGGCCATAATCATAATTATCATAATTGATTTCTCCAGTAGGAGAACGACTTCGGAGTTTACTTCTAATAAGATCTCCGAATGCTTTAGGAAGACCATCAAGATATTTTTCTTTCCAATAGGCTTGGTTGCAATCTTCCCTAGTAAGGACCCTAGACATAAAGGTATCTTTATACCACTTGAAATGTTCTAAGGAATCACATTTGAGTTTTGAAAGTAACTCACCAGATCTTTCCCTCCAAAGAGAAGGATCACCTAGGAAATGTTGGGATATTGTGTATAATAACGTATACACAGCATCAGGGAGATGCTCATTATCACTGACAATGGTTTTCCCTTTATCATTAATTTTAACTGCAGAGAGAATGTTATCTCTGTCAGCTTCAGTGAGATAATTATCCCACCAACCTTTGAGTTGGCCAGTAAAACCGGCAACAAGAATATAGACAATGGTGTCTTCAGGCATATTTTGGTTAGTAAAATAGCCCATAGCGACAACCGACATATTTTGAAGTTTGGCAATGATATTATATTCAGATAATCCATCGATATTCCAAATATAAATATCATTAGAATTAAAACTTTGAATAAAATCTTGTTTTTCTTCTAAAATAAGATCAGGAGCAGTAGCTCTATTATAATAAAGCTTGGAAGAATTTTTCCAATTATTGATAGGATTAATGGCTAAAACAGAATCTGTTTCAGAACAATGTTCTGAATCAGCCTTAGAGATGGCATTGATAGTTTTGGCAAGAGACCTAGTCCTGGGTTTAGCACTAGATTCTTCAGAAGGTTGAGGAGTGTCGGGAATGGTAGTGAGGAGACTAGTAATTTTACTAAGCAACTCGTTTTGGTTTTCCTCATTTATTTTGGTTTTCTCTTTTTGCCTAAGTTCTAAGATTTTCTGCTTAGCTTTGGCGCTAATCTTAAAAGGTTTAAAAAGAGGTTTTTCTAGTTGTGGTTGGGAGGATGAAGAAGCAGTTTCTTCAATTTTCGTTTTGACAGGATTAACAGAGATTTTCTCTCCTAAAACCTGAAGGTATTTATTGGTATAATTGGCCTGTTCCATAAGGCCTTGGATGTCATGAGGAGTGATAGACTCATCAGTACTTTTAGACTTGAAAGGAGTGGCAGTAACAGGGTTACCGCCTTTGTCTTTCAAATTAGGCAATTGGTATTGAGATGTGGGCGGTAAATCACTTTGGACTATTTGTCCATCTTTGATTTGCCAGGTTATAACATTAGCAGAGGAGGTACTAATAACATCTTCTTGCCAGGGATAATTAATATTATTTCGAATGGTATAAGCATGATACCAATCAAAGAATGGAATATTTTGTTTGACTTTTTCGAGAAATTGGTAGAATTTCTCTTGGATAGCAGACCTGTTTTTTCCCCTATAATTTTGAAAGAACCACTCTCTTTGAGGTTTCCAATCCTCAGAGTAAAAGTCTTTCCTAAGGGTTTCCTTATCTATAATGAATTTATGAGATAACATCATAAGACTCATTAAGGGAAGAGTAAGTTGGAGATTGGATACTCTGATTTTCGTCTTCTTTTTCAGAAGTCTGATAAACATTTCTAGGAATCCTAGAAGAAGTGTCTAAACCTTGAAGATTTAGAGAGGGGTCATGATTAACAGACCTAGAAATATCAGGTCTAACATAAGATCTAGAAGAAAAAGATCTCCTAGCAGAGACAAAATCAGATCGATTACTATAAGCATCGATCCTAGAGGAGAAAGAGTTTCTCCTATCAAAGGTTATTTCAACCTTTCCAGAATTGTCCTGTGAGATGTCCTGTATTTGAGGAGCAGGACGAGGAACACTAGGTGAGGCTTTATCCATCACCCATTTTTCTGGGAGAGTAACCTCATCCCATTTAATAATTCTAGGTAGAGAAACATTAGCCTTTGTCATATCAGTGATAAACAAAGTAGTTTCTCCCTTTTGAGGCTTGAGAAGGACTCTAGAGGCACAAGAATTCATGACCTTATACTGAATCCTATAGATTAATGCGGCGGGAATAGATCCCTCTTTCATGTCTAACCCATGAAAGCAAATATTAAGAAATAAGGAGTCTAGGATGTGTTCATCCATAAGACTCACAGTTTTGTTGGGAAAACAGTTAAAATAAATCGGACCTTGACCGAGACTGGTTTCAACTGTTCCTATGAGAGAATCATCAAATTTATTATGACAAATGTCTCTGAGACAAATTAAGACAGCAGCATCTATGCCTATGTCTATCAAAGGTTTAATTGCTACCTGAACACATCCTATGTGAAGGTACTTGTACTTTCTTTTATGGTCATTGAGGGAGGATTTAGACAGGAGATGAAATTCTTCCCCTATACCTTTCCCTAAAGGGATATTATTTTCAACAGTCTTGATAATATAATCAAAACCGGTCCTGTTCAGACTACCGTCGCTCCGGCTTTCTTCTCTTCTCCCTTCACTAGATCTGTGTTGGTTATACCACCGTTCTAGTTTCTTTATGAGCTAACTGTTTTACATACTGCACTTTTAATTTCTGCATATCATTTAGTAGTCCTGCTACTGCCTACTTTCCTTTCAGTCTTTGTTTCTTTGATCCACTACTCATAATCTGGTATCAGAGCCTGATGGGGAAGTAGGAATATAACTGTTAATTGTCTGTAACTATGTTCTTCTAGATCTGGACTTTAAATTCCTTTATGAAATTTCTGTAATCATGGTTTATAGGCTGGACAGCTGACAGGCCCTTCGGGTGAGATCAGTAATGATCGTCCCTGTCTGTAACAACGCCACGAACTAATGATACCGAAATATTGCTTTTGTACAGTTCTTTGTTTTTAGAAAATCCTTTACTGGAAGTACAGCAGTTCTTCGTTCTTTTGAATAGGGCTGTAGCAGTAAGTCCCGTATAGTTGAAAGGGCAGTAAGGCTAATTTGACGATGCTGTATTCAAAAGAAACAAAAGAACATAAGAAGCTGGTGGCTATAGTAAAAGAATTTTCAGAATTTTGTAAAAAAAAAAAAAAAAAAAAAAAAAAAAAAAAAAAAGTCCACAAATAACCAGATCCAGTTGAATAAGTTATAAATAATTAACAGATGTATTGTTACGGAACCAAATGAGGGTGATGAGCCAGATGTTTTTATATTATGTCTAGACTCTTACGCTCTTTCTCTCGCATTTCCTTTCGTTCTGGCTCCAGTTCCTCCTCCTCCTCTCCAACTAAAACCAATCTCTTTAATGACCAGGAGAATCATTCTCCTGAAATTACACCCAAACACAACCTCTTCGACGAAGAAGTTCGTTTTGAAGAGATCAACCAAAGTATGGATGACTGGACCATCCCAGTCATTCCTCAGGATACTTTATATGTTCCTGAAGACCAACCTAAGAAAAACAGTTTTGATTATATTATCAAGACTGTTGAAAATAATATCCCTTTAGGGAAAGGTATAGGGGAAGAATTTCATCTCCTGTCTAAATCCTCCCTCAATGACCATAAAAGAAAGTACAAGTACCTTCACATAGGATGTGTTCAGGTAGCAATTAAACCTTTGATAGACATAGGCATAGATGCTGCTGTCTTAATTTGTCTCAGAGACATTTGTCATAATAAATTTGATGATTCTCTCATAGGAACAGTTGAAACCAGTCTCGGTCAAGGTCCGATTTATTTTAACTGTTTTCCCAACAAAACTGTGAGTCTTATGGATGAACACATCCTAGACTCCTTATTTCTTAATATTTGCTTTCATGGGTTAGACATGAAAGAGGGATCTATTCCCGCCGCATTAATCTATAGGATTCAGTATAAGGTCATGAATTCTTGTGCCTCTAGAGTCCTTCTCAAGCCTCAAAAGGGAGAAACTACTTTGTTTATCACTGATATGACAAAGGCTAATGTTTCTCTACCTAGAATTATTAAATGGGATGAGGTTACTCTCCCAGAAAAATGGGTGATGGATAAAGCCTCACCTAGTGTTCCTCGTCCTGCTCCTCAAATACAGGACATCTCACAGGACAATTCTGGAAAGGTTGAAATAACCTTTGATAGGAGAAACTCTTTCTCCTCTAGGATCGATGCTTATAGTAATCGATCTGATTTTGTCTCTGCTAGGAGATCTTTTTCTTCTAGATCTTATGTTAGACCTGATATTTCTAGGTCTGTTAATCATGACCCCTCTCTAAATCTTCAAGGTTTAGACACTTCTTCTAGGATTCCTAGAAATGTTTATCAGACTTCTGAAAAAGAAGACGAAAATCAGAGTATCCAATCTCCAACTTACTCTTCCCTTAATGAGTCTTATGATGTTATCTCATAAATTCATTATAGATAAGGAAACCCTTAGGAAAGACTTTTACTCTGAGGATTGGAAACCTCAAAGAGAGTGGTTCTTTCAAAATTATAGGGGAAAAAACAGGTCTGCTATCCAAGAGAAATTCTACCAATTTCTCGAAAAAGTCAAACAAAATATTCCATTCTTTGATTGGTATCATGCTTATACCATTCGAAATAATATTAATTATCCCTGGCAAGAAGATGTTATTAGTACCTCCTCTGCTAATGTTATAACCTGGCAAATCAAAGATGGACAAATAGTCCAAAGTGATTTACCGCCCACATCTCAATACCAATTGCCTAATTTGAAAGACAAAGGCGGTAACCCTGTTACTGCCACTCCTTTCAAGTCTAAAAGTACTGATGAGTCTATCACTCCTCATGACATCCAAGGCCTTATGGAACAGGCCAATTATACCAATAAATACCTTCAGGTTTTAGGAGAGAAAATCTCTGTTAATCCTGTCAAAACGAAAATTGAAGAAACTGCTTCTTCATCCTCCCAACCACAACTAGAAAAACCTCTTTTTAAACCTTTTAAGATTAGCGCCAAAGCTAAGCAGAAAATCTTAGAACTTAGGCAAAAAGAGAAAACCAAAATAAATGAGGAAAACCAAAACGAGTTGCTTAGTAAAATTACTAGTCTCCTCACTACCATTCCCGACACTCCTCAACCTTCTGAAGAATCTAGTGCTAAACCCAGGACTAGGTCTCTTGCCAAAACTATCAATGCCATCTCTAAGGCTGATTCAGAACATTGTTCTGAAACAGATTCTGTTTTAGCCATTAATCCTATCAATAATTGGAAAAATTCTTCCAAGCTTTATTATAATAGAGCTACTGCTCCTGATCTTATTTTAGAAGAAAAACAAGATTTTATTCAAAGTTTTAATTCTAATGATATTTATATTTGGAATATCGATGGATTATCTGAATATAATATCATTGCCAAACTTCAAAATATGTCGGTTGTCGCTATGGGCTATTTTACTAACCAAAATATGCCTGAAGACACCATTGTCTATATTCTTGTTGCCGGTTTTACTGGCCAACTCAAAGGTTGGTGGGATAATTATCTCACTGAAGCTGACAGAGATAACATTCTCTCTGCAGTTAAAATTAATGATAAAGGGAAAACCATTGTCAGTGATAATGAGCATCTCCCTGATGCTGTGTATACGTTATTATACACAATATCCCAACATTTCCTAGGTGATCCTTCTCTTTGGAGGGAAAGATCTGGTGAGTTACTTTCAAAACTCAAATGTGATTCCTTAGAACATTTCAAGTGGTATAAAGATACCTTTATGTCTAGGGTCCTTACTAGGGAAGATTGCAACCAAGCCTATTGGAAAGAAAAATATCTTGATGGTCTTCCTAAAGCATTCGGAGATCTTATTAGAAGTAAACTCCGAAGTCGTTCTCCTACTGGAGAAATCAATTATGATAATTATGATTATGGCCAACTTACTGCTATCATTATCCATAGCGGTATTAAAGTTTGCCAGAAAGATAAACTCCAAAAACAACTTGCTAAAGAAAAAGCTTTGAGCAAGAAAGAATTAGGGTCATTCTGCGAACAGTTTGGTCTTCCATCCTGCTCTCCCAAAAGGAAGAAACATGCCCCTAAGAAAGAGGCTGTAGAACCTTACAAAAAGCCCTATAAGCGCAGGTACAATAGAAAATCCAGTCCTAAGAAACAAGGGGATAATGTCATCCCCACCAATATTCCCAAAAAACCCAGAACAGGCGTAACCTGTTACAATTGTGGTAAACCTGGCCATATTAGTAAGTATTGCAGGCTTAAGAAAAAGATTAGTAGCCTCAATCTAGAGCCTTCTTTAGAGGACCAAATCAATAATCTCCTGGCTAATACCTCTGATGAAGAGGAAGATTCTAATAAAGAATCTGAAGAAGAGGTCAACCAAATTCAAAATGATGACCAAGCTTCTTCTTCTGACAGTGATGAAACTCCAGAAATCAATGTTTTGACAAAAGAACAAGATCTTCTTTTTGAAGCTATAAGCTCTATTTCGGATTTTCAAGAAAGAAAAGAATTTTTAAACAAATTCAAAGAGGTTTTAGAAAATAAACCTAAACCTAAAGAATATTTTACTTCAAATAAATTCGATATTACAGATATTTTCAAAAGGTTAGAAAAGAATTCTAATATTAAACCAACCACTATTCAAGATCTCCAGATTGAGATAAATAATCTCAAGAAAGAAATCAGAGAAATCAAAGATCAACAACAAATTCACCAAGTTATTCTTTCTCAGTTAGATGATGATTCTGACATTGAGAAAGTAGAACTTCCTGAGGATAATGATTCTGTAAAGGTTGACTCTGGTAATCCAGAAGAAACTTTTATGTGTTTGATCAACAAGGTCAAAATACAAAAATTTTACATTAATATCAGAATCGTTATTGATGATTTTGTTCTTGACACTTTGGCCCTTTTTGATACAGGTGCTGATTCAAATTGTATTTTAGAAGGTTTAATTCCTACAAAATATTTTGAAAAAACCTCTGAAAAACTCAGCACTGCTAGTGGTTCAAAACTGAAAATTAATTATAAGCTTTCTAAAGCTGTAATTGAAAATCAAGAACTTAAGATTGAAACAAACTTCCTTCTTGTTAAAAATTTAAAAAATGAAGTGATTTTGGGAACACCTTTCATAAAAGCTCTTTTCCCTTTGCAAATTTCGAAAGATGGTATATCCACTCGACATTTAGGGAAACAAATAACCTTCAAATTTTCTAATAAGCCCTTTACAAAAAATATTAATTTTATTCAAAACAAAGTTAATCAGATTAACTTTTTAAAAGAAGAAGTTTCTTTTGCTAATATTGAAAAACAATTAGGTAGTTTTTCACTTCAAAAGAAAATCCAGTCACTTTTAAACAAAATCCAAACTTCTATATGTTCTGACCTACCCAGCGCTTTCTGGAATAGGAAAAAACATATTGTCAGTCTCCCTTATGAATCTGGATTCAAAGATACCCAAATTCCCACTAAAGCCAGACCAATTCAGATGAATGAAGAACTCCTCCATTACTGTCAGAAAGAGATTACAGATCTCTTAGACAAAAATCTTATCAGGAAAAGCAAGAGTCCTTGGTCTTGCTCTGCTTTTTATGTTAATAAACCTGCTGAGATTGAAAGAGGTACTCCCAGACTTGTTATCAATTACAAACCCCTCAATCAAGCCCTTCAATGGATTAGGCATCCTATCCCCAATAAAAAAGATCTTCTTAACAGACTCAATTCTGCTAAGATCTTTTTAAAATTCGATATGAAATCGGGATTTTGGCAAATCCAAATTTGCGAAAATGATAGGTACAAGACTGCCTTTACTGTTCCCTTTGGGCATTACGAATGGAATGTTATGCCCTTTGGTCTAAAAAATGCTCCTTCTGAATTTCAAAAAATCATGAATGACATTTTCAATCCTTATTCAAAATTTGTCATTGTCTACATTGACGATGTTTTAATTTTTTCTCAATCCATTGATCAACATTTTAAACATATAAATGTTTTTATCAATGTTATTAAACAAAACGGTCTTGCCGTTTCAAAATCAAAAATTAGTCTCTTTCAAACCAATATCAGATTCCTTGGACATAATATCCACCAAGGTACCATTATCCCTATCAGTAGGTCCATTGAATTTGCTGATAAATTTCCTGACAGGATCCTTGATAAAACCCAATTACAGAGATTTTTGGGATGTCTCAATTACGTTGGGGATTTTATCCCCCACCTAAATAACATCATCAAGCCTTTACATGATAGGCTTAGGAAAAATCCTCCCCCTTGGACTGATGTCCATACTAATGTCGTTAAAGAAATCAAAAACAAAGTCAGGAAGATAAATTGCCTATATCTTCCCATCCCCCAAGCCTTCAAAATCGTTGAAACTGATGCCTCAGACATAGGTTATGGAGGTATTCTTAAACAAAAAATCAAGTCTCATGAGCATATCATTGCATACACTTCAAAACATTGGAATTCTGCACAACAGAATTATTCTACTGTTAAAAAGGAAGTTTTGGCAATTGTTTTATGCGTTTCAAAATTCCAATCTGATTTATTAAACCAAAAATTTTTAATTAGGGTAGACTGCAAGTCTGCCAAAGAAATTTTACAAAAGGATGTTAAAAATCTTGCCTCAAAACAAATTTTTGCGAGATGGCAAGCAATTTTAAGTGTTTTTGATTTTGACATAGAATATCTCAAAGGCACTTCAAACTCCCTTCCTGATTATCTTACCCGTGAATATTTACAGGATAAGTAAGATGCCTAGAAAGGCAGTTACCCCTTCTAGGGGAGGAACCACCAGAGGCGGCAAAGTCAGATTAGCTCTGACTCTAAATAAACCAAGACCACAATCTGCTTCAGCAGATTCAAAAACCTCTTCTTCTGGGTCATCGACCCCCATCGAGTCATCGACTCAAAAGGCAATCCAAGTTGTTGAGTCATCAACTCAGCAATCTGGAACTCCAAAAGAATCCTCCAAAAAGACTGATTCTGTTGTCAAAACCACCAAACAAACCAAAACAGACTATGCTCTCCCAATTAGTACGCTTTTAGCTATCCAACAAGGAAGCTTAAGTAGCCTACCAAATAAATCTTGGGCAGACATTGCCTCTGAAGAAGATATGGAATTAGATTTAGCAAGCCTAAACACTATATTCCAGACCTTCAACCAAACCCAAAAAACAATAACCAATAAAACAGAAGGGACCCTTGACCTTCAAAAGGGAAAACAAAAAACTTCAAACCCAAGCCATTATGTAGCCAAAGGAAAATTCTCCTCAGTCATACAAATGGAACCTGAATTTTGGGACAAAAACCCATACAAGGCAATTACTAAAGTCTTCCCACCAGGATTTCATTTCAGACCATATCAGGCTAATAAAACCAGACAGTTTTATGAGTTTATCTTAGTGGATTCAGATTCTGTTTCCATTAAGCATTACAAGGACCACAAGGATCCGTCAGTTACAACCCATTCAACAATACAAATCCTGAAAGTCTTAACTCCAAAGGCTTTTGGAAAAAATTTAAATTCTTACAAAAAGTTTTCCCAACCATTTGATCCAGTAGGATATAATTATTGGGACTACATTGACGCATGGACAAGAACTTTCTGGTTCCAAAATAAACTTAACCGACATTCTTGGTTAATATATTTTAAAAAGAATCAGAATTATAACTTTCCAAATTGGTTCCTCCAATGGTGGGATTATTTTGGACCAATTGAAGAAATCCTTCCCACTCCTGTCAAAGAAGGATACAAAATTTACAAGGGCAGATATCTGCGAGAATCAAGAATTCCAGCAGATCTTAAATACTTCTCTGATTTTGCCCTGGCATGGGTATTCTCATGGCAATACAGGTATGGCAAGACAGAAAATGAAGACACTCTCCCATTGTTACACAGGTATTCCTTTGTAAAATGGTGGAATCAATTCAATGCGGAACATGCCGGACCAGAAGGAGTTGCTGAATATTTTGGGAAAAATCCCAAATTATTAAATCTTGCTGACCCAGCAACATTCCAATTCCTTAATCAGAAATCCAAAATTGCAGCATTCTTATCAGGATGCGATACCAAAGAGAAAATGAAGAAAAATCTTCAAGATGTTCTCCTGTTATTGCAAAGCCAAGAAGAAGGAGAATCTTCTAACCAAAATGCCAATATTGAAGAAAATCAAAATGAAGATGATTGTTTCGGTATTGACATTCAGGATCTTTAGAAACAGGTACTATAGTTAATAGTTCCAGTCACCAACCGGAACTGTAGAAATAGTACTTTAAGATTTTCTATATAAGGAGGCCTCGACTATATTGTGAGGTACCCTTTCATTTCAACAAGATAAGAGAGATTTAAGAGAGAGAAGCTCTGAGAGAAAAACTTCTTGTAAGCCTTCTTCTTCTTTGAGATCTTTCAATAAAATTTGCTGTTTCAAATTATTTTCCTCTCTTCTCCCTCTTAGCCGGTCCTGTTCGGACTACCGTCGCTCCGGCTTTCTTCTCTTCTCCCTTCACTAGATCTGTGTTGGTTATACCACCGTTCTAGTTTCTTTATGAGCTAACTGTTTTACATACTGCACTTTTAATTTCTGCATATCATTTAGTAGTCCTGCTACTGCCTACTTTCCTTTCAGTCTTTGTTTCTTTGATCCACTACTCATAATCTGGTATCAGAGATTTATATAAATTAATACTACCAAAATTCGGAGCATTACACTTCATCTATCTAATTTGCTCAAAATAAAGTCATATACATTCTCAATCACAACACAACATATTTTTATTATATATATATATATATATATATATATATACACACACACACACAATCATACATTTCCATGAATACAAACATACCACGTTCTTAGTAACAAGATAGAGTTCTCTTTACTACAAAGAACAAGTTTTGTGAAGGTAAGGGTGGAAAGAGTGGTCCTAAAAACTAATATCGTCCTACACTTTATAAAGAGGAGTGTTCTCTAAGAAGAGAGGAAATAAAAAAAATAGAGTTGAAAACAAGGAATCAAGCTCCGAAACACTCACTAATGACTCTGTGGAGTCAGGGTTTAAGCTTAGATTCAGAGTAGCTTTGAAGTTTCTGAAGCTTTTCTCTAGAGGAGGAAAGAGAGAGTTTAGAGAAAATGAATTAGGAAATCACACACTTTCGCTTGAGCAAGACTATCTTCGCTTGGGCGAGCTCCATTTCGCCTAGGCGAGATATGAAAACAATGGTTTTTCACCTATTTTTTGATATTCTCACTTGAATGAATGAGCCTCATCTCACCTGAGCGAGATGACGTCTAAAAAGATGGATGTTTTTCCTGTGAGTCCTCGCCTGAGCGACTCATCTCACCTGAGCGAGATCACTCTCGCTTGAACGAGGAGACAATTTGGTTGAATTTATCCTATCTCGCTTGAGTGAGATCACTCTACATCAAACTTCTCTAGAATGGTCAAAATTCATTTCTAGATACATCCTAATACTGTATAATACTGAGTAATTCATCAACTATCCAAATAATGAAAAATATGGTGTTACAAGATAAATGTTTGTTGGATGCTTGGTATAATTCTTAGAAATGCTTGGAATATGTTGTGAATTATGTGATATTCTCATGCGACATCTTTTAGGGGAGGGTTAACGAGAGGTGAAGGGCTTATGTAAGGATAAAAGAGGTTTTGTTTCATTGTGAAAGCATTGGAAACAAGAAAGAAAGAAAGAGAGAGAGAGAGAGAGAGAGAGAGAGAGAGAGAGAGAGAATTTAAAATAAAATTACTTGTCTTAGATAAAGGAGTATGAAACCAGGATAGAGAAAGAAGAGGTATTAGGTAAGAAGACATTATGAGGGATCTTACTTGTTTAGAAGAGATGGACTGAGAGCAAAAAAGATTTAGAATGTTAGAAGTGTACTAAGTTAAGGAGAGTCCGAAACAATTATGATTAGGTCCAAAATTGAATTAGTAATGAATAAGAGAATTAGCTTCGTATAAGTGAGTGATTAATGTTGCTAAGAAATAGATATATAGGGATTCAGAGAAGATGTAATGTTAACTAATACCTATCAAGGAACATAATTTATCCAACCATAATTAGACTATGATTAGGGAAAGATAACATGTATTTAGGAGTAGGTGAATGGGTACACATATACTTTTGTTCTGTCTAAACCCTTTGAATGAAATATTGTTGTTATTGCATGGTGAAATAAAGGAACTTGGTGGAATTATTGGTATATGGATCATGATATGAGTTATGACCATGGTCATGAATTAAGGAAATGGATGAATAAAGATATGTGTTAACCTTATAAAACAAAAAAAGGGAATGTATGGATATGCAACCCCATTAGCAGGAAAGTGCTATGCCATGAATGTAGTTAAGATAATGAGAAATAATACATGCATCATGAATATGAGAAATGAGATGGTTATCGAAGCAACATTTTGGCATAGCTATGAAATGACAGGTGTCCAGGTTTTGGGAGAACCTTTGATATGATGCCTCAATGGCACAGAGTAACTTATTATTGACCAAACCAGTTGCTTGCAAACTTTCACCAATCCTAACGTGAGCAATCATTATTAGATTTGTTATAGATCCATTCTTAGCTTCCCTTGAGTCAAGTGTATTGTTCATAAAAAAAAATTGATTTAATTATGTGCCTGTACATGTAAGGGATGGAGTCCTTTGACTACTTCTGACGTTAAGTGATCATGCGTTGTGTTGAGGCATTGTTATGCCCTAGGGCCCTCATGCATTGCATGATTAGATTAAACCAAGAGAAAATTCATAATGAACTTACATTATGCATCATGAAATATGTGAATTTTCAGCTAGGCCATGTATTTGGTATTAGGCGTGCTTTTTGGTAGATATTAATATTGTGATTGTTAATAAAAATTGTCTGTATGTTGCCAAATGGATGTGGACTTGTATGTATTTTATGAATGTGGACTCACTTTACATACTATTGTATTTCTTTTTCTTTTCCTCTTCAAGTTCTTTCGATATTGCGTTTCATATATAAGTTAAGACCTTATAAAGATTTGGATTTTTCCTTCTGGAGAAATGGTATGGATGTATGCTTCTCTACATCAATGCATATATCACAAATTGGTCATTGTGGGTCTTATTGATTCTTATATCTAAACACAAAACTTAAGCAAAAACATAAGAACAAACTAGCAATAATCACAAAAACAAGAAAATTGTCGAAAACTTAATGTAGGAATGACTTGATTCCTTTGAATTTGCAAATAATTCCTAGAGCAACTTCAAACACTGAATCTTGCTTTCATGAAGAACAATGCAATTGGACAAAAAATTTCAAAGAAAAAGTGGAAGAAGAATGAGATAGAAATTGGCGCCACTCTCAATGGGAGATAAACCACATGATTTTTACCATGATAGAAGGATCCATCAATAAGAAATAGATTCAAGTTCTCTACCTAGATTACTTGAGAGAAAAGGGAGTTTCAGCAAACTCATTAGATTTCATAAATCTGAAAAAATGAACTAAGGTTACAAAGTACAAAGGGAAAGTGTCATATATAGGCAACAAACTATACTAGCTATTAGACTAGGGCTAACTATACAAGAAGACAAAAACCCAAAGGTACAAAATACACTATGAGATTTAAGAATCATGAATGATACAAGAGAAATAAGAATAGATCTTCAAAGTGTGGCCTTCTATGGGCTTAGGCCTAAGGTGACTCACTAGGCCCATAAGCTTGCCTAGGACTTCTTTGATTTTCTTAACTCTTGACCTAGTTGTAGGGCCTTGAAGTCCTTTCAAAGCATCTTTTACTTGCCTAAAGCTTTTCAAGCTAGTAAGGCCCTCATCAAAACTTAAAAGAGAGAGAAGAAGAACACCAAAGTTTTAATGTGGTTCAACTAATATGGCCTACATCCACGAGATAGAGCAACCAAAACAATTCCACGAGATAGAGCAACCAAAACAATTCATTAGATCACCAAGAATAGGTTATTAGAAAATCCATGAGCATTTATCCAAAGTCTTTTTCTTTCCCTTCTTCACATTGTTTTCCCTCTTGCTTTTGATCACTTATTTCACTCAATAACTTACAAAACTCAAATGAATGATACCTTGTTTTGAAGAAGACTAGAAACAAGTTTTATACAGGAAACTAAGACTCTAATCAAATTAGTTAGGAAAGTCATTAAAAAACTAACAGTTCTAACAACAAGTTGTTATTCTATTTGAACTTGTTTTTAAGTTATGACATCATCACAAATCTCCACCTTGACTCTAAAACACTAGACATAACTTGTTTCCTTGAGTTGCTCTCCCACTTAGCTTCAATCACCTTATGAAATTGATCAAGTCCAAGCAATGCTTGAATTTCACTCTAAGAAAGGACTTTGACAACATATCTGCAAGATTTTCTTCAGTTAAAATCTTCAGCACTTGAACCTCCTTTGAATCAATCACTTTTCAAATGAAATGAAACTTCACATGAATATGTTAACAGTCCTTTCATGGTAAGTCTGATGGTTTGCCAAATGAATAGTAGTTTAGCTACCACAAAAGATACTAATTATAGCTTGACTTATGCCTAAATCATCAATCAAACCCCTTAACCATAATCCCTCCTTTACTCTTTTTGTAAGAGTAATGTATTTATCCTCAATAGTTGATAAAGCTACCAGTGATTGCAAATTTACTTTCCAGGTGATTGTTGTCCCAAAGAAAGTAAATACATAATCAGAAATAGATTTTTGATATCAATGCTATGACATCCTAATCTATTCGTCAAGAATACAAAACATACATACGCCTAACGCAACAATTCATTTCGGGACATATACACGCATGTAGGAAAATCCATGGTAGTTGATAAAAGTGAAGAAATAAATTTGCATATCATAAAACGCAAGTGTAATTTAAACATTGAAAGGTGTCCTCGTGTCACGTCTAAAATAAGTTTGTTAACCACATATAGTCATCCACATAACATAACAAAGACTAAGAAAAACAGAAGAGTCTGCGGTACCAGTAAAGCTCCTAGAAAGCGTCCACAAAAAGAAACAAAATAACTACTATTTCTCATGCCTTTTCCCAAAATAGCCCTACCATACAAGGAAAACACAAAGTACGTATGAAACACTATTAGTCTAAAGGAGAGTATTCCTCTGAAGGGTCAGTGTCTGGTGAGGTAGATAGAGTCGCATCCGGGTCACTAGGTAGGCTAGGTAAGTCTTCATCCACATCTTCTAACCAGCCAGGAGTAGGTGGGGGGTATATGGGAAAGTGGAGAGGACAAAGGTGGAGAGGGGTTAAGGTGTGAAGGACCAGCCTTATCAATGAGAGAAAGTCTATGAGGTGGAGTAGGTGGATGGGGTCGGACAGTGGACTAAATGACCTGGATGTCTATGTATTCAAACTCCACAGGAAGAGGAGAGGAAGGTCGAGGTACATGGGCATTAGGGATCACATCTAAGACAGGAGCGAGAGCATCAGTGTCCATGAGTAGTTACAGTTCTAGGGGTGATGAGGGGAAAAGGTATAACAGTGTACGGATAAGAAAAAACAATCTCAACAGGTAGATCGGTGGTGCAATGGGTTTCCTAACCCACCTTAGATATTGAACCAAGGGTCATGCGAGCGAATCCTTGGTAAATAGTCTGTTGGGTGTCATCATCATAAATCCATAGGTCGTCCATTGTCAGGAGGACTGTCATCTTGACCATCTCGAATCTCATATGCACACGACATGCAAAACACACCAAACAAGGAAAAAAGGAACAGAAAGAAGAAAAAGGGTGAGTCCATATAAGTTAGTTAAACCATACAATGAATATACACAAAATCTTATAATACTAACGTTATTATATCCAAAGCATAGATAGTAAGATCATTCGTAATATGAATATAATGATGCATGATGCAAGTTAATTATGGGATTTTCTTCTTACTTGACCAATTTTTATGCAATGCATGGGGATCCCATATTCTTTTATCCAAATTCACATTTTTCTTGATCTTAAGGCGATCGAAGGACTCCATTCCCTACTATCACATTCAGTAAATACGTAAATTGAAAATGTTTATTATCCATTTGCCTTAAAGGTGTTATTTAGGAATTGACTTACTACGATTCTGGTAACAGGTGTTCACGTCAAGCTTGACAAGGGTTTGTTGGCGACATGACCTAGTCACAGTGAGCTACTCTGTGCCGTTGGGTCATCCCCCTTTTGCCACCCCCAAGGCTCGTCATTAAATCTAACACAAGTATTCCACAACTGTGCTAACTGTAGCCTTAAGTCTGCCTCCTTCTTTATGAGTATGATGCATGACTACATTCAGGTTTTAGCTAGTTTCTTTTATCTTGTCTCTATAGACTTTAACTAACTAATACAAACATCATACCACATTTGATCCACATATGAAGTTATCTATAATCTAGGCTTGTCTTAACCTTCTCCATTTCATGACTCTTTTCATGTACAAAATTTGAACCTTAGGATTCTTAATTGTTAAGGGATGTTTACTAACTATATTATCTAAGACCGCCACATTTAAAATTTTAATGCTTACCTTATTATTGTACTATTAATAAATTTAGACTAAATGATGAATTTTTATTTTATTTTATTATTATTATTATATATATATATATATTTATTATTATTATTATTACCTCACTTCCATCACCCCTTGGTTTCACTTTTATTATCTTAGGCTTCAAATTGACAATCCCACTTTACTGGATGCTTGGCGCCTACCATTCAAATATTTCTTAATACACACACACACATATATATACACGCTCATCATCCCTACGTCACTTAGCATTCAATGTTCATTTCTAATTAGAATATCTACCATTTCTATTCCTAGGGTATCTATTCTTTGATTCGGCTTTGGACAATCTGTATTTAATCCCCTAAAATCCTATTATTCTGTAATATTAAAGATTTTTTGATGGATATAGTATGTTAGCTACTTACGATATTTAGGAGTATATGAGGTTATATTCTTTTTTTTTCTATTCACCCTCATATTAGTAATTTATATCACACATTAGATACTGGAAAAAACAACACCAAGCTATACTCTCAGGGTTTTATTGCTATGTCTCAACTATGCTATTAAATACGTTGTCATCATATTAATTTTTTTTATACCATGCTATTCAACTAAGTTCATTACAACATTTTCCTTAGTGTAAGGTGGTTATTGGTGATTTCAAACACTTATTCTCACCATTATCTCTCTAATAGTCTACAAGACTCAATTACCAATTATTACAAATTTGAATATTCAGACTTTGCAATGTATATACCACCATTATGTGCAGTAAAAGTGCACTCATACACACATCATACGAAACAGACACAGTACAAGGAAATTCTTATTTTCATTTAGTTTCTTGATCCATAACATGTACACATTTTACAAATTAGTCGTGCCAATACAACCACTAACAAAAATAGAATGGAAGAATTTTGCATGCGCATGAAACACCCATTACATTTAATCCAACAATCATTCATACAACACAAACTAAGATTATTCAGCATTTTCTTTTTACTTCAATCACTTAGTAACAATTCTATCAAGAGAAGTACATCTTGCAGTACGACTTTCACATGCAAGGATAAAAGACATGGGACTATCCGATTCCTACTTAGTATCAATTTATATCTTTATACTTGACACATTATTATTCACTCTTTTTCCAGCAAAGAGGACAACTTCATTAATTTACATACAATAGAAATTTTAATAGAACATGCAATAAAATTCAACAAGGATTTTCAACCAATATGGACCCTTTTATTTGTTAAGAAGAATCATGTGACAAGAAGAAGGTATTGGATACGAAGAGTCTAAATTCAGCTGGGTGAAAACTTTAATTGCAATCCTAAGAGAGACAAGGCAAAGGAAATGAAATATAGAAAGATGAGGGAGTGTAAGAAGAGAGAAAAAGGTTGAGATTTTATGGCTAAGTGTTTTCCTAAAAGTGAAGAACCAAAAGCTATTCTCTTATCAATATACACACACCTTTCACCCTTGTTTGCATGCAGGATATACTAAGTTCGGCTTCTTTTAGTGATTTGTTTTCAATGACGAGAGTTCTAAGAGTGTGGTGCAGCAAGACTTTAAATTGAGGGGACTATGAGTAGCCTATTATGATTTTCAAGGCCACTTGGTTGTATGAATGACTAGTGGGACGGCTGGGTTATGATTGTGGAAGAAGGGTGTAGTAGTGTGGTCATCTCAAGGTTAGAATAAAAGGTTTATATGGTAGATACAAAGATAGGAGAGAGACACATTTTGTGTGTAAGTGGAAGGTGTATGTATTATAGGATTTGCACTCCATTTCACTAAGATTTAGAGCATAAATCATGCCTATTCTCTAATGTGTATTAATGTTATTGCAGGACTTAGCAATTTAGCAAAACTGAGGATGATAGGTAGTGGGGTACACGTGCAGTGTGGAAGGATGGTCACTTGAACTTATGCCATGCAGAGACAAGATGAGGGTTAAAGACTCCTTTGCAACATTGTACATTTACGTGTGAAAGGGAGATATTTAATGTTAACCTTGTGAAGTGATTTAACAATTTAGAGGTCCTAAAAAATCGTAACTTCTCAAACAAAGAAGTTGGATGTGGTTCTTTAGGGTAGTAGCTTACTCCAGCAGCCTATAATTGTCTACCTAAACTGTACCCTTTGTGAAAGGAGAAAAATCTGATTGCAAATTAAACTAAGTGCATCATGTACAACCATTATTGAAATTTAGGATAAAAATAAAATATTGGGGAAGGGCTTCATGTGTTGCCAACATAGTAAAATCTTTGGTGTGTATGGCTTCATTCACACTAAGACTTGGATAAATACTAAGGAGAAATAACTAGAATAAAAACAAGAAAATCTATAAACGTGGATATATATGTATATATATAGATAGATACATACATACATACATACATACATACATACATAAAGAAAGGAGTAAAATGTTGGAGTGTTACAAATGTAGTTTGCATCCACATAACTTATTACAACATCACTTCTAGCCAGATTCCCTTGAATCTAAAACCACAATCTAATGTACCATTAAGATAGCTAAGCACCCACTTAATAGCATTCGAATGAGCTTGTCTAAGATTTTTCATAAACTTACTTATAAGATTGATAGCATAAGCTAAGTTGGTCTACTGCACACCATCCCATACATGATACTTCCTATGACACCCTTAACTTTTTATTTGTAGCATACATAATATTTTAAATTGAAATTGATCAATTGAAATAAAATTTTTCTTTTAGTCCTACAAGAAAATTAAAAACTTAGTTGTCCAATGAATATCTTCACTCACAATTAAATTGAGGCAATAAATAAAAGAAATAAATCATAGTTGAATAATTACATTATTTTGAAAAGTTTAAGAAATACATGTATTCTAATGTCATTTCATATAGACAGTATAATAATTTACAAATACTTGCTCAAAAGCTATAAGACTTAGAGTAATTAATTACATAATCAAAATAAACTATGTCCTAAGAGAAATCATAATCCATATCCAAAATACTGAGGACTCAGTTTTATTCGTTACCATGTCATTCCTGTATTTCAACTAACTCCTCAGAATTTAGACCATTGTCTTCTCCGAGATAGAGATTGCCATAATTAGCCGCAATCTCAACACCTGTGATCCGCTCAAAGGTCACTCGGGTTAGTCTTCCAAGAAGATCATGATTAAGGTAGGAGCATAGATAGCTCACAGCTGCTGAAGTTCTAACTGCACTTCTATAAATATAAATAGAGACGATAGGATGAATCCTATTGTTTATAAGAAAATCTAAGGGCACATTGTAATACAGGTCCATTTCTAAGGTATAAATATGTCTAAGTATATTATCACAAAATACCAAAACTTAAAATGATAAAACTTCAGATATTCATTAAATACGTAATTTATTCTACAATTTATATAGCTATTTATTAATCTAATTTGTCTTTGGAGTGTCGTTATCCTTGTTCCCTGAAACATTTAGTAAGCATGAGTGTCTACCTTATCATTAAACATAACATAATCTCATACAACATACTTATAATCATGGAATAAGAAGGACTGTAATTATATTAATCACCAAAATAATATATAAAAAATTCTCATACAATCAAATATACATTCCGTCTAAATCCATCACATTTCTCTCTTTGAAATATACACTCCCAGTGCATTGTGATCACATATATATGATACCTCTAGCATTTTTTGAGGTCTTACACAGCTAGGTAAATAGTCGTCGGTTAGCCCATGCACACATATACAATGTATATAATAACAGGCCCCTTAGCAAAGGTATAGTTAGGAGTCTAGTTAGAAAACAAGTGTGAGGTCATGTGTACACATTCATGTGACACATTCGCTCTTAGAAATAGTGTGTACACATATGCAAATGTCGCTCATCATCCTACGTTCCCTCAGATTTCCCATAATCTTCGGACTTTATACCTTAGTGTATCTTTATAACTATTCACACTAGATCCATTCAACACTTTATACTCATCCCATATTTCCTTTTCATATCATTCTCTTTATCCAGCTAAAGATCGTGCTTAATAAATCACTTCCAGACTAAGTTCATATCACTCATAGCATCAAGATACAATTTCAATAATCAAATCCTTCACATTAGCATTATTAACTTTTTATCACAATCATATATTCTTTAACTTTAAGATCGTATCTAGTTAAAACATCTCCACGCATACATCACCAATACAATATATACATTTCAACCAACAAATACAATATCATATCCAACACCTTCAATATGCATTTTCAATTGTTATTTGGCTATAATATCATACTTTATCATAATATCTCTACACTTGATTCTCATCACATATTGCATATAAACACAGCATGATCACTCAAACCAATCAATCAAACACACATATCATCAGCTTTCCTTCACAGATCCTATTATTCTAACATATATTCTCATACAGTAATTATGTAATAATGCTCCCATGAACACAAAATATACACTATAATAAAATGATAACATAGAGCCCTCCTTATCTCGAGATGAAGATTTAGGGAGAGATTAATGAAGACTATCGCTCAACAACAGAAGCTTTTGCCTAGATATCACAAGATACTATTAAGAAGTAGAAAATGAAGAAAACCAAACGGAGAATATAGAATCAAACTTAGAGAAACTTACTTAGAATCACTTAGATTAGACGTCTAAGTTTGGATTTGCATAACAATTGGAGTTTGAAGGAGGTTTCTCTAAGAAAAAGAAGTGGAAGTTTATAGAGAAATGAGGGAGAACGTAGAAATGAAATATAATAAAATTTTCATGTTGAAAATTTTATTAAATATCTCTCAAATCTCCCGCGCTCTTGCTTGAGCGAGGTGACTCTCACTTGGGTGAGACATATCTTGTCTGGGCGAGAACCCTAGATAGTGATCATTCTAGGCTTTTTCTGATATTCTTGTTTGAGTGAGGGTTATTCTCATCTAAGCGAGAAGACGTCCAAAGAGTTGGTTACTTTTCTTGTGAATCATTGCTTGAGCGACTTATCTCACCTAAGTGAGATCTCTACTAACTTGAGCAAGATCACTTTTTACCTAGGCGAGAGGGCAATTGAGCCAAGTCTATCTTGTTTCGTTTAAGTTGATTGCTCTAAAATCATGTGATTCTACGTGCTAAGTCTCACTTAAGCGAGATTTATCTTGCTTGATTGAGACTCCCTGCACCAAAACTCTATCAAACACTTATCAATTCAAATTAAACCACTTTCCAATTATACCCAATATCAAACAATTTTATCAAATAATAAATAAATAAAAAGAGGGTTTTACACTGCCAACACCAATTGCATAATGGATGGACTTAATCTCATTCCTTTCTTCCTTAGTTTTAGGATTCTGAGAACTTGAAAGTTTTGTAAGAGAATTCAAAGGTGCGTTGGCAAACTTAGATTGGTGCAATCTAAATTTTTCAACCACTTTCCTTAGGTAACTTTGCTGAGACAGAAACAGTTCTCCATTAATCCAGTTCCTTATAATGTCCATGCCTAAGATCCTTCTAGTTGGTCTAAGGTCCTTCATTTCAAACTCAGAGCTGAGTCTATCCTTAAAATCTTTTATCTTCTCCATGCTAAGACTAGTTAGCAATATATCATCCATATATAACAATAAAGACAACACACACTCTTCATTTCTCTTAAACATATACACA
This sequence comes from Abrus precatorius, assembly GCF_003935025.1. Classification (NCBI taxonomy): domain Eukaryota; kingdom Viridiplantae; phylum Streptophyta; class Magnoliopsida; order Fabales; family Fabaceae; genus Abrus; species Abrus precatorius. Next base: position 1,551,496 of record NW_020874439.1, on the reverse strand, counting down.
TAATTATCATATCTGCACTTGTTGACGCCAGACTTTATAATAAAAACATCAAACTTCTTATACCACATCCTTGGACTCTATTTTAGACCATATAAAGACTTCTTTAACAAATAGACTTTTTTTTTTTTGCTACAAAACTTTGTAGCTGCTACATAAAGATAGTTTCCTCTAACTCTCCATGTAGAAATGCTATTTTCACATCCATTTGGTCTGATTCCAAGTCCAACTAATTCACCAAACTTAATAAATTCTTATAGAACAATGTTTCACAACAAGTAAAAAGATTTCATTATAATTCACTCCTTCAACTTAAGTAAAACCCCTTGCTACAAGCTTTGCTTTGAATCTTTGTGACTCCACTCCTAGCTTGCCTTCTTTCCTCTTGAAGATCCACTTACAACCCACAACTCTATTACCTTTTGGTAAGTTTACAAGTTCCTAGGTCTAGTTCTTCATAAGAGATTCCATTTCTTCATGTTTAGCCTTCATCCAATTCTATGATTCACAACTCTTTATAGCTTTCTTAAAAGTCCTTGGTTTTATACTTTGAATTTTCTCTTTCACACTAAGAGCATAACAAATCAGCTCTGCGTATCCAAATATGTTTGGTGGCTTATGATTCCTCTTAGTTCTATCTCTAACCAGCTAATAATTAGAAGCATTCATGTAGCTCCACCTGCACCAAAAATATCCTTGACATACCAAATGAATCCTTAATTCCTCTGTCCCTTTCCTCTTTTATAGAGACTAACCCTAAACTAAACCTAAGCTAATAAGTTTAGAAAGTAAAATAGAGCACAAAGTCTAATTAGGCTCAAATTCTAATTGCAAATTACTAATCGATTCTTAATGATTGTAACAAGGCCAACTTCAAATGTCTATAACATTTATTAACCTTTAGGTACTTAGCCTATACATCATCATTATTCACTTTAATACTTTTTTCTCACCATCTTAACCAAATTTACTTTAATTTAGCATATAATAAATTATCTTTAATTTTTTTATTGTAAACTCAACATGTGGCATCATATATATATATATATATATTTTTTTTTTTATTTTTTTTTTTATTTTTTTCAGTATAAGTACCAATCTTTAATTGTCATGATAGGTAGGTAGATAGATCAAAATATATAGCTTCACTTTAATTCCACGTCCAAAAAACTTTTGTAATTTAGTCTTGGCGATTATGAAGGTATGAATTTTAATTGCCTAATATCTCTTACCTTGCTTTAAAGCTTCATTCACAATATCAAAAAAAGATTTCATCCTCATCGTTGGATCATCGTATACAATCTCACTTTTTCATGTCATTTTGTTGCATATTACCCTAAAATTTCATTCCTATCTCATTACCTAATTATAGATCACAAAGCTTCAATCCAATATGTTATTGGCCAAAGTAAATGTTTAAATAATAAAATGTTGTGTAGTAAATACAAACATATATTAATATTACCAAGTGTCACATTCTTGTGATATTTGTGTTTCAAAATTTACATTTAATTGTGCTTCCACTATGTTAGTTGGCATTTTTTTAATAAAATTGTGTAGAAGGCAAAACATTGATAATGTGATTTTAAATTTTAATTGGGTAAAAAAAATTGACTTTTAAATATAGTTCAATACAATTTTTTGTAATTCAACCTATCACATCTTTTGCTAGTCTCATATTAAAGATTTATTTCTTATATGATGGTGTGTATCCACATCTCCAATCATTATGATGGTATCGACATTCTCTATATGGAATAAATAATCCTTCACAATTTGTATAGTCAACTTTCACAGGATAATAGTATCTTAAAAAAACTATAATTATCAACTAACAGTCCCAATAACACATATATAAATTTCATATGTATATAATGCCAATATTTTTTTTCATTAGATCTTTTATTAAGGGAAAGAATGGAAAAAGGAAACATGAAATGACCATCTATATGAAACATGATAGAAAATTTTAAGTTATATCTATTTGCTACTTAGCATATATGCTAATGAACATATTTGTTTTGAAGATATAATCAAGTTTAAATTCAAATTTTAGTATGTTATAATAAAGTTGGTAATGATACCTGTACAATGTCTTGGGACTATTTTTTAGGTTTAAGTATACCAATAAACTATGCACTAAAAGATAAAGAAAATATCAAATTAAATAATACTAGAAGGTAAAAATACAAAATTATGTGTAGCAACTATTTTTATCATGCAAGTAAATGTTTAGTTTCACATTTGATTAATCATGGATGCATAATCATTTCAATCTTGCTAGTCATAACTTTTACGTTAAATCTCTATTTATAAGATTTTTTTAACGTGAAACCAAGCAAACTAAATTTAGTAAACAAATTATGTGCAACAATATTTAGATGCAAAAATAAGAAAACGTTGTATAAAAATCAATGCGCCTATAATTCCTCACATGATTTACCATTAAACTAACAAAGCAAGACAAGAAGATGTTATTCTTAATTATTGGCTAACAAATATAGTATTGTTTGTAAAAAGCTTCCAGCGGAAGAAATAAAGCCAAAGCCCTAGTCAAGAATTATCCACCATCTCCAAAATGGTTACTAGAAGAATTTGTTAGTTAATTGAGCAATTTCCTAAGCTATGTATCAATGAAGTCAAGTGTTAAATGAAAACTCATAGTGAGGTGTAAAATGCATAATTTTTTGGTGATCTAGAAAAAGGAGCTATCAAATTTTGTGGAACCTAAGTTAAAAAAAGAAAAAAGAAAAATAATAAATAAATAAAATTAAAAGATAGGTAGTGACAAGGAAAAATATGAATGACTCACTAAAACAATCATAATATTTAACACAAGAGGAGTGTCAAAAAGAGTGGAAGAGAATAAAAGAGAGAGGAGGATAAAAAAAAAATTAAAAGAAAGTAAGAGAAATAGTATGTATGTCACAAAAAGAAGGGTTATGCACACTTGCTAGAAAAAGGAGTTCCAAAATTTCATAGAGTGCACATTTTTTTTGGAAATTTAGAAAAAGAAGCTTGAAATTTTGTAAAAAAAAAAGTGTATAAATAAAAATAGAAGTTAGGTGATGCAAGGAGAAGTAGGGATGTTAGGATCACTAGGACAATCATGAGGGAGAAAGGGGAGGGAAGGATAGAAATCCAAAGAAAGCAAGGATAAGGGTATGCATATCACATGAAATAGGCCCCACAAAAAGCCTTGCTCAAGGATTTGGACGAGAAACAAATTTTCTTTTCTATTGTGTTCCTATATAACCCCAACCATTTCTACTAGATTAATTTAGAGTTTAGTGAAAGGATAAGTCTATCTTATCCTAGTAACTCACCAAACTATAAATTAGAATATGATATAATTTATTATAACCTATCCTATTCATCATGTCTACCAAATAAGTTCTTAAAGTTCTCTTATTTATGTAACCAGAACTTTAAGAATTGCATTTTAAATTAATAATCATGTTATATATATTTAAGAAACAATTTCTTTGAAAGCTATTCCACACAGAGGTTTTGCTTAATATCCCTTTCTAGCATGATTTTTATAACAACCAAATTTTATAGGATTTTGTTTATACTCAATTATGTAGTATGTGAAATTTAGAATTAAGCAAAACTTATTTTTATTTAAGTAATCATACACATCCATAATTGTGTGTGGAAATAATATATAATAATATATTTTCACAAGAAAATATCTACTTAGAAATTTTACAAAGCAATTTTTCACTCTCTTAAGGGCCATGATTTAGTTAATATGACTATGTTCTTGTAAAGAAAATTCTACTTGAAATCTTGTCACAATTCTTATATACTTAACAATGGACCAGAACTCTTTATCTCTTGTTGACATAGAGGATGAATAAAGAGGAGTCATGTTCTTTCCCACTCCTTGTGGGATTTATCTATCACTTACTTATAGGGTTAGTGAAAAGGTATATACACATTCTTGTTAACCATGATATGATGTTTCACATTTAGATTATCCCGATTTTAGGTTGCAAAATAATTTGACACCAATGATACTTTTTCTTTTGAAGTCTTTTAACCAGTATCCTTCTCTTAAGGTATCCATAGTTTATCTCCTTAACATGCAATTTTCTTCTTTTCAAAATTTCGGTAACCTCTCAAAGTACATGCTTTTTTCCCCCTCTAATATATGTCAATTCTTTAAAATGATGTGTGTTCATACTATTTAATTTATTCTTTTCTCAATTTCTTGACCTACCTATCACAATCTTTCCCTTTAGCTAATCCTTCAATATTATTTCTATGGTCTAGCTTTAACCCTATTTATTTTACTATTTAAATTATTTACATTTTTACCATTATTTTTCTCTCACTATTTAGACAAATAAAAAATTATAGAATAATTTTTCATTATATTTTTTAAAATTAAATAAAATATAATTAGATTTATAAAATCAAAGTTAACTAAAATAATATAACTAGTAGTTAATATAATGTTTAAATCTATTAAAATATTTTTAGATTCATGAGTTATTGACCAATAACTCAATGAATAATAAAACCTAATAAAAAAAAATCTAACCTATTTTAAAGATAAAAGAAGAGAAATATAAAGGTTTTGTAATTAAATTTCTTAAATGTAATTTATCAAAAAAATATACCAATAAATTAGGGTTTTAAATAACCTTAATAATCACATTTTTGTTAATCTAGAAACACTATATTCATAAATATAAATGAAATTAAAGCCTTTAAATAAAATTATATATAATTATATACATATTTATATAAATAGGAACTAACTATTGTTTTTACACTAATCAGTTTGGGATACAGATAGTTCTAAAATATATTCATATGTCAATTTTTTTGAAATATTAGTTAAACAAATATCTAGCAAATCAAATAAAATTTTATAAGAAACTGTCTAAATAATAAGCCTTTTATAAGTTTTAAATAGATATTCATATAAACAAAAACTAAATAATGTACATACACATCCATTTAGAAAATAGAAAATTCTTAAAATGTAATTAAGAGTGAAAACAAAGTTTTTGAAGTATCAAGAGACATAAAACGCGTCGAATAATAATTTTTTTGGAAACTCTTTAAGTATGAATTTAATTAGCAAAAATAATCAATATAGAACACAAATATATTAAAAAATAATTAAATATACTGAGAATTATTTTAGTTATCCAAACAAACATTCACATTGGAGTTAAGCATTCCCTTCAACTAAATTTAAATATCCTATATCTCTCCAGACTTTAAAGTTGTATTTGGATGGAAAAATTTTAAAATTCTATAAAATATGAAATCAATGATAAAAGATGTTTAAAGTGAGAATCAAATATGAAAAAAATTAAATAATTTTTTTATAAAATTCTTTCTAAAAATAATTTATTTGAAATTTTTTTTATTTGACATAAAATTATATAGTTAAAATTCTATACTATTTAAAAAATGCTTTTCTTTATTATCTAAATAAATGCGCTATAATAAAGTTGAATTACTCTATTCAAACACAACATAATATCTTCCTCTTTACCTTACCCTTCATAAAATAATTGAGGAATTTTAAGATCAGTAAACAAAAACTAGAGGTCTAGAGGTAGGTGGCTCTCAACCAAATTAAGGAAAAGAGAAAAAAAGAGTTTATTTGAAAAATTACTACTATGTTGAGACTTTGTTCTCGAAACTAACATATTTTTCTCCTTGAAGATATCCGAGAATAATGGTTGTTTCTAAAGGAGGTGAGGAATAAGCAAAGGTTGAGAATTGAATAGAAGTTTATGAGAAAAATGACTTTGATAAAAGAAAAGTAATAAAATTTAACTCGCGGTGGCATTCTCATACTCAATTAGGATTTGAAATTGCTAAATCTTTGAAATTATATAACACTGAGAAAAAGATAGAGTTTTAGTTTGTCACGAAAATGGTCAAGTTTGATCTCCATTTTGTATGACACCTAAACTCCACTTGAATTAAACTTGACTATTATTGGGAATAAAACTGAAGTTAATGGTTTTTGGTTTTTTCTGGATCATTTAATCCAGGTCATGTTCACCCAAAAATAAGAATAATAATAAAATCCCAGGGTCACAAACAACTTAGAGCTTGATTTTTTTTCCCCCTCACACTTTAATTAATTAGGCATTGATCAAACTATTTTATCAAAAATTAAATTAAGGGTTAGCCAAACTTAGGTTTGAAAGTAATAATTTTATGAGCTTAACTAATTTTAAAGAATTGTGTTTTATATTCATTTCATTTTACACTGTATATATAAGGTTAAAGAATAAAATTTAAAAGTAACCCAAAAAACAATTAAAAAAATAAATTTTGAAATAACGTAACAAATTTATACTTAAAAATCTCTAGCAAAGGTTTTAAGGTGATTTTTTTAACACTTAAGAATATAGTTAAATTAAAATTGCTAAAGTTATGAATTAGAATTCTCTAATAATTAAATAACAATATTTTAAGAATTAAAATTTTAGAACAAGACATCTCTCATACTTTTTTAAAGTGTGACTTATTTAATTTTTGTTAAACAATTCGACACCATTTACATATATAAAAAAAAAAAAAAACCGACTTAATTAGTTTACTTCAATTCCAAAAATAATTGATTCAAATTATGATTTAGATAAGATATCTAATCGATTCTCTATTAGGTCTAAGTTTTTAATCATTACCTTTACCATAGGACTTTCTTCTTATTATAGATGAGTTTTCACCTCTCTTTAAAAACATTTCTTTTTTATAAAATCGTTTATTCTTTCTTTTATTCCATCCTTTCATCATCTTTCTCCTTTACTGCTACTTTGATTCTTCTCCTTGTCTCGGCCTCCATATTTTTCTTTTTTTTCATCACTCTTCTCCTTTCACATACACCAACCATCCCTCCCTTCTTGATAAGTTTTTTTTTTTTGTTCATTCCTTTGGTCTAAAAGATAAGATTATCAATAGTTAATCATCATTAAATGAGCAAGCTATTTTTTGTAATTATTTTTGTTACAACATTATAAAATCACTCTAAAGTTTTTAATTGAAAAATAAGAGAAGAAGGACTGAATGTGTTTGTAAAAATACTTTTTCTTTCTAAAATTTGTAAGTTTTTCAAACTAGTAATTTAAAAAGAAAAAGTTGTATCATACAAGAGAAAAAAGATAAGGCAATGAGCAATTGAGTTGTATCATACAAGAAAAAGTTGTATCATACAAGTCTTTTGATATGATTTTTCAACTAATTACACTAAGTATTTTTCTATACACCTAAAGACTAAAAAAGAATTGAGTTTAACAAGATAAGAAAGACTTTGAAGGCTGTGATAGTTAAATATTTACTTCTTTTATGCCAAGTATCAAAATAGCAAAAAAAATATAAGAGAATAAATATGATTTTGTCTTTTTTAAATAAATATAACTTTATTCTTTTTAATAATAATTTTATTGATAAAAAGTATAATTTTTAAAGATTGACAAACTCTCCTAGTTTGTACATATAATTTATTCTTTGAAATTGTCTATTTTTTCATCCATATCTTAAATAAATCATTTGATAGATTAAACTATTAGATAAACAATATTCTTAATATAAAAAACTCTTCAATCATAAAAAAATTAAACAAACCGTTCAATCTTTAACACTTATAAATTTTCTTTTGTAGTGCCATTAGACTGCTCTTCCAACTTTTATAATATCTTTAATCCTAAAAAATCTCTCTTCATGAAATATTTTTTTTTCTTAATATAATTTGAATTCCCTTATTTAACTTTCACAACTCTTTTGATTTCATTTAAGATAATTATGTAATTGTAATTTAAAAATTAAATTAGGTGTAACGTTTGATAAAAATTAAAATATGAAAAATGATTGTTTAAAGACTCCCAGAACCAACGAAAAAAAAAAAATCTCTGAAATAAATAAACTGAACCAATCATACATGTGATTTATGAGAAATTTTAAAACAATGATATACAAGGAGTATAACCCACGATTGCAAGCTTAAATGGAAGTTGAACTAAACATTGTTATGATCTCAAATCAACATCAATAGGCTGCTAACCGTGCAGGATTAGTGAACTATATTCGAACAGAAACTGGCATAAATCAACTGATAAATACACCATAAGAAAATAGAACAAACTTCATTAGCTACTATGATAATTCGCCGAGAGCAAAGTTAGAACTAAGAAAAGGGTACAACTGCTATTGACCAAAGAAAAACTAAGCTAAATCGCTAAAAATTCCTATACACAAGAAAAAAAAGTGTAATCGACCAACCAATTAGGCATCATAATTGGTACGTGAAACAAGCCTTCCCATTCTTGTAAGACATTCTTATAATCTTCAACCTTGCCACTTTACATGTTCATTCTCATATGGCTCAGCAAATCTTTGTTGCCAACGTTGTTCACTCTCTTTCAGCTCTAAATTTGGGTCTGGTTTATCAACTCAACTCGACTTTCCTGACTTTTTCTGAGCCGGTTTTTTATTTTACTTAGTGTCAGAAGGGGAAAACAAGCAAAACCTTGGAGCACAAAATAGTCGTGCCAAGTTTCAAGAATGTAACAGCCAAGATTAGGAGATTACAAAGAATACACAAACTTTACATATCATGGTCTATGAGTAGTACATCACGAATTCAGACAGTAAACTCCAATTTTACCCTACAAGCAACGTATAAAGATCCCTCAACCATAAAATAATAATAAATATGTAAATTACATCAGGGTCCAGCAAACCCATAATGGATCACTATCATACAAGGAGAGGAAGACGAATTCAGCTAGGAGCCAAGCTCATCGTACCCACGAAACAGAATCAATTTCATCCCTGGCTGCTTTATATAGTTCGAGCCTTTTCGCACACTGTTGTCTCCTCTCCATCAATGCAGGGTCTTCGTCCAACAATTGGGACAGCTGTTTACCCTACAGCAAGGAAAATTTCATCAAGGACATTGAAATTATGTAAAACAGTAAGTACATAAAGTTCGGCATGGAGGAATAGAATGTGAACGCATAGTTACATCACAATAGAGGATTAGTTTATCATGACAAACAGAAAAAGCGTTGAGATGATAACTTCGTTTCAAACCATAAATTAGTTTCAACACAGACACGTTCCTTTAAATAGCACCATCATATAAATTTTGATGGTTCATTTATATGTTCTGTTCATGGCTGGCTCAAACTACTACAAATTCTAAGAAATACACAACTGTATACAGTGTTTGAAGCACCTCAACAGATATAATGGACCGACAGTCAACAATTTTTATATTGATACAAATAAAGCAATTTGCCAATCTTTATTATACTTTTTATCAATAAAATTCACACAAAATAACAGCTAAGACATAATTCTGAAAGTAAATTATCACATAAAAGCAATATGCAACTGAGTGATCTTTCCATGGTATAGCTATTTTGATAGGAGTAAGGGTCTTAACCCTAATATCTTTGTAAATACTAACCTAGACAAGGCCAAGCCTTGGCTGGTTTACTCTAAAAAAAAGAGGACGGTTAATAATGTTAGTTAGCAGTTGGCAATTAGCAATTAGGAGTTAGGAGTTATTTTTCTGTTTCAAGCCCCAGTTATAAATAATAGCTGGGAGAGTAGTTAGGGGTCTCTTTTGGAAAGTTAGTTTCTGAAACTTGGCAGAGAAAATTCTCTGAGGAGCACTGCTCTGGGAAACAGAGTTGTATACAGAAAATTCATCAATTCAATGAAGAATTCATAAAGATTGTTTTCTCTACCCTCTTTTCTGGTGAACACAACATATTTACTGCCAAGCTTGTAGAAAAAGATGTTTGTATGCAGCTGATTGTCTCCAAGAGTACTTCCCTATCCCAAACAATTATCAAAGTTTTTACGTATAAAGGTGAATGGTAAGATAAATCAAATAACAGAAAGGCATGTCATCCACTCTCCTCACTAGTGCCTCCAAAGGTCTTCTTATGGGTCTGGTCAATAACTAATAAAATCTATCTGTTTGGATAAAGATAGGTTTTATACTAATTTTCCAACAACACTTACGTTCATCCAAAATAGATGGTGATAATAAACAGAAGCAAGGTGCAAGAGAGAATGATGTACCTCTTTCTTCCCTATTTGTGTGTAGAAATGGTTTAGCAAATACTGTTTTGCTTGTCTGACCTGGCAATAAACCACAGCCTTAGGAATTGTGATCCTAAGTGTGTCTGCCACCAACCCTATATAGGATGACACATTCGATGCAATTCTCCTGAAATGTCCCTCTGCATATCGATCAATGTTTGAGGCAGCAGGACTTCCACTTTTCTCCACTTCTTGAGGAAGTTTTCGGAAGAAGTCCACAGTGAGATAAGATGATTCCATGTCTACAAGCCGAAGAGTTGTCTTCTTACTCTCTTCACGAAACCTTTCTAGAGCCTCATTTGCGGCAGCAGCTAGTTCGGCTTGAAATGTTGGGAAGCGCTTCAGTTCCTGCAGAGTCACATATTAGTATCTTAACTAACTATCCCAGCAGTTTGTAAACAAAATAAATATAAAATATACTCCCAAAGGTTACCCGAGTTTCAGCTATTGATTTCCTTACAAGTTCTTTTAGAACGAAGTTAACCTACCAAAAAATCAAGAAAAGGAAGCTTAAATTTTTTACTGTTAGATAAAAATTAATAACCAGAGAACAAACCAGAGTGCTTACAGCATCCACTGAAGCTTCAGCTGGGCCTCTAAAGTAACTGAGAGCCCCATCAATCAGGCGCCTGTAACCTTGCTCTGGCGCAATCAAGTGAGGCTGATATCCATCAGCCTCTGATACCACTTTCCTTACATTCTGGAGAGAAAGGTGCCGGTCAAATGGAAGCTTTCGTAAAGCAGCAGGAAGTTGATTGTCAAAGACATTATATATCCTATCTCCTCCTGGCCGCCTAAGAACAAAATAGAAAAATAATATGTAAATAAAGAGACCTATCAACAAGTTTGTCAGACATAACAAAGTCAATCCAAACAATAATTTCAAACTGTTTTAGCTTATGCAGTGGACAACTAATCACATCACAAAGGTTCCTATTGCTGAAAGCACATTTTCAATCAGAAGTGCATAACAAACAAACCATTCATCATTTCAAGCTGTAAAGCCCAGATACGTCAAAAATGGCAAAGTACCTGTATCGGACACGTATCCGATACGCTTAGATACGTACCCAAGAAGTATCAAAAATTAAATTTATTTTTAAAAATTAAATTTAAACTGGATACAGTTGCGATACGGCTTGGATATGGCTCCAAATATTTTGATACGGCTCGGAAATGGCTTGGAAACGGCTCCAAATCAGCTTAGCTAAAAACTTATTTCAGATTGAGTGAATCAACAAAATTGAAACGGAGAGTTTCACTTCATCTTTCACTTTCCCATTTCTTCTATCATTCGTGAGTTAGGAACAAAACAGAACACCCTAAAATCAAAAATCAGCTAGGGTTCACGGTTCAAAACTCATCTATTTCTCCATTTTCATCATCGTTTTGAGGTTGGATTATGGGCTTCACGGTTCGACATTTGAAATGGAAGGTACCCAGAAAGCAAAGCTAAGAGGATAACCCGCACAACCAGGTTCGACCCATCGTATCCTTTCTTCTTCAACACCTCTGGCGCCACGTAAGCTGGCATTCTGCACGGCGTGAGGAGCATCCCGGATTTCCGCTGCTCAGGCAAGGCAAAGAAGACAAAGTTGGAGACCTTGAGTTCCTCATTCTCATCAAGGAGGAGATTTTCGGGCTTCAAGTCAGTGGGTGTGTTCTGAACTTTGTTCCTCTTCTCTCTTCTCACTTCTCTGGACTTTAGCAACAATTTTAACATTTTTTCTCCATTGCTGTAGCGGTTCAAGTCAGTGGGTGTATTCTGAACTTTGTTTCTCTTCTCTCTTCTCTTCTCTGGACTTCAGCAACAATTTTAACGTTCTTTCTCCATTGCTGTGGTGGTAAAATCTCACAAACTTCCTCTTTCATAAATTTATATTTTCTATTCATTTTATAGCAATATTCAATAAAGTAAAAATATTATTCTTGCATTTTTTCACAGCTGTGTTTAATGACAAAAAATGAGTTTTGGTTCTGACTCTAGTTTTAGAATTCCAAGTAACTTTGGTTCATTAGAATTTCAAGATGATCATGCTCCACTTTGGGCATTTGTCACTATAAAAGATAAGCTAGGAGATGGAGGAGGCAACAAGCTATGGAGTTGTAATTTTTGTGCTAAAGTGGTCAAAAGTTCATACTCAAGAGTGAAAGCACATTTACTTAGAATATCAGGTGCTGGTGTTGCTCTTTGTCCTAAGGTCACTCCTGAATATTTGGCTGATTTGAAGAGAATTTGTGAAGAAGCTGAGAATAAAATTAAGCCCAAAACTATCCCACTACCTTCAGCAGCTCCAGCAACCTTATCCCAGAAAAGAAAAAAATAGGAAGTGGTACACTAGAAAGGGCTTTCAATGAAGATGAAAGAAATCAACTTAGAGCAGAGATAGCAAGAATGTTTTATTCAGCTGGCTTATCATTTCATCTTGCTAGAAATTCTTACTATGTTAGCTCTTATTCATTTGCTGCAAACCATAACCTTAGTGGTTTCCTTCCTCCTAGTTATAATACTTTAAGAACAAGTCTTTTACAACAAGAGAGATCTGATATTGAAAGATTGCTCCAACCTATAAAATCTTTATGGCTTATAAAAGGAGTTACATTGATTTCTGATGGATGGACAGATGTTCAAAGAAGGCCATTGATAAATCTCATGGCTGTAAGTGAAGGAGGACCAATATTTTTAAAGGCTGTTGATGGTTCTAAGGAGTACAAGGACAAACACTATATGGCCAGCATAATAAAGGATGTAATTAATGAAGTAGGGCCAAAAAATGTTGTTCAAATCATAACGGATAATGCTCCTGTTTGTAAGGCAGCCGGGATGTTAATTGAAGCTGAGTTTCATCATGTATTTTGGACTCCTTGTGTTGTTCATACTTTGAATTTAACATTGAAAAACATATGTGCAGCTAGAAATATTGATGGAAATGAAAATATTTTCAATGAGTGTCATTGGATCACTCTCCTAGTTGATGATGCATCTTTTATCAAGACTTTCATAATGACTCACTCTATGAAATTGGCTATTTTTAATGAGTTTTCATCTCTTAAATTGCTTTCTGTTGCTGAAACCCGTTTTGCATCAATGGTTGTCATGCTAAAACGATTGAAGTTGTTGAAACGTGCTTTGCAAAATATGGTCATTAGTGACCAATGGAATAGTTATAGAGAAGATGATGTTGGTAAAGCTGCCCATGTGAAAGAACTTATTTTAAATGATATATGGTGGGATAAATAAGACTATATTCTTTCTTTCACTGATCCTATATATAGCATGCTTAGAAAATGTGACACAGATGCTTCTACTCTTCATTTGGTCTATGAAATGTGGGATTCCATGATTGAAAAAGTGAAGACAGTCATATATAGGCATGAGGAAAAGGAAGCAAATGAAGTTTCCAATTTTTATGATGTGGTTCATAATATACTGAATTTTAGGTGGAGTAAGAGTTGTACTCCACTTCATTGTTTGGCCCATTCATTGAACCCAAGGTAAATTTCAACTTAGTTACTGTCTCTTGAAAAATAAAAATCATACTATAACAAATTTTTTAATCATCTGTAGGTATTATAGTGAAGAATGGCTTAGGGAAGCTCCAAATAGAGTTCCTCCACATCAAGATGATGAAGTTTCGAGAGAAAGGAACAAATGTTTGAAGAGATATTTTCCAAATGCTGAAGAAAGAAAAAATGTTTTTGTTGAATTCTCGAATTTCTCATCTTGTGCAGTTGACTTTGCTTTTTTTGATTCGATTGAAGATAGGTGGACATTGGACCCAAAATCTTGGTGGGTAATGCATGGATCTTCTACCCCTTTACTTCAAAAGCTTGCCTTAAAGCTTCTTGTACAACCTTGTTCTTCATCTTGCTGTGAGAGGAATTGGAGTACGTACTCATTCATTCATTCTATGAAGAGAAACAAAATGGATCCAAAAAGGGCTGAGGATTTGGTTTATGTGCATTCCAACCTTCGTCTTTTGTCTAGGAAAGAAGAAAAGTATACTAAAGGAGAGACAAGGATGTGGGATATTAGTGGAGATGTACATGATCCACTTGATAATGGTGCTGGATTTCTTGAATTGGCTGAATTATCTCTTGATGAACCAGACTTAGAAGTTATGTTTTTTGTAGATGATAGAGATGGAGAAAATGAGTGTGACAATGTTAGAATTAAATAGTATAAAGGAAGAACATTTTTTTTGTGATAGTTCTATATTTCTTTTGGATAAAACTACCATTTCTTTTGTGAAATTCTACCTTAAATAGGGGTAAAGTATGTAATTTTTTTATGTGTTCATAGACAAGGAAAGATATGATCGCATGTATTTTTTTGTAAAATGTGATCATTGATATGTAAATGTAACACATTAATATAAATTATCAATATCTCTTTATAAATATTATTTCATTAAATTCATGTTAAAGTATCTAAGCCGTATCGTATCTTAAAATTTAAATTTTTTTCGTATCCCCGTATCGGTGTCGTATCAAGTATCCGGGCTTCATAGATTTCAAGTAATACTAAATTTTGTAATCACCAAGGAACTAGGTATAGTAGTTTGTCCAGAGTAGAAGCAGCTCAAGAAAAGCAAACCAAGAAACTAGGTAGTTTGGAAAAAGAAAGAAAGCATACTATTGCAAGAATGCAAAATCCCTAATGATATAGATCAATGTTAAATAAATTAAAATTAAAAAGCACATAAATTTTGGTAATAACTATTTCCACTTAGGAACAATAAAATCACTGAAGTGGTTATAAGTCTATATGCTTTTAATTTTCATTTTTTTAACATTAATCTACATCATAAGGGATTTTGGTAAAAGTATTTCCACTTAGGAACAATAAAACCACTAAAGTGGTTACAAGTCTATAACTTTTTAGCCACTAATTACTCTTTGACCATCCTTAATCAGTTCAGTGGTTAAATATTGATCTTACAATCTTTCCCTCCAATTTTTGGGGTAAGGGACGGAACAAGTGTTCTTTCCTTATTCCATCATAAAAACATTCAAATAATAAAATGGTAATTTTGTTCTATTTTCCACTTCATTCTATTTAATCCATCACCATTCCAAACATGCCTAAAAAAATGGGAGTAAAATAAAAATCTGCTTAGTTTTTAATAAGGGTAAGATACAATTTGCTTTATCACAACTGAAGGTCGGCAACAATTTGTTTGAAAGAAATAAAAGTCTCTCAATCTCAGCAGAATCATCTCAACTGATGATTTTCCCAGCAACTACAACTGACTCCAAAGTACCAGAAATAATGACAGACCTATGTGATGTAATGTAACACTCCACTGTAACAGCACCGGTATTTGGCACAATTGACTTCTCTAATGTACATGATATTAACTGATGTAAGTACTTATGTTTCCTATTATGATTTATTGTTTTTTGTGCTTATATTCCTGATCCAATCCTAGGTAGGATCTGTAGTTCACACCCTAGGCGCTACTACCCTTTATTTGGATACTATAAGAAAAGAAAAAGAACCCTCTTCCATAGGTAAGTTTCGTTAAGAAAAAAACTCTACTCTATTCATTCGGCTGAGCACCAAATTTATGGGTGCTTGCATCCCCTTTCTATTACCCAAAAAATATCTTCGAAATAAGGATTTTCATCACTTTTCCCCTTCTGTCTCCCTCCTTACAATGAATTCAAACACAGCACAAAAATAGAATACGGTAGAAGATATTTACCCTCCATCTAAATGCTCCTTGAATATCCTCTCAAATGCTCGGCAAAGTTCTAGGATAGTGTATAACTGAGCCTGAATCAGAAATCAACATTCAACAAATACATAGGACATCATGGAATGAATTTTACTCTCTAAATAAATCATCACAAGAACAAACCACTCACCCCAGCATCAAGAGCAATAGGTCTCCCAAGATGATCCATCTCCAATTCAAGTTCCTCAATGCTTTTGTTTATTAAAGACACTATACTAGGTATCCTTGCCCTGATTACTGACTCCAAATGCTACAAAATAAGCTCACATGATTTAAACGATAACCTATCTCAATAAAATATCAGTAGGGAATATCATCAAAAGGCAAACCTGTGAGAGAAGTTTTGCAAGGTATTCTGAACCCATTTTATTGGCCAAGTGCCCATAATCAGGACTGGTTGCAAAATACTCACGCTCCTTGCGTCTAGCAACAATCATATCAACATTTTTATTGATGTCCGCTTGAGATCGATTTACTATACCAACCCAAGGATGCTGCAGCCGATAAGACCTTCCTTCAAGGACCTAGAGCATATAAACCCAGCCAAGAGGATAAAGCAGTTATATAATTTTACAGGAATACTTCAAACTGGAGTATCAAAGGAATATATGCATCAAATAAGAAAGAGAGATATTACATCCAAAGAATTAGTTCCTTTGTCCATCAAATCTAGCTTTGTCAAGACCCCAAATGTCCTTTCACCTAGGCAGATTTAATGGATTTTAGTACAAAATTAAAACAAACAACAGGTAATAATTGGGTATTCCAGGAAGTTATAAGAAAATATACCTGTGGGATCAACTTCCCTAGCAAGTTTAATAGCATCAGAAGTAGCTATGTCCTGATTGGCTGGAGATATTGCTAGTATGATGCAATTAGGCTGTTGAACATAAAGCATGATTAATGTATGTAACTTATTTTTCACAGATACTTTAACAAAGAAACAAATTTTACCCACCCATCACCAACAGAAATGTATAGAAAGGAATGTTATTTGAAAATTGACAGTTCATAATGGTAAACCCAAAATATATGTGAAACTAAATAATGCGTCCACATCCTCATTTATGTGGATAGATAATTAGGAATGGAAATAAGTCAGGATGTCCAACAGAGGCCTACAGCCTATCTTCGTAAAGCCTAACTCAACTTGACCTAATTGTACCCACCCATCACCAACAGAAATGTATAGAAAGGAATGTTATTTGAAAATTGACAGTTCATAATGGTAAACCCAAAATATATGTGAACTAAATAATGCATCTACATCATCATTTATGTGAATAGATGACTAGGAATGAAAATAATTCAAGCTGTCCAATAGGGACCTATGGCCTATCTTTTTAAAGCCTAACCCAACTTGACCTATTTAAATAATAGGCTTAATATAGACTTTTTAAAAGGCTTAATTAATTGAATAGATCAAACTTGAACTAAAGAAAAAGTCTATTAAACCTATTAGAATGATCTATTTAAAACTCATAAAATTTATAACAATATATTAAATAATTTTATATCAAAATTATAATATAATATTATATTAAATAAATTAAATTTTAAAATGAATAAAATCTAAATTATAAACCTAATTCTTTTCGCTGGAGTTGAAGAGTGTTTCTATTATATACCTCGAAGAAAAAAAATCATACTTGCTAGAGTCTTTTGCGTTACTGTTGTTTGATCTGTATTGTATGCATAATATTGATTTATATTTGTGCTGTATCGATTACGTATTTTGATGAAATAAATATGTAATTTTATTACACATATTTAAAGTCTTAAACCATTTTTTTATAGCTCATTTAAATATATGTCTTGTGTGTTTTATAAAGATATACCTATTTAGATCGTTTAATAGCCTATTTATAAAAAAGCTTAATCATCGATTGAAGGTCTCAATATGAAGTAAATCATTAAAAAGACTAATAGACTAAAACATACTTTTAAAAAGGCTTTTATATATGCATGGTTGAAACACACAAATTCATCCACATGTTTTCTCACTTCTCTCTCTTTCAACAAGATATCTAAAGCCTAATAAGAGACTAACTTTAATCTGTATATCTTCAAAGGCCCACTTCCCATTGATAATCTCTTTCTTAACCAAAAATTGACTTCTCTCTCATTTCCAATCTCTTCTGCAACTGTTCACCACTGGTGCACTTTTGTAGCAACCACGTGATTCGAACTGCCTCTTCGTGTGTAACCAAATGCAGCTACACCCATGTTGATTGTCTCAAACACCCTAATAGGCGTAGGCCACCTTTAGTGAAGGTTTATCAGAGGAAGCCTATAAATAGGACAGCTGCAGAGGATTTGAATTGTCAGTCATAACTGTATTAGTTATAACTGTATTTTGTTTCATGCTATATAAATAGTTAGTTAGAGAGGGGGGGAAGATATCTTGGGAGAAATCGGATATTGTAAGGAGAGACTGGAACTCTCGAAATTCTAGTACAAAGGTGCTGTATTGTTTCCTATTCTCTTGTTCAGAGAAGATTCAATAAAAAAATTCTATTCTTTGTTCGGTACCTATCAATATGGAATCAGAGCTCCATCCAGGAGCTGTGGTATTGGTATCATTTATGTGCAAAATAACTACCAGAATGGAGTCAAGAATCGAACGATTGGAGCAATGCATGGAGCTGTGGAACCACGATCAAGAAGCTTGGAATTGCGAGTGAGAAGAGGATCGAAATCGAGAGGAAGAACGATTCCAACGACTAGAAGCATTGGTGGAATCCTTGGTTTGCCATTTTGGAGAAGATGCGAGAAATGACGCAGCGTGTCGGACGGCAGAAGAAGCAGAGCGACGGGCGGAAGATGACCCTCGGTCAGATGCGACAGTAGGTGGGCAACCTGTCGGAGTGAGTGAATGATGGAAGAAGATGAAAATTCTGGTGTACGAAGGAGAAGAAGACGTGTTTGGGTGAGTTAATAAATTGGAACGCTATTTTCGCTTGCAAGGGACCGAGGATGGGGAGAAACTTTAGGCGGTGATGTTGGCACTTGAAGGTAAAGCTCTAAGTTGGTTTCAATGGTGGGAATCATGTCATCCGCACCAAAACTGGGAAGTTTAAAGCAACTATTATTGGTAGATTTCAGCCTGCCATGGTACATAGTCCTTTTGTGGCTTTATTGGCTTTAAGGCAAGAAGGCATGGTGGAGGACTTTGTTTCTCAATTCGAGAAGTTCGCAAGAATACTGAGTGGGGTAGGAGAGAAACATTTGATGGATATATTTGTCAATGGCTTGAGGGAAGAAATTGGAGCTGAGTTGAAATTGTATGAACCTCTGAATCTATCAGCAATGATGAAGAAAATGTTGATGATTGATCAAAAGAATGCAGCACTGATGAAGAATGGTGTTGGGGCCGTAGGGAAGCATGGGAGCAATCATAAACCATCCTCTTTTTCTCGTGGATACAAGGCAGAAAAGGGGAGTGGGAGGAACATATGCTAAAGTTGTTTCAGCTGCATCGTCTGCTGGTAGTAATGGAAGTGGGTCTGGATTTAGAGGACGGGGTGGCAATTTCAAAAGGTTGTCCAATGCGGAAATGCAGGAGAAAATAAGAAAGGGGGAGTGCTTTAGATGTGAGGAAAAATATGGGCCAAATCATATTTGTAAAAATAAACAGTTAAAAGCAATGTTGGAGGAAATGGAGGGTATGAATGGGAGTGAGGAGGACAATTCAGAATGTGGGGAGAGAGGGGCAGAATTCAAGCAATCATCGTTAAATGGTATTACTGGATTTACCTCCAAGAGGTCCCTTAAGGTGTGGGGTGAACTTGGTCAAGAGAGGGTGATAGTGTTGATTGATTGTGGGGCTACCCATAATTTCATCTCCCATGAATTGGTAAAAAGAGCTCAATTACCAGTTCAAGATACGCCTTCCTACGTGGTAGAGGTTGGTGATGGACATAAGGTTCGATGTAAAGGTAAATGTGCTGAAGTTGCCATGATGATACAAAGGGTGCCTATCAAACAAGACTTTTATTTGTTTGAATTAGTGGGGGTAGAGATGGTTTTGGGGCTGGAATGGTTGGCCAGATTAGGAGAAATCAGAGCAAATTTTGAGCAATTAACTCTGAAAATAAGGGTGGAAGGGTAGCTGGTCACATTAAAGGGGAACCAGAGTTAATGAAGGGCAGAACTTCATTGAACTCTATGATTAAGACTATACAGCAAGAAGGGGAAGGTTTTTTGTTGGAGTATTGATTGATTCAGCAGCCTGTATTGACTACAGTTCTGCGACAATATGCTGATCATGCCATACATCTTAAGGAGGGAGCTGCTATTCCCAACATCCGGCCCTATAGGTATCCTCATTACCAAAAACTAAAATTGAAAAGATGGTTAGTGAAATGCTGGTAGCTGGAATTATTAGACCGTGTTTGAGTCCCTATGCTAGTCCTATTATTTTAGTAAAGAAAAAAGATGGAAGTTGGAGGTTTTGTGTGGACTATAGGGCCCTTAACAAGGTGACTATACCTAACAAATTCCCTATTCCCATTATTGATGAATAGGGTAATGCTGAAATTTTTTCAAAACTGGATTTGAGGTCCGGTTATCACCAAATCAGAATGAGAAATGAGGATATTGAGAAGACAGCATTTAGAACTCACGAGGGGCACTACGAGTTTGTAGTGATGCTTTTTGGGCTCACTAATGTGCCATCAACCTTTCAATCTTTGATGAATGAAGTGCTGAGACCATTATTGAGGAAGAATGTATTGGTATTTTTCGATGATATTTTGATCTACAGCAGAAATGACGATGAGCATGCACAGCATTTCGCTGCAATAATGGATCTTCTACAGCAGAATGATTTAAAGGTGAATGGAAAAAAATGTATTATTGGCCAGTATACTTTGGAATATTTGGGCCATATTATTTCAGCGGGTACTGTGGCTGCTGATCCAAAAAAATTAGAATCTATGTGGATTTGGCCTCAGCCTAGAGATATGAAGAGCTTGCGTGGATTTTTAGGTTTGACGGGATATTATAGACGGTTTGTGCAGCAATATGGTCTCATTGCTAGACCATTGACTCAACTCTTAAAGAAGGATAGTTTCTTGTGGAGTGAGGAAGCTCAAGTTGCTTTTGATAGACTCAAGCACGCCATACCTTACTGCCCATGTTGGCTGTTCCAGATTTTTCTAAAACTTTTGTTTTAGAAACTGATGCTTCAGGAACAGGTTTGGGTGCAGTTTTGCTTCAAGATGGGAAGCCTCTTGCTTTTTGGAGCACTGCTTTGCCAGACAGAAATCAGAAGAAATCAGTGTATGAGAGGGAGTTGATGGCAGTAGTTAAAGCTGTGCAAAAGTGGCGACATTATTTTTTGGGAAGTCATTTCATCATACGGACAAACCAAAAAGTTTGAAATTTCTCACTGATCAACGGTTGTGGGCAGAGGAACAGTTTCGTTGGATTTCAAAATTGTTTGGATATGATTTTGAACTACAGTATAAACCAGGCAAAAATAATACAGCAGCTGATGCTATGTCTCACCGAAGCTCTTATTTTTCAATTTCGATTATAAAGATGGCTGATTTTGAGGAGTGGCAAGAGGAGATTCAACAAGATGCTAAGTTGAAGGGTATTATACAGGATTTATTGCTAAACCCAGCCTCTCATGAAGGGTACGTTCTGAAAGATCAGAAACTATTTTATAAAAACAGTTTGGTGTTGCCTAAATCTTCTGCTAAGATTCCCATTATTTTAAAGGAATTTCACTCTTCGTTGATTGGAGGACACTGGTTATTTTAGAATAATTGCCAATGTGGTTTATTGGGAAGGTATGAGGAGTGATATAAAGGAGTTTGTGGCTGCCTGTGATGTGCGTCAGAGAAATAAGTATTCTACTTTGACTCCAGCTGGATTATTAGAACCGTTGCCAATTCCCGCTGTTGTATGGAGAGATATATCCATGGATTTCATGGGGGAGCTGCCAAAATCCAAAGCGAAAGACACTATTTTAGTCGTGGTGGATAGACTAACGAAGTACGCCCATTTCTTGCTGCGGAGTCATCCTTACACTGCTGGAGATGTGGCAGCCATCTTTGTGCATGAAATTATGAGGTTACACAGCTTCCCTAGTTCTATTGTGTCGGATAGGGATATGATTTTTATGAGCAACTTTTGGAGAAGTTTGTTCAAGGCAGTAGGTACCCAGCTGAAGTTCAGTTCCACTTATCACCCGCAATCGGATGGTCAAACGGAAGTGGTTAATAGGAGTGTGGAAGTTTACTTGAGGTGTTTAACTGGGACAAGACCCAAAAACTGGAGTTTGTGTTTGGCTTGGGCTGAATTTTGGTTCAACACAAACTATAACGCATCGAGTAAAATGACTCCCTTTCGGACTTTATATGGGATTGACCCCCGAACGCTTTTAAGGGGTACTGTGATTCCTTCTCGAATGGAAGAAGTGAATCAGCTGCTGCAAAGCCGTGATGAGTTGTTGGTTGAATTAAGGGACAATCTTCTTAAAGCCCAAGATGTGATGCGGGTACATGCTAATAAACATAGAAGAAAGGTGGAGTTTCAGGAGGGTGATTGGGTGTTTTTGAAACTTCAACCTTATCGTCGAAGGTCTTTGGCTAAAAGAGTGAATGAAAAGTTGAGTCATCGATTTTATGGACCTTTCAAGGTGCTGTCTAAGATAGGACAGGTGGCATACAAGCTGGAGTTTCCTCCAACGAGCAGGATTCATCCAGTGTTTCATGTTTTATTGTTGAAAAAAAATGGTGGGTCCGTTAGTTCAGACACAGCCACTGCCGGAAATGTTGTCTGAAGGTCAGGAATTGCTGGTTTGTCCACAAGCAGTTTTGGAGGTTAGAGAATCCACTATGGGTGATGTGGAAGTTTTGATACAATGGCAAGGCATTCCTTCTTGTGAGAATAGTTGGGAATCTGCTGCGAGGATACAAGAGGCATTTCCTGCCTTCCACCTTGAGGACAAGGTGAAGCTTTTGGCGCCGGGTATTGATAGGCGTAGGCCACCTTTAGTGAAGGTTTATCAAAGGAAGCCTAAGAATAGGACAGCTGCAGAGGATTTGAATTGTCAGTCATAACTGTATTAGTTATAACTGTATTTTGTTTCATGCTTTATAAATAATTAGTTAGAAAGGGGGGAAGATATCTTGGGAGAAATCGGATATTGTAAGGAGAGACTAAAACTCTCGAAATTCCAATAGGAAGGTGTTGTACTGTTTCCTATTCTCTTCTCTTGTTCAAAGAAGATTCAATAAAAAAATTCTCTTCTTTGTTCAGTACCTATCACACCCCCTCACGCACTTTAAAATCGAAGTGTGTCAAAAATGTCCAGCCACCATAATCACTGTGCTTGACTACATTTCTCTAATCATTGTCGACATCTATGGCATTGCCATTCCCTTCTTCCGGACTGGGGTTAGTTTGCTTGTTTTTGCTTCCTATAGCCAGGGTTTGGCATTTTTTACACTGTTCACATCAATTTCTCTTGCTTTTGCATTGTCCCATGGCCCAAACAGATTCATTTGCTCCTTCTAAGCTTACTGCTTCAGTTGTGATCTCAACTTCTGCTCCTCATTCCACATACAGTAACTTCCTTCGATGGTACAAGGTGTATCATGCCTTTATTTCCATTGCCTTTGTTGCACACACTAGCAATTCCTTCACCAATATCTCTCACTCTACGTCTCTTGCCGCAAGAGTTGTTGATTCTAGGACTACTACTACATTATCAAAGTCTATTTTCTTTTATCTTTCTACTTCTGGTTATTTACCATTGATAGTTATGACCAATGAGCCTCAAACACAATCTTATGGTCTTGGTATTGTTTATCTCCTTCCATCACTATTCATTAATAATGTTCTTTATATTCATGGATCTCTCTTTAATTTGTTATCCATCAATGTCTAACTCATTCTCTAGATTGCATCATATAAGATAAAGACTATTTTTCTATAGGACCAAAGTTCAGGGTGGATGACTGATATCAGATTAGTGTCACAAGGACTTTATCATCAATATCTCTTGGTTCAAGTTCAGTTAGATCATTCCAGTCTGCAAGCATATTCGCAGTATTTGCAGTTCCCTTCCTAATCATATTAATCACTGAGCTTCATCTCTTTTTAGTTTAGTTCATTATGATGTTTGGGGTCCAAGTTGTACTATGTCTAAGATTTAGGTATTTTGTTACTTTTTTTAATGATTAATCCAGTTGAACTTGGTTATATTTAATAAATATTTTTATTTTCTATATTGCAATCCACTCTTCTTTATGGGAATATTCCTCATCATTTTTGAGGAAATGTCCTTACAGCATGCTACGTTATAAATTGGATGCCTTCTTCCATCCTTAACAATTAGCAACCGCACTTTGTCTTGTTTCTTCATCAATCTATACAATCTTATATGATCCGTTGGGTAGTTGAAACATGAATTCATCCATATGTTCCCTCACTTTTCTCTCTTTCAACATATATATTTAAATTATTAACAACAAATCTTGAGTTACAATATAATAGTTAAGGCTTGAGGAAAGGATATATAACTTAAATTTATTTGTTTCTAGTAAGATCTAGTGAATCTCATTTTTGTACCTTGTTTGACCCTTCAACTATCTCTAGCTAGAAAGAACTTTGATACAGATACATTGAAATGCATCTTGACAAAAACTATAGCAGCTGATGGCTGTTTTTCCATGCAAAAGCATGATTGAGGTGCTATTCCAAACCATTGCAATGAGCACTTGCACATGTACCTAAAGAGACCCATCAGCATATCTAACAACAGAAGATGCTTACATCCAAAGTTTTGTAATTCAGTTGGGGAAAAAGACAAAGCAAACTGATTGAGCCCACACCAAGGATATCTCCAATATATATTCTCTGCATAAGAGAAAAGTATATTTACCTTCTCAACATAAGTGCGAACCATAGTTTCAATTTCTTGTACAATGCTCTCAGGCTGTCCCTCTAAGAAAGATAGACAAAGTTCTCAATTAAAATATAGAGTAACATTTTATGCAAATAATTGATTTGTAATTGGAAATTATATGCAACCCATACCTACAGCCACTTTAGTCAAACCCGGTAAATCAATCAAGGTTAGGTTGACAACTGTTCAAAACAAAACAGGAAAAGCCATAAAATTAGTTAGAAAATAAGGTATAGCACTTCAAATTACAGCCATTTTGTGCATATAAGAATACAATGAAAAAAAAAAAACAGTTAAATATGCTCAATTAAAAATTCACAAATGTATGAATATTCAGAAATAAGAATTTATAATACAATTAATTGACAAGTATTATTCTTATGATCTAAATTACATCAAATTCATGTCTATTTTCACTAGTACAGTCTTGAGCAAGTTCTGAAGAAATATCTGCCCCTAACATCAAAGGAAGTGACAGTTGAGAGCTGCAAATCCAGCTCCACAAAACAGGAGGTAGATAGCTGCTGAAGTAGTTTTCAGCTGCTTTTATAGGCAGAAATAGTAACGAGTATTACTTTTAGGCTCATTATACATTAATATTTGAAAGTTTTCTGATAAACCTATAATTGCATATCAATGGAAAAGGGCACGTGGGTCAAACCATAACAGCACTTGATTTTCAGTTTTTATTTCTAGAAGCTATTCTTTCATGCATTGAGTCATTTGTTCCCATTAAGTAGGGGTTTATGGAGTACATCACATAGTGGTCAAGCTTAGTGCTTTGTAGTGGTATTGCTTAGTGCTTTGTTGCAGTTATTTTTAAATTAAAATAATTATGACCAGCCCTACAACGTTGATTAGACCAATACTTTGATTTTGGTATTCCAGTAGTCTGTTGTTTTCACAAAAGGAATATGGAGGTGAGTAGTCCTTTTGTGCATTTTCCAGTCAAAATAAGCATACTATTTGTCAAAATGGTTGGACTTTGTTGAAGTATAAGTATAACTTTATTCTGGGATTAGGGAGGAAGAAAAGAAAAAAAAAACAACTAATACTAACACAGAATCTATTATTGACTGAACATAATATGATCCATGGGTTGTCTATACTAGTCCTACCTCCAATGCAGCGCCATTTCCCAACTCATCACCAATGGTATCAAAACACCATAGGAGAAGAGTCGACTGTTCAGTTTTGGCACCAGTGCTCTCCCACAATCATAGCACTCTTGTTCCAGTGGAGGTCATAGTGTTTAGATTGCTTTTAAGCATCTATTTACCAATGCCATTGCCTCCTGTGAGATTTTTACCTGCTACAAGCAACCATTTCCAATAGTGTCATATCAGGGACTCCAACTCTCAAGAATGCCTTGATAGTTTTCAACAAAGCGATGCTATTTGCTGATGCTCCTGAGGCTATGATTAGCAAAACCTTTTTCCTCAGACACTTTGAAGCTCAGCATTAGCTTGGTTCCATACGCTACTTGAGCACTCAATCACTAATTGGGACAACTTGGCCTACCAATACACACATCATTTCATCACCTACAAAGAAGTTCTTAAAAATCATTCTATGACAATCATCCAATTGTGAGGGCCATTAAGAAGGACCATTTGCATTGTCTCTAGCAAATTTCTTGAAATTTGCTAGAGAGCAACAAGGTAAATAAAAATGGACACAGCCACCTCAATTCAGGCTACACATCATCTGAGTAGACCAAAAAAAACGAGACAGAATTCAAATTTTGGAAGACTGCCTTGGAAAGGCATAAAGGAATACAAACTCTCAAATGATAGTCCCCAACTCAAAGGCAATACCATTGTATTCAATTATTTCTCACAGTTAATAGAAGAGAATGGTTAACTCCAACCCTTTAAATTGAAGATAAGTAGATAAAATTAATAAATTTTTATTGAGAAAAAAACTACATAATATTTTAAGAATTTAAGAGTGTAATAAATGTTAACATTTTTTTGATTAAAAACTTGTTATTCATAAGTTCATAAACTCAGGTCTAAGGACTGAGATTCTCAAAATTGCTCATAAAATTCTCTATGTTTTACCTTTGACTATTTCAAGATTGTCTACATATATTGAAGACTAGCCTAAGACCACATGAATAGCATGAGTTCAGATTACGTGAAGAATGCAATCTCCTAGGATTGGTATGAAAAAGACCAACCTAAAACTATGTGAAGAATGTGGACTCAGATTACGTAAAGAATGCAACCTCTTAGGACCAACATCCTTGACTCAAATTGCATGAACAACGCAATTGGCTAGGCTATGAAGACATCTTAGGATCAAATGAAAAGCATGAGTTAGGATTGTGTGAAGAACATAACCCCCTAGAAATAATTATGAAGACATCTAGGTACAGATTGCATGAAAAACACAACTCCCTAGACTATGAAAACATCCTTGGCTCGAATTGTATGACGAACACAACATCCTAGGTTAGGATATTGTAGCCTAGGCTACATTGTAGCCTTAGGGGTAGCCTCATCTGCAAAACAAGGGAATATCAAACACTCAGACAAGATAACACAGCATATCGCCATGCCTATGCATTCAGTTGAGGCCAAGTAGATCTTAGCACGTTCTCTGCACCAATGCACTCAACTAAGGCTAGGTTTGGCGCAACACATCACCATATCAATGAACTCAGCCGAGGCCAAGGATAACTCAGCACTTTGCCATGCCGATGCAATAAGCTGGGAAGGCTCTTAATTTGGGGTAACCCACTTAGGCACAATCTTCAAGGCTGTTTTGTGGCCCCACTGCCATATGAAGTCAAATCTCAACTTGAATAAGCATTCATGCCTGTATATTTGGTATTCCATACACATTTGTCATAGGAGATCAAAGCCACCAGTAACACCTATAATCACATAGCCATTAGTAAGGCCTATAATCACAAGGACAATAGAATCATAGACAGTTATGCCACGCTAACACCATAAAGGCTCGCTTCCATATCATGGTTGTCCACCACTCACATCTACGCGCTATTCAACATTCACCATATTCTGTTCTAAGGTATGTGATCTATTCCTTGTTATGTTGCTGTTACAAAAACTAACTTGGAGTTCCTTTTGGCATTGTTCTAAATTTCTATTTCTTATGTTGGAATTTGATTCTAGCCCCCCTTCGTTCATCACCAACCTCTTGTACCAGCTCCATAGTGGCGTTCTCTAGACCATATTAGGCCAATTACTATTGGGCTCACTAGAGATATACCAAATTATCTAGCTTTGGAGATATTCATGGATTTTATTATTTTCATAGAGGATTTTTCTATTAGGTAGAATTTTAAAAACATGAGTTGTTCAGCAACAACTAAAAAAGATACACAGCTTCAACAATCATACCAGTTTGGCAGTTACTCAAAATGTAGTTATTCTTTCGTTAGTTTTTAAGTCATAACAAATAGATACATACTTGAAATGTAGATTTGTTTGCCTGTTTTGGTTAGCATTCCCTACTCTCAAAACGAAGGTTACACACTTTACAAACTGTAGAACTGAGGTCTCCCAAAAGGGAAAAAATATTATTTTGCTAAACAGAGATTGAATCACAGAAACAAAAGGGGCAAGTTGTTTCCAAATGTTGAAATTACAAAGTTCAAGTGGAGAAAGGAGAAACAGAAAAACTTTATATGATATGATATTGATAATTTGATTTGATACAATGCACTTAACAGTATTAGATATTCTAACACTAACTAATTAGGTCAATAAACTAATATTCTAACACTAAACAGTATTAGATATTAAAATAAACTAAATATTCTTTTAATTAGTTCAAATCTATATCATATGATAAATTTATTTAATAGATATCAGATAAATCAAGTAATAATAACAATTGATGCGCACCATTTGGAGAATAGATGCTAAGATGAATTGGAATAGGAGATATTTGTTTCGTCTTCCCTGTTACTCTATCAGTTTCATCCTGAATTTCTTGGCGTACCAAAGCTGCAACCAGAAAAATTGTTTTAAAAAAAGTGAGTTAACATAGTTTATATATATACAGAAAAATAAGAAAGAAACATCTGCGCACAAAATCTCAAACCCAGTAAACTAACTAATCAGTGTCACAACTCACAATTGTCATATGATAAATTGCTAGTCAATGACAAGTATTGACACTTGAACCCCATAAAAAATTAAAAATTTGTCAAACGCGTTAAATTTGATTATTTGTTAACATAGGGACACATGACGTGAGGATGATTCTAAGATTATCAGGAAGGAATATGAGAAATTTATCAGATTGATAATAGAAAATTGAAAGATGATTTCAGATGGCAGAGGCACATTAGCAAATATGCAATTTAGGAACTTCAAGCACAAAGACCGTAACAAGCATTAAAATTCTTTCATGGGTAAAGTCAATCAGAAAACAAAACCCATCTATAATTTGTTAAAACATGTCATTACACATTTACACTTATATGCAAGGAGGGTAACTGTCATACCAAAGTGAGTGAACTTTCTCCTAGGCAGGTGTAGAAACTCGGCATACTCTTGCGATCCACTTTCCATTTTATGAAGCTGTAACACCAATGGACGCCTTGTCACAATCCCTACAATTCATTCACACCAAAGAAAAGTACAATTTAAATTAAATCATACTTTATAAAAAGAGAAAAATAATAAAGAAAAATGAGAAGAAAAAAAAAAGAAAGAAAGAAAAAAAAACAAACCTGATCCTCGAGGCAAAAAGTCACGACCAACGATGCTCTCCAAAACTGAAGACTTCCCTGAACTCTGCTCGAATTTCAAAAGAAATCAGGCACAAAAAAGTTAAAACACGCCCCGTCAACAAAAAAGTTAAAAAAAAAAAGTTAAAAATTCGATTGTTTTTCTTCCACCCCGCCAACTTAATGATGTTATTATGGCTGGGAAAACTAAAATTCAGACCCACAGCCAAAACACCATTTCGAAAAAAACAGCTACATCCAGTAAAAATCCACAATAACAGAACAACGATAAGAACCCAATTCCAACTATCTTATTATCCACCGAAATTTTCAAAAACTCACACACCCACCCAGTAAGCAAAAACAAAGAACCCAAAATAGCCACCGCTGACAAAAGAACACTCTCCAAAACTGAACACTTTCTGAACTCAGCTAAAATTACAACAAAAGAAAAAAAAAATCAGAACCACAAAAAATTTTGCCTGAAAATTCGAAAACTCAACTCTTCAAAAAAAAAAAAAAAAACACACCACTTCCGAAAATTTGATTTTCGTTCTCAGCCACAAAATTCAAGGACGTTGACACTGAGAATGATAAAAAAAAAAATATCGATAGGTTGTGACGAACCTGGCCACCGACAACAGCAACAGAAGGAAGAGCTTCCCAGAGAGACGAGAAGGTGTTGTTATCAGCACCTCCATAGTCACCGAGCACCGTGCAAGCCCTCTGAATTCGGTTCACCAGCCCAATCAAGCTCTCCATAGTCGTCATCTCCTTTCACAAAACCCTAGATTCCCAGAACCAGCTTAAAACGACGATGTAGAACGCAAACTAGAGCACTAAAAACACGACGAAGATTCGAGAAAGAGAGATAAAACTACTGCGCCTTTTGTTTTCAGACAATGGTCAAGCACTAGTCACTCCCAGTTGAAGACCAGCTAATAGAACGGTACGCACCGTTTTGGACTTTTTGTTCGTGTTAACGAAAGTTGCGTTTTCGAAATTTGAAATTTTGAAACCCGAAGTGGAGTCCGCTGAAGTTGTTGGCAGGGTCCACCCCAATCTTGTGACTTTAGACGACTCAATCCGAACGTTGGATTGACAGTGCGGTGAGTCGTAAAAACGGCATCAGGAGCCAAATTAAACCGTTTTGCAATATCAAGGGTATTTTTTGTAAATCAAGCTAAAAGACAATAAAATTAATGTATGTATTGAAGTTTTAATTGTGAAACAGATAAGTTATCTTTTAAAAAAAACATTAAAGGGTGAAAATATAATAGGAACATTAGTAACTATCTTTTAAAAGCTAAACGCTACTTTAAATATATTTTAAAAAGTTAATTTTTAAAAATTATAAGGTTATTTCATTTTTTTTTAATCAACCTTGTACCACCCTCAATTTTGTAGCTTTTGTATGGAAAAATAAGAATTTTGGTGCAAGATATCTTGCTATAGCAAGAAAGAGCGTCCAGAATCAAGCTTTCTAATACTTTCTCGCTATAACTAGAATCTCTCGCTGTAACGAAAAAGTTCTTGCTATAGTTAGAATGACAGACAGCAAAGGAAAAATTTGTCTAATTTTTTTGCTATAGCGAGAGGAAGGCTCGTTGTAGCGAGAATATCACGAGTTAAAGGATATTTAAGGGCCTTCAACCTAGAAAACTTGGATTACAATATAAAATCTTGACCTCCTCTCTATTCTCTCTAATCTCTCACCCTCTCTTCTCAAAAATCTTCCTCCAAACTTCAATCTTCCTTTGAATTTGGTTTTGAAAGTTCAACCATTCAGATCCAAGAAACTTTAACCCTTAAGATGATATTCTCTACTAGGATGTTGTGCTTCTCCCTTATATCTCTAGAAAAACTTGATCTAAGAGACCAATTTCCAAGTAAGGGAAGTTGATTTCAAACCTTAACTTCTTCTTGATATTTTGGTTTGAAAATACTAGGTTTTCTATTGGGACCCTAGAATACTAAGGTTTTATTAAAAATCTATGTGTGTAGGAATAGAGAGTTTAACACGAAAAACCTATGCTTATTTTCAAAACTAACTAAATATAATTTATAACTAAAGCTTTGAACAAAACTATTTCAAGAAATATTATGATTTTACTAGTAAACCTTGTTCAGCGGTAATTGAAGATTTACACATTTGATATTTTTGGAATAATAGATATACTGTGAACATTGGTTGTTACCGAACTTTGGATAGATGACTATAATGAAATTGTACGATTGGCTGAGTCTAGAGTTGTCCGACCTCCAGCACATTGTATTAATATGTGTAGTGTGAAATCGTTTGATGATGTTCTATGTTAGATGAATATTTGTTGATGACTAAGGTATGTTGAAATGGATGAAATTAGGTTATTGATGAAAAGTGTTATATTGTTCTCAAATAAAGAAAGAGTTTTATATATAAAAGTAAATGATATGACATGATGAAGGAATTATGAGAAATGTGATTATAATATGTGAATCAGATAGATTGATGAATGTTATTACGATACATGTGTTGTGATACATCAAAAGTTGTACTTATAATACATGTATTATAATACATTAAGTTATATGATCAAGACTCGCGTATTATGACATGTTCATCTATAAGAAGGATATGGAAAAGAATGAGAATAGTTGAGAAATGTCGAGAAAAGAGAATAATATGAGAAATGCTGAAAATAAGTATAGATAGTTACAAAGATACACTGGGGTATAATGTTTGGAGAAGATTTGGGAAATAATAGTGAAATAAGAGTGGTCAATGCTAATTGTAAATGGGTGCACAATGATTTGTTGAAAGTAAAAGCATTCACAAGTCACACACTTGTTTCCTGATGAGACTTCTGACTATGCCTTTGTTAAAAGGGGCCGAGTCGGCACACCTTTCTCCATTTTTATTATATTCATTTCCATAAAATCTCAGAGAGAATAACACATTTTTCGTATAACCATTAATCAAATTTACAAAAATAAAATCTTTCATAACAGTTAATTCATATACAAAACATATTTGAGAAGATAATTGCATGAAATATAATACAAATTAATATTCACATATCATTATCCATAACATGTCAAAATTTACAGCAGTTCATACTCATTCCCATATACTGAGAACCCGAAACTAAACATTTATATCATGTTAGCCCTCAATTTCCATCAATTCCTCAGTAGTTAATTCACCATCCTCTCTGAGATAGGCATTACCAGAGTCTACTATTAATTCTATACCAAGAAATCTCTCAAATGTATAATTGTTAGCTCTTCCTAGCAAATCATGATCATGATAAGTAAATACATTATTCATGATTTGAGAAGGCCTTTTAGTTCCCTAGTATAGATAAAAACTAAGAGATTGATGAATTTGACCACTGGTTGGGAAATCAAACAGAACTGCATAATTATAGACTATTTCTAATGTGCACTCCTGATTTTCCTCAAAATGTACCCTAAAATACAAATGTACTACACGTCTATATTTGCTAAAAACATAGTTTAATCTACTACTAACAAAGACATCTACTACATCAATCCGCATGGAATGAGTTGTCATCTTTACTACCTGCAGGATGATGTAAGGGTGAGCGTTTATCCCTATTTTACAATACATTGTAAAGATATCATAACATTTTCAAAACAACATCATGATTATACAATTAGATGATAACCACACATTATATATATATATATATATATATATATATATATATATATATATATATATATATATCATCCATCACTCACGTTCACACAATCTCATTGACACTTCCATTCTCAAATTCGCACTTTAAGTATACTGTGATCACAGTCATTCGATGCCTCCAGCAATTCTCGAGGTCTTAGTTAATAATGTAAACAGTTGCTGGTTAGCTCATGCAATACGGATACAACATATGCAATCACGAGCCCCTTAGCAAAGACATAGTCATAAGTCTAGTTAGGAAACGAGTATGAGGCCATGTGGCACATTCGCACTCAACAATAACGTGCACAATCGCGAATGTAGTTCACCACCCTACATTTCCCTAAGATTTCTTTATCTTCTCTGGACTCTATACCCCTAATGTATCTTTGTAACTATTTACACTAATTCATTCAGTACTCATACCCATTCCACAATCTAATCATAAAATTGTGCTTAATAACACTTCCATACTAATTCCATATTGCTCATTACTGACTCATGATCTCAATAATCATATCATTCAACAAATCATCGATGACATATTTATCATTTTTAGACAGCAATAAAGTTATATCACATCCAGTACATTCATTAAACTTGTTTAACTATAATATTATGTTGTTTCATCATATATTTCATATTTACACAGTATAATCAGTTAACCAAACCATCAAACATATGTATATTAGCAATTTTTCTTCATTAACACTCATTTTTCATACATATCTCATCAAAATTGCTACATAAACATGCTCTCACGAACTCAACATATAACTTACATCATATAATGATAGAAAAGAGCTCCCCTTACCTTACAATAAAAATCTAAATGGAGATTGATGATGAAAAATGTCCTAAAATAGCACTTCTACCTAGATAACATGAATTTATTCCTTAAGAACAAAATTCAAAGAAAACGAACAGTAAAAACACGATTAAACTTAAGGAAACTGCTCTAGGATCGCTTAAACGTATTTAGAGAATAATTAGTTTTTGGAGAGGTTTTATGTAACATCCTTATTTTTATTCAACACAATAAGAATATAATTTTTAGAATACAATGGAAAATTTGTTAAATTTATTAACGGGCGAATATAACAATGAAATCATAACATATTCCGTGATTTTTGCTCAAATGTATTAGAACTTTGAATAACAAAGCAATAATAATTAAACAAACTTTAAGAGGAAACATTAAAATGTTATGGTCATACCTTGAATTCATAATATACAAGATATTAATATTTACAAAATATTCATTAAAATACAATAAAATACATTAGGACTCTTTTCCAACATTTTCAAAATACAAAACATAATAAGTCTTAATAAGCAATCTATCTATTATGTGACCAAAGAGACAATAGTCATCTTCGTGTCATCCCTCTATCATCGTTATATCATCGGAGTCGAGGTCATCATCCGATTTGAGATATAGATCACCATGGTCTGCAGTAACCTGGGTGCTCGTAATCTGCTCAAACGTCCATGAGATGGTCTCCCAAGATGATCGTGGTCAGATACGTGAATAGATAGGTCAAAGCTGCTGGGGTTCTCATGGTACCAAGAAAGATATATACACAGAGGGTATGATAAATTCTACTAACAGGAAAATCAAAAGGAATACTATAAGCTAATTTCATTTCCATCATAATAAAGTCACTAGGTACATCATTTACATATACAACAATCCTAAAGAAACAAAGTCTCTGATACTTATTAAATCATAATTCAATCTATTAGTTACAGAACTATCTACTAATCTAATTCTCTCGGTGGGTGCTGTCATCTTGTTTCCTTGAAATGTTTACGTAAAGATGAGTCTTTATTTTCATTACTAAGCATACATTCACAGATAATTCAATGATACAGATAAAGAAGTCATGTAAGCATTATATAACAAAATCATTAATCATCAAATTTATTCAACTTAGGTCCATTACTACTAACACTTTCAGTTCTCACTTTCACTGTCTCTGGGATTCCTCAAGGTCTTCCTTAGCATAGATAGTTGCTGAATAGCCATAGCTACATGGATACAACATGTGCTGACCCAGCCCCATTTAGCAAAAGCATGGTCAGGAGTATTAGTCAAGAAACAAGTGTAAGGCCTGTGGTGCTCATACTCCCATTTGTCTTGCACAATTCAAGAGGAGCATCCACCACCCTCATTTTCCCAAGTCTCAATCTTCTTTATCTTCTACACATCCAATATACCTCTGAACTATCTATACTCATCCTTATCATATCCCTTTCTCATTTCATTTCTCATTTCATGTTTTCTATCTCATTTCTCTATATTTTACTCTAGTTTATTATCACATCATACATTACTCAATAATTGCCAAGAGTTAGTTCCCTCAAACTCAGTCCACCATATACATGCATATATTCAAATAAAGATCACACTCATCATCAATCACCACAAAACATACTTTAAACATAACAAAATATATTCCAAATATAACCAAAAACATATTATCATTAAGCACATACTCAAATCAAACAATTCCATAAATACAAACACAACAGTTCTTAGTAATAAGATAGAGCTCTCCTTACCTTAGAAAACTAGTTCTGGTGATGAGAAAGCAAGAGGAGGTTGATTCACGGACCAAGGTAGTTCTACACCTTATAAAAAAGAGGTTCTTTGAGAAAGAAGAAACAAAGAAGATAGAAGTGAAAATGAGAGGTTTGAGCTCTAAGATACTCACCGATAATTCTATAGAGTCAAAGTTTGAGCTCAGATTCGGTGAAGTTTTGAAGTTTCTAAGGCTTTTATCTGTAATATAGAAGCGAGAGTTCAAAGAAAAGATAGAAGGACATATGTTTTGAAAGTGAAACGAATTTCCATGCTGGAAATCTCTTAAATATCCCTCAGTCTCGCGCTCTCTCGCTTGAGTGACTGCATCTCACTTGAGCGAGCTCCATCTCACCTGAGCGAGATGGCGATTAGAGAGGGCAATATTTCTCCTGCAAGTTCTAGCCTGAGCGACACAACTCACTTGGGTGAGATCTTTATATCGCTTGAGCGAGATCACTCTCGCTTGAGCGAGGTGACGGTTGAGCTAATTTTATCCTATCTCACTTGAGCGAGATTGCTTTGAAATAAGATATTTTTGTATGCTCAGTCTCACCTGAGCGATATTTCTCTTGCTTGAGCAAGATTCCCTACACTAATCTCCTCTAATACTCTTCAAAATACACTTCTAACACATCTTAATGTTATTTAATATCAAACAAAATATAATTTTCTAAATAATGAAAAGAGGGTGTTACATTTTATCTGAGAAAATATAGAGAGAGTTCAGAGAAAACGAAGTCTTGACATGAAAGTGTTCATGTATAAAAACCCTTAAATACCCTCAAAATTGCGACATTCTCACTACAGCGAGTCTTTCTCGTTATAGCGAGGCTCTCTGTCGCCACAATGAAAATATCAAACAACATTACATTATGTTTTCTGCACTTTTTGCTACAATAAGGGACCTCTTGCTACAGCGAGAAACTCTAAAATGTTCCATTTTCACCGCCTCATTCTCGCTACAGCGAGAGCCTTACAGTTCAACACTTCAAAACTCTCCCAACATACCCTTACATGCATATTTATCATATAATGTAATTTTAATTAATACAGAAACAAGGAAAATTAATTAATGGTTCTATAATAAAGAATAAGGTTCCTAAATATTCAAATTCATGAACTCAAACAACAATTATATCACAAAGAGAAAATATGAGGATGTTTTTTTTATCATAAATGTATAAGAGAATATTTAAACATTTTGAAATTTATCTATTATTCTATTCATACAATAAGAAGAAGAAAAGAGATGCTTTAAATAGAGTACTTCCTTTTGCGATAAGTCAAAGTTCATAAATCCTTCTATCTTTTCCAAAGTTATGTTGTTATGATGAGCCATAATACTTAATCCTTTGCTGCATTATTCCCTCTTCAAACTTAACTTTAATGTTATCCTCAATATTAACATGTGGCAAGTAAAAAGAAAAGATGTGGCAAAAATTTAACACTACTGAACAAAACTAAACAACAAAAAGATTAAAAACTTAAAGATTTAAATGATAAGCCAAACTAAGTTTTGGGGGCAAATCAATGTGAAATAAAACAAATGCATAAAGGAAAGTTTTTTATCTTAAGAAAATAATGTGATAAAAAAGAATTAAAATACAAGTTACTTCTTGTTAACACTTGTCTAACTCACAAGTCTAGTATACTATTCTTCAAGTTAAGTTGGATAATTAGGTAACTTGATTTTCCCATGGTCCAAGCTACCTTAATTTCAACTTCCTTAAAATTTGAATAGAAATATTAAAGATCTAACTTAGAAGGCTACTTAATTGATAAGTTAAGATTTTCATTGTTAAGTTCTTTCAGGCCTACAATTTGTTTATGTCCTAAGTTCTTTTGCTTTTTCAATATCTACAAACATGAGCTCTTCTTTTACACCCTATAGGTGTTTTAGGCAATCCTCCTAAAGTTCCAGAACCTTTTCAATTTATCTTGCATACAAAAATCATGTATAGAAGAAAAATCAAGAGCACACGTGGTATCTAAAGTTGAAATAGAAAACCAACCATCACAAATAGATTGATGTTTCAAGGAATCAAACAATTTAAACACCACTTCTTCATTGTTTAGTCTTATAGTAAGCTTTCCTTGTTGTACATCAATTAAAATCGTAGTTGGGGCTAAGAAAGGTCTCCCCAAAATAATTGAAATTTTTTCATCTTCTTCTAAGGTAAGCACAATGAAAATGAACTTATCCACCTTCATAGGTACATCTTCTACTATTCAACCACTAAGATATAGTTGTTGGCTTAGGTTCTTTCATTCCAAGTTTCTTGAAAACAAAAAAAGACATAAAGTTCATACTAGCTCCTAAATCACATAAGAATTTATCAAAATGAAAGTTTCCAATGGTGTAAGGTATAAAAAACTCCTTAAATCCTTGAGCTTAGAAGAAAGTTTTCTAAAGACTATAGCAGAACATTCCTCATTTAGAGTTATGGTCTAAAATTATGCTCATTTCTTTTTGTTGGTTAGAATTTCCTTTAAGAACTTGACATATTTTTTCATACAAGCAATGACTTCAACAAAAAGAATTTTGATCTTCATATCCAAGAACTTTTTAAACTGTGAATTTTTGTTGTTGCTCTTTAAACCTTTGAGGAAAGGAATGTTGGGTTTGTAAGGTTCCACAAAGACTTTCTTTGATAACTTTTCTTTCCCATTTTCTATGTTCTCATCAGTAGGATCTGTTTGCCTTTTTTTTCACTAACTACTATTTGCCACTTTCTAAGGAAAATAGCGAAATAAGATTAACAAATATCAGAAAAGATATAAATATTCAGTTAAATATCAATGAAAGGGAATGTTGAGATTGAACTTCACCTAACCTTCTTCCCATAAATATCTCAAAACACACAAAAAAATAATTGCTCTTTACCAATATTAATGCAATAGTATAGATATTCATAACCTAGTTTCTTAGCACTACGATTGAGTTATTATTACAAGTATCAATCTCTAACATATTTGTAGTGGTTTGCCGTGTAACATCCTTTTTTTTTAATTCACACATTGAAAATATAATTTTAAAATTAAGAAGGAAATTTAGTTAAATCTATTTACTGGTTGAATAACAAGTGTAATTATAAGATATTCCGTTTATTTTACTCAAACTTATAAGAACTTAAATGACAAAGTAATAATAAGTAAACAAATTTTTAAGAGGAAACATCAAAATAACATGAACATACATTATTCTCATAATGTACAAGATGTTGACATTTGCAAAGAATATATATTAAAATACATTAGGACTCTTTTACAACATTTACAAGATACAAAATATAACAAGTCCTAATGAGCAGCCTTTGCATCACAGGATGAGAGAGACATTAGTCATCCCTGTGCCATCCCTCTATCATTGCGATATCACCTAAGTCTGTAGTAACCTATGTACCAACAATCCGCTCAAACGTCCATCGAGATGGTCTCCCCAAATAATCGTGATCATGGTACGTAAAAAGGTAGGTTAAGGCTGCTGGGGTCCTCATAGTGCCAGAAAAAATGTATACACAAAGGGTATGATGTATTTTACTTACAGGAAAATCAAAAGGAACACTATAGGCTAATTCCATTTCTATCATAATAATATCCCTAGGCACATCATTAACATGTACAACAATTCTCAACTAACATAATCTCTGATATTCATTAAATACATAATTAAGTCCATTAATTACAAAGCTATCTACAAGCCTAATTTTCTTGGTGAGTGCTGTCATCCTGGTTTTCTGAAATATTTACATAAGGATGAGTCTCTATTTTTATTATTAATCATCCAATCACAAATAAATCAATTGTATAGATAAAGAAATAATACAATCATTATATAACAAGATCATCAATTGTCTAACTTATTCTACTAGGGCCCATTTCTACTTAAACTTTCCTTTCTCACTTTCACTGTCCCTGGGATCCCTCGAGGTCTTCTTTACCATAGATAGTTGTTGGATAGCCGCAGCTACACGGATACAACGTATACTGACCCGACCCCTTTTAGCAAAAGTATGGTCTGGGGTATTAGTCAGGAAACGAGTATAAGGCCTGTGGTGCTCCTATGCTCACTGTTGATGTCACCATCACCCTATCTTCCGTAAGGTATTTCTACCGTCTCCATCTTCAATATCCCCAATGTCATTGAACCATTCATAGTTTTTCAACATTTCAAACACATCAATATTCTCATTCAACATGTCATTCCACATATGTCAAACCATTTTATGTTATTCAACATCAATCAATGGCATGTTTAAGCATTTCAACCACATTCTCAATCACATCATGATATTCAATTTCACACATGACACGTATGTCCATATTCAATCACATGGCACTCAAGCATCAAATTTTCATCAAAACCTTATTGCAACTCACATCATTTTCATCACACACATTATCCAATGTCTACCACATTATAACTAGCACAAAATTTCCATCAATACACGCATTTCCTACGCTCTAACTCAATCCTAATCCATTACATAGCATTATAAACGAAATTTAAATATAAGAGATAGAGTTGAGTCCCCTCTTACCTCAAATCGAACACCTAACACGAAATTTATGATAGAATTATTCCCCACACAGATTTTTGTCCTAAATATAGGGGAAAACCCCCATGAGAAACTAAAAAGAATCAAGAAAGGATGGAAAATCATAAACCCTAACTCTCAAACTTACATCCAAATGCTTCAAACGTGATTCTAACCTTCAATCTCGTTTCCAAACAACTTTGAAGGCAATTTAAACGATGAAATAGGATTTTTGGTTGAGAGAATCGAAGAGATTTCGAAGAGAGGAATGAGAAATGAATTTTTTAAACCCTAAACCCTTCAAATACTCCTCTAGTCGCAATGCTCTCGCTACAGCGAGAATGCCTCTGCAGCACACACTTAGTCTATTCTCCAATCAACAAAATCAATCACAAGTCAAATATCCTAATCCAATTCACATATATTCTCACACATGTATTCATATCATCACATAGTCAAACGTATATATCCACGTCATCATATTCACATCCAACTCATAACACAATCAAATGCACATTCAAATATCCTTTCATATATATATATATATACACACTAATAATCACCAACATTACAAAATTTGAGGTGTTACATCTTGCTCCAGTGGAAAGGAGTATGCTTGATGCAGCCAGCGGTGGAGCTCTCATGGATAAGACACCAATTGCAACCAGAGCATTGATTGACAATGTGGCAAAGAATTCCTAACGATTTAACACGAGTCATGGCACCAATGAGAGAAGTGCACAATGTGCATCAACCCAAACAAATGGCATCAAATTCTAGTAGACCTAAGGGTAGAATTGAGGAGCTCACTACATTTATAAGACAGTTAGTTGTTGCACAACAAACTGTTCTACAAAGAGGAATGACAAGGGATTGTCAAATTTGTTCCTCCATAAAGCATCCCTCAAATTATTGTCCTTTATTGCAGGTGATGAAAAGAGATTTGTTGCGAATCCCAATAAAAATATAAACAGAAATTAATGTAATACTAAGGTGCTAACCTAGGTCGACTCCAATGACAATGGTTGAGAATATGCATCAAACATGTTAAAAAAAATTAATTACAAAAGCAATTAAATAGGGAGGTTTTGTTTGATTCCAAAATTAATATGAAGAACAAAAAACAAAATTATAATGTCCAATCAATAAAATGTAGTAATCCCTAATTCATTCATATAAACTCTATCCTCATTCTTCTCAAGATTTTAATACTTTTCCTTTCCTCCCAAAATTAGATTAATTTAACAAGCAAAAATCAACCTTAAGTTTTCATATGAATTAAGCAACCCAATGAACTCCAATCTCTCATTCCTTGATTACGCAATCTTGGAATTAAATAAGAATTAAGCAATTCAAATTTAGAATTTTCTTAAAACGAATTAGGGTTCATTATGCAATGCTCCCCTCATTCAACCATTTATTCAATTTAAGAGTTTGGGAAGAAGAAATTCATGGAAGAAAAAGAATAATATCAACATTCAAACCTAGGAATTCAAGAGTCTAAATGAACTCTCTAGGGATTACAAAAGAGTTTAGCCCTCGATGAGGATGAGTCTTACAATTATCAAATGAAAATAAAGAGAAAGAAATGACATTAATGCAGAAATTAAAGAAGAATTAACAAGAAAATGGAAATCAAACCTAGATTCGGTCCTTGGCTGTCACCCAAGGATGACCTAAGCTCTGCAAGCATTCCTAAATTGGTAAGAAATCTTAAAATGTGCGAAAAGCTCCGTACCTAATTTCTAAAGTTCTATTTATATGCAGTGATTTTTGTCCATAGTAGCTACTATGGTTTCATAGTAGCTACGCTCAGCGCTCCCAAAGTAGCTACAATCATTTCATAGTGGCTACGCGCAGGTCACCATGCTGTTGACCCTCTCTGGAGTGTCTACTATGGGTTCATAGTAGCTACGCGCATGACTAGGGTCTCTTTGGCCTTCTCTAGAGTGTCTACTATGAGTTCATAGTAGTTACAAGTATCACCTCTTTAAACTGGTGTCTCTGTAGACTGTAGTGTCTACTATGGGATCAGAGTAATCACTTTAGTCTGCTCTTTTGGATCTAGCTTGCTATAGTGTCCACTATGGAACTCAAAGTGATCACTTTTAACTCAAACTTTCTCAAATGCTAAAAATCCATGGAATAAGTCCAGAAATTCCTGCACAATTATTCAAATGATCAAAATTGCAAATTATATCTATGTAAATCAATGTAAATTAACCAAAAATTAAGAAAGCTATAATATTTAACTAAAACGATGTTTCTATGCTATTTACACTCCCTAAGTCTACTTTTTCTATTAAAGAACACTAAAAAAACAAGTAAAAATTTAATAAAATGTGGATTCAGCAGCAGGATAGCAATCAACAAGCTTCTGTCTATGGGGTTTTTAGTGGAAGACAAGAATAATACAGAGCTTCGAACTTTCAGCAACCTTATATTTTTTTTTTTTTGTCTCTTTTTGGTTTATTTTTAGTGTACTTGATAGAGAATTAAGTAGCCTTGTGCTTAACATACTAATTTTGTGAGATAACTAATTCTTCATATTTTGCAAACTAGTTTCTAATTTGGCTATTCTAGCCTCTATAACATTACTCAGCTTTTAATCATACCTTTCAAGTCTATACCCCCCTTGATTCCACATGTAAGGTTGTTTATAGACATTTTGTTGAAAATTGGAAGGTTGATCATATTACACTACCCTAAGAGAGATTGGGATAGTTCTTTCAACTTAAGTTATAAGTGTTACCGAAGTAATTCAAATATATAGTTTCATCAGCTAAATGTAATTCTACTAAACAAACACTATTGGAGTGGCTAATTGATCCACATAAATTGTAGGCATTGCTTGCAAGAGGTGGGTGTGTAGCCATAAGAAAGGATATATGTTTAGTTAAAGCCTCCACTTGGTTAGTTAGAGTAGCCACCTTGTCAACCTAATGTATCATATATTGATGCATCTCTTTCTTCTTCACATGTCTTTAGAAAACAGCTACTGATGACTACTAGTAGTGAGTTTCCATATGACTTCCTATGTTTCTTAAGAAGTATCATATATGTTTAGTACCTATGATTTGGGCACCTTGATAAGTCTGCAATTAGGCCCTATTTTACAGTCCATATATTCATATTTGACCTTTATTTTATTTGGTGCTCATACTAATTTATATATTAATTATGCAGTTTGGTATAAAGATGCCGCAAGTATACTTTGAGTGTGTTTTTGGCCCAAATTGATAGAAGATTAGAGTTTCGCAGCAGTCAGCACATCTAAACCTTTTCAACAAGCACGGGGTACTTCGAGCCCATGCACGGCCTTGCACGGCCGTGCTCATCTGCGATAAGCCCAATTATCAAGAGTCTTTAGGGTTTTCAAACCCTATTAAAAGAGAGATCTCAGGGCATCGTAAAGGAGATTGTTTTTACATCTAGTCTTTGGCTTTCGAATACACTTCTCATCTCGTCTCTCTTGCACAAGATCCTTGGCACATACTTGGCGAGACTTGGAGCTTCAAGTGATTGTACTTTAAGACGAGGAGCACATCTCATACTCTAGTTTGCTACTTCTTTTGCTTATGACTGTGTTTATGATTGTTTTAGTTCTTTTCTTTAGCACGAGTAACTAAGTC
The DNA here is from genome assembly GCF_003935025.1 of Abrus precatorius. Taxonomy (NCBI): domain Eukaryota; kingdom Viridiplantae; phylum Streptophyta; class Magnoliopsida; order Fabales; family Fabaceae; genus Abrus; species Abrus precatorius. The sequence goes on along the minus strand of NW_020874439.1, from coordinate 1,507,590 downwards.
CATAGCTAGGGCTATGGAAACTATTGTTCATGAATTTATGGAATTTTGATGTTTGAATCTAAATTTGATTTTTGTTTTGTGATTAGATTTTATCCTATTGCTCTTCTTTCTTAATCCTAATCAATTATATCGTCAGGCGACCGTACCTTGCTTAATTAATAGATCTATAGGGTAAAACGAGACAAAGGCTTAGGTGGACCAAACTAATCTTTCTCTTCTAATCGTTATTAAATTAACAAGTTCATAGGTTCCTTAAGCTTTCTTAAATTGATGTCTTGTATGACCATTGGGGATGTTAATTTAGAGAAAAGAATATTAATATTGCATGACCATTGGTATTAATAGTATTCGTATGAATGATTGGTAATCACAAGGAAATTGAATTTAGAGTTAAACAAAAGAATTACATAAAGGATTGAATGAGAAAATCCATATACTCTAGATTATTCCCCGATAAGTTTTACCAAGACGAGCATTGTATTCCTTGCCCTTAGTTTTATAATTAATTTTATAAATTCTTGTTTTAATTAATCTCATATCTTTGAAGCTTAAACAATTGAATTAGAAAATACTTAGTAATTGGAAAACAATGCTCGTGGAACGATATTTTGAAAACTTAATTTAAGAACCCTTTATTACTTCTCGATGGGTACACTTGCCCTCCGAACAAGTTTTTTGTGCCGTTTCCGGGGATTACTTTCTAAATATTAAGAAAATCTCAAATTTAATTGATTTGAACAATTTGTGTTTTATTTTTATTTTAATTCTGTTTTGTTTATTGTTAAATTTTTCTTTTATATTTTATAATTTTTTATTTTATTTTAATTTTTTATTTCACAATTTCTTTTAATGTATGTTCACTCGTTCTAAGTACTCTACATCTTGTTTATTTGATCTGGAGATTGAAAGAACAGTTCGTAGATAAAGAAAAGAAGTGAGAGAGCAAATAATGGCAGAGGGAAGGAGATCAATTCAAGATTACATGACACCCACTGCTAGAGGCACTCCTGGAAGCATCGCGGCCCCTAATGTAGAGGCAAACAATTTTGAATTGAAACTAGTACTCATAACCATGGTCCAAAACTCCATCCAGCTTGGAGGCATGCCTAACGAAGACCCCAATCTCCATCTGACAAAGTTCCTCCGATTGACAGTACCATCAAATACAATGGAGTCTCTAATGATGCTATTCAACCCTGTCTTTTTCCCCTTCTCAGTGTTTGAAAGGGTGAATGTATGATTTTCCTCACTCCCAGCCAATTCCATCACAACTTGGGAGGATCTCACTCAACAATTCTTGAGAAAGTACTTTCCCCTATCAAGGTAATCTAAGCTTATGATGGAGATACATTGCTTCCAACAATATGAAGCAGAATCCTTATTCGAGACATGGGAACGGTTTGGAGAGCTTTTGAGGAGATGTCCTCATCATCATTTTCTGACGTAGAGACAGGTGTAAATCTTTTACAGTGGCCTATCTATCAATAATAGGGCTACAATTGATGCCACAGCAGGAGGGTCCCTCATAAGAAAAGATCCAGATGATGCATACAAGCTAATAAATGAGATGACATCTTCTAGCTTTCAGTGGCACACCGCTGACTCTTACGACATCAAGAGGAAAGAGACTGCCCCAGTCCACCAGGTAAAGAGCAGCAGTCCACTAATGAACGAAATGGCAGACCTTGCAAAGTAACTAGAATCTTTAATGAAGGCTCAAGACCAACCTGTAAGAGCTTCTACAAGCCTATGATTTAGGAGCAAGTATTAATCTTATGCCTTATTCTATTTTCAGGAAGCTTGGAATGCATAAACCTAAGCCGACCTCCATGTCACTTCAGCTGGCAGATAGGTCGATCACATACCCCAAAGGCATAATGGAGAACGTACTTGTAAAAGTTGGGGAGTTTATATTTCCTGCTAACTTTGTGGTAGTTAACATAGAGGAAGATGATGATGTCCCCATCATTCTAGGGAGACCGGTTTTGGCCACTGCTAGGGCCATCATAGACGTACAAGAAGGGAAGCTCACACTAAGGCTAGATGATGAGGAAGTTGTATTTCAAGTTTTCAATTCTTTCAAGTATCCTTCTAGCCAAGAGTCTTGTCACTTTGTGAGCACTGTAGATATTGCTTCTCCTCCTCCAATTTATGTGAAGCATGAAACCATAAGAAGAAGGCCAAGGAGGAAGCAATATAAGGAGAAGAAAAGACAAAAGCTTAAACCATCCATTAATAAGCCTCCCAATTTAGAGCTTAAATTTTCTTCTCTTTATTCTAATCTCCATCTTATGAATAATTTTTCTGATGTAATAAGTGTTGGGGAGGCAAAGCTGCTGGAGAGACAATTGTATATCAAGAGAGTCACCTCTGGACTCATACCTTCTTCCCACCATGATTTAACAGGAACGTCAGGCTCATGACGTTATACAAGAGTTCCCAGGAGGCAACCTGTGTCTTTTATTTTATTTAAATTTTATTTCTTTTTTTGATTTTAATTTTGCTATTGTTATTTTATTTTCAGAATAAAGACTAAACATATTGAAAGATTGCAAGAACAGAGTTGATTGTTCCCTCACACACTTTTGAGCTATGATCTAAAAGCACGCTCGTGCTCATCCCATACACGACCATGTATTTAGTCGCAGTTATGAGATAAGCTTTACAGCATAAGCATGTGCATGCTTAAGATTTCAGCATGGTCATGCTCCCTCACCCGAAGTCGTCGCGCCAAGAATTATTAGGGAACCTCTTCCCTTTTTATTCAATTGCCCTCTTTGCATGCTTTTAATTTGATTGCTTTCAAACATTGAGGACAATGTTTTGCTTTAAGTATGGGGGAGTAGTTCTTGATTATATAATTGTTATTGCATGTTCTTGAGTAAAGTGTCTATGCTATTTTTTTATGATAATTTAAAACTTTTTCCCTTATGGAACCCAATTTTCCAGATAGAAGAGCATGTTGAGTGATTATTATTGGCATTATACTTTCATTTAGAAACTAATAATTAGCTAAGTTCCTTACTTTTATGCTCTATATTAAACTTTAACCCACAAATGTGAGTTTTGAGCCTTAAAAGGGATTCTTATCTTAATCTAATTAATGGTACCATTTTCCTCATTGTTTTGTGTGATTATCTCCTTAGGATTTGTGCTCTAGAACTTGACTTGGAACCGACTTAAGACTTCTCTTTTTAATTGCATGTTTTAATGTGATTAAGGCATAATAAGATTTTTATTCTTGGTCATCAGCATGTTTGAGATACAACTAATTGCCCATTTTGAGCTTTATTAATCTTTTTGGTCCCTTACATTAAATTTATAAAAAAATTTGATGACCTTGAGTTTATAAATGGAGCAATTGAGTTGTTGAATTATTTGATAAATTCTCCTCTATATTTCTTATGTGCAAAAGGAAAGAAAGAAAGGTATGAAAAAGAAAATGAAAAATAGAAAAAAAAAGAGGTTATATATGATTGAAAGGAGAAAGGAGTAAAGATATTGTTTATATACAAAAATATAAAAATTACTCCAAGAGCTTCATTTGTAGACTTAGGGGATGTTTATAATTTTTATAATTTATTACTCCTTTGTATATCTCCTTCCTTTCATTTATCTCACCTCAATTATTATAACTCCTTAGCCACATTATAACCTGAAAAAGACCTCATGATTTTTTACTTACATTTAATTTATTTAGTGAAGAGTCGGTTCATAGTCAAGTCTATGGTAGTACACTTTTCTCCAGGAGAACTGAGTGATATCTTATTTTGTCCCTTAGTGAGAGAGGAAAGTTGAGTACGTCAGTTTGATATTTGAGTGAAAAGTATGAAAATATAAAATTCTAATTGAGAATCCTTTTGATTGTTTATGCTCAGTGATATTACTCTTATTGCTTTCTTTATCCCCTTCGTCTCGCGTTCCTTGTGTGATATTATGTTTCAAGTTATTATGTTATTCTCTTAACCAGCACTTTGCTTGAGGACAAACAAACAGATAAGTATAGGGGAGTTGATAAGTCTGTAATTAAGCCCTATTTTACAACCCATATATTCATATTTGACTTTTATTTTATTTGGTCCTCACACTAATTTATATATTAATTATGCAGTTTGGTATAAAGATGCCGCAAGTATACTTTGAGTGTGTTTTTGGCCCAAATTGATAGAAGATTAGAGCTTCGCAGTAGTCAGCACATCTAAACCCTTTCAACAAGCACGGAGGTGCTTCGAGCCCATGCACGACCGTGCTTCAGGCCTTGGACAGCCGTGCTCATCTGCGAGAAGCCTAATTATCAAGAGTCTTCAGGGTTTTCAAATCCTATTAAAAGGAGATCTCAGGGCATCGTAAAGGAGACTATTTTTACATCTAGTCTTTGGCTTTCAGATACACCTCTCATCTCGTCTCTCTTGCACAGGATCCTTGGCATATGCTTGGCGAGATTTGGAGCTTCAAGCGACCGTACTTGAAGACCGGGAATACATCTCATACTCTAGTTTGCTATTTATTTTGATTATGGCTTTGTTTATGATGGTTTTAGTTCTTTTCTTTAGCATGAGTAACTAAGTCCATAGCTAGGGCTATGGAAACTATTGTTCATAAATTTATGGAATTTTGATGTTTGAGTCTAAATTTGATTTTCGTTTTGTGATTAGATTTTATCCTATTGCACTTCTTTCTTAATCCTAATTAATTATATCGTCAGGCGACCGTACCTTAGTTAATTAATAGATCTATAGGGTAAAAAGAGACAAAGTATTAGGTGGAACAAACTAATCTTTCTCTTCTAATCGTTATTAAATTAACAAGTTCATAGGTTCCTTAAGCTTTCTTAAATTGATGTCTTGTATGACCACTGGGGATGTTAATTTAGAGAAAAGAATATTAATATTGCATGACCATTGGTATTAATAGTATTCGTATGAATGATTGGTAATCACAAGGAAATAGAATTTAGAGTTAAACAGAAGAATAACATAAAGAATTGAATGAGAAAACTCATATGCCTTAGGTTCCTCTCCGATAAGTTTTACCAAGACGAGCATTGTATTCCTTGCCCTTAGTTTTATAATTAATGTTATAAATTCTTGTTTTAATTAACCGCATATCTTTGAAGGTTAAACAATTGAATTAGAAAATTCTTAGTAATTGAAAAACAATCCTTGTGGAACGATATTTCGGGAACTTAATTTAAGAACCCTTTATTACTTCTCGATTGGTACACTTGCCCTCCGAACACACCTCTTGAGTAAATCTTAGAGTCCTTCTAATGCCTCATATATGGACTTTCCCTCATATTGGACAAAACTGGTTATGTCTAAGAATAGTTTTAAAGATAGATAGAGAGAGAGAGAGAAATAATAAGTAATAAATATCACTGCAATTGATTCCATGTAGTGATGAAACCTTTTGCTAGAGAGTTAAGTCAATCACTAACTTTGTCTCATATTGAAAATGGAAATAGCATAAGGTGTATAGTATCAAAGTCACCCATTAAACTTGATTATGTTTTCCAAATGGATAAATTGTTGTTATGAAAATGGGGATCTTTAAAAGGTGTTTCCCATGTTGGAGACCTTTTGGATGAAATCATAAAATGTTGGCTTCATCTTAAAGTTATTTGCATCAATGGCTAGGATCTGAATATAACTTCTCAATTCTCATTAGTTGGAGACAGGTAATTTAATAAGGTGCATCAATTACCTTGACCCACCATTCTACCTTCTCCTATTTCTTTTCTCAGTTACCTTACTATCTTTTCAATTTTAGGATCAAACTACAAGGCAAAAGAGCAAGAGTGAATAAGATGCACTGAAAACACTCTAGAAGAGATTAGTAGTGTCAATTTTTAGTAGTTTGCAGTGTATATTTGGAAGTCCTTTCATTTAGTTTTCCATTTAATTTTCTTTTAATTTCAAGAAATTTAACTTTTGCATCCTTTTAATTTGAAGTCATTTAAATTTAGCATTTATTGTTTTGTTTGTCTAAGAAGAAATATTTGATCCATTTCTCTTGTGCAATTTATTTAGGGCAATGCTTGATGACAATTGAAGGCATAAAGAGGCTAAGGCACCTATTATGATCAAGTCTCACTCCAGTGAGAATTTCTTCGCTTGAGCAAGAAGACATGTACACTTGGCTTGCTACCTAAATTTCGCATGAACGAAAAGACCTGTATCGAAATTTGTTCTCATTTTCATTCTTGCATGAGTGAGAAGTGTCTCATCTAAGCGAGACTGTCTTATCAACCTAAGCGAGACTGTGGGTTGAGCGAGATTTGGCTTTTCCCCTTAGCGAGAATTCACTTATTACCCATTAAGAAAGAAGATTTAGCTCGAGGAAAAGGTGAAGGCTCGCATTTATGACCTAACTAGGAATTGTAGAACACTAGAGAAGGCTAAGGGAAGTAGTGAAGATCATTGGAGAACTATTTTCTAAACTCTTTTCCTTATTATAATGTACATCATGGGTGGCTAAACCTTTATTGGGATTAGATGTAATCTTCATACTTTGAATACTTTAGTATTTTTAATATACTTGTTCACTTCTATAAGTTATGGTGATTTCATTCTATTAGTAATGCTTGATATTATCTTACGAGAAATAATTCATGATTTGAAAATCTAGAGTGAGTTGAAAAACTATCTTGGAACCTTATTTTAATAAAATTCATACTATGTGTTGGAACCTTAGAAATAGATTTCAATGTGTTGTATATTAAATAGCTCTTGATTGTAATACTGGAGTGTTTGTTGAATAGATAAGGAATTATTATTCAAGGAATTACACTTAGAAACTTGGGTGCGAGAAATCAAAATAAAGGAATATAAAGACTGCATTTATAACCATGGAACATGTTCAATAATTGATGAAATCTAATATTTAATCTAACTACATTAGTTAAATTCATTTTTAATTGTGTTTTGCATGTTACTTTCAATAAACTCAACCAACCAAAAATCAATTCAAACTAGTTGTACATTTGTGAATACTTAGGATTTTGTTATTTTAATTAGGATATTAAAAATTTCATAAGTACCTTGCAATCCCTATAGATACGACAACTCTTTACTCACCTTTTACATAAAAAACTTGGTGTGCTTGCCAAAGTGAAACAAAAAATCCTAACACAAATATAATGAAGAAAATAGTTTGTTATTGTTTTTATGTTTTATAAACTTAATCACCCAATTTCCAAATTCATAATTGTTGCTAAATATAATCTCTAGCACCAACGCCAAAAACTTGTTTTGGATATCACCTAGAAAAATCAGGTAGTTTGATAGATAAATTTTTCCAATATCTATTTAATTTATTTAATGGTTGAAAAATTTTAAAAACTAAAAAAACATATTTATAAAATTTTTGTCAAGTGAAATTTTAAAATATAGAATTTATTCCATCAGTTTTTTAAATTAGTGTGATATAGAATGTTACTAGTATAGATATCTTTGGAACATGAATAAATGTGTTTAAAGACTTTGAAGATATTTAATGATATTATATCATAGCTGCTTATCATGTTTTAGTTGTAATGATGACTTAAAGAAAATAATTTTTTTTTACAAGACTAGTCATCACTATTGTGACAACTAGTCATCATTCTCATAACACTCTGTCATGTTAACATTTTTTTCTAAATTGTTTTTAAACCTTGAGTATTGATCTTCTTTTGTAAGGATGAAATCTAGGCTATTCAATTTTGTAAGTTTCCACGAATGTAGTTTAACTTCAACTATGAATTTGGACCCTTGATCTTGAGTGTAAGAAAACAATTTATACCATTGAATTAAATTCACTTTTCCTTATATTTCTCTCTTTATTTGGTCTTAAGTATATCTTTTTCTCTCCCACTTGCTTTCGTTTTCTTTGTCTCTATTTTTATTTTTTTTATTTATTAATTTTGTATTTTGTATAAATTATTAATGCATGATGTTTGAAATTAGAAGAGTTTTAAGTGTGTGAGTTACAAGATTTCTCGTTGTAGCGAGAAATGAGCGTTCATAATCAGGCTCTTTGACGTTCTCTCACTATAGCGAGAATGCTCTCGCTATAACTAGAATGACAGATAGCGAAGTAAAATTTAGACTTGTAGATAGCTTTGTACAGTGGAGGTTAAATTATGTACTTAACAAGTACCATAGATTTTGCTATTTTAAGTTGACCTTACAGGTCGATAATGTCCCTCGTAATATTATTATGCTAGAAATGGAATTATCTTATAGTGTACCTTTTAATTTCCCTGTAAACAATAAAATCCACCATACCCTGTTATGTATCTATACCAAGGCACAGTTAGAACTCCAGCAACTGTGACCTTCTTGTTCACATATCATGATCACGGCCACCTCGGAAGACCAACCTGATAGACTTTTGAGCGAATTACTGGCAGACAGGCCATTACGAATTCAGGAGATCCTTATCTCGAGTCAGATGAGGACCTTTATTTTGAAGATTTTGCAAAGATAGAGAGGTGGCATAGGGACGACTAGTATCTTTTTTAGTCTTTTGGTGGATAGACTGCTCATTAGGACTTGTTATATTTTGTATCTTGTACATTGTGTAAATGAGTCCTGATGTATTTTTTTATGTATATTTTGCTAATGATAACCTTTTGTAAACTCTTTTGAACAATGTACATATATTAATGTTATTTCAATGCTTTCTCTTAAATTTGTTTAATTTCTATTATTTTGTTATTTAAGTGTTTATAAGTTTGAGTAAAACGAACAAAATGTTTTATAATTCCACGTTTTATATTCAGCTGGCAAATGGATTTAACTAAATTATTCTTTCTCAACTCTGAAATTATTTTCATATTGTTTTGAATAAAATGAGGATGTTACATTAGGTCTCTTCTTTCTTCACTTTTGAGAGCGATTATTTAATCGCTCTTTAAAATGCATCTCACTTGCATGACACAACATATTATAATAGTTTTAAACACTCTAAGTGGAGGCTGAATCGCTCTCCCATCTCCTTCCAGGTGTAGTGAAATTTGTTTTTTAAAACTAAATCATGTTAATTTTCAATCAATCAAATAATTGTTTCATTAATTAAAGTATATTTTATTCTTTTCTTTTAAATATTTCTCCTTTTGATTTATTAAAATTAAAATCATTCCACTTTATTAATGCAAATCATCGAGACCTATGTGTATTTATGCTACCTGTCTCATACAATATAAATTTATTTGAGTTAAATCAAATTTTAATTTTAAATTATTAATCAATTATTTTTATTAATCAACTAAAATATACTTTATTTGATATCTAGGAATGATTAGAGAAATAGGGCTAAATTAAGAAATTGTGATACAAAAGTTAAAGAATGAGACATTAATTAAAAAAATATATTGAATGATGTTGTTTGAATATACACTATATAAATATGAAATGGGTCAAAGGTATGAACGAGCATAAATTTAAAGGGAACTTTGGATGTGGGAACAATATGTGTGTGCCACTTGGTAGGCTATGTATACCTTAGTTACCTAATACTAACTAGAAGATCCAAAGAAAGTGTCACATAATTTTAGATCATCTACAATGCAAACTCAAGATGATTCAAATACATATTATCATATCATGATTAGCTAGAATGTCATTGATATTTTGGCTAGCCTTATGAAAAAGGATAAATCTCACATGGAGTAGGATAAGGTTTGAATTTAAAACATTCACTTTCTCCCTATGCTAGAAAAGAGATAAAAGAGCGATTCTGCCTCCATTACAGAGCGTTTTGAATTGATCTAATATGTCATACTATGCAAGTGAGTTGCATTTTAGAGAGCAATAAATAACCCCGTTTTTAAAAGTGTAGATTGGAGAATGGTTTCATGTGTAACCACTTTTAGAAATATACTTTGGAGAGCAGTTGGGCTCTAAACCGTTCTTCAAAGAAGGTATTTTGAACGTAAAACTGCTCTCCAAAATGCACTTCTGAACTGTTATCCAAAGTCAAGTTTTAAGAGTGGTTCTTTTAATCTTTATCTAAAGTTATAAAAAATTTGACAATTTTTTTAAAAATTCTAAATTCTAAAAATAATCATTACACTTGATAGACCAAGTAATTTGATAATGAATAATTACAAACAGTTTGAAACATTTTAGTATTCCAAATACACCTGCTAAACCAACAGAACCATACATATGACAAATGTAACACCCTCAATTTTAATGCCTTTGTATAAGAAAAATAGGAATTTTGGTATACAGTTTCTCGCTCAAGCAAAATAGGTCTCACTTCAGCGAGATAGAACTTTTCAAAAGAAAGTGTTCTGGAGCATTCTTGTTCAAGCGAGATAAGATAAAGTTGCCCTAACTGTCTTCTCGCTTAGGAGAGAAAAAGATTTTGCCCAGGCTAGAAATAGCTCGCTTAGGCAAGATAGAGCTCACTCAAGCAAGGAGTCGCAGGAAAAACAAGATAATATCTGGGCCAAATCCCGCTTAGGTGAGAATGTTGCTTGCTCAGGCGAGAGGCAGCTCGCCCAGGCGAGACATTTCTCGCTTAAACGGGAATATCAAAAAATGCTTAAGATGACTACTATCTGCATATCTCGCTCAAGCGAGATATGTGTTGCTCAGGTGAGGGTCACCTCGCTCAGGCGAGAATTACTCGCTCAGGCGAGAGTTTCTCACTCAAGAGAGAACGCGCCAACCTGAGGGGTATTTAAGGAACCTCAGCTTTAGAAATTTTATTTTTCTCATCAAACAACCTTATCTCCTAATTTCTCTCTGTTCTCTTCCTTCTCTTCTCAAAGAAATCTTTTCCAAATCCTAAATCTTTTCCAGATCTGAGCTCGAACTTCGATTCCATTTGGATTCAAGTAAGTTTCTCGGAGCTCAGATCTCTAGTTTCATTCTTTTACTTTGATTTTCATCTCATATTAAGACATCTATCTCAAAATACTTAGGAAACTTCATCTTTCGGACAATATCCCCGTCGATATCATGGTACTTCTCTATTAGATCTCTTAAAGAACTCGCCTTGAGAAACTATTTCCAGATAAGGAGAGTTGATTCTAAACCCTAACTTCTTTGGTATTTTGATTCGAAAACCTTAAGTTTCTCTATTGGAACCTTAGAACTCTAATGTTCTTCTTAAAATCTAGAGTGTAGGAATAGAGTGCTAGACATGAAAAACCTTAGATTATTTTCAGAACTACCTAAATGTAACTTGTAGTAAAAGTGCTAAATAAAACTATTTTGTTGGAATATTATGGTTTTACTAAGCAAGCATTGTTCAAGAGTAGTCAAGATTTGCTATTTGATGTTTTGGAATAATAGTCATATAATGAATATTTGATTATGCCAAACTCTAGGATAAATAATTTTATTAATATTGAGAAGATGTGTGTATTATGATTGTATGAATTGGTCTGAATCTGGAGGTGTCCGACCTTTGGCACATTGTATTGATCTGTGTGGTGTGAGGTTAACTGTATTAATTTGTGTAGTGTGATATTGATTGACAATCTTTTTGTATTAGATGATATAATGAATATGAATGTGGTATGATGGATGGAATATGTTGAAATTAGTAGATTTATACTAATGATAAAAAATGTTTTGACCATTCTTGGATAAAAACTTGTTTGGAGGAAAAGTGTACCCATCGTAAAGTAATAAAGGGTTCTTAAATTAAGTTCCCAAAATATCGTCCCACAAGGATTGATTTCTAATTATTAAGAATTTTCTAATTCAATTGTTTAAGCTTCAAAGATACGAGATTAATTAAAAACAAGAATTTATAAAATCAATTATAAAACTAAGAGCAAAGAATACAATGCACGTCTTGGTTAAATTTATCGGAGAGGAACCTAGGGCATATGGGTTTTCTCATTCAATCCTTTATATTATTTTTCTATTTAACTCTAAATCCGATTTCCTTGTGATTACCAATCATTCATATGAATACTATTAATACTCAATGGTTATGCAATATTAATATTCCTTTCTCTAAATTAACATCCCTAATGGTCATGCAAGACATCAATTTGAGAAAGCTTAAGTAACTTATGAACTAGTTAATTTAATAACGATTAGAACAGAAAGATTAGTTTGGTCCACCTAATCTTTTGTCTCGTTTTACCCTATAGATCTATTAATTAACTGAGGTACAGTCGCCTGACGATATAATTAATTAGGATTAAGAGAAAAGCGCAGTAGGATAAAATCTAATCACAAAACGGAAATCAAATTTAGAGTCAAACATCAAAATTCCATAAATTCATGAACAATAGTTCCCATAGCCCTGGCTATAGACTTAGCTACTCATGCTAAAGAAAAGAACTAAAACAATCATAAACAAAGTCATAATCAAGAAACATCAAACTAAAGTACGAGATGTGTTTCCGGTCTTCAAGTACGATCGCTTGAAGCTCCAAGTCTCGCCAAGCATGTGCCAAGGATCCCATGCAAGAGAAAAGAGATAAGAAGTGTAAAAAACTAGGTGTCCAAACGGTCCCCTTTACGATGCCCTGAGATCTCCCTTTTAATAGGGTTTGAAAATTCTAAAGACTTTTGATAATTGGGCTTCTCGCAAATGAGCACAGTCGTGCAAGGCCTTAAGCATGACCATGCATGGGCTCGTAGCCCCCTGTGCTTGTTGAAAGGGGCTGGGCGTACTGACTGCTGCGCAACTCTAATCTTCCATCAATTTGGGCCCAAAATGCACCCAACATCCACTTGCAGCCTCTTTATACCACCAAACTGCATAATTAATATATAAATTAGTGTAAAACCCAAATAAAGTAAAAGGTCAAATATGAATATATGGGCTGTAAAATAAAGCCCAATTACAGACTTATTAAATGAAAATAGAGTATTATATACAGAAGTGAATGATATAACAGGATGGGAGAAATGATAAGATGTGTGATCATAATGCGTGAGTCAAAATAGATTGAGAGATGAGATTATAATATAGGTATTATGATACATTGAAGGGTGTATTTATGTCACACTCTTTACAACTGTTGTTGCAATGAAGGTAAACTGACTAGCAAGTGTACTAGTGTTGTTGTAGCAAGTTATAAAAAATCTTAGAATTAAATTGAGTTCCAAGTATCGTCCTCAGGGAATAAAGTTCTCAATTACCACTTCACAAGATCACAATTAGTTGAGCTTTACAAATTTCAGATGGAATTGGTATGAATGTATCAAAAACGAAATTAGAAAGTAAAACCGAACAGTTTGTACAAAAGTATATAGTAAACAGATGTAGAAAGAGTAGTTAGGAAATTGTTTCACCAAAACTTCAACATTGAATCAATAAAGTTCTGAACTTTCAAGCATTTAGATGGAATGACAATTAGTTTCACGTTGTATTAATCAAAGGACAATCCCTTGCCTCAATGAATCTAGCATCTAATCAAATCACTCCAATCCCTTAGATCTAATCCAATCAAATACTGCATTAAGTTTGAGAAACCAAAAGATTGCAAGATTAAGATATCTTATCTCTAAGAAACCAATAACCTTGGCAATTAATTCAGATCTGAGAAACAAATTCAATTCCCATTGATAAGAGTTCCTCTATGATTAGTTGATCAAATTTTCATTCAATCACTACTTTAACAGCAGAATCAATCACTCAATCCAATCCAAAACTCAAAGTTCAGATCCAAAATCAATTCAATATTTCCATTTCAGATTTACAATTCCTAACCACAAAGAGTTTAGGCAAACATTACAAAAAGAGAAGAGAAGAGAAGAGAAGAAGAGAATGAACAAAGAAGAAACATCTTCAAGCCAATCTCCAATCTGATCCCTCAAGAAATGAAGCTTGGTGTTCGTCCTCAATCTCCCTCTCTGACTCTCTCAACAACAAAAACAAATGAAAAATAAAAAATGAACAAAAAACTCCTAAATTCCTGAGCTAACTGCCTTTTATAGAATTCCCGCTCTGCTGGCGTGATCACTTTTTCCAGCAATAGTAATCACGCAGAGGCTAATTCTTCATTTCCACTTGCGCGTGTTCACTTTTGCTGGTGATAGTAGCCACGCGCACTTCAAAGTGTTCACTTTTGTTGAAAATAGTAGCTACGCAAAATCTTCCTTTGCTAATGTCATGCGCGTGTTCACTTCTGCTGGAAATAGTGAACACGCAGAAGCTGCTTTCTTGCGCGTGTTCACTTTTGCTGATAATAGTGAACACGCGCAGCTACTCTTCTTGGAGGACTCGCTGGAACGCTCACTTTTTCCAGAAAAAGTGATTACGCAGAAGCTCTTCTCATTGCAACCTCTCTGGAACGATCACTTTTGCTAGCTAGCAAAAGTGATTACGCAAAAGCTCTTTTCCATTTTATGGTTCTGGAGTGATCACTTTCACCAGCGAAAGTGATCACTCAGAGACTGTTCTTCAATTATCAACTTCTTTCCTCCAATTTTTGCTACTTTTCTTCTATTTTCCTTTGATCATCCAATCCTCATGAACTTAGCTCAGAATTCCCTACAAAAGCATACTTGAAATGTCACTTTTTACATAGAAAATCAATGAATTTTAAAATAACTATGTTTAAAAGTGACATGCAACATTTTATTATTTTTTTAAGGGTTTTCTACTATTTCTAGCATGTTTTCTTTATTAATTGCACTAAAAACTATTATAAAATACTAGTAAAATATGGATTCATCACTACCCCAAACTTGAATTTTTGCTTGTCCTCAAGCAAATTAGAACATATCAAGGGTGTAAATTCTTATTAATTGGAATTCAAAAACTTTTTACATTTTTCAGAAAAATTCAGATTAAAAATCCATTTTACTTCAATGCATTCTAATTGTTTTCTCACTAAGCCATTCACCAATTCTTCATCATGATAGTCACACTTGACTTATCTATTTGCTGCACAATCTCATTCATTTCAATCAAGCAAATCATTAAAGCTACATGCAAACAGAGTTGAGAAACATTATCACAGCTCTGAGAAAGTGTTTCTCTAACTAAATTAGTGTTTAAGCTTGTGTTTGCTCTCAGCATCACCAAATTCATCAAACTCTGCCATAAGCTTGCCTATATTCTCTACCTCCTTTGCAAATTTACAATTAATCACATATCAAGAGGACTTTTTAGGTAATATTAAGGCTCAAGGACAGGTATGATTTCAATGAATTCAGGATATAAATGCAGCTAATTTCAAACAGAAAAAAGATGCAAATTGAGTATATAAGCTTTTAAACTTAGTAAGGGCTGCATCAACTGTTTCTTTTCTTAATCAACTTTCAGTCACAGTTTAAATTTTTGCAGAATTATCTACCAATTTCTTTTTCCTTTTTGATTTGCTGATTTCTTTTTATTTCTTTTTCATTTTGCTATTTTTACCTGCAGCTTTTTCCTTCTTTTTCATATTTTCTCTGCATGACTTTTTCTTATTTTCTTAATTCATTTCAATCCTTTTCTCAATCCTTTTCTACCCCAAACTTAGAACATTGCTTGTCCTCAAGTAATGCACTAGAAACATGATGTTACCCCAAACTTAGTTTTAAAACTTATCTTTGATTCAACTCAATTTGCCTCTTTTCTATTTGAATAGGTAAAATGGTCTTTCTAGAAAAGCTTGTATTGAGGTTAATCAAAGAAAGGCTATCAGCTCAAAGGGGCTAGCTAGGACATTCAAGAATGAAAGGCAATCTATTTGGCTCACTAGGTAAATCTGAATAATGGCCTCCATCCTTTATGTGATTAGTGCAAAACAGCATATTCAGTTAAGAAACAGAGCAAGTTCTAGAGAATAAATCAGAATTTGAGATCAGTCACACATCAATGAATGAAAAGGCTCAAGTCTCACCAAGGAAGTAAATGGATTATATTCATCAATTCAGTTCACTATTTACTTCAAAAATTTGCATGAATAAAATGGCAAGACTGCTTTAATTTTTTTAAAATACAAGTATGACAATCATGTTAAGAATGGGAAAAACAACTTATGTAATTCAACAATCAAAATTTTAATCAGGTGAAAATCAGGTTTATTTATCAAGAAAACAAAATCTAATGTAGTTTAATATTTTTCTAACTTGTGAAAATTTTATGCAAAATGTAAGCTGTACACATGAAAATAGAGGTACAGAATTAAACCCCCCTTTCATGGTAGCTGTGCATATTTCAATCATTCCATGCGCTCCTTGTTCAGAGTTTGAGAGCATGATCTGCACAAAAACATCACAAGTTGTTCATCAATTATCAGATAAAAACTCAATAAAATTCAAAGCTAGTAGATATTTAAAATAGAATTGTTCATAACCAAAATAAAACTTAAAATGTAATTACAGCACTCAAAAGTCTGAAATTCTAATTACAATCTTTTAACAAAAAATAAACTAATGACAGAAATTTAAAGTCCTAATCTACTCTTCATCTTCATCCTCATCCTCATCTTCCAAATCATCCTCTTCATTATCATCTTCTTCCTCTTCTGCAGCAGCTGCTGGTGGAGGGAAATGAGTTCTGTAGATGGGGAGGTCTTTGAAGACAGTTGACCTCAGGCATTGGGCATTCTCTGCTTGATCTGGAGTTTAGTATAAGTCTTCTTTGGTCATGCCCATCTTTTGACCAATGTTCATGAGAACACCTTCCAGAAGCATGATGCCAGCCTTCAAACTGCTGTGCAATTCATTCTGCCTCTTAGCTAAAGAGTTTTGTCTTTCAGCCATGAAGGCTATCTTTTCCTTCATTGTGGTTGGATTCTCTCTTTTATACTGGGAGGGAATTGGTGCTGCTGATATGCAAGAGACAGTGGCATAGATCTCCTTCACCATAGCTACTGTAATTGGAGGTGCAGCTCTAATTTTTATTTGATAATCTCCAATTTCAATACCTGCATCCTCACAAAGAACAGTTATTAAAGAAGGGAAAGCTAGAGAATCTCTTTTTCTCTTGAGGATGTCCAGAATGCATCCACTAATCACTTCTCCTACATCTATATAAAAATCATTAACTATAGCATATAGGAGTTCAGCTCTCTTCACTGCTAAAGTGGAGCTATGCCTAACAGGCATGAATGAACTCAAAATAAATGTGCTCCACACTTTTGCAAAGGGCAAAAGGTTCTTGGTAGTGATGCATTTGGGTTTCTCTGATAGATTCAGCTCCCAAGTAGTCCCTGGTTTCCCAATCCTCTCAAGGACTTGAACATAGTCCTTATCTTCAGCATCCCTGAACGCTTTAAAGTCTTGTTGCCCAGGTTGCTTTTGAGTCTTAATGTTGAGGAATCTATTGATGTTAGCAGCAAAAAAATCAACTGTTGTCCCTTTGACCATTGAATGGTATTTAGGCAGCTGATCTCCCTTGAATCTCATGGCATTGGCATAAAATTCTTGTGTAATGTCTCTCCAGCCAATGCTAGCCATCATGCAGATGGATTCCTATTCTCTTTTCTGAATTTCCTCCTTGTATTCTGGATAATGGTCTTCAGCTATCTCAATTGCCCTATCTTGGACAATCTTTCTTCTCAAGATATTAGCTCTGAAATAATTCTCATGAGCTATACTCCTGAACCTTGGATCATGTTGAGGATTTGGCCTTGATGAAGAGGCTCATGCTAATCTTCCTCTCTTTGTTCTAGGAGTACCTCTAGAAGAGCCAACTGGAGTGTTGTCTGATGTCCTTACCATTTTTTTTTAAATATCCTGCATAAAAAGAATATGTCAATACACTGAAAGACATGAATGCAATGCAATGCAGGACATTTTCAATTTCAGAATAGCAGAATATGAATAATGCAAAATTTAAGAATATCATAACAATGCAGAATATGGTTCCTTGAAGCATTTAAACTCAGATATTCATGCTTTTGAATGCAAAATGCTAGAGTTCAAGAGTTACATGTATGCAAAAATTTCTTCCTAACTAATTTTCACTTGAAGTCCTAAGGTTAACTCATGCAATCTATCAATGTAGGTCTTTTTCCATCTAAAAATCTATCAATTGAAGTGAGAATTACTCTACATTGCCTTGTAATTGCATATTCAGATTAGTTATTAACAAGAAAATTTCTATTTTTCCATTACTCAGTGTTTTCCCAAAATTCTGCAAAATGAAGAATCCTAATTTCTAAATCAGAGAAGTAGAATACTGACCTGGATTTGGAGAAATGTGCATAATGAACTTCAATTGATTGCATAAAAACAAATTTCGTTCAGCAATAGGTCAGAAAGATCAAGAATTTGAGAAATGAGATGAAGAAATGAAGATTTGAGATTCTGAAAATGGCTCTGCGTGGTTCCTTTTATGCATTTTAATGGACACGCTTACTGCACGTGGCCACTTTTTTCAGAAAAAATGGAAGTTGTAGAGATGATGTTGTGTGCGTGTTCACTTTTTCTGGCAAAAGTGAACACTTTGAGGGTAAATAGCATGTGGGTGTTCACTATTGCTAGAAATAGTGAGTGTTCCAGAGAGCTTTGCATTGAGTAATTTGAAATTAGTTGCGCGTGTTCACTTTTTCTAAAAAAAGTGATCACGCGCAGGTAATATCCTTTTACGTGATTACTATTACTAGAAAAAGTGGTAACGCGCATCAACTTTAACTTGAAACTACACATAACTCATGTGCATGATCACTATTATTATAAAAAGTAACTGCGCGCATCACATTACCTCTATTTAAGCCTGGGCGTGGTTACTTTCACTGGAAAAAGTGATTGTTCTAGAGAAAGGTGTCTTCCAAAGGGTTCTGCGTGTTCACTTTCATCAGCAAAAGTGATTGTTCCAGAGAAGGGTGTCGTTCCTTGCTCCTCTGCGTGATCACTTTCATCAGCAAAAGTGATTGTTCAGAATGGAACCCTGTAATTGAAGCTCTGCGTGATCACTTTTCTGCAAAATAGTGACTCCTTTTGTTATTCAAAGCTCCTTAGAAACTTAATTGCCTCATGCATTCAATTTCAATCATCTCATTTATGCATCCACAACATAAGCCTTCATTGAATCAACACATTATTCCTAAAACACATATAAAACAGAATCTAAAATCAGAAAATTGCAGAAATTGAAATAAAGAATTAACAAAAGTTTAAGTAAATTGCAACTAGAGTAAAAATGGTTCAGAAATGTGAGTTGCCTCTCACAAAGCGCTCTTTTAACGTCACTAGCTTGACGTTAAATGTTCCTCACTGCTGAGAAACCAAGTTAATGCAAAAAGTGTTCCTATTAAATTCTCCTCCATTGTAAATCTTCAGTCTTTGGCCATTGACTTTAAACTTTCTCCCTTCTCTTTGATCTTCAAGTAACACAGCACCAAAGGGAGATACTTCTTTTACCATAAAAGGTCCTGACCATCTAGACTTGAGTTTTCCAGGAAACAACTTCAATCTAGAATTGAATAGTAGAACTAACTGTCCTGGTCTGAATTCTCTCTACAGAATGAATCTGTCATGTATTCTTTTAGTCATTTCTTTATACAGTTTTGCATTTTCATATGCAATTTGTCTGAATTCCTCCAATTCATGTAGCTGTAACACTCTCTTTTCTCCAGCCTTGGTTGAATCAAAATTCAGCCATTTAGTAGCCCAATATGCTCTATGTTCAAGTTCCACAGGAAGATGACATGATTTCCCAAACACTAATTGATATGATGACATACCAATTGGTGTTTTGAATGCAGTTTTGTATGCCCATAATGTATCATCAAGCTTCCTTGACCAATCTTTTCTTGAGTTACTGACTACTTTCTCTAAGATCTTCTTGATTTCTTTGTTTGAAATTTCCACTTGTCCGCTTGTTTGAGGATGATAAGGAGTTGCTACTTTGTGTTTTACTCCATACTTATCCAGAACATTATCAAGATATTTATTGCAGAAGTGTGATCCTCCATCACTAATCAGAATTCTTGGCACTCCAAATCTCGAAAAAAATGTTTTTCTTTATGAAGGAAATCACCACTTTGGCTTCGTTTGTTCTGGTTGGTATAGCTTCCACCCATTTAGACACATAATCCACTGCCACAAGTATGTATTCATGAGAAAAAGAAGTTGGAAAGGGTCCCATAAAGTCTATTCCCCATACATCAAACAGTTCCACCTCCAAGATATTGTTCAAAGGCATCTCATGTCTTTTGGAAATGTTACCAACTCTTTGGCATTTATCACAGTTTTCTACATAAATTTTTGCATCCCTGAACAATGTAGGCTAGAAAAATCTAGCTTGTAATACTTTGGCAGCTGTTCTTGATCCACCATGATGGCCTCCATAATCTGAATTGTGGCAATGCCATAGGATATCATCTTGTTCTTTCTGTGAAATACATCTTCTCAAAATGCCATCTACTCTAATTTTGAATAGATGAGGATCTTCCCAAATATAGAACTTGCTGTCATGAAGAAATTTCTTTCTTTGCTGCCAATTCATTCTCTTTGGAATGTGCTGAGTGGCCTTAAAATTCGCTATATCAGCAAACCAAGGTAATTCATCCACTGTTAGCAGCTTTTCATCAGGAAATTCTTCATTAATATCCAAGTAATCTGATGACATTGTATCCAATGGAATTCTGGATAGATGGTCTGCAACACCATTCTCTTTTCCTTTCTGATCTCGAATTTCTAACTCAAATTCTTGAAGTAGTAGAATCCATCTCAGTAGTCTTGGTTTAGCATCCTGCTTAGAAAACAAATATTTCAGAGTAGCATGGTCAGTATATACCACAACCTTGGACCCTACTAAATAAGACCTGAATTTATCAAAAGCAAATACTATAGCAAGTAACTCTTTTTCAGTGGTTGTGTAATTAATCTGTGCAGAGTTTAGGAATCTACTAGCATAGTAAATCACATGTAGTCTTTTATCTTTTCTTTGTCCTAATACAGCACCCACTGCATTGTCACTTGCATAACACATTAGCTCAAATGGTATAGTCCAGTCAGGTTTAACAAGAATTGGAGCAGAAATCAGTTTTTCTTTTAAAATAGTAAAAGCATGCATACAAGATTCATCAAATACAAATGTTGCATCCTTTACAAGCAAGTCACTCAAAGGTTTGGCAATTTTAAAAAAATCTTTAATGAACCTCCTATAAAACCCAACATGGCCTAAGAAACTTCTAATTCCTTTCACATTCACATGTGGAGGTAATTTACTAATCACTTCTATTTTAGCTTGATCAACCTCCATCCCTCTAATTGAAGTCTTATGGCCAAGCACTATTCCTTCTTTCACCATAAAGTGACATTTCTCCCAATTCAACACCAAGTTGGTGTCTTGACATCTCTTTCTAACATTTGGTCTACAAAAGGTAGAGGAAAATGATCTTTTCTAGTTGCATCATTCAGCTTTCTATAATCTATACACATCCTCCATCCTGTGACAGTCCTTGTGGGTATCAACTCATTCTTTTCATTTGGTACTACAGTCATTCCACCCTTTTTAGGTACCACTTGCACAGGACTTACCCAATTGTTGTCTGACATAGGATATATGATCCCTGCATCTAATAGTTTAATGACTTCCTTCCTTACCACTTCCTTCATGGCAGGGTTTAATCTTCTTTGAGGCTGCACAACTGGTTTAAAATTTTCTTCAAATAAAATTCTGTGCTTACAAAAGGATGGATTTATACCTTTCAAATCTGAGATGTTCCACCCTATTGCTGATTTATGGGTTCTCAAAATTCTCAGCAACTTCTCCTCCTCTTCTTCCTTGAGTTCATTGCTTATGATAACTGGATTTTCATGTTTATGATCTAAGAATGCATATCTCAAGTGAGATGGAAGTTGCTTTAATTCCAGCTTCTTACTTTTATCTTCTTCTCCTTCATTTTTCAACTCCTCTTTGATTGATTCTTCTACAGGTATTAAAATAGGTAGAGTTTCCAATTGTTGCTCCATTTCAAATACGATTTCATCTTCAAAATGGAGAGATTTAGTATTTCCTGCAGCTATGGTTTCTCTCAACACAGAAATTTCATCAAATCCATTTAAAGAATAAGGAGTGATCATAGAATCCAATGTATCTACTCTCATACATGTGTTATCATCAATTGGATATTTCAAAGCTTCAAATACATTAAATATTACCTTTTCCTCTTGAACTCTAAGCATTAACTCTCCTTTTTGTACATCAATGAGAGCTCGTCCAGTTGCAAGGAAAGGTCTGCCCAACATTAATGGTATGTTTGCATCTACCTCCATGTCCAATATGACAAAATCTGTAGGAAAAATAAATTTGTCAACCTTAACCAACAAATCCTCTACTACTCCATATGGATAAGTATATGATCTATCAGCTAATTGTAATGTAATGTTGGTTGGTTTCACTTCCTCTATCCCCAATTTCTTCATAATGGCTAATGGCATCAAATTAATGCTTGCCCCCAAATCACATAATGCTTTTCCCACAGTATAATTTCCTATTTCACAAGGTATGCTAAAGGATCCTGGGTCTTTTAATTTTTGAGGAAGTTTTCTTCTAAGAATAGCACTGCACTCCTCTGTCAAGGGTACTGTCTTATCATGTTCTAACTTCCTTTTCTTGGAGAGTAGTTCCTTCATGAATTTTGCATAAGATGGCATTTGCTCCAAAGCTTCAGCAAATGGAATGTTAATTTGGAGCTTTTTGAACACATTTAGAAACCTCTCAAATTGCTCCTCTTGCTTAGGATTTTGCACTCTTTGAGGATAAGGCAGTCTCTTATATTTTTCTGGATCAATTGGCTTGTAAGTGTCCTCAAATAATTGCTTCTTTGTCTTTCTTTCAGGACTTTTATGAACTTCTTCATTCTTTTCTGAATGTTCTCTCTTTAGTAGCTTGAAGTTTCCTTGCTGTAATTCTTCTTTTAAATTTCTTTCCTCTGCTGCATTTTCTACTTGCTTTTCTGCTGCAACATTATTCAGTCTCTTTTCAGCTGGTTTTGGACTTGCTACAACAGCTCCACTTCTTGTAACTATAGCTTGACATTGTTCCTTTGGATTCACCACTGTGTTACTTGGAAATCTTCCTTCATCTCTGCTTGTTAATTGTTCAGCCAGTTGTCCAATTTGAGTTTCTAACTTCTTCATAGAAGCTTCTTGATTCTTAATGCTGGATTGAGTGACTTTCATGAATTGTAACATTGTTTCCTCAATCTCGTTCATTCTTTCACTCATTAGTCTACCTGAATGTTGACTCCTTTGAGGTTGAGTAGAAGAATTTCCTTGAAAGTACTGCTTTTGTTGGTGATTTCCTGCATTTGAAAATGGAAGAGATGTATTAGTGCTTTTCATTGCAGAATTCTGAGGATTCCAATTATAAAATTGTTGATTCCTATTATTAGAATACTGAAATCCAGGAGGAAATGATTGTTGAGGATAAAATTGTTGCTGTCTTTGATAATTCCCCATATAATTGACTTGCTCTTGTGGTTCAGGGGTAGGTACATCACATGCACCATTAGCATGATTCCCTCCATAAAAATCGCATGTCAACTGACGTGTTACCACATTTCCAGTCTGCAAATTATTAATCTGCTGAGTCAAAGCTGCTATTTGATCAGAAAATAATTGGTTCTGCAGCTGATTCTGTGCAAGAAAAGTTTCCATCATCTTTGCTTTGTATTCATTGCCTCTTCTTGTATTCCTCAAGTTGGAATTTTGATACATGGATGAAGCCATCATCTCAATGATTCTTTGGGCTTCTTCCAAGGATTTCATGCTCAAAGATCCTCCTGCAGCTGCATCAATCATAGTTCTAGTTACTACATTCATTCCATTATAAAAAGTTTCCAGCTGCATCCATTCTGGAATACAATGATGTGGACATATTCTCAACAACTCTTTATATCTTTCCCATGCTTCATAAAGTGATTCTCCTTCCTGCTGCACAAACGATGTTATTTCTCCTCTCAGCTTAGCAGCTTTTGAGGGAGGAAAATATTTTGTTAGAAATTTATTCACAAGTGCAGTCCATGTGGTGATACTTCCCTAAGGCTGTGCTTGTAACCAACATTTGGCTTTGTCTCTTAAAGAAAATGGAAATAGCCTCAGTCTTATAGCATCTTCACTTACTCCATTCATCCTTATAGTATCACACAACTGCAGAAAATTAGAAATATGCAGATTAGGATCATCAGAAATTCCACCAGAAAATTGGTCCTGCTGCACTAGG
Source organism: Abrus precatorius (assembly GCF_003935025.1). Taxonomy (NCBI): domain Eukaryota; kingdom Viridiplantae; phylum Streptophyta; class Magnoliopsida; order Fabales; family Fabaceae; genus Abrus; species Abrus precatorius. Next base: position 1,483,515 of record NW_020874439.1, on the reverse strand, counting down.
TGAAGTAAGGCTAGTTTTATCTCAAAATGATTGGCTTGAATGGTTGGTCTAACAATTGAAGAATTATAGCCTTGCATATCTGGAATTGCATAATCTCCTAGTGTTCTCATTCTCTATTGTTCTGCCATTTCAACTTTTGGAGTTGGTTGTCTAAAAGGTGAATGTTTCCTATTTGCAAAAGGAGTGACTTGAAATTCTGGAGAATGTATAACCTCTAAATCACTGTCACTTCCTACAGATCTCTATGCTCTAGTCTCTTTTCTTAATTTTCTAAGAGTTCTATCAATGTCAGGATCAAAGACAAGAGTAGATTTATTTTTGTTTTTCCCACGCATATACAACTAAACACAGATATAGTATAATGAAAACAGAAAACTGCACATGTAATGTAATAGTTGCAAAAAATTTAAAGAAACAAATGCTTAATCTAGTTATTTTCCTGTTACTAATGATATTGAAACAAATTATTCCCCGGCAACGGCGCCAAAAACTTGTCACACTCTTTACAACTGTTGTTGCAATGAAGGTAAACTGACTAGTAAGTGTACTAGTGTTGTTGTAGCAAGTTATAAAAAATCTTAGAATTAAATTGAGTTCCAAGTATCGTCCTCAGGGAATAAAGTTCTCAATTACCACTTCACAAGATCACAATTAGTTGAGCTTTACAAATTTCAGATGAAATTGGTATGAATGTATCAAAAACGAAATTAGAAAGTAAAACAGAACAGTTAGTACAAAAGTATATAGTAAACAGATGTAGAAAGAGTAGTTAGGAAATTGTTTCACCAAAACTTCAACATTGAATCAATAAAGTTCTGAACTTTCAAGCATTTAGATGGAATGACAATTAGTTTCACGTTGTATTAATCAAAGGACAATCCCTTGCCTCAATGAATCTAGCATCTAATCAAATCACTCCAATCCCTTAGATCTAATCCAATCAAATACTGCATTAAGTTTGAGAAATCAAAAGATTGCAAGATTAAGATATCTTATCTCTAAGAAACCAATAACCTTGGCAATTAATTCAGATCTGAGAAACAAATTCAATTCCCATTGATAAGAGTTCCTCTATGATTAGTTGATCAAATTTTCATTCAATCACTACTTTAACAGCAGAATCAATCACTCAATCCAATCCAAAACTCAAAGTTCAGATCCAAAATCAATTCAATATTTCCATTTCAGATTCACAATTCCTAACCACAAAGAGTTTAGGCAAACATTACAAAAAGAGAAGAGAAGAGAAGAGAAGAATAGAATGAACAAAGAAGAAACATCTTCAAGCCAATCTCCAATCTGATCCCTCAAGAAATGAAGCTTGGTGTTCGTCCTCAATCTCCCTCTCTGACTCTCTCAACAATAAAAACAAATGAAAAATAAAAAATGAACAAAAAACTCCTAAATTCCTGAGCTAATTGCCTTTTATAGAATTCCCGCTCTGCTGGTGTGATCACTTTTTCCAGCAATAGTAATCACGCAGAGGCTAATTCTTCATTTCCACTTGCGCGTGTTCACTTTTGCTGGTGATAGTAGCCACGCGCACTTCAAAGTGTTCACTTTTGTTGAAAATAGTAGCTACGCAGAATCTTCCTTTGCTAATGTCATGCGCGTGTTCACTTCTGCTGGAAATAGTGAACACGCAGAAGCTGCTTTCTTGCGCGTGTTCACTTTTGCTGATAATAGTGAACACGCGCAGCTACTCTTCTTGGAGGACTCTCTGGAACGCTCACTTTTTCCAGAAAAAGTGATTACGCAGAAGCTCTTCTCATTGCAACCTCTTTGGAACGATCACTTTTGCTAGCTAGCAAAAGTGATTACGCAAAAGCTCTTTTCCATTTTATGGTTCTGGAGTGATCACTTTCACCAGCGAAAGTGATCACTCAGAGGCTGTTCTTCAATTATCAACTTCTTTCCTCCAATTTTTGCTACTTTTCTTCTATTTTTCCTTTGATCATCCAATCCTCATGAACTTAGCTCAGAATTCCCTACAAAAGCATACTCTAAATGTCACTTTTTACATAGAAAATCAATGAATTTTAAAATAACTATGTTTAAAAGTGACATGCAACATTTTATTATTTTTTTAAGGGTTTTCTACTATTTCTAGCATGTTTTCTTTATTAATTGCACTAAAAACTATTATAAAATACTAGTAAAATATGGATTCATCAATTTATAATACATGCATTGTAATACATGAATTTATATAAATTATAACTCACATATTATGACATGTTAATTGATAGAAAGGATGTGAAAATGAAATAAGAAATATTGAAAAAGAAAAAGAGAACAAGTATAGATAATCATATAGATACACTAGAGGTGTAGAAGACGGGAGCAATTGAGAGATTTGGGGAAAATGAGAGTGGTGGATGTTTTTTCATAATTGTGCAAAAAATTATGAAAATAGAGAGAAAAGACACCACATGTCTCACTCTCATTTCTTGACTTAAGCCCCTGACTATACCTTTGCTAAAAAGGGTCGGGTCGGGATAAGTGTGTATCTATGTTGCTACGGCTAACCAATAGCTATCTATGTTGTGAAGTCCTCTAGGGATCCCAGGAGCAATGATTATGAAAATGTGATGAATATGAAATAGTATAGAAATTGTATGATTATAATATATGCAATGTAACATATTGATTGATGTTGTTATGATATATGTGTTGTAATCCATCGACAGGTGCGATTAGGACACATGTATTGTGACGTATTGATTAAGGTGATACGATACATGTATTATGACACACATGTTAGTATAAAAATGTATGTTATATATAAAGATGATTGAATTGTTGTATGTACTCTGCGATAATGATTGTGAGTGTGATCTGTGTATTATTAGTAGTGAATTATAATAAGATATTAGAGAATAATTTGAGTTTCATTTAAAATATTCTACCATAAAAGAGATTTAGTAGGGCGAAAAATACCCATCCTTACTAATATTTTTCAAGTAATAAAAATGAAGAGATAAAGGTAGTTAGTCCGTTCTAAGTCCATAATACAGTGACCTTGTGAAAAAAGACTATTTTGTAGAGTTTATAAAGATTTGAAGAATTGTGATGTTTTATTAAATTTTCATTTGAAGTTGACCAAGTTTTGTAAGAACTTTAAATGTCTATTTTATAATTTTAAAATATTTGATAAATTTTATTTTAATTAATAATTTTTGAAATGTCATTGATTATGCCTCAGAATTATATGTATGCATTTTGAACCAAATAAATGGTTAGATATAAATTTAAGTTTTATTTGTCACTTTAAAGTTTTAAAATTATTTCTTTAGAAGTTTTAAATACTTAGAAATTTTATAAAATTTTCATAAGAAAAATGTAAGTTTTTTTTTATTCTATTCTTAAATCTATAAACCATAAATAAAACTCTTCAAATTTCTCTTTTTACTATAAAAAGTTATTTATTTTTAAATAAGAAATTAAGGATGTTACAGTTAGATTAATTTTTAATAATCTATATGATATCCTATTTTACTTATGACATGACTCTAATTAAAAATTTAATGTGATAATTATTAAATATAAAATATAAAATTATTGAAAGTATAATTAAAAATACAATTATAAGGTTACTGTAATTATAAGGATTACAATCATTCTCATTTATAAGTATAGTTTAATTATAAATTATATTTATATTAATATTTTACATGAAAAATAATCCAAAAAAATTAAATATTTATTATAAAAAAAGTACATTTTATTTTATCACATGTTTAATTATTTTATTTTATCAATTACTACATTAATATATTAATAAATAATTTTTAAATTTAACTCTATCCAATTTTATGATTTTTTATGGTTTATTTTATCATAGCTTTCGACCATAAACTACTAAATAATGATTTAGAGGATTGTTTCAAGAAACGACATCCTTTTCTTTCCCCTTTCACATTAATTTATAGATAATATATTTATTAATCTTTTAATGCACATTGTCAATCATAAATAACTCAAAACTATTTAATAATATTACGATGATTCTGAATGAATACACTTTCCCCTGAATTTTTTTCAATTTTTTTTTTTTTTGTGCACTTGACTTACCAATTACATTTTATTCATATATTCCTTTATATATTTGAAAATTTTAAATTGATTTATTTTTATTTACACTATTATTTGATTGAAATGTTGCCTCTTTATAATTTTTTACTATTATTTGGAGAAATTTTGATATTAATGTACATAAATAAAGATAAAATTAGATAATATTATCCCGTGAATATAAGCTGCCATCCAACAATTATGAGCCGGCGGGATTCCACTTGTTCCTTGGATAATGGCACCATCTGTCTCTTCAATAAATATTTGAAAACAACATATCATCCCAATGCGTATTATGTTTTACACCAAATTTTGCAAATTTTGTTTGGTTATGTAGTTAATAAATAAAAAGGATTTATTAAAAGTTATTGAAAAGGATATTATTATATTTTGATTAAAATTAATTTATTCCGTACGTTTTTATCTTTTCAAAAAAAAGTAAATAAGTCTATAATTTTAAAAATTTATAAGTAGGTTATTAAAATTTTAAATTATTTTAAATTATATCTTTATTTATATTTTTAATAAGTTAAGATTTTGATACTGTATCAAACTTTAACATTTACATTATTCAATAATTTTTTTTATAGGATACAAGATTGACGAATTTAATCATTGTTTTGAATGTTTTTATTAAATAAAATTATTTTTTTTAAATTTTAAAAAAATTATTAAACATTTTATCGTATTATTTTATTTTAACGGATAATATATTTTAAAAATATCTAAATGACATAAAATTTGATATACATAATTAGAAAAATAATATAAATTAATTTAACAGTAGAATTTATTAATTTTATATTTTATAAAAAATATTAAATAATGTAAATATTTAAATTTAACACATGCTGTTAATAAATATTAACTCTATTTTTTAGTTTTATTAAGTGCAACAATGTAATTATAATTTTTAAAATAACTTATTACTAGTTTAACTATTTAATACATTTTTAAACTACTTGAAAATCTATAATTAAGCTTAATATTTAATAAATCTCTAAAAGGAATATAACTAGCAATTCAATTAAAAAAAAATCATTTGTTACTAACTCAGAGTGTTAAAGTATTTTACCTTTGCAAGTCATCCATCATAATGGAACAATCTGAATATGTATTGTAGGTGGCATGCATAGCCAGTTCTATAAGTCTAAAAGCATGTTGATCAAGAAATTGGTATGTAAAAATTGGTACAAGTATACAGATATCAAACTAAGTTTTGCTAATTAATTGGTAAGATTGAACTACCTCTACTCTTCACCATTAGATAACCTTTCTAATTCTTTGATTTCTTTAGGCGTGATTGACCTGAGGTATTACAAAAGTAATACACTGATTGTGCTCTTATCCAATTAACTATATTCATAAGGGTATTTTGGTTCCAGTTTTCAATTTCTGCTTATATGTGTAATGTGTGTGGGGTTTTAGTTTCACTGATTTGCGGAGATTTTTTGCCACTCAAGACTTCAGAGGAATTTCATTTTACCATATCATAGAAAGTATATAACTTTTGTCCTTAAGCCCGATTCCTGCGCTGAAACATATGTTCCTTTTATGAAAAACCAAAATATGCTTTTATACTTACAAAATTTCAATTAGAATACAATCATTTAAGTATATATTGTTATATCAATAAAAAAAAATATTGATTTTTATAATAATTTGCATGACCAAATCTAACATTAAGCATGCAGTCAAATTAATTGATATTATAAATATAAAAGCAAAAATTAGAAATACTTAGAATAAGAAGCAGAAGGAAGAGTTATAAATAATAAATATAAAAATTTAAATATAATATAAAGATTTTTAAATCTATCTAGAAATAAGTCATGTAAAATTATTTTTGTATGACATAAAAATTATCAAATTAAAATTTTGTAGCATATTAAAATTATTTTTTCTTATTATCCAAATACACGAATTTTAATAATTTTAAAATACTCTCTCCAAACAAAGTTTCAAAATTAAACTCTTATTAATAAACATCCAAAGACAGTGATACACGAAAATCTGCTATTCCAAACAATAATACAAGTGTGTAAATAGCATAGGGAAAGTAAGTGATATGCAACTAAACTCATCAATACTATGTCGTTTCGGATCAAGACTTTTTTCAGTGGAAAAATAACGTAGTTAACTCAGTTTAATGTAAAGCATTGATACCCTGCATTTATATAAATGTGCAATGTAGTTTTAAATAAAAGATCAAACAAGGAATGGAGGGAGATCCATGTGGTATCCAACCTCATGTCATGTTGCTGTCTACCCTCAAGACAACATGTGCAGACAGTACTACGAGCATTTTGACTATGTCTTTTGTCCATCCTACAAAGAAATCAAGCTTATCCATGATCACTTTAAATTGGAATTGAATTTAGTATGTGCTTAAATATGCATCTGCAAAGTTGAGTTTAAATAAATTTAATTTTGTAAAATTGACTTTATTTAGAAGTGACCTTAAAGTTATGTGATTTATATTCATTTTATTTTATTTTATTTTCACATGTAAGTTTGTAAAAACTCAATATAAATTTTCAACTCTATGCGAAAACTAAAATTGATTAAATTAACGCAAATGCAAATATAAAAGAAAAATCAATTATATCATAGGATTGCCAAGCATGTTGGCGCAAATTTCAAATCACATTTACATATTCAAATTTGAATTTGAAGACTTTTAATGCTGAACCAAGCAAACAATTAAAATACAGAATTATTTTTCCTTAAACTCAACCTAATTCAATTTGCATACGAAAATGACTATACAGATAACTCTACATTCTATATTCTATTTCTTATTTAATTGAATATTGAATTATTTCTTATAGAGTATGTATAAATTATTATTCTTTTTATATTCTTTTAACACTATATAGCATATGGGAAACTTTTAAATTAAATAATAAAATTTATACATATGAGTGACATAAGGTGTCGAACTTGTACTTTTATTTCACTTAATAATTTTTCATAAAATGAAAGATTTATCAATCAAATCATTAAATTATTTTATATAACTTTTATAATTATGTATATCAAATTTTATACAATTTAAAGATTTATAAGTATATTATTTAAAATTTGATATTTAGAATTATAATTGTAATTATAATCAAGTTAGCAAAAGTATAATTATTCAGGATGGTAGCGCATCATATCAAAATCAAGTTACATCCAGCTAAACTACGAGTTCAAATGCTGGTTGGTGTGGTTCTGTTGTTATTTTGCCCATTCTTTTCGGAACGTTTTTCCACTGATTAGCGGAGTTCACCTAAATTCAACCTAATAGTTGCACAATTTTGTCTGTTTTCAAGAATTTGACATTATTAAATAATGTACAACTTTTGTCCTTAGGCCGAATACTAGCGCTGAGATAGAGTTTCTTCATGAAAATGCTTTTGCACGTTACTTAATATATACACTAAGTTATATCAGAAAAGGATTTCCCTTTTTATTCATTTAATAAACATAGTATTATAACGTCATTCAATTACATCGTGCTAGTTAAGATTTTTTTTTTAAATTAATAAAAATAGTGTCTATTATAACTGTCTGATTATATTAAAAAAAAGAATTAGTAGTGATAGTTTTGAAAAAAAAATAATCAACGAAAGATATTGAAGGATACACTCATAAGAATATAGAAAGTTTGACATTAGATTTAAATTCATAAAATAAGTTCAATTTGAAATTGAGTGATTTATCACCTAAATTTATACTTAGGGACAGACAATGACATGCATTTAAATACAGCTAAAAGGCATATTAGTCTTCTTTTTCTCTGGCCTTATCTTTTACATTCCCTTTTATATTGTCACGAAAAGCCTCTTACTTTTTAGTGTTTCATATTAATGTCAAGGTGTGAAACCACTTATTCAATCTTTCTGGAAGTTCAAGAAACAAATGAAGATTTTCAATGAAATAAAATAAATGCCTCTGGAACATTGACATCACCTTAGAGGTAGGTTCCAATTTGGCCAATAGTTGTCCAAAATTTCAACTTATGCAAACTAAACGCGTTGAAAAATACCACCACCCCAACAAGAACTAAATATCAAATCAAATACCAAAGAGCCTGTTCAATATCTCTCTCAATACCATTTATTTTCATATCCATGTTCAAATACCTTGTTTTCCAACAAATCACTCACCAAAGCCACCACCATGCAGCTCAATCGCCTATGCATTGTTTTACCACCAAAATCTGGTGAAATGATGCAACCATTTGAAAAGGGTGTCCAACAACAACCCTTTCAAACAGCAAAGAAACAAGATAAGGCTAAACAACCTCAAAGGGCTTGTGGGGGGCAAGTTCTTGATTTGCTCCGTGATTCTTTGATCAAGTTCTATGACTCAGGGTGGTGGAGAATTTGCCAAAGAGGAGAGCACAAAGAGAACAAGAACTCTGGTTTGTTGTTTCATGACATGGATGGTGTGCAAGTTTCTGTCAACATTGGCTCGGACAACCCAAGGATTTTCAGTTATGCAGAGCTTTTCATAGGGTCAAATGGTTTCTGTGAAGACCAAGTTCTAGGGAGTGGAGGGTTTGGCAAAGTTTATAAGGCTGTTTTACCAAGTGATGGAACAGTGGTTGCTGTGAAGTGCTGTTTAGAAGAGAAAGGAAAACAATTTGAGAAGAGTTTTGCAGCAGAATTAACAGCTGTGGCAGATCTTCGCCACAAGAATCTTGTGAGGTTGAGGGGTTGGTGTGTTCATGAAGATCAATTGCACCTTGTCTATGACTACATGCCTAACCGAAGCCTTGACCGTGTACTATTTCGCAGGCATGAGAACTTGAAGGCTGAGCCTCTTGGTTGGGGACAAAGAGGGAAAATTGTTAAAGGTTTGGCAGCTGCATTGTACTATCTCCATGAACAACTAGAAACTCAAATCATTCATAGGGATGTTAAAACCAGCAATGTGATGCTTGATTCTCATTACAATGCTCGCTTGGGTGATTTTGGCATGGCTAGGTGGCTAGAACATGAGCTTGAGTACAAGTATATCAATAGTAAAAAAACTTCAACAAAAGTTGACCATTTCAGGTTGGGAGAGACATCAAGAATTGGTGGCACAATTGGGTATCTTCCACCTGAAAGCTTGCAGAAGCCAAGCAATGCTACCTCCAAATCTGATGTCTTCAGCTTTGGGATAGTTGTGCTAGAGGTGGTGTCTGGAAGAAGAGCAATAGATCTCACATACCCGGATGAACAAATCATTTTGCTTGACTGGATCAGAAGGCTTTCTGATGAAGGGAAACTTCTGGAAGCAGCTGATACTCGGTTACCAGATGGTTCCTACAAGCTTTCACAGATGCAACATTTCATTCACATAGGCCTCCTCTGCACACTCCATGACCCACAATTGAGGCCAAACATGAAATGGGTTGTGGAAGCACTTTCTGACATTGCTTTCCATTTGCCAGCACTCCCTTCATTTCTCTCCCACCCTTTATATATATCTCTCTCTTCCCCATCAGGGACTAGTCATAGTCCTAGTAGCACAAGTGGCACCAGCTCTACCACAGAGAATGCTAGCATAATCACCAACTATACTTCATCAAACTATGTCACAGCCGCAGGTGAAACTGTGTATGTAACTGCTGAACACAAAAACAGTGAAATCATCTCTTCTAAGAGCATGAATCACCACCAATCGTTTCCCATGGTTGAAACTCCAAGAGAAATATCATACAAGGAGATTATTTCTGCTACAGATAACTTTTCAGATTCAAGAAGGGTTGCTGAGCTAGATTTTGGAACTGCTTATCATGGCATACTTGATGACAGTTGCCATGTCTTGGTGAAACGCCTGGGGATGAAGACGTGTCCCGCATTGCGCGACAGATTCTCGAATGAACTGCGGAATCTAGGAAAGCTTCGCCATAGGAATTTGGTGCAGCTTCGTGGGTGGTGCACTGAGCAAGGAGAGATGCTAGTTATTTATGATTACTCAGCAAGCAGAATTCTCAGTCAACAGCTTCTGCATCATAGCAGTGGAAGTAGAACTGGGTGTTCTGTCCTCCAATGGCACCACAGGTACAACATAGTAAAAGGACTGGCCTCTGCAGTCCTCTATCTACATGAGGAATGGGATGAGCAAGTGATTCACAGAAACATTACCTCTTCAGCTGTCATCCTTGAACCAGATATGAACCCAAGACTAAGCAGTTTTGCTCTAGCTGAATTTTTGTCAAGAAATGAGCATGGCCATCATGTAATCATTGACACTAGAAAATCAGTTCGTGGGATATTCGGCTACATTTCACCAGAATATGTGGAATCTGGTGAAGCTACCTCAGCAGCTGATGTTTATAGTTTTGGTGTGGTGGTGCTTGAAGTTGTCACTGGACAGATGGCAGTGGACTTCAGGCAGCCAGAGGTGCTTTTGGTGAAGAAGGTTCATGAATTTGAGATGAGAAAAAGACCATTGAAGGAATTAGCTGACATAAGACTTAATGGAGAGTTCAATGACAAAGAACTGATGAGATTGGTAAGGTTAGGAATTGCATGCACCCGTTGCAACCCACAGTTAAGACCAACCATGAGACAAATAGTAAGCATCCTTGGTGGCAATGACAAATTACTCATGCAGAATAACACGGAAAGCATGGAAGAATGGAGACAAAGAAATGCTAGTTCTTTGGAAATGATTAAGAGAATCCAAGCTCTAGGAATACAGTAAGTAGTTACAGTGGTCATTGGTGTAACCTAAGGAAACTGAAATTTTTGTAAAATAGAGAAGGCTGTTTCTTTGTATCTCCTTATTTTATCTATTTTATCTGCTTATTATCTATGCTAGGTTGTATATACAGAAGTTTAATGTATCGGTTTATCTTTCAGCTGAAGCATTAGTCAAATTATGTATTTCTATCATAATTTTTCTTATATTCCCACAAGCAAAATGTATAAATTTCTCCAACCAAAGTTTCAAGAAAATGATAAAATTCAAGCTTATACACATTAAGCACTATCTAATCTAAATTTAAGCATTCTCTGCAGTAGAATAGCTATTCATCAACATCAATCCCAATCCATTTGATGAAACCAAAGAGGAACCCCCTGAATGTGGCCTGCCCATTCTTGTCCCAGTCTATATCTTCTGCAAGGAAAACAAAACCAGACAGTGACATACAAATAAGGATAGTGAAATGAAAAATGAAACAACAGATCATGTTATAAAGGAGGAATTGAAGTGAAGTTACTATTACCAAGTCGTTTTCTAGTGATGTGCGATGGTGATCTTTCCCGAGGGGTAGTCTCATTCAATGTCAAGGCCATGTCCTCATGGTTAATCTTCCCATCAGAATTATGATCAAAAAACAGAAAGACCTCAACTATGGTGTCAAAAATTTCTCCAATCTGTGCTAACTCTGCTTTGGAAGGCTGAGAGGAAAACATAATCATTATATCAGTAGTGACTGCACAGTTTAAGCAGATATGTCTATCAAGTTCAAGATCAAGATAGCACAAATTAAGTTTCTGATGAATACATTATCAGAAGATGAAGGTTCTGTTAGGAGATGTACGAGGCATAGAAGAACAATAAATTCATTGAACTGTATCCCCTTGCTTCCATCAATATCACAGTACTTAAAAATATTCTGACTTTCATCCTCTGGAAGATGAAGTTGCAAATGTTCTAACAACCTTTTTAGTTCATTAGGCTCTATAGATCCATTAGAGTTCACATCTGTGAAAGATACAAAAGGTTAGTTTTCTATCAAAATTTATGTGCTTTGGTTCATAAAGAAAAGAATGTTGGGGTTGTTTTTGAAACTTACCATACTTTTCAAACATTACTCTTAACGACTTCAGTTTCTCCTCGAACGTAGGGAACATCATAAATATGTTATCAATTGATTTCATTCTTCTTTCTCCAAATTTATATCTTTTTATTTCAGCTATTTTCCGTTCAAGCTTCTCTTCCAAGCTTTTTTTCTTGCTTGGCTTCTTCTTCTTGTTGAAACAAGAAAACATGCCCCCCATTTTATGGAGCAAAGACTTCAGGAAAAAGCAAAAGATAAGATTACATTTCTCGGAATGAGGAAGAGGGAAATCCAAAGGAATACATTAAGAGATACAGGCTATAGAACATGTTTAATTTTGACCAGCCACAGACAATGTATTGTTTCACTCTTAAATTAAGCAAATTCCAATAGTGAAAGATCGAAACGAAAATTTTCAATTTGAAAACTGTAGAATAATTATTAAACAGTAGTGTCTTTGGTTTTCTTTTCTTTCCCTTGCTAAAGAATAAAAGAAAGAAAAGAAAAAGAGAACAGCCAGAACAAATCAAAGCCATATCTTGACATGCAGAAGTTGCATAAACTTGAGTCAATATCACTTAAATTTAAAAACCAACATCATATGCATATACAAGTTTCTCAATAAATTATTATTATTGTTATTATTTTTAAATCTTTCAGACCATTTTCTATTTGATATTCCAGTAAAATTAAAATTCCAAAAATTTTCCAATACTCAACAAGACATGCAGTAGATTAAACAAGAGAAAGGAATGTGAGAAGCAAAAGAAACTCACATATTTCCTGTTGCTTGGCTTGCAAACAGATGAAAACTAGTTTCTGGATAACCAAAAGATCAGCAGGAAGTAAGCTTTAAATCAATATGCAAACAGTTTAGGAAAAGAGAATGAAGCTCATCGAAATTTATAGAAAAAATAAAAAAGAAAAAAGAAGAAAAAGAAAGTATAGTGGATTCCAAAGGGGAGATGCCATCTTTGCTTCGAGTGTTAATCCTTTGAGTCCCTCTCTTTTCCTTCCAAGTATCTAAATTCCATATGGGTGATTAAGGAATATGTTCCCTTGACTTTACAAACTGTAAATAATGCTTATTCACTTATTTGTGTGATGGTGTTTCCAATAAACAAAAGCCAAAAGAAAAGGATAATTCAAAACCAGGTGGCATGGAGTTGGACCTACATATCTTCACTTTCCATTCTTTTGCTTGTGGTTTATACTTTCTATGGAAGCATTCCATAAGCCAAACACCATGCAAGCCTCCATAGCTTCTTCCACCATTTAGAGATAGAAGTTAACCTGGTTGAAACAGTTGAGTCCTGATTTTCTCTTTGAACAACTGATAGCAGGTTTTTACTTAATAGTATTATGGATGCAAAGCCTAACACTGCACCAATCTAAGTTTGAACATTCTATAAAGACAATAGAATGTTATTTATGCAGAAGCTTCAAACAGGGTCCAACTTCTAAAATCACAAAGAGAGTCTACATTCTAACGCCATTATGTTTGATTTCCATATACTCACCTGAATATATACTACCAAGATTATGACTGAAACTAGCTTTAGGGAATTAAATATTAAATTATTCATTAGCTTGCAAGTTTATTGAGAATATAGGGGATGAAACATTGTTTAGCAATATCCAACTTGGTTTGGCGAACCTTTTGGTCATTTCAATTTTCATGGGTTAAATCTAGATTGGTCGATCTTTTTTATTCATGCCTTGAGACGTTGAATCGAATGATTTTTCATTTACTGGATTACTTCAATTACATTCTGATCTTGCGAGTCCTACCGAGTAAAGCAAATTCTGAAAGATATTTTGGTAAAGAATTTGGGTAATTGTAAGGGTTTGGATAAGCCAAGGTTGAGGGTTCAATTCGAATTCAGGGTTTGGATACGTTGAAAACTCACTAAACTGGCAATGGGAACATTCCTAAATTGACCGCAAAAACTGAACCTAATCCCATTGAAATTCATATCCTCAACAATCAGAACGCGTGCGAGCCACGTGTATTTAGAAGGCGATCATAGACCATAGTCAACGAGAACGAGGAAAACAAAACCCATAAAAAGGTATTTGCGAATCAAACCCAACACAGTCTTTAAGTGGAAACCGTTCATGCTGGTGCCAGCCGTCGGCATTAGAGGCAAAATGGTGATTGTGAAGACTCATTCAGAATTATGTAATGTTATTCTTATTCCCACTCCAAGGACAAGATGCTATCAGTTGTTCAAAGAGATTGCGAGATAACGTGAAACATGCAACGAAATGTTAACATATGAAAAAATATAATAAAAATTTTATTTAGTTAAAAAATCAAATTTGAAACTTAGAAATAACTTTTAATACAATCTTGTAAACTATGTTAATAAAATCGAAAAGTAGTTTTTTTTTAAGTTTACTTTTTAGATGTTTAAATGCAATTTTAAATATTGGAGTTAATGAAATTATTTTTAATATATTATTTTTGCTCCTAATTATTTGTTTAGAGAGAAAAAAGTTATACTTATTTAACCTTTTTTTATTAAAAGAGAAATAAAAAATTATTCACTGTTGACTGAGGATGTTTTAGAATACAAATCTTTTCCGTACTATACACACCAAACTTAATTAGGAAACAGTACAAAAATTATTTCACTAAAAGTATTAAAAATAAAAATGTTATAATTTTTGCGAAGAAAACTTCGAATCTTCACAATAATAGCATCTAGCACCACTATCATTAACTAAATGAATTACATTCCTATAATCTGTTTAGCAATGAGTTCTTCTATAACCTTCACTTCAAGGTAAAGTCAAGTTATTTAACTTATCAATAAATTCTTCAAAAATATTGTCAAATATTTCTAATATGGCTAGAGAATTTCCAAACTTAATTGTCATAAGAGTTTTAATAAACCCACCAAAATCACTGATGATAGAATTATCCTGAATACTCCCTTCAACATTTAGAACCACCACATAAGAAGAGAAAGAAATAATTGAACTAGATGAGAAGGTTGAATGCACAAGATGAGTCATAATATTTCTATTTACTCGTTTATATAAAAGTTCAAGGTAATAATAAAAGATAAATTTGGAAGCTTAATAATTAATTTCCACAAAATGATCTTCTCCCTTTCTATTTGTTTTTTAAGATTATTTTACAAAGCTTAAGAATAATTAATACCATAGTTTGAATAAATATTATTCTTTAATCTTTACTTTTACACTTATGTTTTCTAGTTAATTAACTTTTATATTTATTAGTTTGTAAAAAGTAAGAATATAATAAGAAAAAGTAATAAATGTTCTTAAACTTCTAAAGTATTAAATACATATAAATAACGTATTGAGATAAAAAGAAACAAAGAAAGAACATTCTTTATTCTATGTAATATTTTTATTTTTAGTTAAATAATTAAAAATAAAGTTAGTATGAGTTTAGTATTAAATTTCTTATGAAACACTTAAAGAGGTACTCAACAACTTATTAGAGACCCAATATTAAAACGAAACTTAACACATGAAGTTTAGAGTTTTCATGTGCATAACTCGTTTGAATTGAGAAGATAGAAGAGTTTAATGGACCAATCAATTGTAAGATGTAAAATTCCTGTTTTATATCAATTAAAATTACATGGTTATAATAAATATGCATGTGAGAGTATGTTAAGAGAATTTTGAAGTGTTAGAACCGTAAGTCTTTCGCTGTAGCGAGAAAGAGGCCGTGGAAATAGAATATTTTGGAGCATTCTCGTTGTAGCGAGAATGGTCTCGCTGTAGCGAGAGATCCCTCGTTGTAGCAAAAAGTGCAAAGAACAAAGTACAATTTTGTCTGATATTTTTGCAGTGGCGAGAGAAAGTCTCGTTGTAGCGACAATCTCTCGCTGTAGCGAGAAAGGCTCGTTGTAGCAAGAATGTTACAATTCTGATAGTATTTAAAGGTTTTCATGCATGAAAACTTCATTTCTTCACTTCTTCTCACGTCCAGACTTCCTTTTCTCTGAACTCTCTTTACATTTCTTTAGATAAAATCTCTCTACACACCAATTATTTTTTTAATACATTCGTTCTAAACGATTCTAAGTATGTTTCCTTAGGTTAAATCGTGTTTTTACCATTTATTTCTTTTGAATCTTGTTCTTAAGGAATAAATTCATGTTATCTAGGTAAAAGAGCTATTTCAAGACGTTCTTCATCATCAATCTCCATTTAGATCTTCATTGTAAGGTAAGGGGAGCTCTATTTCTATCATTGTATGATGTAAGTTATATGTTGAGTTCGTGAGAGCATGTTTATGTACAAATTTTGATGATATATGTATGAGTAATGAGTATTTATGAAGAAAGATTGTTAATATGTATATGTTTGATGGTTTGGTTGACTGATTCTACTATAAAAATATGAAATATATGATGAACAAGCATAATTTTATAATTGAATAAGTTTAATAAATGTGCTGGATGTGATATGACCTTATTGCTGAGATATGATTGAGAATGATGAACGAGTCATCAATAATTTATTGAATGAAGTGATTATTGAGATCACAAGTAAATGATGAGCAGTATAGAGTTAGTTGGAAGTGCTATTAAGCATGATCTTATGAATGGATTAGTGTAAATAGTTACAGAGATACACTGAAGGTATAGAGTCCTGAGATAATAAGGAAATCTCGAAAAAATGTAGGGTGGTGAGTGACATTCGCGATTGTACACATATTATTGTTGGGTGCGAATGCGCCACATGACTTCACTCTCGTTTTCGACTAGACTCTTGACTATGTCTTTGCTAAGGGGCTCGTGATTGCATACGTTGTATCCGTATTGCATGAGCTAACTGACGACTATTGATATGAATAAGTAAAAACTCGAGAACTGTTGGAGGCATCAAACGACTGTGATCATAGTGCACTGAAAGTGTATATTTGGAAATTGAATTATAAGAATATAATGTAATTGTGTGAATTTGTATGTTAGGAAGAGAATAATTGATATGTGATATGAAGTGATGATTTTTGTATACTTATAATTATTGTGATAAATGATATGGTGTAATCGTGTTATGTTTGAAAGGTAGAATAGTTGCTCACCTTTACACCATTCTGCAGGTAGTAAAGATGACAATTCATCTTGTGTGGATTGATGTAGTAGATTTTATGCTAGTAGTGGATTAAATTATGTATTTAGAAAATATAGACGTGTTGTACATTTATATTTTAGAGTATATTTTGGAAATGATAGGGAGTATACATTAGAAGTAGTCTATAATTATGCAGTTCCTTTTGATTTCCTAACCAGTGGTCAAATTCATCAGTCTCTCAGTTTTTATCTATACTAGAGAATATAATAGTCTTCTCGGATCATGAATAATGTATTCACTTATCATGATTATGATTCGCTAGGAAGACCTAATAGTTATATTTTTGAGAAATTCCGTAGTATAGAATTGGTAGCGGACTCGGGTGACGCCTATCTTAAAGAGGATGATAAAAATTAACCACTGAGGACTTGACGGAGATTAAGGGTTGGCAAGATATGAATGATTAGTTTTAGGTCCTAAGTATGTGGGAAGGAGTATGAATTGCTGTAAATTTGGATACGTTTTGGATAAGAATATGTAAATATTAATTTGTAATATATTTCATACATTTTTGTCTTCTTAAATTTGTTTTGTATACAAATTAACTGGTATCAACAGTTTTATCTCTATAAATTTTGATCAATCGTTATAAGGAAAAATTGGTTATTCTTTCTAAAATTTTATAAAATTAATAAATATATGAAGGAGAAATGTAGGGTATTACAAATTAGTATTAGAGTAGTTCATCCAAACCAGACTGGGATATGAAACTAATTCGCTAGTGTTGTACACTTATAGTTCTTGTTTTACTAAACTGTGAAGTGAATGTTTAATAATATGATTTGTTGGATATCAATTATGTGATTAGTCTGAGGTAAGTATATTTGTGTATATACGAATGATAGATTGATAAGTTATTTGGTTCCTTTCGAAATTAGAGATATGGCTGGTAGAGGTAGACCTACTGATGCAACAAACTAGCTCCTGGTGCACATGACTTAGGTCTTAGAGACTATGACGCAAAACTAAGGTGTCGAACCAGCAGAATATAGAGGGCTCTCTTCATTCACCAAGCATAACCCTCCAAAGTTCGAAGGAAAATTTGATCCAAAAGGAGCCCAAAGATGGATAGTCGACATTGAAAAAAATTTCAATGTCATAGGTTGTCATGAGGGCATAAGGTGGTCTATGCCACCTACATGTTAGCTGGAGAAGCAGAGGACTGTGGAGGTTTGTTAGTCAGACTCTACCATAGAAGGATGGATATATTTCTTGGGAAGCATTCAAAGCAAGATTCTTAGGAAATTATTTCCCTAAGGATTTGAAGAAATAAAAAGCTAGAGAATTCCTTGAGTTAAAACAAGAAAATATGTATGTAGGAGAATATGCTACCAAATTTCATGAGCTTATGAAATATTGGCCTCATTTTCAACATGAAGATAGAGATGGAGACTTATGCGCTCAATTTGAGCATGGGTTGAGGCCTAACATCCAGGCAGAAGTTAGTGTATTTCAACTGACTGACTTGCTAACTTTATTCAGCAAGTGTAGAATTTTTTAGGCAAATTCTAAAGCGAAGACGGTGGATACAAGAGCTAGAGGTTCGATGAGACAAGACCAGAGACCTCCAGGGTTCCAAAGGGGACCCTATTCTGGAGCTGGTCAGTTCCTATCAAGAGGGATTGCATCTCAAGTGAGTAGCAGTGGTGGCTCAAACATCTCGAGGGGGCCAGTTAAATGTTTTAGATGTGGAGGACCTCATATTGTAAGGAACTGTCCACAACAATGTCTGCCTATAGTATTTGTGGGAGGATGGGATATTCCGCAAATACTTGTTGGTCTACTCCTCAAAGAACTAGAAGTGTGAGTGAAAGTAATAAACTTATATCCAGAGGGAGTAGTGGAGTCAAACCAACCACATAGGGTAAAGTGTTTGTTATGAGTGGAGCTAAGGCATCAAAGTCAGATGAACTCATCCGAGGTAAATGTATAATAAAAGATAGACTTTTGGATGTTTTGTTTGATTCTGCTGCTACTCATTCATTTATTTCTGTGGATTGTGTAAAATGTCTTAGTTTGGTTGTATCTTCTATGCCGTGTAATGTTGTTGTATCTACTCCTATAGACAAGCCTGGAGTGTACAATAATGATTCATGGTAGGACTTTTAAGGTAGATCTGATATGTTTGCCATTATCTCAATTGGATGTCATTTTGGGAATGGATTGGTTGTGATCCAACCATGTTCTATTAGACTGTAAAGAGAAAGTTTTGATCTTCAGTAATGGTATCTTGGAAAACTCTGAGCTCTTGAGTATGAGTGATCAGAGTAATGTGACCAATGCCAAAGCTTTTATGGTATTATTCTCATTAGAGGTGGAAAAGAGTATGAAGAAGGAAAATATTCCAGTAGTGCAAGAATTTCTAGAAGTCTTTCTAGATGATGTAGTTGAATTACTACCGAAAAGGAAAATTAAATTTACGATTAATTTCATTTCGAAGACAAGTCTGATTTCTATAGCACCGTATAGAATGTCAACTGTAGAATTGGCTAAAGTAAAGAAGCAGGTAGAGAAATTATTGCAGAAACGATTTATGAGACCGAGTGTATCGCCTTAGTAATATAACATTAATAAATTATTATTTCTTTATTTTTATTTTAAAATTGGCAACAAAAATAGTAAGAAGCTTTACTTCAATGCTGCTTTGGGTCAAGTTGGGTTTATTTGCACTTAATATGACTAGAAGATTTAAAAGAAAATTTGACTTGAGCTAATTAATATAACATGAAGAAAATAATTTGAGTGTGAGAAAATATAGCTTTGATTTTTTTTTTATGACTAATTATAAAATAGGCTTCAATTGTCTTTATTGTACTTAGAAAAAAATGCTAAGTCTAAAAGAGTGAAAAAAAATTTCTTTTTCTTTCTTTTTTTTTTCTTTTTTTTTCAACTCATATTTTTATTTATTTAGTTATCTTTAGTTTATTTTAGCAAAAATTTTTACCACTTAATTTTTTTTGTTATTTTATTTATTTTTTCACATCCAATCTTTTAATTTCCTCACATTAATTAATTTTATTAAGAATAATAATAATAACAATATATATATATATAAGTAAATCAATTTTTTAATTATAAATTTAAATATATTTAATTTTATGATTATTATTTTATTAATCTATCTTATTCAGTTATAAATTTTAGTTATTGGAATAATAATAAAAAATAATGGGACAAAATAATTTATAAAATTAAAAAGGCTACATCCATTCTTGCTTTTGTTTTTATATTTTGATATTCTTATTGTTTTCATAAATTTGATTTCATTAATAATTTTGATCTTTTCTTTAAGACCTTATATTTTGTTTTAAATAATAATGAATAAATAATAAAAATTTACAGTAAACTATAAAAAGCAAATTAAATGCAGTAAATTAGAAAATAAATCAAGGTCTTTCTTTCAATAACCTTAGTTACAAACGCTAAAAATAAAACATAAAAAATTAAGAAAATTTTGAATGAAAGCAAGAACATGATTAAGAAATTAAAATACAAATAAATTTAATAATTGTTATTTCTTCTTTGTAAAACAGATTTGGTTCTAAAATGAATTTAATTTGTGAATTCAAATTAAAGAACACACATCTTCAATCAATTTCTTATTGCACTTGTAATGAATTCTACATGTGTGAATTATTCGAAATCATAACAACGCAATCTAAAATTAAATTAAAATTATTTGTGATAGAATTGATAATGTTAAAAATAAAGTTTTGAATTGGATTAAAATAGAGAATGTTACCTCATCACATCACGAGATCAAATTCATAGATCAATCTATGAAATTACTCCTTTATCATAATTGTAAATACAAATGCAGGTTTTAAGACAATTATCATAGAAAAGGTTAAACAAATTTGCAAGAAAAAAGAGAAGAAGTAAGGAAGAACTCAAATTAACTCTCAATTGAAAATAACAAAAATGTTAAAAGGAAGAAAGTTAACAAATTTGCAAGAAAAAAGAGAAGAAATAAGGAAGAACTTAAATTAACTCTTAATTGAAAATAACAAAAATGTTAAGATAAATTAAATTAAATTAAATTTTAAGATAAATTTAATTTTAATATAAATTAAAGTTAACAAATTTTGTTTTTACTATTTATAATGTAGGTGTGTGATCTTTCTTCGCCTCTCATATTTTTCAGCATATGATATATGTATAGTTGTGTTATTTTCTATACTAAGTGTTATTATTTTATAAAATTTAATTTAATTTTAAAATAAATTTTCTTTTACTAAAACATAAATTAGCAAACTTTTCCATAGTTTTTTTAGATGGAACTACATAGTTTTTTATCATTGCATGTAAAGATATGTAGTAGTGGAAATTGTACCCGTTAAGTTAAATTAATTTTTAAAATATTTTTTCTCTTTTTTAAAATATAAATTAATATTTTAGTAAATAAATTTTCTTCTTTTAAAGTAAAAATTGTTTTTTAAAATTATTTTTGATATAAAGAGAGGTTTGGAATTTATTTTAAACTGATAATATCATATTTTTAGAGAAAATATGGGCTTAAGTAGTATTAAGAGATTTTAGAACTGAGTTCCTTAAGATTTATATGAATTAAGTAATAAAAGATATATTATAATGAACTTTAGGCTAGGAGACTATATATTGAGATTGTACGAGATGGGCTGAGTCCGAAGGTGTTCGACCCTCGACATATTGTACTAATTGTATGGTGTGATATTGCGTGGTAATATCTGTGATAAGTTTGGTTGCGTAATATGACTTTATATGACAACTTTACATGTTGAACTGGTAGAATTATGGAAATGAATGAAGTGTTGAATAAAAGTAAAAGCATGTGATGTATGAATGAGAAATAAGAATATGATTTAGAAAGAATATGAGGCGTGATTATATTGCATGAGTCCATGCAACTTGAAACAGAGTGATTATGATATAAATTATAGCACATTGAAAGGGTGTGTTATCATATATATTGTAATCCATGAATTTATATAAATTGTGACTCATGAATCATGAAATGCTGATTGATGTAAAGAATGTGAAATGAGAAATATTGAGAATGAAAAAGAGAATGAGTATAGATAGTACAACGATACACTGGGGGTATAGAGTTAAGGAAAAGATTTGGAAAATCTTGAAAAAATGAGGATGGTAAATGTTAATAATGAAAATGGTGCACGATAAATTATTGAAAATAAACATTCACAGGTCACATCCTCATCTCCCGACGAAACTCCTGACTATACCTTTGCTAAAAGGGACCGGGGCGACATACGTGTATCCGTGATGTTGCGGCCAACCAACAGCTATCTATGCTAGAAGTCCTCAAGGGATCTCAGGGGCAATTATTATGATGAAAAGTGATATAAATAAGAGGTAGTAAAGAATATGTATGGTATGATATATGTATCGTAGCAGATCAGTTCATGTTGTTATGGTACGTGTATTGTAGTACATCGACGGATGCTACTGGAACAGATGTATCGTGACACATGAATTGAAATGATATGATACATGTATAATAACATACAGGTCAGCATAAAAATGTATGTATAATGAGTGAAATGTTATATGTATGAATTATTATAACATACATGTATTTGAATGAAAATGAATTAGAATAAAGTATTAGGCTACAACTTTAATTATTATTATTAGTTAAGATATACTAAAAGAGATTTAGTGGGTAGAAAATACTCATCCTTACTGATTATTTTCAGGTAATGAAAGAGAAGAAATGGAGACAAATGATCCATTCTAGGGTCATACTCATCAAAGAGTTGTAGGAAACGAACTGCTCAGATATAATAAAGTTTTATGAAATAGATGTATAAATCTTTGATGTATTTTCATTCATTTTAAAAGAGAAATCTTGTGTTAAGAATATATTTGTATATTTCTGAAGATATATTATAAATTCGTCAAGTTTTCTAATTTATGTTCTCATACTGTACCATTTATACAAAGCATACAAATTTTGCTAATTATGTTTTAATAATATTAGTATTAAATATAAATTAATTTCAATATGAAAGAGGGATGTTACAATTTATACTCTTATAATATATAAGATGATTCATACAACGTTAGAAATGATATGTGAGAGCGATTCTACTTTAACTTAGAGAACATTTAAAACTGTAACATCCTCGTTTTTGCTAAACAATTAATTTATTAATATAGTTCTAAGTTAAAGTATAGTTCTTGATTTTTTTGGGAAAAATTGTGATAGAATTAACATGAGATGCTTTAGATAAAATTGTTAGGTATATTTTAAAGAAATTTTTAGTAATTTTTAATTTAAAATTTTTAAGTTTCAAAAAGTGTCAATTTGTATTGATTAAAATTGTTGTATAAAGCTAAAAATAACATTTTATTTTTTAAATAATAATAATAATAATAATTATTATTATTATAAAAAATTTATATTTTATTTATAAATATTATTTGGAATATAAAAATAATTTTTTTGTAATTAATGAGCATTTTTGGATTTTCTGGTTAATTTTAAGTAAATTAGTTATATGCTCAAGCAGAAATTGCGTATAAAACTTTTGGACACCAACTAAAGGATCAATAGTGTCAAAAATTATTTTATAATTATATTTAATATATTTCATGATTATTTTTAAAATTTGGGATTTTTATCTAATTGTTGCAATTAATTACAAAAAAAATTAGTGAAAATTCTAATATTATATTATTATTTTCACTGTTTAAGATAAGGATTAGTCTCTAAAGCTTCCCACTTTTTTCCTTCACTTCCGTAAGCCCCATTTTCTTTCTCCCAAGGAACTTTGATCATCTTTGGTCTTAATCCCTTAAATTTTCAAGTAAGTTCATTAAAAAATTTTAACATTCCACCTATTTTTATTATTTTTAACACTTTGAACTGATAAAATTTTTATTTTTTTTCCTTTTTTTGGATGCTGGAATAGTGGCATGAGGGTGAAATTTTGTCCAAAATTTTTGTTTCTAAATTATGTTTTTATTTGCTTAATCCTTCTATGTTTTATAATGAATAATTTTGGTGCTTTTTGTTTTGTTAAAAATGCATTTGA
The DNA here is from genome assembly GCF_003935025.1 of Abrus precatorius. Taxonomy (NCBI): domain Eukaryota; kingdom Viridiplantae; phylum Streptophyta; class Magnoliopsida; order Fabales; family Fabaceae; genus Abrus; species Abrus precatorius. Next base: position 1,459,509 of record NW_020874439.1, on the reverse strand, counting down.
GGGTTCAAAACCCTTAGTCTAAAGGTGCTGTTCCAAGAGTGTTATGAGGAGAAAATAATTATTTTTAATCACCTTTAGGTTTATAGTATTCCATTTACATCATAAAGAACAATTGTAAGACTCGTGAGCCATTTTTGTGAAGATTAAAAAATGATAGTTTCAACTCACTAGTAGAGGGTTGGGTGATTAATGCCTCTTAATATTGATCATAATTATGTGTGATTATTTGGTTAGGATCGTGATTTGAGTAGTGGTGGAAAGAGGCGTTAGTGAGAAAAATCGGTATACACTTCAAGGTAAATGGGACATATATATTTTCAAGGGTGTAGTAGAAAAACGTTGGGAGATGGGATGTTTTATTCCTTGCTATGTATGTATAAATTATTTGAAAGAATTTATAATTATTTCCATACTTAGTGTACAATTGTTTGATATTCCTTTTTGAGATTTATTTTATGTGTGATGATGCTTCTATGATAATTATTTGTTGAATTCAGTATAAATAATTGATTGCCTAAAATAGTTGAGGAATGAACTATCATTGATGTGGAGTGAGCATATAGAAGGAATATTGAAAGTTAAAAAAAAATGAAGAATTGTGAAATAAATATGTTTAAAAAAAAGGGAAAAATTTGAGATAAAATTTGATGGGTTTTGAAAAAGTGTTTTAGATATTGATAAATGGAATTGTGGTTAATTTTTTTTCTTAAGAAAATGATTTTTTAAAAAATCTTCTTTAATTTCAAGTGGTTTGATCAAAATTTATTTAATAGTTTTTGTATATTTAAAGTATACTTATATACATATTTAAATAATTTAAAGTATTATAATTCATTTTAAAGTATTATTTTAAATGAGTATTTTGAAATGTAAAAGTATTTGAGAGCTATTGAAATAACTGGAAAGTTATGAAATGTGGTAGTGGTGAGTCTCTACTTAAAATTAGAAGTGTATTGAAATTTTCTGGCTATTTTGCAGAGAGAAGAAAATTTAGAAGTATCTGATTTATAGAGGAAACTCTGTCAGATTGTTGGTGGAATTTTGAAACATATGTTGTTGATTAAAAATAAATATTTAATACCTAATTAAAAGACTGAAATTAGGTTGATGCATCATAAGCATGTAATGATGATGGTGTTGGATGGGAAGTATACGAAATCAAGGGGAGACTCCAGGTTAGTCTTGGGGATAGCCAGGTGTGATTGAGCTGGATAAAGGCCAGGGCTCGCAACCCTGTGCTGTTGGTTCTCACTGCAAAATCTAACTATTCTGACAGAACCCAATGAATTCTTAGAATCAGTTGAGCTATACCTTTGAAACTATATGATGAGATAGTTATGACTAAGAATGGTTTGGGCCCACATGCATGTGTTAGTATAGCAATGAACTAGGTAATGCACAGAATCATATATGCATGTACATTGTGTGTTGAGTTGTTTGCTATTTGCTATAATGATTATAAATATCTTAACGTGTTTTCTACTGTACTTTAGTTGAAATGGGTTTGTCTCACCTTTTTAGTTGCTATGTGTGTTGTGTAACGCCTTATATTTCTTTCCTCAATATATGATAAATTTTCATAAAAATTTATATGGTAAAGTAAATGTTCTTTCAAAAACTTTCTAATAAGAAAGAGACATTGAAATGGTATAAGGTTCATAGAGTAAAATTTCATTAATTCATAAGTACTTGAGAAAAATAAAGATTCTAGAATTTTCATCAGCAACAAAAAGAAATAGTAGTTTTACAACTGTTTCAAAAGAATGCTATAGAACTGAAAATATTCATTACATAACTCAAAATAACTAAGTCCTATAGCAGTTCTCATCCATCCATGCACTGTGAGCCTGTTACTATTCGTCCTGGTTTCCTGAAAAATGTTGTGTAATGGTGAGTCTCTACCCTACCACTCATACATCACACATATTTATCACAAAACACATCTTATCTCAGTTAAAGAAAACATCATGGTATTACATATCATAGTGTCATATAAAGCATGTTCTCATTTCAACACATATTATATTCCACAGATTCATAATTTCTTTTACTTTTATCCGCGCTTACCGCGCCCTGTGGCCACAGTTATTCGATGTCTCTATTCTGAGGTCTTACACATCCATGTAAATAGTTGCCAGATAGCCCAATGCAATACGGATATAACGTATGCAATAGACAGCCCCTTAGCAAAGGTAATGGTCAGGAGTTAAGTCAGGAAATGAGTGTACGGCCATGTGGTGCATTCGAACACAATATTCCGTGCATAATCCCGAATGTCACTCGCCACCCTACATTTCTTCAAGATATCCCATATCGTCTCCATCTTCCACTCCCCCAGTGTATCTCTATAACTATTTACATCATATCTTTTTTCCATCTCATACTCTTTCAAGTATATTCACATATGTCATTTCTTATGTTCACACATATTTTTCATCATATTTCCACATACTTTTCATCATATACATCAAATCATGGCATATTCACAATACACATTATTTTTACATGAATCACAATATATTCAAACATGAAACATCCATCTCTTTGTATATTTCATATCACAAAATCATAAAATCATATCAACCATCCTCAATATACCTTATCATGCCCTATTTGAACATAATATCACATTTTCACCATATATTCATCATAAAATCACATAAATAGCCAATTATTCTCACTTTTTACCAATTATTTCTCATAAAACAAGGATTATTCCACATGTCATCACATACATGACAAGATCTATGAGAATACAAGTAATAAACATAACAAAATGATAAAGTAGAGCCCCTTTACCTCAAAACAGAGCTTTTACAAATATTTAACCGAAGATTTGAACTCTAGAACGGAGTTTTTCTTAAGAACATCATGAACATCTATAAGAAGAAGAAGGAGAAGAGAAACAAACGGTAAATCTAACTTCAAACTTAGAGAAACTTACTTGAAATCCTTTAGATCGAACGTAGAATCACAGATCTGAAGAAAAATCTAAGTTTAGGAGGTTTAATATGGGAGAAAATGGTAAGATATAGCCTTAGAACCTTTGAGAACCTTGGATAGGAGTGAAGAAATAAAAATTTCGTGTGAAACCCCCTTTTTATAGAAAATTTTTGAAATTTACTGTTCACGCTGGAAACACTGTTCGCAGTCACTGTTCACGCCGGAAACACTGTGCACACGGACTGTACGCGGATGTGACCTTAGCCATGACGTTATGCTGATGTCATTGATGACGTCATCATCACTGTACATAGGCGGTTTCACTGTTCATACGCGTTTTATTGTTCATAGGCAGTTTTACTGTTCACTTTTTTTTTAAATATAAATTCTATCCAAATCTATTCCAATTTATACTTTAACAAACCTTATTTTCTTTAAATCAAAATGCAGGATGTTACATGTTGTATGTGAATATGTTTAGTAGGTGAGGACATAAATGGCCCGACCATCGTACCAGTTCAACGTCACGGTCAAATATAATCCTGAAGAAAGATGGGTACACGATTGGGAGCAACAACAATTCACCCACACCAGCATTATTACCTTTTTGTTAGATAGAAACAGGCTAGGCCCACGAGCATACCCCATCCTCATCAGGGTACACATGAGACTCACTTTTCCATTTTCTCTTGGAGTACAATTTAGGAGACCCCATGTCCCACCTCCTGTCCCTGTATTATCGCCCCCAATATTACCCCTAAATTTCCTTAGATCTTTAGGGCCTTATGTACCACCTATTGTACGACCCAATATAGCGAACATACCTCTACCCAGACACATCTTCATCTCATCCACTTCAAATTCGACTTCCTCTAGTTCTTCTAACTCTCCGAATTCCTCTCATGCTCAAACACCCCTACTGCTACTAGAAAGAAGAGGACTTCTTCTCAGGCTGGACTTCCTCCTAGTTTTGACTCCTCCGAGCAGGAACCTAGTAGGAAAGGAAAGTAGGCTAGGGCCGAGTAAAGTATAACTTGTACATATATGTAAGTATAATTACTAGTGACTAAGGGAACGTATAAATAGAAATCCTTAACCGTTGTTAACTTTTGGAGGAAATGGTATTTTTGATGATCATGGGTATCGGAGAAAGCTTGTGAGGTCATTTTTTCTTGTTGTCTTTGATATCGCGACCCCACTTTATTTTGTATGTAATTTAGCTATGTACATATGTTTATATGACTAGATGACTGCATATTTTGATAGATAATATGTATAGATGTATTTGGATAACTGGTGCAGATGGCATATATAGTTTCTATTAATGTGAATAGACGTAAACTCATACATGTGGCTTTCTTACTGCTTGAATTATTTTAATATTATATTTATATTGATAGTGTAATAAGTAGTAAGAGTGTCACAAAAACTACTTTAAAACATTGCTCCATCCAAGTGCGTTGCATTTTAGAAAGCAATTAAATAATTGCTCTCTGAAGTTTAGCTTCGAGAGCGATTCAGCCATTAACTGCCCTACAAACTTCCAACATTGGAGAATAGTTTTATATGGAACCACTCTCCAATCTCTATTACTGAGAGTGGTTTTTGTGAACTCCTCTCCAAAGTCAAGTTTTGAGAGCATATTACCCTCCAGTAGCATCTCATTTGATAAACTTAACATGTCTATAAAACTCTTATCACTCCATCCATTAGAGAAATTTAAATTATAAAGTTTTAACACAACATTCAATCTTGTGAACTTTGTGTATCCACTGTATATAGGTGTTTCTACATCATCTTTCAACCTCTCAAACATCTTTGGACAATCTTTAAGATCTTTTCAACAACATTCGAAATGTCTTCAACATGAGCATTTCTATCTTTAATTAATATCTTTGAGTAATACACACTTGACTCCATGTCATGTGATGTACTTCCACTTTGTATTTCACTGCGCTTTGTCCAACAAGTATATTTTTCATCAATCCCATTATACATTAGATGTTCTTCTAATTCTTTCACATTTACTCGCATCATATTCAAATAACACCAACAAGGATAGAGAATAAGGTTGATATAAGTAGCATGCTCAATCGCAAATTTAATAAACTCCTTCACTCAACTTTATATTCTTCAGTCAAATGATCAACTGTCATTTAACTTCAATTCATTTTTGCTCTAACTACACTTATGACAATTACATAAATCAATATCTTATTTTGTCTCACATGTTAGGGCCCTATCTCATTTGAGAATAAAGCTTTCCATGCATTAATTAGCATTTGCTGTTTAAACTTTATATTTTATACTTGACAAAATTTTGGCTGTATTTCATATTAGTCTCTTAGTACACAACTTGATTGTGATATCATTTACCTCAATCAAGCATGTACTGAGAGACAATGAGAAATTTATCAAACCAAAATTTTGTCAAATCAATACTATAATTAAGTAATCATTTCTTTTGAATATCAGTTTCAAGTTTCCAGTCAACAACAAGTAGATATATGGAACATACACGAACACATACTTCACAAGCAATGCATTTATCAAATTTGAAATGTATTCGACCATGGAAATGTTTCAATGTGATTATTTTTTTATAAGGATATTAAACAGTTACAGGTAAACGATTTGCATAAGATAAGATAATCATGAAACTTTGACCAATGTACCTTGCAGCTTAGACTATTTGTTGACCATAATTCATAAATCTAGTTATCATAAGGAACATATCATGAATATCTCTAAATCTTTTTGTTTTTTATTTCTTTCTCTTGTTTGAGACAAGTTATGAATATACAAGGTAAGTATAACATACAATATTACAAGAAACATTTGTTAACCAATCAATGAAATGATTTATTCCTAGAATGTCCAACTTGGACAATTTGAGTGTCAAAATATGATTTTTTTTCAATCATTTTTTTGAATCTTAAATAAGAAACTAGGATTTCACTCAAAATTGGAATTTTATTGAGAATTTAAACTTCAACTTTACAACAATTTACAACAAAGAAAATAAAAAATCATATATATTTGCACTCTCAACCAAACAACAAAACATATGTATTCACAACATATATATTATTCTACATACTCACAACCAAACATATTTAAATACATTTCTCTGCTATATGCATTTAGTTCTATCTTAGCATACAATCATTCTTACATATTTACATGTCTTTGTTTATGGTTATACAACAGGGTCACATGGAGTCATAGACTCATCATCATCTAGCTAACTAAGGAGGTGTACATAATCCATAAATCTCATCATAGTTCAGTTTTTATTACATTCATAAAAAATATCATTTATTCTTCCTAATGCACAAAATCATAACATATTCATGTTCAAAATTAAAGCACACATAACCCATAAATCTAAACACAATAATAGCTCATACGCACTGACCTAAAGTTTGACATTTATAATATAAGTTTCACTAAAAATAAGAAAAAAAATTCACTAAATATATGTTCTCTGTCATGCAGTAATCAAAAGCCAAATATAAGTTTCATTGAAAATAAAAAAATATTCAATATTTCTAACCTCAATGCAACACACTTCTACCTTAGTTGTAGTTCACCTCAATGCTAGAGATGAATGTGCACTATTCATTTCAAACATGGTGCATCTAAGTACAAGAAGAGTATAGTATTGTTCACAGTGATGAAAGGCAAACAAAGAGAAGTATACTTTAGGGATGCGAATGTGATGTTGACAATGTAAAGGTTGACTTAAACATGTTTGAGATCACAAAGAATTGAGAATGAACTGAAGGATAAGAATGATAAAGTTTTGAATTTTATAATTTAATTTGAAATAAAACTTTAGAGAGTGGTTCGACAATAATTGCTCTATAATCTTCAATTCTGAGAGCAATTCCACATGTCAACCACTCTTTAAAGTTTTAAGAGCAGTTCCATGTGTCAATTACTATATTAAATAGCGATATTAGAAAGCGATTATTTAGTAATCTTCATGTAGTCTTTAGAGAACGATTCTCATTAAATTGTTCTTAGAAGTAGAAATTAGAAAACAATTTTCATTGAACCACTCTCAAAAGTAGATATTAGAGATCATGTAACGCCCCGAGTTTTTTAACCCTATTTTGATTATTAATATAAGTATGTATGTTCTATTTGGATGTGCATTTTGACTTATGTTGGTGATATGGATATGTATGTATATAAAGGTATACAAATATATATAAGTATATATGTACGTTGTGATTTAAAATGTGGATGTTGACTTGTGGCTGAGCTGAAGGTGCTTGAAAAGTATAAGTTGGGGGTTGATAGTGTGTTGTAGGGACATTCTCACTATAATGAGAAAGGTGTAGGAGAAGAAAGGGGTCTATGTGGCATTCTTGCTGTAGCGAGAGGATTCTTACCATAGCGAGAGGGCAACAGAGAGAGGGAGAGAAGAAAGGGGTCTATGTGGCATTCTTGCTGTAGCGAGAGGATTCTTACCATAGCGAGAGGGCAACAGAGAGAGGGAGAGAAAATTATGAGTTTTATCTCGCTATAATGAGAGATGTCTCGTTGTAGCGAGAAGGTCACTGTAGTGACAGGATCTTACTATAGCAAGTTTATGCAGAAAAACCAGTGCAGTTATGTTTGATATTTTTGCTGAAGTGAGAGATGACTTGTTGTAGCAAGAGTGTCGTGACTCTTAGGGTATTTGAGGGTTTTAGGATTAGGAAGAATGCATTAACCACTTTCCCTTCCATCTCTCTTTCAATTCTTTCAACTCTACCCCATTTCACTGATCAAAATACCTCCAAGGCCGTTTGTGCCTTAGATTGAAGGTTGTGGTTGTGTTTTGGACATTCTGAGCTAAGTTTTATGAGTTAGGGTTTGTGTTTTTACTCTTTCCTCATTCTCCACAATTTCTCATAGATTTCTCCATGTATTTAGGACGAAAATCTATGTGAGGAACCCTTCTACCGTTGATTGTGTTGTGGGTCTTCATTCCAAGGTAAGAGGGGACTCTAACCTATCTCTTTGTGTTTAAATTTTGTTTATTTTGCTAGACATTGGAATGTAATTGAGGTAGAACGTATGAAGAGGTGTGTTTTGATGGAAATTTTGTGTTAAGCATGATGTGGTAGATATTGAAGAATGTGTGTAATGAAATGGTTGAATGTATGTATACGTGCCATGTTTGAGAATGAATGTTATGAAATGATTGAGAATGTGGGTGAATGTGTGTGTGAATGGTATGCTGATTTTGATTGTAGTGTGTTTGAAATGGTTGAAAACTATGAATGGTTACAGTGATACACTGGGAGTGTGGAAGATGGTGGTGATTAGAATACCTTGGGAAAAAAAGGGTGGTGGTGACACCAACAGTAAACATAGGTGCAATATAGGCTACACACTCTTCTCCTAACTTGGTCTTTGACCAATACCTTTGTTAAGGGCCCCATAACCATACATGTTATATCCGTGAGGCAGGGGCTAACCTGCAACCATCGGTGGTATGAAATTGAGTAAGTCTCTAAGGTTAAGGGTATCAAGAAACTATGATCACAGTGCCACAATGAGCGTAGCTGACGTGCAGTGAGTGTACGTATGCGTGTAGATTTAGGTGAAGGTGTAGTAAGCGCACCTTTATATGTTTGATGTGTGATGTTGTTGTGTGAGGTTGATTGTGCAGTGAGCGCAACTGTTCATATGCTTGACTTGTAGTAGTGTGTTGTTAGAAATAAATTAGTTGATGTTGTCTTGATGTATGACTTATTTATATGGGGAAGTGTTTGAATATGCAAGGTGAGTCTCCATTTTGTGTATGTAATAGTGTAAATGACTCACCTTTTTATTTTATTTTTCAGGTGACCAAGACGATTAATACCAAGCTCAATGAATGAGATGGATGACATTGCTATAAGACTTAGAATTTATTTTGAATTTTGGAATGTACTAAATAAGTCCTATAACTTTCATTTTGATTAAAATTTATAACCCATCCCACAGTGTCAATATGAAATATCAATTGCTTATAATAGCATTATGTATATTATCTATCAAAATGAAAAAAAATACTAAATATAAAGTCAACCCTTATAAAAAACAATTTTAACATACTATGATATACGACTGGTGTAGTAAAGTGTAGTTGTAAGAGGTTTGAATTTGTAAGAATTTTATGTTCACATGCTCTCAAAGTTCTCTAATCCATGAAGACCCAAAGGCAAGAATGGAAGTCCAATACAAGGACTTGTGTATATTGTATGATCAATTAACAAATAAAAGAATAGTATTAGGAGAAGCTTACCATGTAGCTATATTAATGTAGCTATATTAATGGTTGGATGAGAACTATGAATGAAATATATGCATGTCTTCATGGTAGAGTAAGACATTCATATAATGTTTCACTAATTAACAAAGAGAATGTCCTAGGAATAAAGGCTAAAAAAAGATTTCGTGGCACATCTGTGAGGCTAAAGGACATTCTTGAGAAAAAGAAAGAGAAAAAGAGATTACACAAGAAGATCAATCTAGTCATGTTTTATTTCATATTTGTATTAGCTGTAATGTTTTAAATATTAATAAGAAAATATACACTTTTTATATAGGAACATAAACAAAGCATTTAACATGAAACAAATGATTTTGGTAACTCTCAAATCGAAGGACAAGAAGAAACGATTGATTTTGGCAATAAGCTATTGATAAAAGATAGTGATTAAGGTATGATAAACATATTTCAATTACTGCCTTTATAGCATTCATATTTTGCGCTAATATCATTACTTGACTAAATTAATTTGTATTATGGCAAAAGAATGATGCAATAATTCATATTAGGGAGCAAAGCTTGCTATTATCACTACCTACTCGGTTCCACCAATCTTATAAACACGGATCTTATAAATTAATATATATTAATATAAATTTAATACATTTATTATCATAAATAATATATTAATTTTTAATTCAAAATTAAAAAATATGCCTTCTTCTTTTTTTCCTCGACAAACTTCCTCTTAAACGTATCTTAAAAAGTCAAATACATGAATTTTTAATCTACACTGGTTTCTGGAAAATATTCAAAGTATAAAATAATTTTACCAGTTGTCTACAATAATCTTTCTAGCTCTCCTCAATCCTCATTCAAACTAAATTTGAAAAATTCTAATGTATCATAATATTTGGATATTCCCATGGGTTCTCTCCTCAAAACTCTCAATATCAACATCAAATAGTCTTGAAAATAATTGGCAGGTTTATATAAGCACTGAATGGTTTAAACATAAATGAGATTTAGTTATATTTTATACTAAAGAAAATGATAATATTTTTTTTACTAAAGAAAATGAATTTTGAGACTGTTTTTGCTTGAAAGTTTGAAAAAGAAATAAAGGAAAAGAGAGTTTGAGCTGCATGCCCAGAAAGGAGAAAAGATAAAACGATTTGGTAATTCGATGTTATTCACTCCATGTATAATATAAAATAATATAATATAATATTAATTTACTTTAGGTAATTTTATGAAATAATATGTAGAGGCTGCAACATTCAAATAAATTATAAAATTAGATAAGAAGAAATTTAATTTAATTTAATTTTTTACCTTTTCTCAAGAAAGTTGAACAAAACTTTTTAACATATTTAAAATTAAAAGAATAAATTCACCAAAATATTTTAAAAATTCAAAATATAGAAAATATTATAAAAAATTATTTTTATGCTTCAAATATTATTTTCTATATAAAATAATTTTTTTCTAATTCTTAACAAGTTTTTGGATTAGATATATTTTTTTTCTTTTTAAGCATTTTTAACTGTTATAAATTAGTAACTTTTTAAATTACTTATTTTAAAAATTAAAAATTATCAAAAATTTCTTAGTATAGTAGTTTTCTCAAAAGAAGAATTATAAAGTTTGATCTTATCGTTTTAGAAAAATCATGAAACCACGTACAACCTTTGCAATATAAACATGATAGCAAAAAATAAGATGTTACCGGATTAAGCCTTCTAGATGTACTAGGTAGAAGAATTATTTATTCTTTTATAAAATTTTGTTTTATATATAAAGATATTAGTCCATTATACATAACATAAAGTTTATTTTAGACAGTGATTCCTTTTTGTTTTGATAACGATAAATTTAAGATTTTTCATTTATTTTAAGTATGTTTAATTAGATTATGTAATTTCATCTTATGCCTCTAAAAATCTGTGAGGTGACTAATAAAATCTATAAAAATTTCATAGGAAACATCATCTTATTTTTTGGGAGAAAATTTATTCTAAAAATAATGAGGGCCTAAGTTTTAGAGACCTGATAAGATGAATATGGCTTATGATAAATTTAATTTTGGTTGGAGATTGCTTAACTCTTCTTCTAATCTATGGATTTAGGTAATGAAGGTCAATATATAAATTTGACTTAAATAATAATCTTATTATTAAAAAATTTCAACATGTTTCTAGAATTTGAAAAGATATTGCCCATGTTAGAAGGTTTATTAATTTGGATTTGTTTAAGATTATTAGCGATGGTTTGAAGGTTAAATTCAACAAGATTATTGAATTTCTGTTATTCCTTGTTTAGCACAGTTACTTAATGTGCATATTATTGATGACTGATTTTATCTTTCTATGTTTTATTTTAGTTTTTATGGTGATTGCAATTCGGAAGGGATGTAATATTTAACCATTTTTGTTTGATCAAATTTATTAATTATTTCCACACATTCTACCTCCTAAATTATCTTCTAGTTCTAATGTAACTTGTTCCTGTCCCCATATGGAAATTTTTTCTTTGAACTCAGCTTATGATTTGATTGCTAATAATTATAATCAAATAAAAAATTATGATAATAGTTTTGAAATTATTTGGAATTGACCTAAGGCACAAAAAATTTAAACATTTATTTAGAAGGTAGCTCATGCTATATTGTTAACTAATGAGGAAACAACACTTAGAGGTTTTACTAATAATCATATTGTTTTAAGTATAACTTAACTTCTAAATTTATAATGCATGTTTTAATGGGTTGTGATGTTGCTGTAGAATTATGGTAATCTTTAATCCATTTGGGAAACTAGATTTCATGTTGGTCTTAGCAGGAGATTATATTTAAATTTGGGTAGAAAGAAATTTAATGGGATTAAGAGTTGCTATTTGGGTGTGTAACATTTCTTATTTATTTAATAATTTTTCTTTAAAAAAATAGAAATATCAATATGATGTGATTAAAATAAATAGAGATAAATGAATAAAATGGATATTTATATGTGTAAAATTTAAATTAATGAAAATGAGCAAAACTTTAAAACGTCATATATATAAATCTCGTTTGTAAAAGAATTAAGGAGAAATTTTGAGATTATCAATTTACAATTCCAGGAAAGCTAAAATTTCTATATTGATAATTAATTACTAAATAGTAGACATGTGTTTTGAATCATCATGTACAATAGATTTATTAAAACACTTCAAACTCATTAAAAACTTAATTAATATAATAACATTCTTCAAAATAACCGGTCTTAACAGAGCAGTCCCTTTCCTACCCTACCATCTCTTGTAAGTATGATCCTAGAACGGATTAATCTTTTTTTTATCGCTTGGTTACCTGAAAAAGTTTGTAAGGGTAAGTATCCTTTACCCATTAAAATTCTAAATTTATAAAGTAATCATATCAATCTAGAGAGTATTTTCGAAATGAACATCTAATAAGTTAAGAACATTTCATTTTTAACAAATTTATTCATATACATTATTTATCACTCAATCAATTGACATCTATTTCTCCTTTATTACAATGGTTACTCCATTCCCCATTTTATGTCACTTTAATTATTTTGATTCCGAAATATTCATCAATTCACATCCAAAGTACGTGCATTTTTACTTCATCTAATTCACACGTGTAATATAACATCTTTTGTTATTTAAAGATAATTAATCTATTGACATCAATTCTATCAAATACTTAACTTTTCAGTCAAACATACAATGATAAAACAAGAGAACACATCATTTCACACTTGACCAACTATATTGCTCAATACATAACGTTGTGCCACTTTATCCATTTCAAATCTGAATATTCCATCATTCAACAATACTCTAGATACTCTTGGGCTCCTAAATCACTGCCAACACACTCTCATTAATTACAAAGGTCTTATGCAACATAGATAGTCGATGGTCAGCTAAACCACATACCGATACAACGTGTGTGTTCACAGCCTTCCATGCAAAGGTATAGTTTGGAGTTCAACAAGAAATAAGCGTGAGGCCTGTAAATGCATCTCACTTTTATATCGTGTATACATTAGTGAACCGCATTTACCACTCTCATTCCCCTATAAGTCTACAATCAACTCAACCCCTATACCCCGGTGTATCCCTGAACTATCTATACCATATCTCAATTGTGGCACATCAAATCATACTGTTCTAATACGTATATTACAATCACATTAATCAATGTACTATGACATACGTGTTGTAATCTTACCCGTCAGTGTACTACAATGCATATATTATAATCACACTAATCAGCGTATTTGTGACACACGCACTAGTATCCCTTTGTTCCTTCTTCTTTACACATTTTCATACTTTCTTAGAAATTCTCAATTACACATAATCACAATTTAATACACTTATCATGTCCCATCACTTCAACACATATTCACAATACAATAATATAATTTCATGCAATTCCACATAATATGTCGAAGGTCGTACACCCTTAGACTCAGTCCAATATCGAAATTTTTATATAATTTGCCAGAGATTACATTCTCTCAGTCTTAACAGAGTTTTCTAACCTAAAGTTCATTATTCTCTAACTTTTATCACTCCACATGTATTTATCTCGAGAAACATATTTACAAAACTTTTTGATCTTGCTCTAACTCATGACTTTTACTAATAATTTAGCTCTAAGTGATTTCTATTAAACCCAAAATCTTTATTTATGCCAAAATTCCACTTTTTATCATATAGTTTCATTAAAAAATTTATAGATTATTACTAAAAAAGGTTACTTCAGTTCTCATGGGGTCATTACATATAGAAATAAAACTAGAGCTCAAAAATACTCCCTTGGAAATAGATCTCAAGAACTATGTTCTTCATGTGCTCTATCTAAAATACTACCCAAGGACTAGAGTTATTCCTAACATTACAAGGTATATTTCTATTATGAAAAAGAGAAAAGAAAAATAGGAAAGTGATTCAAAGGATGAGCTCTAAAAACTTACTTAGATTTGAGTAGAATGGACGTTTGAACTCAGATCTGAGGGAGATCCAGAGTTTTTTGGAGGTTTTCTCTTGGAAGGGAGAGGACAAGAACAAAGAGGATGGAGAGGGAAAGATGATTTGGTTGAAAATGAAGTTTTTGGGATGACAATTATTTTAAATATCTCTCAAACTCACAACTTTCTTGCTACAGCAAATAAACCAGAAGTTTTCTTCCTTTGTTGTCTGTCATTCTAGCTACAGTGAGAGCTCCTCATTGCAGCGAAAGCATTCTTGCTACAATGAGAGAGCTACAGAAGGTTTCATTTTTACCGCCTCATTCTCGTTACAGCGAGATATTCACATTAATTAAACACTTCTAATTTCAAATAACATGTACAAACAACTAACATAAATTGCAATAATAATGAATTACAAAATGAAGGTGTTACAGGGTGTGTTGGAATAATACAAATGCTTGGTTATTTAAAAAGAAATTAGAAGACTCTAAATCTATATATGCTCTTTCTTGGAATTATGTGAAATATATTTTTTGTAATTATTTTCTTTTTACTAATCCTATTCATAGGTCTTCTAAACAAGAAGTTGTCATTCATATATTGGTGTTTTCATCCACTAAATAGGCTAAAGTTTAACGTGAATGAATAACTTGTCAACATCATAGGAATTTTGCATGTGAAGATTTAATTAGAGATGCTTATGGAGAACTTTGGTTTGCCTTTCTCAATAAATTGGGAATATGCTCATCCATTGTAGCAAAATGATGGGCCTATTGTTGAGATTACATTTGCTTAAGGATTTAAATTTTTATAAGAGTCGGTGAAAATAGATTTTAAATTTGCAGTTTATTTTCTCTAATATTAACAATGTTCATACACTTAACCTCTTGTTGAGGAGATTAAAAGTCCAATGCAAGTTTGTAAACTTATTTGTTAAAAAATGAAAGAAACAAAATATTAAGGCCTAATAACAAAAACAAAAAATATGCCAATAAAAAATTAACTATCAATAGAGGTACTTAAGAATATATAATTTGTTTGTTTTAAATACACTAAATTTAACTAAAAAAATTAACATATTTTTTTTAAAAATATGATCAATAAAAATATCCCAATATTTGTAAAAAGCATTTTAAACAATGACGTAATGGAAAAAGTCATATAACTAATAATCAGTGGCCATGAAATCACTTAATTTTGACGGTTTTTAATGTTTGTGGATCTTCTCAATTAGATAATTTATTTTAATTAAATTTTTTAAAATACACCTATATTAATATTATTTTTTGAAAAAATTGACATTAATTTTGTAACTTTACCTATATTATTTCCACGGTACACTTATTTAATTTTGTTTCAAAATCATTTATTATTTCAAAAGTAATTCAAATAACTATTTTTAGAAATGTATCTTATATAATATAATTAATACTCAATCATGAAATGGTGATAATAATTACGAATAAAAAATTATACCCTTGGACTGATTTATTGATAAATAACACCACACTAATTTAGTTAGAAGTTTGAATTTTAGACAGATATTAGTTGTAACGGAATTTAATGTCTTTTATTACTTCGTAGCTTATAATATATGGACATTTTATTTTGATTTATTATGAATACATATAAATTTTTATCAGAAATTGTATATAAAGAACTAATATAAATACTATTTTTATTATAATTTTTAATAATTTATCGTGTATAATTTATTTTTTGACATTATCATAAATGTTTTATGTGAATATTATTAAATCAAAATAAATTTAAAATTTAAAATAAAAGCTTGTTACATTTAATTAAATTAATGAAATTTAAAAATAAATTTTTTTACTATAGCTAATTAATTTTTTATTATATTAAATGGAAGTATTTTTAATTAGGGGAATGGTTTTTTTAAAATTAAGAAAGAAATTATAAAAAATTTAAAATTAAAAAAATTGAATGAAAAAATAAATATTAAATATAAGAGAAATAACGTGGCGTAACGAAAAAGATGCTTTCACTTTAGAAAAAAAAAATGCTTTCACTTAAGATAATTTTATATTAGTGTTTTATAATATTTTATTGTGTTACTTGATAGATTATATGGATTTTTCTTTTATCTAGCGCTAAATTCAGCGACATGACCTGACCTATACATATATTCATGTAAGCATAATTCTAATACATTGTTTTTCAATTTTAAAATCATTAATAATAGTATGTGTAATGTTTATGTATTTTATTTTTAAATAAATATATAATTTAATAATTAAAAATATAATTTTATATTTTTATAAATAATTGTATATAAATATAATAAAAAGTATGTTAAATAGTTATTTTTAAAAATATTTAGACTTTATTATATGAGAATACATAGTGTACTAAAATAATAAAAATGTTAAATAATTTTAAAATAATATTTTTATCATCAATTTAAAAATAGCCTTAAAATAAAAATTTTAAAAATGAAGATCATTTATTTAAATATAATATATATATATATATATATATATATATATTGCTTATTTGTATCTTAAAATAAATTTTAAAATTATAGAATAAAATATTATTAAGTTAAAAGTGTATGATATTTATTTCAAAGATTAAAATTACATTAAAAAATATACACTAATAAATTAATTAAGAAAATAAAAAATAAAAAATTAATATATCAAAACATTTAAAATATTAGAATATATTATAAAGATGAAAAGATATAGAATTTGAGAAATTGGCAAAATTATTAAGCCAATCAAGTATAATATAATAATTCAAATTAAATAAATTTTGATATATGTCTCAATAAAAGTATAATTTACATATATAGCATTATATTAAAATAGATTGTCAAACATTTTTAATTGTATAAGTACAAAGCTATAAGTTTTCAGCTATTGTTCGTGACAAGTGTACACCTCGAATAGTAATAAAATAGGTTCTCAACTTGAATTCCTGAAATATTGTTTCATAAAAATTATTTTTAATTACAAAAATTATCATGATTTAATTGTTTAAACTTGAATAGTGCGTAATAAAAATAAAAAGAAAGTAATAAGAAGAAATCTAAAAGGTAAAGAGAAAACAACACAATTTTTAATAAGAAAACTATTTAAGATGAACTTAAGATTTGTGGTTTTACCTTTATACATCTTTATGATTGCTTTTAGTTTAATTTCAATCCCAATTTCTATATGATTGTCAACCATTCATGCTAATACTACTAACACTCAATAGTCATGCAATGTTAGCAATTTTTTTCTTAAAATATTACCTCAAATGATTTTGCAAGGCAAAAAGATAGATAAAACATAAAAAAAACCTATGAGTTCGATAATTTAATAATGATTAAAAGAGAAAAATTTTGTTCTACTTAATTCTTTGTCTCGTTTTACCCTATAGTTCTATTAATTACATGTGGTATGATTCACCTACAATGCAATTAATTATGATATGTTAAGAATGATCAATTCTAAACATATAAAAATAAGTTTAATAGGATAAAAACCAAGAAAAAGAAAAACTGCAATTGTCATTAAATAAGAAAACTGCAGTGTGTAAAGGATTCATTATAGCCCTACATATGAATTTAACTACTCATAATAAAATAGAAGGAGAAAATAATTGTAAATAAATCCATAGTCATTCAAAAAGTAATGGAAACTAAAACAATCCCAAAGAGAAAAGAAATAAAAAAAAAATTTAGTCTCTAAAACTGCTCTCGATCACTTGCTTATACTCCAGAAAGACACCCTACTTCTTTACTAATGATCCTCACTCCTAAACGGCTCCAAGAATTGTCAATAGTTGGTTAGGAAAAAGTTTTCAAGTGTCAAAGTGTGTAAGTTAAAAGGTCTCTAAGAGAAAATGTTGCTCTTTTAAGTGTGTGAGATTTCTTTATATAGAGCATAAAAGCCACAAAAGATGATGATTTTTGCCTTCAAGAAATATATTTTATCTCTAACAAATATATGACATGTCAAGAGAGAAAGATTTGATTTTTTGTTACCGAATCTAAATTTAATTCTAGATTTACTCTTGCAGGTAAAACACTCATTTTATTTGTCTATGTTTTTGAAAACTAGGAAATTTGGTGCAAGGTTTCTTGCTCAAGCAAGATAGAGCTTTTTGGACTAAGTATTATGAGGCACTTTCACTATAGCGAGATGAGTCTCGCTCTAGCAAGAGAGGATAAGGTCGCCTTAATTGTCCCCTCACTCAAGCAAGAAAGGTCTCGCCTAGGAGAGAAGTCACAGGAAAATGGAGATTTCTTTGGACCTATTCTCGCTCAAGCAAAAATACTCTCACTCAAGTGAGAATATCAGAAAAACTAAAGAAAAACCATTGTTTGGTTTTCTTGCCCAGGCAAGAAGGGGCTCGCTTAGGCAAGGATGATCTCGCTTAAGTGAGAGCCCACTCGCTTAAGCAAGAATGGGTGAGTTTAGAGGGGTATTTAAGAAACTTCGGTCCTATAAACTTTCATGAAAAGCCAAACAACTTTTCCTCACATTTCTCTCTGTTCTCTTACCTTTTCTTCTTAGAGAAAACCCTCCTGAACTCCAAATCTCTCTCAGATCTGAACTTGAACATCTATTCCATTCAAGATCCAAGTAAGTTTATGGAGCTTAGCTATTGAATCTCACTCCAATTTCTCAATTTTCTCTTCTTATAAAAGTACTCTACACTGTGATGTTAGGAAGAATCTTGATTTTTGGATAGTATATGATAAATCCACATTTTACTAGTAATTTAGCTTAGTTTTTAGTAGTAAATAAGTAGTTAAATAATAAATAAAACTGAAAATATCATAAAAATTGTATTTATGTTCAAAGTTCTTTAAATAGTTTAGAATTTTTTATTTGATCTCAATTCTGATATAAGTCTGCTAAGAAGATTAAATCTGTACAGAAATCTGAGCTAGAGATTTTGAAGCTGAGAATTAAATAAAGAAAGTGAAAGAATTGGGCTTAAAAAGTGAAGAATTAATTGATGTGTGTTAGAAATTATCACTCTGGGCGCATAAAGTGACAACTCTGGAGGTTCTCAGTAAGAGAGGAGTTCAAAGTATACACTTCAAGTGTTCAAAGTGAACACTTCAGAAGTGAAAATTTAAAAAGACCTTGCACATTAACACTTCAAGTGTTCAAATTGAACATGCGCATGTCTAATTTTCTAGAAGAATTTGCACGTTAACATTTCAAGCGAACAAAGTTAACACGTGCAGATGCAATTTAGCAGAAAGGCTTGCGTGTTAACACTTCAAGTATTCAAAGTGTTAATGCACATAATCAAACTTTACAGACTACTTTCAGGTGTTCACCTTGAGTGTTTAAAGTACTCATTTCAGCTCAGGAAGTTTCTAGAAGACCTTCTACGTGTATACTTTAAGTGTTTAAAGTGTTAACATCAATAAGGGTGGGAAAAATATAAATACAAGTGCAATTCAGAATTTAAGGGATCTTTTGTCATTTTTTTCTTTTCCATTCCATTTTCACTTCTTAGGAAAGTTAGAGAGAGAGAGAGAGAGAGATTAAAGGCGACTTCCAAGCTTCAATTCTTGAGGAATTAGATTGAAGATTGGATTATGAAGATATTCTTCTGCTTTTCTTCTTCTTCTCTTTCTTTCTCTCCTCCATCTGTAATATTGTTCTAGATTTCTTTTGTTAGGAATTTATGGATCCGAATTTGAGTTTGTGATTTGATTGTGGATTTGGACCTTGAGATTTTAATTGAATTGAACATTTGATTCTGTTCTTAATGTAATTATTGGACTGATCATTCAATTGAATTTAACTTAGAGAAATTTTCATCAATGAAAGTTAAGTTAATTTCTCAAATTTGAATAAATTGCCAAGGTTAATGATATCTTAGGGATAAACATTCATAATCTTGTAATCCTATGATTTCTAATGCTTAATGCAATATTTAATTGAATTACACCTAAGGGATTAGGGTAGTTAAGTTTAACATTAGGATCATTGAGTCAAGGAATTGTCCTTTGATTAAATAAGTGAAATAGATTATCAATCAATTAAAACATTTAAGAATTTAGAACATGATTGAGTTGCAATTGATAATTTGGTGAAGTGATTCCTAGCTCCATTCCATATATCATTTCAATATAAAATTCATAGTTCTGTTTTACTTCAAGTTTACATTTTTCTATACTTGTTATTTTTATTTTTATATAATACAAACTCTCCAATCAATTATATGGCTCAACTAAATGTTGATTTGTGAAGTGATAATTGATAAATGCGATTCTTGAGGATGATACTTGAGACTCAACTTAAATTCTAAATTTTATTACTTGCTACAACTACCTAGTACTACACTTGCTAGTTAGTGTTCTCTGAGCTATGTGATAGTATCTCCTGTAATATTGTTGTGTTTTTCTTTAAATCTCACAAAAAAAAAAACATAGTCTTAGAGACCTATGTTCAGGTAAGGAGAGTTGATCCCAAAACTCTAAGTCACATCTATGCATTTTGATTTAGGAAACCCAAACTATCTTCTTCTAAATTATGAAACTATAAGGTTTTTCTTCTTCAAATCATGATGTAAAAAAATGGAATTTTGGTATGAAAAACCTATAATTATTTCTAGAACTACCTAAGTAAAGTTTCATAGTAGAAGTTCTGAATAAACCATTTTTTTGAAGTTCCATGATTTCAATATTGATTATTGTATATGTTCGATTAATGTTGTAAATTATTATTTTGAACAATATGTATATTGTGAAAGATGGTAAAATTTGGATAGATGATTTTATAAAAGACCAAGAAAATGTGATCTCCAGCAGTGTATCTATGGCGTGATTTAATTTCAATGTATTTTAAGCTATACGATTGGGTTGAACTTAAAGGTGTCCGACTTTTAACATATTGTAATGCTTTTTATATAAGTAATATATTGAACTGTTGCTGAAATTGATGTGAATGATTGTGGATCCTTATTTGAAAATTTGATGCATGTTTGAAAAGGATAAATTCATATTATAATGAGAGAAAAACAAAGAAAGAGAATTGATATAAATAGTTGTGAATAAGGATTTAAAGTTGTTTATGTTATTGAAATGGAAAGAAAAATGCTGAGAAAATGTGTGTTATGAAAAAGTGACAAGATTATGTATAGATAGTTACAGAGATACACTAGAAGTATATAGTCCAAAGATAATTTGAGAAATCTTGAGAAAATGAGAGTAATGAATATTGTTTGTAAGTGAGCGCACATGAATTACTAAAAGTGAAAGCATCACAAGCCACGTATTTATTTCCTGACTAGACTCTTGAATATACCTTTGGTATAAAGGGCTGTGAGAACACACGTTGTATCCATGTTGTTCAGGCTAACCATCGACTATTTATACTTATAGAAGACCTAAAAAATTCTAGAGGCAATGACTGTGAAATTTTAAGATGTTTGATTATAATAGGTGAGTCATAACGGATTGATTAGTATGATTAATACAAGTATTGTAATATATCAACGAATATAATTATAATAAATGTATTATAATGCATTGATTAATATGGTTATAACATACGAATTATAACATGTTGATCGATGAAAGAATATATAAAATTATATGATCTTAGTATATGATTTAAAGTATGGATGATAGGAATGTTATCATGTTTGACCTACAGTAAATTCATTACCATAATATATGTAGTAGTAATAATTTGGTTGTACTTTGTATTAATTAATATTTTATGTATTATTTGATTTACTCTTAAAATAAAAGATTTAGTGGGACAAATAATACTCACCCTTACTAATTATTTTCAAGAGATGAAATTGAAGAGAATTAAAAGAAGGTTGATCTGTTCTAGGATCATGTCCTCGATAATGTTATAGGAAAAACTACTCTGTTAGGATTTAAATTATTCAAAAGTATGTAATAGTTCATTATACTTTCATATTAAGTTAATAAAATTATGTAAATATTTTAATATCAATTTTAGAAATTTATAATTTAATAAATTTTGTTGTAAATATTAATTTGAAATATCATTATAATATTGATAGTTAGTTATTTAACTATAACTTATACTCATTTTGATAGAAATTTACACTGCTAAAAATCAGTAATATTTATGTTTCAAACTTACATATATGTAATATGGATTAAGTAAAGTATAAAAATGTAAATTTTAACTTTACTATATTTATACATTTAAAATTTTAGAACTATTTCTTTTAAAGTTTTTAATAACTTTGTGTTTTTATAATTTGAACAAAAGAAGAGTGTAGAGCATATTTAATTCTTCCCCTCATGTGGACAATCATTTCGAAGATAACGAAGTCCAATCTTGTGAACTAATTGTTCAAAAGTTTTACTTGAAAATAACTTTGTGAACATATCTACTAGATTCTCACATGAACGAACTTGTTGAATATTTATATCACCATTCTTTTGAAGATCATGGGTAAAAAAGAATTTTGGAGAAACATGCTTTGTTCTATCTCTTTTAATGTACCCTTCTTTCAATTGAGTAATACATGTAACATTATCTTCGCATATAATTATTGGGATCATTTTTTCTGAAGATAAACCACAAGTTTCTTACACATGTTGAATCATAGATCTTAACTAGACATATTCTTGACTTGCTTCATATAATGCTAAAATTTCTATATGTTTGGATGATGTAGCCGTTATGATTTGTTTCATAGATCGCCATAAAATGCCTGTACCACCACATGTAAATAAATAACCTGTTTGTGATCTACCATTATGTGGGTCAGACAAAAAACCCGCGTCTGCATAACTAATCAACTCAGATTTAGATTTATTTGGGTAAAATAAACCCATATCTATTGTACCTTGAAGGTAACGAAATATATGTTTAACTCCATTCTAATGTCTTCTTGTAGGTGAAGAACTATACCTTACTAATAAGTTAACAGCAAATGATATATTAGGTCGTGTATGACAAGCAAGATACATTAGTGTTCCAATTACACTAAGATAAGGTACTTCAAGACCTAGTAGTTCTTCATCCTGCTTTCGAGATTTGAAAGGATCTTTGTTTACATCTAGTGACCTTACAACCATTAGAGTACACAAGGGATGTAATTTATCCATGAAGGTAAAATTGTAAGAAAGAATAGAGAGAAAAATATAGAAAGGAAGAGAGAATCTCAATTTCATTTTCTGTATCCTCAATACAAATGAAACACTTATTTATAGCCTAAAACTATAACCTAAGAATCGTATCTCTTTGAATGAGAATTAAACAAAACAGTTATAAAATCATAAGTTACAAAAAACAAAGAGGAGTTATGAATATGGACATTCACTCATATAATAATTCATAATACTAGTTTAAAATTGATAACTTTACACACTCACATAACTATAACTAGTTAACAATTTATGTAATCCATGGTATTTTGGTTTTTCTTTTAAAATAGTTATGTGTATGTGTTATTGTTTAAGCATTAAATGTTTTCACAGTATAATATAACATTAGACGTACCTTGTAAGTTTTAAATTTAAACTTTAGTAAATTATACCTCTTATTTATTAAAAGTTATTAAATTCTTAAATTTTATATTTATCTAATATTTTTAGTGATGGTTAATATGAGTTAATGAATTATATAACTCATAAATAAATAAAATGACCTATTATAATAAATTTTAAAAATTATAATATTTATATTTTAATTTTTAATAAAATTTTATAGATTAAGGATATCAAAATATTAGATATTTAAAATAAGTTTTTAAAGTATTTTTTAAAGAAAAATATCTTTTTTTAAAAACATAATTATAACAATTTCAAAGGTAAATTTCATTTTCATTCATATAGAACTCAACTCTATTTTTTCAAACTCACTTCCTTTTATCTTTGTTTCTTAAGTTAGTTTATACATACATATATATATATATATATATATATATATATATATTGTATTTTTAACAACTAGTTCGATAGATTAAGTAGTTGTTATTGAAATTTGAGATTAAAATTTTAGATATCGAAGGTAAGATATTGAATATAATAAGATTATCCCCAATTGAAATAGTGTCATAAAAGCTCTATTAAATTTCTCTTTATTGCATGCAAACTTAGTTTCTCAAATCTAACCACCTAAATAATCATATTCTCTTTACGTGGTCATACTTCGAATTGTGATATTTATAAATGAAATCAATTAAATTTAAAAATATCATATACTTATCTCAATTCTCTTAGCAATGAACAGCTTGACTAGATCCAAATAGGAGTAATAATTAAAGTAACATGACTGAACACTAAAAAATACAAGAAAATCATTCTCAATAAATTTTGCTTAAGGCATACAACATTCAATTAAGTTTATATCATGATAACCATATAAAATCTCATCAATTTACGCTCAAGTTATTATTTTTTGCTAAAGCTAAAATTACAGGATTCCTATGTTTGCACAATTTGCTTAAGTTAGGTAAATTTCGCTTAAGCTAATAATATTCCTACTTAAGTGAATTCATTACTACTTAAGTGATATTCATCAAATAAGTCATTGTTTTTTGTAACTTTTGCTTAAGCGAGGTTAAAATGACTTAATTTTTGTGAACATTAAGCTAAGTAAATGCAACTAGTGTGTAGGGAGAACATGAAGAAGATTTAAAAGGACATTGAGCAATCTATCAATACAAAAGCTAATTTTTATGATGAATTGAGACGGAGAGAGTGGATGTGAAATATACGTCCTAACTTTTTTAATTTTAACTACACATTTATTTGTATAAGATCGAAATAAAATGTTAATTTTCATACGTAGCTGGCATTATAAGTACGAATAAATTAGAATTTTTTTGTGAATAAGATTATTTATAAAATTTGCTACTCATGCAATATTAATTAAATAATAGTAATTTAAATATCATAATAAACTAGAAACAAATTTACAAATCTGGATACTGAATATACATTATATATATCAAGTATAAAAATTTACAAACTGTTTGTCAAAATATGTGAGACTTAAGATAATAATTATACAACCAAAATAAGTACATCACAAAAATAATTTAAGTCCCAGAGCAATCCCAAAATATATCCAAACACTGAGGACCCAGTGCTAGTCATCACCATGTCATCCTTCTATCTCTGTTAAATCATCTGAATTGAGGTTATCATCTGATCTGAGATATAAATCTCCCGAGTCAGTTGTGGCCTCAACATTCATGACTTGCTCATCGGTAACTCAGGTTGGCCTTCCAAGATAGTCATGATCATGGTATGTGAATAAATACGTGAAGGCTACTAGGGTCCTAATCGTACCTCTATAAATGTACATACATAAGGTATGACAGATTCTACTTATAGGAAAATCAAAAGGGACGTCATAATATAGTTTCATATCCAACATAATAATAGTCCTAGATATATCATCAATATGTATGGGTAACTTAAAATAACATGTTCTCTAATATTCATTAAATACATAATTAAGCCCACATTGTATGTAGCTACCTACTAGTCTAATCCTTTTTTGAGGGGTCATCATCCTGTTTCTCTGAAAATGTCAATAAGGATGAGCGTTTATTCTATTATTCATAAATCATTACATCATAAAAATCATAATTATAATATAAAGAGAACATATTCATTTCTACAACCAATTCAAATTACCAACATAATCACATATACACAACTCAACAATTTGTTATATGTTATTCAGTCTTCTGCTTCCAATACGCACTTCTAGTGTACTGTGATCACAGACAACAATGGCTTAAGCATTTCTTGAGGTCTTACTCAACTAGATAAATAGTCGCCAATTAGCCCATGTACACGGATATAACATATACAATAACAGACCCCTTAACAAAAGTATAATCAGGAGTTTAGTCAGGAAATTAGTGTGAGATCATGTGATGCATTCACTCTCAGAAAGAGTGTGTACATATGCGAATATTGTCACTACTCTACATTTTCCCCAGATTTTCCATCATTTCTGAACTCTATACTTCTAGTGTATCTCTGTAACTATTAACATTAGATTGATCCCATATCCAACACTTATACTTATTTCGAGAATCCCCTCATTATCCACTCATAAGGTCGTGCTTAGTAAAGCACTTTTGGATTAAGTTCACATCACTCATCCCTTCAGAGCTTAGTTTCACTCTTAAATCATTCAGACCAACATCATGCTTTATAATAGCCACAAAATACTCATATACATTTTTCATATAATTACACCATAATCATTCATTGTATTTCATAACACTCCACATTAAGCACTCATCATATATTTCATGTAAACATATTACAGCCATTCAAGCGAAACAACCAAGCGTGTATATTCTTAGCTATTATTTAAAAATATTATACTTTAGACACATATTTTCACAAAATCCTTATATCATATTGCTCTAATGAGTACAAAATAAAAGCTTTAATAAAACGAAAAAATAGAGCTCTCCTTACCTCGATTGGAGTATGCGAAGAGATATTGACAAATATTTAAGTTCAACCATGAAAGTTCTCTTAGAGTCGTTTAGATTTAACATCCAAGCTCGGATTTGATAAGTGATCAGAGTTTGAAGGAGTTTTATCTGAGAGAAAGTAGTGAGAGTTCAGAGAAAACAAGAAGAGAACGTGAGGTTTGGAATGTAATGAAATTTTCATGTTGGAAATCTATTAAATACCCCTCCACACGCTCTCACTTGAGTGAGGAACAACTCGCTTGAGTGACACAATTCTCGCCTGAGCGAGAACACTAGATAGTAGCCTTGCCAAGCATTTCCTGATACACTCGCTTGAGTGAGATAACATCCAAAGATTTAGATATTTTTCCCGTGAGTCCTTGCTTGAGTGACTTAGCTCGCCTAGATGAGATTACTGCTCACCTGAGCGACATTACCTTTCACTTGAGTGAGGTGATGTCACGACCCCTTTTTATAAGAAATCGAGAACATTATTTCTACACCACTTACTTATTTAAGATAGATAAATAACGAAGCATATAAGTAGAAAATTCATTTTTCATTCAAAATAAATAAAGTTCTTTACAACAATGTCTAACAGAACAACATAATATTACATTTAGTTCGTAAATACTCAAAATACACAAATTATATTACATAACTCCCTCTATACAAGGTCTCAAAATAGAAGCAAAAGGACTTTAATGCAAAATTACTCGACTTTAGCCTTCTAACACTTCTTCACTGGCCCTCAGCTTATGAAGTAGATGCAACACCAACTACATCTGCTCATATACTACCGTACGATTATCGTAGTACACAAGCACACAACAACATAGATATAAATGCAAGGGTGAGCTTACAAAAGAAAAATCATATATAGAGCAAAATGATACTTACAGCAACAACCCTATGCATTCTCAGTCCATCTAATGCACAACATGAAAATAGTTCTAACTAGTTTTACAGCTTAAGTAATCCAAAATGAACTGAGGCAGTCCAGGAATGACCCATTCCGGTATCTGGATTCAGACAGCACAACACAACGTAGCTCAGCATGCTCTATCATTACACGTCTATCCACCTAAACGTATAACTTGACTCTATAATAAAGCATGACATATATCTCAGTATGATGCAGTACAAACAAAATCATATTCTAAATAACTCAGCTAAAACAATTCATAATATTTCAGCTAACTCTCACCATTTTAAATCAATTAGCAGTAATTACAACATAGAAAATAGCTTTGATCCAAGAGATTTGACAAAATTATCTTAAACTCTCCTTATCTTACAATAGTGATTCACAACAAATCTATCAAATATTACTTGTTTAAAGGCAAGATCCATTGAAGATTTAGCTCTACAACGAAGTTTCTCTTAAGATATCATCTACTATCTATAAGAAAGAAAAGAAGAAGAGAAACAAACAGTAAATCTAACTTCAAACTTATAGAAACTTACTTCAGATCCTTCAGAACAGATATAAAATTTCAGATCTGGTGAGAAATCTAAGTTTAAGAGGGTTTAGTATGAGAGAAAATGGTGGTATATGGCCTTGGGTCTCTTTAGAACCTTTGAGAAGTGTAAAAGGATGAAAATTTCATGCAAAACCCCTCTATTTATAGGCAAAATTCAAAAAAAAAATAATAGTACTATTTACTTTGACTTTATTGTTCACGCGCGACATTACTGTTCACCTCTTTTTTCTTTTTTTAAAAATAATTTTAAACTCCATCTAAATCTATTCCAATACTAAATAATCCTTCAATTTAACATTTAACAAGTATAAAATATTATAAATCACTCAATAATAAATTACAGGCCTGATAGGTGACAGTTGGGCTGGATTTATCCTATTGCGCTTGAACGAGAATCATATCATCTGAACAAGATTGCCCTGAAAACATGTGGTTTTGGGCATTCAGTCTCGCTTGAGCGAGATTTGTCTCGCCTAAGTAAGATTTCGTGCACTAGATTTCTACCAAAACACCCTTAAATCATTCTAATACACTCTAACACTATATAATACCAAACAATCATCAATTTATTAATTAAATAAAAAAGAGGGTGTTACATGAAAGTTTTAATTTTAAAAATCATGAACGGTACACATAGGAGTTTGTAGAGAACTCTAAAAATCTAAAATGACATTTATTTTTCTATTAATTCAAAAAAAAAATTTATTATAAATTAAAACTGCATCAATGCATGTGAAAGTTTTAATTTTTAAAATCACCATCTAAATATTAGGTACATATAAGATTTTCATGAAAAATATCAAAACTAGGTATCAATACAATCCTATATAAACCTAAAATAACAAGTTTTGTATGTTTAAAGAGCAATTTTGTAATTTTTATTTTGGAAGAGTAAATCATAAATATATGAAAAATAGTATTATTAAATATAGGTAAAAAATTTGACTTAGTTTTTTTTAAAAATATATCTATCAGTTTAAACATATTAACTCACTTGTATACTACTTAATTGCTTACTTATTTTAACTTGGGCCTTGTTATTGTATTATATAAATATTTTTAAATTTACATGAATTAAATAAACATAAATAGATAATAGATAAAAATATAAATAACAGTAAAATTATTTATCAAAAGAAAGAAATATAATAAAAAATGTAACGTTTTGTTAGCTTTTCGTGTTGAATAAACTAATATTTTAAGAAACAAAATTAATTTAGAATACTAAATTAAGACTTAGCAAAAAATACTTGATAAGAAAAAGGGATTAAGAAATAATATTGAATACTTATTTTATTATATTAAGTATGTATTTAATAAAATATTAAAATTTACTTAAAAATGAATATTAAATTATTTATTAAGTAAAGTTGCTTTACATTAATTTGACGATTAAAAGTAATATCAAGTATTTAATAAAAAAATTAAAATATAAAATGTGAAAAATGTATAGATAAAGAATTTAGAAGGATGATAAATAAATAAATAAATTATTAAAATAATAAATTTATAAAAAATAAGTGACACTCTTGGTGAAGATGTCTAATATTATTAATAATTTATATTGTATTATTATTAATAATTTTTTATTAGTTAGTACCGGTAAATTTACTTGATATTAATTTAATTATGGAAAAATAAAATATCCAATGATAACAAAATTAAAATTTTAAGAATACAAAAGGTTAAGAACCGCATAAAGACGAAATAAACGAAGAATTAGTAAATTAACATATTTTTTAAAATTCTGTCTTTTTAATTTAGTTTTATCTTTTTGGTATAATAATTTAGGGAAAGGAGATAATGTTAAAGGCAGAAAAGGCTCCTAAATTTTAAAAAGATTTATAAAGAACACGTTTATTTCACTCCAAGAAGATGAGTAATAATTTGAACTTAACTTGTCAAAATTTTAATCTTATTTAACACAAGATATTTATTATTAATATTTAAATAAAATTAAAAATAAATATTTTTATTATATTAAAAAGGACTAAAATAGAAAAGATTCTGTATTACAAAATAGAATAACATATATAAACAATCGTAGATAGTTAATAAATTTACATATTCTTATTTAAAATGTAAGATACTCTTAATGCATAAGTAAAAAGTGTATTTCAATAAAGAATTAACGATACGATATGAAGTGAGAAAATAAAATTAGTAGATATTTTTTCATAAAAAGTGAAGATTTATTTATTTTGAAGTTAAAAGTAAGAAAAAGGAGAGTGAAGTAAGGAATTAAACGGCAAGAAGGGAGAGGTTATCTATCTGTGTAGAAGAAGTGATCTCCTAAAAAACCTACCCTTTCTTTTGACCACTCTCTAAAGCGTCACTCTTGAGAAGTTTTTTTCTTTTTTGTTACCACGCTTTCTCTCACTAAAAACTCTCTCTCTCCCCAAATCACCCCATTCTCTCTTTTTCCCCTTCTATCCATCGCTTCTTTCGTCTCAGATACACACACCACTGCCAAGCAACCACCACCAAACATCAATAGAAAACCCTAATTTTCCACCCACTGCACACTCTTCAGGTACTTCACTCTCTTACCAAACTCGCTTATTCTGTGTTGGAATTGTGCGTATGGATTGCTGTTGGTTAACGGGTTTCAGGCTCGTATGGGGTTGGGTCCAATGATGACGCGGATCTGCTTGTTTGGCTGCAGGGAAAATTGAGGAGAAAACTCCTGTTTTTTCTTTTTCTTTTTCCTTTCTTAAAAGCTTTGATTCTGAGGATTTAAGGGTTGGGATATATGTCCTTCAATCAATCAAAGTCCGATAAGAACGACGCTGTGTACCGAAAATCCGGGCGATCCGCCAGCTTCAACCAGCAGCGAGGTTCCTCCGGCGGTGCGTACGGCAAGGGCGGCGCCGGCGCCGCTCCTTCTCCGTCACTCTCCTCTAGCCGGAGGTGAGTTAGTTAGGTTTTGCAAATTTATCTTTTCGTTCCCTTTTTGTTATTATTTTTCATTTTTTTTTAAAACTTATGTTTGTTTTCAAGGATAGTGGGTATACGGGGTTATGATTTTTATTTATTCCTCTTTGTATATAATATTGAATTGAATTGTGTTGTTTTCAGAGTGGGGTGGTGTAGATATTGCGACTGGTTTGTTCTTGGTGACCTAGGGTTGTATGATTTTTGTGTGTTTAAACTATAATAAGTGATGTACTTTCTTTCTTTATTTTCTTTCGTTTTCTTTTTTCATTTTATTGATTCTGATCGTTGCTTGTGTTAGTTTTAACAAGAAGTCTAATAATAATGCACAAGGTGGGCAATCTAGGTTAAACCCTACACCGGTGAATACAGCCGAGTCTAATAGTACTTATGCAGCCCGGACTGTGCCAAATGGTACCCATTTGCAGCAGCAAATTCATGGTAAGCTTAATGAAGTTATGTATGTTTTCCAGAATTGGTTCTACACTTAATTGCATTTTGAGCATATTATTATGTTGTTGAGTGGAATTATTTGCATTCCATTTTATGATGGAAGAACCTGTGGAATTTATATATGATATTTAGTGTTTGATAAAATGTGATTTCTTTTATGGGCATCATTCACATGTTTTATGATAGGCGGATCTGATGTGGCAGTTACAAATACAACTGGCAAGCCATCTGAATCGTCCACTGCACAGAGGGGCACCAGAGTTGTTCCAAAAGCTCCTACTTCTCAACCTCCCACCGTGAGTTCTGATCCAGCAGCTCCTGCAACCCCTGTCAAGGGTATGTCACACTTCAGGCTTTTTATGTTGTATATAAAATGCAGAATGGGTTTTATGATTTCTGAATTGTAGTTTGGGGTCATAGTAAAGTGATATGTGGTAAAATAACATTCTTATCCATTGCATCTGACTTCTGAGAGTGATCTGAATGTTGTCTGCCCCAGAAGATGCTTCCAAGGCATTCCCTTTCCAATTTGGATCCATTAGTCCAGGCTTTATGAATGGGATGGCAGTAAGTTTCTTATCTGCTAATTGCTTACCGTCCACCTGAAGTTGTTTTTGACTTTTGTAATTTTAGGGGGAGTTAATAATTTTCTGTTATTGCATGCAGATTCCTGCTCGCACAAGTTCAGCTCCTCCCAATATAGATGAGCAGAAGCGTGATCAAGTATTTACTTTATTCTTTTTTCCTTACACCTCCCTCGTACATGTTTAACAATATACATACACACAGAGGAGATTTGTAACATGATTAAACCTTAATTTCTGAAGGAGCATATTGGCAACATAAACCAAAATATTTAGAAAAAAATCCTTATTCTTTACTAAACAAATTGGTTAGTGAGATTATTTTAGTAAATTTTATTTTAAATTAAAAAAATTGTCTCTTCTTTCTCTGAAGTTTACTCTCAAGTCTCAATTGTCTCTCATGAACAAGAAAGTCATGGCAATTACCCTCTGGCCACCACCTTTCCATCAATAACAGTTTTCCTCATTGTTTACTTGTTTTTCAAGTATTTCGTCATTTAATCAGTAAAAGTTTCCCACACCCATAACTGGAGTTATTCAAAGATATTTATTATAATATGCATGACATTCCATCAAATCAGTGATTGAGAGGGGAAAATTTATCACTTCCAGTACTAAGCAAAATAACAAATTATTGATTTTTAAAAAGTGGTAGAGGTAGAAACATAGAAAGCAACCATCACAAGAGAGAAATTTTGGGATATTGGGAAATAGATAATTTTAATTTTAAAATAACTAAAATAACCCTATTTCTAATTTTTATAAGTAATGTATGAGGAGTTTTTTGTCTAAATATTTGGCGCATGTTGCTAACATTCTCCTCCTAAAGTTTTAGATTCATGTTAGCAAATCCCTATATATATGTATGTACACACACACAACTGTTGCTGCTTAATCCTTTAGAAGGAAAGAGGGCATAATTGGTGGCAACTAGTTCTGACTCCTTTATTGTCTTAGAATGTTCATTGTTAATTCCTTTTTCAAAAATAGAATCTAACAAAGGGATGGATTTATGCTTTTTTACTCACCCTATTTTTGTTGTCTTCTTAACTTGTTTGCATACCAGTACAACTGTTTGTTTGGTGGCTAATTTCATAGTTTTCAGGCTCGTCATGATTCTTTTAGACCTGCACCTTCAGTGCCAATGCCTCCTGTTCCAAAGCATCAGCCAGCAAAGAAGGATACAAGTGTTGCTGTCCAATCTAATACTGGGGAGACTTATATGGGTACTAGGGCAAAAAAAGATACTCATGTGTCACCTTTACCCCCAGCAAGCCAGATGCAGAAGCCTTCTGTCATTCCTTTAACTGGAATTTCAATGCCAATGCCTTATCACCAGTCACAGGCATCTGTACACTTTGGTGGTCCTAATCCACAGATTCAATCTCAGGGTATGTCAACGGCATCTCTTCAGATGCCGTTACCAATGCCTTTACCAATTGGAAGTGCTGGACAAGTGCAACAGCAGGTTTTTGTTCCAAGCCTTCAACCTCATCCTATCCATCCTCAGGGAATCATGCATCAAGGCCAAAACATAGGTTTCACTCCTCAAATGGGCCCACAATTGCCTCATCAGTTAGGCGGCATGGGTATTGGCATCGGCCCACAATATCCCGCACAGCAAGGAGGAAAATTTGGTGGTCCTCGCAAAACTACTCCTGTCAAGATAACTCATCCTGAGACACATGAAGAGCTTAGACTTGATAAAAGGGTAGATGCATATACAGATGGTGGAGCATCTGGCGCAAGGTCTCATTCTGGCATGCCTTCTCAATCTCAGCCTGCCCAGCCATTTGCAACTTCTCATCCTATTAATTACTATCCATCAAGTTCCTACAGTACCAATTCTCTCTTTTATGTGCCTCCTAGTTCTCTTCCATTAACAACTAGCCAGATAACTCCTAACTCTCAGCCACCAAGATTTAATTATGCAGTGAGCCATGGTCCCCAAAATGTTGGTTTTGTGAATTCTTCACCTCACAGTTCCCTGCCTGTTAATAGAGCTGGCACTTCTATTCCTGGCAATGCTGAACCACCTAATCCTGAATTTTCCCGTGATGTGCATAATGCAATCTCATCAGCTTCGTCAGGAGTAACTTCTGTGTCTATTAAGCCAAGTGGTGGATCTGGTGTTGTGGACTCATCATTTGCCAATTCCAGTGTATCTGGTACTCAAAAGAGTGGACCTCCTAGTTCTTTATTAACATCTGGTGATGCTATCTCTTCTGTACCACCAAAAGGGTCTGAAACATCTGAAATCTCTTCACAACAGCTGAAGTTGTCCAGTGATTCTTCAGTTTTGAGCTCATTGCCAAATCTATCTGCTGCATCTGCTGTGAAGTCTACATCAGCTTCTTTGTTGAGTGAAGACTCTGTTTCAGGTGTGCCTAATAATGAAAGCAGGAAGCAGGAATCTCTTAGTAGGTCAAATTCTTTGAAGGATAATCAGAAGAATGTACAGAAGAAAGGCCAATTACAGCCTCAGGTATGTAAGTGAGTAGTTGTTTAAATATCTTTTTCCTAATTTGATCTTGGTTTGCTTCAAGTACTGTGAACATTCCCCTTTGTGTTTTTATCAGGTTTCTGTACAATCTCCTGCTGTGGCTAATGTGGCTTCCCAGGTTGTTGATGGTGGTAATGCTGATGAAGTTTCTGAAACTGTAGGAACTACAGCAAACCATTCTGCCTCAATTATCAGTGAAGATCACTCAGCAGTAGCTTCAGACAAATTTTCAACTACCAGTGAGAGCATACCTTATGCTGTTGAAATGAAAACTAATGGTTCTACACAAGTTTCTGGTGCTTCAGCTGAAGGACCTGTTACTCAAGTGGTGGATAATTTGATCAATCATAAGAATGACAAGCAAAATGAATTGTCACAACAGGATAAACTGCCAAATCAGACCATTTTGGAAATGGGTGGTAATACAGAAATTTCATCTCTTCAAGGATGTAAACAGGATATCAGTGGTGGGGCAGAATTAAAACAACCTGAGCAAGGTGATGAGAAATTAAGCACTGAGGTTGTAACCTCGAGGACTGAGCAGCTAGGGCAGGATGAATCTACAATTTGTAGTGCAGAATGTGACAGGATGGCTGATAATTTAGACATGTCTACCTCTACTTCATTGGATTCTAAAGATGTCTCTCTAAATAGAAATGATAGTGTAGTTAGTAATGAAGCTGTTTCTACAAATTCTGGCACATCAGATCAGCTGTCTGCTGATCTTCCAGAAACCAATTTAAAACTCTGCAAGGATAGTTCAGAGAGTGCTAGCAGTGGTTCAGTGTCTCTTCCAGCATCAGGTACCAAGGATAGACTGATTTCAGAGCCTAGTAAGGCGAAAACTACAAAGGGGAAAAAGAAACGAAAAGAGATTCTTCAGAAGGCAGATGCTGCTGGGTCAACATCTGATCTGTATAACGCATATAAGGGACCTGAGGAAAAGAAAGAAAATGTTGTAAGTTCAGAGAAAACAGAAAGTGCTTCTACTTCTGGCAATTTAGAGCTGTTGCCTACTGATGCTTCTCAGCCAGAAACTGTAGCAGGTGAGCAATGTAAGCAGAGTAAAGCTGAAATTGATGATTGGGAGGATGCAGCTGACATGTCTACACCAAAACTAGAAGTTACAGATAAAACTGAAGAGGTTAGTGATGGAAGTGCAGTAACTGCAAAAAAGTACTCTCGAGATTTCCTTTTAAAATTTGTAGAGCAATGCACTGATCTTCCCGAAGGTTTTGAAATCACGGCAGACATAGCTGAGGCTTTGATGGGTTCTAATGTTAGTTCTCATGTAATTGAACGTGATTCACATTCTTCTGGAAGAATTATAGATAGGTCAGGAGGGATGTCTCGTATGGATCGTCGTGGGAATGGTGTTATTGAGGAAGATAAATGGACTAGAGTTTCTAATGCATTTCATTCTGGTATGCGTTTGGATGGTATTGGAGGTAATGCAGGATTTCGACCTGGTCAAGGTGGCAATTTTGGTGTTTTAAGGAATCCACGCGCACAGGCACCTATGCAATATGCTGGAGGGATTCTTTCTGGACCAATGCAATCCATGGTAAACCAGGGAGGAATGCAAAGAAATAGCCCTGATGGAGAAAGATGGCAGCGTACTGCTAACATCCAGCAGAGGGGTCTAATTCCATCTCCTTCCCCGCAAACTCCTTTACAGACAATGCACAGAGCTGAGAGGAAGTATGAGGTGGGTAAAGTGACAGATGAGGAAGAGGCAAAGCAGAGGCAGTTGAAAGCTATATTGAACAAGTTGACTCCTCAGAATTTTGAGAAGCTTTTTGAGCAGGTTAAAGCAGTTAATATTGACAATGTAGTCACTCTCAATGGTGTCATCTCACAAATCTTTGAGAAGGCCTTGATGGAGCCTACTTTCTGTGAAATGTATGCCAATTTCTGTTTCCATCTGGCAGCTGCATTGCCTGATCTCAGCGAAGACAATGAAAAGATAACTTTTAAAAGATTATTACTAAACAAGTGCCAGGAAGAATTTGAGAGGGGTGAAAGAGAGCAAGAAGAAGCTAATAAGGCTGATGAGGGTGAGGTCAAGCTGTCTAATGAGGAAAGAGAAGAAAAACGAACCAAGGCAAGAAGACGTATGTTGGGTAATATCAGATTGATTGGAGAACTATATAAGAAGAAAATGCTGACAGAGAGGATAATGCATGAATGCATCAAGAAGTTACTGGGCCAGTTTCAAGATCATGATGAAGAGGATATTGAAGCCTTGTGCAAGCTGATGAGTACTATTGGGGAGATGATTGACCATCCCAAAGCCAAGGAACATATGGATGCATATTTTGAAAGGATGAGATTATTATCAAACAACATGAATTTATCTTCTAGGGTGAGGTTCATGTTGAAGGATGTCATTGATTTGAGAAAGAATAAATGGCAACAAAGAAGAAAAGTTGAAGGTCCAAAGAAGATTGAGGAGGTGCACAGAGATGCTTCTCAAGAGAGGCTGGCCCAAGCTGGTAGATTGGGTCGTGGTTCGGGTAACAATCCACCTAGAAGGATTCCTATGGATTTTGGTCCAAGAGGGTCATCTATGTTGTCTTCTCCTAATGCTCAGATGGGTGGATTGCGTGGGTTGCCTACTCAAGGTCGTGGGTATGGTTCACAGGATGTTCGCATGGATGATAGGCAAAGTTACGAGGCTAGGACATTGTCAGTTCCCTTGCCACAGAGACCCTTAGGCGATGAGTCAATAACCTTGGGACCCCAGGGTGGTCTTGCCAGAGGAATGTCCATTAGAGGTCCACTTGCAGTTCCAAGTTCAACTGCTCTTAATGGTTATGGTAATTTATCAGAGCGTACCCCATTCAGCTCTAGGGAGGATCATGCATCAAGATATACTCCAGATAGATTTGCCGGTTCAACTACTTATGATCAATCTAGTGTTCAAGACCGTAATATGAATTATGGAAACAGGGACATGAGAAATGCAGATAGGATTCTTGATAGACCTGTTGTAACTTCACCACCAGCCCGAGCTCAAGGGACAGCAGTCTCTCAGAATCCTTCTTCAGGGAAGGCTTTGACAGAAGAGCGACTGCATGAAATGTCCATGTCAGCAATCAGAGAATACTATAGGTACTGCTTTGTCTTCATTATTTTTTATCTCTTTTTTCAGGTTGTTGGGTCAATTGTGCCCTTTTCATTGAGAAGCATGAATAATATATAGTGGAATCTTTATCATTTTTTAAAATTATAATCCTCAAATATTTAGAATTTATCCAAATTCCTTATTGGCAAATCTTGTTTTTTCTTGCTTAAAAAACTCTCTATCTTGTAAGACTGATTAAGTTCATAACATATCATATCTTGTATCGTGTTTTTCATTGACTGTATGGCTTTCAAAACATAATAAAATACTTAAAAAGGGTTAGAATTGTGATATTAATTTTATTTGTAAACAATGAAATGATATGCTTAAGTTTAAAATACAGGCTACGTTGGGTTCTAGTGTTAGTAAATGTGAAGGAAATATGTATTTAGTATGGACGTGATGTATACAGCCATTTTTAATTGCTATATAAATGTAAAAATTAATATTGGACGAGTTTGTATTTTATGCATGATTTGTTTATAATTAACATATGAATTATGAAATAAAGATTGCAAGTAATGTTTTTTAGTCCAGAAAAAGAGGGCCTGGCATGGATGAGGAAAACTTGCTTGTTTTGTCATCTTATTCTCATTATCCAACCCTGTCTTAGTTGATTTAGCTCCTCCTTTCTTAAGTTGCCTTTCCTCTATATTTAGTGTCTTTTATTTTCTTCCGTTAATCCTACAGGTGTGTGGGTGAATTGTTTTTTGAAGTTTCTCACTCTCTTTTGCCCAACAACATGAAAATGTTTAACACCTCATGTTTCAAAATTTAGGAATTTATTTGTGTTTTAACATAACCTCATCTTACATTAAATAATGTGTTGGTGGCAACCATGATCTTTTAAGGTATATGGATCCTGACATTTTATGACTGCAATGTGATTACTTTTTTAATGGTTGCAGAATTGGAGTATGTGTTTCACTGGCTTGTATTTACATTTTAGGAAAACGTTCTGATTATTTCTCACTGTTTGGCCTGATTTCTCTTTGCAACACTGATTTTTGAAAAAATGGTTTGCGAAGATCTAAACATCCCTGCATTACTTTTTTTTAACCAGATGGTTGAAAGTATGGCCAAACCATGGTTTTTAATTTAGTTCCTCCATACTCTTTTTATTTGGGTCCTGACCGAGATCAATGGTTTCTTGTGATCCATGAAGTTTACCTTAACTAGTAAGATAAGGCTTGATTATTGTTGTTGTAGTATATTTGTTTCTATTTTTTGAGGATTGAATATTGTTTTTGCTACTGCTTCAGTCACACTGAATTTTTATTTTCCTGCAATTTCTAGTAAAAGTTGAAAATGTTGTGATATAGATTCACTGTTCAAGCTTTTAGGTATTGTATTGTTATGGTGCTGATGTATTTTTCAGTTTCTTTTTGTTATGTTCATCTGACTGTAAGTTATTCAATCCAGTGCTAGAGATGTGAAAGAAGTTGTTTTATGCATCAAAGATCTGAACTCTCCAAGCTTTCATCCTTCCATGGTTTCTGTCTGGGTCACAGACTCATTTGAGAGAAAGGACACAGAGAGAGATCTTTTGGCCCAATTGCTTGTCAACCTTGTAAAATCTCAAGATGGCACCTTGAGTCAAGTCCAGCTCATCAAAGGGTGAGGTTTATTTTGATAGTATGATGACTGCTTATAAGAATGTGCTGTGATAGAAGATTTTGTTACTCATTACTTTTTGTCTTGGCTAGGTTTGAATCTGTTCTCAGTACATTGGAAGATGCGGTTAATGATGCCCCCAAAGCGCCAGAGTTTCTCGGCCGCATTTTTGCCAAAGCTATTACAGAGCATGTGATCTCTTTAAATGAGATTGGACGGTTAATACATGATGGTGGAGAGGAGCCGGGAAGCCTCTTAGAAGTTGGGCTTGCAGCTGATGTTCTTGGAAGCACCTTGGAGGTAATAAAAATGGAGAAGGGTGATACTGTTTTGAGTGATATCTGTGCAAACTCCAACTTGAAGTTGGAGACATTCCGGCCGCCGGATCCTCTTATTACATCAAGGAAGTTAGAGAAATTTATTTAGGGGCTCAGAGGGGAAAATTTATTTATGTCTAGTGCCAGTAGGATACTCAAATTTGCACAAATGGTTTTCTCCATGGAGATGGGTGGGGAGAATTTTATATTCGGATTTCTTCTGTCTAAATATTATTTCTGCCATATCTTCACTGCAATTATAAAAGGTTCGGTTAAGCATCAGAAAATTTTAGGCTCAGTTATATAATGTCTGTCATGAGGGGTTTACTTTTTCAACTCTTGTATGATTCAACTGTCCATGAAAATATACTGGCGTAACGATCTGCATTATGTCAATCTGTATAGGCTCCTCTAGTTTAGGCCAAAAACCGTGTTGTAAATGGGACATGTAATCAAGCATAACGGTACATACTAGATTGTTTTTTAAAAATGTCCTAGCTCAAGGTGATTTATTTTCAAGTGTATTCCCAATTTCGATAAATGGACTGTAAGAGTAGGGTGATGCTGTTTAATTTGAACAGAGTGTAACAGCTTTGAAATAAGTTAATTTTGACTCATTATAAAATATCTGACATTATTAACGTATTAAAAATCATTGGTATACTATTATTATAAAAATTAATAATTTTTACTTATACGATAATTAATGATTGGATGACGATATAAATATTGTATTCTAATGAAATTAATTTAAAATAATCTAAATGTTTTTACACATTGGATGAGAATACAAAATATTTACATTGGTAGTATGTTTTAATTTAATTTAAATATTATTGAATTTTGATATATCATAAATTTAAAATAATTGTTCTAAAGTTAATTATTATTGTTGATACAGTACTATTTATGATTGAATATCGGGGTGACAACGGGTATGATTTGAGTAAAGCATTAAATATTTGTTTCCATGTTTGTTTTTAAGAATTTACATGCGGTTTCTCAACATAAATATAATTTATTTTAATAAGACAATATATTTAATTTATTATTTTGCTATGCATCAACGTATTGTCTCTTATTTTCCCCCCTATAATTTTATGTCTACTGAATAGATTCTAAATGATTGAATTGCATTAGCATGTAAGAAGGCCAGGAAAAGTTCTCACTCTTGAAAAATGTTTAACAAACATTGCAACTGTGTAAAAATAATAATAAATATAATCAACCAGTGATTTGTTCATGTACTACACGAGCATTATTAATTTAAAATAAAAAATTTAAATAAATAATTAAATGTATAATGTATGACTTATTTAAAATTTAATAATTTTTTGAAAGTAAATATTATAATTATTAATAAAAATTATTTATTATATATTAAACAAAGAGATAAAATTGTAAAAAATTAAAAATAATATTAAGTTAAAAAATAATTATATTAATAGAAAACTTATTTTATATGATGAAAAAGAAAATTAACTCTTAATAGTGTTCCATTTAAGAAATTTTTAAAAAATATTCTTATTTAAGATGTGAAGTCCAAATTATGTATAGATCTTGACGATGAAAAAGAAAAGCTAACCCCTAAAAGTGCTTCCGTTTGAGAATTTTTTTTAAATGATATCGTATAATGCGTTTTCACAAAAATAAATTTTGTACCATTAAAGTGGATTATCTTCTAGAGTCCTCGTAAATATTTTTAATATTGGTCTTTAATTAAAACAACAAATTTATCTTAATAATATATTTGGATCTTTAGTGTAAAAGATTATCAATATAAAGTTTTAATTTAATTAAAAAAATACTAAAATATCTATCATATTTCACTTAAATATTATTCCATTTGATTACAATGAGTGTTTTAAAGAAGTGTGTATATAAAAATAATTTTCTAAATTGGGTATAAAAAAGTAATATTAAATATATCTTATTATATGCTGTAATTACTGTATCAAATATGCATTAAATGCTTTAATAATTTTAACATAATAAGTATTTTTATTTTAAATAATTTTAACATGTGTCTTAAGATATATATTAAAAATTTTGATATGTTAACTTTATCAAAGTGTTTATATAAAATTATTTAAAATTTGTTGAGTTTTTTTACACAATTATGAACCCGACACTAAGGTAAAGAGACACGGGATAAACATAATAATAACTACTAGTAGTCTGTAAAATGCACATTTATTTTATTTTAAAATAGATATGCATATAATTTGATAATTAAATACTTCTTTTGTAAAGAATTATGTAAATATAATAAAAATATTTTAAATAATAGCTTGCTTTAAAAATTATTTTGACGTAATGTTATAACAATAAATAATCTAGATCAATATAATAAATATTTAATAAAAATAA
This sequence comes from Abrus precatorius, assembly GCF_003935025.1. Classification (NCBI taxonomy): domain Eukaryota; kingdom Viridiplantae; phylum Streptophyta; class Magnoliopsida; order Fabales; family Fabaceae; genus Abrus; species Abrus precatorius. Next base: position 1,417,519 of record NW_020874439.1, on the reverse strand, counting down.
ATAATTTTAAAATATAATTTATTTTTAAATAATATTTTTATTGTATTGTGTTAAAATTTTTAAATTGAATATCAATAATCAATACATATTAATGACTATAAATTTAAGAAATAATATTCTGAAATGTAAATATTTATACAAGATAATAAAAAAAGTTCAACAACTTTAATTTTTAAAATTTAGAATAAAATAAATAAAATATGTATAAAAATAAAATTTTAAAAATAATATAATTTATACATAATTCTTAATAAATTTTAATATTAAAATATACACGAGACAAAGTTTGCAAGAGAATAATTTAATTAAATATTTCACTTTTGAAACTCTCTCGTCCGTAATATAAAACTCATTCTATGTTAATTAATGATAAAAATTCTATTATAGCAAACAAAATTACAAATAAATCATGAAAAAATATAAATTAATATTAAATTATTATAAAGATATAATAGTAAAATAATTTAATTTTCCTTCTCCTGCCATCGCAAACGAAACAAGTAGAAAATGACCATGTTAACTAGTTTGGAAAATAGCTTTGTTTATGGTAACAAGACCTTATCCAAAATTGTATTTATACTCATTAAATATATATATATATATATATATATATATATATATATTATAATCTTTCAATTATAAAATGGTTGGAATTTTATTTTTTATTCCAGTGTACGTGCAGGTAACACACGATTGAAGTGTACCCGTGAAACCAATTGGAATCGGTAACAATTCAAAAACACTGAATGATCAATGGGCTTTGGCAATGGGTTCAACTTGTCATGGATGTTTTTATTTTTATTTTTCCATTTCTCTTTCTAAAACTAACAAAGGTTTGATGAATTGTGTTAGAATTTTTAAAAAGTTTTAGAAGACTTTGAAAATAGTCTCTTTAACCATATTCGAATTTGAGAATCTAATTAGCGTGAAAAAATATTAACATCTCGTGACATCTTTAATTACCTCACAGTAAAAATTAAAGTTTCATTCCCATTTATAATTTTAATAAATTTTAAAATAATTAAACTCAACATGTTTTAATCACTATTTTTATGTGAAATCATTTTCTAAAAGATATGAGAATAGTAAACTTTACTAAAACATGTATGAAAATAAAAGTAGATTCTCTAAGTGTGCTGTGTAACTCCTTCTTTATGATTTAAAAATTTTCTTTTATTAAATAAATAAATATAGATGAAATTTAATTGAAATATTATAAAATAATGATAATTTTGGAGACATTTATATATATATATATATATATATATATATATAAATTTAAAATCGATAAAAGTTAGTAAAGTTTAAAACTTTTTATATACATAAGTCTTATTCATAATAGTATGAAATAATTTCGAATTTAAGTTTATAATTAGAATAAAACTAACATTATAAATTTTAGCATCTTTCCTAACTCAGGTTACATATAGATAAGTTTAAAATACAATCAATATTGCATTTTGGCAAATTACATCTTTTAACGAAAGCTAAATATAAGTTGCAATTAAAATAGTTAATTACCAAATATTATAATTGCACTTCAAATTATTATTTACAACAAAGTTTATCAAAATACTATAAACTCTAATTAAAAACTTAATTATTTTTATTATATTCATCAAAATAAACTATATTTTATTAAAACACTTTCTTTTCTTACAATTCACTGTGAGTATGATTCTAGAACGGATCTATCTTCTTTTATCTCTTCATTATCTAAAAATGTTTGTAAGGATAAGCATCCTCCAACCTACTGAACTTTTATTTTTATAATACAATCAAAATAGTACAGGAAATATTTTCTAATACATTATGCATCAAAATAGAAATAATTAATTTTTTTATAATATTAACCGGACAGAAATCATCCATACACATCATTTCACACTTAATCAAATACAATCATTTAATACAATATGCACTTAGATAATACCAACTCATATATTATATTAAAGAGTGTTACATTAGATCAAACAAATTATCAATCATATCATCAGTACTTTCAAACATACACTATGTTCATATTATTTCATGCATTCTCACATTGAGCAGTATGTCATAATATGTATGTTATAACCATATTAATTAATATATTACAATATAAGTATCATAATTACCTCCGTCAATGTATCACAATACCTGTATTATAATCATATCAATTAATTTGTTATGACTCGCCTATTACAATTTCATTGCTCCTAGGATCCCTTGATGTCTTCCATAAATATAGATAGCTACTAGTTATTTACAGCAACATGGATACGTATGCTAACTCGGCCCCCTTTTAAGTAAAGGTATAGTCAGAAGTCTCGTTAAGAAATGAGTATGTGACCTGTAAATGCTTTACTTTTAGCAATTCATGTGCACCCACTTACAAATAGCATTCACCATCCTCATTTTTTCAAATTTCTCCAAACTCTATCTCTAGTGTATCTTTGTAACTATTTATACATAGTTTCAGTATTTCTCATGATACTTACTTTTTCAACATTTCTCTTTTCAATTCAAATAACATAAAAAACTTTAATTTCTCATGCATAACCATTTACATTAGCCCTCTATTCATCAATTTTCACTAATAAAACATTTTATCATTCAAAGGCAATCAAACATTTTTCATAAATTTTCAACGTGCATCAACTATCAGATGAAGATTCACACTCATTTTATCATATTAGTCTAATACAGAGAAATCATCAATCAATTCTACATTATACAAGTCAATGAAATGTGTCGAAGGTTAGATATCTCTGGATTCAAACTAGTTGTATAGTATAAAAATACTTTGCCAAATATTACACTCTCTCGGTCTTAATAAAATCTTTTATCCTAAAGTTTGACATCATTCACAGTACACATTATTCAAAATAATAAATTACAATCTTAACTGTACATATGTAATGATCAATAATAAAATTACAGGACTTCTTTAAAAACAATTTTGTTTAGAACTTTTGCTATAAAATTATATTTAAATAGTTTTGAGAACAACTATAAGTTTTTCATGTCTAAAATTTCCATTTTTGCCACCGAAATTTTAAGAAACATTAGGGTTCTATAGTTCAAATAGGAAAACTTAGGATTTCTAAGTCAAAATACATAATTAGGAGTTAAAGTTTGGAATCATCATGTTAGAAAGTTTTCTCTTTCCTAACTTTCTTGAGATCCTCACTCAAGAACACTCAACCCTTCAATAATGCTCACACCGAGAGAACTATTGAAAGAGAATGCCAAACTAAACTAAGAATTCATTTTCTTTTAATAACAGGGAATTACAAGAGTATTTATAGCCTTTTAAGGCTTGTACAATCAATTACAGGTTTTACCGATCAACTAACTACTAAAACTATTATTATTGACAACTGTAATTTCCTTATTTACTTATTACACATTAACTCCCCTACTTGGAAACAGGTCTCTAAGACTATTTTCTTCATAAGATTTATAGAGAAATGCAATGTTATGATAGGAGATACTACCAAAGATCAAGATTTTTTTCTAGATATCACAAAAGAGAGCACTCTTAAGAAGAGAGAAACAGAGGAATAGAACATAATTTGGAGAACTAAGTTTCGAAAAACTTACATGGGATCGTAAGGAATAAGCGTTCAAGCTCAGATCTAAAAGAAATTAAGAGTTTGGGAGGGTTTTCTCTGGGAAGAGAAATTGAGAGAACAGAGAAAAATGAGAGAAAAAATTGTTTGGTTCTAAATGAAAGTTTTTAGAACGAAAGTTCTTTAAATACTCCTTAAACTCACAACTTTCTCTTTATAGCAAAAAAAACTAGACAATGGATTTTCAGATTTGATCCTAATGCTAGACTTTGATTTGTAGCAGTCATTAAAGGCCACTTTTGTTGCATGACATTGAGTTTGCATACTATTCCAATTTGATGAGGTTTAGAAGCAATTTCATTTCTTAGAGATTGCTAGTGGTAATTAGGCATTGGGTGTTGTTTTTCTTCTTGGTGTTGTTTGATTGAGATTGGTTTATTTAGCTTTGTTGGTATCAGTCTTGGAGTTGAGTTAGAGTGACATAGTTGGAATGTAGAGAAGGTTCTCCTCCATTGACTCGAACACCTTTTGTTTTACTCTTTTATGACCAATTAATAGAAAAAGATTTGTATTTTGTTGAATTGAAACAATTGCAATATGAGAAAAAAAATTTGTTTGCACTATTTCTACTAGAATACCACCAACAATGCATATGAACAATAACCAAAGATGGTAGAAGTAAATAGAAAAAGCAAAAAGGCATAATTTGGTCATTCTTAAAGCTTAATAACATCATTATAATCACAAACAATATTACATGTCACTTAACGGGACAACTCAATCTTTTTTTATTAATGTTCAATATCTGCGATGAATGAACTAACTGATAGGTGGTAGTTATTCTCAAGAATCATTAAAAAAAATTAAATTTTGAAGGTCTAAAATGCCAAACTCATCATCTAGAGGTCTAATATGAAATTTACTCATCAATAATTTATTCAGACATTTTTCTTTAGAATGTAATATTTATATAAAATAATCTAAAATAACTTAATTAAGTGACATTGCATTTTGAATTATTAAAATATAACATGAGACCTTAAATAGGTGATTATGAATTTTAAATTCTTAATTTCAAATACAAAATTTTAAAATAAAACATGCTCCAATGAAATGGAGTTAAATTAATATTTACCTTAATTTTTTATTTTTTTAATTAAAAAGTAAATCATTTTAACTTTTTCCTTTTCATAATAAATAACTACCACCATCATCATCTCTATTTTCAATATCATTGTCATTACTTATCAATTGTTGTCATTGTTACAATTATTACTATTAGTTAATGATCATTGTTGCATCATTACTATTTTCATCGCATCATCGTCTTGTTACCATTGTCATTACTTTATTATCATTGTTATCATTATGAGTACTATTACCATTAATGAATATTATTATTACTAATTATTTCTATTACTATTATCTTTATTGTCATAACCGTCATTATCCTTCTTGTTATGTTGTTATTATAGTCATTTTTATCATCATTATCACATCATTACCATTGTAGCCAAATCTGTTGTCAATATTATCCTTGCTTTTCTCTTTCTTTCTTCCCTCAAGCATAGTTACCGTGTTACAAAATAAACTTGAATTAAAAATTAAGAAGTCACTTGTATAGTTTAAATTTAAAATTTAACATTAAATTTTAAAAAATTGAAAATCCTAAAAATTTAAAACTAACAAATATAAAATTAAGAATTGATAATTTTTAAAAATTCAAAACTAAAGACCGAACAATATCAATTAAGGCCAAAAGAAATGAAACTTGCATTACTAAAATAACAAACTTTAACAATTCTTTTGAAATAAGACAACTAATCTACTATAATATTTGTGATATTGATGTCCAGCTTAAATTAGTCAAGTGTTATATTTCAACTCAATAATCACCGCTAATCTTTTAACAATTAATTTCGATTGAATAACATCATTACGTAAGTAATCTTTTAAAATATATGATGGGTACAAGGTAAAATTGCCAAGTCAAACACTTAACTACAGTAAAATCGAATCAATTCCTATTTTATAACCTTTATCAAATCAACCAAAAATTTGTTGTTCCAAACAGACTATACAAGTAATTGCATTAATTTAGACATAATGTATTATCAACGAGACAATTACTTTCAAATCATAAGCGATGTTTTTCGCGAGGAAAATTTCATGCCACAAACACATCTAATTTAAACAGGGTTAAGATGCTCAACTCTGATGGGGAATCCAAATTAAGCGTTTAAGCTGAGACGAATCCGCATATTAAGCCAAGGAATCACTGTCATTATTATAAGCATATCACATTTTCAATGGTAGACAAATTCAACCAAACACATCCTCAGTCAAAGAAAAGAATCCTATCCACTTCTTTATAATACATTAAATTTATTATTATAATCAATTTACTCGTGTACAAGGCCAGCGTCAAGAAAAACAAATTGCAGTTGAAAGAATATTGAATATCAAAATGAGAAAGGTTTTCTATATACATCGAATGCTTCGCAAGCTGTTAACTGTGGTTCCTGTTGAAACAAAAGGAAATGGAAAGGAAAAGAAAATAGCAGAAGTCAGTTCAACAATAAAAAAATTAAAATAACTGTTATGGGTGGCATAAAGAACTAATGAGTTCAGATAATAGAGCAAGCCATGGAAAGAAAACAGTGAAAACTTGGTTTTGTAACATGATCAAACAACTGTCAAATCAAACTTCATTTACCTGTCTTAGTCCACCAGCACTGAGACTACCTCCAGTCAAAAGCATGGAGAGAAGGGATGTTACCACATCGCCGCCTCCAATACCACCACCACTGCCAACATTTCGGATGGTGGTGCGCATAGCAGTAAGAATGCTGCCATAGGTAGCACCATGACCACGCTCTATGGCTTCGATGAAGCAAAATGTCATAGCCCCAGTTGATGTAATCTTCGATAGTGCCTGTTTATAGTGATAAAATCATACGCTCAGACAACAGGTCTCACAGTTATAGATTGAAACAGTCTGAGACACAAGTCAATTTGATTTTTCTGAAACTTACAGATGTATCAGCAGAAGTTTGATCATCGTCACATCCACTAAAGCAGATAACTTCTCCACCATTTGATCCCTTCCATACGCCAGACCTAGGGCGATGGTCCTCCCATCCATATTGTCCACTCCTGTTTCAAAGAAACAGAAACAGGTGTGCATAGAAGGTACCAGAGAACTACGCATGTTCTATGGAAATAAAATATTCAATCATAAAACAAAGCAAAACTACATTTGTAAAACATTCAAATGAAAAGAAAATGGAAAAACAAAAATGTAAAATGTATATCTTAGTTTTGATCCAAACTCTTCTACCATCGTGGACTTATCCCACCAATAAAACAATAAATAAGCCTTATCCCACCAAGTGGAGTCAACTACGTAGATCAATGGACACTATTGAGACCAAATCTTTGCCAACTGGTTTTCACTTTCACACATAACCAAACTACCTTAGGCAAGTCTATTTTAATTTTTACTCAATAAGTGACACTCAAACTCTCTCAGGCATACAAGATTTCCTACTCTTATCTCAAATCATATATATCTAGTCATCCACCTCCAATTATCATTTGTTCTGCACCTTCTTTTAAGAGGATCATATGTGCTATACTTTCTGCTCTTGTTGACACTATATTGCACCCAACATTCACTACCAAAGAGCATATCTAACTTTATATATCTGCCCAATATAGTGTGACTCATGAGCTTAATTTCCCTGCAGACATATTTGTCCTTTCTCCTTGATTCTTGCAAATAGGTATCAAAGTGCTGCTGTTTCACTCATCTAGCATTTTATTAGTGTAAATTACAAGATTTCACAGGATTAATTTAACATGTAAAAATTTGATATTGAACTTAAAAAATGGAAAAAATGAATTGATAAAATAAAAATGTTATCATCCAGTAACAATTTGGTTATTTATCAATCACAGGCACAATTATTAAAGAATTGAGCTCAATTTGTTTAGCAGATGATTAAGTATATCCTGTCCTTTACATGAAGTTTTAATGCAAAGTTAATAATATTTTTTATCAAATATCACAATCATAAAGCGATAAAGCCAACAAAACAAAAATTGATAATAGTTAAACCATGCAAGCAACCATAATAGACTATATTCTTTAGAATGTAACCTGTTCATTCTGCAAAGAAATGGCAAATCTAGAACAGTGCCACTATGGCAGGCATCAATTAGTGCATGCAGCCTAACCCCATGAGTAACAGGTCTGACAAGTGCTGTGTTGATCTCATCATCTACAATCATACCCTGTGTTTCAAAATCAATAGGACATAGAGTTTCATCATATCCATCAGCTTCATCACCACTGTAGTTCCTTTGCTGCGATCCATGGCCAGAATAATGAAAAACAAGAGAGTCCCCAGGTTGACATCCTTGCACAAGCCAATACATAGCCATTCTGATGTTGTGCTTTGATGGAAATTTGGGGCCACGGGGATCTTCTTCTTCTGCATTTTGTAATTTAAATAATGAGTAGTAGTATATATACCTTTATGCTTATTTGTTATACAAAAATAGCACAGGAAATTATGTCTGAAAAATGCTGAGATTACATAAAAAATATGCATTGCATATATTCTTAATATAGGTTTGACTCTTCAAAAGTGAGAAAATGCATAGTGGCATAGTAAGGGTACCATGTCTCCACCTATGAATTAAAGTGGGTTAGGTTTACAAGGTGTTTAAATTTACTTTCTCACTTTACACACTAGTTAATTATACAAGGCATTATCCACCTCCCCCCCACTCCAAAAAAAATAAAAAAATTATCAGCCGTCTGTCCAATTTTTGTGTATAAATTATTTGCAATTCCCCATTTTCACGAGATAGAGTTTGAAACTGTTCTACTGTGTCTTCTTTTCAACACAAAGTGTCAAACCCACAGCTCTGTAGAGTGTTTCTAACCATAGTCATTTTTATCATCATTACCATTGCTCATTGGTACTTGTCAAAGATTTACTGTATAGTTAAACTGCCTATCTGAATGCATGTAAAATCGAAACAAGATTTTGGCCAAATTCTCAAGGACACACGTGTTGCATAGTGAGACAGCAAGATTATTATTTGGACAAGTACAAAACCAAGGGTGAAGATAATAGACGTATGTGGATGTTTAGATCAGATATTATTGACTAAATTACACATAATTATGTATGGCAAAATTACAACACCTACCTTCTAGGTTCTGAAGTAATATAACTACTATTTATTATAAAATTAAGCACAAGAATCACTTTCTCTTCCTCCTCCTCCATAAACATTTAATGAAAATGTAAAAAAAGATGTTAATTTCATGTTCTATTATTTAAGAATTACTCTCTAAAAAAATTGAGCATGTGACATGAGTGAATTTAATTTTGACATTTGGACAATAAGGAGGAGAGAAAAACCATGCAATTGAACTTTATTTTATCTATTTATATAAATAGCCTTCTAGAAATAAGAAGTCTGTAACATATCAAAAGGTCAAACTGGTTAAGTTGGAAGTATTGTTAATGAATCTTTTGTTTGTGTTAGCAGAAGATAAGTTTTAATATCTAAACCAGGAAGAGATACATCTCTAACTTCACCATAAGCTTTCTAATCAATGCAAATTATTATATTTCCTAATTAATAACAACCATACAAAGATTTCTGAGAAATTTTTTTTTGTTGAAACCTACTATAACTATTTACAAAATGTTGGGAACCTAAGTAAATTGTTTGAAGGACACAGTTTGATGCAATGGTAATTACTTAGCAAACTTAGGCATACGGTTTGTGAGAACACAGCTTAGACAATAAACTTAATCATACACTTCTTTTATGGTGAGAACGTATAATGTGTTGGTATTTTGTGATCATTTTTGGAAATTATGAACGCATCATAGTAGGACTTACTAATAGGAAACAAGTACATAGGTATCAGATAAATAATGGATTTAACGCAAGTAGCAATAATTTAAACAACATTGTTTCTCAACTCCTGTATTCTACTTCTAGTTCTACCTATCTATTGAAGAAATGAAAGCGAAATGAAAGGTGAATATTTCATCACAGCCGCAAGAAAAGGGTAATATTAGATAGAACAATTGGACAAACGCAAATTTTTAGATTGAAATTAATGAAGCAAAACTAATAACTAACCGTTAATTAAGACTAATTTTCTAACTATCTACTCATATCACCAACAAAATTACTAAAAACACTTAACGCAATCAATTAATGACTAATTATTAATTAACTTAATTGAGAAAATTCTATTCATAGATTTAAAAAAAAATACACCCTCATGTCAGATAGCACGGATTAATAAATTCAATCGAAATTAACCAGAGAAATTACTAAAACCTGAATTATTGATAAAATATAAAATCCATTCTTGAAGAAAATCCCTAATTCTGACATTGTACAACAATTATCTCGGGAAATAAACAGAAAACGCAGCGATCGAAACAAAGAATAGGTACATACCAGTGAGCATGATGATGGAAGATTCGGGAAAACTGAACTTGTTGACGAGAAGGTAGCGCATGCACTTGGCGTCGTTGATGCATCCCTTGAGCTCGTGGCGCGAGTAGCGGTAGGAGATGCCGACGATCACGGCCTTCTTGCGGCCGTGGGGGCTGGGCGGGGGACCGGGCGGCGCGTGGTTGTAAGGGGAGGGCGGCGATGGCGCGTAGGTGGATGAGGGAGGCTGAGGAGGGACGGCGCGTGGGTCAGCGATGTGAGTGACAGCGTGGCAGAGGGCGCAGCGGATGGATCCGGCCCCAGGTGGCAGCTGCAGAGGGGTGCGACAGCTGGAACAGTTGACCAGCATGTTGCTGTACATGGCTGCTTTCGTAAATTAGGGAATAGGTTAGGGGTATTATTGGAATTTGGTACTCGAGAGTTTCAGAGTTAAGGAGAGGATGGTGCAGAAGCTGAAGAAGGGTGAGACTTCTCGTAAGGTGCGAGATTAAAAGAACAGACGAAACCGAATTCCAAAGCGTGTTTTTCTTTATTATTTAATTAATTTAAGTAACATATTCGATTGGTTGGATTCAGTGAACAGTGGGCCGCGTTCAATTTTTTAAATTCTTAATAAATTTTATTTAATAATAAAAAGTGTTTTCTTATTCGTAAAATTTGATCTGACGAAGATGGGTTTGACCTTGCTTCATGTCTACGTCGGGTTACTTTTAACTTTTACGAGAATGAATATTGCTTCTAGAAACTTCATTCAGCTCCAACCAGGTTAAGTCACTTCTTTTTTTGTTGAGAAAGTTAAATTTTTTTTTATACTTTTTTATATTTTAAATTAAAAATATTATAGGCTGAAATATAAAATTGAGAGAAACGAAGACTCCAAAATTTTCATTGCAAATTTTTAAATAAAGTTAGTTGATTTTAAATTTTATAATATTAATTAATTTTATTGATAATTTTTTTTTTATATTTCTGTAATTTTTTTAAAATTTTCATATTTTAGTTAATATTATTTTTAATACCATAAAAAATCCAATTACTTTGGATTGGGCTTTATCTACACTAAGACTCTCGTTTTCTCCTTCTATTTGATGAATTTTGTTTTATAAGTACCCCGGTAGCCTTGTCTCTTAATTTTATAGTCTCCTTGAGAAGATTTAGAACATATTCTCTGTAAGAGATTAAAAAAAAAAGATTTCTTGTTTTAAGTAGGTCACTTCAATTCTCAAACAGTTCTTTAGTCTTCCTAAATCTTTCATTTCAAACTAAGCAACTAATTTCTTTTTCAAGTATGAATTTATTTTTCAATCTCATCAGCTCCATTAGTTTACCATCTTCTAAGAGTTTTATGACAAGAGTATGATTTTCCTAACTTTGCTTGTATTCTAAGGATGTCATAGCCTTAGTAAATCTTTCAACTAAACACACAAAGATTGCTTAAACCCATGTAAAGCTTTGTTCAATCTACACATTTCGTTTCCATCATTAATGGTGCCAAATCTTAAGGGAATATCCATATATTCTTCTTTTTCTAAGTCTCCATGCAACTCTATGCAAGAATGTATTTTTTATATTAAACTGATGTAAGCTCCAACCAAAGTATGCTACAAATGAAATGATAGTTCTCATAATATTTATTTTTATCATCAGTGAAAATATCACCTCATAGTCAATTTCATAGGTTTGAATGTCCTTTTGCAACTAATCTAGCCTTAAATTGATTAAGGGTACCATCTGATTGCTATTTAATTGTGTAGATTCATTTACAACTCATTGTTTTCATGTCTTTGTGTTGTTCTACAATCTCCCAAGTTGTATTCTTTTCCAATGCACACATGTTTTTATGGCTTAATTATATTTTTAATCCCTATAAATATGGGTCATTTTGTGATAAGTCTTTATAAAAATTTTTGTTAAAATTTAGTCCCTAAAAAGTAAAGAAATTAGGATTTAGTCCTTGCCATCAACTCCCTTCTATTAAGTGCTGAGCTGATTGACAAAGTGTTAACTTAGCACACCTACGTGGCACTCAGTCATTTAATATTTTATTGTTTAAAATTATATTATTGTAAATAAGTGCATAAAAATATTTTACATAATTGTATAAAAGTCTTTTTAACTTTTTCTTTCTTCTCTGCAGTCCCTCCCCTCACCTCCCCACAACCTTCTTCTAGCACCCTTTCCCCCACTCCCACTCCTTCCCTCTCCCTACTTCCCTCATCAACAATTTTTCATTTTTCATTACATTAAACTCTTTCTTCACCCCATATTTAGAACATTCATTTTTAAACTTTATACACATTTCAAATTAATTTTCCATTACCTAACATAGAACCTTCACATAACCCCTTAATATCTAAAACATAAACAAAATTTTAATAAGAAAAAAATGAAGAATGAATTGGGAATGGAGATATGGATAGGAGGAAGGGGAAGAGTGGGATAAGGGAAGGAGTGAGAATATGATAATGGAAAAAGATTTGGGGTGAAGGGAAGAAGAGGGAGAGGGGATGGTGCAAGTGTGAGAAATAGGAAAAGAAGGGAGAGGAGATGGAGGTGGTGTGAATGGAAGGAATGGAAAAAGGGTAAGAGAGAGGTGGTTTGGATGGGAGTAGAAGTGTGGGTATTGGAGGGAGAGGGGTGTGGGAAAAGGGAAGGAAAAAAGGTGGTGCGGATGTGAGTGAGGATGTAGAGAAGAGGAAAGGGTGGTATGAATGAGAGAATAAGAAGTAGCGAGGGAGAGGAATGATGCGGATGGGGTAATGAAAGTGGGTGGGGGAGAGGGGTAGTACGGATGGAGGTGTTGGAGGGAGAGGGGTGTGAGAAAGAGGAAGAGGTGGTGTGGATGGGAGAATAGGAAGGGGTGGGGGAAGGAAGGAGAGTGGTGCAAATGGGGGAATGGAAGTGGGTAGAGGAGAGGAGTGGTACGAATGAAAGAATGGAAGTCGGTGAAGGAAAGGGATGGTGCAGATGGGGGTGTGGGGAAGAGGAAGGGGTAGGGGTGGGGGAAAAGGGAGGGGTTGTGGGGGGAAGGAGAAGGAGAAGGAGAAGGAGAAGGAGAAAAGGAAGGGAAAAAAACTTTTATGCAATTATATAAAATAGGTTCAGAGACTTATTTGCAAATCTTAATTTTAAATAATAAAAAATTAAAAATAATAAATTACGTAACATGCCACGTGGAGTGCTGAGCTAGTTCTCCATCAATTAGCTTAACACTTAACAAAGAAGGGGTTAACATTAAGGACTATATCCTAATTTTATAATTTTACAAGGACTATATCCTAATTTTCTAATTTTACAGGGACATCCTAACAAAAAAATTTGTAAGGACTTATCACAAAATGACTAACATTTATAGGAACCAAAAATATAATTAAGCCTATTTTTATTCATCACTTGAACCCAATTCCCATCCTTAAGACTATATTGACTTACAAATATTTGAAGAATTAGTAGTAGAGATAAAACTTTGATGTTGTACTTATAAATGTTTAGTGAATATAAACTAAGAAATAGGATACCTAACATCGAAATATTTTTCTTTTCAACAAAGCAATGAGCGTATCATCTAATTTAGAGTTATAGTTATTTAAAGGAATATTTAATGACTCAAAATCAATTGTACTAGAACTTACTTTTAGTTTAGGTAACTGAAGTTACAATTGGATCAGGTCAAGTTTTTTTCTCCTCAAGATAAGTGTACTTGCTTTGGTTGGTAATGAGTCACTTTCTTCTTCGCTTGAGTTAGAGAAAAGAGAAGTCAATTCCTACATATAACAATGATTAAGAGGGAGAAGAGACAAAAATTCATAAAGACCAACCAACTCAACTTCATTATGGCTATTTGCTTGAAGTTGAGGATGAGAGTAAAATAATTGTCTCATTAAAAGTGATATCCATAGAAATACAGACCCAACAACTCAAAGAATGATAACATTTATAGCCCTTTTTCATTTAGAGTATATCTTATTAAAATACACGTAACAACACAAGGATCCAACTTGACATGATGTTGACTATGAACATGAACAAATGCAATACAACCAAAGACTTGAACCTCAAAGTTGTTTAGGGTAGGAACAAAAGGATGAAAGGTAAACACAAACTGCATAGGACTAGAGAGATTCAAAATGCGACTTGGCAACCTATTGATCAATTAAGCAATCATTAAAACTACTTCTCTCCAATATGATTTTGGCATTGTCATATAAAATAACAAAGCTCTAATAACTTAAAAAGTAGTCAATTTTTTCTTTTTGTAACTTCATTTTGTTGAGAAGTATCTCCACATGTCAATTCATGAAAAATTCTTTTTTTCTTATAAAAATTGAGATAAATTTTTGCTCGTATATTCTTGTCCATTATTTGTCCCACAACATTTAATTACTTGTCCAAATTGAATTTGAACTAAGTAATAAAAATTCATAAAGAGCTGATTCAGGCAATCGCTATCTGGGATCAGATGATGATATGAATTTAGAAGATTTGGCCAAAATAAAGAGTTGGCATGAAGTTGATGAATAGGACTGGCCTTTAATGTTTAGTTATAGAGAAAACTGTTCTGGAACTTATATTTATTTATGTGATGTAAATATTATTTTAAATCCTATATATTTTTTACAACAGTTGAAATTTTTATGTTAATATATGTAATGTATATTCAAGTTTTCCATGAAGAATATTAAATTTTATATATTCAGGTTTTCCATGAAGAATATTAAATTTTAGTTGTAATATTTATTTTTTTTACAGTATTTATTATTGTTATTATATTAGCATTGCAAAATTTAAAATTTTCATTTACATACAAAAACTAATGTTTCATTTCAAATGATTAAAAATAAAATATACATTGTACGGATTTTTTATTTTAGAATGTTACAGTAATTATATCTTAACTTAAACACTATAAAAGTGAGTTTATACCTAATAGTAAAAAATAAGAAAAATTTTAAAAATAAAAAAAATAAAAGTCTTATAGAACTTAAAGATTATTTTTCTCATAATATTTTAGATTATCTTTTAATAATAATAGAGACAATAATAAATAATTATAAATATAATAATAATAACTAAATCTTAATAATTAAGAGATATTTTTAAAACAAGTTTTGGTAGATTCAACTAGAAAAAAATAAAGTTATTCAATATCTAAAATGACAATCCAAACCTAATTTTATGTAAGTAACATATTTATGGGGTTGGATAAAGATTATATTTTAAATTTATTTTTTTAACAATATTTTGTGTTGCAAAAATTAAAATATCTAATCCAAAAATTAAAATTAAATTCAAAAAATTAGAACTCGGAACATTATGAATCCATCCAACAATTTTAAAACATTGACTATGTTAATAATCTAGAATCATATATTAATTATATTATTAAAGTTTATATCAGTAAACTAAAAAATTTTAGTAGTTTGATCATGTAATTCTTTTGGTTTAAAATTTATCCTCTAACTATAGTGTATGTGACTTGTGCGACTGCACTGGTAAATTCGTTATATTTTTATAAAAAAATATTATTTGAATGTGATATATTTATAAAATAGTTGCAAAGTTTACAAAGGCAACAAATTAAACTTATTTTACATATTATATTATTATATTAACTTAAAGAAAAAGTGTATATTTGTAATATTTAAATTGTTTTATGCAAATCTAAGAAAATATATTATGATTATTGATATTAAATATTTGTTATTTTAAAAAGTATACTAAAATAAATATAGAAAAATCTTTACATATTATCCAATTTATGGTAAAGCATTTGAAACAAAGTTGACAGTATATAATAGCAAGGGAAAAAAATCCTCACATAAGAAAGATTTTCATTTAAGCTAATTTATCATATTTAGATGTAAGATTATTTTAATGGTATATAAAAATCATAGGCATTAAATAATATCCAATTTACAGTGAAACATTTGAATCAAATTTGAGTTTATATAACAGCAAGAAAAAAAAAGATATCCAAATGGAAAATAGATTTAAAATATATATATATATATATATATATATATATATATATATATATTTTGCTTTAGAAGTAAGATGCTTTGAAAGGTATATAAATAAAAGTCGTAATTATTACAATATAATTTATTTCAGAATATACAAGTTGCTTGAAAGGTCGCGAAAGATCATGAAATCAGTAAAAATCTTAATTGTTAACTTGAAATGTCTTAGCTATTAACTAATCCTCTCAATTAACTTTTTAACACTTTTTTATTAAATAATTTTTCATATTTGAAATACCTTGGATAAAAGTTAGCAAATCTTATGAAAAGTATGGATCTCCAGAAAATACTAATAATAAGATAGAATTAACTATATTATAATTTAACATACAAAGCACTTGGAAACTGGAAAAACTTGAGTCTCAAAAAATTGTGTTTAAGCTATAACATTAAGTTCACGACACACAAAAAAAGCTATACATTAAATTAAGCTAGTAAGAAAAGCCAGGGTATCATTCAGCAGGGAAGCAAAATCATGGTTATAAAAGAAAGTAAAAAGAATAATATTCGTTAGAAATACATTTGTACATGCAACAATGAAGTCTAAATATAAATTTAACTCTAATGTCACCTACTGTGAAGATGTACCAATATTTTAGACGTACTTCAATGACATGCAATACTGGAGTTCACGTGTAGTTAGTTATGAACAAAACAGTGTCGTCACATGAAACTAAACATTCTCTAATGGATAGTAACTTTCAACTCCACCTTCAGAAATCTCTTGGTGCAAGATCTTTTTTTCAATAGGAATTAAACTTGAAAAAAAAGGAAGTAGAAACATATCCTTCACTTGTGGATAGCAATTGATTCGATACATCAAACATTGGAATTAAGAAGACATGGCGCATAATATAAATTAGTTGGCTGAGCAAAGTCCAAAATATTGTATTAACAGAAGAGAAGAAAAGAAAAACAAACCAACATTTTTGAAAATTTAAAATAGGAAAAAAAAAAAACAAACTAATACGCCTCTTTCTTGAAAATCCTTTCAATGACATTATGATCTAAATAGTCCCTTATTGTATGATAATAGACACTTTTGTTTTCGCAAAGAGCTGTATTTCTTTATTACTGTTTTTTAAATGATTATTTACACTAACAAACAGAATGTTCCACCAAAAGTATAAGCTAAAAATACAATCAATTTTTAATTCTGGAAAATGAAAATAACCTCAGCATAAAAATGCAATTCGATCTACAAAGGAAGATGAGCATAGGCAGCAGCAATGACAGCTCATGAAACCTTTTAATGGATCACAGATAGGTTTGGCATGAGCACCACAAACTGCAGCTAGTTGTCAAACCAAAGAGAATGGGCTTACACAACTTGAACAAGTCCAAATGATTACAGTTGTTACGGAAACTCAAGTTTGCAAGGCAACCCAAAAACCCAACTAAGGGCAATCTTGCAACTTTTCCAATCAAGTAGAGAATCATTCATAAGAAAAATTTAGCTATTTATCTGTACCCTTTCAAATTTTAAGATCAGCATCTAACGGCAAACTTCTTTCCCCAGTTAACGAGATTCACATAATATCATTTCAAAGTCAGCTAAAGCAATAAATTTCAGTTGGGGAAAAAATAACATTTTATTATATATGTTTCTCCTCTCCTTATTTTACGAAGCGATAATACAACAGTAGCTGGTTCGAGGTTTCACCTGCACACCAGCATTAACATCTACATAAATTTACAAAAATGTGTTAAAAGGGGACAAAATGAAAAGTTATCCATTAAATAATTTTACCATAAGGTTGCCATCACCTTTCCTCCCTCTATACAAGGACCGTAGCAGATAGACAACAAATCTGCTTTCTTTCAGCTAGCTACCTGGTGGTAAAGTTCTAGGTGCGAATAATCAAATATCAACAAAAGAAAAGCATAACGCCAAAGAGATGATTGCAATGGGCATGAAGCTATTTGAACAATTGTAGCCACCATCCCCTTCTACAGTAAGCTGCATTTATCATCTTACACAACGGGAATTGAGAAGCTTTCATTGTTAACATGATGCATTTGCTTTTGCACAGCCTTGACAGCAGCTACTCTAGCTGCATTGGCTGCTCTATTAGCAGCTGCCACTGCTCTGTTCACCCTTTCATCTACCTTGGCCACATCATAGGCTTTCTCTGCTGCTCGTCTTGCTTCCTATTTGTTTAACATATAAACAGTTTATAATGAAAATAGAAAGTTCATACTAATGTAAATTATCTAACTCTGCAATTTGTTGTCTTCTTCCATTTTCAAGGTTGTGCTAAATTTTTGCATATAAGACAATATGTACAGAAGTCTATCTGCAACCTCAACTTTTAATAAAATCCTGTTTCCTTCCAGTAATGTCTGAGCTTAAGACTCAAATTGCATCAAATATTTAATTAATAGCTACTTTTAAGTAAAAAATATGTTAGTGGCAACAAATATTCAACTAATACTGAAGCTATCATTTCCTCCATCCTCAAACTCACAAAAAAGCGCTAAATATTAAATGTAGTAGTTTTATTATAAAAATTTAAAGCAAAACGTAAGGGATAGCCAAATCTGAAATTCCCATAATTCAAATTGTCAAAGCAGACAAAGGAAATGAGTCAAGCAATAATAATGCTAAAGAATACTACCCAAGCAAAGTTAGCTTGAGAAAAGATTGGGACATCATTCTGTTATTGGAATTAGCATATACACAAGAACTAGCAATGACAGATTCAAGCAGATTCCAAACTATTATATCTAGGACACTGTAGACAAAGACGAGAAAATATTCAACATTATTCACCTTTTTTTTTTCTATTTATAACTGGGGAAAGAACACTAACAAGAATTACAGGAAATGATTCATAAATAACGTACCTGCACCGCATTAAGTACTTTGGAATGAGAGACACCAACAGGAGAAACTGGATAAGATGTGTTTTGTGTGCTTGGAATGTCAAGGACTCCATTTTGCCAGTGACCAGATTGGGTTTCACCATTTCTAAATGTATACATTCCAAGACCTTGCCTTCTTCCTTCATGCCAAGCTCCTTCATAACGATGGCCATTTGCAAAATGATATACCCCAAAACCATGCATCTTGTCTGCGAAGTATTCACCCGCATATGTATCTCCATTTCTAATTAAACAGAAGTAATCAGTTTCAACAAAATGCAATATATAAATTTTTCATAGTGAGCAAAGAAAAAGGTGGAAGACAACTCCAAACATAATTCAACAATAAGGTGATAATGTCCCAATAGTTATTCAACAATAGTTATTCACTTTGTGAGAAACCAGGAGGATGCAATGATTAAGCACCAATTGTTGCATCCCCAGGATCCAACTCACTAATGCTAACCACAATGTCAGATTTATAGGGAAAAATGAAACTGGTATCTTTCTAAAGTATCTACATAGTGCACTCATCAAAGAACAGATAGTATATTGAAACTGGGCCGAAGAGTTAAACCATGGATAAAAGCAATGAACTTCCATTTAACACAACTCTTCTCCCTAAATCTGAATCAAGATGATTGCAGAATCAAGGAACTCCCCTCTAATGATTTCCTCCCATTTTTATACCATCATTATTTCTTCCTCCCTAACCAACTGTTGATACAGTTGTCAACCGAACTGACTCAAATTCAACTGCTCTGTCTGTTCTCATCCTTATTCCTTCTAACATACGCCCTTTTAATTGGGTCTGCTAGCAGCAGTACCCCCACCCCTACCCTAACACACAAGTTTCACTTTGTGCCCCCAAGGCTAAATTCAGAAAAATTCTCCTTCACCCACTATGCTGCAGCATGCAGCAATCCATCACCTTCTTCCTGTGAAGGTTCCTACATCAACATCAATGTGATCAGGATCATATTTCTCATCATCCCTAAAACAGATCTGTCTTGATTTTCTTGTGAACCCCCCTCCTCAGCTTGTAGAAGTACAATGGTTGCAGAATTCGTTGTTGGGTCTCCTTGTTTGTTGTCTATGCAAGTAGCTGAGATCCAACTTCATATTCAGCTGTTTTGGAAGAACTCTTGTATGTAACCCAAGTTACAGTCTCAGTATCCTCTCCCCTGATTAGTACCTGATAGTCTAATCAATCTATTGAGCATAACCAATCATCTCTGATAAAGATTCTGCCAGGTGCAACTTTAATTTGGCCCTATCTTCCTCCTTCCACCCATTCAAGAAAATACATCTAAGATGTTCTAGTTCTGTTGATGCAAAGGACCAGTATACAGCTCAAACTATTCTCTCTTGAGTCTGTAATATTTGACAAATGTTACCTGTTTCAGATCCAATAGCAACAAGTGGATTCTTCCTCCAGAATTGTTGACACTTGTAATCACTGCTACACCTAAATCTGCTCAAGAGGGAATCTGCAAAAACAAGCTCCACCATTGGAACCAAGAAAGCACATGGCCCTCTCCATAGCACTGATCTTCAACACTATAATTGCACAAAAGGTCATTTTTTGTGGAAGTGCATCGGCAGTACTATTCTCCCGTCTTGCTCTATACTCAATTTCAAAGTCAAACCTAATTATTTTGGACACCCACTAAAACTGTTCTTCACTTAATAAATGTTGTTCTTCCAAGAATTTTAAGCTGCATTGGTATGTAATGATAGTGAATTGACGTCCCATCAAATAGTGCGTCTTTTTTGTACTGCCCACACCACTGCCAATAATTCCCGCTAGTATACTGACTTAAGTTGAGCTTTCTCAAACAATCCTTGACTCACAAATGGTACTGGTCTTCCTTCTTGCAAAAGTACAGCTCCTGATCCTTTGCTAGATGTGTCTGCTGTTTCCATGGATTTTGAAAAATCAGGTACTGCCAAGATGGGAAAGTAGGCAAAAACTGCTTTCAATTTATCAAAGGCGAGCTGAGCTTCCTCACCCCATTGAAAGCTGTTCCTTTTTCAACATGTGTGTTAATGGCTTGGTTATCTTCTCTTACAAATCTTTAATAACCAGGTAGCCCAAGGAACCCCTAGCTTTGATATCTTTAGGTACTGGTCATGACCAACCCCCTGTATGAAAGGCAGTCTTCTCAATGTCCTCTTCTTTCATCCTTATCTAATGATAGCCAGACTTTAAGTCTTATTTGGGGAAAATGGTTGCTACCCCCAATTGATCTAATAACTCATCAATAATTAGAATAGGAAACCTACCTATCGAGTACCATAATTGTATTTATAGCCCTATACTCTACGCAAAATCTCTACCCACCATCCTTTTTTTTTACTAAGATGATAGGGCCAAAATAGGGGTTTTTGCGAGGCCCAATAATTCCTGCTTGTAGCATCTATTTTATTATTTGTTAATCGCATATTTTTGGTAGTGAGGGCACTGATATGGCTGATGTTGGGGACTGTTGCTCCTTCCTTTAGGTGAATGGCATGATCATAAGCCACTTGAGGGGTAGGAATCCTTGAGAATTTTAAATTATCTCCTCAAAATCCCAAAGAATCTCCTTCTATTACTGCTGGAACTTGAGACTGCTCTAATTCCGTCTCATTCATCGTTTTATACTCAACCATAAATCCTTCCCCTTCACTTTTTAGATCCTTCATTAATGCTTTAGATGAGACCCTTGTTTTTGACAAGGCAGGTTCCCTTTTAAGTTTTAGCACTTGTAAATCCTAATAACTTCCAATTTTTAAAACTAATTCTCAAAAGTTAGCTCTTATTTCCCCTAGACTTGCAAGCCATTCTAACCCAGGCACTACATCTGCTCCTCCTACTTCAAAAAGGTAAAAATCTTACTGCACTTACACATTCTGTAATAAAAGGATGAGTTTTCTGCACTTTCCTTGACACCTCACCTTGTGCCCATCTCCAACCTCCACATAATAAGCTGATGTGCTCACTGGGTAGATTAAGCTCCACTACTAACCTCTTGAAAATGAAATTGTTGGATGCTCCACAATTATGAAGGCTACTACCTTCCTCACCTTTAATTCACCCCACAATTTCCATGATTTTTTTATGTTGAACCTACCATAGTGATAAAGAAAGCAGCAAAGCCTTGTAACTACTTTCTTGCTGCTCATGATTGAGAAAAGCTTCTGGTTCTTCCTCATTCCCACCCCACCTTCCATCAGTAACAACTTAATTGCCTATTTTTATACACAAGCTATGGCCTAAATTTCTCATCACATCTAAAGTAAAGTCCCTTTTCAACTTTTTCTTGCCATTCAGCATCTGTCAGACCTTTAAAACCTCTCGGCATTTCCTTGGATGCTTCTCCTCTTCCACTATTTCTGCTGGCTGTAGCACTTGTAGTGGATGGACCTGACCTGCTGTTGGTTGTGACTGTGGGCTCACCTGAGATCCTGTTTCTACTGAAGTGGGAAAACTTTTGAAGGAAAACCCACTCCTACTTGCTGGGTGGACTCCAACCCTAGCCACAACCTGATTCTTCTGACAATGTTTCAGGCTCATGCAACATCAATTCTGCCCAAATAGAACTGGTACCAAAAGAAAGAAAAGAAACAAAAGAACTCAATCTTGATTGATTTGGTTTCTGTTGATGGACCCAAGATCAGGATGACACCCAGATCAATCACAAGCTAGGAATAATGAATACAACTCAACTTCAGGCTCTTCGAGTGGCCTGTCAACTCCCACTATATATTTTTTTCCCTTGAGATTACAACCCACCCACTGCCTCTTTCCTCTTATCCATTTATACTAGTCTGTTATACTAACTATCACTAAATTGTTACATCTGAAGCTATTCTATTACATTTTCTCTTTTAATTCCCTATTTTGTACCCCTTTATTCCTTCTCATGTAAACGTTCTTCACTGGGGTCTATCAACCTCCTGCCTTGTGTTGTGTGTGTACCACAAAATGCTACTGGGATTGTGGAGCTCAATACCAGTTAACAGAAACTAGATCAGGAACAAATAGGAAAGAGATGAGCTTCTGTTGAATACCTCTATGCAACTTGAATCTGAATAAAGATGAATGCAGAATCAAGAAGGAAGATGGAAAAGAAGGAATACAGAGAAGTATCACTCACAGCTCCAGGGAATATGAGTCCTGGGCCTCCTGGCTCCCCATCCCAACCTCTACTCTAGATCTGAAACCCCTCATTGTTTTCCCCCAACAATTTATGCCTTGTCATTCCTATTTCTCCCTCCCCAACTAAATAACTGTTGATACAGTAGTTAACAGAACTGATGCACGTCTTATTCCTCCCAACATACACCTTTTCACTGAGGCCAACTAAAATGGTTTTTTTTCCTTTTTCTGCCCACTATTTTCAATTTGTAGAATAAAAAACAGCAACATTAAAATTTACAGCAAATAAGTAAAAGTCACACCATCTCAATCATCTCAAAGGACAGGAATGGTCAACTGAAGTATCTATATGGCTAAAAAT
This sequence comes from Abrus precatorius, assembly GCF_003935025.1. Lineage (NCBI taxonomy): Eukaryota > Viridiplantae > Streptophyta > Magnoliopsida > Fabales > Fabaceae > Abrus > Abrus precatorius. Next base: position 1,394,077 of record NW_020874439.1, on the reverse strand, counting down.
GTTGGGAGAGGTAAAAAGCTTTTATCTTAAAGCATATATTCACTAACCAATCTTAGATGGATTGGAACAGGTCAACATGAGAATAACTGGAAAAAATAAGTCTGTTAAGATCCAATTGCTAGGTATAGGACTTCAATCTCGCATTGGAAGTATGAGGATTTTAATGTGGAGTTTATAAAACCTTAGCTCTCCATCTAATGCAACGAACTTTTATGATATGGTTCTCACAGATTCTTATCATTATCCTTTAGACTGTGTGACTTGTTGCCTAGGTTGTGAATAGCACACAATAGCAATGCTATAGCAGAGTCGCATCATGTCACAGTGGCCAACCACTATTTCAAGCTCATTGCATTGCATTTCAGTGTCGCAGCTGTCATATCATAGATGCTATAGTCATGGAAATTGATATTTTTCACATGCATCTTGGCCACTATTGTGAAACTTTTTGGAAACCCAAAGATGTCCTAAATTTTTAACATTGCAAAACTATGTATGGGGAAGGGGTATTTTTGGGGTGTTTTTGAGTCGAAATAAGTAACACTTTAAATGAATTTAAAAAAGCTGATTATGCCTCTTCACACTTTCGCACCCTTTTTTTCTCTAACCCTTTACTATTGTGCAGTTCATCAATCCACTGCTCTCTAATGGCTTTCTGATGAGCTGCTAGTGTTTTTTGGGCAGTTTCTGGTGTTTCTAGCAAACCACTGTTCTTTGACCATTGTTCTATATTTTCTGCCAAGTGCTCTGTTTTCTCCTTTGTTTGCTATTGTCTTGCAAGTTGTTCTCCTCTCACGTTTCTCTTCTCTTCTCCTTTTTTCCTTATCTTTTTATGTGTTCTATTGGTTTCATTTTCTAGCTATTTTGTTTTTTTTTATATTTTGTCCAAATTTTCTACTTATTCACTTCTTGTTTTATTTGGTCTTTAATGTTTTGTTACTTTAAGGCATTGAGTTAAAGGCTTAAACTTGTTTATTTCCTTCACTTTTATTGCTATATACTTGTATATTTTGCTTAACTAAAAAATGTCATGAGTTTTGGTATTTGTTTCCTAATTTTTTACAATTTATACCTATAGCATAAGTTATGTAATTTATATAAAAAATTCCAAAATAAAGACCATCCTGCTATCCGCTATTCGAGATTGATAACTATGCTTCTTGCTATTGGTATAAAATACTGTGAAGTTATTAGCCAAAAAAAAAAAAAAATACTGCAAAGTTTGAAACTAAAGAATGGCCTTATATATAATGCCCTTTTCTCACATGAATGGGAAACCCTTCTAGATACACAACTACAATGAAAAGGGTCATACAAGGCTACACTTTAGTATTTACATTTGCATCTTATATTCTTATTTCTTAATAAATACAATAGAATCCACAATAATTACACATTTGTGCCAAAATAGCTTGGAATTGAAGAAATCCAATTTATCTAAAGGCTTAAGATGTGTTAAAAATGGAAGTCCTCAAAACATGGCTTCATAATATTGCATGACATATTCAACTCAGCAGTTGTCACCGGTAGGCAAACTGAAGGGCAACCCGAACATTTTGAAACATGAGATATTTTGACACAATTGAAACCACAAATGGACCAAATTGAAGACATTGAATATTCCATCGCTCATAAACACTTGAAACTCTATGAAACGCACAAAGGGAACAACGTTCATCAATTCACAAACCCTACTAACTCAGCACGCAACAAATAAAACAGACAAATCATGAGCTCGCATCTAATAAAACCTGCAATACCATCATTCTATCTTGCAAAAGAAAGACGGTGCAGAGTAAAGATAAACTGAAGCACATAGTCAACTAAATAACAAAACCTCCCTCCAACAGCCAACAATGGAACAACCACAACAAGATATTAGAAAAACAATTGAAACTCAACAAATAATGCACATTAATGTGCGCATAAACACACTCATAAACAAAAAAGCCCATGCCGTCTTAAGATTATTCTAATATCATTCCAAACTTTTGATTGGTTATCCATACATACCAAGATCAGGTCTTGAAGAAAACTAACCTGAAATGATAATGACCAAGGCCATGCTTAACACCCCATTTGAACTCCCCAACATACCTACTCCCATCCTCACAAGTGTGAACACCGCACCCATGACTCTGCCCATTGGACCATTCTCCAGCATAAACATCGCCAGTGTAAAACCTATACACCCCAAAACCATGCCTCAACCCGAGCCGGTAATGCCCGCGGTAACGACTGCCACGGGCCCATGTCTCAACCCCAAATCCATCATACTTGCCATCAACCCAATCCCCCTCATACCTCCCACTCCTGCTATAGTAGTAAACCCCACTCCCTGAACACTTCCCTCTGTGAAACTCCCCCTCGTAAACGTCGCCGTTTCCAAAAACTTGAACCCAGCACCCCGACGCCACGCGCTTCTCCGACTTCGGCCGCGAACCGATCGTCCAAAACACCGGCAGCGGCGCCGACGGCCGTCCGACCACGGCGGAGCGAGGTTTGAGCCGAATTGAAGGCAGCGGCAAGGGAAGCGCGAGGTTCAGAGAAAAGAGAAGCGCGGCGGAGAAAGCCACCGCGGAGAGAAGGTCTAAGAGGAACGATCGAGAGACGAGGAAGTAGAAATAGAGGAACGGAAGAGACAGCAACAAGAGCGCGCGTTGTCGCTTCAGGCGCCGTAGAGCGCGGAAGGCAGCGCTTTTTGCGGCGACGGTGACGGAGAAGAAGGCGGCGTTGTGGGACTTGAAGAGTGGCGGTTGGTGTTGCTTTTGGGTTCGTTGTTTCTGATGTTGGTGCGGTTGGGGCGGGGATATGTCTATTTCTATTTGGGGATAGAATTGGTGGCGATGATGTGCGTTCTTTTGGTGAATTGATGATTGGTATTGAAGTGGCGGTGTTGGATTGAAATCGGAAGAGACGCCTATGCTTTCTTTTCCGATCTGAACCTCTGATTTCTTTTGATGCATTACATATGGGAAACTCTTTCACTCTCACTCTCTCCACCAATTTCTCTTTCTTTGATTTAATTGAATTGAATTGAATTTTCCCTCTCTTCTGTCTCTTCCTTGATTGAGCCTTCTTTCCTTCTCTGTATTTTCTACCACTTTTCTATTCTCTGCCAATTCGGAGGGTGGCTTGTGGAATCAGCGTTTCTCTCTCGATGGATGTTTTGTGCGTGAGAATCGGAGCGTGCAAAGAGTTTACGGTAATGATGAGTGCAAAATGGAAAACGCAAACATAAAATAAGGAGAGAGAAGAAATTTTGAAACCATATTCCTTTCGGGTTTGGCCGTTTGGAAAATGTCTTTAGTCTTTACGTAAACTTCAAGGTGACCCCTTTTTTTCTTTTTTTCTTTTAAATTTTGAAGATTTTCTATGATAGATAATTTAAGGCGATGTCTGATTGGATTGTTTTTTCTCTTTTGGAATTAAACGGGCCTAAAGACCCACTCTCTGATTGGATTGTCAAATACAGCACTCTCGTTTCAGGTAAAGTAAAATAGAAATCAATTGATAAGACATATCAAATAATAATATTTTTTAATGGATATATAAAAAAGAAAAAACGTGAGACAAAAAACCTATGTTAAATTATATAAATTTCTTATAACATATCAGCATATAATTTAGATCACTGTATTCTCTCCTTGATTGTATTTTTCTTTTTTCTTTTTTTCAGTTTTGTAAGTTATAACTCTTTTAATTAATAATAATTATCTTATAATATTCATTTTTCTATGTTTGTTAATAGGTTTATATTAAATTGATAAATGAATGAGATTATTTAAATAAAATTTAAAATTAACACACTAATATACATATAAAATGTCCCACTTTATATCATACGTATATCACAGAAATCTTTTGCAATAACGTGTTTATTAAGTAATTTTATACCCATGTCTAATTATTTTAAACATGCCAAAATGACTAATTATTTTCCAGTATTCATTTTTATTAAATTTTAAATAATTATTATTATTATTAGCTATTATTCTTTTAAGAATATATCTGTAAATATATTTTTATGTCTCACATACTTACATTTAATAAATTTAAAATGTTACATAGTTTGCAAAGAAACTTTTAAAACATAAATTCATATTTTCATTTTCTTTACACGCTAATGTCTTTCAAATTAATTAAAACTCGAAAATCTATATTTTTATTTTATTAGTTTTCTTTATTATATTCATCCCTCAAATAATGTATAAAAAGAACTCAAAAGAAACAATAACTTATTCCCTATTCCTGAAAGAAATATAAGAGAAAATGAAGAAGGTTTTATTTAATATTAAATATATTTTTAGTTTTTATATTTTAGTAAATTTTTTATTTTAGTTTTTTTTTAATTTTTATTTTGTCTTGGTCTATACTTTTGTATGGATTAGATTAGTAATTGGGACTAAAAACAAAAATTTATAAAAAAATATAGATTAAAATAAAAAGAATTCATTTGAAAGGATTAAAACAAAAAATTGTTAAAATATAAGTATCAAGAAGATATTTAAGTTTCTAATTTATTAGTTAAGGTTACAAGTTATGATATTTACACAAGGACCTTGAAGATAAAGGAAGTAATATAAAATGCAATTACAGTATTTTGAATATTGTAACAAAATATAACAAATAACAAAGAATTATGAATCAATTTTCTTAGAATATTTTTTTAGAAAAAGGGTAAAGGTGGGTAGAATAGTACTTTTATAAAGACTATATACCAATCTTGGATTTGAGCAAATTATGATGTGTGAGCAAGTTGATGACTTGAAAGAATATGTGAAACATTTAACTTGTTTTTAGACACAAGTTTTCTGAAAAAATGATAGTTAATGACTAAGTATTTCAGGTGAGTGTGAAAGAAATGGTTTGTACAAAGACAAGTTGTACCAATATTGTTAGAGTAAACTATAAGAATAGAAATGGTGTCTTTAAGTTCTTGTAAGAGCTATTGCAACATAACAATGCTGCAGTGATTAAGGTAATAGTGTAGTACTCTATCTTTGTTGAGATATGTGCAATAATAGATTATTTTTTACAAGACAAAGAAATAGTATTAAGCTCCAAATATATAACGAAGGCACCAATAAATTTGTGATAAGTGGTGTCACCTCTCTGATTAGCATTTAAGTAATAGTAAAATTAAATTTAGATTTCAATGGTAAACTCCAAGTAGCAAAGAACTCATTTCAAAGCCTGCTTATAAGTTGACATGAGATGTTAGAAATGTTGAGAGAACTTGTTTACAAGAAAGATGATATATGGTCTCGTAATGGAAAGGCAATACGGAGATAGCCCGCTAGGATGTGATATAAGGAGGTTTTGAAGATGAAGGAGTCTAGTGCAGTGAATGGACATAGGCATAGAGACGAGTTTTGAGTTAGCCATGTTGGCTCACTAAAAAATTTCGAGAACATATTCTAAAATCTTTTAGAGAAAATCTATCAACTAGAGAACATTTGATGAAAGTGGTGAGGAGAGATAGGTCATTACTCGTCAATAGTAAATCACCATAGATTAGAAAGTAAGCCATTATGGAGTCATATTTATAAATGAAGAAAGAGTTGTCAATTCTTGAATTTATGAGTCCATGTTGAACCAAAATGTCCTAAGAGCATGAAACCAAGTGTGAAGTACTTCTTTGAGGCTATAAAGTGCTTTATGACGTTTGCATACATAATTGGAAAGAGTTGGATGAACAAAGCTAGTGTATTGAGACATATAAACTTCCTTCGAAAAGGTACCTCATGGTTGCATTCAAAGGGAATGAAAATTTTGCACGTAATCTTCTATGGAAACTAGTAAAAACTACCAAGGGATTATTTATGGCTCCTATAAAATACATTATTTTGCCTATGAAATAGATTATCTAATTAATTGTAACATCCTAATTTTTATTTATTACATTTGTTTTCAAATGGAAGAATTTCTTAAAAAAAAAGATTTCTTTTAGTTTAAGTGAAATTTTTTAGCTTTGGCAAGAATGGATAAGAATTGTTCATCTGTACTTTTGCTCAAGCGAAAATTTTCTCCCTTAAGCAATTTTTTTTCCACTCAAGCAAGAATAGACACCAGAAATTGGAGTTCTCTGGTAGATTTTCACTCAAGCGAGAAGCAAAAATTTTCGAGAAAAAGGGTATATAAGTAACTTCAATATTTTAAAATTTAGATTATAAGTCAAGCAACCTCTCCTTACTATTTTCTCTCTTTCATTTCCCAGAAAAACTCCCTTGAACCCCAAACTACTCTCAAATATGAGCTTGGACATTTGTTCCACTCACTCTCAAGTAAGTTTCTTGAAGCATAATCTCTTAATCTCATTTCTATTTCTCCATTTTCTCCTTTATCAAAAGTGCTCCACTTTGTAATATATAAGAAAAACTTAATCTTTTGGACAATATCTTCCATAAACCTTTTCACAAATCTTCTAATCAAGGTAATAAGAGCTCTATTCTATCATTAAAACGTTATATATATTTTGTGCTCATGAAAGTGTGATAGTATGCTTCTTTATGAATTATTGAAAATATTTTTAGGTTCATGTGTGTGATTATATACTCTTTTGTTTAGAAATATATGTTTGAATGAGATTATTGATAAATTATTTAAGTTGATCAAGTGGATGAAATATGTTTTCATTTTTCTTGATTGATATAAAATATATGTTGTATTGAAAATATACAATTTGGACTAAGTCTGGAGGTGTTTGACATTCGACATGATTAAATGATTTTATGATGAGCAATAAGAAGGGTAAAATTTTATTATAATGAGAAAGGAAAAGAGAGAAAGTTATTTTTATTATGAAAAGTGATAATAACACGTATGGATAGTTACAGAGATACACATAGATGTGAAAGATGGATGCGATTTTGAAAATTTGAAAAAAATTGTAAGATAATGAATACTTTTATTTAATTGTGCATGATTAATGAACACAAAAGTATCATAGACCTCACACTCATTTCCTAACCTAAACTCTTGACCATTCTTTTGTTAAAAGAGACCGCATTGGCACAAGAATACTAAGAGTGTTAATAGAATGTAACCATTATATACGAAAAATATTGTATGCGTATGATAATATTGTTGATAAGATTGTTATTATGAGTTGATTGGTGTGTTACTTTAAATATGTGTGTTATGAAATTATTGAATTGATCATGTTAGATAACATTTTCTTAAATTCAAACTAAGCCACAATTGCCCAAGTTTTTAGACTAAACCTACTCAAATTGATTTTGAAACTACATATGCTTTCTTAAATAAAATGTTTTGAAGTATAAATATGTTATTAAAATGTTTAATTAGAACTTTAGGTGATTAAATTAATTAAACAAAGATTTAGAGATTTTTATAATCCTTACAACAAAATGTAAGCAATTTTTACCTAATTAGTTATGATAATATGATTGAAGCAAGATTAGATGAATTTACATAGAGAAGATTAAATGAATTTTGACTAGCATGAAACTCTAAAGCTTAGTAAGAGTCCTAGAAAAATTGAATTAAAAACTTACGAGAAAGATGTTAAATACTCAAGTTAAATAAACTATTCTCATAAAATTTTAACTTAAATAATTTGGTTTGTTGCACTATTATATCCCATAAATCCTCTTGCAATAACATTAATTTGGCTAACTAATTAAAGTTCTCAAGAGATCACTAAGGTTGCATATCTTGTACCACAAGAAATTATACTTTACTTTGACTCGGTTGTAACATTGACTCAGTGGTGGTAGAAACATAAGTAATTAATTAGGGTATGGTAACATAGGAAACTAACAATTTGTAGAGTTTATTAGAAAAAAAAAATTGTAGAGTTTTGACTATTTTTTGAATTTGGAAAATCTGCAAGATTTTATTTTTGGTAGATTGATAATTTTATCTAAATTTTAAAGAATATTTAATATTAAATTGACCCATTTGACAAAACTAATGAATTTAGATAACGTAGAAATTGAGAATAGTTGAGTGAAAAGATGAAATAAACTTGAAATTATTGGTATGAAAATATGAAAATGATCTATCACGGATTAAAATATATAGAAAATTCTACTGTTTAAATTTCTAGTATGCTAGAATCACAATGACAACACATCTGATTTTAATGACACAATTTCAATCTTGTGTTAGACTTTTAATTCAGTGGAGGGAGTGGAATGGTCTAATGGTGATTTTTATAATAGAAACCATGTGATAGAGCTAGGTGTTGTGTCTTCCTCTTCCATTTTATTTTGATAATTTAAAAGTTTATCCTCTCTCTCCCCCTATATATATATATATATATATATATATATAATTGAATTCAGAATAAAGTTGAAACGTTAATTTCTTGTATACTTATAGAATAATATTAACAACACATAATCCATGCTCTTTTTAAGTATATTCTTTGTTATTGATTATAAAAATTATGTTAACTCTACTCTAAATTTATTTAAGATTCACTTATATTTTTACATATATTTTTAAAATTTATATTATAATTGAGAATATATTAAAAATATATCTTCCCAATAATTCTCACGATTAAACAGGAAAAAAAAAACCATACTCTTGATGGATGAATACAACAACCAAAATAAGAAGCATAACACAAGTAATTTTAAAATGAAGGCCTCTGAAAAATTACCAACTGAAGCTTATTGAAGGTTGAGATTCGGATCAAAAAGTAGTATTTATTTTTTAAAAATTTTCTCTTCAATTAATTCCTAAAAATCACAATAAGTAATTAAATCAAATTTAAAATTCATATATTTATTTTATTATTTTTATTTTTTTTAAATAAGACAAAATATGATATTCACATTATTATATAAATAAATGTTAGAAACATATTTTATATGTAAAAAAATATATATGTCTTTATTTTGTATGCTACTAAATCCTCCAACAACTAGCATTGAAGGCTCCTTATCCATTTTTTAGACTTTATTTTTCTAGCGAAGCTTGTGTCTCCTGTATTAATCAATGGGTCCATCCCCTATATTTTGTATTTGTTCATCATTGCCCTATCAATCAACATGATGTCTCATCACAATATATTGTACCATTAATTCACTATATTTTCTTAAGCTCGAGATATTATCCAACTGCTTTTATTTATTTTATGCGTTAAAAATTTATTTTTATTAAATTTATTTTTTCTTTTGGGAAGGTAATAATTTACTTTAGGAAACAAAAGGTGAGATTGCTTACATTTTTGTGTGTGTAGTAGTATTAATAAAAAATATTTTAATTTAATATATTTTTATTATTCACTAAAATTAATATCACTCTCTAAGACCCACTATATAAAAAATAACAACTACCTTATTCTTTTATTGTCTAAACGTATCAATATTTAAATATTATATAGAAAATTAACTAAATTTAATCATGTCAAATAAAATTAGGAGAGTTGGCTCTTATGCTATGTCAGGCACTCGCCATGCAAAATCATCTTTGAATAAGAATAAGAGATGTTTATGATGATAATAATAAGAGTGTTCCATGTATTTTAGCTTATTTTAAATCCTTATTTAAGCTTGATTGGCTATAATTAATACTCTCTTGATCTTCTCGTGTTATCTATCTTTTAACTCATTTAGGACAAATTACATTCACATGTTTCACAAAATTTTATTTGATATGTTTTTTAAATATTATTTCGACCTTCCATAATTTATATAACTGCATAAAAAATTAAAAGATAATTTATGTAACTGAGAAAAATTACAATACAAAAAAGATTTGAGTAATATTAAATGATATATTGTGTAAAACTGTTACATTAGATGAATTTGATTGGTAGTAAGTCCTTATCTTAGTTACAACCTTTGCATATTCAATACAACCTTTTTATTATAGGCCACTATAATGTCCTCCTCAAGTTCTGGTACATATTCATCAATATAAGGTGAATTCAATTTGCTTTTGTGGCCTTCATTTAGAGTCAAACTCCTTAAGTTATGTCTATTTCACAAAAGTGATAAAATAATACAAATACATACTTTTAGGCCTCTTATGTATAGAAACAAATATCCTACAATAATGCTTAAGTTTTATACAAACTAATTGAGATTTAATTTTACTGAATCTCATGCATATTCCAAAATATCAAAATGTTAGTTAATGTAATTATCACATACATACATGATGAAAGCTGCAAATCCCCAACTTGTCTAATAGAAAATAAAATTGACTAAATCTCATGCATATCCTAAAATATCAAAATATTAGCTAAATGGTGATTTTTTTCCATGGGGTGAGTTTCAAATAGTCCAATTTCTGTAATAATGTCCCAGACATATATATATTCTTTGTGAAAGAAATGCATGTTTAACTAATCGAACAACCTAAATCCCAAAAGATATTTTAACATTTCCAAATCCTTCATATGAAAACATGCATTCATATCTTGAATCATTAAATAGGTACCTGGTTGTTTTCAATTATAATGAGATCATTCACATATACTAAATTAACCATATTGACCTTTCTTTCAACAAGACAAAGAGAGAGTAATCAAATAGAGATTATTGAAACCTATAAGTCATAGGAGCTTGAAACAACTTAGTAAACTAATATCTAGGCACGTGCTTGAGGCCATTGAGGGATTTACAAAGTCACCAAACCATGCTAGGTTGGAGCACATGAAAACCATGTAAAAGTTAACTGAAAACTTCATCTTTTGTAATTTTCCATGTAGGAAACATTATGAACATTCATTTGGTATAACATAGTTTCTTGTAGAAACTGCTACCAATACTACATGCATCATCACCATATTTGCAACTCGAGCAAATGTCTTAGTATAGTTAATTCCTTCTGCTTGATTATCTATCAAGTTGACTTAACAAGTCTTTGTTAAAATATGATGCAAATTCAAAAATATAAAAAAATAGCATACTGGTATAACATTAAAGAAAAATTTAAGAAATAACTAAAGTTTTATTACTTAGATGTAATGTATTAATTAGAACCATTTAAAATATTTTCAATGACATTCAAGGTCGGTGGAGCAAGCCTAAATATAAATATAAAAAATCATGGTATTAACATTGTATCCTAAGTCTAAAAGTAATTAAAAAAAATAAAAATCCTTTCCACAACTATAATCATATCCTAATGCCTCTCCCATTCCAACTAATCTTTATTTCAACAAATCAATAACATTTTAAATCTACTACTTAATATTATAAATATTATTAGTAGTATTAGAGTTGTGTTCGATCATTTACCAAAGTAGATACAGTATTTAAATATCTCTAAAAAAATTTCTTGTATCTGATGAACGAAAGATTTGCATAAAGATTTGTCACAAATCCTCATCAAAGTATGCAGGAATTTTATGTAGTCTAGGATACAAGCATATGTTGTCTCCAATGACTTTAGTTGAAAATATGCATTAAACATGTTACAAACGTTCACTATGAAAGCAAGTAAAAAGGAGGGTTTGTTTGGTTTCCAGATTCAATGTAAAAAGCAAATAATGAAATTATCAAATTCAATCAATAAGATGTAACAATCCTTAGTTCATTCACGTGATTTTATCCTTATTCCTCTCAACATTCAATGAGACGTCCCTATTTTCAATAGGTATTTCTCAATGTCATCCCATTTCTTGTGGTGAATAAAGAATAAATTAAAGTGTTTAATAACTACACAATTTTAAATGTATACACATCAACATGCTTATTATATTTATGTCCTCAAGCACAATATTTAGAGTACATAATATAATATTACATACCATCTAAATTGTTTTCGAAATTATTTAACTATGAAACATTACAAGGACGGATAACAATCTAGGATAGCAAACTACACATAATACATAAATAAACTAAACTCCTTCTCTCCTCTTGACTCATTCCTTATTCATTCAACCCCTCTAGAGGAGGGTCGAGTTTAATGCCAAGGTATGCAGCTGTGTGGCAGAGAGGAAAAGGTACCTCCACTCTAGCTTCTCCCTGTATAATAGTAGGACTAATGTAAGGATTATTAATAGTAGATATAGTTAAGATAATAAAGCTTTGAAATATAATGGTTGGTTGGAGTCATTGAAACTCCACTCTCCAGTCCCCATACTAAAGGTCATGGTACGCGCATGGATGATTGGTGCAACTTCACTCATTCTGGATCCATATATATTTTGGACACATCACAAAAAAAGATAGGGGTGAGTACAAATATTCATAAACAACCTAATAGGCAATACTCATGTTTAAATGAACAAAACATCATTTAGACATCAACAATAGCAAGCATTAAACAATATGTTTGCTTAAATGAACAAAACAACATTCAAGTATCAAACAATAATCATTCAGTATCTTTTATTTATGAGTCCTCCATGGAGTAATTAATTAATTATCCAACATTTTAATTTTAGGTTGAGATTGGGAGTTCTGTGTCTGCAATCCAGCTAGTATCATAGGTACATCTTCTCCCTTCACCAGAGACAGAACATAAGTGCACAATTCTCACTTCATGATCACTACCAACAACCCACACTCAAACCAATCTTGGTATGCTCTAGTGCTGTCAGGATAGGCTAGCAAAGTTCCCACTGCCTACGGCACAAGTTAGCTAGACTTGATCTCTTGTAAGTCTTGGGCATTCTCCTATCACCTATGGTCAGACCAACACTATTTGCTCCTCGCCTGTATCGTGGTGTATTCAACCTCTTTCACAATCATAATCACAAAGCATATCATAGCCATTAATTGTCCAACAGGTAAATTATAACATTTCCATTTCAAGAGAACAATCAATTACATGGACATGTCTAACAATTAAAATTTTCCAGATTTCATGAACTAACTCGTAAAATTCATAACTAATTCAATACAAGTCCAAACATCATGAAATCACCAAGGTTTTCTTCCTTTAAATGTCTACTGTAATATAATATTACAGTAAAAATTCAAACACTTCTAGAAAATTCATTAAGCCTCAATTCATCTATGCTATTCTCAGATTAATTCACTAAACAGCCAGCACATTAGAAAATTTGTAATAAATTCATTTTTCATCCAAAACACATGAAACAAGTGAGTTTATTCTCCTTAACATGTCTATTTTTATGTAAAAATACTTTCAAAACTAAAATATTCACAGACATTAATTCGTGCTTTAGTATCTCAGTTCATGTCATAGAATGACACATTTCAACAATAGCATATTAGAAAAAATCATAAACCATTCAATTCATCACCAAAACTCATGAAACCAGTGGTATTCTTTCACTTTGGTTATCTAGTTTCACAGAAAAATATAATTAAAAATTTATAGCTTCCAGATTCCAGAGTAAGTCCTAAACATTCTCTGTCACTCACAGTAACAAACTTCTCAGAATCAGTTAATTAGAAAAGTCATAACTATTTTATTTTAAGTCCAAAATTCATAAAACCAATGAGGATATTTCTCTTATAGTCTCTGTTTTCATATAAAAATAATAATAAAATAACGTCACTTATACATTTTAAAACGAAAAGAAATTTCTCAGTAGTATGCACAAAATGTTACTCTCATACAACAACACCTTGAGAAAATCATAAGTAATTAATTTTAACTCCAAATTGATCAAACTCAGTGAGCATATTTTCCTTATAAATTATAATTTCATAAAAAAAAATACATAAAATACAATCACACTTGAATTCTAATACAAAAATGATTTAAAGTACACTATTCTCAGGAAAACATTTACACAACCGAATATTAAAAAATTCATAACTATTTTATTTCAATTCTAAATCAAGTGAAACCAGTGAGTATACCTCCAGTAAGAAGTCTATTTTCATAAAAAAATATCAATAAAATAACACTCCAAACACACAGTAAGATGAAAATAAGTCAAGATATAGTGCTCTAGAATACTATTTTCATGCAACAGGAATTTATAAAAATCATAACTAATTAAATATAAATCCAAATAAAGTAAAACCAGTGGGGAAATAATCTAAATTTTAGTATATTACTGAATAAAATACTAAAAAAAATAATTTCAAAGATTTTCTCATATTTTATATTATTTACACTTTAATCCTTATATTTTATAGTAATTGCAAAAAGGTCCTTGTCTCCAATTTGGTAAGCATCAAATTGTCCAGTATGTCTTCCATGTGTTCAAGGTCATTAATTTATGTCCAAATATGATTCGATTTATTCTCTTGATCCTACCACACGTGTTTCTAAGGTATTTTTAGTCCAAGTCTATGGTATTTTTCTATTTTTAGGTTCAATCTTTGAAATTTATTTATTTATTTATCATTATTATTATTATTTTTCAAAGGTTGTTCTCATCATTTGTCCATGTAGTCCATAGGTCCAAATATGTCCAAAAGTCCAAGGGTCTTCATCATGGTCACTTTCCATTTTTAATCAATTTCCTTTTAGAAGTTTCTTTCACAAATTTTTAAAATACTTTAGAAATTCATTTTGACTCCAAAATAATTTCAATCCAAAAGATGATCATGAATCCAACTTAGATATCATCATAAAATAAGTCACAAAATGAAACATGAAAGATTTTCATACAACTAATCACATAACAAGCAAAGTCATCATCAAATACAACACATTTTGTGGTTCCTAGTGATTCCCATGCATTTACTTATTTCAATCAAAAATTTAATCATGGATTCATCAACACACACAATTTCAATCTCAACCAAAAGGTTTAAGGCTCCCCTTGACTCAAAACTATTTAAACAAGGTATTCCCCTTGATTATGAAAAATATCCTCCCCCTTACTTGGTGTTTTTGGGTTGATATTGCCTTGATCTTTGGGTGATCCTTCTCCTCTTCCCTTTTGTTTTATTTCACCTTTTGGAAGTGAGTATATCCTTCCTTGGCCTCCTACTTCCTTAAGTTCCAAATAGTATAAAAAAAGAAAGTTGGGGGCTTGGTGGATTTTGTGGGGTATCTTGGTGTTTTTAGTGGGGTTATAGGTTTGATTCAAGATCCTTATGGAGTGGTATTGGGTGATCTAACTTGAGGGGTTCAAGTAAAGTGTTTGAGATGAACTTGGATGTGTATAGAGAGAATTGAGATGAAGAAAAAGTAAAGAGCTCTTGGATTGCATGAGAATTAGTATGAAGGGTCTTTTTCTCTTTCATGCATGGCTTTATATAGAAAATCTCTTGATGTTGGCCCACCCCCATGCATCTTATGGTTCCACCCTCTCTCTCTCACAATTCTTGGTTTTCAATTTTGGTTCCTTTTTGGCTTTTTCTACAAGCCTACCCATGTGCACATTTGTAAATGTCCAAAATTGCCCTTTCATGATAGTTTTATAATTCTAGTTAGATTTTAACCTTCCTAATTCCATTTCAACCATTCCAATTACTTTTTGAAATCTATTTAGTTCAAATCCAATGGCCATGGTCACGGTCCAATTAGATCCATTAGATGGGGATTAGTCCACAAATTATTCATCATTAGCCTTATCTTATAAGAATGCTCACCTTGTTATTTTGGCTTGATTTCATTAGTTCTTATAGAATATACTCATCCAGCTGAGATTAAACCATAAATGATCTTATCCATTAATCATGATTAGTCTCACATGGCTCTAATAGGTCATGTGGGTCTTTACTACTATTCCTAGCCCACTTTCTTTCATATACACGTGGTTTTTGGGCCTCTTCTTGGGTGATTTTTGGGTAATTTCTATACTTGCTCTTTTGGCTCCATATTTGCACGTCCATAACCTCTACACATGGGCCATCAATTATAAAAATTTCATAATTTATCTTTCATTTGCTTGTCCAAAATGGGCCTCCATTCTAGGTTTTTCTAGGGGTATTTTGGTCATTTTAGTTAAATTTTACAATTTTATTTATTTTCTATTTTTGGATCTTTCTAAATTTCTTGTAATTCATAAAAAAAAATATTTTAGATATTCTAAAATATTAAATAAATTTTATTATTTTTTAAGTTTTTATTTCCTTTTTATATTAGTCGATTATTTACCGATCGGACTTGTTTCGGTAAATTTTATTAAGGAAAATTTTAGTTCTCAAGTCTCTTTGTACTACTTACTTTTAATTAAATGAGGTTAACATGATGCAAAATCATTCATGAAATGAGAAAAATTTAGGGTGTTACATTCAACACTCTTCCTCTTCTTTTGAATTAGATTAATTCAACAAGCGAGAATCAACTTTAAAACTCCATACAAATTTAAGCAAATTCAATGGACTCTAATCCCTCTTCCCAAAATTACGTAACCTCATAAATAAACTTAGAATTAAGCAACCTAAGTTTAGAATCTCATTAAAAATGAATTAGGATTAATTACGCAATATCTCCCTCATTCAACCATTAATTCAATTCAAAGGATTGGGAAAAAGAAATTCATGAAAGAAAGGAAATTGTATTAACATTCATAACCCAAGAATTCAAGAATCCAAGTGAACTCACTAAGGATTACAAAAGATTTAGCTCTCCATGAGGATAAGTTTCACAAATACAAGATGAAAATAAAGAGAATTCAATGACATGAATGCAAAAATCAAAGGAAAGTCGAGAGAAAATGTAAATCAAACCCTAGGTTGGGTCCTTGACTGTCACCCAAGGCTGACCTAAGCTTTGCAAGTGTTCTCAAAATGGTAAAAATCTAAAAGTGTAAAAAAACTCTATCCTAATTCCCAAAAACCTATATATACTAAGTCTGATGCCACTTCATAGTGATCACTCATGTTTACAAGAGTGAACACGCGTAGCATTCTTTAGGCTTTCCTCTTTCTGTAGTGATCATTTTTATGTATAACAGTAGTCAATTTGGGCGCGCATAATTACTCTCACTTATGAGAGTGAACATTCACAGAGTGTTCTAGTCTAGACTTCACTAGAGTGATCACTTTCACTTATGAGAGTGATCACCCGCAAGGTCCTTCAACCTGGGGCTTCTAGAGTGATTACTATCACTCACGAGAGTGATTACGTGTAGGCATGGTGGTTCTTTTTAGCTCTGGAGTGATCACTGCTGCTTCTGAAAGTAGTTACTTTGTCCTAACCTTTGGAATTGGCTTCCTAGAGTGATTACTATGGTACCTGAGAGTGATTATTCTCACTTCATATTTTTCTAAGAGCCAAAAATTCATGAAATTTGTCTGGAATTTCCTACACAATTATTCAAATGATCAAAATTGCAAAATATATTCACAAAAATTAGTGTAAATAAGGTAAAAATTAAGAAAGCTATAATATTTGACTTAAATGAGATTTTTATATTATTTACAATTTCTAAGTCTATTTTTCTATTAAAAATCTATAAAAAAGATAAACAAAATATCTATAAATTGTGGATTCATCACAACCCCAAACTTAAACTTTTGCTTGTTCTCAAGCAAACCAAAACTTGAGAAAATTGATGTAAAGGGTTAGATTTATCCCAAAAAATTTCTCAAAGATTTTCATTCCAATCTTAGACTCTAATTGGCACTTCCAACACTTCCAAAATCATGGATTCATTTAAAAGAGAAATCAAACTCATATAAATTATTTTCATACAAAGTCCCACTGAACTAAAACAAAAATTTAGCAAGGTTTCATGTAATTCACACAATGCAAAGAAATTATCTAGCTCATAAGATAGTATTTCACTCTTTACTCATCAATGTTTTATGCTAAGTGTTTTCCTCAATTCATACATTTTGCTTCACCCTATCATATGTTTGCCCATTGATGACTCATATTTTGTTCCCACATTTATAGTCTTATTGCATCCTTTAGATGTCTTTTTATTCCCTTATTTCTTCCATTAGTGTGTTTTTGCATTTCTCACATTAATTAGGAATTTTTGTAAATACTCATTTTTTTTTAGTTTCATGTTTTCTATTCTGACCTTTGTTCACTAATCTGGCCATAACTTTTTCTGTAGATATCCTTTTTGGCTAATTCTTTTTCCATTGGATTCCTTACTTCTAAGGTTTCAATTTGGACATATGGATCATGCTATTTGATGTTCAGAGCTATTTTCTATGAATTTTAGAAATTCAGTCTTTTAGCTTGACTTTTGTATTGATTTTGTATTGCTTTTGTTTTTGCAGTTTTATTGTATTTATTTTCGGCCCAGCCCTGGCCCATTTTTTTTTATTCATTTTGGACTACTATTTATAGAGGTCAGGGGCTGATTTGGAAGCACACTTAGTTCATTTTTTTTTAGTTTTGTAAACTTTTTTTAGTTTTATAGAGGTCAGGGGCTGATTCAAAAAGACTGTCACGACCTCTTTCAATAAGGAACCGAGAACATTATGCAGTTCTGACAACTAAGGTGGTAGCGCTAATTGATAGGCTACTGGTCTTCTGCGATGTAATATCTGATATGATCGTATAAACTTAGGCGTTAACTTCTTGGCCCTTAAGGCTTGTCCCACACCTGTGGTTCATGACACTCTCAGGAATACATGATCACCAACCTCAAATTCTAAAGGGCTTTTGCGTTAGTCAGCATAAGACTTCTGTCGACTCTGAGTAGCTCTAAGCTTTTCTCTAATAATTTCAACTTTCTCCTTAGTTTCTTGCAGCATTTCAGGCCCAACTATTAAATGTACTCCATCTTAGAACCAATAGATAGGGGTTCTATACCTTCTGCCATATAGAGCCTCAAATGATGCTATGTCTATACTCGAATGGTAGCTATTATTATAAGTGAATTCTACCAAAGGAAGCATATCCCCCCAATTACCCCTCTGCTCCACAATACAAGTCCGCAACAAGTCTTCTAAGGTCTGAATAGTACGCTCAGATTGACCATCCGTCTGCGGATGCAGAACTCAACCTTAACTACGTGCCCATAGCTTCCTGGAAACTTTGCCAAAACTGATAAGTGAATCGAGGATCTTTATCGGAGATAATACTAGAAGGTACTCTATGCAACCTGACAATCTCTCTGAGGTATAATTCTACTAATTTCTCTAAGTTATAGGTCATGTTGATCGGCTGTGCACTCTTAGTCAACCTGTCAACTATGACCCATATGACATTATGATTTTTAATTATTTTGAGCAGATAGGACACAAAATCCATAGTCACATGGTACCACTCCCACTCCAGAATTTCCATTGTCTACAACTCTCCTGGAGGACTCTAATGCTCCGCCTTTGCCTTCTGGCAAGTCAAACAAGCTTTAACAAAGTCAGCTATCTCTTGCTTTATGCCTAGCCACCAAAACATCTGCTTTAAGTCTTGATGCATCTTGGTAACGCAAGGATGAATGTTAAGACTAGAGTTATGTCCTTTTAGAATTAATCTCTTTAATTCAGCATCTCCAAGGACACAAACTCGACCTTG
The DNA here is from genome assembly GCF_003935025.1 of Abrus precatorius. NCBI lineage: Eukaryota > Viridiplantae > Streptophyta > Magnoliopsida > Fabales > Fabaceae > Abrus > Abrus precatorius. The sequence goes on along the minus strand of NW_020874439.1, from coordinate 1,374,787 downwards.
GCATCTGAGAATACCATTAGTACCTCTACTAAAACCTTCTGTCTTAAGAGAAATACGATCCGACATAATATAGGATCCCACAGTTGTTTGTCTTTAATTTCCCGAAAGAAATTGTTAGTTACCACAATTCTACCATAACTAATCTTTCTAGGTGATAAGTTCACATGTAAGTTCAGGTCTCAGAATTGTTCTACCAAAAGAGTTTCACTAACTCTTAAGGAGAATGCCAAAATTACATTCCTGCTTAATGCATCAGCCACCACATTAGCTTTTCCTGGATGGTATTGGAGCTTAAAATCATAATCCTTAAGGAATTCAATCCAATGCCTCTGCCTCATATTTAACTCTCGCTGATCAAACAAATAATTTAGACTCTTATGATCACTATACACATCAAACTGAGCTCCATAAAGATAGTGTTGCCACACTTTAAAGCAAAAACTATGGCAGCTAGCTCAAGGTCATGGATTAGGTAATTTCGCTCATGAATTCGCAACTGACGAGACGCATAAGCTACCACCCTCTTATTTTGCATTAACACACGCTAATCTTTGATGGGAAGCATTACAGTACACCTCAAATGATCAACTCGTATCAGGGAGAATTAACACTAGTGAGGAAGTTAGTTGCTGCTTCAATTTATTAAAACTTTACTCACATTCCTTAATCCATACAAAGGATTGATTACGGCAAGTTAACCGTGTCAATGGTGCAGGTACTTCACAAATCCCTTTATAAATCTCCGGTAATAACCCGCTAGACCCACAAAACTATGAATCTCTGTGGCTGTCTTCGACCTTTCTCACTGCAACACTGCTTCAACTTTGGAAGGATCAACTGTAATTCTCTTAGTTGAAATAATATGGCCAAGGAATTTCACTTCTTCTAGCCAAAACTCACACTTAGACAATTTAGCATACAACTGTTTCTCCCTCAAAACACTAAGTACAATCCTTAAATGCTCTGAATGTTCCTCTGATGAACTAGAATAAATCAAGATATCATCAATAAAGACTACCACATACTGATCTAGGAAAGGTTTGAAGATCCGATTCATGTAGTCCATAAACACTACCGAAGCATTAGTGACTCCACAAGGCATCACTATATACTCGTAATGACCATATCTAGCGCAGAATGTCGTCTTTGGGATATCTTCATCCTTTACTTGGATCTGATGGTACTTAGACTTCAAATTAATCTTAGAGAATACTTTAGCGCCTCTTAACTGGTCCATCAAATCATCAATCTGTGGCAACAGGTACTTATTCTTAATTGTCAACTTATTCAGCTTACAAAAATAAACACATAACCTAGAACTCCTATCCTTCTTTTTCACCAAGAGAATTGCTGCTCCCCTAGGTGATACGCTCGACCTAATCATCTATTTCAGCATTAGATCCTCAATATGCTCCTTAAGCTCTATTAACTCTTTCAATGCCATTCTGTAAGGTGCTATAAACACTGGTTCAGCTCCAAGAATTAAGTCTATGGCAAACTCCACCTCTTTACGTTGGGGTGTTCTAGGAATATTCTCTGGGAAGATCTCAGAGAATTCTTGTACTACTGGTATTGACTGCAAATTCTGCTCATTCTCTGTATTCATATTGGCTAAAAGAACATAACAAGAGAGCCCTTCACTCAAAGATGTTTCTACTTGACAGGTAGAAGTTAGCTCAACACACGTCGGCTGCTTAAGAAAAATCAGACACCTCTATCTACAATCAATTAGTACACGATTGGAAGTCATCCAATCCATCCCTAAGATTGCATCTAGTCCTGACATCGGGATACAAATAAGATTTACCTTATACCTTTGTCCCTCAACTACTATGGGACACCTAACACAAATTGTCGAAGCCTTGATCGAACTCAGAGTAGGTGTCGATACTACCAATTCACATCCTAGATCGCTCACGGACAATCCTAAGTTTCTCACACAAATATATCTAATCCACTGCTTAGCCGCATCCGGCCCATCAACTTTAGTAAACAGAGAAGGATCGTTCTTCCTAAACTCAGACAATCCCTAATATTCAAGAGGAGGTACAGTTAAGGTAGTGACTGTTGTTGTCGTAGTGGCTTGATTTGCAGCCTGTTGCTGTTGTATCATTTCTAGACTTTTGGCTCACTATGACTATTATAGCTCCATGGAGTGAGCCATTTGGTTCACGTCAGCAAGAGAAGGAGGGTTTGCAACAGACCTTCTCAGTCTAGCCATCTTAATATACAAAATAAAACTAGCTAAGATTACCAACATTCAACATATTAAACAATACCACCACATAGCTATATCCATAGATTCAGCTTACAGTGATATATTCATATTAAGTATATCATAGCAATTTAATCAATTTAGCACTTAGCATAACATCATATCAGCATTCACACAGCATAGTAAGCACACTTATCTCAACAATCATTTACAACTTAGTTTAACAGCCTATTATTCATGTAACATGACTCACCTATAGCTCACTCAAGTATCATATACCAAAATTTCCTACATCTGTCATGTTTGAGATCCGATGTGATCAAGCTCGTTCTCTCACAACTTGATGATTAGAAATTATGGTATATGATTCACAACTAAGACTCACCTGCCTAATATGCACAACTGACACCTAACAATCTTACTTTGTAGGCTTACCTAGACCATGCTCTGATACCACTAAAATGTCACGAACCTTTTTTAGAAAGAACCAAGAACATTATTTCTACACCACTTACTTATTTAAGATAGATAAATAATGGAGAATATAAGTATAAAATTCACTTCTCATTCAAAATAAAACAACGTTTTACAACAAATATCCAATAGAACAACATAATATTATATTTAGTTTATAATATTCAAAATACACAAAATTATACTACATAGCTTCCTCTATATGAGGTCTCAAAATATAAGGAAAAAGGACTTTAATTCAAAATTACGCGACTCTATCTTCTAACATTTCTCCACTGGCCCATCAGCCTGTGAAGTAGATGCAACACCTGCTAAATCTACTCATGTACCACCATACGATCATCGTAGTACACATGCACACAACAGCATAGACAAAAATGCAAGGGTGAGCTTACAAAAATAAAATAAAATCATATATATAGAGCAAAATATTTACTCATAGTAACAGCCCCATGCATTCTCAGGCCATCTAATGCGCAACATGAAAACAGTTTTCAACTGGTTTCAGAGTCTAAGTAATTCAGAAGGAACCGAGCTGGTCCGGGAGTGACCCATTTCGGTATCTGGATCCAAACAGCACAACACAGCATAACTCAGCATGCTCTATCGTTACACGTCTAACCACCTAAATGTGTAACTCAGCTCTATAATGATGCAAGACATATATCTTAGCATGATACAACACGGCTAAAATTATTTCAACACCTCAGCTATGACAAGTTTATAATAAATTAGCCAAATCTTAGTGTTATTAAATTAGTTATCAGCAGCTACAACATAGAAAAACAACTTTCAAGTATTAAATCCTTTATATCTCAGCTTTTATCAAAGAGATCTAACAAAACTAACTGAAACCTTTCTTTAATAGCATACCAAACTGTTCAAAATATAGTTCATAGGCTAAAGTAAGCTCCCCTTTACCTTAGAACGATGATTCACACTAGATCTACTGAATATTACATGTTTTAACGCAAGATTCACTAAAGATTTAGCTTTAGAATGTTGTCTCTCCTAAGAACACCATGAACTTCTATGAGAAAGAGAAGAAGAAGAAGATAAACAAACAGTGAATCTAACTTCAAATTTAGAGAAACTTACTTCAAATCCCTTAGAGCGGACATAAAATCACAAATCTGGAGAGAAATCTAAGTTTATGAGGGTTTAGTATGAGAGAAAATGGTGATAATGGCCTTGGAATGAAAAGTGTGAAGAAGTAAAAATTTCGTGCAAAGACCCCTATTTATAGAAAAAAAATTTTGGCACTGTTCACGCTGGAGTTGCTGTTCACACCACATTACTATTCATACTGGAATTACTATTCACAACGCCACTGTTCACGCGTTTTGCACTATTCACTGACACTGTTCACCAACATTGTTCACTTTTTTTTTAATCTGCATCAAAATCTATTTCAATACCAAATAATCCTTCAATTAACATTTAACAAGTACAAAATGTTATAGATTACTCAATAATAAATGACAAGCCTGGCAATAGTTGATAGGGCTTTGGCTGATTTAGGTGCTAGCATTAATTTGATGCCATATTCACCAATTAGGTTTGGGGCAACCTTGGCCAACTAGGATGAGTATTCAACTAGCTGATAGGTCAATTAAATATCCTAGGGGTATCATTAAAGATGTGCTTATAAAAGTGGACAAATTTATTTTTCCTGTTAATTTTGTGATTCTTGATGTGGACGAGGACACTGAAGTCTCCTAGATCTTAGGTCGTCCATTTTTAGCTACTGCAAAGGCTATAATTGACGTGAGTGATGAAAAGTTAATTTTGAGAGTTGTAGATAAAAAGGTCACTTTCAAAATTCCTGATGTAATGAAAAAGTCTTTGAAACAAGATGATTCTTGCTACTTCATTAATGTAATTGATGATTATGTTTCTGATTATGCATAGGAATTCTTGATTTTAGACCCATTGGAAAGAAGCTTAGTTCATGAAGGAGGAAGAGATGATATAAGCTTTCTAACTCAAGAACAGTGGTGTCATTTAGAAGCCACTAAGCCATTATTGAAAAAGAGGGACTTTGAAGTTTTGGAGTGGAAATCAGAGAAGCAACCTAACCCATCCATTAATGAACCACCAGATGTAGAATTGAAGGCCTACCATGGTAAAAAAATAAAAATCAAAAGAGATAAACGATTTCAAAAAGGTGATTTAGTGTTGTTGTACAACTCTCACATCAAATTATTCCCAGGTAAACTCAAGTCCTGTTGGTCTGGATCGTTTACTGTGCATGAGGTATTTCTTTATGGTTAAATTGAATTAACCCATCCAGAAAAAGGAAACTTTAAGGTGAATGGACATACGCTGAAACTGTACCAAGGGGTCAACTTCAAACTTTTGCAAATAAGGAGTTTAAACTCCTCCATGTTAAATGTTGAATTACATTAAATTGTTTAGGTTGGGTAGGTTTAGTTTATTTTAATTTAGTTATTTATTTGCTTATTTATTTATATTTTTTGTCTTAAAAAATAATAATAAAAATAAATAAATAAAAAAAGAGAGGACAGTGAGATACACGACCACTTACACAGTCATGTACATGGCTGTGTACTTATGTTTCACGTTAAATTTGTTAGGCAGTGATGTACACGGCCAGATACACAGTCGTGTACTTTTATTTTGCTTAGATATGGGTCGGACAGAGATGTACACACTTGGTTTATACGCCCATGTACTTTGTTTCCCTTTTGATTTTGTTAGGCAGTGACTTACATGGCTGTGTAGATTTTGCGACAAATTTAAACGCTCCCCCTCCCCTGTTTCTTTATCTCGTGTTGTGCCACCTCTATTTTTCTACACACCCACCATCCAAACCCCATATCCTTTTCCTATTTCTGAGTTTCTCACTCCCACTCTACCACTTTGAACTCGCCCCCACGCTCTCCTCCCATTTCTCTCTACTCAGATGATGCTAGTGCAGTATTTTAGTCTACAATTAGGATAGTCTTAGTTGTTGGATTTCTTTTGGTTTTGTTATTTTCAGAATTTAAATTCCTCTTGTTTCTTTATTGCTTTTTTTTCTTCATTGTGTTATTTTGATTGATCCTTTCCTTTTATCATTTTGAACTGAGTTGAATTTCCCTATAAATTCATTTTGAACAGGTTTCTTCTTCATTTGAATCTCAGATTAGCTGTGACTCTCACCACTCTTTGCTTATTTCTATTGCTTTTCAGGGAAGTTTTAGTTTGCACTTCAATTCTTATATTTGATTGAGGACAATGGAAATCTTACAGTGTGGGGTGGATACTTATAAATGTTTGAACTGAATTTTTGTTTTGTTCTCAAGCAAATATTGAGTCAGTTTTGCTTTTGCATTAGAAATGATATTCTTGGATAGTTTATATAAATAAAATGTTTTGTTGACAAAAATCATATATAGTTATTTTGGTTATTTGAATTGTGTTTTCAATTATTTCTCGATTGAAGTATCATAAGACTTTTCTGATTTGAGGACCTTGAATCTATGCCAAATGTTTAAGAAAATATGCAATTGATAGAATATTTAATATTTGACAAAAAAATTGGGGCTTTGCTAAAAAATAAAAGAGCATGCCACAGAAGCATATCTAGTGGAATGTGGATTGCAGGCAATGTCCAGATACCACATCCTAGAATCCCAAAATTGTTTGAGGTACTGATGTGGAAATCAAGGGATGAAATTTCCATTAATACCTTGTGCTAATTGGGATGGAGCATAAGATGCACCCTGTTAGTCGATCATGGCTCAAAGTGAAGAAAATTAAATAACGCCTTATGGAAGAATTCAAAGTTTTGAGTTTGATTTTTAAGAGCTAATGGTAGAAAGGTCCTTATCCAGTTCTGTTTGAAGTTACAAACGTTAAAAGAAGGCACGATTTGATGTTTAAGAATTATTGTTCCTCTAAAAACTTAAAAAAATAATAACAATAATAAAAATTCAGGAATTTTATTCTTTGTTATCAAAGGTAAATTTGATCCATTTCTTTGCTTGGGGACAAACAATCGTTCAAGTTCGGGAAAATTTGATAAATGCCTTCTATACTTGATCCTATAATGTAATTCATGAATGATAACTAAGATTTTTTAGCTATTCATTGAGAGAATTTATTATTAAGTATATTTTATTCATATTTCAGGAAAAAGGATCAAGAAGTGAGAGCTTAAAGGATATTAGGAATTGAAGCAAGAAAAGAACCAGAGATATACACGAGCAAGTACACGCCCGTGTATATGAACGTGTATCTCACTAGTCGTGTCAATTAAAGTACATCATCAAAACCAGAGATTTACATGATCAAAGTATATGGGCGTGTACTTTTCAGACAAGCTGTGAAGGGCAAATGTTAGAGACCAGAGATGTACACAGTGAAAGTACATGGTTGTGTACATGGGCATGTACTTTTAATGTATGTCAGAATTAAACTTCTGCGAGAAGATGAGCCTTTGGACTACTCATATAAAAGGAAACTTGGCATAGAAACTTAAGGCACGCTATTTTTGGGAAAGAAAGAGTAAGTGATGGCTGGAGAATGGAATCAAGTTCTTTAATTTCTCTTTTTTGTAATTGTAGTTTCTACATGTTTAGGTTCTAATTTTCCTTTGAGTACCTAGATGTAATGAATTCTATGTGACCAAACCTTTAGGAATTCTTCTTAATGTTATTTCATGTTCTCTTCCCTTGAGTTTAATTAAGTAGTATTAATTGTCTCCTATCTTATTTTCTTGTTTGATTTTGAGTAAAAATTCTGCATGAAATTACCATTACTCAATTAAAAGGACTTGAATGTATTTCTAGAGATAGAAAGACATAAGTTTTCTGTATTAGGAATAACCCTAATTATGGAATTCATAATGAACTTAATGCAACTTAGGGGAACTAATTAAGGAAGAGATTTTGATTATTCAACTGAAGGTTAGGAACCATTATCCTTGAGAAAGGTATTGGTTTATTTCAAGAATTCCTGTAGCAACAAGGGACTATAATTAAGTAGTTGAAGGAGAATTTCAGTTATTTGGACACTTAAGAGGATTTACAGTCTAGATACTCACTTATATCTCTTGAATACACTTAGTCATATTTTTCTAGATTTTATTATCATAGAAATCTATTTCTTTTAAATTACTAATTTCTTAGGTCAGCATAATTTATTACACAATTTCTTTGCTTATATTCGTTAACAATTGAGGTAATCAAGGAAGTAAATCTTAGTAACAGTTCATGTGGATATAACACTTGGTACTCTATTTTTTGTGATATTACTCTGACAATGGGTGCACTTGCCTAATAAGCAATTTTTATATATCAACCTTGCTCCACCATAAAATGACATTGCTCAAAATTTATTAGAAGGTTAGTGTCAATGCATCTGTTCAAAACTTTCTCTAAGTTGACTAAGCATGTAGAAAAGGATAGGCCATACACAGTGAAATCGTCCATAAAGACTTCTATAATACTCCACTAAATCAGAGAAAATGCTTAACATACATCTTTGAAATGTGTCAGGAGCATTGTACAAGCCAAAAGGCATTCTCATATAGGCAAAAGTGCCAAAAGGGCATGTAAAAGTGGTTTTTTCTTGGTCTTCAAGTGCTATGTAAATTTGAAAATAACCAGAAAAACCATTAAGGAAACAGTAATGAGACTTACCAGCTAACCTCTCTAACATCTGATCAATGAAGGGCAATGGAAAATGATCCTTTCGGGTTGCTTGGTTTAGTCTCCGGTAGTTTATACAGACTCTCCAACTATTATGAACTTTGGTGGGTATTAATTCATCTTTCTCATTCCTCACCATAGTGAGTCTAGATTTCTTTGGAACACTTGGACAGGGCTGACCCAAGTGCTATCTGAAATAGGATAGATGATTCCAGCCTGTAGTAACTTGGTGACCTCCTTCTTCACCACGTCTAAAATGATAGGATTCACCCTCCTCTGAGGCTGTCTCACTGGTTTAGCACTCTCCTCTAATAGTATCCTGTGCATGCACAAAGAGGGGCTAATTCTAAGAATATCAGCAAGTGTCCAGCCTACGGCTTTCTTGTGCCTCATTATCACTTCAAGGAGTCTCTCCTCTTGATCAACATTCAGCTTGGTAGAGATTATCACTGGGAGCTTTTCATCTGCCTCTAGATAGGCATATTTCACATGTTCTGGTAAGGGTTTTAGCTCTAGTGAGGGAGGTTGCTCCATAAAGGGAAGTGATTTGACACTTTCAATGGAAGAAATTTCTGCAACATTCAAATGAAAGGGGTTAGATTCAATTGTACTTGCTGAACTCAATAAATCACTTTCTACCCCTGCTAGTTTTTCAATCTCTTCAATATCATAAGTTGCAGAACTTACATTCAAAAGGTCAGAAATACAAGTGTCACACATAAAGAAATTATTACAATATTCACAAATGGAAGTGTCTATACATTCAAAAAAAATTAAGAGAAAAGTTATCTTCTAAAAACTCTAAAAATTGTTCATCTATCAGAGCATCAAACAGATCAATATGGAAAATTGAATGTTCTTCAGATGGATGCTTCATGGCATCCAATATGTTGAAGCGCACAATGGTCTCCCCAAACTCCATGGTAAGTGTCCCAACATGCATATCAATTTTCGTTCTTTCAGTCTTCAAGAACAGTCTTTCTAGGATAATTGGTGTAGCATTCTTCATTGAGTCTCCCTCTTGCATATCCAAAATGTAGAAGTCAGCTGAGAAGATGAGATCATTTACTCTGACTAGCACATTTTCAATAATCTCAGCTTGGTTCGTTATGCTCCTATTGGCTAATTGGATAACTACACCTGTAGGCTGCAGAGGGTCAAGAGAAAGTGAAGTAAAAATGGACAATGGCATGACATTTATTGATGCTCCTAAATCTAACATGGCATTCTTAATCCTATCATTACCAATGATGCATGGAATGGTGAATGTCCTAAGGTGCTTACATTTCTTAGGCTTTGTGGACCTTTGTTTCTCAAAAAGTGCAGAAATATTCCTACCTATGTTTACCTTTTCATTACCTTTAAGATGTCTCTTATGGCTACACAAATCTTTTAAAAACTTAGCGTATTTGGATATTTGCTTGATTGCATCTAGTAGAGATATATTCACTTCTACCTTCTTGAAGGTCTCTAAAATCTCTTTTTCAGTTTCCTCAGGTTTCTTGCTTGGCTGGATGACTCTTTGAGGAAATGGTAGTGGAACTGCTCTTTCAACATTTTTTGCCACCTTTGGTTGGGCAGGTGTGAGTTCTCATTGTTCTTGAGTCTTTTCCTCTCCATTTGATTAAATGTAGCTAGAGTATAACTTGAGTCTTCTTTTTTCCTTGGGCATTGTGGGCTCTTGCATCACTTTTCCAGATCTCAGGGTGATATGCTCTCACATTTCTGGGATTTACAACGGTCTGTGCAGGGAGGTTTCCTGAACCTTGACATTGCATCTGGTTCAGAGAGAAGGCTAAATGTCCCACTTGATTCTCCAAAGTCTTAATACTGGTATCGATTCTCTGCTAGAAAGTGATGTTGTTCATGGTTAATTGTTTCATGAGCTCTTCTAGCGATGGCTCATTCTTCTAGGCTGCACTGAATTGTGAAGATGGTTAGTGATGTTGTTAGGATTGATGGGGTCTATTTGAGCCAACATGATGTGCTTGATATTGGTTGCCTTACTACTAGTTCCCTATCTCAAATTTGGATGGTTCCTCCAGCCTGAGTTATATCTATTAGAAGATAGATCCCAATTGGGTTGTTGCTGCAAATGCTGAAAAGGAAATTTATTAGTATAAATATTTATTGTATAAGCCTGAGGATTGCCTTCTAGAGTGTCAGACTCTTGCAGTGTAGGACAGCTATCAGTGTAATGGTCTATAGCTGAACAAATGCCATACATCAATCAATAAGATGTAGCAATTCTTAGTTCGTTCACGTGATTCTATCTCTATTCCTCTCAATATTCAACACTCTTCCTCTTCCTTTGAATTACATTAATTTAACAAGAGAGAATCAACCTTAAAACTCCATACGAATTTAAGCAAATTCAATGGACTCCAAACCCTCTTCCCAAGATTACGCAACCTAAAAAATAAACTCAGAATTAAGCAACCTAAGTTTAGAATCTCATCAAAAATGAATTAGGGTTAATTACGCAATGTCCCCCTCATTCAACCATTAATTCAATTCAAAGGATTGGGAAAAAGAAATTCATGAAGGAAAGGAAATTGTATTAACATTCATAACTCATGAATTCAAGAATCTAACTGAACTCACTAAGGATTACAAAAAGATTTAGCCTTCCATGAGGACGGGTTTCACAAATACAAGATGAAAATAAAGAGAATTCAATGACATGAATGCAAAAATCAAAGGAAAATAGAGAGAAATGTCCTACCAATCTCTGGAAATGGCAAAAATCTAAAATCGTAAAAAAAACTCTCTAACCAATTCCCAAAAATCTATATATACTACGTCTGATGCCATTATAGACGATTGCCGAGTCGCTATCAAAACAACTAAGTTTTCTAAAGATTTTGTAGTATAAAGCTAAACCTAGGTCGATTCATAGAGACACATTTTCAGTTAAATTCAATTTTAGGTTTTCTTTTAAAAAATGCAAATAAGGTTTTTGGAGTTTTGAAAATTGCAATTAATCAAATTAAATCACGAACAGAATTAAAGTGAGTAAAAAAAATGAATTAAGAAATATCAAATCCACAGAATACCAATTGCATGTAACTCTGACTATCACAGTATCTAAAGATTTAAATCCACATTTAAACAATCACCCAATTCAATTATTAATTCAATCGGATAACCCAATTGAATAGAGTTACGAATTAAATCAAATAATCACTTAACCTAATTCTCATTAATTATCAAATTAGAGCATTAATCGAGTCCTAATTTGAAACCTAACAACAGAAAAGTCAATCACGATCGCAATAAACAATTCTGAGATTAGAGAGAAAAAAGAGAACAAACTCGGAGCAATTAGCACAAAACTCAAGTCGAAACTACAGCGTTTGGATTCCGCGGGTTGAACGAGAGGTTTAGTCTTCCATCGAAACACTTAACCCACACAAGAATGAGAAAAGAACGAGAGGGTTCGAGAGAAAGTAAAAACAAGGATTCTTATTTCAGCCTAGTCTCAAAAGCTCAAAGTGTCTAATCGCATGCGCAACCGCGCACACCCTAATTCAAAATCTCATTAGTTTATTTATAGGTTCTGATTAGGGTAAACTAATTGGCCAAAATTTGGGCCTCAATAATATCTAAAAGCCCAAATGCAATTATTAAATAACAATGGTCCAAATGCAATCCTGCAAAAATATTCAGCAAATCTGCCTCAACTTCTAAAAATCATAAAAAATCGAAAACAACTCCAAATCCAGCGATCCATATATGCATTTTAAAGCCCTGGATGTATAGAATCCAATGCAACTAGCATAAGCTAAAAATAATATCTATAGAAAAATTTATGGTTGAAAGAGTAGTCAGAGGTCAGAATTACCAAAAAATACAAAATTAAAGCATTTATTTTTAATAGGCCCAATTTATTCCAATAAGTAAAAAATAGTAAAAACTATAAAAACAAAGCATATTAAAAGTGTTTATAAGTGAAAATAAAACTAGAAATCTCGACATAAAATATGTTTTATCAAATCACTCTTGTTTACAAGAGTGAACATATGCAACATTCCTCAGGCTTCCCCCCTTTTTATAGTGATCACTCTCATGTATAACACAATAGTCACTTTGGCTGAGCGTAATTACTCTCACTTGTCATGACCCCTTTTATAAGGAACCGAGAACATTGTTTCTACACCACATACTTATTTAAGATAGATAAATAATAGAGAATATAAGTATTAAATTCACTTCTCATCTAAAATAAAATAAAGTTTCTTACAACAAATATCCAATAGAACAACATAATATTACATTTAGTTCATAATATTCAGAATACACAACATTATACTACGTAGCTCCCTTTACATGAGGTCTCAAAATATAAGGAAAAAGGACTTTGATACAAAAATTACTCGACTCCAACTCCTAACATTTCTCCACTGGCCCCTCAGCCTGTGAAGTAGATGCAACACCTGCTACATCTGCTCACGTACCACCATACGATCATCATAGTATACACACACAACGACATAGATAGAAATGCAAGGGTGAGCTTACCAAAAATAAAATAAAATCATATATATAGAGCAAAATATTTCTCACAGCAATAGCCCCATGCATTTCCAACCCATCTAATGCACAGCATGAAAAACGATTTTCAACTGGTTTCACAGCCTAAGTAATCTAGAAGGAACCGAGCCGGTTCGGGAGAGACCCATTCTGGTATCTGGATCTAGACAGCACAGCACAGCAGCTCAGCATGAACTTACCATTACACGTTTACCCACCTAAACATGTAACTCGGCTCTATAATGATGTAAAATATATATCTCAACATGATGCAGCACCGCCAAAATTATTTTAACAGCTCAGCTACGACAACTTTATAATAGATCAGCCAAAATCTTACCATTTTAAATCAATTAACAACAGTTACAGCTTAGAAAATAGCTTTTATTCAAAAGATCTAATAAAATCATATCAAAACCTCTTGTATTAGCATATCAAACCATTCAAAATATAGTTCATAAGCTAAAATAAGCTTCCCTTACCTCAAAACGATGATTCACACCAGATCTACCAAATATTACTTATTTTAACGCAAGATTCACTGAAGATTCGGCTTTAGAACGAAGTTTCTCCTAAGGTATCATCAACTATCTACAAGAAAAAAAAAAAAGAGAAACGAACGATAAATCTAACTTCAAACTTATAAAAATTTACTTCAAATCCCTTAGAACGAACGCAGAATCACCGATCTGGAGAGAAATCTAAGTTTAGGAGAGTTTAATATGAGAGAAAATGGTGGTATATGACCTTGGAACCTTTGAGAACCTTGGATAGGAGTGAAGAAATGAAAATTTCGTGTGAAGCCCCCTTTTTATAGAAATTTTTCAAAATTTACTGTTCACTACTGAAAACACTGTTCAGGACATTATTTTCGCCAGAAACACTCTGCACACGTACTATACACGCATTGTACACGTATGTGACGTCAGGGTGATGACATCATGGTATGTCACTGTTCACTCTTTCTTTTAAAAACAAAAAATAATTTCAAACTCCATCTGAATCTATTCCAATACCAAATAATCCTTCAATTAACATTTAACAAGTATAAAACATTATAGATTACTCAATAATAGATTACAAGTCTAACATCACTTATAAGAGTGAATATGCGTAGAGTGTTCTAGTCTGGACTTCACTGGAGTGATCACTTTCACTTATGAGAGTGATCACGTGCAAGGTCTTTCAACCTGGGGACTTTTAGAGTGATTACTATCACTCACGAGAGTGATTACGCGCAGACATGGTGGTTCCCTTTAGCTCTTGAGTAATCACTGCTGCTTCTGAAAGTAGTTACTCTGGCCTAACCTTTAGAATTGGCTCCCTGGAGTGATTACTATAGTACCTGAGAGTGATTACTCTCACTTCATATTTTCCCAAGAGTAAAAAATTCATGGAATTTGTTTTGAATTTCCTGCATAATTATTCAAATGATCAAAATTGTAAAATATATTCACAAAAATTAGTGTAAATAAGGTAAAAATTAAAAAAATATTTAACCGAAATGAGATTGTTATATTATTTACAATTTCTAAGTCTATTTTTTTTTATTAAAATCTATAAAAAAAGCTAAACAAAATATCTATAAATTGTAGATTCATCAGTATCCTAATTCTAAAAAAATTCATAACTTATGGTCAATACTATTCAATCATCATTTATTATTGTCTTTATTTTCATTGTTAAAACTATGATCTTTAGGGTATAAAAATGAAGACATAACTTTGTTTCCAAAATTTACAAGACACTATAGAAGAAAGGTTCACTAACGCTAAGACATTCCAACCCTTATTGTAGCTGAAAGAAAAAAGTTAAAAAAAAGTAAACAAAAAGATTCAAAGACACTTGTGTTCTACATTAGGTCATGGTTGATAGTATTGATTTTCCAAAAAAAAAAAAAAGGAGCTATAACTGCCAAAGAAACATGAACCATAATGCAAAAGGAGTTTCAAAGCAATAACAAGGTACATATATTAAACTATAAACTCTAAGATGGAAGTTTGAATTAATTAAAATGGAGGAATTTGAAACTATGAAATATTACTATTCCAAGATAAAAGAGATAGTGAATCAAATAAAACTTTATGAAGATAATATTGACAAGAGAATTGTTAAGAAAATTCTAATTTCTATTCTAAAAAATAAAACATAATCATAAAAATGATTAAACAAGCAAAAGATTTATCTATCTTATTAATGACCAAAATTATAGGCTCTCTGAAGTGATGAGCAACAATTAAGCAAGTATGGTAAAAATTTAGTTAATTTTTTTCAATCAAAGATTAAATTATGGTTTTAAAATAAAAAAAATGGAGAAAAGAATAATGGTGGAAAAAAATCTAAATCTAAAAATGATTCTAGAAATTTCTCTAATAACAAGAAAAATAAATATCTTTCATGCTTCATTTGTAAGAAAACAAGTCATGAGGAGAGAGATTATTGGCATTGTGGAAAGCTACAATGTCAACATTTCAAGAAACTCGAGCACAGAGAGAAGAAATTTTGCAACAAAATTAAACACCAAACAAATTTCATTAAAAAGCACAAACATGAGCAATATCTATTTTATGCTAGCAAAGATTCTTGCAATGAAGAAAATAAAAAATGGTACTTGGATAGCAAATGTAGTAATCATATGGTTGAGGAAGCATTTTTAAGGACATTGACAAGTCCATCAAAGTAAAATTTCAATTGGAAAATGACATTATGGTGAAGTCAATAGGAAGAGACATCACCATAGTGGAGACAGAGAAAGGTACAAGACTCATCAAGGATATCTTTCTAGTTTTCAACTTAAGAAAAAAAAACTCTTAAGTATTAGTCACATGGTGAAAAAAGGATTTACTCTTCACTTTAAAGGAGATACTTATACAATATATGACAATAATAATAAAAAGGTTGAGTAGCCTAAGGAAAAATAAAGAAGAAAAATACAAACTTTTAAATAAATTTCAAATATACTACATATAACTTCACAAAGATCCAAGTTGATGATTCATGACTATGACATCGAAGATTTGACTTCTTCAAAACTCATATGCCTTGAAACTTACACATAAAAGGGTATGACGAGAGGCCTGCTAACAATAAAAGAAAATCATAAAGCATGTGAAGCGGTCTTATTGCGAAGTAACATAGACTACTGTTCTTAATTGGTAAAGCATGGAAAGTAAAGGACGTGCAAGAGTTGATCCACCAAAATTTGTGCACTAGTGAGAATATTTTCACTCCACAACAATAGGTTTGTACTCTTCATTAATGATTTCTCTAGAATAATATAGGTCTATTTTATTAAAATAAAATAAAAAATTTTGGAAGTATTCAAGAAATTCAAGGCACTTGTCAAAGAACCAAAGCTAGAAATATATAAAAATACTTAGAAGTGGTCATGGCAAAAAGTACACATCCCATAAATTTGACAAGTTTTGTGAAGATGAAGGCATTAAGCGACAACTTAAAGTTGCATATTCTTTGCAACAAAATAGAGTATTAGAAAGAAAGCATCGCACAATTATAGAGATGGTAAGATTTATGCTAAAGGGGAAAGGCTTACCAAACATGGTTTGACCATAACAATCTACACTTCTATTTACATCCAAAATAAGATTCATATTGAAGCTTAGAGTAGGAAAAAGCTATCTATAAAGCATCTTAGAGTTTTTGGATTAATGTGCTACATTCATGTTCCAAGTGAGAAAAGACATAAGTTAAAAGACAATATTGTATGCGTAACACCCTTAAGTTCATTACCTTTGTTTTTAGAAAAGAGGGAGTTTAGTGCAACGGTCAAGTTAGATATATCTCGCTCAAGCGAAACAGGATTTTTGAAAAGAAGGCGTTATGGAATACTCTCACTTAAGCGAGATAGGATAAAGTTGCTCTAACTGTCCTCTTGCCTAGGCGAGATAGAACTCGCCTAGCGAGGAGTTGTAGGAAAAGCGGAGAACTCTCTGGACTCATTCTCGCCCAGGCGAGAATGCCTTTCACTTAAGCGAGAATGGTTTTCAGTAGTTCCACTATCTGATTTTCTGCTGAGGCAGAAATTGGGCTCGCTCAAGCAAAAATTGGCTTGCTCAAGCAAGAATACAGGGTTTAAAAGGAATCCTAACCCTAAAAATGTTTATTTCTTACCAAACAGCTTTCCACTCTCATTTCTCATTGTTCTCTCACCTTCTCTTCTTAGAGAAAACTCTGCTGAACCCTGAATCTCTTCCAAATCTGAGCTCGAACGTTTATCTCATTCAGATCCAAATAAATTTCTTGGAGCCTAGTTCTCCAACTTCATTCATATTTTTCAGTTTTCTCTTAATCTAAAGTTTTATACTCTTTAATACTCAAGGAAACCTTGATTTGCAAGATGATATCCTCCATCAGGAATGTTGTACTTTCCCTTCAATCTCTAGGTAAACTTGGTCTGAGAAACTCATTTCTAGATAAGGAGAGTTGATCCTAAACCCTAAGTCTCATTTATGTAATTTAACTTAGAAAACTCAACTACTTGGTGTCTGACCTTTGTCATGTTGTATTGATTTGTGTGGTGTTAAATTGATTGATGATCTTTCTGTATTAGATGATATAATAATTTTGGATGTTGTATGATAGCTGAGGTATGTTGAAATTAGTAGATGTATATTATTAATGAAAAATGTTTCAATGTTCTTGGATGAAGAAAGAGTATTATGTACAAAAGTGAATAATGTAACATGATCCTAGAATTATAAGATGTGTGATTATAATATGTGAGTCATAACCGATTGATAGGTGTGATTATGATATAGGTATTGTAATACATCAAAGGTTGTACTTATAATATATATACTGTAATACATTGATTTATATAATCAAAACTCACGTATTACGACATGTTGATCTATGAAAAGAATGTGGAAATGAAATAAGAAATGCTGAGAATAAGTATAGATAGTTATAGGGATACATTGGAAGTGTGGAAGATGGGATCGATTTTGAAAACCTGGGGAAGATGATTGTGGTGGATACTTTTCTTTAAATGCACGTAATTAATGAAAATAGAGAAAAAAGATACCACAGGCCTCACACTCATTTTCTAACCTAATCCCATGACCATACTTTTGCTAAAAAGACTGGGTTAATACACGTTATATCCATGTGCAACAGCTAACCAATAACTATCTATACTATGAAGACCTCAAGGAATCCCAGGGGCAATGATTATGAAAGTGTGATGAATATGAAGTTGTATAGAAATTGTATGATTATAATATATGCATTGTAACATATAGATTAGGGTTGTTATAATATATGTGTTGTAATATATCGGCAGGTGTGATTAGGACACATGTTTGTGACATATTGATTGATGTGATATAATATATGTATTATGACATATAGATCAGTGTAGAAATGTGATTGACTTAGTATATGTGCTCTGCTATGATAATTGTTGGTATGATCTGTGTGTTATTATTAATTAATATATATTAAAATGTGTTAGATAATATTTTAAGTTTCATTTAAATTATTCTATCAGATAAGAGATTTAGTGGGGTGGGAAATACTCACCCTTACTAATTATTTTCAGGAGATGAAATTAAAGAGAATAAAAGGAAGATTGATTTGTTCTAGGATCATAGCTTAGTGACATGGAGAGGAAAGACTGCTATATAGAATTTAAATTATTTGAAATTGTAATATTGTAATGAGTTTCTAGTTTAATTTGACAAAGTTATGTAATCGTTCTAAATATTGACTTTTGAATTTATAATGCTTTGGAAAGTTTAGTTGTAAGTATTAATTTGAAGTATATTTGTAATATTGATAGTCAACCCTTTTTAATCGTAATTATAATCATTTTAAAATAGAAATTTACTTTGTCAGAAGGAAGTGTAGTTCATGTTGCAAATTTATATGTACGTATCATGGACTGAGTAAATTCTTAAAAAGAAAATCTTAGTTTCATTCTCTTTAAAAATTTAAATTTTATAAATATTTCTTTTGAAAATTTTGAACACCTTGAAGTTTTCATGAAACTAAATAATAGAAATGAAAGTTTGGCCCTTCTTCAATCCTTTGAAAAAAATAATAATAGTAATAAAAGTGTTTTCTTCAATTGCTTTTTTTTTATATAATTTATGTCATAATTATAAATTAAGGATGTTACAGTATGGGATATCTTTCTAGGATATAGCACATAATCAAAAATTTATTGATTCTATAACCTATCTAAAAAGAAGCTAGTAACTAACATGTTAATATAATAGTCATTCTTGTTTTCATTTTCTTAGTTCTT
The DNA here is from genome assembly GCF_003935025.1 of Abrus precatorius. Lineage (NCBI taxonomy): Eukaryota > Viridiplantae > Streptophyta > Magnoliopsida > Fabales > Fabaceae > Abrus > Abrus precatorius. Next base: position 1,355,640 of record NW_020874439.1, on the reverse strand, counting down.
AAGCTTTTAAATAAATTTTTAGCATTGAACTTTTATCTTTTCTATATATTCACCTATTATAAATATAAATTATTTTTATTCATTCATAATTTTCTATGATATTTGTGTTATGTGTGGTAGCTCTTAGTAGGTTACGTGGCAAAAGATGTAGGGATTCATAAGCTTCATGCTATGATTGAGTTCAATAAATATTTTAACTTTTTTCTATTTTTTAAATTGCTAAGGTGAAAGATTAGTCTTCTGGATAATGTGAGATATACAATTTCAAATATGAAATGAGTTGTGATGATTAATGAAGTTATTTTTTGCATGTAGTTTTCTTTATAACCTTAACTCTATATAGAAAATTACTATTTTCTTTGTAATATTTTTTAAAACAGAAAATTAAATATTAAATATGTAATAATGAGTTGTTATGATTAATGAAATATTTTTGCATGCAAATCATGGATGACATTGGTGAACTTATTAACAAATCATTTATATAAAATGGATAGCATGACCATTGTGAAAAAGTAAATTTTGAAGGGAGGATCAAAAGTCTAGACAAGCAAAGACAAACACTATTATGATGTGCTTTTATATAGAAAAGTCTTTCTTTTTCTTTTTCTTTTTTTATTTGTTCATAGGCAAACAATACTTAGGAAAACATCATATTATAACATACTTTGAAATTTAAGATGCACTTTCATATTGAATTTACTTCTCACAGAAAATCATTGTTATTGTGATGTGTGAATTTTGATTATTAATAAAAAGATTTATTAATCAAATTATTCATATTTAAGAAACTATTAATCAATAATCAAAGCAATTTTAAAATTTTATCTATAAAAATAAAGACTAATAAATAAATAGAAAAATAAATTTCAAAATAAATTTTAATAACCATCTAAAATTACTATTAACATTTATCATTATGAATTAAAGTTTTTAGCTATAATAAATTACGTTTTTACTGACATTTGTTATAATTGTAAATAAAATTTTTATTGGATTTAACAGTTAAAAATTAGTTATGTTGAATAGAAAAAAAAAATTAGTTCTGTTGGTGCAACATCAACAATACATACACTTTTAGCCTCCTGTGTACACAAATGAATATCTTAAAATAATGTTAAATTAAAGGTGTGAGTTGTAGTATCCTAAAATTTTTTATGAATCGCACATTAAAAAATAAACATGTGTCATATTAAAAAAAATTATTATACATAATTTATTTAAAGTTATATTATTTATATTATTTGTTACATATTATTATTATTATTGTTGTTGTTATTATTATTATATTTAATTTTTTTAGTTTCAAATAAAATATAATTTATATTAAATTTATTTAATAATAAATTATTATATTTGTTATATTTAAATAAGTTAAAAGCAGTTAAATTTTAAAATAGGAATAAGATACAATTAAAACTAAACTAACTAAAATTTAAAAAAAAATATTAATATATTTCTATATTCTTAATTCTATTATTATTAATATTTAATTATTTAATTATTATATTAATATATTATGTTATAATTATTTTTTATTTATAATAAATATAAATTTTATTTTATTTGAAAAAAATAAAAAAATTGAATAACAATATATATATAAAAGAAGACTATATAGCAAACAATATAAATAATATAATTTTAAATAAATTATATATAATAAATTTTTTTAACTTGACACACTTTTTTTATATTGGTCTAAATTTTTTGGGTATGGTACTTATAAAAAAAATTTAGAGTACCACATAATTTACTTAATTTAACGGATGGATTAAGATTTGATTTTACCAAATTTTATGCATATCCTAAAATACCAAAATGCCAACGTAATTATCGCATGATTACTAGAATATATATCTCGTTACATTGATCGATCTCTTGTGCATTTGTCACTCAAAGAATTGACATTAAATTAATCTACTTATACATTACTTCATTTCAATACTACAATTTATAATTTTAACGTTAAAACATAATTTAACATGATTTTAGTGTATTTCTAAACACATGTCCTACATCACTTATCAATTACTACTGTCTTATTCATTTAGCTGCTTTACCTTTTGAAGTATTGAATTATCTTTTGTAAATGATCAATGTTACTAGTTTAGTCTTCATCCTTGGCCATCTATTAGGACATTGTAAGCAGGAAAGTCATAGGATTTAACTTCAAATGTAATTACTTAAGGAATGACTAAACTTTTAGCTTAGTCCTAGGATTGTTAGCGTAAAATATTTTAGTACTTAAAATTTTAAAATGTTTCTAATAGTTTTTAATATTTTTTTATTATGATACAGTAACATATATGATTGATTGTGTAGAAAAAATAATATCATATATGATGTAATATGTTAGATATTTTAGTCTTTAATTCTTTAAATCTTTCATTTTGTCCATTGTCAGAAACCACTATCTGTGTTTATTATATTAGAAACCACAATTGCTAAAAATTATCATAATACCTTTCCTTGTCATCATCTTCGTCCAACCAATCTAGCACCAAAAAACTTTTATGTGACTAAGAAGACTTTCTCCTTTATAGTTTCTCCATCAATTTCATTCCTCTCAACCTTAACTCCTTCATCAACAAGACACCATCTTTTGTCGTTCTTTGTCATTGTGTCTTAAAACCTTACACCTTGCTACCCTTGAAAGGTTTTGATTTGTTACCATTGCCTCAACCTACCAAAAACCACCACATCAGTGTTACTTTTTAATCAATCTCCCATTTTGTGAAGTGAAAGTCTATTCAATTACCGGGGGCAAATCGTGATGGTGAATCCATGAAGCTCCAGAAAATTTGAGAAAGAAAGGGTGTTATGATGGTTTCTTTAACATCCTCATTTTGTTATTTATTATTATTGCAATTTATGTTAGTTGTTTGTGCATATTGTTGGAAATTAGGAGTATTTAATTGATGTGAATTGCAGGATATCCCGCTGTAGCAAGACAAGTCATCTAGAATCAAGCTCTCTGGAGTCCTTTCGTTGTAGCAAGGGAGTCTCACTATAGCGAGAAGTGGATAAAGATGACCTAACAACATTCTCGCTGTAGCTAAAATTTCTTACTATAGCGAGAGATCTCTTGTTGTAACTAGAATAATAGACAGTAAAAGAAGAAAACTTTTTGGTTTATTGATTGCAACGAGAGCTGCTCGCTATAGCGAGAAGGTCTTAAGTTTAAGAGATATTTAAAGAACTTTTGTCCTAAAACTTTATTTTTTAACCAAATCATCTTTTCCTCTCCATTCTCTTCGTTCTCTCCCTCTCCCTTCCCAAAGAAAACCTCCTATAACTTTGGATCTCCCTCGAATCTGAGCCTAAACATCCATTCCACTCGAATCTTTTTGGAGCTCATCCCTTGAATCTCGTTCCTATTTCTCTTTTCTCTCTTTCATAATAGTAATCTACCTTGTGATGTTAGGAAGAACTCTAGTCCTTGGGTAGTATTTTTGGTTGAGACATAAAGTTTCTCTCTAGAGCACACGAAGAACTTAGTTCTTAAGATCCATTTCTAGGTAAGGGGGCTATCTTATTTTAAAAAGTAAATCCATAAAGTTTTCTTGAAACTATATAAGTTTGAAATGGATTTTTGGTATAAAAGAGGTTTTGATCCGTTTAAAATCACTTGAGACGAAATTTATCATAAATAGTCACGAGTAAGAATGAGTTAAACAGTGAAATATGCTAAACTTTAGGCTAGAAGATTCTATTAAGACTGAGAGAATGTGATATCTGGCAATATATTATGGATTGCACAATTTGGGCTGAGTCCGAGAGTGTCTAACCCTCAGCATATTGTATGGAATTGTGTGATAATATGTTATTGTCTTGTGAATATATGCTGAAATGACAGAATATGATAATTATATTGAACTTGTGATGATATGTGTCTGCCTTGTGATTATATGCATAATCGAAAAGCTTATTGTTATGTGAGAGTGATATAAAAGGTATTGTATCCTGTATGTGTGAGTTGGATTAAGTTTGAATAAGACTGGATATTTGAGAATATCTGAGAAAGTATAAAATTGATTATGTGAAAAGGAAAATTGTGAAATTGAAATTGATGAATGAGATAAAGTATATGGATTGGAAATTTTATATGTTATCAAAAGAAAAGGAAATTGTATGATATGAAAAGTGATGAATATGTGTGGAAAAAAGAAAAAAGGGATACAAGTATGTATGTTACAAACACACCGATTGGTGCGATTATAATATATGCGTTGTAATACACCAACGAATGAGATTATAACATATATATTGTAGTACATCGATTAATGTGTCTGCAACATATGTATTAGAATAATATAACTTGATGTCCTATTGTTTAAATATTGTATGAATAGTTCAAAGATACACTAGGGGTATAGAGGCTGGAGTTGATTATGAAAATATGGGAGAAATAAGAGTGGTAAATGCGGTTCATTGATGTGTACACGATGTAAAAGTGAAATGCATTTACAGGCCTCACATTCATTTCTTGACTGAACTCCTAACTATACCTTTGTCTGGAAGGCTGTGAACGAGCACGTTGTATCTGTGTGTAGTTTAGCTAACCAGCGACTATCCATGCTGCGTAAATTCTTCGTAACTAAGGAGAGTGCATTGACAGCGATTTAGGAGCTCGAGAGTATTTAGAGTACCGTTGATGAGATGTTCAAATCTGAGATGGATAAAGTGACATGAAAATATGGATTGGATAATGAAAATTAGTTAAATGTGGAGTAATATTCATGAATAACTTTTGTTTGATTAGAATTATATGAATAAATAAAGTATAAATTCAGGCGTTAAATTTAATTAGGTTAATTAAATAAAAAAATATTTCTGCATTATTATTTGTTATTCTATAAAATAAGAATTTTAGTGGAGCGAGGAATATTCACCTTTAGAACTTTTTCAGATAATGAAGCGATAAAAAGAGGATTGATCCATTTTAGAATCATACTTATAAGGAATGGTAGGAAAGAAACTCTTCTGCATGATTTACTTTATTGGGAAAAAAATTCTAAATATATTATTAATTGAGTTTCAATTCAAATTTATTTATAAGATGTAATTATTTTAAATAATGATTCAAAGTAGAGGTGTAATAATTAGTAATTAATCGTTATTATATGTATAAAGTTTTAAATTTTGCCTATGTTCAGTAATTTAGATTTTACATACACAAATTTTTTTCTTATATTTGTTTATCCTTTACTCATTTTAATCACATCATATTGATATTTCTATACTTCAAAGAATTTTTTTTTTTAATAAATAAGAGATGTTACAATTTTCAACCGATGGTGTTAAGGAATGAATAAAAAAAAATGAATAGACAAAATATTTTAACAATTTAAAACTAAAATGCTTGATACTTATTATTTTCAAAATTAAAATAAAATAAAAACATATAACATATTATATACAATATTATTTTTTCTATATAATCTATTATATATGTCACTTAACATGATATTTTAGTATTTTATTATTATATTTTAATAGTGTATAATTTCAAGTACTAAATTAAATGATAGAAAAAAATGTCAGACTGTCAAAACATTTTAAAATTTTAAAAACTAAAATGTCTTATACTAACAATCTTAATAACTAAATTAAAGGTTTAATTCTTAAAAAATCATAACAAAATAATTTGTTTTTCCTATATTACTTAGCCTCATAGCATAAGTATTTAGTAGTTACCTTGAGATTGAATCATGAATGAGTAGTGTCTTACATGATAAAATAAACCTGATTTATAATTAATAATGTTTTAATCAAATTTCTGTATTGTCTGAAATTCATTTCATACATTTTTTAGTGGTCATATGACTAACTCAAATTAAAAAGAAAAAGAAAAAGAACAATATACTAACACTATCAGTTGGAGGAAAAAAGAATAAAGTCGACGACTTCTACAAATAAGATATAATGACAAATAAGAACCTTGTCATCTTACTATTCAAATTGAAGCTCCACCGTAGTTAGGATTTCTAATGTACAGGCAAGAATAGGATCTGTAACAAGGACTAAGCTATCCTTTCATCAATAAGCTATTATTAATTTGGATCCAACACCAGTTTACTTCATTTTGTTTTTAAATTACAATTATCTTGAGGTAATCTTACTCTACAACTATTCTCACGGCGGGTAAGAGCTAGCTTTCATAGGAAGAATTTTTTTCATACTCAAAAGTTTGAATCTAACACCTAAAGAATAATCAAGCATACCACTTGAACCAATTTTATTTAATTTCACACCGATAAAAGACGAGTCTTAAATTTGATAAAATTGATCAATCTTGTGAAACTTAGTTTAGACCAGTGTTATCAAATAACCATTATGGTGCGGCTATAATGGGAATCAATGGTTGTTTTCATGCTCTCCATTATATATATATATATATATATATTGCAAAAAAAATGAGTTAGGTTGTGACTCAACCTAGTCCAAAGAAAGAAACTACGAGCCAAACCCTAAAAAATAACAGTTGCCTCTCTCTGTCTCTCATTTTTCTCTTGTTCGATATGTGTTCTTCATTCGTGGTTCACCTTCCATCTTCTACTTTTTGTTATTATTGTGATTTTGGCTCTTCTTCAACCCCTTTCTGGCGACCATTGTTTCTGCAGCTTCGGCGACAACTACTCCATCTCTGGCAACTGATGAGGGAAGGAAGTCACCCAAACCAGAGACAGGGACATGCCCACTAAAAAAATAGAGACAAATGGATATTCGATAAGGGAGCATCAAATAGAAGTGGAGAAGAAAATGGATTAGTGATGCATTCCGATAAGACTATTTTACCTTTAAAAACAAACTTAAAACATGGTTATTTTAGAGACAAAAAGAAAAGACTAATTTTTTTAAAATGAGAAAAGTCTTTTTTTACTCTTAAAAAACCTATAAACTACGAGATAGAAAAGAAAAGTAGACATTTTCACTGAAACTGTTGCATTGTACGGGGGACAGAACCTAAAACAGAGCAGTAGAAGATGAATAATAAAAAAAAAAATAACAAAAAATATAAAATTGTTTATTTTGTATTGAGTTATGTTTTAAACTGTGGGTTAAACTAATTATATTTTAAATTTTTTATAATTTTTTATTACCTATATAATAATTTTTTAAATTTTCGCTATGACCCACTATCCGCTTGATAACCTTGATCTTATCAATTCAACTAGTTGAACTGGTAATTGATCCCAGCAACACCATGGATCAAAGAAGCATAAAAAGACCCATGACTTTGGAACTAGGGGCTATGAATGTTTAGAAAATGTTTAGAAAATTCCTCCCTTTTCAAAGCCGCATCATCTTACTATTTTAAATTAAGAAAGGAAAAAAATGTGTTTGATAGCAATTTTCTTGTTTTGGTCGGATTGATAGCAACTAAGTCTAACACATGAGAGAACCTTCCAGGCTAACACATCAATGTTAGTAATTCAATCTAGTGATAGCCATGCACATCAGAGTCCAACTAGTGTTCTATTGTTGTGTGATCCAAGACAACAATGATTTTATGATGGTCTATTGAAGATGGTAAAGAAGAAAATGAAACTTCAAAGAGGGTGAGCAAGAGAGAAAAAAAATGAAGGTAGAAAAGAATGGGGAAAGTAAAATTATGCTTCGAATATTTTTACATGCTCGTCTCTCATCAAGAATGACCTTTTTCCATATTTTTCATTAACACATTTTGAAAGGAGTGACGTTTGCACTAGGCTGAAAAGATTTAGTAAAACGTTGATTCAACTCATGCTTTGTTGAAGTATTTTAGTACTAAACGTAATATCAACTATGTGTGTGTAAATCCTCAAGTATATGAACCAAATATTTTAGTCATTAAAATTTTAAAAATTCATTGTTAGTCCCTTATAATTTTTAAGGTCATTCATTTCATTCCTTTTCCATTATTTTTCATCGTTATTTTATATTAATGAGACAATTGATTGTCAATTTCACAAAGTTAAAAAATTAAAATATTTGACACATCTTAAGGACTAACTTTATGAGTGAGCATGCACACATTTTCCTTGATGACCAATCTATGTTTAATGACAACGAAAACCATTATCTCACACAATTCAAAATTTCCTTGAAATTTTCATGTTAAAATAAGTAAGGTCCCTACTGAAAGTTAAGAATGACTTTCTTTCTACCAAATAAACGAAAAATAAACAAAAATAAGATAAAGTTTTATTCTCTTTCAAGATTACACGGTGATTTGTACAAGCATTATAGAGCAGCACTAGATTTTTGTGCCAGGATAAAAGCATTCGATTCCATTTTCCTTGATCTTGAAGTGAAAATTGTGAAGCTTAATGGCTGAAATTCCATGTTGATGTTGTGTTTCCTTATCTAACACCATCAACTGCATAAGATGAATAACAAAACATAATCAACCGAAATTTAGGTGATATGATTTATCCTATTCTTACAGATAGCAGTTGCTTTACTAAATCATCTTGAAAAGAAAAGAGAAATCCATGGAATCAGTGCAAACAAAAGCATGAGCTATTAGCAGTTGTAGGCATTACTACAACATAATTCAACAGTAAAAAGATAAACAATAATGGCTTCTTTTCTCCTTTTATCTTTATTGGAAAGGATCAAAAAGCTTTATAATTGCACTAAAATGCCATTGATGATAGATAAATAATGAGGGATTAAAATTGGATGCCGCAGAATTGAATTGTGGATCAGACATGATATAGAAGCAGCAAAAATCATTGCATTTAAAGGTCTGCAGATCAACTGCGCTCTGCTGTGTTTTGAGATCATCCTGGGCCATGAAACAAATAGAATAAATTTGACATAGGCCTGGCTGCAAAGCATACAAAATGATGACAAATTTCCTTGGTAATTGGGATTTAATAATAGTTGGAATTTGGTACCCGACAGATTATTGAATAAATATTTCTCATTGATTTTATGGTGTATAATAGTTCCCATTTATACAGCTATGGTAATTAATTCTATGCTAAAATTATGGGTATCAATCATACCCAATTATGCTAATTACATAAATAAGGAAAGAGAGAAAATAGGGAAGGAAATCAGAATATTTTATTATGAAATATTAGGAGGAATCATTGCAGCTCCTTACATGTGGACCGTATCATTCAAGTGCCAAGAAGAGAAAAGAACAAAGGCAGAAGACAGACAACTTATATAGGAAAAGTGAAAAACGAGCATGTTTGATTTCCCTTCTAAAAACAGTTTTCTATTTTTAAAAATAAAATGTAGTAATACTAGATAAAAAGGACAAATCTTAGATCAAGTTTCTTACTAAGACCAAACATAAGACCTTGTATGTTTGGAAAACCAATAGTAGTGTCTTCAGTGAATTGACACCTTTTCTTACTTTTTAAAGTCAGCACAACAAGGCAAGCATGTTGTGTAATACAATCTCTTGCCTCAGAAGGAGAGATCTCCTATTCTGTATTCCATGGCAACAGAAAAGCAGCACTGGCAGAGTTTATTTAATCAACAAAATGAAATAATGTAATATTTCAGTCAACCGAGTGGCTCATAAGTCAGAACTATTAATGATGGAAAGATAGCAACTTCAGGTTCCCTTATGGGTGTTACACCAATATGGGTGTCAATATATCTCGGACAGAACTCAAAGGGATTATTCTCAGTAGAGTTACTTTACTCCATCAACCTTAAAAGCAATGTAGAATCACATAAACAGATGCAATTTGAATTCATTATCTAGAATAATACAACTATACCTGCCCATGCACCTCTTTTGCCAAACCAGTGGCCAAAGGTTCAGCCTTGACCAAAATGTCAGCAAGGTACTCCATCTCTAAGTTAACAGTGGGCCTCTCTTCATTCAAATAAATATCCTTATGGTCAAGTGCAATAAATGCACAACCCTGAGACAGGAACAGAGAGATAAGAAACAAAATCATAGAAAGTGATTTCAAATACAGTGAAAGATGTATTATCTTACAGATTCTGATGTTAGTGTATGGCAATAATGCAGGAAGTCTAAAACATCATTTGAAGAGCCATTAGCAGCAACTTCAAGAATAGATACATCATCTATCATGATAGAAACGAATTTCTTGTCTTGATGTAATGCAGTGATCAGTCTTTCAATTTTCTCAAATACAGAATCAAGCCCATCATGATCAGATTTTCCTTCATCTAGACATCAATAACATCGATATTACACAGTCAAGTATATACATCAAATATCTCAATTTTGTTAATCACACTAAAGCAGTTTGGAATCTTCCAGTTAGGCCTGTTGTGAGACCCCTGATTCTCAATCTATAACCTAATATAAATGATCATATATTTATTAGGTTATAGATTGAGAATTAAGGGGTTTCACATTAGGTGGTATCAGAACAGTTCAATTCATCCAGCCTTGGGTATGGCCTAAACTACCCAAATTCTGTGTGACTCTGACTTGTTACTCAGGCCTAATCTTGTGGTAGATGTTTTCTTGTCACTAAATTGTTTTGATCATGGGATTGCAAACTATCATGGCAAGGACGGCAGCGGAGAATAGACAAAAGAGTTATATTGACAAACAGAGGCAATCCCTTGAATTTTAAGAGAGAGACCATGTATTTCTGAATGTTACACCTACAACCGGGGTAGGCAGAGTCTTGAAGTCTCAAAAACTTAGCCCTAAATTCAATGGACTTTACCAAGTTCTTAAAAAAATAGGAGCCTCAGCTTACCAAATAGCCTTAGCTTTACTTCTATCTAATCTGCATAATGTCTTTCATGTTTCACAACTCCGAAAGTATGTTCATGATCCTTCACATGTCATCGAACCAAATCAAGTACACTTGAGAGAGAGTTTAACTTATGAAACCATGCATGTCTAGATTAGTGATCGTAGGATTAAGCAACTGTGAGGCAAGGGAATTCTGTTGGTTAAGGTGATCTAGAGCACAACACATGATGGAGACACCACATGGGAGCTAGAAGCAAAGATAAGGATTCATACCTGCACCTATTTGACTCAAGTTAATAAATTTCAAAGACGAGAGAGGAGTATTGTAACACCCTCTGTTTTTTAGAATTGGTTGAATAAAATTGGTTTAATACAATTTTGACCTCATTTGAGACTATTTTGTAATGATCCTGATATGTGCCGAGTAAATTCCTACAATCTAACAGACTGAAAGTATGTCAGCATCCATTTAATTTATTTAACTGACGAGAAATTTTCAAGAGATCAAAAATGAATTTCTAAAAGTATTTTCAAGAGGAACTTAAATTTCTGGAATATATTGTCAGTTTTGTAAATTAGAGCGGAGTATACTATAAAGACGTGCATTAAACAAGTGGGGTCTTGGAAGTCTCAGGGATTAATGATTTTGTTCGGTCGGGATGGATTTAATCAGTTACAAAAGTAACAATCCGTTCCCGTCCACATTAACTCTATTTAGTCTGAAAATAAAACCCGACTTAACCCGTACCCAATTTAACCCACCCAATTAGTGTTTTTAGACTTTTGGTTACCTTGGTTTCAGGCAGGCCTTCGGGTGTTGCCCACCCCTAAGTGACATATCATACACTTGGAAGCCATTCTTTCTCTCCTCTCCGAAAATCGCTATCCCCATTTGCCTTGAGTGCACTACTTTGTTCATTCCACTTCATCTCCTTCCCCTATCTCTCTTCTTTCTCTAACTCATTTTTGGTTAGAGGCAGTCTTGGTGAGAACACTTGAGAAATTCCATAACCACACTTTCTCTCCTCTCCCAAAATTGTTATCCCCATTTGCCTTGAGTGCACTACTTTGTTCATTCCACTTCATCTCCTTCCCCTATCTCTCTTCTTTCTCTAACTCATTTTTGGTTAGAGGAAGTCTTGGTGAGAAAACACTTGAGAAATTCCATAACCACACTTTTCTTGAGGAACTTTTAGTGGAGCACCAAGAGGACTCTAGGAGCTGGACCTTGGACACCACTTTGAGGGAACATCAATCTGTCAAGTTCTCCTTTTTCCCTTCCATTTTCATGCATCTTGGGACAAGGTACAAGGGGGAGTTTTGTTCTTATGTTTGGGTGACTTTCGTTGCACAAAATGAAGTCCTACCTTGGGGGCTCATTATAGGTGGTTGTTGAATATGAATATGTGATTTTGCAGCTATTTTATGGATGTTTTCTCCCTTTCTCTTATAGTGTATATGGCTGTTGGTTGAGAAAAATTAGGATCTTACATGTTTTGAATGTTTTAATGAGTTTTGCATGTTTCAAGAGGGGTCACCACCCATAGTAGAGTCATTGTGATGTTGGACGGTTGTTTTGAAGATGTGTGCGCGCATGGTGCAATCCAAACGTGAAAATGTGGAGAAAATATAGTAGTTAATGGAAATAATGATATTATGAAGAAAGAATGATTTTTGGGGTAAAAGGGGCACAAAATTTTAAGAAACCTCCAAAGAAAATGAATATTTCAAGTGGAGAACCTAGACTTTACCAAAGGTAGAAGAATATCCATCAACTTTCATTTAATGGGTTAAAGTAGTGAAATTTTATAATAAAGTGTTGGGTACTTGATGGAAAATGTGCTTTAAAAACTTATTTGCATGGGAATAATATTTGCTTTACTTCATAAAAATTTTGCTAAGGTCAAAGTAGTGTAGAAACCTATAAATTTTCATAAAGGTAAGTATATGTTTATACAAAATAATATATTGCTTGGAAACAGTAGATATATAAATATTACAACCGTATAAGGTATAATTTTACTCTAAGAAAAATGTAAGCATTAAGTTTTGGGAGAAGCATGTAATGCATAATTTACAAGAGAATAATGGTAACAAAATAGTTTGTAATACTTATCAAATACAGCAATACTAGAATTTTAAGTTTTAAAATAGGATAATTAATTTCTAAGAAACTTGGTATAACCCCTAAATGTGTCCATTAAGCCTTGCATGAGTCAAGGAGTAGCATATGCATGATATATTTCTTTGGATCAAAAACTTCTTTGTGATAGGTTTTATCTTTGAAAAGGCTGAGATTTTCAAGGTAAGAGATCCTAACTAAACTAATCAGGTGGCTTTTACTGATCCAATAAAAAAGAGAATCATATATATGTTTCCTTCGACACAAATACACTTCCATGATAACATGCAATAAAATTAAAACAGAGAAAAGAAGGGTAAGTACTTAAAGAGAGAACATATAACCTACACACAAACAAAATGAGACTGGCAAGGACTCAAAAACAATTGTGTAAATACACTATCCTGATGCAATCAATGTTTAATTAAACATTCTGGTATTTTTGTTGACCAGGGCTTTTGCATTTGTTTTAGAAGGAACTTGCAGATATGCAATTTAGAGAGCATAAACTTGGAAGCAAACAATTTGCAGTTGCGTGTAGTTGAAAAATAGCTGGACAATGTTTTAAGAAGAGACACATACCCTACCTTTGACCCTCTACTCAATCAGGTCAAAGCCCACCAAGAACCAATGGCTTTTCTGGAGAACTATTATGCTTGATTCATCTCATTTATTAAAATACATTCAGCACATATAGTTCCTGCTCTTAAGTTCTAAACACCGGTAACAATCAAATAAACACGAACTATCACAATGAATCCATTCTTACATCATTTAATTTTGTCAAACAAATGGTGATCAAAGCACCAAGGGAATAAAAAGAACCAAACATCAATACCTGATTTTCTCACCTGGACAATGCAACAGAAGCATGTCAAGGAAAATGAATCTGCCATTATCTCTTTGAGCAGCTAAGTTGCAACCCTATCATAGGTACCCATCCAGATTGTCAAATTAACCGAATTCATAACAATCTGACAAAGAAATGACTAGCATGAAATGGATAAAAACTATCAGGGAGGAATAAAAAACTAGACCATATGGGATAGACAGAGGGACACTATCACAGTGCACTCCTGTCATCAAGAACAACATTATTTAATAGAATCAAAGACAAATATTTAGAACCTGTTCGGTTTAACTTATTTCAGAAAAATAATAGCTTAGACACTACCAACTAAACACTTGATCATAAATAACAGCATAATACAACAATTGAACCACACAACAGATAACAAAAATAACATAAATGAAATATTTTGTTCAAAACACAAGAAACACAGTTCCCCAATACACAAACAGCAAAGAAAAAAGGTATTAGCAATGATCATTTAAAATTAAAAGAAAAAAATGAAAATAGAGAGAAGGGAGGAATACTAGTTTTCTGAGGATGCGATCATAGTGAGGAAAAGGGTGAGAGAAGGAGAGGAAGAGCACGGAAGAAGAAGGGTGAGAAGAGAAGGAGCGCTTGAGGATGTGGTGAAGAACGAATGCAGCGCTTGTGTCAACACAATCTTCCACGAGCACGAATCGACCACTCAGAGGCCATGGCTTTGCCTTGTTGTTGTGAAGGCCTAACGCTTCGTCCAGCAGGCTCAAATCTCTGTGCTCCATAGTTTCCTTCTTTTACTTATGCTTCCTCTTCTGCTTCCCACGCCAATTTATCAACTTCGGATCCAACTGGGTCGGGTACCACCCGAATAATCAATGCTCTTGTCTTCTTGGCCTAACATCACTCCCGAGATACATGAGCTTAAAATGGGCTCGTCCGATGGATTTGGCCAAAAAAAAACTTGTTAAATGGGTAAATTTAAACTTTAGAAAATAAGATTCGAAATTATCTTAGGCTATTTTGGCCCGATCTAAATAAGTCCACTACTCGATAGGGCTTTAACTGAGTTGAACCATGTGGGTTCTAGCAGCCCGTATATATATATATATATATATATATATATATATATATATATATATATATATATTAAGATTAAATTCTGAGTTTTAAAGAGTTTGAAAGAGAATATATTTTAGTTTTAAAACTCTAAAATTACAAGTCTAAATTATATACTTTTACACCGCTACAAAAATAATAAAAAAAAAGAAATTAATGGCCTTTTACAACATAAAATAAAATAAAATAAATAGTATAATACAAAAATTAGACATAAAAAACGAGTGGTCTATTAAGTTCTTGCAAAAATAGCTTAACATAGTATGTTACAAACACTAAAAATAGCAATAAAAATAATGATTTGTTGTTATAAAAATAGTAAAAAAAATGACATGTTACAAAAATAAGAAAAAAAAATTATTTGAGTTGTCGGGCCAGTCCTCAGAAACTCGTAGCCCGCATAGAGTAAGACTTGGGCAGTAAAAATATAAGCTCATTTTTATCTTGGGTTAATTAAGCCCGACCCGTTTGAGCCCGCTACTCGTATCGGGTCGGGCCGGGTCTTCGTTTAATGTTACTTCTTAGAAAAGAAAAGAAAAGATTTATTTAATAATAATATTTTAAAAAATTAATTTAGAAAAATTATTATTTTTATATTTAAAAACTGTTAAACAAAGATCATAAATCTAATTGTTTATCTTTTTTCTTTTCCAAAAATTAACTTCTAAGCAAAGTGTAAGTGAAATATTTTGATTTTATGAAAAGTATTTTTTAATTAATTTTTATTTTTCAAATTTAATTTTTTTAATGTTCAAATTTATTATACCCTTCCTAAATTTCTATAATTTTAAGTAAAAAAAAATTGAATGAAGAGAAAAAAAATTATTTCATTTTAAAAATAAAGAGACTTAATTTATTTTAAAAAATTAAAAACAATTTACATATAATTCAAACTACAAAATCCAAAGTGTAACTAATAGAAAAAAACACACTCGAATGGCGAATCACTCACACTGGCTATAAATTATTTCCTTTGTTTTAAATTCAGCAAATTAAAGTATTGAATATTCGGCGATTTTTATCTACGAAATAATTTTTCAGTTGAACTGATAAATTAGCAAAAAATACAATATGCGTACATAAATTTTTTTTGAGATAATCTCATACAATGCAGTGTTTTTCATAATTCTTACAACATCTCTCTCTCTCTCTCTCTCTCTCTCTCAATATATATATATATATATATATACTCTAATCTTCAATTTACTAAATTTAATCTCAACTTTGACTTTAAGTTTAACTTCTATCGTGTCCATTTTTTTAATATTTTTATTATCAAAATCAAGCATTCACTAATATGATATTATGCGACCAGATAACAATATAAGAAATATTTTATGTCATCAATAAATTTTAACTAGATATATAATTTATAATTAGATATATTTTTAAAAATTAGTTGAAATAAAACTATATTTTTATAATTTTTTCATTATTTATTATTATAAATAATTTTTTTATATATATCCAAGAATAGCGCAAAAAATTAATCTAATTTACTCTAAGCTAGTCATTTCGAATGTTTTGTCTTTGAACTAAATATTTTATTGGTTAAACTACAAGTATAATCTTTATATTGAACATAATACTTTGTAGTAAATTATCCCTGAATTATGAATTGTGATAGTTTTATGGTGAATTTTGCATGCTTTTAATTTATTATTCTTTATATATTAGTTAATCTTTTATTGAGAAATACTAGCAATATAATTTCAAACACATTTTTTATTACTGATTAAAATTCATTAAAAATAAATCTCACCAAGTACTTTTAATATTTTAATAAGTGATAGTTAAAGATATATTATATTTTGCAGATTTTTAGCGTCTTTGTGTGGGTGTGATTGATAGCTGCAACGATATCTGCCGAATTTTAGGCCAGTGCCATCCACCCATTGCTAAGTAATTTGATCAAATGTTCTTACTGAATGTACAAGTTAACAAACTCTAAGAAGCAATTTGCTCTAGTGACCATGTGGAACAACTGCACTACTCTTCAGGGAAAACATATATTATCAGATCAGTAAAAACAAAGAAAACGGAAATTTATATATATTTATCAGAGTAATTTTAGTATCCAAGGGTGAACAAGGTTTCACTTGAACAACATAATTCACTAAACAATTCATTTATTGAAACCTAAGCTAATAATTGAGACAAGAAGGAACACTGTACAATATCATTGCACACATTTATTGCAACACCTTGTCATAGCTTCAGTAAACTTCATAACCTCAGTGATCCTGATGAACTATTTACTGTGTCTCCTATGATATAATCAGCAAAACCCAGCTAAGATTTCAAGAGAAGAAGGACCGATTTTTATTACGTTCCAACCGTGCTTCTCTCTGATAACACAAGCAGAAGGAATTATTCAACCAGCCTGGTTTAAATACAGAATGCTTCCAGAGAAAAATAGCGTGTGTATGTTTATACTATATATAAGATGGAAAGACATAGTCGCAGAACTTTTTAAACCATGTTTAACAGTCCAATTTTCATGCAATGCACCATTATCAAGCAATGATATTACAATAATTTTAAAAACAATTGATCTGAGTTCCCCAGCATATATATATATATATATATATATCATAACAAATGCAACAGCGCATGATGCACAAGGAAGAGAACAACGCCTCACTGAAAGAAGATAAATAAGACAAAATGCCAATATGTAATTTCTTAAATTAATTAGAAAAAAAAGAGTTAAACTGTAGCTACATAGGTCTCATCCAAAAATTGCAATTAAAAAATTGATACAAACTAATCCGGGACATAATACATCAGACACAATCCAGCTATACTACAGAGGTGCCTTAGATTTTGTTTCCAAGCCAAAATTGACCAGCTCGAGCTTACAAGTGACAATGATCTAACAGTTAGAAGTGCTCATAGCAGCAATCTGTCCTCTAAGCTGGCTTTTGCAATTAGCCTGAACTTAAATTTTTTAAGGCTCAAGGGCGAAAATCAATCAAATTTACAAATTTCTAGTCACCTAATAGCATCAAGTGTAATAAGATTTATCTGAAATCAGCAGTAAGAATATTGGTAATGAAAACTGAACATGCCTTCAAGATGAAAAGAAACTGGTACAAGATTCAAACACTTAAAGAGGAATGCTAGCATTACAGTCGCTAACACACTCTCTCTAACATACTCTTCACTCTTAACTAAAATTTATTGAAAACTAAAAAGCATAAGGCAGAAACATTAATTTAGGAGTGAGAAAAAGTGAAACCCACAAGATTTTTGTAGTTTTCAATAAATTTTAGCCAATAGTATAGGATCAAAGAGTGTGTTAGAGAGAGTGTTGCTAGCATCACTCAACCCTTGCATAACATCAAACTTGCATCAATGTAACAGTCTCCAAAGGTTGGAAGATCAGGTCAAGCTCCAACACATTTTAAGTGTTTGGGGAATCCTGAGGCAATTTGAATAGAAACAAAAAGGAACAACAAACAAAAAAGGAAGGAAAGCAGATAATGAAAATCACCACCAAAGAGCCAAGATATCTCTTCTGGTCTGAATTAATGGCATTATCTCATTCAAATGATGTAGAACTCCTACTAGAGGCATTTTGCCGAAGATGTTAATCAAAATACTATTCTCAAATGTTTGTTACAAAGCTTGGCCAGGCAATTATAAAAACAATGTTACACTAGTTGGAGTGTCTACAACACAATAACTTCAACGGACAAGTGAGTGAAAATCATTAATTTTGATTACAAGCTTAAGAGATGGAGAGAAAACTTGGTGCCCTAGTGAGTAGAGTGTATAATGGGTAGAGTGTACACCTGAATACAAATGAGAGAGTTCCCATAACAAACAAGAAAACTTAGGTAGCATTTGGCACATGATTAGAATGGATGGGACTAACTGTTTTGTTTTGTTCTCTTTTAGAATATAACAACTAATCCTTATCCCATTATTTGAGATCGGCTATATAGATCAAACATCATCATTAAGCTCAATCAAAAATTAAATTCTATAAAACATTATTTACCATAAGATCTCTTTCAATAATTTTCTCCAAAGTTTTTCTAGGTCTCTCCCTATCCTTTTTCATTAGACTGAAAAACATGTCATTCATTCTTCTCATTAGTATCTCTAGTGACCTTTACATGCATCCAAATTACCTAAATAAATTATCTGTCATCTTTTCTTAAATAAGTATTACTCTAATATTCTCTCGCGTACGATTACTTCTTATTTTATCTTTTCTCGTATGATCACTTATCCATCTCAACATTCTCTTTTCTACAACTCACTTTTCTTACGTTGTTCCTTTAAAACCTAATATTCACTACTATATGAAACAATTGGTCATATAGTGGTACAATTAAAACTTTATTTGCAACTAGATAAACACTACACGATCACAAATAACTTGCAATGTTTTTCGTTCACTATAACCACCTAACTTGTATTCTAAAAAACGTTTTCACTAATTTTTCTATTATTCTGTAAAATCATTCTAAAATACTTAAACTTGAAAGCTTGTAGTGTTATGTCATCTCCCATTTTAAGTTCCAACATATAATCATTATCTTGTTTTTTACTAAAATTGCATAGCATAAACTGTGTTTCACTCTTACATAAGAAAAAATTCTGAAATTTCAAAGTTTGTCTCCAAAGTTAAATTTAAAGTTAATCTATTATTTTAATTCTTCAATCAAGACTATGTCATTCGCAAAAAGTATACATTTAAGGATAAATTTTTGTGTGTCACTGATAAACACATTTAAGACTATTAAACAAGTAGACTCCAAATTAAGTCTTGGTATAAATCTATCCCTATAAGGAAACCATTAAATACGGCTCTAAAAGTTTTCACGCTTTTTGTTACCTCAATTTACATGCTTTGTATAGCCCAAATATATGTCAGATGAATTCTTTTTTTTTTTTTGTCCTAAAGTCTTTCACAACATTTTTCTTTATAGACGATCATTTTTTTTTTCAAGTAAATAAAAATTATATATAAGTATTTTCTTTGAATCAATACTTTTCCATCAACTTTCTTAAATGAAATATAACTTCTATTGTAAATTTCTCAATATAAAACAAAATTGATTCCCTGCAATATTAGTTTCTCATCTTAATCTACCTAAATCACCTTTTCACATAATTTCATAATGTAACTCATCAATTTTATTCCTTTTTAATTTGCATAATTATAAACATTGCCCTTATTCATATCTATAGGGACTAAAGTTCTTTCTTCCATTCATCAGGCATATTCTTATATCTCAAAATTTCATTGAAGAATTTAGTAAGCCAACAAATTTCTTCTTCTTTTATATATTTCCAAACCTCAATAGAAATATTATTAGAGCCAACAATTTTACCATTATTCAACCTCTTAAATTCTATTTTTTACTTCTCCAACTCAAATTCTATAGTAGTATGTCAAATTTTGTTCATCAACTAGAGATTTTTTAATCCTTCTATATTATCATTTGCTCCTTCTCATCATTAGAAAAAGTTTCTTCACTGGTAATAAAAAAAATTCCCCCCTTCATCCTTGATCCAAATCTTTGGATTTTCTTTCTCTATTTTTGACAAGCTTTATATCTTTCTTTTGCTAATCTTTGTCCTAAGCATGGTAGTTAAAATCAGGATGCGAATCGTAAAATCGTAGGATTTTACGATTTATCCCAGCCAATCGATTTAGAGTGCAACAAAAATCGGAGCTGACTGAAATCGGTGTGAAATCGCAATTCAGATCGGGAAATCGGTGAAATCCCGATTTACTCCCGATTTCAGCCAAACAGGGGTCGGATCGTCAAATCGGCCCAAATTGTATATAATTTGAGCCCACCCAGCCTTTTAATTAGGCGCGAATGAAATCCTGAGCCCGACACAGCTTTTCAATTAGGCGCGAAGGAGTCCTGCATTCTTATCTTCTTCATTGAACCTTAAGTGCACTGTTAGCTAAGTCCTCTTCTTCTTCTTGGCGATTTCTCTGGTTCTCTCTGCCCCAACCTACTCATTAGCTATTTTTTTCTCATCTTCCTCTTGTTTTTTCGTGGATTATGCTTAATAGTTTTTTTATGAAATATGAATTATTGAAGTACTTTTAGTGATTTAATATATTTTTTTTAATTTCAGCTATTTTATATGCAGAATATGAACTTATATTCATGTATATATAATTTTTGTAAAATCTTACGATTCGATTTACGATTTTACGATTTTTACTTCTCTTAACGATTTTAAGTAAAATCCTGATTTTAACTACCTTGGTCCTAAGATCTAGGTAGAACTCCTAAAAAGTTTTCGTTCATGCTTTACTCTCAGCTTTTCTTTGCTTTGCTCTCTTTGGATTCCATCTTTTTAGTGGAACATAAAATGTGTCACTTTTCTAACCAAAGTCCTATTCTATTTTATCTTCAAAATGCACCAAACATAAAAATTGTTTTATAAATCTATCTATCAAATGCAAGCACCGGTTGACAAACAGAACAAAAACTTGCAATGGATATGGAAAGTTGCTCAATCAATAGAGGGCTTTTACACCTGTGCTGACTGCATCATTCGTTCAGTGAAGTTGCAGATGCAAAACAGATCAACATCTAGAACCATTATCCAAATTTTTAAACCCTAGGAGGCAAGTGGTTCAAAAGATGCATAACCACAAGAGATAAATTCCCTGCCTAGTCTTGGCTAATCTCACTTACTACAGATTACCTAGTACCATAGAAAAGTACATTCTAAAGTAAACATATTTAACCACCAATGCATTATTTCCAAACAAGTTCCCCAACACACCATGTCACCATCTAATACCCACCAAAGCTTAATCATAGAAAATCAGGTCCAATTTATTTTTCCATGATATAACTGATTTGAACAATCAAATTAAACAAGAAATTGGTAAAAGCAATAACTCAACCCAACAGTTAACAAAAATCTTGGAATAAAATTTTTCACAGCTAGATGAAAGTGAAATTAGAGATTCATATTTTGATTTGAATAACAAAAGATTTGTTATAAAATGTGCTTTTATAATCAATATCTCACATAAGTTAATGTTTTCAAAACCTCCTGTAGTTTTATTTTATATAGAAAATGAATTATTAATTTGATTAGCCTGAGCGACATTGCCAATTTGATATAGGGGTTGAGCCTTGCCGAGAGCTCAGCCAGGCTTCTCAAAATCTAAGGTTACAATGAAAACTATTTAATCTTTCCCACCTTCCTAGGGATTAGGTAACCTTTAAATATTTATTGTATCCCGATAAACATTCTCAAGTAGAAGAGGAGAACATGAAGTAAGGAATGAGCAGTTACGCTTACAAACTGAATAATTCTATACAGACATAAAACTGAACAGTATAACAACCTTTTCCTTTTGAATATCAGTATCAAAATTTCAGGTAGAGCAACATGACTTGCATAAAACACTTAATCCTCCTAGATCCACGCCATCACTTTCAAAATATGCAATGTAAAACAAAAAAAGGAATGAAAAAACAAAACCGTTGAAATTTCCAGTACCTCCTTTTTCTTGCACTCCTTGTAAACATCAAAATGTTGTTGACATTTACTCTTATCAGAATTAAATTCCTCTAAACCTGGAAATGTTTATCAAACAACGTAAGATACACTGATAATTGGCAGAATAGCATGCAGTCAAACATTACTTACAGGGCCATGTCTTACATCCCAAGCAAGGGCATAGAATTTTCAATCATTTATACTCAACATTAGTCATGATACCAAAAAGAAAAAGTGCAACATTTAAATTAACAACATAACTATGGCACCATAAGCATTTCAACAACGGTTGCCCTTGTACAACATTATCTTCACATTTATGTATTATTCAACCATAAACCAAAAGGATTCAATCAATCAAATATATAGTATGAAAGCTTAATAAGACAACCTAATACATTTTAAAGACCCAGATGCGTTGATCTCATATAATATTGTAAAGGAACAAACCAATAAACTTTTAAAAGACAAGAGCTATACAAGGTCATGTTAAGCATACTAAATATTTTATCACACTAAAAATGAAACATCTAGCGTGCACAAGACCATCAAATCAAACAGACCAACTAGTTTAAGGATCGTAATGTATGTTGATAGAGGTCAAGCTTATTTTCCACGATATTTCATTTTCCATTTCATCTACTAATGTTGACTAAATGTTCAAACTCAGAAGCTTTAAGTCCTTCCTTCTTCGTTTAATCCATTTGTTCATTTCATTTCTTTAAATTATTTTTTGTTTCAATAGATAAAATAGTCAACTTCATTCCATAAATTTATTTCCCCATCGAAAAAAAGAACTTCTTGACTTCCACTTAACTCGAGCACCTAATTCCCAATATTAAAAATGATATTTTTTAACGCACGAAAAAGAAAAACTACCCACGTATCTAGAAAGGTTCAAACTTCCTTGGCCTTTTAGTTAAAATTCAATGAGAATATCAGAGAGCAAAGCCTAGACATTCAATTGATATAAAAAGTTAAAAGAGAAAAAGTAATGGATGAAAGAGGAAGAGCAATAAGAGTATCTCACATTTGAGTGAAGCAGTGTATTGAGGAAAACACTGAGAATCAGCGATTCTCGCAGCACTCGGGTATTGAGTTGTTGAACCTTTCGACGACATCGCCATTTGGGGAACCTACTGAATTTCGTTCCGATATTTTAAAGATTACAGAATTGTTTATAAAGAAAATTGTTTTGTGAATCACGAAAAGTGCTGTTTTTTTATATATTTAATAATATTTTATTTTATTAAAATTACAGGACATGTCTCAAGTAAATTAGTGTATTATATAATTTATAAATAAATTAATAAAATTATATATTATTACATGCTTTAGAAATTATGGTATTTATATTTTAACTTGTTAATATTTTGTAGGTGAAAAATATTAAAATATTAGATATTTAAAATGTTTTTTGAAATTTTTTAAGGTAATTAAAAAAATACTAATTATAAGAATTTTAAAAATAAGTTTTTTTTTTTGGTATTCATAAGAAATTCATCTCTATTCTTTCAAACACATTGACTTTCATCTCTATTTATAAAGTTAGTTTGAGTTTTTTCTTCATACTTTTAATAGCTAATTCAATAATTTTGGTTGAAATTTAAAGTTAAAAGATTAAAATTGATATCTAAATTAAGAGATTGAATGAAATTAATTCATTATTGTCCTACTTGAATTTTTCCTCTTAACAACATACAAATATATTTTTCAAATCCAACAATTCAATAATCGTATCTTCTTTGCATTGTTATATCAATTAAATTTGAAAATATCATATACTCATTTTAATTCTTTTCAGGTATGTTTAAAAGTAGAGCCAGCAAAATAAGCCGACCTGAAAAAAAAAAAACCGTTAAATGGTAAGCTTGGGCTCATTACCTCAGGACATTTTGGCCTGGTCTAGATAAGCTTGATATTTGGTAGGGCTTTAACCTAGCTAGCCCATGTGGGCTTGGGCTGCCCGCACACATGCGCGCGCACACACAAATATATATATATATATATATATATATATATATATATTTGAGATTAATCAGGTTGATCCATTTATTATGTGTATAGACTTTTTGCATTTGAAACTTTATTTAATTGTGAACTTATTTATATTTTTGTGAACTTATTGTGTATATAGAAATAAAAAAATGGCTGTTACAAAAAAAAAAGAACCAATGGTTTTGTTACAACTTAAAAAAACAAAAAAAAATAGTCTAATACAAAAACTGGACAAAAAAAAGTGAGTAGCCTATTAGGCTGTTACAAAAGCAACATAAAAATGACCTGTTACAAATACTGAAAATAGCAAAAAAAAATAAAAAATAGTGGCTTGTTGTTACAAAAATTAAAAAAAAATGGTCTGTTACAACCATAGAAAAAAAATAGCAAAAAAGAATTTATTCGGGCTGTCAGGCCAGTCCGCAGAAGCTTGTAGTCCATATAAGGCAAAGCTTGGGCAATAAAAATGCAAGCCATTTTTTATTTAGGGCTAAATAAATCCGACTTGTTTGAGCCCGCTACCTGTATCGGGTCGGGCTGGGTTGTCTGTTTTGACAGCTCTATTTAGAAGGAGGATTTTAGAAGGGAAGTCATATATTTTTAATTTTAAATTAAAAAAAATTATATATCAATTATAATGGTAAATACATGATTAAAATATTAAATTTATGTAAATATATCAATTCATATATTTTATTATAAAAAATATTAATTTTAAATATATTTATTTTTAATACAAAATTTGTCTTTCCTTCCAAAAATTTTCTTCCCAAACAACTCTTTATGAACAAACAACTTGGCTAAATTGAAGTAAAGGTGATGACTAAAGATGTAGTTGAACACTAAGATATACAGAAAAATCATTCTTTGTATAATTTGCTTGAGTCATACAAAGCTAAATTTATATAGTAATAACCCAATGATATTTTTGTCAAATTTTGCTTAAGCTCTGTAAGAATCTTTTATTTACAATTTTTGCTTAAGTTTTGCTTAAGCTAATATTTATCCACTTAAGCCAACATTATACTTGCTTAAACAATTTTATTTTAAAACAATAATTGTTTTACTATCAACACATAAGACTTAAATCCAAATTATTATTAGGAAAAATCACACTAAGCAAATATACTTGGCAAGCACATAAGATGCAACCATTTTATGTTGCTAGTTTTTTAGGCAAATATATTGTTTAATTACAATTTTCTTTTAATTGTGCCATATATCTCTTACATCATGTTGATTACTAAATGGTTAATCATATTACTTATACAAGGTAGACATAGTTTGAATTTTACAAAAAGTGTTCAGAAGTTAATAATATATGAATAAATACACGGAGAATAATATGAATAGTGAAATAGCAAATAGTTCGTTTCTTGAAGTACTTGTATCAACAAAGGTATCATTAAAGTCACTTGAGTTGTAGTGTAATTGTTATGGATTTGGCAAGTATACCAATCTTTCGATGTAATATAAAGAGTTATCATATCCAGAAGGAATGTTGACACTTGAGTGATTTCAGCTATCCAATTTAAAATTAGTAAATTCTTAAATATTCACAAATGTACAACTAAGTAATATTTTGAACTTTTTGATAGTTTGGTTCATAGAAAATAAATGCAAATAAAAGCAAATTAAACTATTATGATAAGATTAAGGATTGAACTTCATCTATCATCCTTTTCATATTTTGGTTCTAACACACATTGAACAAATGCCAAAGTTCTATGATTCTTTTCACTTGAGATTCTAAGATATATTTATTGAGTGATAATTTCTTACCTAAACAACAAATAATCTAGCATTACCAGCAAAAGTTATATAATATATAATAGATTAAAATCTATTCCTAGAGTCTCAACCTATTGCGTGTATTTACCCCGCTAGGTTCCAAGATAGTCTCCCAACTCACTCCGGATTCCAAGATCATGAACAATTCCCTGTAAGGTAGAAACAAGCATTACAATCAAGATAAACATATCCAAATCATGGTAAATGAACAAACATATATTAAAAATTCTAAAACATTCAGAGTATGAAGATTACATCTAATCCCTAGAGTTCTAGTTGTTCATGGCATACAATACAATAAGAAAATGCAAGGAAAAGAGATAAAAATTAGTTCTCCCAATGGTTCTTGATCACTTTCCCAAGCTTCTTCACTGTTTTGCAATGCCAATTTAGGTCACTATGTATTGTGGCTTCAAAGCCCATTCTGCCTCCCCCTTTTCTAGCTGAATCTTCTATCTATATAGGGCAATAAGTGAATGATTGCTTAAGCAATCCAATTCTCTCTCAAGCAAAAAATAAAAATAAAAATCGAGAGCAAAGTCTGCTACTAAATTTCTCGCTCAAGCGCCATTTCTCATCCAGATTCTCGCTCAAGCAAGAAATGGCCAGAGAGCAAAGTCTATTGCAGGATTTCTCGCACAAGCAATCTAATTGTTGCTTGGGGGAGGTCTATCCTTGCTCAAGCGAGAAAACCAGCAAAAAATCTGGTGTGAATTCTGCATTTTTCGTTCAAGCGAGGTAATTCTCACTTAAGCGAGACTTAAAATTCTGGGTGACTTTAGCAAATCTAACCCATCTTCAAAAATTATAAAAAAAAAAGAAAACAACTCCAAATCCAGCAAACCATATATGCATTTTGAAGCCCTAGATGTGTAGAATTCAATGCATGGAATTAGATAAAAATAATAGTTATAGAAAAATTTATGGCCAAAAGAGTTGATAGAGGTTAGATTGGCTAAAAATACAAAATTACAACATTCATGTAAGACAAGCCAAAATCATTTCTATTAATAAGAAATGGTAAAAACTCTCAAAATAAGGCATATGAAAGGTGTTTTAAAGACAAAATAAAGCTATAAATGTGAACACCTCATCAAGCCTTTGCCCTTAAATAAATTCACACAAGAGAAGTGGATCAAATATCTTCTATTATTTGACAAAATTAAGGTTAAAGTTGCTGAATTTAAATGATGTGAACTTAAATGAATTAAATTATAAATTGCATGGAATTTAAGTACAAATTATGTAAAAAAGAAGTAAATAAGTGTCAAAATATACATTGACAACTACTAAAATCTGGGTCAAACTTTCTCTTAAAATTCGGAGGGTTATGTCTCGTGAAGGTTGACATTCCTCTATACTCAGTTGACTTTTCGTCCTAATTATGCACCAGAGCCTTCAAAACTTGAGTCATCCGCTCTAGGAGGTCATTGGTGATACCAGCTCCTCTACCCTTACCAACAATTTCTAATCTAGTCTTGCAAACAAATTCAACAAACCACATTTAAAAAGTCAGTATAACATCAAACATTCACAATTCAAGTAAATAAGAACATATCAGCACACAGCTTGGACATATCAGCCCTAATACCCCAATCTAGTTTAGATAAACTACTCTGATACCAAAATTGTAACACTTTAATTAGTTTCAAATAATCTTTTTCGCAAATTAAAAAGGGATAATAACAAAATTTCCATTCAAATAGCTTCAAATGCAATGTTCCAATAAAGTATTTTAAAAAATGGGATAAGTTACAAATTTGAATAAAAATAAATGCTACAGGGCCTATTTAGTACATCACAATTTCCAAATAATTTCCTAAGTCTTATAGCATTTTCATCTATCCTATTTAGTGAGCTTGATGCTGATCGTCTTTCTCACCTGAAAAATAAATGTAAGGGGTGAGTCCTCTACACTATCACATATACAAACATAGAGACTCACTTTACATATTCCAAACGTTTACCTAACATAGTTAGAATCATACATTGCGTAAACATAAACTAATTCTTTCTAACATGGCACACGTCACATTCATAATACTATGGCAAGTCCACCACACATATTGTCATTTTACACTAATTCATACACAGGTGCACTCACTGCACCTTCAATCAATCCACACACACGCGCAAATTAACCACGGTCACTATGGCACTGTGATTATAGTTTCCTGACACCATCAACCTCAGGGACTTACTTAGTTTCACACCATGTGTAACACCTTAAATTTAATTTTAAATAACAAATTTCACAAAATGGGAGAAATAAATTTTCATTCAAAGTGATTTGTCCCATGCATAATTCATTAAAATATTTTGAAATAAGGATGAATTATAACTTGCATCAAATCATTGTTACAGGACTAATTCAATTATATTAGAGTTCAAATAAATTTCTAGTCCTATAACAGTTTCATCCATCCCTTTACTGAGTCCGAAACTGATCGTTTTGGTCACCTGAAAAATAAATATAAGGGTGAGTACTCTACACTATCTAATACACACACGCAAGCATAGAGTCTCACCTTACACACTTCACATGTTTCCTAACTTAATTTAAATCAAGCATTCACAACCACCATTAACATTTCATTTCTATTTACACACTGATGCGCTCATTACACATACACACAATTAATAAACAACAACCATGTGCACTCACTGCATGCTAGTCACGCTCACTATGGCACTGTGATCACAATTTTACACCATGGATGGTTGTCAGTTACCCACGCATCACGAATACCACGTGTGCGGTCACGAGTCGCTCGGCAAAGGTGTTGGTCAGAGATCTAGTCAGGAGGAGAGTGTGTGACCTGGGGTGCACCCACGCTCACTGTTGGTGTCACCACCACTCTTTCTTTCCCAAGGTATTTCTACCGTCTCCATCTTCCATACCTCCAGTGTATCGCTGAACCATTCATAGCATATTCTCAACTGCATTTAACATGTCTCATTTACATACATTTCAATTGCATACGATATTTATATTTGTAAATGGCACACAGGCCCACATTCATTCACAACACACGGCACACAGGCCCACATTCATTCACATTACACAGCACATATGCCCATATTTACCAACATCACACTTAAGCATTAAATCTTCATTAGACTTCACCACACTCAATTCACATTATTAAATCCTTAATCAATGGCATGTCACAATACACAATCACCCACAATGGGTTCAACCATCTCATCAGATATCACATTGCATTCAAACACACAATAACTTTCATCAACACACATTTTCTACCCTCTATCTCAACTTCATTGCAATATTTAGCAAAATAAACGGTAATCAAAACACAATGAGATATGGTAGAGTCCTCCCTTACCTCAAATGAAGACCCAACTCAATCTAACATTAAAAAATGTTCTCCACACAAATTTCGTCCCTAAAACACATAGAAAACTTCATGAGAAATCAAAGAGAACCCAGAAATCAGAGAAGAGGGACAAAAACCAAAACTCTAACCATTAAAACTCACTTCCAAGCGTTCCCAACATAAATCCAGCCTTCAATCTAGCTCACGAATAGCTTTTAAGGCAATCTAATCGGTGAAATAGGATTTTGGTTCGAGAGAATCGAAGAGAGGAATGAGAAATGAATTTTCTAAATCATAACCCCTTCAAATACCCCTTTGGTCACGATACTCTTGCTACAGCGAGACACTCTCATTGCAGCGAGGCATCTCTGGTTGTATAGACGCCCCTTGTCGCTACAGTGAAAATCTCAGAGAAAACTGCATCTTGATTTCTACAGAATCTCGCTACAGCGAAACCCTCTTACTATAGCGAGATTGCACCCAAAATTGGACATCAAACTGTCGCTCTCTCGCTACAGCGAAAATGCGATAGTTTCATGCCTTCCTCCCAGGGCTCTCTCGCTACAGCGAAGCCTCTCTCGCAAAAACCCTGCACCCTATACTCGGCCTATTTCAAACAGTTCAGTATTGTCAATCTTGATGCACAATCAGCATCCACATTTATCATATACGCACACATATGTATATATCACCATTCAATACTCATCACGCACTTAAGTGCAATTCCAACATCCATTCATATTTACATAAAATAATAATAATAATCAGTATTACAAAAATTTGGGGCGTTATACCATGGATGGTCGCCAGTTAGCCCCCGCCTCATAGATACAACGTGTGTAGTCATGAGACCCTTAGCAAAGGTAATGGTTAGAGGTCAAGTCAAAAGAAGAGTGTGTGCCTTGTGGTGCACCCACACTTACTGTTGGTGTCAGCACCATCCTCTTTTCCCCAAGATATTCCTATCGCCCCTATCTTCTACACCCTCAGCGTATTGGTGTAACCATTCATAGTTTTCAACCATTCTAACACAACTACATTCAAAATCAGCATGCCATTCAAACACACATTCACTTACATTCTCAATCGTCTTATACATTCATTCTAAAACATGGTACATTCACTCACATTCTTACATACACATGCAGTATATTGTACAAAGTATTCACATGTACCACCAAATAAGTGACCTTAATGTGTTTTCCTTCATGTTTCAGTCCGATCGAGGTATATAGGTCGATACATTCACAGGTCTCTACTCGCTCTCCGGAAAAACTGACATGTGGCTCATGGTATTCCCTCAATTCCTCTTCTGGTATCTCAAGTTGTTTGAAGGTGTTCCAGTACAGGATGTCAGCCGAGCTCCTTTGATTAATTAGAGTTTTTCATACCGTGCAGTTGAGGATGTCAACACTTATGACCATAGGATTGTCTTGCACCCGATCTACTCCTTGAAAGTCCTTGTCAGTGAATGTGATGGGAGGATTCGGATTCTACTGCCAGTGATATGTTGTTAACAGAGTAGACTTGTCTCAAATGCCTCTTTCTGGCCGAATTGGTAGATCCTCCTCCTGCAAACCCACCGGCTATGGTGTTAATAACTCTTTTGGAATACTTTTCACGTTCATCATAGCGTTTGACAAGGAGCTCTCTTGACCGACTTTGTTGTCTTTCAGGCTTTTTGTCATTGTATCTTCTTGATGGCTCAAGGTACCGGTCTCTTCCCCTTTCAACATGACCGGGAGAATTTGTTTGCACAAACTGTTGTAGATGCCCTTCTTGAATCAAATCTTCGATTCTGTCTTTTAGGGCCATGCACTCCTCAGTAGTACGTCCTCTATTTCAATGGTATCGGCAAGATTTGGATTTGTTTGGCCGAGGGGAGGTGTTGGCACGCCTAGGCATAGTCAATATCTCTGTGGCTAGGGCTTGATCAAGTACCCTGGACTGATTGGTATTAAGGGTTGTATATGAAGGATATTTTGGTCCTCTAGGCAGCCTCTCGGCATCATTTCTTTGATCTTTGTTTCTTGCCTAGATTTGAAAGATTCTCTTTTATCAACTTCTTTTAAATTAGTTCCCTATTCCATCCGCACTTGGCTCTGGTACTCAGCCAATTCCTCCATCTACATGTACTTAGCAGCCTGACTCCTTAATTCATCGAGGTCCATGGGCGGTTTCTTACAAATACTGTTCACAAAAGATCTTATTTCAAGGCCGTCGTAAGATTATGCATGGCCATTGCTGACTTCAAATTGTGAATTGAGAGTGTCACTTTGCCAAAGCGCTCCATGAACGCTTTAAGTGTTTCTCTCTTCTCTTGGCGGGTGTTCACGAGTGCTAAGGATGTTAGAGGATGGGGCGGCTTGCAGCAAACTGTAGGCTGAATTTTCTAGTTAAGGTGTCAAATGAATTAATGGATGAGGGAGGTAACTTGGTAAACCAGCTGAGTGCTAGTCCTCGTAGTGAAGTAGGGAATATTCTACATAACAATGCATCATTCTTTGTATATAGGCCGACTTGGGTTGTAAAGATATCCAAATGCTCCCTGGGGTCGGTCGTTCCATCATATTTATCTACTGTTAGACCTCTCCAGTTCTCTGGTAACTTAGCTTCCAGGTTGCTGGACCACCCTTGGTTTTTCTTGCAATGTCAAGGACTTTCCCTGTTCTTGGGCGAGGGGTGTAGTTTGAGAGGGTATGTGTGTTCTAATTTCTTCCCTCAAGTTGGCGTTTTCCCTTCTCAACATGGACAACTTGAGGGCGTCTTTTTCTCTCTCCCTTTTCATTTCTATCATTTCAGCTCTGAGTTACCTTACAACTGCAAAAAGACTCTCATCGCCTCCCCCCTCTACTAGTACTTCAGGGATCGATTGGTTAGGTGTGGTATCCTCCTGCCGCCGAGAGGTTCCTCCATGCTGAATCTGTCCATCTTGATGGCTTCTTGTTAGTACCATGATAATTAAAAAGCGAGGCAATCTTGCCCCATGATGGGCGCCAAAATGTTCCTATTGAGGAATCGCTGATATTCTCGTCTCCTCCGGATTAAGATAATGTCCTTCCTGACACGATCTGACGTGGGGAGATATACCTGCAAAAGACACTCCGATGATGAAGTCAGGCATCAGTTTAGACAATAAATGCTATTTAATAATCAAAAGTCAACCTTTTACCTGTACCTCTTACCTTCTTTTATAGGCATTATTATGGGTTAATGGGCTTTATGAGTCAGCCCTGATTTTGGCCCTTTAATTACAGTAGATAATGATCTAATTATTACTCCTTAATTGGATTAATTACCTTTTAACTTGACTGAGAGGGTACTCGGCTATTTAAGCCGAAGGGGTACTCAATTTCCTTTTTCTATAAGTAGGATTGAGTGGTGCCTTATCCAGTATAGTTACTTTAATAGTTATATGACGTTAAAAATAGGCAATAGTAAAATTGTTATGAATTGTATTTCATAAAAATTATTTAAATTTATTACATATAAAAAATTAGAAAAATTTACCGTAAATTTTTTTCCTCTTCTTCTATAATTTTAATATTTTAAAGAAATTAATAAAAATTGATATCTTATAATTATGTATAATCTATTAAAATAGATAATATTTTATTTATATTTTATATAATAATAATGATGATAAATTTAAATTTTTACAATTATAAATTAATAATAGTTTATATTTAATAATTTTGTTGAAATGCTTATTTGTTATCAAATTAAGAGCAATTAATTATAATAACTGAATATTATTAAATATATAATAATGAAATGATAATTTATTCAGAAAATGAAAATAATTTATTTAAAAGTTAATTAAATTTTTTTACCCTTTTAATCTTTCTCTTGAAGTCTAAATCTTCAAGACTTACCATTAAAGAAAGACATATTTTAATTTTTAAAATGTTATAATTTTTTTTTTAATATTAACACATCAAACTATATTTATTTATTAACATTGCATATTGCAACTATGTAATTATTAAAAAATTTCAATTTAGAATAGAAGCTCTTATGTTTTAAATTTTTTTAGAGCATTCAATTGTAAACACAGAAGTTTTTTTTAATGAAAAGCTCCAGTCATTTTGTGAACTTACAACTCATTCTCAAGACATAAATTAAAATATAAGTATTATATATAAAAAAAATAATATGAATATATTTTTTATTAAATTAGTTATTTATTATATTATATTATTAAAATTTATGTATTTTTTAAGTTAAAAATGATTATTCAAATTAGACTTAGTGATTATTGACTTTTTAATTATTTTTTTTGCAGAATTGAGTAACATATAATTGTGACACCCTTAATTTCTTATTTTAAAATATATGATTTATGATGAGATAAAAGAAATAAAATGATTTTGTTATAAAATATGTAGTATGAAAATATGATAAAATTAAAATTTTTTTGTCAATAAGTCTATTCATGAAGATTTACAAAGATATTAGAAATAACATAATGTAAGATGTACTCTTAATAATTATATTTACACAATAATTAATAAAGAAATAATGTACATAGTTGGATTTTCATTATATACATAAGTTTAATATTTGTAAATTGTTATCAAAATTACAGTAGGACTTCGATTATATAATTACAATATCAAAAGACAAAGTCCTAAGAGTCGTCCCTATCCATACTCCATACTAAAAACACTGAGGACTTTGTCCTAGTCATCATCGTCGTGCCAACCCTCTTTCTCAGTCAGCTCCTTTGAAGTCAAATCCTCATTCTCTCCAAAATCTCCAGAATTAGCCTCGACTTCAATGCCCATTACTCGCTCAACAGTAAGTTGGGCTAGTCTTCCATGTAAGTTGTGATCAAGGAAGGTATATAAACAATTTGGAGCTGCTTCCAGTTGTTCCTTTATAAACAAAAATACTAAAGGTGTGGCAGATCCTTATTGATTATAGGATAGTCTAAAGGTGTACTATAACTCTAAATTCATAGAGTTCATTTCTAAGGTAAAAACATTACCTTGTTCATTATTACGATCTACAATAAATTTAAAATAATAGAATCATTGTTATTATATAAATATGTAGTTTAGCCTACAATTTACAAAATAGTCTACTAATCTAATTCTGAAGTCAGTCATCCTTACTCCTTGAAATATTAGTAAGGATGAACATCTTTTTCATCATTAAACATAATGCAATTACATCATAACATAAATTTCACTCACAAATCAAAGGAAATATTGTCACTTCAAATACATAAACAAATTCATCAACAATTTCTACATAATCATACATACTTAATCACAAATCACTATACTTTTCTCTCTCAAATACGTATATTGTGATCATGGATATTTGATATCTCTAGCACTTCATGAGGTCTTAAACATAGGTAAATAGTTGTTGGTTAGCCCTAGCACACAGATACAATATATACAATAATGAGCCCTTAGCAAATGTATAGTAAGGAGTCTAGTCAGAAAATAAGTGTGAGGCCATATGACGAATTCATTCTCAGAAAGAGTATGTACACTTACGTGAATGTCGTCCATCACCCTACTTTTCCTTCGAATTTTGTAATCATCTCTAAACTCTATACCCCCAGTATATCTTTGTAATTATTTACACTAATTCCTTTCATCACTTTGTACTCATCATACACTTCCTTTCATCTCATTCTCAATATTCAGATAAAAAAAATCGTGCTTAGTAAAGCATTTCTAGACTTAGTCCATGCAACACATATATTATGATACATAACATAATTTTTAGAACCAACCGAACATATATCATCAACTTTTCACAACAATTAAATATTATTTGAACATACTTTTCAAACAAAGCAAAGGTTACAGTATTCTCATAAGCACAAAAATATAAACTATGTATAATTACGGAAAAAAGCTCTCCTTACCCTGAAATAAAGATTTGAAGGAGGATTTATGAAGGATTTTGTTTAAAGAACAACGCTTTTCCTAAATATCACAAAAGAAAGCACATTTGAGAAAATAGAAAACTGAGAGAATATAACAGAGCTTGAAGAACTAAGCCCTTAGAAACTTACATGGGGTCAATCGGATTGAATGTCCAAATTCAAATTCAAGGAATGTTTGGAGTTTAAAGGAGGTTTCTATGTGGAACAAAAGTGAGAGTTCAAAGAGAAATGAGAGGAAAAGGATAACTTGGATTATAATGCAAGTTTTTCTAGTTGGAAATCCTTTAAATACACGTCAAAGTCGCACGGCGAAAACATCAGACAATGGTTTTCTAGGCTTTTTTTTTTATATTTTCGCCTTAACGAGGGTCATTCTCGCTTGAGTGAGAAGGGGTTCAAAGAGTTCTCCAAATTTTCTTGCAAGTGTGCCTGAGCGAGCTCCATCTTGCCTAGGCGAGAGGATAGTTAGGGTGACTTTATCCTATCTCACATGGGTGAGACTCACTTGCCTGAGTGAGAATACTCTTGAATCTCGTGTTCTAGAATGTCCAGTCTCACTTGAGCGAGACCCTCTGTTGCAAACTTCATTCAAAATTTTAAATTTAAAACACAACTCAACCATAATTAATAATAAACAACCAATTAAGAAAATAAGGTGTTACACATATCAAATATATACTACAAAAACAAGAACATCACATAAAAATATATCTAAAAGCAATCATCAAATTTCAAATGTAATAAAATATGTACATTAAAATGGTTATGATACATTTACTTATTACACTACATTACACCACATATTTTAAGTCAAGTTTAAATATATTATTTTAAAATTATAAGAAAAATTTATTAAATAAATTTATATTAATATTTGTTTCAAGTTGCTTGTGAAATAAAACCTTATTTTAATATATTTCATTTTCGCATCCATTATAATGTTTGATTGAAAATAAAAATTGTTAACTTTCTACCCATTAGTATATATTTTTTATGAATTTATGAATTTATATGTATGATAATTTTGTAAAATAATTTATTTTCTATAACAATAAAAAAATTAATATACTTTTGTTATAGTTATGACTATATAAATTTTTAATGTCTTCAAATTGAAGTTGTTTTTTATTTTTTAAAATAATTATGGACTAAATAAATGATGTAAATTTTCTTTACTTATTTTTAATTTAATCTACCTATTCCTTTTCATCTAACATTTTAACTTTTATTTAAACTGATTTTTTGTTTTTATTACTTTTTAAAAATATTATTATATCATTTAATTATTTTATGGTTAAATTTATTTTTATTGATTCTTAATTAAAAAAAAAACCATATTAATATTTCTAAAATTTAGACAAATGAATGAGAAAAATTAATAAGTTGATTATTTTAATTTGATGACGCACACAAAATAACTTTTTTTAAGAATATGCGTTATATTATTATTAATTTATATGTATGATAATTTTATAAATTAATTTATTTTTCTCTAACAATAAAAAATTAATATAGTTTTTATTTTTACTTATGAATTTTTAATTTTTAATATATTTATATTAAACTTATATTTATTTTTTTAAATTATGCACAAAATAAAATAATGTATATTTTCTTTAGTTGTGTTTAATTTAACTTAAATTATGAACAAAATATAGTAGTTTAAATTTATTTATTTATTTTTACTTTTTAATATGTAATTAAATAAAGAGAAAAAATTAAATATATATTATATTATTATCAAATTTTATGTAATATAGCTTTGTAAATTAATTTATACCTCTTAATAGTAAAAAATAATATATTTTTTAGGTAGTAAATGAAATATTTGTTACCTTAGATTTTTTAATTAATTATTCTTTTACATTAATCTCTAATATTTTTTTATTTTTGTTCATATCATTATAAAGTGTAAACCTCAACAAGCTAAACTGCACCTGCTTTTTCTTATGTTAATTTTGTTTAAATTTATAAAATACAGGAAAAATTTTATATAATAATAATATTCTAGATGTGTTGATATTTAATTATTTATATTTTAAAATTTATTTTAATTATTAACATATGGAATTCAAAATAACACATATCTTATAACTAATAATATGTATCACAAAAAAAATGCACTTGTTTATTTATTAGTTCTATTAATATATTAATTTATTACTTCTATAATTTAAAATATTATCTTAATTTTATTAATTTTATTATTATTAAATTGACAAACAATTATTTAAAATAATTTCTTATTTTAAAACTAATTTACTTCACTATTTTAGTTAGAGAATAATATTATAGAATTTTATTCATGTACGTATCAATGTTAATATTCTAAATTAAGATGATATTTACTTATTTATTTATTAAATATAATTTGATTATGTATATATATAATTTATCTTAACCATTCTCATAATTAATATTATGACATACAAATTATAAATCAAATATATACTTACTTATTTATCAATAATTTTTTA
This sequence comes from Abrus precatorius, assembly GCF_003935025.1. Taxonomy (NCBI): domain Eukaryota; kingdom Viridiplantae; phylum Streptophyta; class Magnoliopsida; order Fabales; family Fabaceae; genus Abrus; species Abrus precatorius. The sequence goes on along the minus strand of NW_020874439.1, from coordinate 1,317,862 downwards.
AAATTGTAGATAATAATTCAAAATATATAGATTTAAGACATCTAATTACATTCGTGAATATTGGGATAGGTCTATGTATTATGCAGAATGAGCGAATAAACCACAACAATCAAGAAAGTCTAAGTTTTTTTTTTTGTTAACAAGAAAAAATTTAATTACCAATCCTTGAAGAACTACCAAATGCTTTGAAAAATCTTCGTAGTTATAAAAGTAGTGATCATGAGCTAGTGTACCTATCGAAAAATAATAAAGATTTTGAAAATAAGTTTACAAACTATCGTCCCATAAGGATTGTTTTCAATTATTAAGAACTTCTTAATTTAATTGTTTGAACTTAAAAGATATGAAATTAAATAAAATAAGAATTCAAATATAAAAGTGATTAAAATAGAATTAAAAATAGCATAACCTTTGACAATAAACTAATCAAGAAGATCCTAGGGCGTATGGTTTCATTGTCATAATTCTTTATATTCTCTTTTAGATTAATTCTAATTTTAATTTTCCTATGATTGTCAATCACTCATACTAAAGTTATTAACACCCAATGGACATGCAATATTAATAGTCTTTCTATTAAGTTATTACTCCCAATGGTCATAAAAGGTAAAAGGAAGAGAAAGCATAATGAGCTTGTGAGTTGTTAATTTAATAACGATTGAAAGAGAGATATCGGTTTGGTCTATTTAATTATTTATCTTATTTTATCCTATAGATCCATTAACTATACATGGTACAGTCCCTTATAATATAATTAATTATGATATGTTTAAAATTTGTTAATTCCAAATATACAAATATAACGCAATAGGATAAACATTAATCAAGAAAGCAAACGTGAAATTATTATTAATTAGAAATATATCATAAAATTATGCAAAAAATTCACCATAGCCTTAGTTATGAATTTAGCCAGACATAATATAAAAAGAAACCAAAACAACATTAAACAAATCCATAAAACTTGAAAAGTAAATGCAAACTAAAGAAGTCTCCAGTGGAGAAGTGGAGAAGAGACGATGATAGCTCTTGATCTGACGCACTCTTGAAGCTTCAATAGTTGTCAGTGACTAGCTAGTATCAAGGTTGAGGATGTGAAATAGATGTGATAAAGGCGTGAAAGAGATGAGATGAAAACCATATGTGAAAGGTATGAAAAATGATGCCTAAGTCGCTTTCTATGAGGTCTCTTTTATAGGGTTTAAAAACCTAAAATCCCTTCATTGTTGGGCTTCTTGCAGGTGAGTAGGCCGTCTTACATAGCCATTTATGTGGTCGAAGCATTCTTGTGCTACTGTTGGGATCTGAGCTTGCTGACTGTAGTGAAACCCTATTTTCTTATCAATTTAGGCTCAAGATGCACCCAAAAATTGACTTGGCCTTATCATATTAATCTGCATAATAATTATATAAATTAGTGTAGAACCCAAGTAAAATAATGACCATCTATCAATATATAGGCTATAAAAACATGTCAAAATACAAACCTATCAAGTAGCCATTGGTTAGTTAAATTTAAACCAAATATTCAAGCATATAATTCTATTTTTACTTTGGCATCTATGGAAGCAAAAGTTGGCAATACTATCAATTTAAGACCAGACATGTGTGTTTTTAGAATTAGTGGTTAAAATTATTACAAGATTGGAGTACTCGTACCATAAGAAGGTGAAAAACCAAAATTCTCATAATTTAGTGTACATGATACAAAAAATAAAGTCCAAAATAAGTAACATTCTTTCAATAGTGGACAAAATCTTGACAAAACAATTGTCCAAAGTTTGAAAGATAAGACATGCATAATCTCATTGCTAAGGTGTTTAGGATGACAAGAGATATATTATCTTCATAGATGATAAAAATGTACAAATTAAGTTGCTTGGTATAAGATCAAAAGAATCTCGACAATATAACAAGCTAATCATAACTAAAATTGTTGCACTTATTATTGGAGATTTTGGCCAATCTAATAGAAGGAGGAGATACAATAATAGAGCATAGAAAAATGGGTTACAAAGAATATTAGAGTTTCATCCTTCATTCATGGCAATGCAATATCCATTATTATTTTCACATTGTGAGGATGGAATTCACTTGGACATTTAGTATACTTATAATGATGAAAAAATAAAACAAAATGAAATAATTTGACAATGGAATGCCATGCACATTGAATACAACAAAGAAGCTTTGAAGCAAAAACTCTTATTTATATTGGTCAATTATTCTAGCAATATATTATTGATGCATATACAACTACAAAAGAAGATTAACTATGATAGATTAGGCAAAATCAAACAGTTCTCATAGAGTTGTACAAAAATATTTGTGATGCAATTTTTCATGGAGATATATTAGTTGTTGCTATTAGTAAAAAATAATTATATTACCTTACCTTCTTCATTCACATGTGGTTCACAATATATGGTTCAAAACTACCAAGATGTAATTGTCATATGTAGAACTTTTGAAAATCCTAATATTTTTATGATTTTTACCATCAATCCAAAGTGGCCTGAGGGTTGAGGTGAGATGTAGTATATGTTTCATCAAATTCTAGGTTAATCCAGTTAATGATAGGCCATATATTAAAATGAAAGTTTTTAAAATGAAAATTGATCAACTAATGAAATAGTTAATGCAACACTCTAAATTTTAACTTTTCAAATACATTATAATTTGTATATTTTTGAAGGACATAAAATAAATTCAATTAAAATAGACAATATAAAATTGAGAAGAAATTAAAACTTTCCCATGAAAAAATCCATCCACAAAATTAACCAAGGGAGTAAAATGTAAAAAGTAAACTGTTACTTAATAATTGCATTATACTAAACTAGTTAAAGAATATACAGGTAGTAAATTCCATTTACATATAAAAAATATAATAATTTACAAGTTGTTAATCAAAAAATTGTAGGACTTAAAATAAATATTTATATAACTAAAATAAACTTAAGTCCTGAGAGCAGTGTCTATCCACACCCATACACTAAAGACTTGATCCTAGTCATCAATATCATGTAGCCCTCTATCTCGGCTAGATTCTCAGTAGTTAATTCTTTGTCTTCTCTGAGGTAGGCTTCACTAGGATCCACCACAATTTCTATACTTAAATATCTCTCAAATGTATATTGGATGTGTCTCCCAAAAAAGTCATGGTCGTGAAATGTAAAGACATTATTTACAACCCTTAGGGGCCTAACTGTTCCTCCGTAGATATAAAAACACAAGATACGATGGATATGACTATTTACAGGAAACTCGAAAGGAACATTATAATTTAAATTTATCTCTATAGTCCATATGTTATCATCCTCACAATTCATATTAAAGTTAAAATACACAAAATGCTGATACTCTCTAAAGTCATAGTTCATTCTACTACTGATAAGATAATCTAGTAATCTAAGTTGTCTTTGTGGTGCCTTAATCCTTACTTCCTAAAATATTTAATAAGAATGAACATCTATCTTATCATCAAACATAACAAAATTACATTATTAACATTACAACATAGTTGTAATTATAGAGTAAAAGGAAATATAATCTTATTAATCATAGGAGCAATACATCAACAATCCTTGCACAACCATGTACATACTCTATAACGTTCTCTTTCTAATTACGCACTCCTAGTGCAATGTGATCAAAGACATTTATGCCTTCAACACTTCTTGAGATCTTACACAACTAGGTAAATAATTGCCGGTTAGCCCATGTACATGGATACAACATATATAATGACGGGTCTCTTAGCAAAGGTATAGTTAGGAGTCTAGTTAGGAAATGAGTGTAAGGTCATGTGACGCATTTGCTCTAAAAAAAGTGTGTAAATATATGCGAATGTCGCTCACTACCTTACATTTTTCCCATATTTTTCATTGTCTTCAGACTCTATAACCCTAGTGTATCTCTGTAACTATTCACACTAGATCCATTCAGTACTTTATACTCATCCCATACTCTTTTTTGTGTGATCACACTCGTTACTTAGGTAAAGATCATGCTTAATAAAATACTTCCGAACTAAGTCCAAAACATGTATACTACTACAATATAGTACTAACACCCAAGATTAGCCAAACATACTTCATTAACCTTTCACCACAATCCAATATCATTCAATAAAAGAATCATACTTACTCAAGACATTTCTAGACTAAATCCTTATCATATACAACAAACATACAGTACAATCATCTCAAATTAACCAAATATACATCATTATAACTTTTCACAATTAGAGATGGCAATGGGTAAAGTACTCAATGGGCACCCGCAAAATTTACCCACAATGGGTAGGGTATTTACCCACTATATGGGTACGGGTATGGGTGTGGGTAAAAACCCGCAAATTTTAATGGGGATGGGTGCGGGTATGGGTATCTAAGTACCCACCCCGCCCCATACCCGCATATATATATATATATATATATATATATATATATATATATATATGCTTGAAATTTATTCTACAATTATGCATTGAATTTTTGTATTATTATATTACTTATGTGAAGTTATATAAGATTAATATAAAAATATATTTAATAATAAAATAAACCAAAAAATTTATTTTGGTTTACATTTTTAATAGAAAAATTTATTTACTATTTTATATCATTTAATTAGGCTAACACAATTTAATTATTACATAGTTAATATAAGATTGACTTTTTTTAAAATATTATTTATATATGACACACATAAAATATTTTTTACACAAATATTTTTGTTAATAAAATTATATTGATGTTTAAATCATAAAGTGAATGATAAATAATAAATATTTCATAAATTTTACAATCACTTACTATTACAGTAAATTTATTATTTATTAATAATATTTAAATTTTAGTTTTATATTTTAATTTAAAATAATATTTTTCTATATAACATATGTATTACAAGCACAACTATAATCTATTAAATCTAAATAATATTATTCTTACTATTTATTCACATTCAAAGAAGTTTTTGAAAAGATATAAATATAAAAAATTATTGTTAATTTTTATTTGTTAATTTTTTTAAGATAAAAAAGTATAATTTTTTTAATATACACGTATATTTCTTTATTATAAAATTTTATTGTAACTATTTATCTTTTATTCAAATTCATTTTTTTAAAATTTATATACATTATAAATATTTAATTCACTAAAATAATTTTTCAAAAATTTATATTTTTGATAAAATACTTTCGTATAGTATATGAGTTAAAAAATACTAGTATTAATATATATATATATATATATATATATTAATTATATTATATTATTTTAATTAAATATATTATTTTTCTTACAATTTCAAATTCAAAAGTTAAAAAAAGAATTTATGTATCAGCTTTCTGTTATTAGTATTGAACTTCTCTACTTTAACTCTATTCTCATTCTCAATGTCTGTCTCACTAAAACTTAATAACTATGAAATATTATTCATTAGAGTTAGTTGTTAATGTCATCACAAGAGGTTACTAAGTGATCCCACACGAAAGGACAACCATTGTATAGATCTATTTCGTTGTCGTTTTGACATTACCAACAATCAAATCTCACACAAGATAGAATTATCACTGACAAATAACTTGTGTGTTTAGTTTTTGCTTATTGTTTCTAAGAATTTTAGTTTAGAAAATTATTATATTAAGATACATTTAGCATTTATGATCTTTGAATATTTATTTTTTATCTATATTTGTACCTTGTTCGGCAACTACATATTAAATTTTTGTATTATTATGCTACTTATGTGAAGTTATATAAACATATTTTTCTTTATAAATATTTTTTTCTCAAACAAGCGCAGGTAATGGGTACAAGACGGGTATGCGGGTACCCAGAGGGTATGGGTACGGGGATTAATGTTTATACCCATGCGGGTATGGGGATGGGTACTGTAGTACCCTACCCATTGCCATCCCTATTCACAATACCTACATATCATTCAATCATATGTTTACATACAAGAAATGAAGTTTTGAAAGAAGAGTTATGAGATATTTTGGTGAAAGAATCAAACTTTTCCTAAGTATCACAAAAGAAAGCATTTTGATAAGTAAGAAATAGAGAAAACAAACAAAAATAGGAGAACTAAGCTCTAAGAACTTACTTAGAGTCAATCAGTTGAACTTCTAAACCCACATTTGAAGGAAGATTGAAGTTTTAGAAGAAGTTTTCTGAGAAAAAAAGGGTGAGAAATTAAAGAGAACCGAGGAGAGGTTGTGACTTGGATTATAATCCTAGTTTTCTAAGTTAAAAACTCTTAAATACCCCTTAACTCGCGACATTCTTGCTACAGTAAACTCTTCTCTCGTTACAATGGAAAAATTAGACAGTATTTTTCCTTTATTGTCTGTCATTCTAGCTACAGCGATAGCTCCTTTACTATTACGAGAATGCTGATGGGTCATCCTTATCCACTTCTCGCTATAGCGAGAGAGCTCTAGAGAGCCTAATTCTTGACGCTCTTTCTCACTACAGCGAGAGATCATGCAGCTTACATCATTTAAACTCTTCTAAATTCAAACAATTTCACACATACAACTAACATACAATGCCATAATAATAAATATAAAAATAAAGATGTTACACTTATTGGACAAACAATACTTTGATCAATGTATAATAGCTAAAAAGGTTTAACATTAATTTTTCTATTTATAACTTTAATCTTATTGTTATTAATTACTAATTGTATATATTTTTACTTTTAGCTATATACACCATTAAGTTCCAAAAAAGAGGTCTATTACATACTCAAATCCTACTATGACTTCACCAAAATAATCAATATCCATGAATGTTGTTTTACAATTCATGATGCATGAACTATGTGGAGCTACAAACATATATGCACCTTGTATGCTTGATGACTTTTGCAACTAAAATTATCCTAAAAAGTTTATTAATGAAACAACTATAGATATTGTTGGCTTTTCTACTTATTGAAGACGAGAAGATGGAAGACATGTCAAAAAATGAAATATCAACTTGGATAACATGTTTGTGGTTCCATATATACTCATATTTTAGACACATCTAAATATTGAATGGTGCAATAAGTTCAAGGTTATATAAAATATCTCTTCAAATATCTTCATAAATGCCTATGTAGAGCAACAATAGTAATTAAAGATAATATTTTTATCTAAAACACAAAAAAATCAACACAAATAATAGAAGTTGATGAGATCCAAACTTATTTAAACTGCAGATATATAATTTTGTATGAAAGAGATATGTTAGTATGAGAATTATCAAAAGGTATAGTATGCAATAACAATAAACAAAAATCAAAGATAATTATTAAATTTTATTTACCAAAATCTATACTTAATCATAGTTAATTGTATGTTGCATTGTTTAGAGTAATATCAACAAAAGAAAAAAAATTATTATTGTTGAAGAGGATAAAAAGTATAAAAAATATATTATACATAAAAAAGTATTTCATAATCTTCCTCTTCAATGAAATTATATTTGACATTATTTAATATAAAATTTTATTATCATATATTTTTTATATATAAATTATAATTATATATTTTAAAATAAATTAATTTAATAAGAAAACTAAAACAAACCCGTATATTGCAGGATTGGTGTATAATTATTTTCATACGAAGCAAGTTAAAGAATTTTTAATTTTAATATATTTTATAAAAGCTTAAATATTATGAGATTGATCTTTCATTTACTAAAAGAAAATTTAATTACTATGCGAGATCTAGAACATTTTCCAACATATCAGAAGAGTGCTGGTGGTATAATTATTTTCATGAGTGCTGACGACAACTTATTAATTACTAGCTAACGTAATTTGAAACAATCTATATCTACAATATACATAAAAAAGGTTATTTAAACAATTTTATCACGTGGACAACTGTACACCGATCCGTCTATTGATAACTTCGTTTTCTTCATGATAGGAATTGCAATTTATTATACATATTTTAAACTAATCTCTGAGATTTGGACTAGTACAAAGTTTTGGACCACTAATTTATTATATTATACTTATTAAACCATACATGTCTATAAATACAACAATCTTTCTATAACTCTGCACACACCCTCGCCACTGAATAAGTCATTCACAAGTAATCCACGAAATGAAGGGCACTACCATGTTTGCTCTCTTTCTTTTCTCGTCTGCCTTATTCTCATACCTACCTTGGGCCACTGCTGATTTTGTGTTGGACATCGATGGTAATCCAATTGTAAATGGTGCCGCATATCATATCTTACCTGCTATATGGGCAGTGGGCGGGGGAATAGCATACGCCAAAACTGGAAACGAAACATGCCCTCTAACTGTTGTAGTAGAGAACAGTGAGGTGGATCCAGGACTACCCATCAAAATTTCAAGCCCAGCCCTAATTGCTTTTATCACTACGGACCTTCGTCTGGAGTTGGCATTCACTACTGTACCTAAGTGTGCCCCCACTCCATCAAAGTGGACTGTTGTCGAGGGTCTGCCTCAAGGACCAGCTGTTAAACTCACTGGTTATGATCATACAGTAAGGGGCTCGTTTAATATTGAGAAAAGTGGGTTTAGCTTTGCCTATAAGCTTCGCTTTTGTGCAGCAGACACTGACACTTGTGTTCATATTGGGCTTCATGTTCTTGACTTCCACAAGACCTTGGTTGTGACGGAAGACTATCCGTTAGACGTTGTTTTTAGGAAAGCTAATCACGTTGATGCTTGAGGAAGCGCTAATTACGGAAAATCATGTACTCTAGAGATGTGTATGCTTTGTTGCAATTATTGCAATAATAAATAAATATAAAGCACGTGTTTTTCTCACTTTTCAATTATTGCAATTCAATCCATAATAAGGAAGTAATAAGAATATACTTTATGTTTTTATAAATCAAATAAGAGTTTGGATGTGTAAAAAATCTTAGACCTGATTAAAAATATTTTTTATATCGATTCAAGTTGAATTTGAATACATCAGTTATTTTGATAATTGGTGTTAAAAAGTTTATATTATTTTCAAAAATATTATTACACTTTTTATTAAATTAGTTAATTATTAATTAATGTAAAAACTCGTTGTAAATTTTTTTTTATTAACGCATCTTCTAGTTAATAACTTAAAAAATTCTTTATTTTTTTTAAATAGATCCCTTAATCTGTCTTCTAGGCACTTTAAATTTTTTTCATATTTTTCCAATATTTTAAACCAAATGTATATGTACGTTGCATGTTACACATGTTTTAGCCATTTCACAAACGAATGATTATCCAGCTTTTATGTGTTATATTGCTTGCAAGTAATGTAATATACTCTCAAAATAAATAATAATATTCTTTTATTAGCAACAGAAATAAATATTATCATTGTTATTATAATTGAGTAAATACTCAAACCCTTACATCACACATTTCAATTTACAAATTTTCAACTTAGCTCCTATGAAATTATCTAATCTAAAAAAGCTAATCTTTTAACTATACAAACACAGCAATCGAAAATAAATAATAATTTTCCTTCTCTCTCCATAGGCTTTGTAGCTTCTGGACTAAACTCGTGGCCATAACTTAATTTGTTTTACTTGAGATTCTTAAAGAAGAATACACCTAACAGCAGAAAATTTTATAGCAAATAATACACTAAAGTGATAATTAATATATACATGATTTTGTTTACCATGAAATCCGAGTTTAAGTATTTAAAAATATTAATTTTTATTAAAAATTTATTACATTAAAGTTATAAAGTGTAATAAATAATTTTATTTGATAAAATTTTACTGTTACTAATTACTTAAACTCAAATTTAAAGTTGAGGCTAACACTTTTTATTTATAAGATTTTGTTAATGTCAATTCTTAAGACTAAATTTAGAAGTAATGACATTTTATTTTTAAAAAAAATACATTTATTAGGTTAAAATTATAAAATCTTGATTAATTTAATTTCTTAAATAAAAAAAAAATACTATTATTACTTGTTGGAATTAAATTTTAGAGTTGAGGTTAAAATTTCACACGCATACATCAATTTTAAAAATTTAATTTTAGTGCACAGTTAGTATAAAATATTTTTGCACTGTCAAATAATATATATATATATATATATATATATATATATATATATTTATTTATTTTTCATATTAATTATTGTCAAATAATTTAACAGATATGAATATTGACTAATAGATGACAGCGAAAAGAATCTTTATATTATAAGTTAATTTGTTCCTACATACACCGTTTATAACGTGATGATGTATTGATATAAAATAGTTTATAAAATTAAAGTGATTGCTACCAAAATTTAACTGAATCAAATATGGGGGAAAAGTTCGAAAGCTTTTGTTAGTTTGCAACGAGGAGTGGTGAAGATATCAGAAAAGCTCACATGGCAAGCATAGCTGCATCGCACATTGCAAAGCCATACAACGGCATTGTGTTTTGCATTTTTCATTAGAGTTTCTTTCATCCCTATAAGTAGGATTTGGTTCTGTATTTTGACAATCTTAAAGTGTAACTTGTTTAACATTTTTTATTTATTTAATGTGTCATTGTGATATGATTTGTCGGTTCTAGTTTGGTTGTTAAATCTTTTACATTTTACAGGTTTGTATTATTTTGAGATGTTCATATTTTAAGAGAGTTCTACTATAATTTCTAGAAATTTATAGGAAATATAGGATTTATATGTTAATATTATTTTGTTTCTTGGTATAGCGTTGGCTTAGTTGAAACTTGTCGTGTTAGATGTGGACACTAGTTATTAATAAGCTTGGATAGGGATACCTTCAAACATGTGTTATCTTATGAATCTAGGAATAGTATTTTAGGTAGAGTTTGACCTTGATTTTGTGGATGTCTAAATATACTTTAAATTAGTTAAAAATAAGAACTTTAAATTTAAGTTATTGATTATTTTACAATTTTTTTAATGTTAAGGTTTTTTTTGGCTTACATTTCTTAGAGAGCATATGTTTGGGTCTTCAGATTTGGAATAAAGAAAGAAAAGTAAAAAATAAATAAATTTTCTCCTTTTAAAATAAAAAAGAAGTCTAAAATAACATGAGCCAGGCACTACCATAATCTTGGTAAAAACAAGAAAGCCTATTAAAGTTACTAGCTAACGAGTACCTGTTATATTTTCCTTTAACATAATATATCGCACCCAATTGGTTTTGAACATTTATTTTATATCAAGGTTAATAATATATTCTCAAAGCAAACATTGTTCGCGAAACAATTGAAGTTTTGGGAAAAAAAACTTCGGAAATACAGTGTTCAGAAAAAATTTTAAGCACCATGTACTAACATATATCTGTTTTAGTTTGTTTGATTAACTAGAAGCTTTTGAATAAAGATATGTCTTTTCACCACTTCCCCTTGAAAAAAAAAAATTAAAAAATCAAACAAAGATGTGATTTTCCATTTTGTGTGATAACTCATTCATCATAACATTTGTGTAGCTGCTTCATTTGTTTCCTTGATATTATTAAAACTTTCATGCATTTTGGGAAAATGCTCTTATTGACCAAACAGCACTTACTACAGAAAGTTGTAGACGAAGCAATGAATTAATCCGTACCTTTTAGTTGACAAAAATTCAACAACCAAAATAATTATTGGAATATTGCAAGTTTCTATATGGTTATATATCTTTAAGGCTAATATTAACTAGTGTTTTCAAATTTTTCTTTCATATTTACTTGTATATTCTCTTTATAGAGTTCTCATTTCGGAGAGTACTCTACTTAATCACCATTCAAAACCTTCATCAATGAACTCAATCTCCCAGTTTTGCACGTGAAAGATTCTTGGTCAAACAAAAAAGTTAAGACTTTTGTTGAGTTCCAAGAAGCCCTTGAACATTGGTGGGGAAGAAAATTATCCTAACGCATTTGCATGCCTGGGTACTAGAGTTTTTTACATTAAATCTGGCTTTTACTCTATTGCTTATGGAAAGCCATTACATCTGCAAAAGCGGTTTCCATTTCTCTTGATTCATGGCTATCATCCAGCCATTAAAGTGCAGTCCTCGCTTAAGTTTTGTTAAGCTCATGCATGGTTAATACTGTACTCGCCAACCTCACATGAAGCCAATTCACTTTTTCAGGATCATAACCGCTCCCAGCCTTCATGAGGAAAAGCTAGTATGCATATACATTTCAAGTTTGATGCACAAGTAAAACAATATTTAGCTACCTAGTTACCCTTCTTGAGTCACTTTGTGTAGCGCTTAAGCATGCAAACCTTTGATTATGGACAACTGCACCAGGTCAAAATGTGTTGTTAGTCCGTGGGTAACATTGCTTATGTATGCATGCATATATATATATATATATATATTAAGTTGAATTTAAACCTTGGTGAACATGCTCTTGATTAATTACTACTTTTTCTTTTTTTTAATTTGTTTTCTCACTTTTCTGAAGCTCAGAATGGACCAGAGAAATATCAGACGTGAAACTGATGCATGAGCCATATAACTGACTCTATTTGGGTCATGCATTTTTTATCACCTTGTTCACAATCACAAAAAAAAACTTGAACCACATGGACTAACTTATTAAAATCTCATTGCAGTAGATTACTTTAGTCACAAAATAGTAGCAAAGTAATTTATGCCACCGATAATTTGTTCTCAAACTTTTTTAGGTATTTACTAGTCAAGTATTTAGAGCATGTTTGATTCATCTTATTTTATTGAGACAACTGTTATTTTTTCAACTATAAAAATGTACTATTTTTCCGAAAATGCCTAACGAAATATGCATGATTAAGTATTGATTTGGTAAGGTTATACTCTTTCTTTCCCTTCTTGTGCATAAATACTACAGTGCGAGCATGCAGTGTTAAACGTGGAGAAGCCTTGGTTATTTCTTAACTATATTGATAGATATTGCTTAAATTAATGCAATATATATATATCTCCTTTCTGAGCTTTTATAATACATAATTAATTAATTTGATGTGACTGACAGATGATCCCAATTTCATTTGTGGAGAAACATGGAGAAGCCTTGCCAAGTACTATATTTCTTAAGCCTCCAAATGGTACGGAATGGAAATTAAATTTGGTAAAACGTGATGATAAAATATGGTTTCAGAAGGGATGGAAAGAATTTGCGGAGTATCACTCTCTAGGCCACGGGCATCTCTTGGTCTTCAGATATGAAAGAACTTCCCATTTTCAGGTACAAATCTTTGATATGAGTGCCTTAGAGATAAACTACCCATTCGAAAGTGTAAATGGTAAAATGGCCTCCAATGATCAAGAAAGCAACCCTCCAAATAATGAAAGCATGGAACATTACAAACTAAGTCAAAAGAGGAAAGATAACTCCCCTTTGGAATTTCTTCAACCAAGTAGAAAGAGAACCTGCAAATGTGTTGAAGTTGAGAACATCTTGAAATTGCCAGATACGGTTCTTCATCATACCGACACAAAGTGCGAAGGTATAAGAATTTATGTGGTTTTAAGTGTCTCTCAAAACCCTTTATGACTCAGCACAGAGCATTAATTAGGTTAAGTTCTTCTTAATTTACTTTTTTCATTTTATATTTTTATGGCCTGCTAAGTCTAATAAACACGTTATAGTAGGTTTCAATTTTTAGCTGCCTAAAGTTGATCATTTAAATGTCTAGCTTACTTAGTTCTATTTTTGCAGAAAAAGAAGTGATTAGTAATAAGAAAATTACAGTTCCTGATAGAGCAAGTTCTTTTAAGCCTTGTAATCCGTCGTTCTCGATGGTTATGTATCCATCGTACGTGTCTGGTGGTAATATGGTAAGTAACATGCTAAACAATGATTTAGAAAATAAGATAAGAAACAAAACAACTTTTACTCTTTTCCATTGCAGTGTTTACCATCAAAGTTTTGTAAGATGCACTTTGATGTGCACCAGCAGTATGGAGACACAGATCTTCAGGTGTTGAATGGGAGAGTTTGGCCTGTTAAGTACCAAAAAAGGAAAGCACAAACGAGATTTCATTTCTCCAGGGGATGGAAGACATTTGTCAAAGACAATAACTTGCAAGTAGGTGATGTTTGCACTTTTGAACTCCTTCCTAGGACTAAACTCACCTTCCAGGTTCACATCTTTAGAGAGACAGACAAATCATTTCAAACTGTTCCACATCTGAAGGTAGGATTGATGTTTTAAATTTTTTCTAGACAAATATCTCATAAATAAAATAAATATATTCTTCCATCTTCTGCTGCAGACCCTGGTCAAATAATTTTTCAGGGACAGACAATTATGAAGTTTTGAATGAGTTACCTCGTTCTCTTTCCTTAACACATACCAAAAGTTAGAAGCTACTTATAAGTTATGCTATTAAATTGTAATGACCACTATGTATTGGCTTTTATTAGTTACCAAAATAGTTTACCTAATGTATGTAATTCTCGAGTATGATAATGCAATACGTTAATATATAAAATAGGATAAAACTTATGGATCGGATAACCTATTTGATATTTTATTTTAGAAATATACTTATTAATTTCATTTTATCATAAAACTATGAGAAAATTTATAATACGCGAATGATAAAGAAATTTATATATCGTTATTTTAATTTGTTATGCATGTAATTTCGAATCTAATCTCTTTTAGTAAAATTTAAGAAAATAATTTTTATTTTTTAATGAATCATTGTCTAGAGTGCATAATTTCATATTTGTTCAGTACCTAAAAATTTAAGCGATAATCTATTTTATCAATAAACAATTTCTAAATTTATAAGCAATACGGTATATATACTAATAACAATTACCTAGAGCAAATTTAGCGTGTTTAATTTGCCACGTTTTCTTACTCTTTTGTTATTATTTGCTATTACAATTGCTACTTAAAAAATACATCCAGGTATTAAATAAAAATTTTAGTTTAACTCCTAAAATGTAATTATTATATTTTTAAGTTTTGATTCGAATCACAAATTCATAAATTTTCTTATATTAACACAAGAAATTTAAGCTATATAAAAAAAATATATGAACCATATTGCAAATGAATACAAATATTGTGAGACTTCACTTAGACCTAATAACATACAAGTAGTACACACACATACATGTTAACGTACGTAATAGCATAATCGCACAAGTAAATGGATACATTTCTTCTATTATACTTGGTCTTGTATAAGAGTAAACATCCATAACATATGGCCAGATTACCTTTATATTTAATTCCATGTTTCAATAAACTATCAAGGCCCTAGCATTCATGAACAAGACCTGGTCAAACAAGCAAAGTAATATTCATACAACTGATTTTTTCAAAGGGGATCATAGTATAAATGGTCATAAAGTCTAGCAATAAAATGGAGTCAATCATTAGAAAGTTCATTAATGCAGGAACTAAAAGGATAAGTACAAGAAGAAAATAAAATAGTACTCCAAAATACATCCAAAAGTCATTCCATCGTAGCGCCCATCAAACAAAACAAACTAAATCCATTAACAGGCTAAGAGCAGTTCCAATACTACTACACACATATCTAATGAAAAGGAAGGTCATCCAAGGTAGTGTAATCCTCCACGAAGTTTGTCTTTATCTCCTTGGAAGAAGAAAAGGATGCCTCAATGTCTGGGAACTAGGGGTCAATCATGTCTTCATCGTCACTCTCTTATCTTCCGGATATCAGAAGCGGAGAGCGGGAAGGTGGAAATAGTGGTGGAGGCCACCTTGACGGTCCCACCTCATTTGTGGCTCTCACAAGTATTGGGGATGTAGGTGAAGGACAGGGATGAATATACGACTCACAACTGGTTTGTCCTTCCATATAGACTCCGGAGGATGAAGTTGTGGGCAACGTTTGTGAGTACAGATATAACATCCTTTTTATAATTTAAATATTTTTTTTGTTAAATATATAAATATGGATAAAATTTAATTAAAATAGATAAAAGATATAGTTAGATTAAAAAGATTTACATCTATATAAATTTAAACCGATAAAAGTTAGCTAAAATTTTAAAACTTTATACACAAATCTCATTGATAATAATATAAAATAGTTTTGCAATCTAAATTTATAATTATAATAAAATTAAAATTTCCAATTTTAACATTTTCTTTAACTCATATTATGTATAGATAACTTTAAAACATAAATAACATTGCTTTTTAGCATTTTTTTAAAATTATGGCTAAATGTTAGTTACAATTAAAATATTTATCTACTAAATATTATAAATGTACTTTAAATCATTTTTTACAACAAGGTTTATCAAAATATTGTAAATTTTAAGATTAATATTTAAAATATTTACATATTATTGTTAACTATAAATAGAAACTTAATCAATATTATTACTATAGTCCTTAAAATAAGTTACATCCTAATAGACTAATTATTTTTCTTACAATCTACTACGAGTAAGATCTTAGAATGGATTAATCTTTTTTTATTTTCATTACCTGAAAATATTTGTAAAGGTAAGTATTATCCGCTCCACTAAATCCCTATTTTATAAAATAATCAAAATAACACAGAAAGTAATATTTAATAAAGTATACACAGAGATAGGAACAATTCATTTATAGAATTTGAACTAAACAAAAATCATCAATGCACAATATTTCACACTTAATCAAATACAATCATTCAATTCTTGAATCTATGCCACTTCATTCATTTCAATTCTTATGGTTCATCAATTATTGGTACTCACGCGCCCCTAAATCACTTCCAACATACCTTTTCTAGTTATGAAGGATTTACACCAACATAAATAATGGTCGGTTAGCCACCACACACGGATACAACGTGTGCATTATATAATCCTCATAACAAAAGTATAGTCAAGAGTTTAGTAAGGAAATAAATATGAGACCTGTAAATGCTTTCATTTTCGATCGTGCATACATCAGCAAACAACATTTATCATTCTCATTTCTCCTAAATTTCTAAATTGACTTCGTGTATCTATGAACTATCCATATGAAAACTTAACAATGGCATATACTTATATCATACTATTCACATCAATCAATATTGTCATAATGCATGTATTATAATTACACTAATCAATATATCACAACATATATATTATAATCGCACTAGTCGATGTATTACAACACATATATTATAAGCATACTAATCAATGTATTTACAGCACATGTATTGATCACCCTTTCTCTTTCATTCATATTTCTCAACAATTCTCAAATATTCACAACAGTTTCTTTCATTACTTTTCACTACTAATACATTTTTCTTCATCTATTTCTCATCATTCAATTAAATAAAACGTGTTTAAGGTCACACATATATAGACTTAGCCCAATTTACATACACATGATAAGGTACATTTATTCATTCAAGAATAGCCAAACAATCTTCATCAGTCTTATACAAACAACCCGAATTCTCATTTAACCATATATTTATAAAACAAGAAACACATTGTCATTCAAATGAATACAATGCGCTGAAGGTTGGACACCTTTGGATTCAGACCAATCGTACAATTTAGAAATACATTATTGAAAATCACACTCTTCAATTGTAACACCCTCATTTTTTATTATTTGATAAATTATTTGATAGTGGGTAATGTTGGAAGTATTTTAATTTGATTTGGTGAGTGTTTGATAGAGGTTTGGTGTAGAGGATATCGCTCAAGCGAGATTGAACGCCTAGAACCACATGATTTTTAAAACAATCTTGCTCAAGCAAGAATAGGTCTCGCTCAAGCGAGACAGGATAGACT
This sequence comes from Abrus precatorius, assembly GCF_003935025.1. Taxonomy (NCBI): domain Eukaryota; kingdom Viridiplantae; phylum Streptophyta; class Magnoliopsida; order Fabales; family Fabaceae; genus Abrus; species Abrus precatorius. The sequence continues at coordinate 1,300,143 of NW_020874439.1, read as the reverse complement.
TGGCCCAATTGTCTTCTCACCTGTGATCTCACTCAAGCAAGCAGAGATCTCGCCCAGGCAAGATGAGTTGCTCAAGCGATGACTCATTGAGAAAAATAGCCAACTCTTTAGATACTTTCTCACTCAGGCAAGAACAACCCTCACTCAAGCGAGAATATCAGAAAAAGCTTGAGGAACCATTGTCTGGTTTCTCGCCCAAGCAAAGATGATTTGGCTCAAGTGAGAGCGCGCGAGATAAGAAAGATATTTAAGAGATTTTCAGCATGAAAACCTCATTACATTTCATTTCTACGTTTTCTCTCAACTCCCTCTCTAAACTCTCACATCTTTTCCTCAGATAAAACCCCTTCAAACTCTAATTGTTGCTCGAATCAGAACTTGGACGTCTGATCCTATCGACTACTGCTAGTCTCAAAAAGCTTTGAACTCTTGTGATAGTCTTTGGTGGTTATCATAGTGATCAATAGTTATGCATTCTTTAGATATAATATGTTCCTAAATTTGTACCTTTTCTAACTAAAATTCTCATTTATAGAGCTTAGTGTAGAGTTGCCTCATGCGTAAGGTCTCTAATACAATTCTTAAGTGTTCAATGCATTCCTTATGATTACATGATTGGGTTAGAATGTCATCAATAAACACCATGACAAATTTATCCAGGTAAAGGTAAAAAGCACGATTCATGTAGTTCATGAACACAATAAGAGCATTAGTCATAATGAAGGACACAATTAAATACTCATAGTGATCATAACAAGACTTGAATGCTATATTTGGGACATCTTTTGCCTTAACTTGGATTTAGTGATATCTAAATTTCAAATCTATTTTTAAAAATATTGCGACTCCTCTCAATTGGTCCATTCAAGTCATCAATTCTTGGCAATAGGTATTTATTTTCGATAGTCACCTTATTGAGCTGGCGGCAGTTGATGCAGTCTCATGACTAATTTTTTTATTTTTTTTATTATCTTTCATGAAGATGTAAGAAAAACATTACACATATATAATAAATAATATAAATATAAAAACATATATAGAGAAATTAATTATGGAAGTTTAATATTATCTCTAATAAAAACAACTATTATTCTATCAACACCTACTGCATTAAGTTTTTTTGAGAGTCTAATTTAGAAGTATGATGAAGAAAAATAACTTTCTTACTTAAAAATGACCTTTGTTTATGTCTTTGCTTAAGGTTTAAAGTGAAATGAAAAGGAAGAGTTTAAAAAATAACACCGAGAAGAGGAAAAAGAAAAAAACAAATGAGACTTAACAAAAACTCTTCAATTTATAGAAACTTTAAAATATGAGTTTGTAAAAAGTTTGGAGGGTTTACAAAAGTTTCCAAACTCCTCCCCTCAATTTTTAAACTTTTGAACAAGGTTTGTTGTCGACCAAACTTCCTCATTTTCTCTCTTCTACTTAAAGTTAACACTCAAATGTAAGTAAGTAATGTCTAAGAGTTTTTAAGAAGTGAATAGAAAATACATGGAAGCACGGATATGAGACAAAATTAAAAAGCTGTGGCTATAATAGTAAACAATGTTAAGTAAAAAATAATATAAAATATAAATCTTAAAAAAATAATTTTAATATTAGGATAAGTTATTTTAAACATGATAAAACATGATAAGTTATTTTAAAACGTATATAATATCCTATCCAATTAAAAAATTTGGGGGGCAGCATGGCACTTATAAACATGCAAGATTTGAAAACAAAATTTGAGGGTCATCCAAAATTTAATTATAGGAGTGGCAATTTAACATGCATCTCAGAACTTATTTATTTTATCTCTTAGATTTGGATTTTTACAAAATATTATATCCTATTAAAATATTTGGTGGCACCATGGCGCTTTAAACATGCAGGATTGGAAGGCAAAACTTGAATCGTCAAATTTGTCTGCGTGTAAAAGGATACACTGTTCTTGAACACCATTCCCATTTGCATGCGTTGTACTTTAATTTGCCATATGGGAAGTTATATATTTCCCAGTGTCTAAGGGCTTAATTGCTTACACAACACTTGTCCCTATGTCAATGTCTGTTTCCCCCAAAAAACATTACTTAATTCTATATAATTATCTTTTGTTATACCCGTTGAAAATAAGGAGCTCCGATGGTCTCCGAATGTACAATTTTAAAAAAAAATTAGGTGTATTTTTTTAAAATATTATTAGTGTTATTTATTAATTTAAAATAAAATTTTATTTTGATGATTTATGGTACTGTTAAATGTAATTTTTTATTAAAATAAAACTTAAATTCTAATTAATAAAAAAATAATAACAACTGAAGAATATATAAGATATAAATTTCCTCCATGTTTATAATTAAAAAGTGTTGAAGCACGTGATTCACATGGCACAATTTTATTTTATTTTTTCTAGCCTACAAACATAGAAAGAGTCATCTCAAGCCAGTAAGTTACATGGACTAGTAACAGTTATACAAGTTAATTCCTGAAATTTTTAATTATATTAAAAACTAGATCCATGTTTATAATTGAAGAGTGTTGAAGAAGCACGCGATTCACATGGACGCGATTCACATGGCACAAATTTTTTTTCTTCTAGAATACGAACATAGAAAGAGTCATTTCAAGCCAGTAACAGTTATACAAGTTAATTCCACCGTACATATTTTTATTTGTTAAGGATATCAGTTAAAAATTATATTTATAGTTATCCTTTAATTTTATTTTAAAAAATAGTATTAATATTTTATGAACTACTTTAATCAATATTTGAGAATAAAGGTAAAAAATTAAAAATATAAAATATGAAAAAACTCATACAAAATATTTAATGCTAATCTGTCACATTTTTTAGTAAAATATTGTAGTTATTAATTTGTGAACTAATATCTATAACCATCACTTGTATAATTATTTTCATGTGGAAGTAAATTGAATCTACCTATATCTATAATATACATAAAACCGTTGTTTAAGCAATTTTATCAGTTGGACAACTGTACAACGATCCGTCTATTTATAGTTTCGTTATCTTCATGATAGAAATTACAATTTTTTTTATAGGTAAAATAAATATTATTAGAGAGAGTTCAAAGGAATAGAACACAAAAATATATTTATACAAAGTTAAGACGGATACAATTTCGTGGGTGTAAATACCAATCAACTAACAAAATAGTTTCTTCCTTAACAAGTGATAGTTATTTCAAGACCTCATAATAATAGAATGTAGGACTTCTTTCTCATCCAAAATACCATTAGAAAACATAATTCTATTTCTATATAACCACAAAAACTACACTGTACTTATCTAAATAATTAATAAGCATATCCCTTCTCCCTTCTCTTTTACTACAGGCAATACCAAACCCAAGAATAGAAATTACAATTTATCATACGTCTTATTAAATTCTCTGAGATTTGGACATTTGCAAGATTTTGGACGGCTAATTTTGGCTTTTTATCAATGATTCATCAATCAATATTATTTGCCACCACAAATTGTACCCGTGGAATAAAATTTGTAATACTTTTTTCCCTATAATACTGGTAATTTTTTTTATTGGAAACAATTTTATTCAAGTAAAATTATTATAGATTCTTTAATTATTTATAAGAATATCTTCACTATTTTTAACAATAATTTATATATATATATTATACAATAATATATATATATATATATATATATATATATATATATATATATATATATATAACGTTATGTCCTGCTACTACATGACTTAATTTATAAAACATAACGAATTAATAATCTCATTTTATTTTATTTAATATCAGTTATTGATATAAAAAAATTAAAATAAAATAGCGCTCATAAATAAAATGAAATGAAATATTTTCGTTAATTCTTATTTCTTATATTTTATTTTAAACAATTGAAATTGTAATACTATAATTATCTTACTTCATTTCATTCATATTCCAATTATATATACATGAAATAAGATGAGTGCGCATACGATGAAAGCGACGAAAGAAAAATAAACATGTAAATTGTTTTTATAACAATTTGTTATATTAATTACAGTGTTATTTCAAAATTAGGTTTGAGTCACCGTACGTAGGTCTATAAATACAACCATCTATCTACAACTCTGCACACACCCTCGCCATTGAATAACGCAAAAGAGTCTTTGACAAGTAACCCAAGAAATGAAGGGTACTACCATATTTGGTTTCTTCCTTTTTTCTTCTGCCTTCTTCTCATACCTACCTTGGGCCACTGCTGGTGTGGTGGTGGACACAGATGGTAATCCAATCATAAATGGTGGCGCATATTATATCTCACCGGTTATATGGGCAGTGGGCGGGGGAATAGGATACGCCAAAACTGGAAACGAAACATGCCCTCTATCTGTTGTAGTAGAGAATGAGTTGTCTCCAGGACTACCAATCAGAATTTCAAGCCCTTTCAAAATTCTTTATATCAATACTGGCCTTCCTCTGGATTTGGCATTCACTGCTGTGCCTAAGTGTGCCCCCACTCCATCAAAGTGGACTGTTGTCGAGGGTCTACCTCACGGACCAGTTGTTAAACTCACTGGTTATGATCATACAGTGAATGGTTGGTTTCTAATTGAGAAAGGTGAGATTGACTTTGCCTATAAGCTTCGCTTCTGTGAAATAAACACCGACAAGTGCGGATATGTTGGGACTCATGTTCAAGGCTTCCACAAGACCTTGGTTTTGAAGGAAAAGAATCCGTTACTCGTTGTTTTTAGGAAAGTTGAAAAAGATGATGCTTGAGGTTGCGCTAACCAGGAAAAATCATATGTACTTTCTCTTAACGGTGTGTACGCTTTGTTACAATAATTGCAGTAATAAATAAATATAAAGAACGTGTCTTTCTCACTTTTCAAATTAAGTTTTGTTTTACTTTATATTCAATCCATAATAAGGAAGTATTAAGAACATACTTTATGTTCTTATAACAAAATAAGAGGTTGGATTTGTCGGAAATCTTAGACCTGATTAAAGTCATGATGATATTTGATGAATGCTGATAACAAGAATGTTACCTCGTCCATTTAATAAGTCTGTAGAATTAATCCCTAATTTTTTATTTTTATTTTTTTATACTTCATCGATAAGATGTTCGTAACATTTATCCAATATTTCATCCAATGGTGATTAATTGTTAACAGCCTGATTGAAATATTTTTTCGGTCTGTGGTTAAACTTATATTATTATTATTATTATTATTTGGATTTTGATCTTTCCAAACTTACACCCGTTTCCCTTTTATATTTCTGATTTTTTGTTTGGTTATACATTCATCGTAAGATAACTATTTTTTTCTTCTTGTCTTTTTTGTCTTTCATTTTTGTTTAGCTCGCGAGGTTGTTAAAAAAAAAAACATTATACAAATATAATCGATAATCCAAATACAAAGGCACATGTAATAACAAAATTAGAATAGAAGAGTTTATGAGGCAAAGCAAATGAGGCTTAACAAAAACTTAGTTTAAAAAACCTTTAAAACATAATAAGGTTTAGAAAGTCTTTGAAACTCTTCTCTTCATATTTTAAAAACTCCTAAAATCTAAATGGATATAACACAAGACACGAATACCACGCTACGAAAATAATATAAAATACAAATTCAAAACCTATTTAAAAAAAATTCAAAACTTAATTTTTAAATTTTAAATTTTAAAAAAAATCTAAAATGAGATAGATGTTTCGAGATTTCACATGAGTAAGTTAATGGATAAAAACTTATTTGAAAAATTTTAAAATAATCAAAGATAATGGATAGATTTTCTAAGAGAGTAGATATGATGCTGGAAAAGGACAAATCGGTGGTTATAGAAAAACAAGGGATGAGGAGATGATGGAGGTTTTATTTAAATCAAATAAAAATTAATATTAAATAATAATTAAGAAGAATTATAAATAAGAAAGAAGTATCCTTTGAAAAGAGAGAAGAGAGAGAAATGATAAAGGAAGAAGGAGACGAGAAAGTCAAAAATAAAGGAGAAATTTTAAGAAAAGTATATCATTCTTAGTATACGTATTCTAAAAAAAACACCAATAAAAAGAGTGAAAAAGAAAAACAATACAATTTAAAGATGAAAAAAGTTGAGCAAATTGTTAGAAAAGGAGGAAGACTACCTAACAAAAATGCAATAATAAACTTTCTTTTGGTTGTATCTTTGTTATTGTTTTGGTATGTACTTTCACTCTCATTTGGTTTTTTTTCTATAAATGCAATAATAAATCTTAAGAAAATTATTAAATAATATTTTTTATATTTCCTCATTTTTTTATTGTGTTTTTCCTCCTTGTACGGTGTTTTAACACTTTTTCCACGCCCTTGTTTTTATTATTTGTTTGATCTTTTCTTAGATACAATAAAATACACAAAAATACTTTTTTTTTTCTAAATATAAAATTTTAAAGGAAAGAGCAAAGCTCTTCCAAAAAATAAAATAAAAATTTTCTCATTATAATTAAATTTATAATCTTCTAAAACTCTCTCCGATCTTTAAAGTACCAAAAAAGGCTATTAGTGTAACACCTTAAATTTTGTTGCTCTTGGATAGAAAAAATAAGAATTTGAATAAAAGGTATCTCGCTCAAGCGAGGTAGGATTTTCTAAAAGGGAACGTTTTGAATCTCTCTTACTCAAGTAAGATAAGATAAAGTTATCTCAACTGTCCTCTCGCCCAGACGAGAAGAGATCTCGTTTAGGCTGGGAGCAGCTCGCCCAGTGTAACACCCTCTTTTCCTTTATTTAGAAATTGTGTTTAGTTTGATATTAAATGATATTAAGATGTGTTAGAAGTGTATTTTGAAGAGTATTAGAGGAGCTTGTTGCAGGGAATCTCGTTCAAATGAGATAGGATAGAATTAGCTCAATCGTCACCTCGTCCAAGTGATAGTCATATTTTAATACATCTTTCTCTCTATGTTTTCGATTTAATTGAGTCTTTTTAGTATATTATTTTGATGTGTTAGTTTAGATTTGTGTTGGTAAATCATTTAGGATTTAAATTTAAATCTTTCTTAATTCCCGCCATAAATTCTTGTTTTGACACAGTTTCTTGAAAAGACCATATCTGGAGCTACACTACTCAGAATTGGACAAAATTGGTGTCCCTGGAAAGATAAGAGAGAGATCTACAACTTCTCTGTTGCGAGAAAAGCCCAGTTCGAACATCTTCAGGCCCAAAACGGCGTCACAATGTTGCGGTCCTGCAATGAATTTTTCAGAATTTGGTTTTATTGTTGACATTACTTAATTAGGGTTTTAGGAACCTCGTTAGGAAGCTGGGCCTTAATTAAGCCCAATTATTTTGTCTTTAAATAGGGTTTATGATTTCGCGTGGGGATCTTCTTCCCTCTTTTTTGCCTTAATTTTCAGAATTTTAAATAAAAGCTTTCGTAAGGATTCCTCTCTTCTCCCTCTCTTTTATTTTCGGAAACTTCATCCCCTTCTCTAATTGGTCGAGCAACATGATTATGAAGCAAGGCTAATTCATCAACCGGTTCAAGGTTTCAAAAACTACATTGCATTTGAGTTTCAAAATAGGTTTTATCGAATTCCTCCTTTCCTTCCTTTTTTCTAATTAGGTTAATTACGTTTTTCATGATATGAAATTTTCGTTGCATCCTAAATAGAAAGAATAGGTTAATTTCAGATTTGAATTAATTGGATTCACCTAATTTAATCAATCAATTGTTCTAAATTTTGTTAAAGCATTGGGTTTGCGATTGCGGTTCTTGTTTTGATGGAATTCATAATCTAGATTTAGATTTTAGGGTTGTTGATGCGCATTGAATTAGTGTGATTGGAAATTCGTTGGGATTATATTTGTGTGAACGAAGAGAATTGCATTGTAGGGATTGAGATATTGAATTGGTTGAATTTCATAATCCTTAATTTTCATTTTTGTTATTTTGTCGTTTAAATTCAAAACAAATCCTCCCCCAATCTAATTTGAAATTGCATGATGGAACTAAAAATAAAATGCATTTTATGTCCTTGAGAGATGACCTAGGTTTGCTTCTTGTATTGCACAATTTTTGAGAAAATCTAGCTTGTTTGATACCATTGCGACGTGGTTATCACCAAGCGAGAGTGATCTCGCTCAGGCGAGATGGAGCTTGCTGAAGCGAGCATATCAGAAAATGTTAGAAAAACCATTGTCCACATATCTCACTCAGGTGATAGACCTGTCGCTCAAGCGAGATGTTGTTACTCTAGCGAGATTTTCTCTGAATTCTCTTTTTCCATATCACAGATAAAAGCCTTAGTGTAACGCTCTGAATTTTGTAATATTGATTATTGATATATATATATGTACATATATGTATATGTAAATTTGCACTTGAGTGCGTGATGACTAATTGAACGATGATATGTATGAATAGGGATATATATATATATATATATATATATATATATATATATATATATATGTATGTATGTATGTGGCTGGATTTGGAAAATAGGCTGAGTGCCTGGTGCAAGGTGCTCTCGCTGTAGCGAGAGGTCCTTGGAAAAAAGGCGTGAAACTATCGCCTTGTCGCTGTAGCGAGAATGTCTCGTTGTAGCGACAAAGCCACAATTTAGGGTACATTTCTGGGTGCAGTCTCGCTGTAGCGAGATTTGCAGAAGCCAGGGTGCAATTTCGTCTGAGATTTTTGCTGTAGTGAGAGTGACATGACTAGAGAGGATTTAAAGGGGTTAAGGTTCGAGAAAGGTTATTTCTCACCCTCCATTCAAAATTTCTTCAATTCTCTTGACCCAAAACCCTATCCCACCAATTAAATTGTCTCCAAAGCCGTTCGGAAGCTTGACTGAAGGTTGAATTTATGTTGGGAACGCTTGAAGGTGAGTTTTAATGGTTAGGGTTTTCATTTTTCACCCCCTTTCTCTGTTTCTCGGTTTCCTTGGATTCTCATGGATTTCTCCCATGTATTTAGGTCAAAATCCGTGTAGAGAGCACTTCTGTGGTTGAATTCGAGTGTGGGTCTTCAATCCAAGATAAGGGGGACTCTACCCTATCCTTTTTGGTTTTATTGTAGTATATTTTGATGAATATTGCAATGTGGTTGAGATAAAGGGTAGGAAATATGCATTTGATGGAATTTGCTGTGTGTTGTGAGGTATGATAGCATATGGAAACCCATTGATGAATCCACATTTTATTGGATTTTTACTTGTTATTTTAATGTTTCTTAATTGAAAAAAGTAAACTTAGGGTTGTAAATAACATAAAAATATCATTTTGGTCAATTTATAACAGATTTCTTAATTTTAGGTTAATTTACATTGATTTACATAAATATAGTTTGTAATTTTGATCATTTGAATAATTGTGCAGGAGTTTCTAGACTTTTTCCATGGATTTTTAGCATTTTAGAAAGTTTGAGGTGAAAGTGATCACTTTGGAGTCCATAGTGAACACTACAGCAAGCTTGTTCCAGAAAGGTAGACCAGAGTGATCACTATGAACCCATAGTGACAACTCCAGAAAGGTCAAAAAGTACAAGATCCTGCGCGTAGCTACTATGGAATCATAGTAGACACTCTGGAGCAGCCAAAGTTATCACTCTGATGCCAAAGTGACAACTCCAGAGAGGGCAAAAACACAGGACCTGCGCGTAAACACTATGGAGCGAGAGTAATCACTTTGGGGGCGTTGCGCGTTATCACTATGAAGCCAAAGTGATAACTCCAGAGAGGCCAAAATCACAGATCTTGCGCGTTATCACTATGGAATGTGCGTAATCACTTTGGAACGCTGCGCGTTATCACTATGAAACCATAGTTGTCACTTTGGGCAAAAATTTCTGTACTATAAATAGAATTTGAGAAATTAGGGTACGAAGCTTTTTACATTTCCTTAGATTCTTTTGCCACTTTTGGAGCATTTTGTAGAGCCTAGGATCTTTGGGTGACAGCCAGGGGTCCATGATGAATCCATATTTTGACTGATATTTTAGCATAATTCTAACACAAATGATAAGAAAAATGTATAAAGAAAGCAGAAAAACTTAGAAAAAGAGAAGGAATTGAATTTTGTTTACATATGTAGTTATTTTAGCAATTGTGAAATTTTTGCTTAGGAATTAAGTTTTTAATCTTGTTTTTGTAGGAATAAATTGAGCAAGGATCATATTCATGGAAGTTTGATGACAAGGAAGAGGAAAGAAGCAAGTCTGGACTCCAAAAACTCAAGAATAAGAAATTGCAGACTGGGCGTGATCACTATTGTCAGTGAAAGTGATCACTTCAGAGCTCAAAGAAGAAGTGAAGCCTGGGCGTTACCACTTTTATCATTAAAAGTGATAGTTCCAGAGAGGCAAAATATCAGGAAAGCTCTGCGTAACCACTATTGTCATCAAAAGTGATCATTCCAGAGAGTCTTCAACTTGGCGAGCTGCGCGTAGTCACTTTTATCAGAAAAAGTGATAACGCGCAACTACCTTGTCTCTGCGTTGTCACTTTTATCATCAAGAGTGATAGTTCCAGAGAGCTCTCAATATCAGAAAAATGCGCGTGGCCATTATTTCTGGGAAAAGTGTTAACGCGCAACCAAAAACTCTCTGCGTAACTACTATTTCTCATAAAAGTGATAACGTGAAAATTTGGGAAATTTTATAAATACCAGAATAGATCCGGAAAAAAAGGGATTCTGTTCATTTTCAGTTTTTTTAGTTAGTTTCTGGTTAGAGGAAGTGAGAGAGAGGAGTGGGGATTCAGATCTTGGAGCTTCACGAAGAGGAATTGGAGTGGAGCAAGCTTCCATGGCGTTTCTGAGTTTCTTCTTCTCTTCTTCTCTTTCTTTTTCTTCTTCTGCTGCCATGGCTGTGTAATTCGTTCATAGTTAGGGATTGTAGATCTGAAATGAACATGTTGAATTGATTTGGATCTGGATTTCAAGTTTTGGAATAGATTGAGTGATTGATTCTGAACTTCACGTGTGAATTGAATGAAAATTTGATTAACTAAATTCAGAGGAACCTTTGTCAATGGAAATTGAATTTGTTCTTCAGATCTGAACCAATCACCGAGATTTTAGTTTTCTTAGGGATAAGGAACTTTGATCTTGCAATCTTTTGGTTTCTTACACTTAAAGCAACATTGAATTGAATTAGATCTAAGGAAATTAGAATGGTTTAATTGAATGTTAGGTTCACTGAGTTAAGGAAGTAACCTCTGAATAGTATAAAGTGAAACTGATTGTCATTCTTTCCAATTGCTTGTTAATTCAGACTTTATTGATTAAACATTGGAGTTTTGGTGAAGCAATTCCCTAGCTATGGTTTCTCCCTCTGTTATCACATAATTGTGTGTTCATTGTTTTGTTTTCTGCAAGTTCATTTTACTTTTAATTGTTCCAGTTTGCTGTTATTAGATGTTACCACTCTCCTTACAATTTCGAAAAAGCTTAAATGGTTATAATTCTATGAAGTGATACTTGAATCTAAATTCCCTGTGGAGACGATATTTGGATCTTAAATTTACTCATCACTTGCTGCAATCTACACTAGTGCACTTGCTAGTGTAGATTGTTAACAACAGTCCATTATAGGTTTTTAATTTCCAATTTCCCTTTTGATTCTCATTGATTTTACATTGATGTTGCTTACGTTTCTACATTTCCTTCTTTCATTTGTGAAGCTCATCCACATGGAGGGCTAAACTTCCTTGTAATTCCTAGTCAATACACATGAATCTTGAATTCTTGGGTTTAATGGCAATATTACTCTTTCTTTCCTTGAATTTATTAACCCTAATCTTTGAATGAAATGGAATTTGCATGAAGGGAACATTGCTTGATGAACCCTAAATTACCCAAACGAAATTCTAATCCAAAATTGCTTAATTTTGATTAATCTTTGAGATTGCTTAATCTTAGGGATAGAGATTGGAGCCCATTAAGATGCTTAATTTTAATTGGGATGCTAAAGTTAATTTTCGCTTGTTAGATTAACTTAATTCAAGGGAAAAATAGGGGATTATTGCATCATTTGGAAGAATAGTGATATAACTCATTGATTGACTAGGGATTACTCTTCTTAATTGATTGAATTTTACTAGTTTACATTTTGCTCTTGATTAAAATCTGGAAATTGACATACCTCCCCCCAATTTACTTGCTTTAAAATATATGTTTACACTTGTTCGATGTATGTTCCCAACCAAAAATTCCTTGGAGACAACCTAGGACAACACCCTAGTATTGCATACATTTCTTTGCATATTTGATGAAGATTAACGACAATCTTTGTGCATAACGAGTAGCAAAATCTCGCATCATCACCCATGATGGGTGATTATGTGGTGTGAGTATGCTAATACTTGATGAATGAGGAATGTAAATGTGAACTATGTTGAAAATATTGTGTGATTAAATAAGGGCAATGTGTGTGTCGTGTAATGTGAATAGGTGTAGGCCGAGGGCCTTGTACAATGGTGAATGTTGTGTGTGTGGTTGAAATGAATTATGTTGTAAATGCATGTGGGCACTTGTGCCGTACATTTGAATGAATATTATGAACAAGTGTGGGCCCAAGGACCATGTAATATGAATGAATATAGGCTTTGTACCGTGTACGGTAAAATGAATGAGGGCATAGTGCCGTGTATTATGCATGACTGTGGGCTTTATGTCGTATACTAAGTATCTTAGAGCTCAAATCTTTTCTATCTTCTTTGTTTCCTCTTTTCTTAAAGAACCTCTTTTCTATAAGGTGTAGAACCTACCTTGGTCTGTGAACCATCTTCTCTTGCTTTCTCATCACCAAAACTAGTATTCTACGGTAAGGAGAACTCTAAGAACTGTTGTGTTTTTATTTATGAAAATGTTTGATTTGAGTATGTGCTGGATGATAATATGTTTTGGTTATATTTGGAATATGTTTTGATGTGTTCGAAGCTTGTTTTGTGGTGATTGATGATGGGTGTGATCTTTATTTTGATTATATGCATGTATATGGTGGACTGAGTCTGAGGGAACTAACTTTCGGCAATTATTGAATGATGTATGATGTAATGATGAACTAGAGTAAAATATAGAGAGATGAAATAGAAACATGGAAAGAGAAGGAAAATAAGAAAGGAATGTGATAAGGACGAGTGTGAATAGATCAGAGGTACACTGGGAGTGTGGAAGATAGAGAAGACTGAGAAGTCTTGGGAAAATGAGGGTGGTGGATGCTCCTTTTAAATTACGTAAGACAAATGAGAGTAGGAGCACCACATGCCTCACACTCATTTCTTGACTAATACTCCTTACCATGCTTTTACTAAAAAGGGCCGAGTCGGCACACGTTGTATCTGTGTAACTACGACTATCCAACAACTATCTATGCTAAGGAAGATCTCAAGGGATTCCAGGGGAGTGAAAGTGAGAACCGAAAGTGTTAGTAAAAATAGATCTAAGTTGAATGAATTAGATGATTTTATTATATGATGCTTACATCTTTATCTATATCATTGAATTATTTGTGAATGTGTGCTTAGTAAGAAAAATAGAGACTCGTCCTTATGTAAACATTTTAGGGAACCAAGATGACAACACCCATCGAGAGAATTAGATTAGTAGATAGTTTTGTAATTAATAGACTAAATTATGTATTTAATAAGTATCAGCGACTTTGTTTCTTTATGATTACTGTATATGTAATGATGTACCTAGTGACATTGTTATGATGGAAATGGAATTAGCTTATAGTATTCCCTTTGATTTCCCCATAAGTAGAATCAATCATACACTTTGTGTATATATCATTCTTGGTACCATGAGGATCCCAGCAGCTTTGACCTACCTGTTCACGTACCATGACTATGATCATCTTAAAAGATCATCTGGATGGATGTTTGAGCAGATTACGAGTACCCAAGTTACTGCAGACCTTAGTGACTTCTATCTCAGATCGGATGATGATCTTGACTTTGACGATATAGCGATGATAGAGGGATGGCACAAAGATGACTAATGTCTCTTTGGTCACGTGATGGGTAGGCTGCTCATTAGGACTTATTATGTTTTGTATTTTGTAAATATTAGAAAAGAGTCCTAATGTATTTTATTATATTTTAATGGATATTTTGTAAATATTAACATCTTATATATTATGAGCTCAATATATGTTCATGACATTTTAATGTTTCCTCTTAAAATTCGTTTAATTATTATTGTTTGGTTATTCAAAGTTCTTATACATTTGAGCAAAATCACGAAATATGTTATGATTTCACTGTTATATTCACCTGGTAATAAATTAAACTAATTTTTCATTGTATTTTGAAAATTATATTCTTATTAAGTTGAATAAAAAATAAAAATAAATAAAGATGTTACAATTTGGTATCAGAGTAGTTTTTCCAAACTGGACTGGGGTATGGGACTAGTTTGTCTGTGTTGTGTGCTTTTATATTCTTGCTTAACAAGAATATGGGTTAATTGAGTGGTAGAATAGCTTGTTTGGTTCTCTAAATAGGAATGTGCATGACTTATTTGCGTTAATTATTTATGCGCATTGGCACGGATAATAGTTGCTAACAAGTTGATTAATCTCTTTCAAAATAGAATAATGACTGGTAGAGGTAGACACACGAGAGCTACAAATGAAATTCTGAACTATATGACTCAAGTACTAGAAACTCTAGTACATAATCAGGATGCTGAGTCAGCAGAGTTGATTAGTCATTAACTCATCTAGAAAATTAAAGGTTTTTGGCATATTTCATTGAATTTAAATTATAAATTAATGCAATTAATTGAAAATTTCAATGGAATGTTGTATTGTTTGAAAATTGAGAAATCATGCATATTTTGATTGCTGGCATTTGAATTTTGAAGGAATTAGAAGAAGAAAATTGGCAAATGGACTAAAAAGTAGAAGTTAAGTGCTGCATGACTCAATTGCGGGGACACGAATTTTTGATTGTGGGGACACGATGCTGACTGAGCATATAAAAGTGCAAAAATTCTTAAAAGAAGCATATTTTACTTTTCTATCTTTTATGATTCCAGAGCGCAGAACCTAGGTTTTTACATACAGTTTACGTAGAATATGGTAGCTAGGGTATTATCTTTATATTTTTGCTAGGGGATTCTTATGGGAATTTGGATTTCATCTCATTTTCTCTGGTTTATGTAATGAAACAGTAACTTTCTCATTTTATCTAGTTGTTGTAAGCTCTTTTGTGAACATGAATTCAGTATTTGAAATATATTTTAGTTTTATATTATCTCCTTACATTATGTCTAGCTATATATCTTTGGGTTGAGTGAAGATTAACTTATACCTTTGCCCTTTGCAATGAACTAACACTGGATATAGCTCAAGATACATGCTTTAATCTAACATCTTGATTTTGAACTTAATGCTTCCTTGTTTTACGTGAATGAGGTTGATGAAAAGGAGTTTATTACTGGAAAGTAGTAAGCTTTCTTGGACTGTGATTAATTTGCTCATTATAAATTATATAGGAATAGAAATTTGTGATGATGTGGTCAATGGATTTAATTTTTAATGTTGAATGTCTTTAGTTGTATCTAAGGAATTAGGACGCTAATTTTATTTTAGAATCAATTACCAAGGAATTGGGGTTAGGTACTTTAAAAAATCTGACCATTAGATGAAGTTGTATTTTGAGTTATAAATTTATTTGTATGCAAGGGGAAAGGGATAAGGGATTCTAAACTTAACTTGCCTTTTAATTATTCTTAGACCCATTTCCAGTAATTAAGACATTTAAATTCTGCAATTATTTTGATTTTTATTCCCAGTTTTAGTTTTTTAGTTATGTTTATTTATAAAATTAAATTCCAGCACTTTTAATTTCATTTTGTTTACACTTCCGCACTTAGTTAAATTTTGTTCTGTTTATATCCTATTTCTGGTGAACCAACTAGTGTCATTCTTGTGGTTTGGTACTTAACATTAATCCTTATGGACGATAGATAATCTTTTATTTACTTCAACGATTTAGTGCACTTGTCAAAAAGTTTATCAATAGTACCAAGGATTGTCATCTTTTACAAAACATAACCCTCCAAAGTTCGAGGGAAAATTTGATCCAGAAGGAGCTCAAAGATGGATCGCTAACATAGAGAAGATATTTAATGCTATAGGCTGCCGTGAAGAGCATAAGGTGGCTTATGCCACCTACTTACTGAATGGAGAAGTTAAGGACTGGTGGAGGTTCGCTAGTCAAACCTTGTCTCAGGAATAGGGTCACATTGCTTGGGAAGTGTCCAAGGCTTGTTTCCTGGGAAACTATTTTCTCAGAGACTTGCAGAAGCATAAGGAGAAGGAACTTTTGGAGCTTAAACAAGGGGACATATTAGTGTGAGAATATGCAGCCAAATTTCATGAGCTGATGAAATATTGGCCCCACTTTCAGCATGATAGAGGTGAAGAAGATTTGTGTGCCCAATTTGAGATGGGCTGAGAGCTGACATCTGCACTGCAGTGAGTGTGTTCCAAGTGACGGACCTTCCTACATTGGTGAGCAAATGTAGAGTCTATGAAGCCAAATCGAAAGGAAAGTGGTGGATAGTCGAGTTGGAGGACCGGTGACGCAAGACAAAAGACCTTCGAGATTTCATAGAAGACCTTACTCTGGCCCAGCTCAATCTTGAGTGAGTGGGATTGCACCTCGCAAAGGTAGTAGTTACAACTCCAACATTTCTCGGGAGCCATTGAAGTGTTTTCGATGTGGAGGACCTTATATGATCTGAAACTGTCCACAGCCAACTGCCGTATGTGGTCATTGCAGGAAGATGGGGCATCAGACTAGTGCTTGCTGGTTTGCACCTCAAGTGAACGAAGTGTTAGTGGGAGCAATAAACTAGTATCTAAGAGAAGTGGTGGATCGAAGTCTAATATGCAAGGAAAGGTGTTTGCCATGACTGGCTTTGAAGTAACAAAGTCGGATGACTTCATTCGAGGTAAATGCATCCTAAAAGATAAACTCATTGATGTTTTTTTCGACTCTGGTGCTACTCATTCTTTTATCTCTTTGGATTATGTGCACTGTCTGGAATTATCTGTTTCTTCTCTGCTATGCACTATAGTAGTATCTACTTCCACAAATCCACAAATCAACCTGTAGTGACTTCCCATGTATGTTTGGGTTATTTTGTGATAATTCATGGTAGAACTTTCTAGGTAGATTTGGTTTGCCTACCTCTTTCTCAGCTTGACATTGTATTAGGAATGGATTGGTTGTCGTCCAATCATGTCCTCCTTAATTGTAAAGAGAAAACGCTAATTTTGGGTGATAGTGTGCCAAGAAGTCCTACGCTCTTATGTGAGGGTGACTAAAGGAACATGATCAATGTTAAGGCCTTTATGATACTATTTTCTGCTGAGGCAGAAAGAAGTATGAAGGTGAAACATATATGTTCGGAGGGCAAGTGTACCCATCGAGAAGTAATAAAGGGTTTTCAACTAAGTTTCCAAAATATCGTCTCACAAGGATTGTTTATCAACTACTAAGAGTTTTCCTAATTTAATTGTTTGAGCTTCAAATATGCGAGACTAATCAGGACGAGAATTTATAAAATCAATTGTAAAAACTAAGAGCAAGAAACACAGAGCACGTCTTGGTTACACTTATCAGAGAGAAACCTAGGACGTATGGGTGTTCTCATTCAATCCTTTATGTTATTTTTCTATTTAGATCTAAATCCGATTTCCTGATGATTACTAATCATTCATACTAATACTATTAATATCCACTGGTCATGCAATATTAATATTCTTTTTTTCTAAGTTAATATACCCAATGATCATGCGAGTTATCAATTAGAAAAAGCCTAAGGAGCTTATGAATTTGTTAATTCAATAACGATTAGAAGATGAAGATTGGTTTGGTCTACCTAATCTTTTATCTCGTTTTATCCTATAGATCTATTAATTAATAGAGGTACGATCGCCTGGCGATGTAATTAATTAGAGTTAAGAATGAGAAATGATAAGATAAATTCTAATCACGAAGCAGAAATCAAATTTAGATTCAAAATCAAATTTCCATAAAGTCATGAACAATAATTCCCATATCCCTAGCTATGGATTTAGTTACTCATGTAGAAAAAAAAAAGCTAAAATAATCAATAACATAACCATAATGAAGAGAAAAGCAAACTAGAACAAGAGAGGTGAAAGTGATCAAGAATCTTGAAGGGCCTTATGTGAAATGATGCTAAGGAAAAAGATCATTTCTACGATGCCTCCCCCTCTTTATTTATAGAATTAGAACTCCTTTAAACTAGGCAAGTTTGGCTAATGCAAACAAGCACGGCTATGCATGATGATGCAGCACGATCGTGCATATTGTCGAAGCACCCCCGTGCTTCATTGGGCGTGCATATTGCTATGAGGCTTTTAAACCCATTCATTTGGGCCTAAAATGAACCGAAATCTACTTGTAGCCTTGTTATATCAAACTGCACAACTAATAAATAAATTAGTGTAAAACCCAATAAAAATAAAGGTCAAATATGAATAAATGGCTGTAAAAGAGGACCTAATTACAGACTTATCAATATACCGATAATAAACGAATTCTTAGAAGTCTTTCCGGAGAATGTAACTGAATTGCTACCACAAAGAGAAATAGAATTCACGATCGACCTCATACCAGGAGCAAGCCCAATCTCCATTACACCGTATCGGATGTTGCCAATTGAGTTGGCTGATGTAAAGAAGCAAGTTGAAGACTTATTGGAGAAATAATTTGTGAGACCAAGTATATCGCTATGGGGAAGCTCCTGTCCTCTTAGTGAAGAAGAAGGATGGAAGCATGAGAATGTGCGTGGATTATTGCCAATTGAACAAAGTCACAATCAAGAACAAATATCCTCTCCCCAAAATAAATGATTTGATGGATCAATTGAGAGGAGCCTCAGTATTCTCAAAGATCAATCTGCGATTTGAATATCATCAGATTTAGGTGAAGAATGAAGATATTTCGAAGACTGCGTTCAGAACTCGTTATGAACATTATGAGTACTTAATTATGCCGTTTGGTGTGACTAATGCTCCAGTCGTATTCATGGATACATGAATCGAATCTTCTATCAATACCTGGACTAGTTTGTGGTCGTATTCATAGATGATATCTTGATCTACTCAAAGAGCCATGAGGAACATATTGAGCACTTTAGGATTGTATTGCGAATTCTGCTTATCGCAAATACAATTTCTGGGACATGTCGTATCAAGCAAAGGAATCATAGTTGATCCAGTTAAAGTTGAAGCAGTGTCTCAATGGTGAAGACCTACTACTCTAACCGAAGTTCAAAGTTTCTTAGGATTGGCCAGCTATTATAAAAAGTTTATTGAGGGATTTTCTAAGATAGCCTTACTTTTGATGAAGATGACACAAAAAGGGAATGGTTTTGACTGGAATGAAGAATGTGAGACAAGTTTCTAAAGACTGAAGGAGAAACTAACATCCACACATGTGTTGATTCTACAAGATCTCGAACAGAATTTTGAAGTATACTGTGATGCATCAGGACAAGGTCTTGGATGTGTTTTGATGCAAGATGGGAGATTAGTGGCTATGCGTCTAGGCAATTGCGACCTCACGAGGTTAACTATCCTATGCATAATTTGGAACTCGCAGCATTGGTCTTTGCATTGAAGATATGGAGACACTATCTCTTTGGAGCAAGATTTGAAGTCTTTAGCGACCATAAAAGTTTGAAGTACTTATTCGACCAGAAAGAGCTGAATATGTGACAACCGAGATGGATGAAATTTTTGAAAGACTACGATTTCACACTATCCTATCATCCGGGATAAGCGAATGTGGTTGTGTAACACCTTAAATTTTCCTTTAATGAGTAAACAAATTTTTCTGGCGGATAAATAAATTCATTCTTTGAATACATATAAATTTCAAAATTTCATTAAAGATATTCCCAAAATATCTTTTACAATCAAAATCTGCTCAAGTATATAATCAAACACTTTAGTAAATAATTTACAACCACTTGACCTCCTGCGTTGCAACTCTTAGTAGCGAAAGTGATAGTTCCAGTTTCCAGAAACCATATGAGCCTCTGCGTGGCCACTCTTATCAGCAAGAGTGATAACGTACAAAATCGGGATTTTTATAAATACCTATTTAAGCATAAAACTTGGGTTCTTTTGCTCATTTTCTGTTTTTCACTTCATTTCTTCGTTGAGAGAGAGTCAGAGAGAGGATTGGGGACGAACATCAAGCTCCAAGAAGAGGGATCAGATTGGGGATTGTTGAAGATGGATCTTCTGCGTTATTCTCCTTCTTCTTCTTTTTTCTCTTTCTTTGTTTCAATGTTTGCTTAATTCTTTGTTGTTAGGAGTTTATGGACCTTGAATTGATGTATTGATTCACTTCTTGCTTCTGAATTTTGAGTTCTTGGATTAATTGAGTTATTAATTCTATTGTCATTTCAATCTTTGAATGGAAATTCGTATGATTAATCAAAGAGGAACATTTGCCAATGAAAGTTGGATTTGCTTCTCTGATCTAGATTAGCAACCAGAATTAGGGATTTCTTAAGGATAAAGGAACTTAATTCTGCAATCTTATGGTTCTAATTTTTAATGCAACTTGAAATTGAATCTCACCTAAGGGATTAGGGGGATTTAGTTGATCGTTAGGGTCAATGAGTTAAGGGATTAACTTTTGACTAGTTATATGTGAAACTGATTGTCAATTAACCAATTGCTTGAATATTTAAAGGCATAATTGAATTGATATTGACATTCTTGTAAAATAAATTCCTAACTATCATTCATCCATTTCTAATCTCAACATCAAATTCTGTACTCTGTTTTCTACAAGATCTTTACCTTTTAATTGTTCTTATTTCTTACTTTCTACATGTTACAACTCTTCCAAATTCGTATGGCTCAACTACTTATTGTTCTGTGAAGTGATACTTGAATTCCTAATTCCCTGTGGAGACGATACTCTGATCTTAAAATTACTCATTACTTGCTACAATTCCTAGTGCACTTGCTAGTGTTTAGAATTGTAACAATAATAGTTAGGCTACATGGGGTGCCTTCGAGCATTTTATCAAATAGAGATCCGAGATTTACTTCCAAATTTTGGGAGAGTTTACAAAGATCGTTGGGACCTAAGTTGAAACTTAGTTCAACATATCATCCTCAGACTGATGGACAAACAGAGCGAACTATCCAAACCCTTGAAGATTTGTTATGAGCTTGCGTGATGAAGCAACAAGGAACATGGGAGGAGTGTCTACCTTTGGTAGAGTTTACTTATAACAATAGTTATCATGCTAGCATTTGGATGCACCATATGAGGCATTATATGAAAGGAAATGCATAACACCATTATGTTCGTATGAGTCTGGAGAAGTAGTTCTATATGCACCTGACTTAGTTCAAAGGTGGAACGATCAGATCAAGAATTAAGGAGAAAATCAAGGTTTCTCAAGACAGACAGAAGAGTTATTATGATAACCAGAGAAAACCTTTCAAGTTTCAAGTGGGAGATCATGTGTTCTTGAGAGTCTCACCCATTACTGGAGTTGGTAGGGCGTTGAAATCCTGAAAACTATCTCTCAAATTTATTGGACCATTCAAAATCTTGAGTAGAATTGGTCCTGTAGCATATCAAATCGCACTGCCTCCAAATTTATCTAATTTGTATCCAGTCTTCCATGTATCCCAACTCAGAAAATATATTCCAGACTCATCTCATGTGATCGAGAAAAATTTTCCTATAATGTATTTCTGGTAAAGATTGTCGATCGACGAGTCAAACATTTAAAGGGCAAAGAAATATCTCTGGTGAAAGTGATATAGAGTGCAAACGACAAAGGAGATGCCACTTAGGAACTTGAAGATAAAATAAAGGAAGCTTACAACCATCACTTCTTGAATCAGTGAATTTTAGGGGCAAAATTTTTGAAAGGGTGAGAGAATTGTAACACCGTTTTTTCCATTATTCAAAAATTGTGTTTAGCTTAATATTAAATAATATTAAGATGTGTTAGGAGTGTATTTTGAAGAGTATAAGAGGAGGTTAGTGCAGCAAATCTCGCTTAAGCGAGATTGACCACATAGAAATATCTTGTTTCAGAGTAATCTCGCTTAAGCGAGATAGATAGAATTATCTTAATAGTTACTTCGCTCAGGCGAGATGAAGATCTCACCTAAGCGAGCTGTGTCATTCAAGCAAGGACTCATAAGAGAAATATCGCCCTCTCTGGTCACTATTTCGCTCAGGTGATATTTTTTACAAGGGAGCATATTAGAAAAATGTTGGAAAAACCATTGTTTGTACATCTTGCTCAGGTGACAGACCCGTCGCTTAAGCGAGAGCATGCAGGGCTGAGGGGTATTTAAGAGATTTCCAGCATGGAAATTCATTTCACTTTCACAACTCACGTCCTTCTATAATTTTCTCTGAATTCTCTCTTCCCATATCACAGATAAAAGCCTTAGAAACTCTGAAACTTCATCGAATCTGAGCTCAAACTTCAACTCTAAGGAATCGTCGGTAAGTATCTTAGAGCTCGAATCTCTCATTTTTACTTCTATCTTCTTTGTTTCCTCTTTTCTCAAAGAACTTGATTTCTATAAGGTGTAGAACCTACCTTGGTCTGTGACCCAACTTTCTCTTGCTTTCTCATCACCAAAACTAGTTTTTTAAGGTAAGGAGAACTTTGTCTTATTACTACGAACTGTTGTGTTTTTTTTTATGAAAATGTTTGATTTGAGTATATGCTGGATGATAATATGTTTTGGTTATATTTGGAATATGTTTTGATATGTTTAAAGCATGTTTTGTGGTGATTGATGATGGGTGTGATCTTTATTTTGAATATATGCATGTATATGGTGGACTGAGTCTGAGGGAACTAACTCTCGGCAATGATTGAGTGATGGATGATGTAATAATGAACTAGAGTAAAATATAGAGAGGTGAAATAGAAACATGCAAAGAGAAGGGAAATAAAAAATGAATGTGATAAGGATGAGTGTGGATAGTTTAGAGGTACACTAGGAGTGTGGAAGATAGAGAAGACTGAAAAGTCTTGGGAAAATGAGGGTTGTGGATGCTCCTCTTGAATTGCGCAAGACAAATGAGAATAGGAGCACCACAGGCCTCACACTCGTTTCCTAACTAATCCTCATGACCATGCTTTTGCTAAAAGGGGCCGGGTCGGCACACGTAGTATCTGTGTCGTTGCAGCTATCCAGCAACTATCTATGCTAAAGAAAACCTCAAGGGATCCCAAGGGCAGTGAAAGTGAGAACCGAAAGTGTTAGTAGAAATGGATCTAAGTTGAATGAATTAGATGATCTTATTATATAGTGCTTACATGATTTCTTTATCTGTATCATTGAATTATTTGTGAATGTGTGCTTAGTAATAAAAATAGAGACTATCCTTATGTAAACATTTCAGGGAACCAAGATGACAACACCCACAGAGAGGATTAGATTAGTAGATAGTTCTGTAACTAATAGACTAAATTATATATTTAATAAGTATCAGTGACTTAGTTTCTTTAGGATTGCTTTATATGTAAATGATGTACCTAGTGACATTATTATGATGGAAATGGAATTAGCTTATAGTATTCCCTTTGATTTCCCCACAAGTAAAATCTATCATACACTTTGTGTATATATCTTTCTTGGTACCATGAGGACCCAACACTTTGACGTACTTATTCACGTACCATGACCATGATCATCTTAGGAGAACATCTCAATGGACGTTTGAGCGGATTACGGGTAACTAGGTTACTACAGACCCTAGTGACTTATATCTAGGATCAGATGATGATCTCGACTTTGATGATATAGCTATGATAGAGGGATGGCACAAAGATGACTAATGTCTCTTTGGTCACATGATGGATAGGCTGTTTATTAGGACTTATTATGTTTTGTATTTTGTAAATATTGGAAAAAAGTTCTAATGTATTTTATTATATTTTAATAGATATTTTGTAAATATTAACATCTTATATATTATGAGCTCAATGTATGTTCATCGCATTTTATTTTATCATCTTAAAATTTGTTTAATTATTATTGTGTTGTTATTCAAAGTTCTTATACAATTGAGCAAAATCACAGAATATGTTATAATTTCACTGTTAAATTCGCCCAATAATAAATTTAACTATTTTTTCATTGTATTTCGAAAATTATATTCTTATTACGTTGAATAAAAAAAAATAAGGATGTTACACCAAGCAAGATAGAGCTCACCCAAGCAATGAGTCGCAGGAAAGATAGGGTGCTCAATCTCGCTCAAGCAAGGTAGAGCTCGCTCAGGCGAGATTGTATCTCGCTCAAGCAAGAGTGTTCTCGCTCAAGTGAGAATATTAGAAACATAAATAGTTTTGCTGTCTGGTTGTCTCGCCCAGGCGAGGGTAAATCTCGCTTAAGCGAGAATATTATCGTCCAAGTGAGGTCCCCCGAGTTTGGAAGGATATTTAAGGAACCTCAGCCTAAAAAACATTCATTTCTCACCCTACAACCTTCTCTCTTTATTTTCTTTATTCTCTTTCCTTCCTCTCTCAAGAGAGAACTCTCTCGAACTTCGAATCTTTTCTAGATCCGAGCTCGAACATCGATTTCATTCAAATCCCAGTAAGTTTCTTGGAGCTTAGATATCTAGTTTTATTCCTTTCCTTTGGTTTTCTTCTCATATTAAGATATCTATCTTGAAATACTTAGGAAACTTCATCTCGTGGACGATATTCTTGTTGATGTTGTGGAACTTCTCTATTAGAGCTCTCAGAGAACTCGTTTTGAGAAACCATTTCCAGGTTTATATACATATATAGTGATCCCATGAGAATCTGAGTAACCTATTTTAGTAATAATCTATAAATTTTTATGAAATCATACGGTGAAAGTGTATTTTCGGTATAGAGAAAGGTTTTGGGTTTATTTGAAATTAATGATATCAGATTCTTAGAAAAAGCTATGGGTTAGAACAACATTAAGAAGTTTTAAGACTAAGTTACTTAGGATGTATATGAGTTAAGTAATAAAAGACACAAAATACTGAACTTTAGGTTAAAGGACCATATTGAAATTGTATGAATTGGACTGAGTCCAAAGGTGTCTGACTTTTGACTAGGGGTGTGCATGGATTGGATTAGTATAAAACCAATCCAAATCCATTTCAAATCCAATTATATGGATTGGATTTTAAATCCATTTATTTTATTTTTTTGAAAACCAGTTTAAAATCAGTTTTAAAATTTGGATTTGGTTTAAAATTGGTTTTAAATCCATTTTTAATTAAAACTGGTTTTAAATCCGGTTTTAGTTAAAACTGGTTTTAAATCCGGTTTTAATCAAAACCTGATTTATTTTTCTAAGTTTTGTTTTTTTAAACACAAATACTCTCCCTCGTCCTTGTACAAAGTTGCTAAGCCATACTAATAGACTTGTTTAGTGCAATTGCATAAAAGGAACAATTTAATTCAATTATGAGCATGCATGAAGTAAGTTTACGAATGATGCTTTCAATTTTTGATTTTGCAAGTACACAAACTGAGCAAAAGTATAAAACACAATACCGAAAGGAACAAAAAAGAACAATACGTATCCCACAGTTTAATTGATGCATCTCTTAGGGTTCTACACATTTTCTATCTTGAAAAATAAAAGCATCTTAGCCAAGAAATTTAAACATCAACACATCTTAACAACTACTACAACACTACCATTTTAATCATTATCGAGCGGCATAGAAGCTACAAAAGCAGTATCTTGTTGAGAAGTTATTTCTGCAAAATAAAAATTATATATAATTAGTAATTATTTATTAACTTTTAATATAGTTAATAACAACATAATGAGGGTTCTTACCTTGCTCAAATTTTTCAAGCTCTTCAAACTCCTCATTGGAAAGTAATGGTGAACAATATCCCTTAAGCCAATCTTGAGTGCAAATAAGTGCTTCTACCATTTTAGGTGTTAAGGAAGTACGGTAAGAATCGAATACCCTTCCTCCAGTACTAAAAGCAGATTCAGAGGCTACAGTAGAGACAGGTATTGCCAACACCTTTCTTGCAATGCTTGCAAGGACTGGAAATCGACTTGAGTTTAACTTCCACCAATTCAAGATATCAAAATTTTCTGGACTTTCTAAAGTTTCTTCCAAGTACTTACTCAGTTCATAATTTGTATCTAGGGTCCAACACAACAGCAATAAACAACAACATATTTAGATTGTTTGGATTTCCCCAATACTTATCATATTTTTTCTTCATTCTTGTAGCCATTTCTTTCATTCTTGCATCTTTGGATTGATGACACATTTGATTGATCTTTTTTCCAATTCCAAGAACCTCTAACATATACATGTTACCTGTCACATAAGATGAACCAGAAATGCACAAAGTAGCTTCATAAAAAATCTTCAAAAATGGTAATATTAAGCGAACATAGTCCCAATCTTCACTTGTAGGAAGACCCTTCCCCTTGTTTAACTCTTCAGTATACTTCCTATCTTGCATTTCAAGCTCTTCAAATGTCTTTTGATGTTTCAAAGCACCTTCTAACATAAAAAAGGTTGAATTCCACCTAGTTTCAACATCTAGGCAAACAAGACCTTTGTATTCAATTTCTCGTTCAATACATGCCTTAAAATTTATCAATCTAGAAGGAGAAGATCTTATGTATTTCACTGCAACACGAATTTTTAAAATAGAGTCATCAATCTCCTTTAAACCTTCTTTTACAATCAAATTCAAAATATGGGCACAACAACGCATATGAATATATTCTCCATCTAAAACTAAACTGCTCTAAGACAATAGCCTTTTTCTTAGATACTGAATACCAACATCATTTGATGAAGCATTATCAACTGTCAAACTTAAAACACAATTCAGCCCCCACCCATCCAAGCACTTCTCTATAGTCTTAGCAATAGTTTCTCCTGAATGGCTAGTAATTTGACAAAAATTTAGAATCTTTTTTTGTAGCTTCCAGTTATTGTCAATAAAATGTCCAGTCATGCAAAGATAACTAAGATTCTGACCAGAAGTCCATGTATCAGTGGTAAGACAAACCCTTTGACAATTTTGGGAAAGAAACTTTTTCAATTTGATCTTTTCTGTCTCCCATAGTCCTAAAACATCACGTGCTACAG
This sequence comes from Abrus precatorius, assembly GCF_003935025.1. Lineage (NCBI taxonomy): Eukaryota > Viridiplantae > Streptophyta > Magnoliopsida > Fabales > Fabaceae > Abrus > Abrus precatorius. Next base: position 1,273,006 of record NW_020874439.1, on the reverse strand, counting down.
TACTGCGTGAAATGACATGAAATTTTGGTTGTAAAACACTCAAAAACTTTTGAAATGATTCGTGCTCCACACATCGAAAAGGAATTTCCATAGCTATAAACATCTTCACTAATTCTATCCGACACTTCTCTTGGTCAAATTTGGTAGTTGAAGGAGAAGAAACAGGTCTTTCTGCGTTTGCCACTGATGATGAAATTGAATTGGGATTATTTTTACATTTCTTTGAATGAGCTAGCATGGAACTTGTCCCATTATCAAATTTCATCAAGCAACTACAATAGTTGCATCTAGCTTCTTTTTTTTTTATAAAGGGTCTACAGTAAAGTGATTCCAAACTTTAGATCGATTTTTACGCCTATCAGATCGAGATTGTGACACATTAGCAGTGTTAGAAACTGATGGTGGAGTAGTCAAATGCTCTGCTGTCTCAGAAGTCATAAAATCATCTTGATCATCCATTGTGTCTATTATTTTACATTAAAGATCAAAATAAAAATATTTAAAAAGTTATTAAAGATTAGACAAAATGATATGAAGAAATCATCAATCTGTCACATTAAAGACAATAAGAGAATAGTATGGCTAAACAACAAATGCAACTATATAATATTATTTTATTATAACTTTTAATAAACATGATATATCTAACTTTATAAATACAAGATCTAATAATCAAACTAAAAGAAAGATGACATAGCAATAACCAATGCCCTGTTGCCATTGGAATTTTACAGAACATCTCACTTGTCATAGCGCCAAGCTACAACTTAACAATTTAGGAATTTTATGCTATTTGCATAAGAGAGAACTTCTGTTATATCCTTTTTTTTTAAATATCATTATTAATCATTGAATTCCTCACTGGCTTATTGCTATTTCTAATAATTTTATAAAAGGAATCATAACAAATTAATCAATAAATCTATATGTATAAATGCATCCTAAAAAAAAAAAAACTGCCTGTCAGTGTCCTAACTATGTTGAATAAGTTGTCAAACTCTCACTATTAATAAATTATAAGTTAATATTACGAATGATAATGTAGGCAGGAAATGACAATGAACCCGTAGTGGAAATTGATGTCTAAATTCCATTACGTTGGAAAGATTAGCCCTTCAAAAGCTTCAAAATTTTGTTCCCTCAAATTAGGCATGTAATGACATTTTTTACGTCTGACAATTTCAAAATGGAGTGACAAATCTATTTCATATCTTGGTATTTCATTCCAATATGTTATATTTATATAACTCTCTTCAAAACTTTTTAACTAAACACGATCCCCACAATTAGTAGTAATTTGCTTTCATCTGCCACCCCTGTCCTATCTCGACTTTCTTTTTCTAAAGCTTTTCATTTATTTAACACATTAGCTTGTAAGTTTTCCAAAACTATGAACTCAAATAAGAATGACATCAACAAAGAATCATTCCCCTGTTCATCAACTTGGACAGACAGCGATTGATGCTCTTAGCACGCTGTCGGGTCTACTTATTTTGAATTTGAAAAACGACACATTTGGAAATCAAAGTGCAAGTGTAAACACAAAACAAGTCTAAGTACAGGCTTCAGGCATAACCCAAGTCCATACAACTAAAGAAATATCCAAAAAGCATGGCCCTTGATCATCACCTACAGATAATAGCTTAAATACTATTCAAAATTGAATAGTATTGTTGACCCAAAAAAAAAAAAAGAACACTTTTCCCCTCCTTCAATTAAAAGACCTATGAGGACATTTTAGAAAAATCATAACAGATCATGCAATTACACCTCATGGTTTGTAAATATGGAGTTCAAATGTAAAAAACACACAATTGAGCACTCGCAAGCAATTCACAAACCTAAAGTCCATTAACTAAACAATTATATGATAGAATATGTGACTAAATAAAAAAAAATGAGGTTCAAGTATTCATTTTGATAGCATAGTTCCCTGATATCAGCAGAGTCCAAACACATGACTCATTATTGTAGCTACAAACTAGAGTTAGCAAGTCTGGAAATGGAACTATTACACAAGGAATTAGTAGCCACTTACAATTTTGAACTGTTAAGAGTTAAGACCATTTGCAATGCAAGAAGAGAACTAACACAACAATCAAGACATGCCCATGTGCAGTTAGTTGAAAAAGGGCTGTGAAATTAACTGTACATGGTTTCATATTCACATCGTTTCAGTTCTCACAACAACAGAAATTTTAAATGTCTCTGAAGTAATGTGTGTGATCCAACTCATCAATAGAGCGATGATGAAGGACATCTCAAAACTTAAACAGGTCAAATGAATTCATCACACACTTTTTCTATTTTCATTCACCTATAAAAAAATCAACGAGCCAAGATAACTTTTAATACAACATTCTTTGGCACATTCAAGTTTAGGAAAATAGAAGGTAAATGGTATTGACACATTCAAGTTTGGCACATTCATTGTGTGCTGGTCCCTCCCAGCCATAAGTCAAATAATTTGTCTCAATACAGAAACATAAGCAACACAAAACATCACAAACAAACTGCAAAATACGTTATCCTTTAATATCTAAACAGCAAAATAACAAAAGAGAGGAAGGAAGCGAGAAAGGAAAAATGTACCTGCGAGGCAAATCAATATGCGGATCTCTGTTGCTGGAACCAAATCGGTATAATTTTTCCCAAGAAAGAAATCTAGGGTTTAGAAGAAACAAGAATAATAAAACCAGTTTTGTAAAATCTGATCTAATTTTTATATATTAAAACCAATTTAAATCCAAACCTTTTTTTTTATGGATTTAGTTTTTTAATTTTTTAAAAAAACTGGATTTTTAAAACCGGTTGGGCTAAGTTATGGATTGGGCTTTTATAATTTGGTTTTTTGGTGCACCCCTACTTTTGACATATTGTACTAATTGTATGGTGTGATATTGTGTAATAATTTCTGTGTTAGATTGGCATATAGTATTGATTGTATGGTATGATATCGTGTGATAATTTTCTATGCTAAATTGGCATGATGCAGTATGTATTGATGAAATTTCATAATTGATGTGTCTAAATTGGGTAAATTCACATGAATAATTGAAGTGTTGATTGATTTTGAAAGTATGTGATATATGAAAGAGAAAGAATGAGATGCATGTTTATGATGCGTGGGTCACAACAACTTGAAAAGCGTGATTACGATATATATTATGGTACATTGAAGGGTATATTATAATATATATATATATATATATATATATATATATATATATATATTGGGATACACAAATTTATATAAATCATAACTCAAGCATTATGACATGCTGATCGATAAAAAGAACATGAAACTGAAAATTAGAAATGCTGAGAAAGAGAAAAAGAACAAGTATAAATAGTTACAGAGATACACTCGGGTATAGAGTCTGGAGAAGATTTGGGAAATCTGGGAGAAATGTAGGGTGAGGGATGACATTCGCTTGAGTGCATATATTTATAAAGTATGAATGCATCATTTGGTCACACACTTGTTTCCTGACAAAACTCCTGACTATACCTTTGCTAAAAAGGGCCAGGGTGGCAAACATGTATCCGTGATGCTACAACTAACCAGTAGCTATCTATCTTATGAAGTCCTCAAGGGATCCTAGAGGCAATGATTATGAAAGTATGATGAATATGAAAGTGTTATAGATGTGAAATATTATAAAATTTGTATGATTATAATATATGCATCGTAACAAATCGACTCATGTTGTGATGATATACGTGTTGTAGTACATCAACGGGTGCAACTAGGACACATGTATTATGACATATTAATTGAGACGATACGATACATGTATTATAGCCTACCGGTTAATATAGAAATGTATGTAGGCTCAGTGAATTATAGTATATGCTTTGATATGATGGTTGTTATGTAAGTTATTATCATTAGTAATAAGTTAAAATAGGATGTTAGGCCATAACTTTAGTTTCATTTAAGATAATCTATAATCAAATAGATTTAGTGGGGCAGAAAATACTCACCCTTACTGATATTTTTCAAGTAATGAAAGAAAAGAAATGGGAATGGTTGATTCGTTTCAGGGTCATACTCATCAAGGATTATGGGAAAAGAATTGCTCAGATATAATTAATTTAATGTAATAGATATATAAATCTATTTATGTATCTTTATTTCATTGACAATGTAATTTTTAATTTGGTAAATTTTATAAATTTGTCAAATTTTATTAGTTTATATTCCTATATTGTACCATTTCTTCAAAGTTGTACAAGTTCTTATGAATTTTCTTAATCATATTTCCAATAATATAAATTATTAAAGCACATTATTTATGCCAAAAGAAAGATGTTACAATTAGCAACCTTTTGGTTTTGAAAATTTCTCGTATTTTTATAATTTTTTCTAAATATAAGTAATTTTTCCTTTCTTTTCCATATAAAAAAGAGTGTTAGAAGTCACACACACATATTCAAAATAATATATACTAAAATATAATATTTTTAAAAAATTATAAAAATATAAAGTTCAAGAACCATAATGACTGATTTGCAAGATCATGTATATTCTGTTATATGTACATGTTTTCGATAGCTAGGGTGATTGCTTTGTTACACATGTCCGGTGCGTAACATCTTATCATTTACTATCTAGAATTACATAATAATTTATAACAAGATGAAGAAGTTAAATAATTTTTTATTCAAAATGTGTAGTATAAAGACATGATAAAATATAATACCTTCCTATAATAAGTCCATTCACACTATTTTACAAAAATATTAGAATAATAAATAGTAAATTGTTCTTTAGTAATCATATTTACACTAAAATATTGGGGAATATATATATGTTCTGAACTCCATTTACATGCAAAAGGTTGATATTTACAAATTGTCATCAAAATACATTCAGGACTTAAGAACATATAATTACAATATCAAAATAAACTAAGTCTTAAAAGTAGCTACTATCCACACTCAAGACTCAAAGGGTAATCTTCATCATTGTGCCAGCCCTTTATCTTCGCCAACTCCTCTAGAGTCTAATCTTCATCCTCTCCAAGATCTCCAGAGTTAGTCTTGACCTCAACACTCATTACTCGCTCAACAGATAATCGAATCAGACTTCTAAGGAGATCATGATCACGGAATGTATACATGCAGTTCACAGCTAATGGCATCCTAACTGTTCCTCTATAAATATAAATACAAAGAGTGTGGTGGGTCTTATTGTTTACAGAAAAATCTAAGTGAACACTATAATCCAAGTTCATTTCTAAAGTATAAACGTGGCTAGAAACATTATCACAGTCTACAACAAACTTAAAATAACAAAATCATTGATACCTTATTGGATGGTGCCGATGAAGTTGTTGGAACTAAAATATCAGATCAAAGATCTAATATGGAAGAAGATGATCAGACCGAGTGTATCACCCTGAGGGGGCACCAGTTCTTCTGGTGAAGAAGGACAAAAATTCTAGACTTTGTGTTGATTACCGTCAATTGAATAAGCTAACCATAAAAAAATAAATATCCGTTGCCACAGATTGATGACCTAATAGGTCAATTGAGAGATGCTAAGGTGTTCTCCAAGATTGACCTAAAGTTTGAGTATTTTCAAATTCAAGTTCGGGACGAGGACATTCGAAAGACAACTTTCTTCACTCGGTATGGCCATTATGAGTATGTGGTGATGCCTTTTGGAGATGAATCAACAATTTATATATATTTTATTTATTTGTTTATATATTTTTAATAGAAAAAATGGACTTAGAAATGATAAATGATCATTTGAATAATTGTGCAGGAATTTTCAGGAAAATCTCTTAGATTTTTTACTCTTTAGAAAATATAAGGTGAAAGTAACTACTTCCAGGCACCATAGTAATCACTACAACAAGCCAATTCTAAGGGACAAGACAAAGTAACTACTTTCAGAAGTAATAGTGATCACTACAGAGCCAAAAAAGAGGTGCAGACTTGCACATGTTTACTATCGTGAACAATAGTAAATATTATAGAGTCCCAGAATGAAAGACACTATGCGTGTTCACTATTGCAGACAATAGTGATTACGTACACCAAAAGTAATTACTTTCATGCAGAAAAGTAATCACTACAGAGAGAAGAAAACCCATGGATGTTGTGCGTGTTTACTATCATAAATATATAATTACTATGAAGGACGTCAAACTTAATATAAATAGATTTTTACCATTTTAGGATTAGAGCTTTTTGCCACTTTAGATTTTTCTATTTTGGAGAACACTTTTGCAGAGTTAGGTTAGCTTTGGGTGATAGCCAAGGCCACATCCTATGGTCTGATTTTCCATTTCTTCTTACATTTCCTCTGATTTTTTACTTTGATGTCATTAATTTTTCTTTATTCTCTTCTTGTAATGGTGAGATCCATCCTTATGGAGGGTTAATTTTCTTGTAATTCTTGGTGAGTTCATATGGATTCTTGAATTCCTAGGCCTTTAATATTAATATAAACCACTTTTTCTCATGAATTTCTTCTTTCCCCAATCTCTTGAACTAAGTTAAGAGTTGAATGAGAGGGTGTTGCTTAATCAATTTCAAATTCATTTCTAACAAAGGTTCTATACTTAGTTTGCCTAATTTTGGGTTTAATTCTAAGTTTACTTAATCCTAAGAATTAGAGATTGGAGCTCATTGATTTGCTTAATTTTGTATAGGAATTTAAGATTAATTTTTTCTTCTTAAATTGACCTAATTTAGGGAAAGGGTATAGTTTAAATCTTAAGAGGAATTAGGATAGAATCTATATTGGACAAACTAGGGGTTACAATATTTCATTGATTGAACTTTACAATTTAATTGTTTGATTGAGTACTTTGCACTTGGAATCACAAAAAAAAAACCCTTTTTACTTGCTTTTTGAGTTAATATTTACAACATGTTTTATGTATGTTCTCATCCAATGTTACTGGAGACAACCTAGGCTTGCATCCTAGACTACATTAATTTTTCTGTATATTTTGATGAGGGTTAGCGGCAAATCTTTGTTCATCAAATTGGCGTCGTTACTGCGACATTGGTGTTAATTTTTTGCATTGAGCATGTTGAATCCTCTTTTTTAGTATTTTGTTTTTAATTTTTCTGCATAATTTGTGTTGGTTGTCTTGAATTTTTTGCATTGTGTTTAGACTAGCATTGATATAAATCCATAGTGAATAGAGTAATTCTACATATTGGTACATATCTTTGTTGTTTTTTGCAACTTTTGAGCACTACATTTTCTGCATCTTTAAGTTTTATGCATATTTACTTTGTGTTGTTGCATAATTCTGCAGAACTCTGTAGAATTTTTGGCTTAGAACTGCACTTTTCTTTGCATTTGTTTTACACATTTGCTGGTTTCTGTTGCTTAACCTTTTGCTTCATTTTACTACACTTATCTATTGGTTTTTTTGCATAATTGTCATTTGCACATTCTACATTTTTAGTCATTTCATTTAGTATATTCTTTTTGCATTCACATAGTTAATTCATAGTGCATGACTAGATCAAGATTTGGAGATCTATATTTGCTTGATCCAAAAATTAACAGGAATTTTTATAGTAATATTAGGACATATACGCATTATTCTAAAAAATTAGAAGAACCTTCTTCTCTTTTATCTGTTTATTCTTCCCCACATTCCCTTGATTCTGAACTTGAGAAAATGACAGATAATGAAAGGACATTAAAGGAACTAGTTGCACTTGATGTAACATACCAAACATTGTGTATACAGTATCCTGATATTAATACTCCTTTTGTTCTTAAAACTAGAGTAATACACTTGTTGTATAGATTTCATGGCCTTGCAGGTGAAGATCCACATAAGCACCTCAAGGAATTTCATATAGTTTGTTTGACTATCAGGCCATAAGGTGTACCAGAGGAACACGTGAAGTTAAAATCCTTTCCATTCTCTCTGATGGACACAACCAAAGATTGGCTCTATTATCTCCCATCAGATCCATAACCAGTTGGGACAATTTAAAAAGACTTTTTCTTAAGAAGTTCTTCCCAGCATCAAATGCTACATCCATCAAGAAAGAAATTTGTGGGATAAGACAGTTGGAGAGGGAGACACTTTATGCGTATTGGGAAAGATTTAACAGGTTGTGTGCCAGTTGCCATCTAATACTTTTATGAGAGATTGCACCCCATGGATAGAAATATGATAGATGCAACAAGTGGAGGAGCATTGGTAGACAGGACACCTGTAGCAACCATAAACTTGATTGAAAATATGGCTGCCAATTCCCAGCAATTTGCCACCAAACAAAATTCTTGTGTGACTAGAGTATGGATGAGATTCAAGCTGCAGACCTAAACAAGTTGGAGCACAAGATTAATGAGTTAGCCTCCATGGTAAAGCAATTAGCTTTAATGCAAAAGAATGTTGTTGTACCTTTACCTCCATCACCACCTATTCCAGCCATGCTATGTGGAATTTGTTCACCAATAGATCATTATACTAACAGTTGTCTCACATTGCAAGAAACTGACACTTTGGAAGGTAATCCCTAAGCCTACGCTGCAAACATTTACACTAACAAATTTCCTTTTTAACAGCCACAACAAGAACCAAATTGGAACTTGTCTTCAAAAGATATAATCATGGCTGGAGAAACCATCCAAACTTGAGATAGGGAAACTCTTCACAGCAGCACAACCAACAACAAGGCAACTATTATTAAGCACATCATGTTGGTCCAAGCAAATTTCACCATCCACCACAAGCTCAACATTATCAACCACCTACCTCACAAGCCATTGCACCTCAAAAGAGTGAGCCATCACTAGAAGAGCTGATGAAGCAAAAGGCAATGAACATCACCTTCCAACAAAGGACTGAAGCTAGCATCAAGATTCTTGAGAACTAAATGGGACCATTAGCTTTTTCTCTGAACCAAATTCAATCGCAAGGTTCAAGAAATTTTCCTGCACAGACTATAGTCAACCTAAGGAATATGAGTGCAATCATCTTGAGATCTGGAAGAGTGATGTAAGAGCCTAAACTGCCCAAAGAGAAGGAAGATACTAGCTATACTTCAGCTACAGTTGATGAAAATGGGGAGGAAAACATCCAAGAATAGGTAGAACCTGCACTTACTCAAACTCCATGTCAACCAAGTGCAGCAAAAAATGTTGAGAAGGCAATTCCTCTTCCATTTCCTCAAAAAGCCATCCAGTCCAGCAAGAAATCTGAAGAGACTGACAAGGAAATTTTGAAAACCTTTAGAAAGATAGAAATGGATATACCTCTTCTGGATGCAATCTAGCAAATTCCCAGATACGTCAATTCTTGAAAGACTTATGTACCCACAAAAGGCGTCTAAAGTGTAATGAAAGGGTAAATATGGGTAGAAATGTTTCTACACTATTTAAGAAATAGAGGTCTACAATGCCTGAAACATTTACTATTCCATGCACTATTGGCAACAACAGGATTGATAATGCTACGTTAGATCTAGGAGCATCCATTAATGTTATGCCATTGTCTATTTCTTTTTTCCCCAATCTCTTGAACTAAGTTAAGATTTGAATGAGAGGATGTTGCTTAATCAACTTCAAATTTATTTTTAACAAAGGTTCTAAACTTGGTTTACTTAATTTCAGGTTTAATCCTAAGGATTAGAGTTTGGAGTCCATTGATTTGCTTAATTTTGTATGAAAATTTAAGGTTAATTTTTGCTGTTTAAATTGACCTAATTTAGGAAAATGGTAGAGTATTAAATCTTAAGAGAATTTAGGATAGAATCTATATGGACAAACTAGGGGTTACTATATTCCATTGATTGAACTTTATAATTTAATTGTTTGATTGATTAATTTGCACTTGGAATCACAAAAACCCCATTTTTACTTGCTTTATGAGTTAATGTTTACAACATGCTTGATGTATGTTTTCATCCAATGTCACTAGAGACAACCTAGGCTTGCATCCTAGACTACATTAATTTTTTTTGCATATTTTGATGAGGGTTAGTGACAAATCTCTGTTCATCAGAGTCACCAATGCCTTAGTGGTATTCATGGACTACATGAATAAGATCTTTAGACCTTTCTTGGATCGATTTGTAATGGCCTTCATTAATGATATTCTCATATATTTTAGTTCACTAGAGGAGCATTCAAAACATTTAAGGATTATTTTGGGGAGTTTGAGGGAAAAACAGTTGTATGCCAAACTATCTAAGTGTAAATTTTGGCTTGAGAAAGTGAAGTTCCTTGGCCATGTGATCTTTGCTAGAGGAATTATAGTTTACCCTTCGAAGGTGGAGTCAGTGCTATAACAGGAAAGGCCGACAACAGTTGTAGTTTTGTGGGCTTAGCGAGTTATTACCGAAGGTTCATAGAGGATTTGCAAAGATCGCTTCACCTTTGACACGATTCACCCGCCAAGATCAACCCTTTGTGTGGAAGAAAGACTGCGAGTAGAGTTTCATTGAGTTGAAGCAGAGGTTGATGACTTCTCCCATATTAATTCTCCCTAACACCAACAGACCTTTTGAAGTATTTGTGATGCTTCATATCAGGGTTTGGGTCTTAATGCAAGATCAAAAAGTAGTAGCTTATGCGCCACACCAATTAAAAACCCATGAGCAGAACTATCCTACAAATGACCTTGAGTTAGCTGCAATAGTCTTTGTCCTGAAGATTTGGAAACATTATCTTTATAGGACACAATTTGATGTATTTAGTGACCACAAAAAGTTGAAGTACTTGTTTAAGCGAAAAGAGTTGAATATCATGATAAAATCTACATGAATAAAGTTTTAATAAAAATAAATTCTATTAAATCATAATTTATAATAAGATTATTCTTAAACTCTAATTAAATTTGTAAATAAAAATGTAAAATAAAGTATATATATATATATATATATATATATATATATATATGCTTAGTTACTTATTTTAAATGAATTGAGTGAAAATAACCTAAAGTTAATTCATATTTAAAATATAAATTGTAAACCTCATATTTAGCAATTTTTTTTTTTGCCAAGCACAAAAAATTCTATTAATATTAAGTACAAGGGGTACTCATTCCAAAATTACAATAGGAGCAACTATAAGGATTACAAATTACCAAAAATTATAAATAAAATTAAACCGATTATTGTAACATTCTCATTTTCTTCTTTAAAAATAAATAAACTTTTATAGCAAAAAGGGAAAATAAAGAAATTTTATTGTGTTATATAGATTTATGATTTGAATAAAAACAAAACTTACATTTCTCTTATGAAAATTTTATAAGAGTTCAAAGTATTTAAAATTCTCAGAGGAATAATTTTGAGACTTTAAATTAATAAATAAAACATAAATTTACATCCAACAAATTATTTGGTTCATATTGGATACATATAAGTTTAGAATACCACTAAGAACATTTCTAAATTATTCATTACAACAAAATTTATCCAAGTATTATAAATTCTAAAATCTTTCATTTAAAAATATTTATAGAACTTGATCAACATAAAATATACTCTGAGTAAAAATACTACAATTTCTCAAGATATTCTAGTTCCTACATAGCAGTCTTCTTTCCAATCTCACTGGACTATGATCCTAGAATGGATCAATCATCTTTATTCCCTCCTCATTCGCCTTCTTGAAAATAGTTAGTAAGGTTGAGTATTTCTCGCTCCGTTAAATCTCTTATTCGACAGAAGAAAGATAAATATGTATATATAACTAAAAATATTATCTAACATAGATTGAATTAACAATGACACTCATATCATACAATTCCTTATCACAACAGAGCACACACAAAACGACTAATCAATCATCTTTGCATGCAAATATTTATGACATACATCTTCCCACTAATTTGTACAACATAATACATGTATTGTATTACGTCAATCAATATGTCATAATACATGTGTCATAATCACACTCTTCTATGTATTACATCACATATATCATAACAATGTCAACCGATATGTTACAATGCATATATTATAATCTTACAACTTCTACACTAATTCATATACATCATACTTTCATATTTATTTCACTTTCATATTCAATGCCCCTGGGATCCCTTGAGGACTTCATAACATAGATAGTTGTTGGTTGGCCGCAGCAACACAAATACACTTATGCCACACAGTCCCTTTTAGCAAAGGTATAGTCAAGAGTCTCGTCAAAAAATAAGTGTGCGGCCTATGAATGCTTTTACTTTCAATAATTCATTATGCACCCATTTTCAATTAGCATTCACCACCCTTATTTCCCCAAGATTTTCCAAATCTTCTTCAGACTCTATACCTCTAGTCTATCTCTGTAACTATCTATACTTATTCTCAATATTTCTCAAGTATTCTCATTCTTTTTCATATCTTTCTCATAGATCAATATGTCATAATACGTGAGTTTTGATCATATAACTTAATGTATTACAATATATGTATTATGATTACACCTTTTGATATACCACAATACCTGTATTATAATCACATCCATCAATCTATTCTGACTCGTGTTATAATCACAATTCCGTCATCATGTCATATCATTTCATTTCATACATAAAACTTTTTCTTCATTTAAGAATAGTCAAACACTTTTCATCAATAACATAGTTTCACTTATTTTAGCATACTTCAGCTATCAAACAACATCTATATTCATTGTATCATTTAACACAGAAATATCATCAAATAATTTCATATCACACAAGCCAATACAATGTACTGAAGGTCAGACACCTCTAGACTCAGCCTATTTGTACAATCTAACATACACATTTTCTCAGTAAAATCATAATATTCCTCAAAATAGTTTTATTTAGAGCTTTTACTACAAGCTACATTTAGATAGTTCTGAAAGCAATCAAGGGTTTTTCATGTCCAACTCTCTATTCCTTCACTTTAGATTTTAAGAAAAGAATATTAGGGTTCTAATGGAAAAACATAGTGTTTTCAACTCAAAATACCAAAGAGAATTTAGGGTTTGGGATCAACTCCCCTTACCTAGAAATAGGTCTCTTAGATTGAATTTTCCTAGAGATCCAAGGGAGAGGCACAATGTTCTGGTAGAGAATATCATCTTAAGGGTTAAGGCTTCCTTAAGTATCACAAAGTACAAACCTTTAGATCGGATAAAATGGAGAAATAAGAATGAAATTAGAGAACTAAGCTTAAGGAGACTTACTTGAATCTGAATAATTGAGCTCTCAAGCTCGGATTCGAAGGAAGATTGAGGTTTAAAGGAGGATTTTTGAGAATCGGGGATTAAAGGTCGAAGAAAATAGGGGAGAGATTGGGATTTTATATTGTAATCTAAGTTCCTTAGGTTGAATGCCCTTAAATACCCCTTAATTCACGATATTCTCGCTACAGTGAACTATCTCTTGCTACAACGAGAGTTTTCCTGCTACAACGAGCTCTTTTCTTGCTGCAGCAAGAAAATCAGACAAAATTTCTCTTTGTTTTCTGTCATTCTAGCTACAACGAGAGCTTTTCATTAAATGAGAGTATCCTTGCTACAGCGAAAAAGCATCAGAATGCCTGATTCTAGATGCATTTTTTTCGCTACAGCAAGAGATATCTCGTTATAAAGAGGCAGCCTTTACCCAAAACTCATATTTTTCTATATAAGGGCCACAAAATTTGAGGGTGTTACAATTATAAATCATCCATGTAATAACCTCTAGGGAAATAACAATTTGAAGCTTTCTAATGGTTCTAAGTACCATGCATTATAGGATAAACAATTTGTTGAAGAGTATGGTGTAATTGTGAGCCTTGTTTTGTATTTAATGTTCTCCACCACTAAATTTGAATCCACACTAGCTTGTGAAAAAATGATTGCATTCCTATGCTTCGATATACTCCACAAGGCCATCATCCATACCACAAAAGTAGCTTTCCACATTTTGTTACACACAGCTACATGTAGAAAATCTAGCGCTTGCACATTCAAATAATAAGTTGTTGCAAGTGACAAGTATTTCTTGCTACACATGAACCATAAATGGACATAAGAAAAAAAAGGTGGTGTAGGGTCTCTATGTCATGACTACAAAATACATAATATTCATTGTCCAATTTATCCCTAAGACCTCTTTGGATTAAATTTTCCTTTGAAGGAAAACGGTCCAAAATAACTTGCCAACTAATATCATAACCTTATTAGGTGCCCAAGACTTTCACACTTTTGCTAGGAGGAATAAGGACATAGGAGGTAATGTTTCCACTGTAGAAAATCGTGACATGATGCACTTGTAGGCAGATTTAACCAAGAAACTAAGAATGCAGTTGATGTAACATATTTTATGTTTGCATTTAATATTTTATTTTCATTTCTAAACTCTTTTTATATGCTTTATTTTTAAAGTTTTTACCATTTTCTAGTTATTTGAATAAATTGGACTTGTTACAAATAAATGCTTTAATTTTGTATATTTGGTAATTTTGACATCTGACTACGCTTTTGGCAATAACTTTTTCTATAGTTATCGTTTTTGACTGATTCTAGTTGCATTGGATTCTATACATCTAGGGCTCCAAAATTCATATATGGATTGTTGGATTTGAAGTTATTTTTGATTTATTACGATTTTTGAAATTTGAGGTAGATTTGCTAAATCTTGTTGTAGGGTTTCATTTGAACCCTTGTTATTTAATAATCGTATTTGAACTTTTAGATATAATTAAAACTTAAATTTTGGCCATTTAGTTTACCCCAATTAGAATCTATAAATAAACTAATAAGGTTCTGAATTAGGAGGCAATTAGACACTTTGAGTTTTTGAGATTTGGCCAAAATAAAAATCCTTGTTTTTAATTTCTCTCAAATTTTCTTGTTCTTTTCTCATTCTCGTGTGGGTTAAGTGCTTCAATGGAAAGTTAAACCTCTCGTTAAATTCATAAAATCCAAACACTGTAAATCCGATTTGAGTTCTAAGTCAAATTATTCTACATTTGTTCTTTTTTCCTCTAATTTTAGACTTGTATATTACAATCGTGATTAACTATTCTGTGCTTAGAATTCAAATTAGGATTTGATTGATATTCTAATTTGATAATTAATTCAGATTAGGTTAAATGATAATTTGATTTAATCCATGATCTAATTCAATTAAGTTATTTGATTGAATTAATAACTGAATTGGATAAACGTTTAAACTCAAATTAAAATCTTTAGATATTATGATAATTGGAGTTACACGCATTTTGTATTCTGTGGATTGATATTTCTTAATTTTGTTTACTCAATTTTAATTTGTTCAAAATTTAATTTAATTAATTCGTAGTTTTCAAACCCCTCAAAACTTTACTTTCATTCTTTAAAAGAAAAACCTATAATTGAATTTAACTAAAAATACGTCTCTGTGAATCAATTTAGGTTAAGCTTTATACTACAAAATTCTTAGCAAAACTTAGTTGTTTTGATAGCGACTTGACATCATCTATCAACAGTCCTCCACCCAAACCTATCTATCAAAGGCGATTTCTTGCAGTTGACAACCCTGCAAAATAGAAAACAAGTTAGAAGCTTCCTCCTCCTCCCATCCTCTCAATGGCCTCCTCCAAGTGATATCCCACCTCTATCTCCTATTGCACCACAATCAATTACTCGCCACACAACTTTCATTATTACCGGCAAGATCACACAACCTTGGGAACCTAGATGCCAAGGTTGAGGTACCCAACTAAGTCTCCTTCCAAAATTGAGTATTCTCACCATTCTCCAAAGTCTTTTTAATGCCTTCTTTAAATTAAGAGTTTGCATATTATCCCGCTCTTCTCACATTCTTCCACCATAATTGAGGCTTTAGCTTGTTGGAAGATAACATTAGGTAAGGCATAAGAGTACCCGTATCTTGCTGCCAAAATTCTTTTCCACAATGCATCTTGATTCGTCAACGCCCTCTATTGCCATTTTCCTAGTATTGTACAATTAAATCTTTCCACATGCTTAATACCAAGTCCCCCCCCCCTCTTTCTTGCTAGCACACACAAGGTCCCATTTCACCCACAAAATTTTTTTGGTGTCCTTAACGCTACTCTAAAGAAAATTCCTTTGTATGGGCATATCATTAAGGAAGGAATTCAAGAGAGCTACCTGTCAGCAGATGGAAATGCATTTATTTTTCTAATTACCTAGTCTTTTCCTTAAAGCCTCAAGCATAGGGTTCCACGTTTCCATTTTCAATAGAGAAGCACCCACCAGTATCCCTAGGAAACAGAAGGGGATGGAAGCAACTCTACAATGCAAAAATTTAATGCTTGTTGAAGAAAACCTTCATCTATATTAATGCTCACAATTTTGCTTTTGTAGAAGTTAAATTTCATTCCAGACAAGTTTAAACTTCTCAAGACTGCTTTAAGACTTCATAAATTTTGCAAGGTTGCTTCACCCACCATTATGGTATCATCTACAAATTAAAGGTAAGAAACCATTGGTCAATTATGCACTACAATACCTTTGAAAAGATTCTTGTTTACTGCACTTTGCATCAAACCTCCTAATCCCTCAGTGGCTATCACAAAAAGGAAATGGGGCTAAGGGATCCCCTTGTTTAAGTCTTCTTTCAATCTCTATCTCCTTAGTTGCACTTCCATTTACTAGCATGGAAAGATTACCCCCACATACACACTCTTCTATCCATTTGCACCAATTGTCTTCGAAGCCCATCCTCCTCAACATATATAATAGATATGTCCATTCAATGGAGTCATAAATCTTTTCATAGTCAACTTTTAGGATAAAATATGCCTTCTTCTCCTTCTTTGAATAGTCAATCACTTCATTTAACACTACCACACCATCCAATATTTGCCTTTTTGGAACAAATGTCACTTGATTACTAGATATTACACCCTCTAATACCTTCTCCTCGCTAATGTTTTTACAATAATTTTATACAAACAACCTATCAACGAAATAGGTCAAAAGTCCACTATACATTGGGGACACATTTCTTTTGTTATAGGTGCAATAAAGTATGACTTGAGTGCTTTTAGGAGAGACAAATTATGAAAGAAGTCCACCATCATGTCATGCACCTACTCCTTCAACAAGCTCCAAAATTGCTTCATGAATGCAAAGTTGAAACCATCTGGACCTAGACATTTATCCCCAGAACATGCCATAATAATGTCCTATACTTCCTTCATCTCAAACGAGGCCACAAGACCAAGATTGAGCTCCATAGAGATCCTAGGGAATCAGATTCCCTCTAAAAGCAGCCTTCTCCATTTTCTTGCCTTGAAGTGTTGTTGAAAGTAACCAAAGATGTGTTTCTTAATGCCCTCAACCTTTTCAAGCCATGCATCATCAACCTTTAACGTCATGATGTTGTTATGTCTTTGTTTTGCTTTGACACATCTATGGAAGTATTTAGAATTGACATCTCCTAATTTGCACCATTTCAACCTTATCTTTTGAGCTAGAAGTGATTCTTTGTCTTTTTTAACCCTGCACAACTCACTAGTCTTGAGCTTCAATAGTATCTTATCTTCATTAGTAACTCTATCCTCCTCCATCTTCAAATCTAAATCACTAATCTCTTTGATGATATTTGCAATATTGATATCAATGTTCCTAAACACATTCACGTTCCATTCCTTTAAAACCCCCTTGAGCTTCTTCAACTTGTCCTTGAGTATAATTGTCTTCCACCTACTTTGTACAGGTTCACCCCATGTAGAAGATACCACCCCCTTAAGAGAAGGACATTGAAGCCAACAATTGTTGAACCTAAAGGGCTTAAGTGTTCCGTGGACCAAAATTAATGGACAATGATCCAAGATATCATACTCCAATGCCTTTAGTTTCGGAGTTCTCCACACATTAATCCACTCATCGAAAACTAGAAATCTATCTAGTCTACTACAAGTCAACCCATCACCCTTATACCAAGTAAACCTTCTCCCCATCATCGGTATATCATAGACACACATATCATCAATGAAGTTATTGAAACCTTCCATTTCCACTCTACTCACACCCCCACACCACTTTTTCTCTCTGAACTTTTGCGAACTGCATTAAAGTCCCCAAAGAGGCATCAACATGATCAACTAAGTCCCCTTTTAGTCATCAATAGGTTATGCAGTAATCTTTTCTTATCCATTGAAGCACAAGGTAAATATATATTGACCACTGTAATGACCGTAGTTACAACTTCTAAACATACCAATTATATTTAGGCCAATTGGAAAAGGGTTGTGTCTAGCAAAAGGTCACGGGAGAGACAACCTTCCGTTCTCATATTATGGATAACAACATAATGATTAGCATGCATGCCAAAATCACATTCCCTATTCAATGTGGACTTTCTTGAACTCCCTTCATTCTGAAAACCAAAGCTCTTAATGTGTTGTCTAACATAAATAGTGCGTTGGAATTGATCCCTTTAATGGTGTGCCAAGTTAGGGGCAAATGTTTAGGGGTGAGCAAAAAATCCAAATTTAGAAATCCAATCCATAACTTAATCTTACTGGATTTAAAAATCCAAATTTTTAATGAAACAAGATGTCCAATACATGGTAAAAAAAAATCTAGATATATTTTTTTATCTAATTTATCAAAACTAGATTTAATTTATGAAAACCGATTTTCTCCCTTTTTTTTTTCTTCTAAATCTGATTTAATGGACAATGACGAAAATATAAAAGGAACTATTTTTACAAAATGATAGAACTTGAAACTAGTTATTTGGCTATTGTTTTCGCTGGTGCTATCGCTTTTATTTGATGACATAGACGAAACACTGATTAAATTAATTTATGAGTTTTTCATACATTCCATAATTATTATTAAATATATAAACTCTAAGCAACTAGTTTTGTTAATTTAAATTTTAAGCGATAAGTTTAATATAATATCTTTTTTGTATTTTTATTCTATTTTTCAAAAACATTATTAACTTTAGTATTTCTATTAGCTAAAATAAGAATCGATCAAGTAGGAACCACTGCCACAATAAAGAAATAGCCTTTGTTTTAGATAACCTTCTAAAGTTGTGTTTGAGATTAAAAAAATAAATAAATTATAGTTACATTTTTAATATATATTATTAACCAAAATTAAATTTATATTATTAATTTTTATTTTTATAAGTTTTAATTTAAATTTTTATCATTAATTCTGTATATTAAAAATAAGTTAAAAATAATAATAAATATTTTATAAACTTCTATAAAATATAATATAATTAATAAATATTACTAAAATCTTCTTAAAACGCATTAATTTAATATAACGGTGTATATAATAAATTAATTTTACCTTAAAAATAAATGTATTGAAAATTAGTATTAACTTAAAAATTAAATCTAAAATTAGATTTAAAACTAATTTAATATAAAATTAAATTTAAAACTAGTTTCAACAAAAATTAAATTTAAACTAAGTTTAAATTAAATTTAAATCTTAAAACTATTTTTAAATTGATAAAATAAAATAAAATAGTTTAAAATTTAATTTGTATAATTAGTTTGTGTGGTGGATAGATGATAAAGTGTAAATATATGTAAATATTTATTAGTTTAATATAATATAAAAATAAAAAATTATAGTATTAATAAATTAAAATATATGCAAATATAATTTTATATTAATTAATATAAAATTTAAATATTTTTAATATAATAATTTAATTGTAATATAAAAATATTTATAATATATTTTTACTAAATCTAAAATTAAATTTAAATTTTAAAACTAAATTTAAACTAATTTTAAAAAATTAAAATAAATTAATTTAAAATCTAATTTATATAATTAAATTTTAAATAAATTTAAATTGATTAAAATTTAATCTATGATCATGCCTACACATGTTCAGACCTGTACTAGGATCCTGGCGACCAGGCCTACGTTACCCCATCACCAGATCAACATTGTGACATGCATTATCTTATCCTAAAAATCTTAGCATTTAATCTCACTTATAGTCCCAGATTCTATGCATAGCCTGAAAAACTAAGCACATCTCTTATCTAATAAACGAACAAGACAAACATCTCTCATATTCTTAGGCAATTATTTTTAACCCTAAAGCACACACATATACAGTAGTGTGGAGTGTCTTTTCATTACATCACATCGTCAATATCGCCAGAATCATCTCTTGAAAATAAACAATTTTTAAGAGATTATAAAATATAAACAGTTTTATGAATTAATTTTTTTATCATAGTAATTTTTTTTTACCTTATATCATATTTACTTCAAATTTGATATTAATAAAATAAAATATTTATTATTAATAATTATGATATTTACTGTTTTTTAGTTTATAAAATTTAACAAATTTAAAAATAGTCATACAATATATATTTACTTATTCAAATAATTAAATTTAATTTAACGGTACCAACATGAAAAAATTACTAATTAGTTATAAATTGAAGTGACGTTTGTGGCTTAGAATAGGGTGTTGTGTGTTTTTAATGTACTATAAATTTTCGTGGTTTAGTTGTCCTTCTAGCATTGGTGCAATTTTTTTAAAATAAATCCTTAAGCTTAATTTTAAACATAAAACAGACTATCAGAAATAAATTTCTTGTATATTTAAATATATCTATGATAATTTATTATAAAAAATATAATTTAAACCATTACCGGTTATGAACAATGTATATAAAATGAGTTAAGAAAATATTTAATAATTTACACATTGAGGAAGGTCTTATTTTGAATTTGGGATTCACTTTTATTCCCTTGTGTGCTCCCACTCCATCTTCATGGACTGTTGTCAAGGGTTTACCAGAAGGACCTGCTGTTAAACTCACTGGTTACGCAAATACACAAAATGGTTGGTTTGTTATTGAGAAAGCTTTCCTTGATTACAAGCTTAGGTTTTGTGTTATGGACAGCGACATCTGTGGTGATATTGGGATTTACATTGATGATAAGGGAATCAGACGTTTGGTTGTGACGGAGAACGATCCATTGGTGGTTCAATTTCAGAATGTTGAAATATCTAGTGTATAAAGATAATGCTTTGGTTGTAACTATTCGAGACTAAATAAAATAGCCAAAGCTTTTATGCCTTGCTAATTTTTCAGATGCAGTATTTTAAGATTAAATATGTTTGTCCTAACCGAAATTTTAAGATTAAAAAGAACATAACTCACACATATTATCAATTAATTTCCTCTTTTTTTTTCTCCAAATGAATATTTCCTCTGATTTTAATTTTTTTAAAAATATTTTCATTATTTTTTTTTTTTCTGAATGTGCAAGGGTTTGACATGGATGCTCTGCACATTGGGAATTGAAATAGCATTTTTTTAATAACCATCATTAGTTTTAGCAAGTTTACTATATAATTTTATTCATATGAACAATCAAAAGTATGGAAATATGCTTACAGTAAGATTTTAGTTATTGGGCTTATATTTCATATTATATTATTAATTGATTTTCAAATATTAATTATTTTGATAGGCCACAATTCAATTTTTTTAGTTAGAAGCTATTAAGGCACATTTTAAAATTTTATTTTTGTGCAAGTAGTTGGTTTATAACCATTTTCTAAAGTAACTTTAGTAAACAATTATATACAAAATTGTTTTGTAAGTAAATATTAAAAAACAGTTGTATTATAACCATTCTCGAGAATAATTTTGTAGAGCAAAAAACTACTTTGTAAATAAAAGATTAGAAAGTGATTCTACCGTTCCACTTTACATGTAACCATTCCAAAATATTTAAAATGATATAATAAAATTTAACACGACTAAGTTTCATACCTTCACCGTACGTGTTCTGATTTAGACCATTTTTACTGAAATTTTTCATCGGGGTGCCGATGGTGACGTTGCAGCCAATGCTGACCAGTTTAGGGAATTAAATCACGACACCTAAAAAGGTATATTTGACTATTTTAATTTTAAGAATTAATATCAAAAAGTGGCCATGTTCTTGATTACCTTGTCTTGAACCAGTGTAATTTACCTCCTTTTGATATTTGATTTCAATTATGTGTTGGTATTAACATTTAATGTAACTTTAGTTCTAATCCAAGTATGATTTTCTTGTTTATTTATTTTTGGTCTTAGGAGTCACAAGTTGTGTGTGGTTTTCACTTACAAATATGGTGGATGCATGACATGTAGAGAATGGCATATGGACAAGAAGTCTCCGTATTTATTTGCATTATGTAACATAAAAGCTTCAGCTAAAAGTTGTTAATTTTCTCTTATATATTACTTTATATGAACTTTCATATTTTTACAAATACATATGTTTACCCATTTTATTTTTTTTACCTTATCTAATTTTTAAATTTTATGTAAATACTTATGCTTACATTTAAATTTCCTACGAACACCTGTATTAGATTTATAAAACTTTTTTTATGATCTAATAAACTTTTAAATTTTTTATAAATATTTATGTTTATATTTATAAGATTATAATATTTAATTTATTATTTACAATACTCTCAATCAAAATTCTCAATAATTACTTGTTTTAGGTTCATGAAGAAATATAATTTCTTTACTAGAAAATGCTTTACTTATTTCATTTTTTTTTTTACAAAATTTGCACTATTCTAAAATACTTTTTATCATGGTCTTCTATCTAACAAGCTCTTGCATGTGTGTGTAGGAAGAGGGCTTAGAAAAATTTTACGCTTATCATCCTGGTGATGTTTTATATTAGCTTAAAAATCAGCATACGTATATACTTTCCTAAATATATAATAAACACAAACAACTATACAAAATTGGATTATTTCTTTAATTTTCCAAATTAACATATCAAGTTTGTAGCATTTATTTATCTAATTTTTCTAATTTCACAAGTAATGCCTAAAGCACAAGAAGCCTTCATCCTTGAGAAGCAATGTCTTACTACATTTCAAGAATATTGATGACACAATTACTTTAGATTGGTCAATGAATTATAATGCTAAGCCTTTTGCGTGTCTAAGGTAAAAATAAAAATAAAAAAATACATAGAGGCAACAAACTACAAAGAAATAATTGGGCTTATTGCTTTCTTACTCATCCATCTTCCATTCATTCATTCC